>NC_087364.1:67701727-69068840 GCF_030014295.1 Loxodonta africana
CTATCCTGTTGGAGAGACTATTCAGATAGAGAAAGGAAAACATGGCCAGCCAAACCCCAGCTGTTCCAGTGATCCCAGTTGAGGCACCAAACAGCCATCTTGGACATTTTGGCCCCAGCAGACACCCAGTGGAGCAGAAGAGTCACCCAGCTGAGCCCAACCAACTCATAAAAATCTTAAAAAATAATGAACATTGTTATTTTAAACCACTCAGTTTTGTTACATAGCAAGAGATACCTGACAGTGCCTTCGATAAATGTTAACTATTTTTTTAAGCTGTCATCATTATCCAACGACTTTATCAATTCCAAAATAACATTAAGACATAGAAGGCTGTTTCTCAACAATTCCTTCAATGAAAATGTGCCGCATCCCCACTATGTGCAGAGGAACAATGACTTGTTTCCCATTTTATAAAAATGCCATTTTTCCCAATGAGTCCTGGCAGTGCAGTGGTTAAGAGTTTGGCTGCTAACCAAAGGATTAGCAGTTCGAATCTACCGCCCACTCCTTGGAAACCCTATGGGGCAGTTCTCTGTCCTGTAGGGTCACTATGAATCAGAATCTACTAGACTGCAATGGGTTCGGTTTTTTTTTTTTTTGGTGATGCCTTCATAGCAATTTTGAACTCTTACATTTGCAAAGCAGAAAAAAATTAATTTCTCACCATGTTTGAATTATGACTTATCAAATGGCCACAATGTTTAACCATTCATTTTTCTCAACCTTTTAAAAATGCATGAGGGGAATCAGTGCAGATCCAGATCTTATTTTTCGCACACTAACTGACTCTTCTTGATAGGAAGTTAAAAAATACTCAATACTACCTCAAGACCAGAGACTCTCAAGGATAAAAGGGCCTTTGAAAGGTCAGCCAGTCTGCTCTGCACTAGGTAAGCTTTCATCTCAGCTTCCCGGGGAGCTGGCAAGCCTCCTGTTTTTAAAGTTCTGAAAGCAACGTTCCCTGAGTAGCAGCCACAAAGCCCTTCATGCGTAGCCTTGGTGTTTCTAGGGGAAACCAAGGAACAGTGCGAACTTTGTGTCCCCCTTGAGGCTCCTAAATTGTGGGATGCTGTGATTTAGGGTCATGTTTGCAGCTATAAAAGTGCATTTGGTTGAAAGCCATCCATTCCATACTTGCTGGTCTTACACATAGCTTACACACAGCTATGCTTCTACTGAGCATAGACAGACAAGGTGAGTAAAAACAAAACTGTGAGGCCAGGGAAGTTTGCCTTCCCTCTCCACCCTTCTCTTCAGTCAGCATCTGTAGGCCTTCATCTCTTCAAAGACGGCTCTGGCTTCACTTGCTTACAGGACAGATGAATTTTAGAGTTTTAGCCTTGCACATTATTTCTCCTTCTACCTTTGTATCTTAAGCCATATATATATTGAACTCTTTTCTACTTTTACTGCATGTATGTATAGTTGCCATCAAGTCGATTCCTTCTCATGTTGGCCCCATGTGTGCAGAGAACTTCTCCATAGGGATTTTAAAGGCTGGGCTTTTCGGAAGCAGATCGCCAGACCTGCCTTCTGAGGAGCCTCTGGGTGGGTTTGAACCAACAACATTTTGGCTAATCCTCGAGTTCTTAGCCATTCGTGCCACCCAGGTATTTTATAGATATGATATTGGCAGCTAACCTAAAGGCTGGCAATTAGAATCCACCCAGTGGCACTGCGGAAGAAGGACCTGCTAATCTGCATCCATAGAGATTACAGCTGAGAAAGCCCTGTGGAGCAGCTCTGCTCTGTAACACATGGGGTCACCATGAGTCAGAAACAACTCAACAGCAATTCTAGATATATATACATAAAACTCGTTGCAGTCAAGCACACACACGCACACACGTATATATATGTGTATAAATACATACAAATTAAAAAAAAATGTAAACATACATAAATCATCTAATTATAGAATTAAAGCCCTTGTACCCTTTTAATCTAATTTTGAAACCAGAAAGACAGGAAGTGGCGTCTACTCCAACTCCCCACGTTTATCTGCTCTGGTCATTTTAAGATACGAATGAGGGACGGGGTAGGGGTCAAGGAGAGGACCAGGAAAAGCATTTGGTCTGGAGACATTTACAAACGACCTCTAATTTTGACATTGTTTCCAGATGGGGTTGTAAATACAGTCATAGACACAGGATTATAAAGTGCTTACCATCCGACTCTGAACTCATGCCTGTTACTGGACCATGCTACCTCTAGGGTGTTGTGAGTTGATTAAAGAATAAAAAAACTAACTTTTGTAATTACTTAAGAACAGCACAGTTATGCGCTGCTATACTTTTTTTCAATTAAAAGCTACAATTTGTTAAATGGAAAACATTAAAAATATACCACATTTTTGTGATCCTGTTTTGAAAGTTCTTCAAAGTAATAACAGCTAAGTACATGTTGTTGTCGTCAGCTGCCATCAAGTTGGCCCCTGACTCATGGCGGCTCCATGCACAACAGAACAAAACGCTGCCCGGTTTTTCATTGGCTGATTTTTGGAAGTAGATCTCCAGGCTTTTCTTTCTAGTCCGTGTTAGTTGGAAGCTCTGTGGAAACCTGTTCAGCATCACAGCAACACGCAAACCTCCACTGATAAGAGGTGCATGAGGTGTACTGGCTGGGAATTGAACCTGGGTCTCTTGCATGAAGGTGAGAATTCTACCACTGAACCATCACCTCCAGCTAAGTATTTCTGGAGTGCTTATTATTGCCAGGCACTTCACAGGAACATTCACAACAACCTGGTGAAGTAGGAACTATTACCATCTCCTTTTACAGCTGTTATTGTTGTTAGGTGCCATCCAGTCAGTTCCTACTCATAGTGACCCTATGCACAACAGAACGAAACACCATCCTCACAGTTACTGTTATGCTGGAGCCCATTGTTGCAGCCACTGTGTCAATCCTTCTCCTTGAGGGTCTTCCTCTCTTTCACTGGCCCTCTACTTTACCAAGCATGATGTCCTCCTCCATTGACTAGTCCCTCCTGATAACATGTCCAAAATATGTGAGACAAATCTCACCACCCTCGCTTCTAAGGAACATTCTGTTTGTACTTCTTCAAAGACAGATTGTTTGTTCTTCTGTGGGTCCGTTCAATATTCTCCGCCAACACCATAATTCAAAGGCTGAGGTAGGCAGTTTGGGAAAACGTGCCCGAAAAACACAGGCGATTTAGCCATAGCTGGGATTTGAGCCCAAGCAGTCGGGCTTCAGAGCTAAAGCGCTCCATCGTCAAATCTGCTGTCTCTAAGTTTCAAAAGTACCCATGCATGGGAAGGGCGCCCTACAGTATCCACACGTGGGGAGGGCGCCCTGTGATGTCCGAGAGGTGCTGGATGGGTGGGAGAGGAAAAACAGGGTGGGGAGGACAGAAGTGGGAACAGTGCCAGAAGGGATGGGCCAGGGGTGACCTGTGTGGTTGCTGACACTCAAAATGTAGCACCTACTGGAGCCAAGGTGCATGAGGTGGCCTTGTCTGGAATATATGGCGGCGCAGGCCTGTCTTCCCAGCTATGTCCCCACCTTGGTCCTTCTCCACACTCATGCCCCGCCACTTCCCTGAGTCAGACGGGTCTCTTCCTTTTTGTTCCCAGCTTTGCCTCCACCTCTTTGCCCCAGATTCTTGCATGTGGGGACCTGGATTCTCTCTCACGATGATGTATCTTGCCTGCCTCCCAGCCTAGCTCCAGACTCTGGCCTTAGATCCTGAGGGGAGACCATGTTATCGCCCAGCGTCAGCTGTGGACAATCTGGGACTCACTCTGAACTTGTTTCCTCACACTCTAGATTGATTCTTTCAGCCAAAAGTCAGTGAGCAGAGTGTGGGAATGGGGAGGAACCTCAGTACGTGGAAGTCAGGCAGCGCAGGGAGCCCTGCCTGCAGTGCCCGGCCTTGTTCGCGGTGGAGTGTGGCAGAGACATGTATGTACACCATGGGAGGCGTCATGGAAACCTGCCGATGCTGCAGCTGGGTCTCATGTGTGCATGAGCAGTGAGATGGAGCCATGTTGTTCCTCACAATGCCAGCGAGGCCAGGCCACACAGAAAGCCCTGGCCATGGCCCTTGAATCTTTAAGCTCCTCGGGCACAGGCCTGAGGGCCTGGGGGCTTTGCAAGGGCTTACAACATGTTTGAGGCCTGGGGGAAAAAAAAGATGGCAACAAAGGAAAAGAAAATCACAAAATAAAAATAAATGTTTAATTAAATGCCTACAAACCATAAGGGCATATCATCTAGTCAGTCACCAATTAACTCTTATATAAATAACATTTAATGTGGATGTGGGTAGATTTGCATAGGTTTTAATACGTCTGCAGTGTCCCAGGGGTCTATCTACGGAAATAGCGCCTACAGCAATTAGTGTTAAATTGCTGAATGATCTCTCACAGATGGTGATGGAATCTGCCAGGGCCAATGGAAACTGCTCACTAGCGCCCCTGCCCAACCGGTGCCCAGGTGTGCGCCCTACCTGCCTGCCTTATCACGCCTCTGCGGTGTCCCTATACCACCCCTGATGCAAAGGGGCTTGCTACCTCTACGAGAAGTATTTGCACAGAGGGGAGGGTCTCAGGTGGGTGCCATGGATGCTCAAAGAGGCAGAGCAGGAGGGAACTGACTCTAAGACAAAAGGGGCTGTATCACAGATGTCTAGGGTCTCCCCAGAGTCAGCCCCTCCTCCTGACCCCACAAATTTTAAGTTGCTGGTCCAACATTTACCATCTTGGTGCAATTGAATTTCTTGTAGAAGTCAGCAGGGGGAGTAGGTGCGGGACTGAGGGTGGAGGTTTGTCTTTCTCATCAATCCAGCAACCCGTCTGTGAGACATGACCTACCTTCATCTCCTTCTCTGCACTTCTGGCACTGGAGGTGCGGCCGCCGCCGTCTCTCCGCTCGGCCAATGCAATACCTCCTCAGGAATCTCCTGCCTCAGGCCTGGCTTCCACACATCCCTGCGCCACAAAACTCAGACGGTAGCCTTTTAAAATCACAAATTGGATCTTTTCAGGTCGCCTTCCCCACCCCCGCCCCCACCTCGTGAACTCCCACCTCCTCCTGAATTACAAATCCTTTGGAAACTATGGGGCAGTTCTACCCTGTCCCGTAGGGTCGCTATGAATCCAAATCGACTGGAGGGCAACAGGTTTCTTTCTTTTTTAATGTAGTCTGGTAAGGAGCCCTGGGTGCTCAGTGGTTAAGCCTGCAACCTGTGGGAGAAAGATCTGGCAGTCTGTTTCTCCAAAGGTTAAAAAAACAAAAACCAATCTCGTCATGGGCGAGGATCGGCTAGTGGATTCAAACTGCAACCTGCCAAACTTTTTTGGTTAGCAGCCAAGCTCTTAACCATTAGGCCACCAGGGCTCCACTGTAAAGGTTAACCAAAAAAGAAAAGCGACAACAACAACAACCAAACCCGTTGCGGTAGAGTTGATTTCGACTCATAGTGATCCTATAGGAGAGAGTAGAACCGCTGCATCGGGTTTACAGACTTGGAATCACTGTGGGACAGTTCTACTCTGTCCTGTAGGGTCGCTACGAGGCAGAATGACTCAGCAGCGGTTATGTAATCTGGTGGCAAAAACCGTTAAGCACTTGACTATTAACGGAAAGGTTGGAGGGTCAAAGCCACCCTGCAGGTGCTTTGGAAGAAAGGCCTGGCCATCTACTTCTGAAACATCGCAACCATTCTACACTGGAGCTCAATTCTATACCGCAACACAGGCGACGCCCTGAGTGGGAATCTGGCGCTTGCTGGCTGCTCATTCTTCACCTGCAGCCCCTCTCTCCTGGATGCACCTTCACCCTGCCTCCTGGGTGCACCTTTATCCTGCCTCCTGGGTGCACCTTTATCCTGCCTCCTGGGTGCACCTTTATCCTGCCTCCTGGGTGCACCTTCACCCTGCCTCCTGGGTGCACCTTCACCCTGCCTCCTGGGTGCACCTTCATCCTGCCTCCTGGGTGCACCTTTATCCTGCCTCCTGGGTGCACCTTTATCCTGCCTCCTGGGTGCACCTTCACCCTGCCTCCTGGGTGCACCTTTATCCTGCCTCCTGGGTGCACCTTTATCCTGCCTCCTGGGTGCACCTTCACCCTGCCTCCTGGGTGCACCTTCACTCTGCCACACAAGCTTCTTTCCCTTTATCCATAACCCCTCCCCCCAAGACCTGCACACCTCAAAGCTGGCCATTCAGGTCTCAGTCAGTGAGCACTTCCCTGATCTCCCCAGGGGAAACTCACTGCTCAGACCCCCCCACACCCACACCCACACCCCATGTTCTACATCACAAGACTTCACACTGCTGGTTCATTTTCTTCCACAAACTTTTCACTACCTGAAACCATCTTGTCCACGCACTTTTTTTATCTTGTTGCCTTCCCTCGCTAGAATGTAAGTTCCTCCAGAACGGGGACCTGCCTGTGGTTTTCACCATTGTGTTGCTATTGTCCAGAAGAATGGATGCCTGGAATATAGTAGGTGGTCAACAAGTAATTGGTGAAAGAATGAGTGAAAAAAAAAAAAAAGAGTAAACGGATCTGAGCTGAGATGGCCCACAAAAGTGTGGAAATCTTGGGGCTACTTTGAAGTCCTAGAATTGTGGGTTAATGAATTTTAGCTAAATCTCCAAGGAAAACCTCTAAGCATCATCTGGATTGCATATGTATTTAATTATATCCTACTTCATGGCCAAAGAATTTGGGGTCACTTTCAAAGATACAGTAAAAATATTTAAAAAAGAAATCGTGGATGTGGAAAGAAAATCAGCATTAGGAAAATAAGACGAACTGGAGCCAAGATCAGTAATTAAAATATATATCCCAAAGTTCTACTTTCTGGAAGTAGGCTGCAAATTTGACTTTGAACTTCTTAATAAACAGTGACAGCTTATCTACACTAAACTCAAACCAAACCCAGCGCATTTGAGTTGATTCCGACTCACAGTGACCCTGTAGGTCAGAGTAGAACTGCCCCATAGGGTTTCCAAGGAGCGGCTGGTAGATTTGAACTGCCAACCTTTTGGTTAGCAGCCGAATGCTTAACCACTATACAACGAGGCCCTAACTACACTAACGTCCTTACAAAAGAGAAGAGACAAAATGTACAAGACTTAGTCTTTATCAGTTAGCCATGAAACATAATAGCAATTACATATAACATGAAATGTGTTTCTGATGAATTTTGCTAATCTTAGTTATACCAGTAAATTCAGTTTGTCATCTATCAACCCTTACTTCACATCTGCCCTCAAAGGGCTTAATCATGCCAACGAACTTCATGTCTTTATCATGTGCTGCTCAAATGACCTGGCAGGCTTCTGGCTGCTCAAACCGTTTTTAAGGGGCAGAGCCTGCCAGAAGGAGATTGCCAACGCCGCTGGGTGAGGCAGGTCTGGCATAGCTCACTTCCAATCAGTAGAAAGCTCTTACTTGTGTCTCATTTATAACCTTCTTAAAAATATTTTGGTTTGTTTTCTTCATGCTGCCTTCTCAGCTCTCTTCTCTAGAATTATAAAGCTCTTCTATTGCCTTAATTTTTTCTAAAATTTAATTTTTTCTCAAAACTATTCTCACCTTTGTTTCTCTCTTGCAGCTTTCCAGGTTTGTTCTCTCTCTCTCTGTCTCTCACAAGCACACACACATACACACATGTGGCAGTATAGCACCACATTGTATAGCACAGCATTGTAAACGTGGACCCCGGAATCCTGGCCAAGGGGCCTAATATTTGTGTCCCTCAGGTCTCTGTTTGTAAAATGGGAATGGCCATGGTACCAGCCTCACAAGGTTTTGTGAGCAGTCAACGTGTTTGCGTACATAAAATGTTTGGCACAGGGTCGGGCACGTGGCAAACACCAAGTGAGCATCAGCTACCACTATGATTACAAGTCTTTCCCCTTCAAAATGGCTGCCTCCTCCTCTCTTTGTCCCTTGCAGAAACTGCATTTATTTTTGCTGTCTCCTATCTCCATCTCCATATCTCTGAACATGCCTGCCATTCTTTTCCTCTCTTCTTTTAGGGGAACTCCTACTCATCCTTCAAAAGTATTCTGAGATATTGCCTCCTCCAGAAAGGCTTTCTTGATTGACTTACGCATTACCTCCCCTGGGCTCCCTGGCAGCCTGTTCATACCTCTCAGTTATGGCATTCAGAATACTATGAGGTATCTTCCTCTTACTGGTCTGTCTCCACAAGGGACAGCCAGATAAGCTCAGCACTTGAACCGTTGTGTCTCCAGCGTCTAGCACACTGCACGCTACATGGCGGTCGCTCAGGTCAATGGTGGTTGAACTGAAATGCACACAAAGCAGACCACATAGAAAGAAAGAAAAATAAATCAAGTGACAGAATGATGACATCACAATTCTTATACATTTCATAGTTAAGTCGTCGAGCATCATGCTTGCTTTTCTGGCTGAGACCAAAAGTAACTACTTATTTTCATTATTATTTAAATAAATTAAGTCTTACCATCACAGTAGACAAAGTCCCATTTCCCTTGCAAAATTCATTTCAGAAAAGCATACCAAGTGTCAGACAGTGCCTTTACTGGGCGCTGGATTCAGGCAGGGCCCACTTCTTCCACTCCTAGTGGTGAGATTTGGGGTAAATTTATCTAACTTAATGACAGTATACTTTTAGAATAATATACCATGGCCCTTTTTTTCTCTGCAGATCTGAGATATTATACTATCTGAGAAGAAATCTTGGTATGTAGATTTAACGCCTTTTTTTTTTTTTAGGTAAGAGTGATGGAAACCCTGGTGGCGCAGTGGTTAAGAGCTACGGCTGCTAACCAAAAGGCTGGCAGTTTGAATCCACCAGGCGCTCCTTGGAAACTCTATGGGGCAGTTCTACCCTGTCCTACAGGGTCGCTATGAGTTGGTTGGAATCGACTCTACAGCAATGGGTTTTTTCAGGGGGCTTAGATAGAGTGACGCAGTGGTTAGGATCTCAGCTGCTAACCAGAAGGTTGGCAGTTCGAATCCACCAGGCACTCCTTGGAAACCCTGTGGGGCAGTTCTACTCTGTCCTATAGGGTCGCTTTGAGTCAGAATCAACTCCACCAGAATGAGTTTTTTTTTTTTTAGATAGACTTAAATGGCCCTCTGGTCCTCACCTACCCAACTAAGGAGTGGGAAACTAGTCTGGCTTCAAGGTTAGCGGGGGACATTCCTTTTGAATTGAGATTCAACTCTAAAGCAATTTGCACGTTCATATTTTCAGTCACACCATTTCAGCAGCTACTAAGTGATGTTCTGGTGTAGTTTACTTAAATGGCGCTGCTTTGGGAGGCAGGGTGTGGGTGCATCACAGACCAATTAATTGTATCTCTGCGGGCCTGTTGTTTCTAGGGGACGGGAGGACCACGTCATTTCGCCCAGGGGCGGCGGGGGCAGGGCTGGACAGTGGTCGCAAAGGTCAGTTTGTGTGCTCCTTGTTCAACACAGGGTCGTGTGAATTATGACTATTTTAAACATGGCAACTGAACCACGAAAACTTACACGTATCGATTCCTCGGTGAGGGGGGTGTTGACATCCCAGTCCTTTAACTTTTCGTTGCTGCTTTCTAATTTTCCTGGGATGGTAACAAAAGGAAACCACAGCACTTCCACCAGAAAGAGGAGCATGTCGGTGAATAACTAACAGGCTGCATACAGTGTTGCTAGTGAGTTTTCAAAGCCAAACGTGGGTCGGCTTTTGTATGTAAATGGCCGGTGTGCCTTTTCCATTCAGGTGGGAGCTCTCCAGAGGGAACCTTACAGCTCCGAGGAATAAGAGCACCTCTAAGGAAGCTGGCATCAGGCACACATTCCAGCCCACTGAGTGGAACACCACTCCTGTCGCCAAATGTTGCCAGGTCTCCCACCATTAAATAAATACATACATATGTTACTTGGCTTTGTTTCCAAGTCTTAGGCTCCATAGAAGCCAAGCACTTTATTTCTATTAATACTATAGCAATAATAGATGGAAAGCCAAGAAATGGTGCTTGGTCCTTAGATGATGCCTTGATTAAACTCACCATTGTTTATTAGTTAATTATTACTTACAATATTCTTTAACTCCTTCTTGACTGCTCTAACAGATTATTTTTTCTAATATGTATTAGCTTTATGCAGCCAATATTTTGAATAGTGTATCCGTGAAAATACTGACATTTACCACAGTCCAGGATAATAATAAACATTTATTATATGACAGATGTTCTTCTAATTATTATTATCCCCATTTTACAGATGAGAAAACTGAGGTTTTGAGAGGTTAAATGACTTCTCCAGCATAGCTAGAATTTGAACCTAAGACCACTATGTTCTTTTTCATGTAAGTAAAGTGTATCAAGCACTTTGTTCAAGAAATCTTTATTCCCCCCAAGCCATGAGAGAATGACAACTATTCCTGTGTATGTTGTTGTTGTCGTTGCTGTTGTATTTTTAATTTATGTGAGCTCTTTCCTGTCATTTGATTTTATCTTTTTCATAGGCTTGATTTCTTGTTTAACGAATGCGATAGCTTCTCTTTTCTCTCAGAGGATATGACTTCTTCTTCAATGTTTTCTTCCCTTCTCTTCATTATCTCTTATCACCCACATTCCTTTAGTCTGTGTGTTTGTTTTTGGTCCCTCTCTTTCATGGTATGGAGCCCTGGTGGCTCAGTGGTTAAAAGCTCGGATGCTAACCAAAAGGTGAGCAGTTTGAATCCACCAGCCACTCCTTGGAACCCCTATACGGCAGTTCTACTCTGTCCTATAGTCACTATGAGTCAGAAATGGGTTTGGTTTTGGTTTTGTTTTTTTTCTCTCATGTTGGACGCTTTCTCAAATGTTGGTGAGCCTTGGGCTCCACTGATATTTTCAAGTGAGGAACTAAAATGTGTGACAGCTCTGGGTGCATGTGTGGGCTTTGTCACCTGGTGGACTTCCCTGTAGAATGATCAGGAAGAAAACCAGCAGATTTTATGAAGAACAACATCCCGAAATGATTTCCAAGGAAAAAAATAACCCATTCAATACCAAAGATTTATGAATCATGGGAGGTTTGCTCATGCAAAGAATGGGCAGGTAGGTGCTAAAGGAAATAATTGTCTTCTAGGATCTGAATATCATGGTGTAACTGCACTGCGGAGAGGAAGCTGAGGTAGTAGACTCTCCAGTTTGTAAGAAAGTAGAATAGCTCTCTTGGTTCTGACTGAGCAGGCGAACAGAGCTTCCTTTAGAGTAATTATTACAGAAATTAATCTGACAGAATATTTAACACCTCATTAGTACCTCAAGGAAAACTTTGAAAAACATTCTACTTTAGAAACAAGTCTGTTAATATAGTATATAGGCTTCCTCGCAGTTTCCTTTTCTTCTTTGTTTTAAACATCTTAGGAAAATTTGCATTTAAAAGAACCTGGGCTGCTTAAGAGTTCCGTGGGTCCTTGTTTTTTTTTTTTTTCTTTTTCACCTCATGGGTTTTATTTTAAACCAGAAAGAGGAGAATGAGAAAATATTCCTCAAGATTGCTTTTCCTGTCTTGTTAGCAGAAAGTCTTCAAAATGTAATGGAAAATAATAATATAGTTTTATATTATTAATATTAATAATAATATAATAAAATAATGTAAAATATTTTTTTCTTCGGGAGATATTGAATTCACTGAGATACTCAAGGGGAATTTATTAAATGCCATCAAAGCCTCATTAATTCACTTTCACATATTTGCCATTAAATCATTTTGTCCTAAGAGCTTCATTAATTCAGCATCCTTGTGGTTTCCCACTTTCCCTGCTCTCTCATCATTACTTACTGGTGACACGAATACGTAGTAAAAGTAACGTTGGGTCGTTGTTGTTTGCTGGCTCTCCTAGTCTGACTTATCTGGGGAAAGGAAGTGGCATGTTACAAAAGGTGACTGCCTGGCTTCTGGAAGGTGCTTGGAAGACGGATCACTGATTAATGAGACTCTCATTCTGAAGGGAGTTTCTCGGCTGGTTGTTTACAGCTTGACTCTTTGCCCAATGAGGTAACGGCAGAAAGTTTTCATTTGCTTAAAGGTGATTCCTTTCATACTATATCAGAAAGAAGCTGAGGGTTGCACTTTTTAACTTGTAAGATATGATTTGAAATATTAACATGGAGGAAGTGCGGCAGCCAGAATATAAATGAAAGCGGCATGAGGAGTTCAGTACAGATGAGAAGTCATCCTGGTTAATATCAGGACTTTGAACTGGTTCCTTCCAGTTCAAACCCCTGCTGGGAATTTGCATTTCCAACCCAGATATACTGAGTCAGAATCTATATTTGAACAAGACCCCAAGTGATTCTTATGTATAGTAAACTTTGAGAACCACTGTTTCACTAGTGGTTCTGAGAATTGGTCCCTAACCAGCAGCGTTAGCATCGTCTGGAAACTTTTTATAAAGGCAAATTCTCAGCAGGGTTTCGAACCAGAAAGAACCAGTTCAAAGCCCTGGGTCTACCAGAATCCGGGCAGAAAGTCAGGTATCTTCCTGACCCAACTTTGGATGCAGGCGCCCCCGCCATGGTCCTCGTGGCAGTTTGGGGGTAAAGCAGAAAATTCTGACACGGCCCTGTGAGGGCCACAAATACTTTGTAACTTTAGAAAAAAATGAATATTTAGGGTTTTTCGTTTGTTTGTTTGATTTTTATATTATTATGTAGAAAATATTATGCGGTATTATTGTTAAGCAACTTGCAACTCAGCCAGCCTTACCCCCACCTGACCCTCAGTGCTGTAAAGAGACATCCGGGCACCTGGGGCAAACAGCAGGCGTTCTCTTCCATATCAGTTTTATAATTCATGATGTGGCTCACAGATGGGCATTATTAGCGGTGTACACCATCTGGTGGCTTCCCACTTGAAATCGTGACTCTTGCTAAATAGATGTTAAGCCTTCGAAATCATTATTTACAATTTTCCTGTCCTCTAAACTTGAGTGCCTTGGATCCAAGCTCCTTCCCATGCTTAACCCCTATCCCATCCCTGCTCTACCCAGGGACTGGGCGAGGCTCAGATGTGGGGTAAGGGTGTGCGTTGTGTACATATTTTTCTTGGCGTCATGAAATGGTGTAATGCATCAATGTTCGTGGCATCCAAGAGACCATGTGCAAACAGGACGAACCGTTTGTGTGGTATGATGAATCCTCTTCAGGAACCTACGAGGGACAGGAGGGAGACTCATGGAATCAAAGCACGCAAGTGACACAGATGTGATCTGAATTCAGTCCGTGTGATTCCCAAGCTGAATATCTCCTCCTGCCATGCTATACCTGTCATGCTATACCTGTCATGCTATACCTGTCATGCTATGCCTGCCATGCTATGCCCGCCATGCTATGCTCACCATGCTATACCTCAGCTAGGCTGCTGCCCTGTGCACTGCGGGGGGCATCAGGTCCCCTCCTCCAGGAGCTTTCCACTTAGCTGGACTGACCGGACTGGGGTATTTATTAGAAGATAAATAACAATTCATTATTGGCAGCAGTGGAGCCCTGCTGGTGCAGTGGTTAAGAGTTCGGCTGCTAACCATAAGGTCAGCAGTTCAAATCTGCCAGCTGCTCTTTGGAAACCGAATGGGGCAGTTCTACTCTGTCCTATAGGATTGCTGAGTCGGAATCCACTCGATGATAGTGGGTTTTTTTTTTTTAATTGGCATCAGATTAAAGCCAAACAAGGTGAAGGGAAATTAGGTGCCTACATAGACCAGTTCTCCAGTGGTTCTCTTAGGAGCTTACTGTTCTAGATTAATAAAGACTGAATTTGCCTTTCTATGATTTTTTTTTTTTTTTAATATTTGGATTTTTGGAATAGCTATTACAAGCACATAGGAAAATATCTAAATGATAACAAAGGATGTAGAGTGAATAGTAAGTTTCCCACCTTTCACAGTCAGACTCTCCGCAGGAAACAAAATCTACTCCCAGAAGGTTCAAATTAACTTCAGTGGAGAGATTGCTTACAGAAGTGTGGGCTGGGTTCAGGGAACAAACAAGAGATGTGGAAAGCAACAAAGACTAGCAGCAGCCTGAAGAGGCCCAGGGAGGAAATAGCGGCAGCGGAGCCCAGTGAGAACTGGAACCCTGGAGGCAGGAGCCACCCTCCTGGCTGGAAGCAGTATTAGACAGATGCAGCTATTACTAGAGACACAACACCAAAGCAGAGAGAGGGCATGGATGACACATCTCAGTCTTTCTCACCCCTGACTCTTGGATCTTCTGTTGGTGCCCACCATTGGCCAAACCCAAGAGGAAGTCAACCCTCAAGGCAGACCAGACAATGGAGGATGTGGAGGACAGACCCTCTGAAGAGAAGAGAATAGAGAGAGGCAGGAGAATGATCTGGGTGCTGTTAGGGTTGGGGGATGCAAAGAACAACCAACCCAACTACCCCTGGCTCTCGAGCAGTGTCCTGAGGCAAAAAAAAATTTTTTTTAATAACCTTTTTTTTTAGTAACCACCAGAAATAGTCTATACATACACAAACTGCAAGAGTATATGTCAACTATTTTCTACATAAATGGTAATGAACTTTGCCCTTGCTTTTTTTCCCTTCCCACCCTTGCATTTTATCACTTACCACTGTATCTTGGATTTGGGTCCATATTAACATCTATGGAGCTACCTTGGTTTTGGAGACCAGTGGCTTTAAAAGTGGGGTCCCCACATGGGCAGTATCAGCATCGCCTGGGAACTTGTCAGAAATTCAAATAAATTACAATCTCTGTAAGTGAGGCCGAGCGATCTGTGTGTTAATGAGCTCTCCGGGTTATTGCGATGCACGCTAAAGTCTGAGAACCTCTCTTCCAGACTTTCTGAAGGGGGTCCCACCTGATCAAGGCCACTGGCTGCTCAGACGTCAATGTAATGGAGGAATCTGTGGGCAGAGAACTATGTTATCAAGCTCTTGGGAGCATGTGTCTACTGAGTAAGAAAAATAAAAAGCAGAAGGTATTGGTTCAGTATCAGGTAACACAGTTCTCCGTGAAAACCAGACCCTGCAACACCATGAAGAGAAGAAGCTGATTCTCTTCCTCCTGACACATCCCCCCTTTTCTCTGTCTCCTTTTGTATATTTAGATTTTTGGGCAGAGACAGTGTGTTTTAATATGCTTGGTTGAGTGTGTGACGCAACGGAAGCTAAATATAATCCTGAAGACACACCACCACCAAGTGCTTAGGGGTGGCATCTGTTTGGAGCCCACAGCTATGGGATTCGCTACCGCCCTCATCCCTGAGATACTGATACCCCTGGGAAGACCCTGCCAGGCCCTGGTTTAACGTGGCTTTAACACCTAAGACACATAAAGCGATGGCTTGCGCAGAAAGTGGGCACCTTGTCCTCTAGGATTTTGCAAAACAACCTGGAGCTTGGGGGACACTTATTGTATGTGATCTTAAGATCTTCTTTGTGTCTTAGTTTTCCCATCTGTATAATGAAGCAATAGTAATGGCAGGTCTACTGGTCAGACAATTCCGGGGAGTATCACTCAGGCAGAATACAATGTGAGTGGTGCCCCCGGAAGGGGCATGAAACCGTTCCTCCAGTGCCTGGTACACACTGTGCTGAGCTGTTTTGCTGTGTGGTGGGGGAGGAGTAGCCAATAAGCAAGGTAAGCACAGTGCTTACTTTGCTTACTAAATCATCTCTGATGAACAATTTCACATTTTTTCACCACATCAGAAATTCTCCTGCTAGGTGTGGCTGGCACCTGTCGCTCTTCCAACCCCGCAGCACCTTCCTACAGAATCAAAGCCTCTTCTCAAGTTTTCAATCACTTTCAGGGGCGGATGACTCAGTAAGCACAGGTAAGCATGAGCTTACCTGTGCTTACTGACTAATCTGTTGTGAACAATTTCACATTTCACATCAAAGATGTGGTGAAACCCATGTGAAATTGTTCACTACAGATTAGCCAGTAAGCACAAGTAAGCCTGTGCTTACCTGGCTTATTGGATCGTCTGCCCCTGTGTGTGGCTGTGAACAGCAGTGAAAAGTACACTTTCTTGAATCAGACAATCACGGGGTTGAGTCCAGGCTCCCCTTCCTACAACTTTGTGACTCAGCCAAGCTCGTTTGCCTGGAATTATCACTTCAATGCCTCACCTAAAACAGTGCCTGGCACATGATAGTCCTGCAATCAATATTTGCGACAGAAGGAATGTACCTTTTATGAGTCTCAGTTTCTTATTCTGTATAATGCAGACCATAATATAATTTATCTCAGAGGGATAAAGTGAAGATTTAATTGTGAAAACATTTTAAAAGTTCTGGAACAATGAAAAAATAATTCGTTATGTGACAGTTACACTAACCGTGTGCTGGGGATAACTTGATTACAAATTTTTTGGATGTAGGGTAGCAGGTCTGGAGTCAGACTCCAGGTCTGGAGTCAGTATTGGAACAAAATTCAGCCCCTATTAAGGACTGATGAGATCAAGGAAGGAAGGGAGAAACATTTAGGACAGCGGGGTGCATCTCTGGCTGACTATTAGATTTGAGTGGGGAACTTTTAAAAGTTCCTCATGCCCAGGCTTCACCCTAGACCAACTGAGTCAAATCTTTGGGTGGTGGATCCTAAGCATGAGGAAAGAGATGAATTACGGTAACAGCGGTAACAGTGTTTTCTGAGCACTTACTTTGTGCTAGCTATTACGCTTTACGTAAAGGCTCACACTTCTTCCTTGCATCAGCTTGGGAGATGGGGTCTGTTATTATCCCCATTTTACAGATGTAGAAACTTAGGCTCAGAAAGGTGAACTTTTTGGAAGTCACACAGCAACTGAGTGAGTACAGTTGGGATTTGATCTCACCTCTGTTAAACTTTGTTAAACTTTAGATCAAGCTACAGCACAACTGAATCACCCAGGGGTCTTGTTGAAATGCAGATTCTGTGTCAGTAGGCTTTGGGTGCGGCTGAAGCTCTGCAGGTCTAACAAGGTGTCAGGTGATGCAGATGCTGCTGGTCTGTCTGTTCTCATCAGGTAGATTCAGACTCAGAGAGACCCTGTAGGACAGAGTTGAACTGCCCTCATTGGATTTCCAAGACTGTAAATCTTTATGGAAACAGACTGCCACATCTTTCTCCTGCAGGGTGGCTGGTGGGTTTGAACCACTGACCTTTCAGTTAGCAGCCAAGTTCTTAGCCACTGTACCACCAGCGTTCCTTCTGCTGCTGGTCTAGGGAACCTCAATTTGAGCAAGGAATCAGTAGAAGCTACTCTTAACCACTATGCTAAGTGGTGAGGATTTTCAAGCATAGTTCCTGGTCCAGTTAGGTGTCAAACAAACGGCAAAATTTCTATGTAGGGGGAGCTGAGTGAGGCCTGGTGCCCACGACCTACGCTGGAGACTGAGAGGAAGACGGCCGGTGGGCTTATCTCATTCTCCCGGGAAACGGGGTAAAAATTGGTTTGAGAGCTGCAGTGGGAGGCTGGGAGTCCAAACCATACCCTTTCTAAAGACCTCCTCCTTTTCCCTGGGGCCAGACCCTCAGCGGGGCCGTCACAGAGCTTTGAGGAGGCCTGTGAAGACCATCAGCATTTGAGGATGCCTTTATGGCCAGGCGGGAAGCTGCATCTCACTGCCTCTCCACGCACAGGTTTCCAAGTTGGGGGAAGGGAATGGGGGGGCCAGAGTCTCTGAGGCTGGGTGTGGGAGTTGAAGGGATATTCCCAGGCCGGACTGGAGGCTCTGGTTCTCTCCTTCTTGTCTGTCCCCTACCACTGCAGCAAGAACACAAAGACTCCCAGTATATGTATATTGCTTTGTAGTAGCTCCCAGAGAGACAAGGATAATGAGTATTTTTCTTAGCTCGTCCATGAAGTTAACATATAATACACTCTTAATTGCATTTAGGAGCATTTATTCAACCGAGTGTAACTTGTAATTTCAGAAAGTGCCCGATAATACTGTTGTTACTGCACGCTGGGAGCGCTCCGTTTCAGGAGCTCCGAGTTGTCCTCAGTTTGGTTTTGGGAACACACTGGCGCTTTGCTTCAGAAGCAAATCTCCTTAATTCCCATGGACTCTGCAGCCTTCATTGTCCTCCAGTTTTCTCAGCCTAGGACCTGAGCTATTTACCTTCTTTCATCTTCAGATTGCTGTAGCCACCCACCGACGTGTGATCTCTAAACGCCCTGAGAAGGAACTTGAGAATCATATTGTGTGAGCCACTCCTTCTGCATTTCCTAGCAAACCCTTCCTCTATTCCACCCTCACAAAGCTCAGAGCAGGGACAAAAGGGAATGGGAGAAAGGATATACCTCCCTACCACTTCCCAGTCCAGGCACAGAAGGAAAAACAATGCCGCCTCCACCTCCAAGCAGCAGCTAATCTCTCTAGAAATGAGAGCTGCTACTCCCCCGAGGCTGGAAGGAAGAGCTGGGAGGCTCTCCATCCACACAGCTGGACACCGATACCTTAAACACCCTGAGAAAACAAGCTGAGTGAGGTTAGAGCAGAAACCGGTAGCCATAGATTCGATTCCAACTCATGGCGATCCCATGTGTGTCAGCGTAGAACTGTGCTCCATAGGGCTTTCATGGCTGATTTCTCAGAAGTAGACCGCCACTTTCCTTCCCAGGCATCTCTGAGTGGACTCAAACCTCCAACCTTTAGGTTAGCATCTGATCACATTAACTGTTTGCACCACCCAGGAAAACTATGGTTAGAGAAGTGGGTCAGAAATGCTGAGCAACAAAAAGCCCAATGAACTAAATGGCTTCACAGCAGAAAGCGTCAAACTTTTTTTTATTGTATACCCCTTCCCTGGTAGCATAATGGTTAAGCACTCGGCTGCTAACCAAAAGATCAGAGGTTCAAACCAGCACCCATTCCGCAGGAGAAAAGACCTGGAAATCTGCTCCCCTAAAGATTTTAGCCTAGGAAAGCCTATGGGGCAGTTCTACTCTGTCCTACAGGGTCACTATGAGTCGGAATTGACTTGACAGCAACAACAATGTACACATACATATCAATTTATAATCTTCATAGGCACTACTATACTAACAAACATTGTAAAGCATACATATAATAGGAGTTATAAACAGTGAGAGTTTAAGTTATCATCAATGAAGGTTCTACTCCTTTTTCTCCCTTATCCACAGTGGCTGCTTCGCTTTTCTTCCTGGAGGGCTTGCTTCCCACTTTGGAGACTCCTGTTTGGAATTTGGGTTAGTCTGACAAAGCTGAGACAGGGGCCCAGCTTTGCCACTTTATCAGCCATATAACACCAGGGAAATTGCTTGATTTTTCCAAGCATTAGATTGCCCAACTGTAAAATGCAGGTATGGAGCAGTGGTGGCTTAGTGGTAGAATCCTTGTCTTCCATACAGGGGATCTGGGTTTGGTTCCCAGCCAATGCATCTCATACACAGCCACCATCTGTCTGTCAGTGGAGGCTTCATGTTGCTATGATGTTGAATAGGCTTCAGCGGAGTTTCCAAACTAAGATGGACTAGGAAGAAAGGTCTGGCCATCTACTTAGGAAAAGCAGCCAATGAAAATCCTGTGGTCTGCAACTAATCATGGGATGGTACAGAACCAGGCAGCATTTTAATCTGCTGTGTATGGGGTCACCATGAGTCAGAGGCCAACTCCACGGCAGTTAACAACAATGACAAAATGCAGGTAGTGATAGCACTTAATTGCAGGGGCGTTGTGACAGTTAGATGCGATATCGCATGTAAAACACTTAACATAGGCCCGACCCATGGTGCACATTCACTACAGTTAAAACCAACCAACCAACCAAACAACCCCATTGTCGTTGAGCTGATTCCAACTCATAACAACCCTATAGGACAGCGTAGAACTGCCCCATAGAGTTTCCAAGGAGGGCCTGGTGCATTCAAACTGCCGACCTTTTGGTTAGCAGCCAGCACTTAACCACTACACCACCAGGGTTTCCTTCAGTACTGTTAGTAATGATTATTCAGTGACTTGAGGCTCCCAGCATATAAAAATTATCAAAAACAGAAATAAGGCAAAAAGACAGATAGCTGCATGCCTTTCAGTGTCAAATTGGAGGGCTCTTCAATAGCCCACCTAAGGGTCACCTGCATTCTGGGGCAGAAACTTTGTCTGCTTCACAGCTTACTATTGATTAGGGCCCTGGTGGCACAGTGGTTAAGCATTCGGCTGCTAAGCAAAGGTGGGCAGTTCGAACCAGCCAGCCGCTCTTTGAAAATGCTGTGGGGCAGTTCTTCTCTGTCCTATAGGGTTACTATGAGTCAGAATCGACTCAACGGCAGTGGGTTTGGTTGGTTTGGTTTAGGGCCCAGTCTTCTTAAAGTTGGATGTTAACTAATTAAATTGCAAAACATTTTTATCTAATAGGGATGGAAATAATTTCTGTCCAGTAAAGTAGATAACCACAGAGGTTATATAGTTTCATTGCTTTGGCTTTTGCTTTGATTTGCATCAGAGTTAGCAATTTGCAAAGACAGCCCTGTCTTTTACTGGTCATGTATACATCAATTTTATGTGCTCTCTTTTGAACCAGCTTTACCATCTTGCTGGCTCCCTCCTTCATTAGTTAAATAAATCTTTGGCACATACACACTCCATATGGCATAGGAGAGTCATGTTTTTAGCTTTTTGAAAATTATATATTTCAATTCAGTAAATTACCTAATATGGGCCTTCTAGCTGTGACTTATACACAATGATTAAGTGCGACTACGTGAATAAGGTGTATGGAGTCGTAACGAAGGGATTGGCCAGTTTTGCCTTCCTGCTAGGCTTAAAATGAGCCATCCCAGAGGCAGGAGGAGAGGATCTCACTACCACCAAGAAAGAGGAACCAGGAGTGGAGCATGTCCTTTGGGCCCAGGATTCCTGTGCTGAGAAGCACCTAGAACCAGGAGACTGAGAGAGAGTGAAAGAGCTGTACACTGAAGACAGCAGAAGCGGTGGCAGAGAAATGACGGTGAGGCAGGAGCCAGGCAGGAGACGACGCTGTGGCCTTTCCAGCGCAAACAGTGAGAAAGCTGAGCGCCTTTGGGCCAAGACTTACTGGTGGAGTGGGGTGCGCCTGAGCGCTTACCAGCAGAGCGGAAACAGCGTTGTAACAGGACCAAGCAAGGAAGAGGCCCAGGGGCTAGAGAGAGACGTGCCTGCAGGCATGGCTGAGAAGAGGCCGTCCTGGTGGAAGAACTGACTCCTGAGTCGTTCCTGAAGCTGAATTGTAACCTGTTACTTCCCTAACAAACCCCACAACCTTGAGTATTGTCTGTGAGTTCTGTGTGGCTATTGCAACAAATTATCAAACTCGGCAGAGAAGCAGAGAGTACTATGGGATGGAGGACTGGTGTCAGAACTGGTAAAAAGTTTGGAGGGTGGAGGCATGTCTGACCTCTGCCTCATAGGAATCAGCCCTCTGCTGTCAATGCTGATTCTCCTTCCCCTGGTGAAGTTAGAGATGGTCAGATGCCACAGCAACACCATTTTTACATATATGGACACAAATTATCCTTCTAACTTTCTGTTTTAGTGGCCAGAATAGGGTTCTTTCGTCTGCAACCAAAATGACATTAATTTAAAAGCCATTTTTTAAAATTATAATCATTATAATACCTTTTTTATTCCAACATTCCATCAAGCCCTTGACTACCAGGTGCCTCAACCTACCGTGAAATTGAATTGCCCTCAAGGAAGGCAATTCCTGAACTCACTCAAATATCCAAGTCCTTACAGACAGCATTCTCTTTTCACTCTGATCAATTCAGGAAGTGTTTACTGAAAAAATAAAATATTAACAGTGATTGTGTTTAGATGATGGGACTCTTGGTCATTTTTTCCCCCTTTCCCTACATCATTATTGGTTGTCCAACTTTTCCATATTAATGATGTGGTATGCCCATAATGGAGCCCTGGTGGCACAGTGGTTAAGAACTTGGCTGCTAACCAAAAGGTCAGCAGTTCAAATCCACAAGGTGCTCCTTGGAAACTCTATGGGGCAGTTCTACTCTGTCTTACAGGGTCACTATGAGTTGGAATCAACTTGATGGCAATGGGTTTTTGGTTTGGTATACTCATAATGGAAAGAGAGGAAAGAAACTTAATTTTAAAATTAAAAAGTGCCTACTACTTGCATGGCACTGGGTAAAACTCAGCAGCGAACACAGTGTTGAGGAATTCACGGTCCCTGCCTTTCCCAGCAGAAAGACGTAAGCGTAGTTGTGAAACAGCACAAAATTTGAGCACAGGTTAAGAAGAACATAATCTGTCTATGGGGAAGAGGTAGTAGTGATGGAAACATCTCAAAGGAGTAACGTTTGATTACCCTATTAATAGCTAATAGCTAGTATCCATTGGAGCCCTGGTGGTGCTGTGGTTAAGCATTAGGCTGCTAGCCAAAAGGTCGGCTGTTTGAGTCACCAGCAGCTGCTTGGAAACCCGATGAGGCAGTCCTACTCTGTCCTACAGGGTAACTATGAGTCGGAATTGACCGGACGGCAACGGGTTTGGTGTTTGGGTTAGTATCTTAATGAACATTTGTAACATACTAGGCACCCTCCCAAATACTTCGCATGCATGTCGTGTAACTCTGCGTTTTACGGACTAGGAATTGAGGTTTAGAAAAGTTAATTAACTTGCCTAGGGTCAGACACCTAGTAAGTCACGAAGTCAGAATAAAAAGGCAAGATGTTTGAACTCTAAAGCCAGGAGATTAATCAACAATGTTGAACAGGATTTTACCTGGTTGAGATGGGAGGGGTGGGGGGCATTCAGGTATATAAATTCTCACTTGCTTAATATTTCCCTGTATATATTTCAGAGATTGCCACATTCCAATTAGCAAACTCATATACACTTAAAGCAAGACTGTGTTGAGTATAGCTTTTCTTTCTTTCTTCCTGTTTCTATTTTTGATGATTCAGAAGGCAATTTTTGCTCTGGTGTCAGTTCGAACACAGTTTGATTGGAGTAAATCTGTGTTAACGATGGAACATGCTGTACCAGTTGCCTTTGCGATAACAACTTTGATAGCCACTTGTGTTCTTATACTTTAGCTTTTATTTTTTTACATAGAGATTCAAACCTTTGGAGCTGGAAGAGACCTTGGAGAGGAAGCGGAAGGAGGACAAAACAAGTAATTCCTTCCTTTCTCCTCCTTCTCTCTGTCTTCCTTCCTTCCTTCTTTTTTATAGCAGCAATACATGCTGCTTGCTAGCTGTCTGTACAAAAAAATCAAACCAAACCTGTTGCTGTCAAGTTGATTTTAACTCAAGAAGACCGTGTATATTACAGAGTAGAATGGTTCCAATGGGTTTTCTTGGCTGTAATGTCACTTTGAGGTCTAAGGCACGCCTGACCCAAGCCATGGTATTTTCAATCACCGCATAGGCATGCGAAATCTGGACAATAAATGAGGAAGAATGAAGAAGAATTGATGCCTTCGAATTATGGTGTTGGTGAAGAATATTGAATATACTGGACTGTCGGAAGAAGGGAGGAGCCCTGGTGGAACAGTGGTTAAGTGCTTGGCTGCTAACCAAAAGGCAGGGAGTTCAAACTCACCAGCCTCTCTTCAGGAAGAGATGTTGCAGTCTGCTTTCCTACAGATTTACAGCCTTAGAAACCCTGTGGGGCAGATCTACTCTGTTCTGTAGGGCCTCTGGGTTGGAACTGACTCTGCGGCAACGGGTTTTGGTTTGGTGCCAGAACAAACAAATCTGTCTTGGAAGAAGTACAGTCAGAAAGCTTCTTAGAAGAGAGGACGGTGAGACTTCGTCTCATGTACTTTTGTAACCCAGTGGGGGTGGGTCCTGTCCAGAGGGCCCCCTCGAGCCGATTGAGAGACACTAGGCCTTTGTGAAAGAGGAAGTGGACTTTACCGCAAGCGGGTCAAGCAAGGAGCTCAGAGACTAAGTCTTAAATCAAACTCCCCAAGGTTGGGGATTTTAGGGCAGTTATAGTGTTCAGGATATGGAACTTATGCATAATTCATGAAGTTTCTGAGATTAGGAGGGCATTTTCAGGAACTAATTAACACGTATTGGGTGCAGTGGGGGTGCAATATGGCGGCTGCGGGCATGTGTTTTTTGGGGGTTATGATGCATGAAGTTTATCTAAGGACAGCTTTGGGGCTTATTGCTCATGTCTGAATTGGGGGTGAGGGCCTTGGGTGAGTAGTGAAACCCCTGGAGCAGAGAAGCAGTAAGACAACCTTGGGCTGTTAACACAGAATGACTTATTAGGAACTCACAGACCTGGGTGTGATGGGAGGAGGGGGAACAGTTTAACCCTTTCAGTTATATTCCAGGAGGGAGAACAGTTTAACCCTGTCCATTACACCTTGGACAAGTTATCAGGAGGGACCAGTCCCTGGAGAAGGACATCATGCTTGGTAAAGCAGAGGGTCAGCAAAAAAGAGGAAGACCCTCAGCGAGATGGACTGACACCGCGGCTGCAACAATGGGCTCAAACATAGCAACAATTGTGGGGATGGTGCTTGGCCCAGTGATGTTTCGTTCTCTTGTACGTAGGGTGGCTATGAGTCACAATCGACTCTATGGCACTCTATGGCACCTAACAACAACAATGACCTCGCCAAAGCAGATAGCCATGCTTTTCTTCTGCAGTGCCACTGCGTGGGTCCGAACTGCCAACCTTTAGGTTAAAAAAAAAAAAAAAAGGCCAAGAAGTCAATTTTGACTCATAGCGACCCTATAGGACAGAGTAGAACTGCCTCCACAGGGCATCCCAGGAGCAGCTGGTGGAGTAGAACTGTCGACCTTTTTTTGGTTAAGAGCCAAGCTCTTAACTACCTGGCCACCAGGCCTCCAGCCATTTCTAAAGCAGCACAAATTAAAAAGAGGAGTCTCTTCCTCCTTGCCCCCATCTCTGTCTCCGCCGGTCATCCCCCCAGGGGTAAAACCACCTTAAAGTGTGGTGGGTTTATTATTCAGACACACACCACATACATATACCTCTACAATGCTGTTTTTGCCCTTTCTTAAAAAACAAACTAACAAAAAAATGATATCCTGCTAATGCAGGTCATCATGAGTCAGATTCCTGATGCTTCACTACCAGGAACCTGCAGCCTGCTCTTTGTCCTCTGAAAAGGCACAGATCCTTGGTGACTCGAGTGAATTTCACCTACTGAAAAGATAGCTCAAGACTCAGTCAACACCTTCAGAAACCATTTGTTCTGTAATGACTGAAAAACCCTATGGCAACATGTATAGTTTCACTGGTTACCAGGAAACAAACACTGTTGGTGTCAACAACCCTACAGGACAGAGTAGAATTGCCCCCATAGGGTTTCCAAGGAGAGGCCAGTGGATTTGCCCTGCTGACCTTTTGGTTAGCAGCCGAGCTCTAAACAAATACTAGCACCTTGCTATCGAAGACATTTAAAAACTTAATTTCCCAAGAGCCCTGTTGATCCTGTTTTAGGCTCGCACTTAACCTCCCAATGGAATCAGCAAAAATGCTCTCTATTTCCCAGTTTGGTTAACAGGCTTCGCCGGGTACAGCGTTTGGTGGGGAAATTGGGCTGTGAAAACGTAATGTCTAGGGGAGAACCAAGTTCATCGAAGCTGAAAAACAAAAATGCCTAGCATTTTCTCAGGCCTTGTCTTACCTCTGAATCTCTCTTTTAAAAATCACTAATCTAGAAACAGTCCTCTCTCCTAGTTACGTGCACGCACCCCTCACCATTTTATGGTATTTAAAAAAAATCAAGTCTTAAATATCCTGTAATTATAATAGTTCCAAAACAAGGAAGTGGCTCACCCACCAAGAGGCCATTTCACCCCTGGCTGCTAGTCTGGAATGTTCTCAGCTGACAATGATGAATGAAAGAGAAAAAAGATCTGCTCCTGGTTGTTTGCTACTAAAAAATCCTTATTCCAAGAGATCGTTTTTCTCTTTATTAAATAAACAGATTTACATCCCCCTCCCCCTCCGAAAGTACAGAAAAGCTTGGCAAATGAAAATAAACTTGAGAAAATGTATAAGCCTGTCTTACGTAGTGCTTCATTTAGAGAGTAATTTTTCACAGATTTTCTTTTCTTCCACCTACTAAAAGGCACATACATAATAAATGAGACAGCTTGGCAGGAAACCCATCAATAAAGTTAATTTAAAGTGCAGGCAGAATAGCCAATCTCTGTCTGGATAGCAAGGGGTTTGTTTTTGTTTCAAAATCAGCTGGCTTCCAGACAATGGAGGGAACCAGGTCAGAGGGAGTTCCCAGAAGCTCAAAGGTTCACAGACCCACCCGGACGGTATATGGCCAGGGACTCCCCTTTTAGGGTCCCTTACTATAGGGTCGCTCTGAGTCAGAATCGACTCGACGGCACTGGGTTTGGTTTTGATTTTTTTACCATGTAGAAAGGAGTCCCTGGGTGGTGTGAACAGTTAATACCCTCGGCTGCTAATGGAAAAGTTGGAAGTTCAAGTCCACCCAGAGGCACCTTAGAAGAAAGGCCTGGTGATCTGCTTTCAAAAAGATCAGCCATTGAAAACCCTAAGGAGCACAGCTCTGCTCTGACACACACGGGGTCGCTGTGAGTCAAAATCAACTTCATGGCAACCGTTTTTATTATTATTATTTAGAAACGAGGCTGAGGCTGGGCTACCTGGGTTTTGTCACTCACAAGCTATATGACTTTGGTTGAGATACAAAAATCCCCTAAGCCTCAGTTTCCTCACCTGTGAAATAATGAAACCTTATTTGTATTATATTCATTGGAAGGGGCTCTGGTGGCGAAGTGCTTAAATTCTTAGCCGCTAACCGAGAGAGGTTAGCAGGTTGATTGGACCAGCTGCTCCATGGAAGGAAGAGGTGGCAGTCTGCGTCCGTCAGGATCGCAGCCTTGGAAGCACTTTGGGGCAATTCTGCTCCGTTCTATGGGTCGCTGTGGGTCAGAAGTGACTCTTTGACCATGGGTTTGATTTGGGTTATTTATATTAATTATATACATGGTTGAGATGACTATGTTAGTTAATCCATTAAAAGTATTTAGCATTGTGCCTGGCACTATTATAATTATGAATATTTAAGACTTGATTTCTTTTTCATTCCAAATCCTGCCAGACCTAGTGTCTGTGGGTATTTTCCAAGATGGAGATCAACGCTTGGTAAATTTCTCAACGAAGAAAGTGCCTTCTTCTCTTGATTTACACAGTACCTGAACTCCTGGAAATTTCAGTGCTTACTAAAACCGCTCAAAAACACGTTGTATTTGTATGTAAAATGGAGTTTGGTGCTAGGGTCAGATGATCACAGGTCAGTTTTTCACTCATATGAGTATCTGGCAGGACATTCAAAAGTTATGGGAGATACAAAAACAAAACAAAACAGAACCGTTTCCGTTGAGTCAGCACCAACTCGTGGCGATCCTTTGTGTGTCAGAGTAGAACTGGGATCCATAGGGTTTTTGATGGCTGATTTTTCAGAAGTAGGTGGCCAGGTCTTCTAAGTTGCCTCTGGGTGGACTTGAATCTCCAACCTTTCGTTTAGTAGCCCAGCACGTTAAAACCATTTGCACCACCCAGTGACTAACTCTACAGGGGATACAGCAACCCCCTCCCATAAAAAAAATGCCCCACAAATAATTGACAAGCTCCTAGAGAAGCGCTGCTCCCATGGAGAAGCACTGTCCTTGCTGAAATATGCATGCCCTGGGACCCATCACTTCATCCCCACCACCCTCAGTGTCAGCATCTGCTCAGCCAGGCAACTATGGAGAAAGAGAGCCTTCTTGACTAGGACTCTGTCAAAAAAGTTTTTTAATTTAAAGGATTGACTCAATCTCCTCTGAACCCCTCTCTTCCAAGTTTAACTCCCCAACAAGCTGAGAGACAAAGGGGATCCCTAATAGCAAGTAAATACCCACTACCCAACCCCAGTTAGGGAGCCCTGATGGCGCAGTGGTTAAGAGCTTGGCTGCTAACCTAAAGGTCGGCAGTTCAAATCTACCAGCTGCTCCTTGGAAACCCTATGGGGCAGTTCTGCTCCGTCCTATAGAGTCTCTATGAGTCAGAATCAACTCAACGGCAATGGGTTTTGGGTTTGGTACCCAATCCCAGTCAATTTAAACTGAAGTTTGTTTCTGGTTTTCTGAAGAGTTCTTGCTACAAGATCTGTGGTGTGTGGTAGGGGGAGGAGAGTGGGGGCTGGATAAAAAATGGCACAGTCAAATGATCAAAAAGGAGCCAGGCTGATAACATCGTGAGCGAAGCCTCCAGGGAGAGGTGGGGACTGTTCACACTTGCCCTGACTCAAGGTGGCAGCCGTCACTCACTCTCAGCCCAATGTTGCCAGAGCTTCTGATTTTATTTTCAAGAGAAACTGGAAATTTGAAATTTTTATATGTGATTTTCCAATTCTTAAAGGGCACCTAACAACAACATAGGTCTAGATAGAAGTCCCTTGGCGGTGCAAATGTTTAAGCCCTCGGTTACTAACTGAAAGGTTGACGGTTCGAAACCGCCCAGAGGCTCCTTGGAAGAAAGGCCCGGCAATCTACTTCCAAAAGGTCCAAAACAAAACCAAAAACCAAACCCACTGCCATCGAGTCGATTCCGACTCATAGCGACCTTATAGGACAGAATAGAACTGCCTCCATAGAGTTTCCAAGGAGCACCTGGTGGGTTTGAACTGCTGACCTCTTGGTTAGCAGCTGTAGCACTTAACCACTACGCCAGCAGTGTTTCCTCCAAAAGGTCACAGCCATGAAAATCATAGAGGGTGCAGTTCTACTCTGCAATACATGGGGTCGCCATGAGTTGGAATTGACTCGATGGAAACTGGTTGTTTGGCTGGTTATGTGTAGATATCTAGATAAATAGATACATATATCTGGCCCATTATAGTTGTTGTTAGGCGCCATTGAGTCAATTTTGACTCACAGCAACCCATGTGACAGAGTAGAACTGCCCTTAAGGTTTTCTAGGCTGTAATCTTCACAGGCCCATTGCTGTTGAGTTGATTCCGACTCATGGCACTCCTATAGGGTGACAAGGAGCAGGAATTGTCTCCCCGGCAATATGTAATCTACATGAGCAGATCGCCAGACAGGTCTCTTTCCCTTAGAGCTCCTGGGTTGGTTCGAACTGCAAACCTTTTGGTTATCGGCTGAGTACTAAACCATGGTGCCACCAGGGGTCCTTCCCTTAGGTTAGACCCATGAACAGTAATAGTGACTACATCTTACCTACTGACTAGGTCCCTCCTTCAAACCAGAATGAAGTTGGGTTTTATTATTCTTATTGCACAAACCGGAGCCCTGGTAGTACAGCAGCTGAGAGCTCCGCTGTTAACCATAGGGTCAGCAGTTTGAATCCACCAGCTGTTCCTTGGAAACCCTCTGGGGCAGCTCTACTCTGTCCTATAGGGTCTCTATGAATCAGAATCGGACTTGTCAGCAATGGGTTTTTTGTTTGTTTGTGTCTTGCACAAATCAGAAAATGGAGGTTTGGAGAAGTTAAGCAATTTGCCTAGGGTCACAGAGTTTTTAAGTAGGAGGACTGAGATTTTAACCAGGGCTGGTCTACTTCCTGACGCCAGGTGCTGCCCGTTGTGTGAAGATAACACAGGACAATGCTCTCTTCATCTTCAATGATTCAAGGTGCAAAATAAAAGCAACATAAACAGTTTCTTCTGAAAACATCAATTACACATTCACTTCAGTGAAATCAGGTTTTCCTGGAGTCCCTTGATCCATGTCCCTGTCAGGAGCCTAGGCAGTTTTGTGGAGAAGGAAGAATGTCTGAGTTCTGATGGTGTTTACAGCGAGCTGCTGAGTCATTTGCTGAGTTAGCCTGGTATCCATCAAACCTGGTAATGAGGAGGACTGAGTCCCTAGGGCTTGGTTGTAAAAAACGTTGAAAGCTTTAGTTGGAAGGGAACACCAACATCGGCCAAGAGTAGCTTTCACATTGTGAATTCCTGTCTTGCCTCCAAATGCACCGACGCTCCGAAGAAACAACGCTAGGTCCAGGTCATCCTGAGGTCCTTAAGCCATAAGCCCCGGACAGGGCCTTGAGAATACCCAGCCTCGAGTCCTACGCAGCCGCCAACAGGAAGTGACACACCCTGAGTGATGTCATCTGTCAGGGTTCAGCCTCTCTTCTGTGGAGGTCTGCAAATTAAACCAACGTTATGGAAAGCAGAATGTTTGATATTTATGATGTCCTGATTGAAATGCTCATCTGATGGAAAGATGGGCTGGTGAATGAAATGACATTTATTGTGACAAGGTAGCAATCATTCCACCAGCAGCTTTTCAGGAGCTTCCTGAAAATCCTTTACCATTTTCCTTCTTTGTCTGTGTTTTCATTCATTTGTTCATTCGTTCCCCTTATTCTTAATTAAAAGGGTGACTCTGGCCTTCCAAAAAAAAAGAAAACCAGTTGCCACGGAGTCAATTCCGATTCGTGGCTACAGCTACCGCTTGTGTTTCACAGTAGGACTGTGCTCCATAGGGTTTTCAAGGCTGTGATCTTTCAGAAGGAGATCGTCAGGCCTTTCTTCCGACATGCCTCTGGTTGGGTTCCAACCATACTAACCTTTCAGTTAGTATATGAGCGCTTACCCATTCGTACCACCCAGGGGACTCCAGGCTTACATTCTGTTCATATCAACAAGCATTTCTCGAGTTTCTAGAAAGGATCTACTCCTGGGAAGGTGTCCATGGGCTTCCCCAGACTGAAAAGGAACCATAGTGCAAAAATGGTTATGAATTCCTGAGTCAGATCTCCCATCTAGAAGCTTTTCAAACAAACAAAAAACCAAAAATCCTGCACCTTAAAAAATGTTTTATTATATCCATAATGCATGTTCCTTAAAGACCAACTAGGGATAAACAAGGAGAAGCAAGACCAAAACAAAAAACTCTGATGGTCCTACCATCTGTACTTCTGGGGAAAAAAAAAGTGTGAGTTGTGTGGGGTACATTGCAGGAGGATGCACTGGTGTGAATGAAATACGTCAACCGAAGGAGGAGTCAGGTGAGAACTGGGCCCAAGACTCACCTCTTCTGTTACTCTTACAGAGCCTGGCACAAAATGGCCATTCGATTGCCTCATCTCTCTGTGGATAAAATTCCTTTTGTTGATAGACAGGACTGGCAAAACAATTATTATCTGGATTTGAAATAATATATAAACAGTTCAATAATTACCCACCAATATACACTCTGAGCCTAACATCCAAAGCAGCTTAGGACCCTTCTGTACAGGTATATTGCTACCCGTGACCCGTGACGTGGAGCCCTTGGTGTGCTTAGGAAGGGAAGCAGAGAATACAAATCTGAGAATGAAACTCAGGGCAGCACAAACTGTGTAAATGAAATCTAGACTGTTTCCAGGAGCATAACTTCATGAATAAAGATGATCCAGCCTCTCTGACCCATGTATTTTAAGATTAATATTTCTCAATAGCACTTGTAAAGTGAGTGGCAGTAGAATCCCTAATAAGTACTTTATTGAATTATATTGAGTTTAAATATAAATGTAAAAAGGCACCGAGAATTCTCATGTCAAATTATGTCACCCAAAAGTTAATTGCAGTTGTACCACGATGCAAAAAAAAGAATTCTGTTTAATTTGGTAAAATACAGGTGTGTGTTTCTAACAATTCAATCAAAGGCATTTTTAAAGTTCTAGAAAACAAAAGTACTGTGGTCAAAAGTTCTGTCGGTTATATGGCTCAGCCTCTTCATCTCAAATTGAAATCAGTACAGGCAAGCCCACTTCTGGGGCGGGGCTGTGGGTATCCTTTCTTTTTCTGAAGCTTCTCTTTAACACTCACTGAATGTTATTTATCAGACAAGGCAAGAAAATATGCTTTTTGCTCTGGCTTCTTGAATCAAGATTCTACTTAGCACCCTTTTTGAAGTAAAAAAATGGGAAGGAATCAGCAGGTTGTATTTCCACATTCCTTTTTAACATGTTCCTTTATGTCTACTTTGAATCTAGATCCATCAACCTAAAATATGAAACCACACAAAAATCACCAAATTTCATCAAAGTTGGAGTCTGTCTCCACCCTCTATAGGAGAAATAAACTCCCCTTTCTTAGAAAATAAAAATTGAATCAGGTGAGAATTAAATGATAGATTCCGTCCCATTGAGGTGACACCAACAGGTAAGTATATTGATGAGGCCAGTCAATCTACTCATCAATGCTGGTTGTAATTATTTGTTTATTGTCTGTCTTTCATTCCAGATGGTCAGCTCCCCGAGGACAGAGATAAGGCCTGTTTAACTATCTATAGCTCATAGTAAGTATCTAATATATACTTGTTGAATACATTGTTAGTTCTTTAGGTATAACCCGTTGCCGTCGAGTCGATTCTGACTTATATTACATGTTAATCGACCTAATTTATTTAACAGTGATTAAGCACCTACTGGAGTTCCTGGGTGATGTAAATGGTTAATGTGTTTGGCTGCTAACCAAAAAGTTGGAGTTCAAGTCTACCCAGAGGCACTTTGGAAGAAAGGCCTGGCAATCTACTTCTGAAAATGAGCCAGTGCAAGTGCTATGGATCACAGGAGTCTGACTGACAACTGATCATGTGGATGGTGCAGGACCAGGTGCACGGAGTCACCATGAGTCGGGGCCAACTTGGTATCAGCTAATGACAACAATAGGTATAAGACTGCGTGGTGGGTTCCTTGGGCATATAAAAATGAGGAAAGTTCATTTCCTGCCTTCAAAGTGCTTACACAGCTGCCAATCATTGTAACAGGTTGTCCTTGACTGGCCCGTTTCCCCTCAGCCTCCTGACCCCACCCCTTCCAGCAAGCCACCTGTGAACAGATCCCCTAGAAGCCCATGACTTCCAGCATCTCTTACCTGAAGGCATCCTTCAGCCTTGCAGCAGCTTAGCCCCTTGGAAGCTGAGCAGTAACATCCCCAGAGCAACTCACAGCCAATGAGGGTGGGAGCTGGTGAATAAGCACCCAGCTTCCTCGCCCTTTGATGGGGCAACACTGAGCCTCTCTACCTGGTTGAGCTCCAGTCACCCACCGCCGTAACCTGCTCGTGAAAGCACCCTTTACTAGCTTTTCTCCTTTCTTGGTTTCACATTTCACTCCCTCACAATGCTTCCTGGGGTCTCCTCCCAAATAAACTCTTGCACCCAAATCTTTAACTCAGGGTTGGCTTTTAGGAGAACCCAAACTAAGACAATCATGTGGGCTTGAGTGTGAGAAGCAAGAGAGGCATGAACAAAGAGCTCTGTGGGAACATGGAGGAGGAGGAGGGCATGACTTCCAGCTGGAAAAAGACTTGGCATCCTTTGAATTGGGTCTGAGCGGGGCACACTGTGTGTACGTGTAAGAAGAGATGGTTCAGGCAGAGAAAACAAAGGTACAAAGGTGCTGGGGCATACAAAGTGCTCAAGGAACTCGGGTATGCAGAAATGGGGGTAGAGGAGTGTGATGGTTACTCTTACATGTCAATTTGGCTGTAGTACCCAGCTATGTAATCAAACACTAATCGCCGTGTAGCTGTGAAGGCATTTTTTAGATGTGGTTAATATCTACAATCCATTGACTTGGAGTAAAGGAAATCACCCTTGCTAATAAAGGTGGGCCTCATCCAATCAGTTGAATGTCATAAGAGCAAAAACTGAGGTTTCCCAGAGAAAGAATTCTACATCATGACCGCAGCATTAACTCCTGCCTGGGTTTCCAGCTTGCCGGCCTGCCCTACGGATTTCAAATTCAAGACTGCAACATCAACTTCTGCCTGAGCTTCCAGCCTGCACTACAGATTTTGGGTTTGTTAGACCCCACGTGAGTCAAAATCCTTAAAATAAATAATATTATGTATGTCGTCGTTAGTTGCTGTTGAGTTGGTTGTGACTCATAGTGACGCTATGTACAACAGAACGAAGTGCTGCCTGGTCCTACACCATCCTCACAGTCATTGCCATATTTGAGCCCATTGTTGCAGCCACCGTGTCAGCCCTTCTCTTCGAAGAGCATCTTTCTCTTTTTTGCTGACCCTCTACTTTATCAAGCATAATGTTCTTTTCCAGGAATTGGCCCCTTCTGATAACATGTCCCAAGTACGTGAGACAAAGTCTCGCCATCCTTGATTCTAAGGAACATTCTGGCTGTACGTCTTCTGAGACAGATTTTTTCATTCTTCTGGCAGTCCTTAGTATATTCAATATTCTTTGCCAACACCATAATTCAAAGGCATCAATTCTTCTTTGATCTTCCTTATTCATCGTCCAGCTTTCACATGCATACGAGGAGATTAAAAATATCACAGCTTAGGTCAGGCACATCTTGGTCCTCAAAGTGACATCTCTGTTTTTTTTAAACACTTTAAAGAGGACTTTTGCAGCAGATTTTCCCAATGCAATATATTGTTTGGTTTCTTGACTGCTGCTTCCATGGGTGTTGATTGTAGATCCAAGTAAAATGAAAATCCTTGACAACTTCAATATATTCTGTTTCTTATTATGTTGTTTATTGGTCCAGTTGTGAGGATTTTTGTTTTCTTTATGTTGAGGTGTAATCCATACTGAAGGCAGTGGTCTTTGATCTTCATCAGTAAGTGCTTCAAGTCCTCTTCACTTTCAGCAAGTAAGGTTGTGTCATCTGCATATCACAGGTTGTTGATGAGTTTTCCTCCAATCCTGATGTCACATTCTTTATATAGTCCAGCTTCTCAGATTATTTGCTCAACATACAAATTGAACAAATATGATGAAAGGATACAACCCTGACACACACCTTTCCTGATTTTAAACCACACAGTATCCACTTGTTGTTTTCAAATGACTTGCTCTTGGTCTGTGTACAGGTTCATCATGAGCACAATTAAGAATGCCCCTTCTTCACAATGTTATCCATATTTGTTATGATCCATACAGTCAAATGCCTTTGATTGTCAATAAGACACAGGCATACATCTTTCTGGTATTCTCTGCTTTCAGCCAAGATCCATCTGACATCAGCAATGATATTCCTCATTCCACATCCTCTCCTAAATCTGGCTTGAATTTCTGGCAGTTCCCTGTCAATGTACTGCTGCAACCATTTGTGAATTATCTTCAGCGAAATTTTACCTGCATGTGATATTAATGATTATGGATTGAATTATGTCTCCCCAAAATGTGTGTCAACTTGGCTAGGCCATGATTCCCAGTATTGCGTGGTTGTCCTCCATTTTGTGATCTGATGTAATTGTCCTACGAGTTGTAAATTCTAACCATGATGTAATGAGTCAGGACTAGAGGCAGTTATGCTAACGAGGCAGGACAATCTACAGGATTAGGTTGTATCTTGAGTAAATCCCTTTTGAGATATAAAAGAGAGAAGTGAGCAGAGAGGAACGGGACCTCATACCACCAAGACAGAAGTGCCGGGAGTGAAATGCATCTTTTGGACCTGGAGTCTCTGTGCTGAGAAGCTCCTAAACCAGGGGATGACTGATGACAAAGACCTTCCCCCAGAGCCGATAGAGAAAGACTTCCCCTAGAGCTGGCTCCCTGAATTCTGACTTCTAGACTCCTAAACTCTGAGAGAATAAACTTTTGTTTGTTAAAGTCATCCATTTATGGTATTTCTGTTATAGCAGCACTAGATAACTAAGACAGATATTGCTTGATAATTTTTGCATTCTGTTGGGTCACCTTTCTTTGGAATGGGCACAAATATGGATCGCTTCCAGTCAGTTGACCAGCTAGCTATCTTCCAAATTTCTTGGCACAAGCAAGTGAATGCTTGCAGCATTGCATCCATTTGTTGAAACATCTCAAGTGGTATTCCATCAATGCCTTGTTTTTCACCAATATTATGTATATGTAAAAAATATACACAATATGATTTGTGTTTTACTTATTTATAGATGTGTTATTATTTATGCATATATTCTTCTTTTGGTTCCATTTCTCTGCAGAACCCTGACTGATACAAGAGGCATCTCAGACTTTCCTGGAGAGTACTCCAGAACTCCTCACTTCCCAGTAAGGGGGCAATGCACTTCTGCCACTTTCATGCTGAACTTCACCTTGAGTTACCCTTCTAATACTGGTACTTTGAAATGTCCAGACTTTCTCTTCTTGAAAGATCCAAATATAGAAATGGACCTGGCTACACATAGTCTGTGAAAGCAGTCAGATGGTAACCACTGACCAACCCACTGCTATTCTTGAGCACTGTTATTTCTTTCTGCCTGTAGATTTTAATTCACATTTTCTGAGACCTCATAACATGCTGAGCATTGATATTTTGCTTTCTGACAGCTTGCAGTTCAAACACAATGTCCATGTCTCCACCCAGTGAGGGAACTTTCCTGCCTTCTGTTAGGAGTTAGTCTTTAACTTGGAACAAACCAAAAAAGGAGTAGGGTGTCACGGAGTCAAAGAAATGGAATCCACTCTATCACTCACAAACAAGGGCTGTGTCTATGTTATAGTCTTGCTCATTCTCTCTCACCGTGTCCTAGAAATGGTTTCCCTCTAATGAAAGGCTCTGACAAGCCATTCCATCTCCAGGACGGACTCAGTTATAGCTTCTCACCATCATCAACAACTGCTATATTCGTGGTAAAGCCAGAAAGGGAGCTGAGAACCAAAAAATAAAGGTGTGGTAGGAGGACAGGAGGAGAATAATTTGGTCATTTTCCCAGCAGAGGAAAGCCAGTTTAGGAAAGACAAAATGAGTGCTTCTAGAATAGGTACACAATCTTGGAAAATAACAGAGAAATTAAAGAAGTTATTAAAGCTGATGAGAGAATTCAGTGCGGGAACACTGCTCATTTCAGCTCAGCGTGAACCAGTTTGCATTATTGTTTTGCTCTATACTTAGCCTTGGAGAAAACCACAAATTACAATGGTTAAATAGAGCTTTTGAAAATAGAAAATAGCAACATTGCAAGTACAGAACAGTCCTGGGGTAGAGCACCCGTCAAACCATCCTCCAACCGGGATGGCAAGGGAACTTTTGAAATTCCTCCCTCCTCCTATCCCCAGGAATTTCAGCCGTGTCATCCAGAACCTCCATTACTGTAATATTTGTGTCATAAATACAACTTTGTTTTGCTTTTAAACTGAGAGGTTCAACCAAAGGCAGAAGCTGAGATAGAAAGAACGCTGCCAGGGTAACTTAGACCTGGTTGAGTATTTGAGGAAGAGGCTGGTTTAAGACATACCTGGATCCAGAAAAGAATGGTGATAACAACATTTACTAAGCTTTTCATACGCCTGAGGCTCTGTTTTATAGGTATATTTTCTGTGTTAACTAATTTATTCTCATAACCTTATAAGATGTTGTTCCTAACCCATTTTATAGATGACAAAACTGGGGCACAGAAAAGCTAAGTAAATTGACCTAGGTCAGATGGCTGGTAAGTGGTAGAACCAGGATTCAAGATTCTGTGTTTTTTTTTTTTTTTTTTCATATTTCATTGTGCTTTAGGTGAAAGTTTACAGAGCAAATTAGTTTCCCATTTGATAGTTTGTACATAAAGTGTTCCCTGACATTGGTTGCATTCTCCTCAAGTGTCAGCACCCTCCCCATTTCTGTCCTGGGTTCCTCATTTTGTCCGGATTTTCTACCCCTTCCTACCTTCTCACCTTTGCTTTTGAGCAAATGTTGTCATTTTGATCCCTTACAATTGATTGTTCTAAGGAACATGCTTGACCTAAGGTCTTGAATCTACTGTATATCATCCTTGGACCATGCGGGCTCTGTGCCTCAAGTATCTTCTAAAGGAGGCAAAGTTCTCACAGAGAAGCACCTGCAATAATCCCTGGATCTGAGCTGAAACTATTCTACTGTTCCCTGACTCCCCTGATGCCTAAATTTCCAAGAGCTGCCATAACAAAATGCCACAAAGTAGGTGGCTTTAAAGAACAGAAATTTATTTTCTCACAGTTCTGAAGACTGGGAGTTCAAATACAAGGTGTGGGTAGGGTTCTGTTCTCTCTTTGTTGGCTCTAGGGAAAGACCCTTCCTTGTCTCTTTCAGCTTCTTGTAGCCCTGGGTGTTTCTTGGCACTCCTTGGCTTGTAGATGGATCCTGGTATAACATCTTCCCCCACGTGTGATGCTGTCTCATGTCTGTTGTCTTTTTTAAGACATCGCTCAAAAGAGATTAGGCTTAGGAACTACCTTACTCTGGTGTGACTTAGCTGATAATATTTCCAAAGTATTTCCCCAAACAAGCTCACATCGGGAACCCTATGGAGCAGTTCTACTCTGTCCTATAGGGTTGCTATGAGTCAGAATCGACTCGGCAACAACAGGTTTGATTTGATTTTTAATCTTTATGGAAGCAGACTACCACACCGTGTGGCTGGTAGGTCCAAACTGCCAACCTTTTGGCTGGCAGCTGCGCGCTTAACCACTGTACCACCAGGCTTCTTTAAAGGTAGCATTGGCAGGTGTAAATAAAACTCTTCCGACTATAATTGATGGGATTTTTTATGAAAGGTACAAAGTGATTTTATCTGCCTTTCTGTGAATAGTTTAACAGGCTGAATAATCAATATTCCTTTAAAGAGCCCAGGAACTGTTATAGTTTTGACCAAAGACAACTAAATAAATGAATTGCCCTGCAGAGCTATAACATTGAACCTTTTAAATGAACGTGGCTTACATGGATGCAAAGAAAACATGTCTCTAGTGGTCATGGTAAGCATTAAACACCAATTAAGAAAGAGCGCTTATAAGTAGGAAGGAAAAAAAAAATCCGTTTGTTTTTGGAGCCATAGTATCCAATGGTAAAAATAAATAAATAATCTGAAAGGTAATAGTTTGTTTTGCATGACTTCCTCCCCCCCCTTTATTTTCTTGAGTAGCAAATAAATACTAAACAAAAGTATATGCATTTAAGTGGATATTGGTCAAAAAGAGAGGCTGGAATAAAAGTAACCGTCTATTAAAAATCATACAGACAACATGGCTGGTTTGCCAGCACCGTTGCATGGGTTCTCCCTGGAATTAAGTATCATCTTTATGTGCCATCACACTTCAAATGATGCTAGGCGCAGAGGCTTGCCGTATAATTTGAAATAAAGTTATATAATACACCCTTCCAGTGACTTTCTGGTGGGAACATTGTGGATGCGCTGCAGACATATTATCTGTTAGTTTCTGTGTCCGAGAGTTTGTGCGTACCATAGTTTAAGACCGTATATGGACTTACCATTGAGTCAAGGAATACAAATGATCTAGGTTGTGAATTCTCTTTATAATTCTTAAAGCAAAAACTTTTGGTGGTACTTTTTTTTTCGAGTGTGGAATAGAAAAGTAAAATTCAGACATGATTCTGGAATATCAAATAAAGTTTCAATGTTCATGGCCTGTAATAAAGATGACTTTTGTGACCAAAGCCAAGGAAGTGGGCTTGTGAATTTGGGGTCCAGATAGGGCAGACAGTCAGGTGAAGATGGTGGATTAATAAGGCAAAGATGGGACCGGGGAGGGTATGAGAGCGGTGAAGGAGCACGGGGCAGTGACGTTGTTGTTGTTAGGTGCCGTGGGATCAGTTCTGACTCATAGCGACCCTGTGCACAGCAGAACGAAACACTGCCCGGTCCTCCGCCATCATCCTCACAATGGTTGTTATGCTTGAGCCCATTGTTGCAGCCACTGTGTCAATTCATCTCGTTGAGGGTCTTCCTCTTTTTCGTTGACCCTCTACTTTACCAAGCATGATGTCCTTCTCCAGAGACTGATCCCTCCTGATGACATGGCCAAAGTATGTAATACAAAGTCTCGCCATCTTTGTTTCTAAGGAGCACTTCTGGTTGTACTTCTTCCAAAACAGATTTTTTCGTTCTTTTGGCAGTCCGTGGTATGTTCAACATTCTTCTCCAACACTACAATTTAAAGGCGTCAATTCGTCTTCAGTCTTCCTTATTCATTATTCAGCTTTCACATGCATATGAGGCAATTGAAAACCTGGCTTGAGTCAGGTGCACCTTACACTTCAAGGTGACGTCTTTGCTTTGCAACACTTTAAAGAGGTCTTTTGCAGGAGATTTGCCCAATGCAATGCGTCATTTGATTTCTTGACTGCTGCTTCCATGGCTGTTGATTGTGGATCCAAGTAAAATGAAATCCTTGACAACTTCAATCTCTTCTCTGTTTATCATGATGTTGCTTATTGGTCCAGTTGTGAGGATTTTTGTTTTCTTTATGTTGAGGTATAATCCGTACTGAAGGCTGGAGTCTTTGATCTTCATCAGTAAGTCCTTCAAATTCTCTTCACTTTCAGCAAACAAGGTTGTGTCATCTGCATGTCTCAGGTTGTCAATGAGTCTTCATCCAATCCTGATGCCCTGTTCTTCTTCATATAGTTCAGCTTCCTGAATTATTTTCTCAGCATACAGATTGAATAGTTATGGTGAAAGGATACAACCCTGACACACATCTTTCCTGACTTTAAACCACACAGTATCCCGTCGTTCTGTTCTAACGACTGCCTCTTGATCCAGGTACAGGTTCCTCATGAGCACAATTAAGTGTTCTGGAATTCCCATTCTTTGTGATGTTATCCATAAATTGTCATCACCCACGCAGTCAAATGCCTTTGCATAGTTACTGACACAAGTAAACATCCTTCTGGTATTCTCTGCTTTCAGCCAGGATCCATCTAACATAAGCCATGATATCCCTGGTTCCACATCCTCTTCTGAACCTGGCTTGAATTTCTGGCAGCTCCCTGTAGATATATTTCTGCAGGCACTTTTGAATGACCTTCAGCAAAATTTTACTTGCATGTGATATTAGTGATATTGTTCTGTAATTTCCACATTCTATTGGATCATCTTTCTTGGGAATAGGCATAAATATGGATCTCTTCCAGTCAGTTGGCCAGGCAGCTATCTTCCGAATTTCTTGGCATAGGTGAGTGAGCATTTCCAGTGCTGCATCCATTTGTGGAAACATCTCAATTGGTATTCTGTCAATTCCTGGAGCCTTGTTTTTCACCAGTGCCTTCAGTGCGGCTTGGACTTCTTCCTTCAGTACCATTGGTTCCCGATCATATGCTGCCTCCTGAAATGGCTGAACATCAACCAGTTCTTTTTGCTATAGTGACTCTGTGTATTCCTTCCATCTTCTTTCGATGCCTCCTGTGTCATTTAATATTTTCCCTGTAGAATTCTTCACAATTGCAACTCAAGACTTGAATTTTTTCTTCAGTTTTTTCAACTTGAGAAATGCAGAGTGTGTTATTCTCTTTTGGTTTTCTATCTCCAGGTCTTTGCACACGTTATTATAATATTTTACTTTGTCTTCTCAAGCTGCCCTTTGAAATCTTCTGTTCAGCTGTTTTACTTCATCATTTTTTCCTTTTGCTTTAGCTATTTGACATTCACGAGCAAGGAGGGAGGAGAAAATACGAGTCAGAAACTTAAGAATCTTACCTGTTGGGTCAGATGCAGTCCAGATACATGAGAGCACCCCAGGAAAAAATTACTTTGGCACTATCTGAAGGACATTTAGCCTTCCAGTCTAAGGTTTACTTGGTCGTAATGATCCCCAGCAGGAACTCTGTTAGAAGAATCCACCCATTTACAGCAAGTTCCTTCTGGAACTGGGATGTCAACTGTGTATCCCTAAGAGTTCTCTGGTTGGAGAAAAAGGTCTTGTTGTCTGGCTGGACTTGTGTTTCCAAGGGGTCTCCATATAGGTGTTTGTCTTAGTTATCTAGTGCTACTATAACAGAAACTACCACAAGTGGATGGCTTTAAGAAAGAGAAATTAATTCTGTCACGATTTAGGTTGCTAGAAGTCTGAATTTAGGGTGCTAGCTCCAGGGGAAGGCTTTCTGTCTGTGTCAGTTCGGGCCCAGAGCCAAGGGGCCTCCACTTAGAATCCGGAGAGTGTGACCAATGCCTACAGTCTGGAGGGCAGGGCTATTGTGTGAATGGTCTCAGAGAACAGAGGATTATTTTCAAGCCTTGAGGGCTAATGTAATGTGTTCTGCTTACTTGCTTGGTGCCTGTTATTCCTTCTCTCTTTCCAATTTCTCCAGTTTGTAATGGAAATGTTTACCTTGCACCATTGTATTTTGGAAGCAGATAACTCGAATTCTAGATTTCGTAGATGAAGAGAAGTTTTTTGGATTTTGAAGTTGGAGTTGATTAAGACTTTTGCTATGACATGATGGGGTGAATATGTTTTACATGTGACAAGGATGTGAACTTTGGGGCACTGAAGGGTGGAATGTCATGGATTGAATTGTGTCCCCTGAATATATGTGTGTCAATTTGGCTAGGCCATGATTCCCAGTATTGTGTGATTGTCCACCATTTTGTCATCTGACATGATTTCCCTATATGCTGTGAGCTCTATCACTATGACGTTAATGAGATATATTGGCGGCAGTTATGTTGATGAGATCTACAAGATTAGACTGTGTCTTGGGACAATCTCTTTTGAGATATAGAAAAAAGAAGTGAGCAGAGAGACAGAGGGACCTCATACCACCAAGAAGGCAGCCCTAGGAACAGAGCATGTCCTTTGGACCTGGGGTTCCTTCAAGGAGAAGCTTCTAGGCCAAGGGAAGATTAATGACAAGGACCTTCCTCTAGAGCCGACAGAGAGAGAAAGCCTTCTTCTGGAGCTGACGCCCTGAATTTGGACTTCTAGCCTACTAGACTGTGAAAGAATGAATTTCTCTTTCTTAGGGCCATCCACTTGTGGTATTTCTGCTATAGCAGCACTGGATGACTAAGACAGACCCCAACCCAGACCATTTATAATCTTTACAGGGTAGAGTCCAGGCTTTCGTTTTGTTATAACTCTCCAGGTGATTCCATTCTGTCTTGGAATAAGAACCCACCAGACTACAACCACAGGAATTGAGCAGCTGATGATGTCTCTTAGACATCAAGTCAATTCCGACTCATGGCGACCCCATGTGTTTCAGAGTAGAACAGCTCCATAGGGTTTTCCATGGCTATAAATATTTTGTAGGTAGATCAACGGGACTTTTTTTGGAGGTGCTTCTGGGTGGATTTGAACCACCAACCACTTAAAGCCAAGCACTTAACCATTTTTACCACCCAGGGACTCCTCTCTTAGACTAACCACCATCTTGGCCCAAGTATCTGTTAGCCAGGAATAACAGTTTGGTGATGTTTCTGAAGCTTCTTATTTTCCTATCACATTCATAATTTTTTGCCACATTCATGTATCATGTGTTCCAGTCTTTAATTAAATTTTTTTACCCTAATTTAGATTATATTTTAAAACTGGAAGGTAAGTAATAAAAAAAATTACAGTTGTAAATAGAAAATCAACTTATTTGTGATCAAGAGAAGGCAACTGTAAAAAAACAAAAAAGAGAAAACAAACATAACACCCTCCCCCCTACACACACACTTTATTCAGATCCAGCCAGACACTGTTGCTTGCCAAAATACATCGAGCCAGAGGACTGCTGTCTTTGTTAACAACTGCAAGAGTTTTGTTTTTCAACCGCCTGGCACTCATCCCCCTGGGAAACTCAGACCTAAGGCTTAGGGCTAGTCCTGGCCATCGGGATTGTTCAGAAAAGAACATGTGAGCCAGTCTGGGTCAATGAAGCCTAAGGGGAAGTTTCCTGGGGGTTTTGGGGGATGCATTATTTGCCAAGGGCTACTTTTGGGATATTGACTGGAGCCAATGCTGGGTACAGACGCAGAGCCTAGAGCTGCCCTAGCTACCTGGAAGAGCCTCTGCCAGTCCAAGAATGAGGCCAACACATGAGAGGCCTCCAGAGCCAGCTAAGAAGACCAACCTGAGCACCTCCTTCCAGCCCTCTAGACTATTTTTGTTATTGAGAGCACTTTGAGTTGTATTTACTGTTGTTAGTCACCAGTCACATCCTATCTAATATAGAGAGAGAAGCAAGTGTTTAAGACATGCTAGCACCAAACGGAGACTTTCTTCTTGCTATAATCAGGAGAATTGAAAGAGAGCTGAAAGGAAATAGTGTCCTTATTGATTCAAGGTCATTTAATGAAATGTTTGTCCATCAAACAAAATCATCTTCTTGGCACACATTCCCCGGTTGGGAAATATTTGTCTTAGGTTGGTAGAGATGATGGTTTCACAGAAACAAAGCTGCAGTAGGCTATGATGGGCTCATGTTGACTTCTCCATGACTTTCCTCAATAAGAAAACTGCTGGTCACACTTGAACCCCCACAGGAATCTTGGAAAGTGTGGAGTGGTAGGGGCACAGCACGTGTGCCTCTGATGTTAAAGCGTGGAGATCTCTGAGCTTATCCAATGTCCTTAAACACAAAGTATTGTCCATAGACCAGCAGTGTCCAGAGTCATATGGGAGCTTGTGAGAAATGTAGTCTCAGGCCTCACCAAGGACTATGGAATCAGAATCTGCATTTCATTTAACCAGATGCTCCAGTGATTTGTGTGCATGTTAAAGTTTGGGAAGCACTGTCCCACGATGCACATCACTGGCTTCATGCCACTTAGATATAAACGGCTGAGGTGCGCAGAGCTGGGGCTCACAGGAGGCCGGCCTAGATCTGTGGAACACGAGCTCCACGCTCCCAGCCATGACTGCCTGCTTTGTTTCCCTTCATTCAGCTTCCTCTACAACTGACAGGTCATCCTCACAAAAGAACCACGAATTCCTTGAGGCTTCCCCTTGCACTGGTAGATCCTCACCTATCACCAGCCCTTTCACCCGGTAGCTGTAGAAGTCGTAGATATTGGGCCTGATGAGAAGTTTTAGAGATTTTTTTTCTTTGCCACTAAATCTCCTTGTATCCTGGAGCCCTGGTGGCGCAGTGGTTAAGAGCTCAGGTGCTAACCAAAAGATCGGCAGTTCAAATCTACCAGCCACTCCTCAGAAACCCTATGGGGCAATTCTAGTCTGTTCTATAGGGTCGCTATGAGTTAGAATTAACTCAACAGTAACAGGTCTGGTTTTTTGGTTTATCTTGTATCCTACATATCAATTTATTCATTAACTCAAACACAGATCGAACTACTTTATACTAAGCCCTGTGTTGCTCCAGGATATAAAGACAAACTCTGAACCCTGCAATAGAGACGCTTACAACCTAGAGGGACAGAGAGACAAGTAAGTCAACTTAATAGTTTATTAAGAGCAATGGTAGTCGTACTTAAACCACATATCTCCAGGCTTTTTTTTTTTTTTAACAATCAGAATTAAGTATTTATTATTTTTAAATTGTGCTTTAGGTGAAAGTTTACAGAGCAAATTAGTTTCTCATTAAACAGTTAATACACATATTCTTTTGTCACATAGGTCGCCAATCCCGTGATGTGTCAACACTCTCCTCTTCTCGACCTTGGGTTCCCCATTTTCATTCGTCCAGCTTTCCTGTCCCCTCCTGCCTTCTCGTCCTTGCCCCTGGGCTGGTGTGCCCATTTAGTCTCATACATGGTTGAGCCACATGTGTTAGTGTTTGTGTTATGGGCCTGTTTAACCTTTGGCTGAAGGGAAAATCTCAGGAATGACTTCAGTACAGAGTTAAAATGGTGTCTGGGGGCCATACTGTCGGGGTTTCTCCAGTCTCTGTCAGACCAGTAAATCTGTCTTTGTTTGTTTGGTGAGTTTGAATTTTGTTCTACATCTTTCTCCAGCTCTGGCCGGGACCCTCTATTGTGATCCCTGTCAGAGCAATCGGTGGTGGTAGCGGGGCACCATCTAGTTGTACTGGACTCAGTCTGGTGAAGGCTGTGGTAGTTGTGGTCCATCCCAGATTTTTAATTAATTGAAGTTATTAAGGTGATTAGCAATGCCCTGAGACCTTACATAATCAGGAAATTCTGAGCTGTTCTGAAGAAATATTCAATCAAGCACTCCCCTGCAGCTATGAAGTTTTAGAAATTAATTCTTTCCTCTACGTTACATAGCAATGACTGGATAAAAGTTAGGTGAATGTCAGCAAATTAAAAGAAAAAAAATCATAGCCCCTTCCTGCCGGCTGGGTCCTCTGTACTTCATTTCGAAGTTGCTCTTTGGGAATAATCTGCGTAGAACTTTAGTGACTTTGAATCTAACTTCCTGAATCTGTCAAATGAAGATGGTTGTTCTGAGGAGTCAATGAGAAGGCATGGAAAGTTCCCAGCACAGGCCCAGCATGCATTGATGCTCGCTAATGTGGGTGCCCTGGAGTAATGGAGACAGGGAATTTACACCATAGAATAGGGAAGTTGCCGTCAAATCCGTTTTCCCACCCAAGGGAAATAGAAGTTTGAGCAGTGATGGGATAGGGAAAATTTAGAGGGAAGTGACTAGGGTTTAGATGCCCGCAGTTCCTGTCTTAGTTACCTAGTGCTGCTATAACAGAAATACCACAAGTGAATGGGTTTAACAAACAGAAATTTATTCTCTCACAGTCTAGGAGGCTAGAAGTCTGAATTCAGGGTGTGAACTCCAGGGGAAAGCTTTCTTTCTCTGTTGGCTCTAGGGGAAGGTCCTTGTCATCAATCTTCCCTGGTTGAGGAGTTTCTTAGCATAGGGACCCTGAATCGAAAGGACGCTCTCTGTTCCTGGCTCCACTTGTTTGGCGGTACTGAGGTCTCTGTCTGATTGCTTCTCTCTTTTATATCTCAAAAGAGATTGATTTAAGGTACAACTTAATCCTGTAGATTGCATCCTGCCTCATTAGCATAAAAAAACTACCTTTAATTCTGCCTCATTAATGTCATAAAGGTTAGTGTTTATAACACATCAGATCACAAATTGGAGGACAACCACACAATACCAGGAATCGCCAGATAAACAAGGAACTCCAAGGGATTTAATTATAGTTTCCAAATTGATACACATTTTGGGGGGATACGACTCAATCCATAAAAAAAATAAACCCAACCTGTTGTCATTGAGTCGATTCCGACTCATAATGACCCTATAGGACAGGGTAGAATTGCCCCATAAAGTTTCCAAAGAGCACCTGGTGGATTCGAACTGCCAACCTTCTGGTTAGCAGCCGTAGCACTTAACCACTACGCCACCCAGGTTTCAATCCAAACTGCACCTAAATCCAACTTTCTCGGGAGAAGGGCCTTTGTATCAGTTGGGCCTTGAGCAAGCAGACCCTCAGCGGAAGTTAGAAGTGGAAGAGGTTTATAGGGTGGAGGGAGTAGGGGGAAGGAGAAGGCAGCAGGATTAGGCAGAGAGCCTCAGACTGCAGTGCAAATCAGACAAAACCTCAGCCAACCCTTGGAGAAGTCCTGTGTCAGGCAGAAGTGGGGAGGTCCTAGTATTCACCCTCCATGTGTTTTGGTGGCTTCAAACCAAAGACCAAGCCCATTGCCATTAAGTCATATTCCTACTCATAGCGAACCTATAGGACAGAGTAGAACTGTCCCCGTAGGGTTTCCAAGGTGGATTCCAACAGCTGACCCTTTGGTTAGCAGTCGAGCTAGGAATTGCCTGGGAAGAGGCAAAAGCTGAGGAGGAGTCTGAAGGGGCAAACAGTTGAGGCCCGCCAGCTAACTGCGTTGTTGCCTCTGAATGCAAATTATTTGTTGAAGGGAGATGCAAGCAGGCCTCTCCGAGGCTGACACAAACAGGGGTAATGGAAACCCTGAAGGTAAATTTAGGACAATCCCAGAGCAGAAGATGTAATTACCTAGCTTCTCAGAGGCAGCTTGGTCAACAGCAAGCATTGTGGAGAAGCCTTGCCTACAAGATGGCACCTAAGTGTTGGGGCAGCAATGGCTGGGGGGCGTCTAGGTGAATGAGCCCGTGGGTAGCTTCCTAGCATCCTGCATACACTTGCTGGTTCAGGGAAAACAGCTGAGAGTTTCCGAGTTCCCAGGAGTAGCTGACAAGGCTGCCGCAGACTAGGAGAGGTCTCCTGGTTGGACGAGGAGAAGGCAGAGTGCATGGACCCAACTGCCCAATGCCATGGACAGAGTGATGCCAAGAGCTGTTGGCACCAGTGAAGCCTCAGAGGAGGCCAGTGAGGCCAGCAGATAACCATGGGCCAATTTGCACTTCCATGGGGGCTTCACCTGGGCTCAGATGTCCCCTAGGAAGAACCACAGGAGGATTGAGAACCCTAAATTGACCGAGTAGTCCTAAAAACAAATGGAGTTTTAAACCAGAAGAAATAAATTACCTTGAAATTATGGGAATGAGGAGAAAGTGGGAAGTGGGGGCTAATCTGAGTTCAGTTACAGAAAGTAAAGAAATTTACATATTGCATTTCTGAGTTATTCCAGGCTATTAAATTTTTTCACTCCTTCATACAAAAAGCACTCTTACCCCTTGATATAGTCATTTTACTTGCAAAGTCTAGTCTTAAAGATGGAAGAAATTATGCAGAAATATTTCGTTTCTGTATTATTGATAATAATGAAGTGACCAAAGTGCCCAGCAGCAGGGGACTAGCTAGGAGAATTATAGTACATCAACTCCGTGTCTTACTAGACTACTAATTACAATGATATTTACATTAATATGCAATAACATTTTTCTATTAAATTGGTCAGTGAAACAAACAAACGAAAATATCGTGCACTGCTTTTCAATCTTTTTTTTGCAACCCACAGAAAAGCCTATTTTGCATTTTGACTCTGGACACCCATGTTGATGTTGTTGCTGTTAGGTGCTGTTGAGTCGGTTCTGACTCATAGCAACCCAGTGCACTACAGAACAAAACACTGCCTGGTCCTGCCAATTCTCACAATCCTCGGTATGTTTGAACTCATTGTTGCAGCCACCGTGTCAATCCATCTCCTTTAGGGTCTTCCTCTTTTTCGCTGACCCTCTACCTTACCAAGCATGATGTCCTTCTCCAGGGAATGGTCCCGCACGATAACATGTCCAAAGTATGTGAGAGGAAGTCTTGCCACCCTCTCTTCCAAGGAGTATTCTGGCTGTCTTTCTTCCAAGACAGACTTATTCTTTCTTCTGGCAGTCCAAGATACAGCCAATATTCTTCACCAACACCATAATCCAAAGGCATCAATTCTCCTTCAGTCTTCCCTATTCGTGAATAAGGACACTCGTACATATTTTTATGACTAGGACAAAGATTTTGTGAAACAATGCTCACCTATCTTGGGTGCAACGAATTTTGGCATTTTATACAGTCTTCCATTTGGTCTTTTTCTAATGCTAGTTAGACCCACCCCATGGATTTCATCACCACTGATGGGTGACAAAGGCTTTTGTCTAAAAACTACCTTGGGGCTTGTTCTTACCTTCATTCTCTTACCCCCTCTCACCCCAACCAAAAAGTGGATTTTAACCAAGAGGGGCCAAGGTGTTTGTCTCTCTCCTTTCCCAGCACTCCACGAAATTTATCTGACTCCCATTCTTGCCCCCAGCCCTTAAATCTCCATGTTTTTTGCTGGTCAAGAGAGACAGTCAGACAGACAGACTCTGACTGGCCTCCAGTGCAGCAATGGCCCCAGAGATGCTGTGGCTCACATGGATCGGGTCCATACCTAGCCATAAACATTTGCTTTTTTTTTTTGCAATCATCACACTATTGTTTTCCAGTACATTTTCACCACGCACACACTAAGCAATAATTCTCCATTTCTACCTCTCCTCAGTCCCCGTAACCATTAATAAACTTTGGTCTCTGTGCCTATGCATATTCTAGATATTTCATATAAGTGGTATCATACAATATTTGTCCTTATTTCACTCACCATAATGTGTTCAAGATTCATCCAGGTCACAGTATCAGAACTTCGTTTCTCTTTATGGCTGAATAACATCCGGTTGTATGGATATACCACATTTTGTATATCCAGTCACCTGTTGATGAACACTTAAGTGGTTCCCTCCTTTTGGCTATTGTGAATAACGCTCTAGTGAACATTCATCTACCGGTATCTGTTTGAGTCTTCTCTTTAAGCCTTTTAGGTATATACCTAGGAGTAGAATTGTTGGGCCATGTGGTAATTCTATGCTTAACTTTTTGAGAAACAGCCAAACGGTTTCCACAGCAGCGGCGCCATTTTCCAATCCCACCAGCAGTGGATGAGGGTTCCAATTTCTCCACAGCCTTGCCAACACTTGTAATTTTCCATTTTTGTTTCTGTTTTGATTTTAAATAAAAGCCGTCCCATTAGGTATGCAGCATTATCTCACTGTAGTTTTGATTTGCATTTCTCTAATGACACTGAGCATCTTTTCACGTGCTTATTGGCCGTTTGTATAACTTCTTTGGAGAAATGTCTTCAAGTCTTTTGCCCATTTTTTAATTGGGTTGTTTGTCTCTTTGTTGTTGGGCCATAAACTTTTGACTGAGTTTAGTGTTTGAGCATCCCGTCTGTGCTCAGAATATCTTTTTGCTCTGTACCCTCCTACGCTTGAAAGGTATAACACAAGATTGCTTGGTCTATCAGAGTTTATTTCCCTCGTTTCACAAATATGTCATGGATGGTCTGGCCTGTGGCCTCCAAGGGAACCAGACAGCAGGGTTTACGTTTGTGTGACATCAATGGCTGCAGCCGGATCTTTCTGATGATCTTTAGGTTTTCTCAGTTAGTGGGCAGTGTTCTGATGCTAGCTCCTATCCAGTACATTAACTTCGGATTCTGGTATTTCCCCAAAAGAGGCTCAAACAAGCTGGCAGATGGCAAGCCGGATAAGTCACAAAGGAAAACTTGCATAATACTTGTAAGTCTGGAGCAGATGCTTCAGCGGATGCTGTTCCCAGTGAACAATTAGTTTATCACCATCTTGTTGAAAGAAGTATCTATTTGCTTTCTAATCATGGGCAGCCTGTCAAAATGTAATGTAATGCTAGAGGCCATCATAGTCTGGGCACTTGACTCAGCAATTCCTTAATCTCTTGAACTATTCTCTCCAGCTATAATTGGAAATATCTCCCCACAGCATATTCCTTTAATAATTCCTTGGACACTGTTCTGAGGCTAGTGACCATATTAAATTCCTCAGCCTTTGTTTTTGCTCTAGTGTGTGTCTACCTTACAAGTCCCCTGTTCTTCTGAAGAGTCCCTGGGTAGTGCAAACAGTTAATGTGCTCGGCTGCTAACTGAAAGGTTGGAGGTTTGAGCCCACCCAGAGGTGCCTTGGAAGAGCGGTCTGGCAATCTACTTCTGGAAAATTAGCCATTGAAAACCCTATGGGGCACAGTTCTGCTCTGACACACACGGGGTCACCATGAGTTGGAATCAACCCCAGAGCACCTGGTTCTGCTGAAACGAACTCTTCTGATGTTCGCGGGGCTACGCAGGGTAAAAAGAGGTCTTCGTGAGTGTTTGAGATGCTGGCTTCCGGGATCTCACAACCCTGATAAAAAAAAAAATCCCTCTCTAGAGCCTCTTTTGTTTGCACCTCATGGTAAATGTTCCTTTCACAGTTTTATAAACAGACTGCTAAAATGCCACCTTTTGGGAAGTGTGAGTGGCTTGTGGGAGAGGGCTGGGGGGCCAGGAGTACCAGGTACAGTAGTCGACTTAGCCCGAGCTGGCAATTTGACTGCGAGCAGGTCATTCGTCTGCAGCATTTGCCCAGCTTGAAATTTTAGAAGTGTTATCCTTTATATAGATAAAAAGTGACATCCCTGATCCTCTGAAAGCCAAACGTGAGGTGTCCGTGAGCGTTTATAGTCTTTGACCTGAAAACCTCTGGGTCCTATTTGTGAACAGTGTGAGAAACAGTACAGCCCAGGATGTGAAGATGGTTTAGCACAGGAGAAGCCAGCTGGTCTGGAGTGGGATCCACCCTGACCTCCAGCCCCCAACCATGTCTCTGTTCGGAGCAACAAGTTCTAGTTTACTGAGTAAAGCAGACACAGATGAAACTGTGTGTTTACCAACCGAAACAACCAGTCTACAGAGTGAGAATGAATTAGGTCATTTTGCTAATGCATTTGGGATCCCCAGAAGCCTAATGTGTTTTGAGGCAGAGGAAGGCATTATTTGAGTTCATGCTTGTTCAATTAATGCAGACATTAGTTTTAACTGGGCTCAGGCCCACCCACTCCACAGAGCAGATGGAGTCCGCTCTGCTTTGCTCATCATTAGACCATCAATGGAATTTCATTTGAATTCCAGAGATTCCCAAGAGGCTGATAAAACACATTTTAGTTGGTATATTGGACAAGTTGGAAACAGGGAAAATAAGTCTTAATTTATCAAGTGAGGAAAAATACCAGCTGCCTCAGGAAAGGAAAATGCCCAGAACTTCCTAGGTAATAGGAGTTGACCCTTCAGCAGAAAGCCTGTTTCCAACCAGTGACCCCTGAGGTCTATGTCCAGCAGGTTGGAGAGTTTCCCCAACTCAGTGCTGCAATTCCCACTGGTGAACAAATAAATCGACAAAGAAACTTTTGCATCTAAACATTGTATTGTTGTTGGGTGCTGTAGAGTCGGTTCCAACTCATAAGGACCCCATGTATAATAGGACAAAATGTTGGATGGGTAAGCATTTAGTGAGAGAAGAGAAGGCCCAGGACCAATTCCCAAGGAATGGCAAAACATCAGGGTGAAAGAGGAAAAGCAACTGGTGAAGGAAATTGGGAAAGAGAAGCTGGAAAGGTGGGAAGAAAAGCCAGAGAATCTGACATCATAAAAACCAGGAGAAGCCTTCCTGAACCGTATGGCACTGTGTGATACAAGATTGAAACCAAACCAAGCCCGTGACCGTGGACTCAGTTCTGACTCATGGTGACCCCTGCGTGTCCGAGCAGAACTGTAGTAGAACTGTGCTTCATAGTGTTTTAAATGGCTGTGATCTTTGAAAGCAGAGCCCTAAAACTTTCTTCTCGGCCACCTCTGAATGGATTTGAACCACCAACCTTTTTATTAGTAGCTAAAAAAAAAATAATAACAAAATTTTTTTTTTTTGAGTGCTTAAGTGTTTGTGACACCCAGGGACTCCTAATATAAAATTTAATCCTCTTATTATATGTTTCTTTTCCACGTTGTACTTTCCTTTGTGTACTATAATGAAATGAGTACTTATGCAATTGATTTATTCACTCATTAATTCAGTGCATGAATATTTAACGAGCCCTTATTATGTTCTAGCACGCAGATATAGCAGATACAAGTCAGAGAAGGCCCTTACTTTCTGGAAGTATACCATCTTGTGGGGGTTAACAGGTATAAGGAGGGAGGTATAAGTAGAAGGGAGTGGTCAAGTATATCCAGTCCTTCTGAGAAGTCAATAATGATGAAGACAGGAGACCATCCATTGGATTTAGCTTCATGGAACTTATTGGAAGCATTAGTGCAGTGGAGGCAGAAACCAGATCTGAAAGGTTTAGGGAAAAAAATACGTGAGCCAACCGAGAGAGGAAATGTAGACAACCCTTGAGGGAAGAATGAGCAAGGAAGAGTGGGAATGGAACAGTTCTAAAGAAAGATGCAGGGAAAAGTCTGGCTAAGATAAAAATGACCAGAACATGTTTAACAGGTGATGGAAAGGATCCAGTTACTAGAATAAGATTGAAGAAGCAGGAGAGAATAAGGTCAGGTAATGAACAGCAGGAGGGTGAAGAGAGGGACTAGAGCACATATGGGGAGATTTGTCTTTAATAGCAGAAGGAACACTTCTTCTATCTTAAAGAATGACAAGAAAATACTCTGGTCCAGGTGGCTTCACTGGAGAATTCTACCAAACATTCAGAGAACAGTGGACATCACTACTACTCAAACTACGCCAGAGCATAGAAAAGGATGGAACACTCCCAAATTCATTCTACGAAGCCAGCAAAACCCTGATACCAAAACCAGGCAAACACAACACTAAAAAAGAAAGTTCTAGACCAATATGACTCATGAATATAGACACAAAAATTCTCAACAAAATTCTAGTCAATAGAATACAACCACATATCAAAAAAAAAAAAACAGGAAAATCACATCAGATCACAAAATGGTGGACAACCACACAATACTGTGAATCATGGCCTAGCCAAGTTGACACATATTTTGGGGGGAGATGATTCAATCCATAACACATGACGTCCTTCTCCAGGAACTGGTGTCTCCTGATAACATGTCCATAGTACATGAGATGAAGCTTTCCCATCCTTGCTTCCAAGGGGCACTGTGGCTGTATTTCTTCCAAGACAGATTTATTCATTCTTCTGACAGTCCAGGGTATAACCAGTATGCTTCACCAACACTATAATTCAAAGGCATCAAATCTTCTTCCATTGTTCTTACTCATTGTCCAGCTTTCACATACATATGAGGCAATTGAAAATATCACAGTTTGGGTCAGGCACACCTTAGTCCTCAAAGTGACATCTTTGTTTTTCAACGCTTTAAAGAGGTCTTTTGCAGCAGATTTGCCCAATGCAGTATGTATTTTGATTTCTTAACTGCTGCTTCCGTGGGTGTTGACTGTGGGTCCAAGTAAAATGAAATCCTTGACAGCTTCAATATTTTCTCTGTTTATCATGATGTTGCCCCATAAAGTTTCCAAGGAGCAGCTGGTGGATCTGAAGTGTCGACCTTTTGGTTAGCAGCCAAGCTCTTAACCACTTCACCATCTGGTAGAGAGATACAAATCAAATCTACAGTGAGATACCATCTCACTCTGGCAATAATGGCAGTGGTCAAAAACCAGAAAACAACAAATGTTGGCCAGGTTTTGGGGAGATTGAAACTCTTATACACTACTGGTGGGAATGTAAAATGGCCTAACCACTATGGAAAACAGTATGGCAGTTCCTTAAAAAGCTAGAAATAGAAATGCCGTATGATCTAGCAATCTCACTACTAGACATATATACCTTAGAGAAACACGAGCCGTGGCAAGACTAGACATATGCACACCCACATTCATTGCACCATTATTCACAAAAGCAAAAAGATGGAAACAATCTAAGTGCCCATCAAGAGACGAACGGATAAACAAACTGTGATACATACACACAATGGAGTACTGTGTAGCGATAAAGAATAATGATGAATCCAGGAACTATCTCACATCATGGATGACTTTGGAGGGCATTATGCTGAGTGAAATAAGCCAATCACAAAAGGACAAATATTGTATGAGACCACTACTATAAATGGTCAAAAAAAAGTTTATACACAGAAAGAAACATTTTTTGATGATTACCAGGGATGGGAGGGTGAGGGAGGGAAAAACACTAACTAGAGAATAGACACCTGTTAACTTTGATGAAGGAAAAGACAGTACACACTATGGGAGAAGTCAGCACAACCTAAACAAGGGAAAGGAGGACACTGAAAGGTATACAAGAGTAAAAGGCAGCGAAGGTAAATATTATAACATACACAATCCTGCAACAGCAGTAATACCAAACAGCAATTTTTGAGTGGATACATAGGTAGATATATATGCTGAATACATGTGGAGGGGCGTATGGAAGTACACAGATGTGCCTGTATAGGTTTGGCTGTAGAAATTTCTAGAAATGTATTTATATGTGCTGCATGTATATTTATATAAATAATAGAGAACACAGAGGGCACAGTCAAAGGAAACAGCCCAGACGTATCCAAACACCTCATGGGACTGAGTTACTGGGCTTGAAGGCTAAGGGCCATAGTCCCGGAGAAGACCTATGTCAATTGGCATAAAAGTTCGTAAAGAAAACTTTCTATATCCTACTTTGGTGAGTATCATCTGGGGTCTTAAAATCTGTGAGCAGCCATCTAAGATACAGCTACTGGCCTTTTTCAATTCAGAGCAAAGGAGAGTGAAGAAAACCAAAGACTCAAGGAAACAATTAGTCCAACGGAGTAATAGGCCACAGGAACCACAGCCTCCCCCAGCCTGAGACCAGAAGAACTAGATGGTGCCCGTCCACCACTACCAACTGCTCTGACCAGGATCACAATAGGAAGTCTTGGTTAGAGGGGAAAAATATGTAGAACAAAATTCAAATTCATGCAAAAGGCCAGATTTACTGGTCTAAGAGAGACTAGAGGAACCCCTGAGACTATGGCCTTTAGACACCCTTCTTACTGGGAACTGAAGCCATTCCCAGAGATCAGCTTTCAGCCAAATAATAGAAAAAAAAAAAAAATAATAGACAGGCCTATAAATAAACAACAACACATGTGAGGGAAGTATCCTTAGAACCATCATCTACATGAGACCAAAGGACAGGAACTGCCCAAAAGCCAAGGTGTGAAGGCAGGAAGGGGCAGGAAAACCAGATGAGTGGAAATGGCGAACTCAGAGTATGGTAATAGTGTTGGGGAGAGTGCTGACACATTGTGAGGGCTGCAACCTATGTCACAGAACAATCTATGTGTAAACTATTAGATGGGAAACTAGTTTGCTCTGTAAACCTTTACCTAAAGCGTTCACACACACACATACACACATACACACACAAAATTGACATGATATGAGGAGAAAGGTGAAATTTGAATAGGTGTAATGGGGAGAATTTTTGAGGTAGGAAAATAAATTTTTATTTGCCACCATTGACTGAGGGGCATTCATTGTCCCAGGAGGGGCAGTAGAGGGAGTAAGTTGAGGGATGAATAGATGAGAAGTGCTGATGAGGTTAAAAATAAAAAAGAGCCCAAACAGGCATTTCCAAGCAAAGATCCTAGAAGGAGAAGAGGCCGTGGCAGAGGATGGGATGCTTGAATTAAGGAATTTAAAGGAGGAGGGTTTAGGCTGCAGATTTGTGGGCAGCCAGCAGTGGATGGGAAACCCTGGTGGCGTAGTGGTTAAGAGTTCTGCTGCTAACCAAAAGGCCGGCCGTTAGAATCCACCAGGGGCTCCTTGGAAACCCTATGGGACAGTTCTACTCTGTCCTATAGGGTGTTTTGAATTGGAATTGACTAGACGGCAATGAATTGTTTTTTTAGCAGTGGATGAGACTGAGTGTAGGAAAAAGTTGTTGGAAATGAAGTGGTTCAGGCAGTGAGTGGCCAAGGAATTGGATGGTCATCAGGGTGATGCTGGTATTGCCTAGGAGGATGGCAGGGATGGAGTGGAGAGGAAGGTGGTGTCCAAGTCCTTAGTGCCAAAGCCTACAGGTGATTGGCCTGGCTCATGTAAGCCATCCAGACACTGAGAGAGCAGAAAGGATGGATTTCTAGACAAAAATCTGGGCCTACAGCCAGAAGAAAGGATAATGTGTTGGGCGGCAACCCCAAATGTTGGCCATGGGCTTTTGACAGCGGTCCCCAAAAGAAGCTGTGTATGTGACCAACCTGCCTCATAATACCAGCCCTGGAGTAGGGACACGGGGTTTCTATTGGTCTCTTCAACTTTTAAGCCCCACAGTTCATACTTATACGGTACTTCACAGTTCACCTTAAAGCTGGAGACCTAAGTGTTGTGTCAATAGTGGCTTTGTCGTTAGACAAAAGCCCCATGTCCCAAGCAGTGTTTGGGGCAGGTCAGGCTTATTTTCCCTTAAGCTGCAGGTGGAGGAACGCTGCCTTTATTTAGAGCAGTGGTTACCAACCTTTAGCATGAATCAGAACCACCTGGAAGTCTTGCTAAAACACAGACGGCCAGGCCGCGTCCCCAGAATTTCTGATTCGGAAACTTCAGTTTCCAACAAGTTCCCAGGTGGTGATGATGTCACTGGTCCAGGGACCACACTCTGAGAATCACTCAGAGTGCTGGTTCTTAAGTCTGGAAGCGCACTGGTTTCAACTGGGGAGTTTTAAAAACGCACTGGATGCCTGTGTGGTCTGGAGCAAGCCCCGATTGTAAAAGATCCCCAGGTGTTTGTAATATGCAACCGGGGCTGAGAACCTCTGTTCTATAGTATGGGCCCCACTTAAGAAAAACTCGTGGGACAATTGATTTCTTCCTCTCTTTAAGCAGCAATTTTTTTTTTTTTTTTAAAGCAGCAGTGGGTATTTACGTAATCTGTTTAAACATTCAGTTTCCAAGGGATAGTTCGTTATCTGTACAACATCTGTGATATACTCCCATATTTGACTTCATGATTTTCCCCCCAAATCATCATAGGTGTGCTTTTCCAGTCAAGAGGAAAATTGTGGCGTTTGTTTATCTGAAAAGACCCATGTAGGTGAATTTGCAATTTAAAGGATGTTTGGAAACGTGGCATATTTCATTTCAGTAATGGAAATGACACGGCTCATTAAACACCACCAGTAATTTTCTACCTGAAAAGCTTTATAACTTCCTGGTCAGGCTTGGGGTGGGGGGTGGGGGGTGGGGTGGGGGGGCTTTGTGTACTTGAAAAACACATTTCATTCTGTAAGCTTATCATCGGGAACCCACAGAACTTGCTTCTAGGTTGTCTGCAGTAAGGAGCTAATAGCAGCCATGACCAAAATGCCATGTGGTGATTCTGCACTCAGGAAGCCATCCTATATTTATTATTTCTCAGCCGATGTATATGAAGCCAGCACAACTTGTCCAAGGCAAGGGTGTGGAAGCTCAATAGATACAACCAAACTCCTTGAGGGACCAAATTACTGGACTGAGTGTTGTGGGGACCATGGTCTCAGGGAACATCTAGCTCAACTGGCGTAACATAGTTTATAAAGAAAATGTTCTACATTCCGCTTTGGTGAGTAGCATCTGGAGCCTTAAAAGAACGGCCATCTAAGATGCTGTACTGGTCTCACCTCGTCTGGAGCAAGGGAGAATGAAGAAAATCAAAGACACAATGGAAAGATTAGTCCAAAGGACAACTACCATGGCCTCCACCATACTGAGTCCAGCACAGCTAGATGGTGCCTGGCTACCACCACCGACTGCTCTGACAGGGATCACAATAGAGGGTCCTGGACAGAGCTGGAGAACAATGCTGAACAAAATTCTAACTCACAAAAAAAGACCAGATTTACTGGCCTGGCAGAGGCTGGAGAAACCCCGAGAGTATGGCCCCTGGATACCCTTTTAGTTCAGTAATGAATTCACTCCTGAGGCTCACCCTTCAGCCAAAGACTAGACATGCCCACAAAACAAAATGAGACTAAAGGGGCACACCAGCCCAGGGGCAAGGACAAGATGGCAGGAGGGGACAGGAAAGCTGGTCCCAGGGAACAGGAAGTTGAGAAGGGGAGAGTGTTGACATGTTGTGGGGTTGGTAACCAATGTCACAAAACAATATGTGTGCTAATCGTTTAATGAGAAGCTAGTTCATTCTGTAAGCCTTCATCTAAAGTACAATAATAAAAAAAAAAAAATCGGGGGGATAAAAAAAACAACAAGCTCATTTCAAGACTCTCTCTTCATCAACCCCAACGACCCAAAGCTGTCATGTCATAAACCCTGCCGAATCCCAAACAGTTCCCTGCCTTGCAAAACTTGTCTTAAAATCATCTAACCCAGACCCTTAAACCCTGTAAATTTCCTCCCCTGGAATTTCCTGTTTTGAGATGCAACAGGAACCCTGTCACATTGGTGTTTTCCCTTACTGCAAAAAGCCTAAGAATCTAAGTTTTGCTTATCAACCTGGGGTTATTGATGGTCTTATGGGAAGTCCACTTTGACACAATCCTGTTGAAAATCCTTCCAAGATCCAGTATACCAATTTCCTTCTATAGCAGGGATGGCTTAGCATAATGAACATAATGAAATCTTAGCGATTTCCAGATATTATTCAGTGCCTTAGGCTGTCTTTTAGAATACTGATTTTTTTCCATCCAAATATACAGTACGCTAAAGCTCCAATTATTCCCAACCTCTGGATTGTTGAGCCTTTGTGAAATAAGAGTGGAATGGGATGGTTCTCAGGGCTGGTTGTCTCAGAATCTCTGGAGGTGAGGCCCAGGAATAGAGTAATTCTAGCTCCATGGAGCTTCGGACGCTCAGCCAGGCCTGAGGACCTTTGGTTTAACGTATTATTCATTATGCAGAGTTGAGATTCTCAAAATCTAATCTGAAGGGCTTATTAACAATGTAGATTCCAGAGCCTACTCCCTAGAGATTCTAATTCATAGAATAGGATGGGGCCCCAGAATCCGTATTTTGATCAAACACCCGATAGTATTCCACAGACCACATTTCCGAGAAGTGCTGATTGAGTTAAGGGCAATAAGACCCTCACAGCTGCAGGAAACTCTGGTTGTAGTTCCATCAAATCAAATCAATTATTTCCTGAAATAATACTGCCTATTCGGGCCTTTAATTTCTTCATTCGTACAACGAAATTGCTAAGATGTATTAGCCACAAGAGATGCCCCATTTTTTTCTCTACGTGTCAGCACCCTGACTAAAATATGCGTGATGAAAGAACTGGCAAAGTTATTAATTAAGATCCCAAATGTTATTAGCAGGTAGGTGAGTTCCAGAAGCTGATCACTAATAATACCTGGAGGGGTTCTTTAATTTCAGATTTGAGGATGAGAGCAGGGCTTGCTGAGGATGACCAAACCCATACTATGCAGCCGGAACTAGGCGCAGTTTTACAAGAGACTTGACAAAAGTGACATGGAGAGCCCGGTCTGGGTCAGACTATTTACTATTCTCAAGGCTCTGAGCAAGTCATTTAATCTCTTTGTGCCTCAACTTTTTCTTCTTTAAAATGGGAATAATAGTAACTGCCCATGTTACTGGGATGGTTAAATAAGATAATACTGTCTGGCACACAGTAAGTACTCAATAAAAGTTACCAGGAGCAAGCTGATATTGGTTGTGTTCCCTTTCTTGCTAAGAAAATACTTGGTAATTATTGGCCAAGGGTAGCAAAAGAATATTGAAGTTGTCAAGGATTTCATTTTACTTGGATCCACAGTCAATACCCATGGAAGCAGCGGTGAAGAAGTCAAACAACGTATTGTATTGGGCAAATCTGCTGCAAAAGACCTGTTTAAAGTGTTTAAAAGCAAAGATGTCACTTTGAGGACTAGGGAGTACCTGGCCCAAGCCATGGTATTTTCAGTTGCCTCATATGCATGTGAAAGGTGGACAATGAAGACTGAAGAATTCATGCCTTTGAATTATGGTGTTGGCGAAGAATGCTGACTATACCATGGACTGCCAGAAGAATGAACAAACCTGCCTTGAAAGTACAGCCAGAATGCTCATTAGAAGCATGGACGGAGAGGCTTCGTCTCACATACTTTGGACCTGTTATCAGGAGGGACCCGTCTCTGGAGAAGGTCATCATGCTTGGTAAAGTAGAAAACAAACAAAAAACAAACCTATTGCCATCAAATTGATTCCAACTCATAGTGACACTATAGAACAGAGCTTCCAAGGAGTGGCTGGTAGATTCTAACTACCAACATTTTGGTTAGTAGCCAAGCTTTTAACCACTATGACACCAGGGCTCCAATGAAAAAGGGGAAGACCCTCAAGGAAATGTATTAACACAGTGGCTGCAACAATGAGCTCAAACATAACAATGATTGTGAGGATGGCACAAGACCAGGCAGTGGTTTGTTCTGCTGTACGTAGGGTCACTATAAGTCAGAACCAACTGGACGGCACCTAACAACAACAACAAGCAAAAGAATGACTTTGTATTGGGTATCTGGCAACCTTACTGGCCCCTCCTGTTTGTTCTGAAAGCATCTGGTTGCCTCAAGCTTCTCCCTGGGTGGTGCAGCCCTGGAGGTTTCTCTCTCTGACCCGGGAGCTTCGCCTTCTCTTTTTGGGTGGAAAATTAACTCCTTATATGGGGTTCAAATTTAAAATGGATTTCCACAAGTGCTCAGAAAAACAGAAGCCCTGGTGCCACCCTATTTCCTCTTTCCCACTCTACCAGAAATCCGGAGTGTCACAGCTCGGGCATCAGCCCACATTATGTTAGGTGCCTAGTGGGAAGGATGGAGGGGCTGTGGGCGAGACTGCCTCGGGAGGAAAGTGTCATTATGAGGACGGAATAGGAAAAAGGCGAGCTGGGCTACAAATTAGCTTTGTGACTTTGGGCAAGTTGATTCACTTTGACCCTTAGTTCCTCCCAGGTAAAACGAGGGGGCAGGGCTGGGAAGATTCCTTCCAACACCGACATTCTCTGATTCCATGCACGCCTCGAAATGGCTCTGGTGGTACAGTGGTTAAGCACTTGGCTGCTAACTGAAAGGTCAGCGGTTAGAAGCCACCAGCAGCTCCTCAGGAGAAAAGACCCGGTTATCTGCTCCCATAAAGATTACAGCCTAGGAAACCCTATGAGGCGGTTCTATTCTGTCACATGGGGGCACTATGAGTTGGAATCGACTCTATGGCACAACAACAACAACACACCACACAGTGCCACACCCTCTGAAAAGGCAGAGGAAACGCTGGGGGTCCTCACGGCCCTCTACTGACTCACATGGCCAGGCAGATCACAGGGTCCCCAAAGCCCTTTCTTCATGCAGAGCCTGACTAACACTCGGGCTGAATTTAAAGCCAGGTAGCCATACTCTTGCCCAGAGTCAAGGGTAGAGGAGGTGAGCCCCCACCTGTGCCAGCTTTTACCAGTTGTCATCATTACCTCAGCTGCCTCATCTTTTGAGACACCTTTGGCTATTTTCTCTGCCTCTCTGCCTCCCAGCACCCTTCTGAACTGTGGTGGCTGATTTTTCCCTTTGTTTTTTAGAAGTGCAGTTTACTTTTGGCTTTAACTCAAGGCTTTGGCGATGAAATAAAGGATATCGTATTTCCTCTTGTCAGAGCTATATTTTCAGGGCACAGCTGCTTGAACCCAGTAGAAATAAAATGAGAGGAGATATGAGGTCATGGGCCATTCATACCCAGCTCCCTCCTGCTGTGAGAAGCCCAAAGAGAACACAGTTTCTGGGAAGTTGAGTCTACCAGGCTTGGGGGTGGGGGGGCAGATTCTGCATGCTGGTGTCTTATTATCTGATGAGTTGAAGGGAGGGCTGTTTTCTGGGTGCTGGAGGAGCTGTCTCCAACCCTTGCTCTACTCCCAAGCTCTCATGACTGCCTGAGGTCTAGGAGAGCCCTTAATCTTTGAGACATGGAACGTTGGAACTAGAAGGTCCTGGAGAGCTACTGTGCAGAACACTGAAGCCTGGTTTGTGCTGCCCTGAAAGGTCTTAACAAATATGGCTGGGGCTGGGTACGCTGCGGGAGAACTTCTGTTGGGTTAGGGACCTTGTAACTTCATATTCATGTCATGTGTGTGTGTGACCAATCCACACATCCACAGACCTGTGTATGAAGCTGGTGACTGGAGAATGAATGACTTTCTTGCCGAGGCATTTGAGGTATTCGCCCCAGAACAGCAAATGGCTAGCCGTAAGTGTGGTCGATGATCCGGTAATGATAGCTATTTGTGTACAGTATTTATTGAGCTCTTATGATATGCCAGGTGCTATCCTAAGGGCTTTATATATAATCTTCACTACAATCTGATCAGTTGGGGACCACATTATTGCCATTTTAGGGATGAGAAAACAGAGGCTTAGAAAATTTAAACAATTTTTCCCAAACCTTCAAAGCTTCTGAGCAGAATTTACATAGAAGTAGTTTTTTTTTTTTAGTCAGTCTACAAGCCTGTGCACCCAACAAACAAATGATACCACTTCCCAGCATGTTATCTCCGTACCAATGACAATGTGAACATCATTCATTCTACAATGAATCCCAAACCAGGATCTTGAAACCTTATCGCTGGGGTTCGAATCCCATTTCTGACATCTACTAGTTGTTGTAATCTTGGGCAAGTTGCTTATCCTCTGTGCCTCAGTTTCCTATCTATAAAATGGGGATAATAGTAGTAATAAGTTCGTGGGGTTGTAGGGAGGATTAAATGAGATGACACGTGTAAAACTCTTGTTGCTGTTGTTGTGTGCCATTGAGTTGATTCCAGCTCATAGCTACCTATCAGGACAGAGTAGAACCGCCCCCATACGGTTTCCAAGGCTGTAATCTTTACAGAAGCAGACTGCCACATCAACTGGTGGGTTCCGACTGCAGGCTTTTCGGTTAGCAACCACGCAGTTAACCACAGCACCACCAGAGCCCCTTGTAAAGGTCTTAAACCCATTGCCATCAAGTTGATTCCGACTCATAGCTACCCTATTAGGAAAGATTAGAATTGCCCCACAGGGTTTCCAAGGAGTGTCTGGTGGATTTGAATAGCCGACCTTTTGGTTAGCAGCCCAGTGCTTAACCACTGTGCCTTCAGGGCTCCTGTAAAGTTCTTAGAATAGAATAAATGCTAGCCTTTCTTATCATATATTAGCTGTTATTAATAGCAAACATTTATTGATCAGCTACTTTATTCCAGGTACTGCGTTCTTAGATGTAGGCAGAGCAGAGGGATGTAAGGTTACAGTTAAAAAGACAAGTTATGGGAAGGGGGAGACAGATATTTAAACCAATTATGACATAAAGTATTATAATCCATAATGGATCATGAAGAAAGGAGTGACAGGCAGGAGATAAAGCTGCAGAGGGAAGTTGGGACCAGACTCTGCAGGACGAGGAAACAGTATGCGCTGAGGGGCTGGGAGGCCACCCTTCAACCAATGAGCTGGGGCATTTTTAAGACAGGAGGTGGCACCATCGTTTAATGGCTTTATTAACTTCTCCCTGAGCCATTTAACCAGAGGTGAGCATTAGAAAAGATCCAAGAGGAGAGGAATGATTCTTATGAAAACTTTTCCAGATTTTAAAACATTCTGCCTGGAAGCTGATTTGCAGATTTTATGTAACATAAAAATTTCCACTGTACAAAAAAAGGACTTCAAATTGCTTTATAGCTCATATACATACGGGCGAGTGACTCTCATTGACTTGATACATTTGGCACTGGGGTTTTTAAACCAAAAAGAAACCAGACCCAGTGCCGTCGAGTCAGTTCCGACTCATAGCGACCCTATAGGACAGAGTAGAACTGCCTTATAGAGTTTCCAAGGAGCACCTGGCAGATTCGAACTGCCAACTCTGGTTTGCAGCCGAAGCACTTAACCACTGTACCACCAGGGTTTCCTGGCATCCTCTAGCGTGTATAAAACATGCTTTATAAATAGTTACGCAGTACATGCTGCTGGAAGCTCCTCTTGACTCAGGCAAAGACAGCGGTGTATTCTCTTAAGAATATGAGATAAGCACGCGTCAGCTCCCTCACTATGCATGCCAGAGAATATCTGAGCTGGGGGCAGAATCTCCAGGGAACAGGAATAATTTTGAGAGCCGAAGTTAGGGTCAGCTGGTTTTTATAGCAGTAAACCCAACTTGTTCCACCAGATCAAATCTGCCCGGGCGATTAAGTGACCAGCATGATCAGTCAGGTGTTCTCTGCTGTGTATGCCCAGCTCAAAGACAGAAAAAAAAACAGGAAATGGAAAAACCCAGGCTAATTTTTTTTTTTTTAATAAGAAAACAGCTAACGATGTGTGGAAAGAGTTAGCATAAAGATGTTCACCACAGTGTTGATTATAATAGTAAGAAAGCCCCCAAATTGGTGAAGTGTTTAAAAAGTATTATAGATTATTCGTATGATTTACTACTACATTCGTATTGAAAATGATCATGTAGAAGAGTGTGCAATGACAACCCAAGTCGCCTGTACTTGGGTTATTATGCAAAGAAAAAAATACAAATTTTGTTTTTGTAAAAGAAAAAAAAGGGGTCGGGGGGAGGCCTAGAAGAATATGTGCTTATGTTTAAAGATAATAGCTATCGTCTTTAGGTGGTGAGATTATGGGTAAGTGGTAAGTTTTGTTTTATTCTTTACATAATTTTTCTGTAGACTAATACATAATCTTCTAAAAATTTTTAAAAGTATACATTTAGTATATAGTTTTCCTATAAAACCAAAAAAAACCCATTGCCGTCAAGTCGATTCCGACTCATGGTGACCCTATAGGACAGAGTGGAACTGCCCCATAGAGTTTCCAAGGAGCGCCTGGCGGACTTGAACTGCTAGCCTCTTGGTTAGCAGCCGTAGCACTTAACCACTACGCCACCAGGGTTTCCAGTTTTCCTATAGAGACCAAAAACATAAAACCAAAACCCTTGCCATCAAGTCAATTCCAACTCATTAATTTGATATCCCAATTTATGTCTTTAAAAAACAAGAAAATCTAAATGAAAATAATACTTGTAGGTTCTTCACACATGTTGCTCGTTTAATCCTCACAGCAATCCTATGAGATGATGTGTCAGAAACCATCGATGTTCTCCCACATCTGAGTGTTGCATGGAAATCGCAGTGGGTTGGTTGGTCAACAGACTTGCAACCAGTAGAATGTGGGCAGAAATTATGCACCCCCCTTCCAACCTAGCCATGTAATATCCCGCAGTCCTTCTTGCTTTCTCTCTTTTCTCCACCTGTATGACTGGAAGCAAAGAACTCCAGGTTGTGGCCCAATGGAAGAACCCCAGATGGCTCAGCTGGCTATTCAGAAACACTGCCAAGAAAGCCACCCAACTGGGAATACTCACATCCATTTTTGCAGAGCAAGAAATCTTAAGCCATTGAGACTTCAGGCTGCTTATTACAGCAGTGTGGCCTGTCCTGCCTGAACTAATACAGGTTGGTACTGTTGTCATTTTACAGATGAAGTAACTAAGTCTCAGAGAGGTTGAGTAACTTTTCTAAGATCACAGAGCTTATATAGGATGGAACTGGGGTTCAAACAAATGCCCGTTACACTCTAAATCCATAAAAAAAAAAAAATCCATAGATTGTACAATCTCCTTACAGGCAGTTATACTTCATTTCCCAGCTACCCGATAGGGAGGCACCAATGTTTTCAAGAAGTGCTGATTTTTTGAGTGATTTCAAGTGAACCCTCTAGATGATAGGGCTTTTGTTAAAGCTTGAGATACATAAAAATCACCCGGGTTGCTTCTTAAAGAATGCTGGTTCCAGGACCCCATCCTCAGAGATTCTGATTCAGCAACTCAAAGGAAGGCATATGAAATCTACGTTTTAAACACGTACTAAAGTATAAATCTTGTTGCCACAGTTTGGGGTTTGTGAGGTAGTCAGCATCAGTAGTAGACAATGCCATTCCTTCTGGTCCCTCAGTGTATGGCCTCCTGTAATGTTTGGGGAAACTGCACCTCATTTTGGCTCATGGTATCAGACAGAGCCCATCACCTACCATGGAAGCTGAAAATGGTGATTATATACTTTCCCAGATCTCCGGCAGATGACCTGGGCTCAACCTCTTAGACACATCTGTCTCTGACTTAGAACCAGAGTTAGTGAATGAGAGGATAGCTGAGAGGAACCATGGGACAAAGCTTTTGACGTTAGTGATGCAAGCGGCAGTATTGGTAGTGTCCAGCTATCACCAGAGGAATCCTGTGATGTGGTTTTAGGATCATCCTGGATGTGTAGCCCCAAACTTAGTTTTCCTGGCCTCCTGCAACTTCTTTGAGCTACCAAAAACCCTTTTAAAAAATGACTTTTCGGCTTGCCGTTGCTTATGATTAAGAACTCTGACTGCTATGTCTTTGTAACCCTATTGAAGCTGTGGCCAGCAGTGGTCCAGTCTCAGCCATCTAAAAGTAATTACAAAATAGCTCAGGTTTTTGACTACTCAAACACGGTTCTTGGCACCTGGCAAGCACTTCTCCCCAAAACTTCCCTTACCCCCCACCCCAAACTTCTTCCCCAGGCTTTTTATGGGACTTCCTTCTTCTTCCTTTCCCTTTTGCCTTTCATTTTGCTATAAGTATCCACTAATAGCAGAGTCTTTGGAGCACTCCCTCAGAGGACGCTAGACTGGTCAAGGCTGAGCAGATGAAGGCAAAACCCACTTTAGTCAGCTTGGGAGAGGAAACCTGGGAATTCTCATATAGTCATGATTTTTTTGTTGTCATTATATCCTATGAGTGAGTGAGGCCACCTTGCCTATTCTTCTGCTGCTTCACAGTGCCTTATAGTTGGGAGTAGTAATTTTTCTGCACAGGAAAATCCAGAGTCTCCAAACAGCCCTGGTGAACTGCTTACGGGAGTAAAATGAGCAGAAAATTGGAGTACATCACAATCCAGAAATTTGTGCTATAGAAACACATAAAGTATACAAAACTCAGGGCACATACACACTTGTTCAAGAGACACAATTTTCTTTGTATTTCTTTAGCGCTATATTCATCTTTTAGCCTTCACTCCATCCGGTGGTAGAAACCTAATCTCACTCAGTTCCGGGCATCCTCCCTCTCCTTGGCCTTAAATCTAAGTTATGTTATGTCAAAGCTTTGGAAAGGGGCATCTGGCTATTCATTTCCATCTCCTCTTCTGGAATCTGCCTAGATGCATAGCAATCCCCCTTCTCATTGGTCCATGAGTGTGCTAGCTCATCTCCTTTGCTGACCTCTGGGTCTCTTCAAGTGTGGCTTTCTCTTCGCTTCTCCCGGCTCATTTTTGGGTCCAGTCTGCTCTGGGACCTGTGGGGATTCTATGAAGCCCCTCAGGCCTGTCTGCCCTGATACCCACATAACCATCTCTACTCACTGCTTCTGCTTCCCACCAAGTGTGGATAAACTGGGGAGGTTTACCAGCCCTCAGGCTCCATGGAAAGCAGTAGACCCCCTCTGCATTTGGATCCTTCAAACCCATCTGCAGTTTGATCATTGCCCCCACTGAGACAGGACCCCCACAGTGCTGTGTTCTTTACCTGACTTCCTCACTTGCAGTGTTCTATTGCAGAATTGTTTCCTTTGCTGGGTCCCCACCCCCCTGCCCAGATTTCCATTTGAGTCCTGCTTTTGCTTGGAGGTTGCCCCTGTATATTATGATTAAGAAAGTAGCTGACATAACTTATATGAACTCCCTCTTTGTAAACCCCTTTAAAAGTAACCTGCCTGCCTGCCGTAGGCTAGCAATCTTGGCAGCAGTAAGCACTGACTGCCTCCATTTCCTTGAACAATGAAATAAAGGTGCCTTTTTGTTCTCCCACTTCAGTCTCTTATTTATTGGCCAATACGAGTCATGCCTAGTAAGAACCTGGGGTTTCCACCTGGTAACACCACCTCCAGCACTAGGGCACAAACTAAGGAACGCAAGGCACAGGGCACCTCTTCTGCAGCCCAGATTTTTATATGTCTCCTCCAGTCCTCTTCTTCCGCAAACTCAGCGAATTTTTTAAAGCTAGTTTTAGGGTAGAAAAAACTGGCTCTGTGTTATTATATATTCATTGGAAAGTTTTGTCCTATACCTTGTGTTCTTTTTGGTCCCTGCTGTGGGTTAGGCTTTTGAAACTAAAAAGCTGTCTTTCCTTTTCTGATGTGTCAGTGCTACTGTGAGGCAAAGTGCATTGAACTCCCTGGCTGGAGTCGGTGGCAGAGCCAAGGGGTAACTGGAAAACCCCGGGGTGGTGGTGGGGGACCCAGCAATTAATATCTTAAAATATTATTCTACCACGAAGGTCTTATATGCAATGTTTTGCTGAGGGATTTTTTTTTTAATGAATTTCCAAGAACATCACAGGTCTGCTCAATTTCCCCCACTAGGTAGCAATTACATTTTATGGCAACACATTCAGAAGGGCGAATGTAATTGAGTCCTTTGATCATATTCTTTTGTTTAAAGAGCAAAGATTGTTTTATCTTCATGTATGATTCAAGTGCAATTTTTGTGTACATTTCAGAGGAATTGCTCTAAAATGAAGCACACCGTTTTCCTCTTCTTGCATTTCACATAATGGAATCACACAGTACGCTCTCTTCGGTATCTGGATTCATTTGCTTGGCTTGATGTTTGTGAGATTCGCTCATGTTATTTTGTGTATTTTTTATTACCCTGGATTATTGCATTGTATCAATCAGTCACAATTTATTTGCCTGTTTCCTTGTTGACAGACGTGTGTTGTTTCCAGTTTTTGGCCACTATGAAAAAAACTGCTATGAACGTTTTTGTACATGTCTTCTGTCGACACACCCATTATTTCCCTTAGGTATATGCCTACGAATGAGATTGCTGGGTCATAGGAGAGTCATAAGCTTTGCTGCAACATGGAATGTCACACAGCTTTCCAAAGAAGTTGTATGAATTTTATATTCTCACCAGAAGCCAGTGAAAGTTGAGGTTGCTCTACATTCTCACCAATAATTGATATTATCATTCTTTAAATTTAGTCACTCAGATGAGAGTACAGTGGTATCTCATTGCGTTGTGGTTTTAGTTAACATTTCCCGGATGAGTTACGATGTTGAGCACCTTTTCATATGACTATTAACGTTGGGATGTCCTCTTTCCTGATGCCACTATTCAAATCTTTTGCCTGTTTTTTACTTGGGCGTATGCATTTTTGTTACTGATCTGTAGGAGTCCTTTATACATTCTGGATATGAGTGTTGGTTGGATATGTGAATTGCAAATATTTTCTCCCAGGCTAAAAAAAAAGACTTGCTTTTTCACTCTCTCGATAGTTCCTGACTTTTGATGAGCGGAAGTTCTTGACTTTAATGATGTTCGATTTATTACTTGCTTTTTTTGTTCTGTTTAGGAAATCTTTGCCTAGCCAAAGTTCCTGAAGATATTCTCATATGTTTTCTTCTAGAAGGTTTATCGTTTTACTTTCACATTTAGGTAAGATGTCACTTTGAGTGCTAATGTGCGCCTGACCCAATCCATGGTATTTTTAATTGCTTCATATGCATACAAAAGCTGGACAATGAATAAGGAAGACTGAGGAAGAATTGATGCCCTTTGATTACGGTGTTGGTGAAGAATATTGAATATACCATGGCCTGCCAGAAAAATGAACAAACCTGTCTTGGAAGAAGTACAGCCAGAAAGCTCCTTAGAAGGAAGGATGGCGAGACTTTGTCTTACGTACTTTGGACGTGTTATCAGGAGGGACTAGTTCCTGGAGAAGGACATCATCGTTGGTAAAGTAGAGGGGCAGCGAAAAAGAGGAAGACCCTCAACATGATAGATTGACACAGTTGCTGCCACAATGGGCTCAAACATAACAATTGTGAGGATTATGCAGGACTGGGCAGTGTTTCCTTCTGTTATATACAGGGTCGATATGAGTTGGAACTGATTTGATGGCACCTAACAACGACAACAACATCAGTCACAACCACCAATGAACACTGTCAGTTTGTCATACTGTGATGCCTTGCATATTGTATGATGCTGGAAGTTAGGCAGCCAGAATTTCAAATACCAGCCAGGTAACCCACTGTGGACAGATTTCAGGGAGCTTCAGAACTAAGACAGACTAGGAAGAAAGGCCTGACAATCTACTGCTGAAAATCAACCAATGGAAACCTTATGGATCACCACAGAATATTGTCTGATATAGTGCTGGAAGATGAGCCCCTAGGATGGAAGACTCAGAATACACAGTGGCTGTAATAATGGAGTTGAACATATTAACCATCCTAAAAATGGCACAGGACTGGGCACCATTTCTTTCTGTTGTACCTGGGGTTGCCATGAGTCAGAGCCAAATCGGCAGCAACTAACAACAATAAAAACATCTATCTCAAATTAATATTTTGTGCATGATGTGAGGTAAAAATCAACATTCGCTTTTTCCTCATGGATATAAAATTGCCATAGCACCATACCAAAAAGATTGTCAATGTATTTTTCTTGTACATCATTGACTGTGTGGCTATATTTCTGGACTCTCAATTTTATTTCATTGATTTGTTTGTTTATCTTCAGGTAAATACTAAAAAAAAAAAATACTAGCACTGTCTAAATAACAATTAGCTTTATAGTAAGTCTTGAAATTTGGTTGTGTAAAATCTTTCAACTTTATGCTTTTTCTTTAAGACTCTCTTGGCTATTCTAGGCCATTTGTATTTTCATAAATATTATAATATATACATATACCAGAATTTTGATTGGGATTGCATTGAATCTGTAGATCAACTTGGAAAGAGCTGACATCTTAGCAGTATTAAATGGTCGAATCCAATTTACCAAAGTTGCTGGATAATTCTGTATATACACAATCATATCATCTTTATTTCCAATCTTTATATTTTTTATTTATTTTGTATTGTCTTAATGTGCTAACTAGTTTCTCCAGCTAGAAGTGGTAATAGTGGGACTCCTTGTCTTGTTCTGACCTCAGAGTGAAGGCGTTCAATATTTTATCCTTTATTTAATATTAGCTGTAGGTATTTTATGGGTATTATCAGAGCAAAGAAGTTGTCTTCTAATCCTAGATTACTGAAAAATTTTGTCATGAATGGGCATCGAAATTTGTCAAATGCTTTTTCGGCGTGTATTGAGGTGATCCTATAATTTTTCTTCTTTATGCTGTTAATTTGGTAATTACACTGACCGATTTTTTAATAGCAAATCAATTTTGCAATTTTGTAAAACTTCACTTGATCATAATGTATAGTTTTAAAAATGTATCACTGGATTCAATTTGCTGATATTATTTTGTTTAGGATTTTAGTGTCTATGTTCATAGACAGTAGCCTATAATATTTCTTTTTTATAATATCCTTGGCAATTTTTGGTATCAGGGTTGTACTGGCCTCATAAAACAAGTTTGAGATTGTTTCCTTTTTCTCTCTTCTCTAGAAGTGTTTTAATTCTCCATTGAATATTTGGAAATTTTTACCCACAAAGCCATCTGAGACAGGAATTTTTTTTTTTTTTTTTGAGGGGAGCGAAGGGGAAGTTTTTAATTACAGATTCCACTTCCTTAATAAATGTACGACTATTCATCTTTTTTATTTCTTCTTGTGTCACTTTAACCAATTAGTGTTTTTCAGGGAATTTACTTGCTTCTGTTTTTTTTGGATATATATTATCCCCTTAGAACTTTCTTTTTTATGTTCATGATCTATAGTTATGTTCCCTTTTTTAGTCCTGACATCGATAAATTGTGTGTGTGTGTGTGTGTGTGTGTGTGTGTGTGTGTCCTTCCTGATCTTGTGTTTGGGATTTATTAATATTATTTACCTTTCAAACAACCATTTTTTTTTTAATTTTTATTGTGCTTTAAGTGAAAGTTACAAATCAAGTCAGTCTCTCATACAAAAATTTATATACACCTTGCTGTATACTCCTAATTGCTCTCCCCCAATGAGACAGCACACTCCTTCCCTCCACTCTTTCTTTTCGTGTCCATCCACCAGCTTCTAACCCCCCTTCCCTCTCATCTCCACCCTCCAAACAGGAGATGCCAACATAGTCTCAAGTGTCTACTTAATCCAAGAAACTCATTCTTCACCAGTATCTTTTTCTATCTCATTTTCCAGCCCAATCTCTGTCTGAAGAGTTGGCTTTGGCAATGGTTCCTGTCCTGGGCCAACAGAAGGTCTGGGGGCCATGACCACTGGGATCCTTCTAGTCTCAGTCAGACCATTAAGTCTGGTCTTTTTATGAGAATTTTGGGTCTGCATCCCACTGCTCTCCTGCTCCCTCAGGGGTTCTCTGTTGTGTTCCTGTCAGGGCAGTCATTGGTTTAGCTGGGCGCCATCTAGTTCTTCAGGTCTCAGGCTGATGCAGTCTCTGGTTTATGTGGCCCTTTCTGTCTCCTGGGCTTGTAATTACTTTGTGTCCTTGGTGTTCTTCATTCTTCAAGCAACCAATTTTTAGTTTTGTTAATTTTTTTTTACCCCATTTCTATTTAATTGATTTCTGCTCTTCTCTTTAATATTTCTGTGTTCCATTTTCCTCGACTTCATTTGTTTTGTTTTGTTTTCCTTTTTTGCTAGCTTCTTAGTATGGAAGCTTAGACCATTGACTTTCAACTTTTCTTCTTTTAAAGTTATAAATTTCCCTCTAAACACTGCTTTATCTGTGTGCCACAAATTTTGATACATCATTTTTATTTCTTCTACTTTTAAAATAATTTGTATATTTTGAACAGGTAAGCCAAGCACATGGGAACAATTTAAATAATACAAATGCATATACAATGAAAAGTAAGTTTCCCATCTGTGTCACTTGAAATCCTGGAAGGAAAAAAAATAACCCGCTCCTTAGATGGCTCAAAAGATACACTTTAATAAAAGATTATGACAGAAGTGTCAGCAGGGTTAAGAAATCAGACAAGGAATGTTTAATCACCTGAATCATCAACAGGAAGTCATTACCACCTCTAGACATGAAGAAGCCATGGGAAGAAATAGTGTTATTGGAAACTGTTGAAAGCAAGAGCCCTAGGGAAAAGGCCCTCTGTAGGTGCTGTAGTTATGGAGAAGTGAAGAATTACTTCATCAAGCAAGGAGGGAGTAGGAAGAGAAGTACCCTAGCCACTCTCCTCCATGCTTCCAGCATCTTTCTGTTCCCTCTTTTGGCTGAATCCAAGCCAGTCTTTAGGTGGAAATCCCCAGGACAAAGTAGGAGGGTGAATGAAGAGGATGGGGGCAATTGAACAATAAGAGGCAAAAAGGGTGTTCTGGTGTCAGCTAGAAAATCTGAGCTCTGCTCTGAACCTCTAGAGTTACAGCATAATAAGCTGTTTTAAGGAAATGTACTCTGATTAATCGGGAAGACCCGGAGTCAAATGATCCTTGAAGTCCCTTGCAAAGAAAAAATAGGATTTTGAGGATCAGGGAAGATATTGCCAAGTCACTATACTGCACACTATTAAAACTTTATTCCCAGTGCGGGATGTGTACCATGGTGGTAGTACCCAAGATGGTACAAGTCTTCAATCTTATATAACACTGAATCACATGCTGAGAATTTTATCCCCTCTTTAATTATCCTGCAATTCTTCTGATTAAATCCGGGGAAAAGTTGCCATTTCAAAGTTCTCGCAATTCCCTAATTTTTGCTCTTCTTGCTGACTTTCCTTTTTAAACAAGGGGAGAACAGGCCACACATTCAGAGCTTTCGTCAAGAAACAGAATCAAACTAAGAGTCAATAACATTGTTTGGTTTGCAGCGCATTTATTTTGTAAGTTACTTTCCGTTTGTGGTTTTTCCATTTATGGGAGTGATATAAGATTTATTCTGAAAATACACATATTTAAGTAAAAAAACAAGTCTTAAGTAATCAGATGTGGCAAATTTAAAAGGGCACTTGAATGACTCAGTTTGAGAAACACAGCTCAATGCTATTGCGACGTGTTTATTGTTGTCTACCAAAAGTTTCTGTTCCAGGTTATAATATTCCCGAACCTTCTCTGTCTTTAATACAGAAGCCATTGCCCCTCTCAGAGAGACAAATCATTTTACTTGGTTTTAAAATAGTATCTCTTTTTCCTTGCCCATTTCCTCAGATGCAGATCACACAGTATAAACCAATATTCAGAGCTATTTAATTTTTTTTAATGATTTTGTTTTTGTTTGGGGTTTATTATTATTTTAGGGATTTTAATAATAGACAAATCTCAGTGAGATGGTTTGGCACAGTAGCCGCAACCATGGACTTGAACATGCCTGTGATCTTGTTGATGACACAGGACCTGACAACATTTCGTTCTGCTGTACCTGAGGTCGTCATGAGTCAGAATCAACTCAATGGCAGCTCACAACAGCACTAATCCAGAATTTAAAATGTAAATCGAATTAACATTTTGTACCTGTTAATTAATGGATCTCTCACATTGTGAAAAAGTTGATGGACTTGTTTCAACAAGGCTGGCTGTATGTGTTGATGGAGAAGTTGTTTACCTCAAAGACACAATTGGCGACTCGCCAACTGTCCCCTCCCTGCCTCTCTCCTCGCACCCCTCCCTGTCCTCTTGCCAACACACTCTCTATCCACTGTAGTTAAAAAAAAGTAGTCAAAGGTTTATTTATTTCTCTGGCTTAGTTGCTGCTCCATTTGTCTTTCTTTAAAATGCGAACACCCTTGAGAGGAGAAGCGTCTTTAACACTTTTGATTCACCAGCAGCTTGGCTAACCAGATTTCCTGAATTTTGTTAATCGGATCCCCTTTGCACCACCTAGCAAAAAGGGAGGAAATTCCCATCAGGGATGAAGAGACAGGGGGTCATAAGCAAGGGGTTGTGTGTCAGAAAGCCTGTGCTCGTCTCCCAGGTCAATGGTTCCTTCGTTCTGATAATGACATAAATGGCTTCCTTATTTGTGGTGGTGGTAACGTCAGCCCCTCCAGCCTCACGGGCCTGCAGTGGGATCAGTGTAGACGTGAACATGAAAGGGCTTTACAAACTCTAAACAGGCTTTTACCAGAGTGCAGCCCATGCAGCATCCACGGGGCCCCCACCATGTGCCTTAGAAACCCAATCAGATCACTTCAACACATCTGTACATGAGCCTGAAAGGTCTCTGTTGCTGTTATTAGTTCCCGTCAAGTTGGCCGGACTCATGGCGGCCTTATGTACCAAACGAAACGTTGTCTGGCCTGTGCCCTCTTCACGGTCATTAGTATGCTTCAGTCCATTGTTATGGCTATTGTGTCAATCCATTCACTGAGGGTTTCCCTTATTTTTGCTGACCCTCTGCTTTGCCAAATATGTCCTTTTTTCTACACATTTCCTGTGGAAAACATGAAATGGGCCTTTTTAGCATCTTTTTTCCCCCAACCTCTTGTCAAAAATTTCAATCATATGCAAAAGCTGAAAGAAATTTGCAGTGAGTACACAGTTCCTGAGGAGCGCTGGTGGTGCCGTGGTTAAAGTACTGGATCGCTAAATGAAAGGCTGGCAGTTCGAAACCACCAGCCTCCTGTTCTGTGAGAGAATGATGGCCAGCCTGCTCTTGTAAAGATTTACAGCCTTGGAAACCCTATGGGGCAGTTCTACTCTGTCTCGCAGTATCACTGTGAGTCGAATTGACTTGACTCAACAGCAATGGGAGCACAATATCTACTATCTAGATTTTACAATTAAAGTCTTACTCTATTTGCTTTATCCTATGTATCTCTGTCTATTCAGGATTTCTTCTTCAAATTGGATCTACCTTGCATGCTACTCATTAAGATAATTTTTCTGCCAACAAATATGTACAAAGTGGGAAACAAAGTAAGGCTTTTTCTTTCTTTTTTTTTTTTGTATGCCACTTGGGTCTATTACGTCAAATAAGAACCTCAACTGCCAACTTGCCTTGCTTCTTTCAAAAAAAAAAAAAATACAGAAATGGTACATTTGGTAAAAGCAGCAACATCCTCATAGTCCACGTAGCCCATCCTAGGTGAATAAGCCCATAGATTTTCAGATTTCAGGTAAGATCGCAAAGAAAGGAAACATGGACTTTGTTTCATTTTTGTTTTAAGTGTTATTGACATGGGCAGAGATGGTGGGTTTCTTTCTTAAAAGAAAAGAAAAAGGTGGTGTCACATGCCCTGGTTGGTCCTGTTCTTCACCAGACATGATGTCCTCTTTTAGCGACTGATTTCAAGTCAGACAGTGTTCTGTTGTGACCCATAAGAGTTTCATTGGCTAAAATTTGTATTAAAACCCATTGCTGTTGAGTCAATTCAGACTCATAGTGACCTTATAGGACAGAGTAGAACTGCCCCACATGGTTTCCAAGGAGTGGCTGGTGGTTTTGAACTGCAGACCTTTTGGTTAGCAGCCATAGCTCTTAACCAGGGTTTCCAAAGTTCATATTAGTGACAGAAAATTCATTTTTAAATTATGGGTATGCATCTACACCTGATGCAGATTTCGTAATCTTGTTTAGAAGCAAATAGTAGCTTGTCAACTCCTTGAGGACAGATAAAGAGGAGCAGGTACCCATATTTATTACGTGAAAGAAACCGCCCTTCTTCTAAAAGCAAAGTTCATGTAATCTTAATGCTTGTTTGGCTTTGCAGATGTGGGAACTGAAGCATTTGAAAGCAAGACAGGAAGAGCCAATTGACCTGAGCTTGCATACTTCCTTAACCTAACTCTAGTGGGCTTGTTGTCCCAGCACTGCTGACCCCACTGACAGTGCCCTCTGTCACATCAGATGGAATGCTCACTTAATTAGATTTAGTCTTGACATTTTCCCAAGGTTTTACAACCTGTGAGAAAACCCTATGTCTCAGCACACTCAAAAAAATTGGGCTGAGATTGCTTTAAATACAGATATATCGCTAAAAACTGAGAGAGCACATAATGAAGTGTGGAATTCCTCAGGTGGGGTGGGGGTGGAGGAGCATACACCTCCAAGGGAGCAGAGCACTACCCCTGGATAGGGGGAGGTGGATGGAGGGCTTCCTAAAGACATCCCCCCACCCCGCCCCCGCAGCCAACCTGGAACCTGGAAGATTTGTTAAGATGTAATTCGCATGCCACAAGGTTCACAATTAAAGTGTAAAATTCAATGGCTTTTAGTATATTCACAGAAGTTGTACAACCATCACTTATCACCACTATCTGACTCCAAGAAATTTTCATCACCCCAAAAAGAAACACCCTACCCATTAACAACAACAACATAAAATCAAACCCGTTGCTGTCGAGTTAATCACACTCACAGTGACCCATTGACAGGGACTCCTATTCCGTCCTTCCCCAGTCCCTGGGAAGCAATAATCTACTTTCTACCTCTATGAATTTGTCTATCCTCCACATTTCATTTAGATGGTCATACAACACATGGTCTTTTGTGACTTCTTTCTCTTAATATAATGTTTTCAAGATTCATCCATGTTGTAACATATATCACGTTTTCATTCCTTTTTATTTATTTATTTTCTGAATAATATTCCACGGCACGAGTATGCAACATTTTGTTTGTCCAATGATCAGTTGACGGCCAGTTGGGTTGCTTCCACTTTTTTGGCTACTATAAATAGTGCCGCTATGAAGCATTTATGCACACGTTTTTGTGTGGACATATGTTTTCCTTTCTGTTGGGTGTATGCCTAGGAGTAGAATTGCTGAGTAACATGATAACTCTGACTTTAACATTTTGTGGAACTGCCAAGCTGCTTTCCGAAGCAGCTGCACCATTTTAGATTTCCTTTAGCAGTGGATGAGTGTTCCAACTTCTCTACATCCTCATCAGCATTTGTCTTTGTCTGTCTTTTTGATTATAGCCTTTCTAGTGGGTGTGACTCATACTTGGAGCGACCCTATAGGACAGAGCAGAACTGCCCCATAGGGTTTCCAAGGAGTGACTGGTGGATTTGAACTGCCAATCTTTGGTTAGAAGCCGAGCTCTTAACCATTTTGCCACCAGGGCCCCTATAGGGTTGCTATGAGTCGGAACCAACTCAATGGTAGTGAGTTTGTTTTTGTTTTTTGGTGGGTGTGAAGTGGTATCTCACAGTGGTTTTGATGTTTATTTCCCTGTATGACTAATGGAGACCCTGGTGCTGTAGTGGTTAAGTGCTACAGCTGCTAACCAAAAGGTCAGCAGTCCAAATCCACAAGGCGCTCCTTGGAAACTCTATCAGGCAGTTCTGTTCTGTCCTATAGGGTCACTATAGTTGAAATCAGCTCCACGGCAATGAGTTTGTTTTTTGTTTTTTTCTTTTGGTATATGACTAATGATGTTGAGCATCATTTTATTTCTTTGTTGAGCTGTAAGAGTATTTTGTATATTCTGGATACAAGGTTTTCTCGCCTTCTTCAAAGGAAAACCCTTGCGGGCTAACTTGCTGATTACAGGAAAGAGGAAGAAGGTAAATGCATTCTAGCCCAGTGAAGAGGTACCCTGCCTTTCTAGACCTGGGGGTAGCCGATTTGAGTGGAGGCAGATTAAGTTGGCCCAAGGCTGTTCTCAAGAAGCACTTTGAGGTCTGTCTGCACAAATGCTTAGAAAGGAACTGAGTTTAACTAAGCCTCAGAAATCTGTACCAGCAAGACAGGAAAGGATGGCTTTAACCCAGAAGACTCTAAGCTCAGGGATCCCAAAATGCCAACAGCCGCCATATAAATCCTGTATCTCCTCCTGGTGGGGTCCTTGAGCCATCAGCATCTCTATCACCTGGGAACGTGTTAGAAATGCAGGCTCTCAGGCCTCACCCCAGACCTACTGAATCAGAATCTGCATTTAAACAAGACCTCAGGTGATCTGTGTGCACATAATTGTCTAAGAATCTCTGCTGTAGAAGACTTAAAATAGGGTAAAACTGCATCACAGAAGGTGCCTGTGCCAGATGGAACTGCCTCGTCCTCAAGACTGGCTTGGGGAAAGACAGTAATTCAGGCCAAGTTTATCTCAAGTATCCCCAAACCAAACCCTTCCCAATTTTAACTCTCTCCTTGTACATTTTGGATCCCCATCCCCTTTGTAGCTTTTTTTTTTTTTTTTAAATAACTAGTGCCTTCTCTTCCTCTTTGCCCCTCTTGATAGCCAACACTGCTCTATGCAACACTCCAACGTGCCATAGAGAAGACTAGCATCGATGATGTCCACATTTAACATTTTTCCCCAATTAGGAAATGAGAAGATCTAAGCATTTTTAGGGAAAGAATAACTCAACCAAATAAGGATTTTTCCAGATCCTAAAACAACACCAGAGATTATCTTTCAGTTTGAAAAAACCCATTAGGGGTGGGGTTTGTATATCAATTCTGTGCCGTATGGAATAGCATACTTCGCTAGAAGCAGTTTATAAATTTGGTTCTGAGCTTCCCAGCAGCCAATGAGAAGGGGGAAACACTGCAGACTACATGTTCAGTGTCCATAAGATAAAACCCAGTCAGTTGTTCAGGAGTTTTCCTGGACATTCTTGGTACTGAGGCCTAAGAGAATTTTCCTCTTGCGTCCTCATATTTCCAGATAGAAACAGATAGATCAAAACACATGAACCCTCAGTGAGTTGATATCCTTTTAGGAAAACCAAAGACTCTAATGTAAGTACCCTGGTTTGGCATAGGGGTGAACCAAAGAGAATACCTCAGGCAGGCCCTGGAACTGGAAATCACTCTAATGTGCCCACAAGCAAGTAACTGAGGCCCCAAAGGCTTATGGTATAGATAAATTGTACCATGTAGTCAGCCACCTGGATTGGCCCAGTCTAGTGAGCTCTCTTTCTTTTTTTCCTCAACTACACAGAAAATCTTAAGAAGTCTTATCTTGGGCTGAGCCAACTGAGTCACGAGAGAGATCTATTCTTATTTTACCTTACAGGAAAGCAGGCATTTGCTTTCTTAGCTCAAATCACTTGAGGACATTGGGGATGAGAAGAACCTTGGACATTATCTAGATTATTCTCCAAATGTCACCAAGACAGAAAGCTCTGGAAATTAGCTGCTTCCACGAGACAGTCATTGCAAACTTTGGCACTAGAAAAGTGCTGATGTCGCTCATGTTGCTAACAGTTTGCTACCAAATGGTTAGGTTAAAAGGAGCCAGGTTAGTGAATGTGCATGGGGGGAAGGGGCGGGAATGGGGAGCACTGACTTATATTTGGTATAATGGAAAGAATACCAGGCTGGCATTAGCTCCGTGACCTTTGCCATGTTCTTAACCTCCCTAGACTTTCCTTACTTGTAATAAATAATCAAAGCAGTTAACACTCACTGGTTCTTAGTACTTTATATGAACTATTCATGATGAATGCTCTCAACAACCTATAAGTAGTTCCCGCTATTGCCTCCATTTTACAGATGAGAAAATTGTGACAGGAAGAGGTTGTTACTTGTCCAAGGCCACCCCATGGAACCCAGGCAGGCTGTCTCCAGAGTCTAAGCTCTGTCGACTGAGAGGGTTGGACTAGATGAAAGCTAAAGACCCTTTTCACCTGTGCTATTAATTTTCTCTCCCATGAAGTCGGGATAACAATGGAATTGTTGTGAGGATTAAGAGATAGTGCAGGTTAAGTGCTCAGCACAGAGCCTGGAGCACAAGCTCTCAGTACACGTCAGCTATGACAATTGTTCATAATTTTACTATTACCATTTTATGGAGCAAATCACTTCCGTCATCTCAGTAGCTGCCCAGGTACAGTTAGTCCAACTGAACTGATTAATAAATTCAAACAACGGGTCAATTCAGTCATAAAATAAAGCAAGCCTAAATCGATGCTGGCGTGAATCCCTATCTAAATAGTCCTGTGCAGCGCTATCCAGCAGAACCTTCTGTGATGATGGAGATGTTCTCTGTCTTCACTGTCTAAGACGGCAGCCTTTGTTGGCATGGAACGCTTGAAAAGGGGCTACATGACCAAGGAGCTGAATATTTAATTTATTTAATTTTAGTTCATTGTAATATTTATAGCCAGCTACCATATCGGACAGCTCAAGCTAAAGCCTATCTGGCAACCAAGAATTTTAGCAAGAAGACAGTGAGGTGTCAGGCACAAGAAGAAAAGTCAGGAGCCCCGCTGGCCACAATTCTGTTTTGATACAGGTACCTTAAAGAATAATGGGTATTAGAATGCTCAGGATTAAGAGGGTTTCCTCCACCTGCTGAGAATCAAAACCAAACCTAATAGAGTTGACTACGACTCATAGTGACCCTATAGGACAGAGTAGAACTGCCCCACAGGGTTTCTAAGGAGCAGCTGGTGGATTTGAACTGCTGACCTTTTGGTTAACAGCCATAGCTCTCAGCCACTGCACCAGCAGGGCTCCCATTTGCTAAGAGAGGGTGTATACTTGGGGGTAGTAGGGGGAGAGAGGGCAATTCTAGTTTCCTCATTGGGGTTCCCCCAATTGTTCCTCGGTATGTTTGGATTCCTTATTGTTGCTAAAAATCATTTTCTGTGTGTGGATAGTTTCCACCTATGCAATATGACAGTGCTGTGACATTCCATCTTTCAGATGCTCTGTTTTACTACGTGCTGAAACTAAAAAGTGATTGCAAGTCATGGCTTGAATGTTTAATTAGGAAAAAGATGATGAAAATGGAAGATCAAAGAATCATGGATTCTGAGAGGGCTGTCTCATAACTGTGTCTGTGATCAACCGGCATTGTAATGAAGCCTCACACACACATTTCCAGGACACAAGTGTGATGCCGCGCCTTGCTTTTCAAACTGCCTGGCTTTGGGAGCACAGATGAGTGGCTGTCAGTTGGGTGGCGGTGACAGTGTCACCCTTCAGCTCTCACACCGGACCTCTGAGGACTCTGTCCATTTTTTAAAATGATGGAAGAATTTCCTGATGATAGGAGGATATCAGTTAGCATGTTCTAGTCTAATATGTAAACACTTTGAATGCTGCCCTAGTACAAAATATTAGGCTTTTTACTGTGTTCTTGTTCTAAACGCTTTGAGCAGTGAAGCAGGGCCCCTCTCCCCTGCTCACTGCCCCCTACCACCAGTACTGGTTGGGTGAATAATTCAGTGGATCCAAAATCTGCAGAAAATGAAATTAAATCTAATGAGGCATGCTTGTGTTAAACCAATTTCTAACTGATGGTAATTAAGAGAGTTTTCACATAGGAAAGGCTTTGTTTAGGTTGAAACGTTAAAAGCCACCACCAGAAACACAAGGGTCTTAGGCATAAAGGATTTTCTTTTCGCTGCCTCTGAATCACACTGGCCAGAGTTTGAGCAGTGAATGGTAACACAGTGGCCTGCCTTGGCGTTTGTCCCACTCCACCACTGTCCTGTTGAGTTCACCTCAGAGAGCGCCTTGGGCCAGGGCTGTGGCCTCTCAGGCTGTCTGCAAACAGACACCAGGCCATCCGCCCTCTCGCCTTCCACCCAAACACAGCTGCTGGGCTCCCTCCCAGCTCCAGCCATCTGGAGGAAGAACAAAGGCCCCCTCTCTCACCCTCCTCCTGGCTGCTAAAGGGTGACTGGGAAGTCTTGGCACTCTCTCAGCCTCAGCGAGGAAATGAAAGTGGAAGACGCTGCAATATCAAGGTATTAGGGGCAGGCAGCTGTTTCTCTCTGATTGTTAGGACCAATGAAACTTTCATTCATTCCCCCAAACATGTGTTGAGCTCTTGCAAGTGTCAAGGACTGGACCTGGCTCTGGGGAGTGAAGATGAGAGGCAGCCCGTAACTTCTAGGAGCTTGCACTCTGGGGAAGGCAATGGACATGTAAACGGCCAAGTCCACTGTAAGCGAAAGTGATGGGGATTATAGGAACCCAACGAAGGGCTGCTCTGCCCAGGTTGAGAGGGTCAAAGAAGTCCTTCCACCGGAGATGGCATCATGCCTGCCATCTGAAAATGAGTCCATACTGGGCAGCAACAAATCATATTGGGGAAAGGCTGACCCAAGTGGGGTAAACACATAGCCCCATGTGGTGGGGACAAAGAGAGAGATGATAAGGGAAAAGCTGCAACCAGTTTTACGGGGCCTTGAATGACCATCAGATAAAAAGGGGTAGGTAGGGAAGGGCTGTGAGCATTGAAGGATCAGCTATGTGGCTGGGGAAGATTCTTCAGGTGGTAGGGTAGAGGATGGATTTGAGGCGGGAAGACTAATTAAGAGCAGTCACAGTGATCCAAAGGAGAAACGATGGTGGTCGAACAAAGTGACAGTGGAGACGAAGACATGAACTTGAGAGAGAAATCTTTACTAAAAAAAAGCTAGTTCTAAACCCTCCAAGCCAGTTCCAAAATAAGTTTGAAGTTCATAGTAAGCGCTGCAGAGAAAGAACTCAAGGCCACTCTTCAATGTGCCCAGACCCTCTTCTCAAATACGAAAGAGCTTGACTGAGGACAGTTGTTGCCTGAATGGGCCTGAAAGCCACCTGGTAATTTTTTTTTGGTAGCCATAGATAATATGAGATGGCAGGTTAGGCAACTCTCAAAAAGAATAGTCACCAACAGTTATCTGACTAGCTGAAAATCTTAAATCCCAATTTCAGCATTTACCTATGATCCTTGGTCCAGTTATGCCATCAAAGACACCAAGGGAGGCTTCTTTTCTGAAGGTAGGTCATGTAGCTGGTTGAGGTCAGTTCTTGGCTGCTTCTGGCCTGATAGAACCTGATGGCACAGTGGTTAAGCACCCAGCTGCTAATCGGAAGGTCAGCAGCTTAAATCACCTGCCATTCCTTGGAAACCCTGTGGAGCAGTTCTGTTCTGTCCTGTAGAGTCGCTATGACTCAGGATCAACTTGACCGCAGTGGGCTTGTTTTTGGTTTCTGGTCTGGCTGTGAGAAATACCAGTGGAGGGCAAACTCAAAGGAAGAGCAGTATGTCAGGCACTTCCTCTTACCCCTCCTTCCCTCTCCATCAGTGGAAATGCTGCCCACATGGTCCTATATTTCAAAGGGCCAATGAGTTGCTTTTTTTTTTAATTTTTATTAAAGACAAAGGTAGATTCTACCAAACATTTAAAGAACTGACACCAAAACTTCTCAAACTCTCCCCAAAAATAGAAGAGTAGGGAACCCTGTCTAACTCATTCCTTGAGGCCAACATGACCCTAATAGCAAAAGCAGACAAAGATATTACAGGAAAGAAAATTACAGACAAATCAAAAATCCTCAATAAAATATTAACATACTGAATCCAGCAATGTATAAAAAGAATTATAGACCACAACCAAGTGGAATTTTATCCCAGGTATGCAATGCTGGTTCAACATTCACAAATTAATTGATGTAATTCTTCATATCAAATGGGGAAAAAATAAGTCTTATGATCACACCAATAGATGCAGAAAAAGGCATTTGACAAAATACAACACCCATTCATGATGAAAACTCTCAGCAAACTATAGAGGGGAACTTCTTCCCAGGGTGATAAAGAACATCTACACAACACCTGCAGCTAACATCAAACTTAATGGTGAGGAACTAGATGCTTTCCTTCTAAGATAAGGAACAAGACAATTTTGCTCCCTCTTTCCACTCTGATGCAATGCTTACTGAAAGTACTAGCTAAATGCAATAGGACAAGAAAATGAAATAAAAGTTACACAGATTAGGAAGAAAGAAATAAAACTGTGTTTGTTCACAGATGATGTGATTGCTTATGTAGAAAATTCCAAAGAATTAGCAAAAATTTTCTGGAACTAATAAGCTATTACAGCAAGGTTGAGGATACAAGGTTAATAAGCAAAGTCAATTGCTTTCCTATATACCAGCAATGAGCAATTAGAATTTGAAATAAAAAACACTTATCTATAAAAATATGTACCAGATCTACAAGAGAAAAACTACAAAATTCTTTTTTTGTTGTACTTTAAATGAAGGTTTACAGAACAAACTAGCTTCTCACTAAACAGTTAGTACATGTATTGTTTCATGACATTGGTTAACAACCCCACAACATGTCAACACCCTTCCTTCTCAACCTTGAGTTCCCTATTACCAGCTTTCCTGTCCCCTCTTGGTTTCTAGTCCTTGCCCCAGGGCTAGTGTGCCCCTTTAGTCTCGTTTTGGTTTTTGGACCTGTTCAATCTTTGGCTGAGGGGGGAACCTCAGTAGTGAATTTATTACTGAGCTGACAGGGCATCCGGGGGCCATACTCTCAGGGTTTCTCCAGTCTTTGTCAGACCAGTAAGTCTGGTCTTTCTTCTTGATTTAAAATTTTGTTTTACATTTTTCTCCAGCTCTGTCCAGGACCCTCTATGGTGATCCCCGTCAGAGCAGTCAGTGGTGGTAGCCGGGCACCATCTGGTTGTCCTGGACTCAGTCTCGTATCTTACACAGCTGTAAGGTGTTAATAACAGCAGAAGCAGTGTATCGGGGAGAGGAGGTATATGGGAACTCTCTGTACTTCCAGCATAATTTTTTCTGTAAACTTAAAATTGCTTTGAACAGTGACGTTTATTACTATTATTACTATTAATTAAAGGGAAAGAAGGCGAAGGCCCTTTTGGTTCCAATTCACTTCATTCCTGGCCTCCTTAATTCACAATGTCAAGAGCACTATGAAGAATCAGGGGCCCTGGTGGTGTAGTGGTTAAGCGCTTGGCTGTTAAGCAAAAAGCCTGGCAGTTTGAATTCACCAGCTGCTCCTGGGAAACCGTGCGGGGCAGTTCTACTCTGTCCTATAGGATCACTATGAGTTGGAATTGACTCAACTGCGGCAGGTTTGGTTGTTTTGGGTATGAAGAATCAAGAGCTGAAAAACAGACATGGAAATTGACTCCTAAAAAAGGTGGGGACCAAACGAAAGTGTAAATGTTATTTAAATAGAAGAGACAAAAACAGATGCTGCAGCTACAGCCCGTAGACTTGTGTGAGGGACTGTCGCGTGGCTACTAGAGAGAGAACCCGAGGACTGGCTCACTGCTGGAAATCTCAGTTTCCAATCCCTGGAAATGCTTTCAAAGTGTTTTCATATTTTCCTTTGCAGATTTTGTCACTTCTAAAATGTGAGGAGTGGAGAACTGGAGTAGGTCATTGATCTGGCAGCTAGATTAAAGCAGTCTTGAAAGTCACTGAAAGGTCTTATCATTTTTTTTTATTTTTTGCTCCCTCAGTGATGAATCTCAAATTCCATTCTGATGAATTCTCTTTTACTTTTAACACAGAAAATTTTAAAATTACAACTGCCAGAAATAACCTTGTACATTTTCTACTCTCTTCAGTTTTTTTTTTTTTTTTTTTCAGTTTCTTAGACCCTTGTATTATTATCACTACTCTCCTCTAAGGAAGTTGTTTTGTTGGTTGGTTGGATTTTTTTTTTTTCATATTTTCTATTGCTTTAATTCTTATGTTTTAGAAAGTTTTCTGTTACTAGTGTGCACCCTAAATTAGACATCGTGAAAGCAATAGAGACAGGCCTGTTAACTCAGCTGATTCATAATTTCTTACATTAAAATGCCTATCAGCACTTTCAGAAAACACGATAAATTAATAAAGTAACCTTCAAAACAGATTGCCGTAGGGCCCCAGGATTACTACTTGGTGCCTTCTTTGGGAAAGATTTTTTTTCCTTCTTGATATTAACCACCTATTTTAAGAGAGTATTTTGGGTGTGGGGGGGAGTTTTGTTTTTTTTAAATCTTATTGTGTTTTAGGTGGAAGTTTACAGAGCAAATTAGTTTTTCACTCAAAAATTTATATAGAAATTGTTTTGTGACCTTGGTTGCAAAAAAGAGAGCATTTTTTGAGTGTCAAGCTTGTTTCTAAAATTTCATGCTGTTTTTAACCCTCAGCACATTGATTTCAAGAGCAGTGATCTTTGTAAAGTCCCTCTCCTACATGAGAGGAAGCAGGGAAAGCAAGGTAGGAGATTTCAAGAGCTTTGATGTTCTGTAGTTTACTTATCCAAAAGTCTTCTTCTTCATTCTATTTACTATATTCCACATATTCTTTGCTCACATTGGGGTTCCCACCCATCTCTGCCTTTACCCCCTTGCTGTGGGGCTCTCTTTCCCTGTGACACTTGAATCACACCCTTTCAGCTGGAGAGCGCTCCATGCCGTTTGCCCTCTGAGAACCCACATACTTTTTTGTTGGACCAGAAGGGCAAGTCACATGACTTCCCCCTCACTTCTCTGGAAATCGCTCAGTCTAAAGACTTCTCAGCATTTCTTTCACTTCATTTATTCCAGATCCTTCAAATCCTACTTTGTTCTCATGCTCAGAAGTTTAGCAGATGGTCTTCTAAGAGGAAAAATATGTTGTGGTGTTCAGCTCCGCTCCCTTCTCCCTCGCTTACCTACCCCTGAAATCTCTTTCTCATCCTGCTCTCTTCCAAGCTTCTTTATCTTTGTCTTTTGAAGTACAGGGGTCCCTTCACTACCACAATTTCTTGTTCTTTCATGCTTGAAATATAGATTCATCACCCCCCAAACTCTGTAACCAACACTATTCTGCACTTTCAGACAAATGCTTGAAGTGTCCTCATTATATTGGTCTTATCTGTTTTCTATTTTAAAAATTATATATATATATATATATACACACACACACACACACGGAGTCCCTGTGGTGCACTGGTTAAGAGTTTGGCTGCTAATCAAAAGGTCGGCAGTTCGAATCCACCATCGGCTCCTTGGAAACCTTATCGGGCAGTACTACTCTGTCCTATAGGGTCGCTGTGAGTCAGAATCAACTCAATGGCTATGGGTTTTATATATATATGTGTGTGTGTGTGTGTGTGTGTATACATATGTGTTAGCATTCCACAATTCAGTTTTCTAGAAACCAAGCATAGAAGCACAAAATCATGGTATTTTAGAGCTAGAGGAGGCCTTTGAGATGATGTGTTGCAGTGCCTCCATTTTACAGAAGGAGAACTGATGGTTTGGAACTGTTAGCCTCAAGTTCATGCTGTAAGTTGTGGCAGAGTCAAAACCAGAAGCAGGGCCAACTGCCTCGCAGACCAGGTTATCTCTACCTCTGTTTCTTCAACTGTAAAGAGTAACATAGTTGTAAAGTGAAGTACCAGCTGACAGAAGAATGTGAATGGTAACTGAGTGAATACTTGTAAACAGTTAAACCAGTGCCTGGCACAGAGTTAGTGTCCCGTAAGTGTTAGTTCTTATTAGCGTAAACACTGAAGATCTACCTTGTAAGGAAAGGATGCTGTGTTCTCATTGTGTGAATTTTGTCAGAACTACTGCATTTCTTCACTCTATGGAGTTGATAGGATTTGCAGGATAGAATTTGATCCAAAATACGTATGATATAGGTAAGTAAATTTGCCAACATAAAATCTAATAATAATAATTAAAAAAAGTGTCCCAGTACTAACATATGTTTTACAAGGCAGATACCATTACCAAGAGCATAGATGTCATGGATTGAATTACGTCCCGAAAAAAATGTGTGTACTAACTTGGTTAAGCCATGATTGTGGTTTTCCTCCATTTTGTGGTTGTAATATTATATATAAGAAGATTAGGTGGGACTGTAACATCCTTACCAAGCCACACCCCCGATCCAATGTGAAGGGAGTTTGTGGCCTGTACTACCTTTTATCCCTCAAGGGACAAAAGGAAAGGGAAGTAAGCAGAGAGGGAGGTACCTCATACCAGCAAGAAAGCAGCGCCAGGAGCACAGCATATCCTTTGGACCTGAATTTCCTGCGCTGAGATGCTCCTAGACCAAGGGAAGACTAATAGTAAGGATCTTCCTCCAGAGCCGACAAAGAGAAAGACTTCCCCTGGAGCTGGCACTCTGAATTCAGACTTCTGAGCCTACTGGACTGTCAGAGAATAAACTTCTCTTTCTTAAAGCCATCCACTTGTGGTATTTCTGTTACAGCAGCACTAGATGACTAAGACAAAAGGGAAATCCTTCATAATCTGTGTTCTTTTATTTTTTTGCTGTATTTATCAACTTTGAGTTTTATCATTTTTTTCCTTAAATATATACCGTATTTTAAAATAATATCTTCCTCCACTTTCATTCCTTAGTAGTTTTCCCTTCCTTCTTCATCCCGACTATTCTCCATTGAGAAACAGATTTAGGACCTTCCAGAGTTAGAGTTGTCGGTAGCAGGTTTGGGGTTTTTTTTTTGTTTTAGAGTTATAAAAAGGAACCCTGCTGGCACAATGGTTAAGTGCTTGGCTGCTAACCGAAAGGTTGGCTGTTCAAACAGCCCAGCCGCTCTATGTGAGGAAAGACCTAATGATCTGCTCTTGTAGAGATTTCAGCCTAGAAAACCCTATGGGGCAGTTCTACTCTGTCACACAGGGTCTCTGGGAGTCAGAATTGACGGCACACAACAACAGAGTTATAAAATGGCCGTGTACTTGAAAGTTGCAGTCTGTCTTTTCTATAACCCAGTCGTACTATCTTTCATCAAATATGCAGCTGGTTTTGGCTATATGATTTATTCCTCTGATATTTTCATTCTGAAGAGGTGGCAGACAAGGGGATAGTGGTGAGAAATCTTCCAGGATGAATGGCTTAAAATGAAGGGGCTTTAAAATGTCACTGTGTCAATACACTTACAATGCAATGTTCGTGGAAAATAAATAGAAGGAGCAGGAGAGAGATGAAAATAACCTATTCTTTGCAAGGAAACTCTGGTGGAGTAGTGGTTAAGTGCTATGGCTGCTAACTGAAAGGTCAGCAGTTCATATCTACCAGGTCCTCCTTAGAAGCTCGATGAGGCAGTTCTACTCTACCCTATAGGGTCGCTGTGAGTCAAAATCGTCTCAACAGAAACTGGTTTGGTTTCTTGGTTTTGCAAAGTGGTTGAAAATGTGGTATGCATTTAAAATTCCCTTTTAAATGTCAGGTTTTTATGAAGATATTTTAAAACTTATGGCTATTTTAGGTAATGCATACTAATAGCTACAGATTTCATTAAGAATATTGGATTCATTCAATGGCAAGTTTGGGCCTGAGTCATAAAACCGGTTGGTCATATAACCTAGTCATTTCCTCTTAACAAACAACAACAACAGAAAAAAAAAAAAAACAGAAGAAGCATTCTGGATTCCTGCTTCTCTTGCTGAGAGGAGGTGCATGGGAGACAGTTGAGCGGGTCAACAGTGGTTGAAGGAGGAGGCGAAACAGATGGAGAGACTGGATCAAGAGCATAACATAACTTGGAGTAAGTGAGAACTGCTGGGGACTGGTGCACACTGTGGGCGATGCCCAGGATCTAGGCCTCTCACAACAGCCCTGTAAGGTAGGTACCATGCTCCCCATTTCCCAGTGAAGACATGAGGGTCAGAGAAGTTATGCAAACTATCCAAGATCATTCAGCTAGTAAAAGATTCCCAATGAACCAGGAAAGGTATGAAGAAAAAGAAAGTGGTATTGCCCAGGTTTGGCTTGCGGGGGAAGGAGTCCCTGAGTAGTGCAAAGGGTTAAAGCCCTCAATCGCTAATCAAAGGTTGAAGGTTGAAGTCCACTTAGAGACACCTCAGAAGAAAAGCCTGATGATCTACGCCCCAAAAAAAAAAATCCACTGACAAGCCTATGGAGTAGTTTTACTCTGACACACACGAGGTCATCATGAGTGGGAATCAACTTGATGGCCACTGGCTTTCTGGAGGTTGGGGGTTGGGTGGCAAGGAGGAGGGGGCAATTGTCCTTGATTCATGGCCAAGCATGTAGGAGGCAAGATGGGCAAGGGGTGAGGCAGGGGCAGCAAGAAACTGTGAGAGTGGCTGGCAAGTGGGGGTGTGAGGGGAGGGGGCAAAGGAGTGACTGCCTCAGCAAAGAGAGCACCAGACAGCATCCAGAGCTGCGATTCCAAAATTAAGAAGTAGGGTGGGGTGGGGGAAAATGCCTTCATCTTCATTTCAAAATTCAAGTCATGTAACTGGAAAATACCTGAAGAGATATAGCACGTCCTTTGACGTGTGAGAGACTAGACTGGCTTTAATGAGGATGACCACAGGACCAATTTCTGTGGCCACTGTTAGCAGATGAGGCAGGAGACAGGAGGGATCCTGACAGTTCTCTTCTTGTGATCTTTGCTTTCTCAATATATCACTAATTCACTGCTAGAATAGAAGGTTGGTAGCCAGTCTCACACAAGCTGAGCTAAGCCACACCAAAGCAAGACCCATGATTCATTTAGGCCAGGTGACCTAGAGAGGTAAAAAACTATCTATGCATGGTGAAAAAAGTTGGGAAATGTTTTTCCCGCCCCCAAATGGGAAAGTTCCTAGGTAATGGGGAGACATGAGATGCACACAAACACATATCCATACCTACACCCACACATATATATACACCCACGGACACACACACATTAACAGGTATTTCCAGCATGGAAATTTTAGGAATGAAAGCTTTAAGTTTAATAGAAGAACAGAGAGCAGAAACCAGGAGATACACTTTTTGTTTTAGGTCTTATTCCAGGTTGGTTTCTCTGGAAAGCAGTCTCTGAGGTGAAGGTTAATGTGCAGGATGGCTACTCAGAAGTGGCCTTGAGATCCGTACTTGCAGAAGGGGAAGGAAGGCATAAGGACGAAAGCCTCAAAGCAGGTCCCATTACTGCTTGATAGACTTAGCCAAACCCACAGGGAGCTCTGGAGCTGAAATGATTCATCAAGGAGTCCCACGTAAGCCAAAGTTGTTGGGTCTTTATACTCCCACCTCCATTGGTTGTTGGATGTGAGCTGCCCTGGAAAGGGTCTGCCCTTGAACCAGGCTACTCTTTGCAGCTAAGGTGGTCTCTGAAGGGGCTGACAGTGAAGGGTGGCTGCTGTGATGGTTAAGGTTGTGCGTCTACTTGGCTAGGCCATGATTTTTAGTGCTGTGGCAGTTACGTATGATGTAGTCACATGATGGGATCTGATGTGATCAGCCAATCGGTTGTAAGGGGAGTTGCCTCAGGGGTGTGGCCTGCATCCAACATATATATGGATGTTCTGGCAAAGCACATTTGCTTGCTCTGGATCCTGAATCCGTCTCATCATCAACTGACCTACAGTTCTTGGGACTTGAACCAGCAGCCTGGGGAGTTGCCTACAGATTTTGGGATTTGTCGGCCGCTGCAACTTGTGAACAACCAGTGATATGCAGATGACACAACATTGCTGAAAGTGAAGAGGACTTGAAGCATTTACTGATGAAGATCAAAGACCACAGCCTTCAGTATGGATTACACCTCAACATAAAGAAAACAAAAATCATCACAACTGGACCAATAAACAACATCATGTTAAATGAAGAAAAGATTGAAGTTGTTAAGGATTTCATTTTACTTGAATCCACAATCAACAGCCATGGAAGTAGCAGTCAAGAAATCAAATGAAGCACTGCATTGGGAAAATTGCTGTAAAATACCTCTTTAAAATGTTAAAAATCAGACATGTCATCTTGAAGATGCACTTGACCCAAGCCACGGTGTTTTCAATCACCTCATATGCATGCGAAAGCTGGACAATGAATAAGGAAGACCAAAGAAGAATTGATGCTTTTGAATTATGGTGTTGGTGAAGAATATTGAATATACTATGGACTGCCAGAAGAACAAACAAATCTGTCTTGAAAAAAATACAACTAGAAAGTTCCTTAGAAGCAAGAATGGCAAGACTATGTCTCATATATTTTGGACATGTTATCAGGAGGGATCAGTCCCTGGAGAAGGACATCATGGTTGGTAAAGTACAGGGTCAGTGGAAAAGAGGAAGACCCTCAATGAGATGGACCGACACAGTGGCTGCAACAATGACTCAAGCATAACAACAACTGTGAGGATGGTGCAGGACCAGGCAGTGTTTTGTTTTGTTATACATAGGGTCACTATGAGTTGTAACTGACTTGATGGCACCTAACAACAACAGCAACCTGTGAGCCAGTAGCCCGCCATCTTACCTGCTGGTCTTGAGTTTGTCAGCTCCTGCAGTTACGTGAGTCAGGAGAAACCTCCAGCCTCATGCCTAATCCATGGATTTGGGATTTGCCTGCCTCTACAACCATGTGAACCACTTCCTTGAGATAAATCTGTCTCTCTTTCTCTCTCTCTAAATATACACGTGTATGTATGTGTATATGTATATATATATATATATATATATATACACACTCTTCACTAGTTTTGCTAGAGAACACAGCCCTAAGACATTTGGTACCAGGAGCAGTTCTAGAAAAACAAAATAATTGTAAGGATGAGTTTTCTAAACTTGTTATGAAGTCCAACGAGTCTTAAAGGTCTGATGACTCTACCTCCAGTAGTAAAGAGGGCACAGCTAATACATGGCATGAGGTGGCAGTATTAATATGCAAAATATCACCACCAATAAATCAAGTATTGGTGAGGATCAAGGCTCTGGGTGATTGCATGTTTGATACTTTTCCACAAACCTTTGCCAAAATGAGAAGTGTAGGGAAGCTAGTTGGTTGGTCCTGCTTTCGCTAGACAAAATAGTGAAAGAAAGAGAGGAGCTCAGAGATTCAGAGACACAGCTCAAATGCCACATAAAAGACCTCAAAGTTGCCACTTATGCCTGCCCTGAAAGAAAGCCTTATTTCTTGTAGTAAAGGAGGTGATATTGCCAAAAGCAAACCCAGAGTCTTATTGTAAAAGTGGCTGAATTACAATGTCAATTGAATTCCCAACCTTGAATGGTGCCTGAAGTTAAAGTGAGGGCATTGATTGGAAAGAGGTAGGATCCTGAAACTTGGGATGGGGATATGTGGGCAGATAATCAGGAAGATGGGAACACTGAGCTCCTAAATTCCATTGAATCAGTCTTGCCAATAGAACCAGCCCTCTTACTCCCATACTTATTCGGTCTGTATGCTGAGTAAATAATCCAAAAAACGATTATATGAAGAAGAAGGGGGCATCAGGATTGGAGGAAGACTCATTAACAACCTGTGATAATGCAGATGACACAATCTTGCTTGCTGAAAGTAAAGAGAACTTGAAGTACTTATTGATGAAGATCAAAGACCACAGCCTTCAGTATGGATTACACCTTAACATAAAGAAAACAAAAATCCTCACAACTGAACCAATGAACAACATCATGATAAACAGACAAAAGATAGAAGTTGTCACGGATTTCATTTTACTTGGCTCCACAATCAACACCCATGGAAGCAGCAGTTGAGAAATCAAATGACGAATTGCATTGGACAAATTTGCAACAAAAGACCTCTGTTGTGTGATAGATCAGTTTCGTGTGGCCTTTCTAGCCATGGTCTTGTAACTCCCACCCAATGATTGGGCAGGACTATGCAGATATGGTAATTGTGGCCCACCAAAAGAGTTGGTCAGTTTTGCCATTGTTCTGGGCTTGAGGTGAGCCATCCCAGAGGTGGGAGAGAGAGGCTCCCACCACCACCAAAAAAGATCAGCCAGGATCCAACTTATCCTTTGGACCCCGGATCCCTGTGTTGAGAAGCTCCTGGATCAAGAAGACAGAGAGAGCTAGAGAAGCAGCAGCAGAGACTCAGCAGCACAGACCCAGCAGCAGGAGATGGTGTGTTAGGCTTCCTGGCCCATAAAGAGAAAAAAACTGAGTGCTTTTGGGTAGAGGCCTAGGGCCAGGGAGAAGTGTGCCTGCGAGTGCATCTGGGAAGAGGCTATCTTAATGGTAGAACAGTATCCTTGAGTGTTCCTGAGCCTGAATTGTAACCTGTTACTTTGCTAATAAGCCCTGTAATTGTGAGTATTGTCTGTGAGTTTTGTGTGGCCATTGCAATGAACTATCAAACCCAGAAGAGAAGTAGAGAGTATAGTGGAAGGGACAGTTGGTGTCAGAATTCGTAAAGAAGGTGCAAAAAGGAGGCAAGTCTGATCCCCGTTTCATAGGAATCAGCCTTGCACTGTTTATCTTGATTCTCCTTCCTCCTTGTGAAGTTAGAGGAGGTCAGACACCACCCCCACGCTGTTTTTACAACCTCTTTAAAGCGTTAAAAAGCAAAGATGTCACTTTAAGGACTAAGGTGTGCCTGACCCAAGCTATGGCGTTTTCAATTGCCATATATGGGTGCAAAAGGTGGACAATGAATAAAGAAGACTGAAGAAGAACTGATGCCTTTGAATCATGGTGTTGGCAAAGAATATTGAATATACCATGGACTACCAGAAAAACAAACAAATCTGTCTTGGAAGAAGTACAACCAGAATGCTCCTTAGAAGCACGGATGGCAAGACTTTGTCTCACATACTTTGGACATGTTATCAAGAGGGATCAGTCCCTGGAGAACATCATGCTTGGTAAAGTAGAGGATCAGCAAGAAAGAGGAAGGCCCTCAATGAGATGATTGACACAGTGGCCAAACAACCGGCTCAAGCGTAACAATGATTGTGAGGATGGCACAGGACCACGCAGTGTTTTGTTCAGTTGTGCCTAGGGTCTCTATGAGTCAGAACTGACTCTACAACAGCTAACAAGAACAACGTACATACACTTCACCAGTTTTGCCTCTCTAAAGAACTTAGCCTAAAACAGCTACCAGCTGCCCTCTCAGAAGTAGGAGCAATAATTCTTTTCCCAAAGGGATAGCTAGGTGGCACGTCACCAAGCCCATCATGGGTCTGGTTCTAACTCACTCTGTGTACTTGAGCAGGTTACTTTGCCTTTCTGCGCTTCAACTTTATTCCCTACAAAATAGCTGATTGGCTGCAAAGATTAGATAGCTAAGATTTCTTTCAGCTCTAATAAATTCTAGTTTTTAAAAATCACATTGAATTTTCATAGCCTGACCTTGTTTTTAACAAATGAAGAAAATAATCCTATATTATATCTATAATTAAAATGACATATACAAGCAAAACTATATCTGGAAAACCATCTTGTGTCTCTTGTAGTACCAGGAGTTTGGCCAGAAAGTACAAGTAAAAGAAAAAATAATGGGAATGATTAAATAAGAACTCTATTCTCAGTCTGCCCTGAAGAGTTACCAAGGTGGCTAGAACATAGAGTTTTAAAAAAGGGATTGTTTTCTTAAGCCTTTAGGAACTCCAGACTCTCCACCTAACAGTAATAAGAATTCTCTCTCTCTCAAATTCTGGTGATTAGGCTCGATTGTAGGAACATCGAGGGAAAAAAGTACCCTTCTCCTTTCTTCCTTTATCAACCAGCCCACAGGATCTTCCACCCTCGCCAGCTAGATTTTTCAAGCCTCGTGTGGGTATCTGCAGCATGGAAACCAGATGGCATTTTCTTGAATCTGCCTGTTCTACTTTTACAGCTTCTTTACAAAAAGCTCCCCAGAACAGTATCTGCAGGTACGGTCAGCCTGAGAAAACAATGTAATTTGGTCATCTGGGAACATGGAATTCCCAAATAAGACAGCTTAAAACTCAATGCAGAGATAGAAAATGTGTTTTCAAGGACCTATCACTGAGCAAAATATGCAAGATGCTGAAACTTACCCAAGAAATACAACTCTGTGTTTTATTTATCTACTTTTTTGGAGGCTGGGGCTGTAGAAATTGCCACCCATTTGTAGGTAGAAGCTGATTGGTAGGAAAAAGTTTGGTGGCCAGTAGAGTTTACCATTTTTGTTGGAAAACTTTGGGGCATATTCTGTCTTGTGGTGAAAACCTCAGGGTGGATCATCTTGGTTGTTGGGTATTGGTTGCCACAAGAAAATGATTAGGGTAGTATGGGTGGTGGAGGGAAGGGGAGATATTACAGAATTCTGATGTGAAGAAAGATAGAGTGGTCCATTGGTTTCCAAATGCCAGTCCGTAGGCTGGGAACAAGCTGGCTGTCAGAATCACTTGGGGAGCTTGTTAAAAATAGAGATTTCTGAAACCCATCCTCAGAAATTTTGATATAGTAACAAATTTCCCTCCTTGATTTTGATATGCAGTTAGGAATAGTCAGAACATAAAACTTAAAAGATTGGGATTCATCTATTATTCAAATATGTGGTTTTAAGTTCTTCTACAGGAAAGGTAAGGAGTTCTGGTGGCCTAGTGGGTTAAGTGTTTGGCTGTTAACCAAAAGGTCAGTGGTTCAAACCTACCAGATGCTCTGTAGGAGAACGATGTGGCAGTCTATTTCTGTAAAGATTACATCCTTGGAAACTCTATAGGGCATTTCTACTCTGTCCTATAGGGTTGTTATGAGTCTAAATCAACTCGACGGCAATGGGTTTGGTTTTGGTTATAGCAAAGAGACTGGGTTAAATTTTGTATGGCTTGTAAAAATATCTAAGATGGAGGCTACCTTAAGACTTTTTTAAATATGAACAAAGGACTGGCTAGGTAGGCAGGTGACAGACAGGCTTCTTAAATAGCAGTTTACAATCCTGTGGGATAGAGAAAAAAGAATGGAACTATGATGCCAGAGGAAAATAACCAGATTTTTTTAGACCAAGTAAGAAAAAAAAAAAAAACTGCTTGGCAGATTTCCCAGGGATGGCCCCTGGTTCAGATGTTCAAAGGTTGAAGAAGACAGAGAACTGGACATGACTATTGGCATTCCCACTGGTGGAGGCGTAAGCATGCAGCCCCATATGAGCTGCTGCCTCCTCTCCCAGCCCAAAGCCCAGGGGTGAGTAGGTGTGTAATGTACCTGCCTTGATCCTTAGGATCTCTCCTGACTCAAGACAGGATATTCCAAGCTGCAAGTTCTTCTCCAGAAGAAGCAGCTCTGCTTTGGGGTAAGGAACAATCACAGCAGTCATGAAGGAAGCCATCTCTTTAAACAGATTGGTCTAAATGGGGGAACCATTCCATCTGGCCATTAGATAGTTGGTTAGTGAGCTAGTTAGTTAGTTACCTGCCGTAGAGTCAAATCCAACTCATGGCTACCCTATGTACAACAGAATGAAACTCCGCTCAGTCCTGTATCATCCTTTATAATAACTGGCATGTTCATTTTTCTGGCCACTGTGCCAATCTACCTCACTGAGGGTCTCCCTCACCCTTGCTGGCCCTCTACTTCACCAAACATGATGTCCTTCTCCAACGATTGATCCCTTCTTATGACGTGTCCAAAGCAAACGAGTTGGACGATATTCTGTTGTGATCATAACATTTTCAGTGGCTAATTTCAGGAAGTAGATCGCCAAGCCTTTTTTCCTAGTCTGTCTTAGTCTGGAAGCTCTGCTGAAACCTGTGCACCGTGGATGACCCTGCTGGTATCTGGAATACTAGTGGTATAGCTTCCAGCTTCACGGTAACGTACAAGCCACCACACTACTATTTCCCCTTGGAACCTAACCTTCTTGCCCTTAACCTTCCTGCGTAAACAAGCCTTGTCACAATAAGACACTGGATTTCTCTTCCTATATTATGAGTTAAGGCCAAAGACTGTCATCTCAGGAGTCCTCATGAATGATTGGTCTGCAGCTTAAGGAGTTTTGGCCTGGGGCTTCCTAACTGGTGTACCAGAATGGGTTACAGGTGTTGCAAATGTAAGAATCCTCTCTGACCTGTAGGTGGTCAGCTTTGGGCTGGTCTTGGGCAGCAAGACCCCCGGCCAGTTATTTTTCATTTGACTACTTTGACCATTTACATGAAATCTTACCAGTTTCTCTATGTCCTGTGATGTGTAAAATATTGGGAATTCTGTTCTCCCCTGTTACCACAATAGTAACAGATTAAAACTGAGGTAAAATGATGTGAGAAAGTCAAATTCCACGCCTGGATGAAGTTCTAAAAGATGAAATAGGGCCCCTTAGAAAAAGCAAAAGTTAAATGAGAGATGTGGATTTTATGATCTTACAGCTAGGGATAAAAGTAGGATTTCTTTTATCTCCGTACATTCCACAGCCACACTGAACTACCGCTCCTAGGCAGGGCTTTTGCATCCCATGTGTGTGACCCTGTGTTCAAAGTGTTGGCTCTGGAGTGAGACAGAACTAGCTTCAGAGTGAGACGGAAGTGCCAGTTCTTCTGTTTACTAGATCTGTGACTACGGACATGCTGTTTAACTTTGTTGAGCTTCAGTTTCCACATACATGAAATGGGGATAATAATATCAATATAGTAAATTTATAGGAAAAAATCAAAGAAAGCATTTATGTAGTATTTGGCACAGTGTGTGGTATCCATAAATGTTTTGTTGCTAGTTTTCTTGGAACATGGCAACCTCAGGTATAACAGAACAAGGCGTTGCCTGGTCTTGCGCCATCTCCCAGGGCTATATCACTGCACCGTATCAGACAATAATTTGTTATTATACATAGAATTTTCACTGGCTAATTTTCAGAAGTAGATTTTCTTTTGGGGGCAAAAGAGAGTCCAAATAACAGCATTGGAAATGGGAATAGAGATAAACAGTGGAAATCTTAGCTGCAAAGAAGAGGGCACTGCTGCCAGATGAGAACATTATTGTGTCTCTGACTTTTGGGTTTGTGAAGGGAGATGGTTCTTTGGCTTGCCTGGGATACTGATGGATTTTTAGATAGACAAAGCTGGGCTGAGAGTTCAGCATGGGAAAGGAACTGGAGAAGAGCTGAGTTACTTCACGCAAAAGTGTGACGAAGAGAGTTGATAAAGGAAAGAGACATAGAAAGAGAGAAGTGGCGGTAAGATTTTTGACACACCAGGGAGACTCGTGGGGTGGGGTCACCAAGGATGTTTTCAGTGATGAGGAGGGAGATAGGACTGTTACAAAAAGAAATATTAATGTTCGCTTTAAACAGTTTGGTCATTTCTATGTAAATCCCTCTTCTCAACTTTTCAGCTAAGGCTTTCATATCAAAAATGCCTTCTTGTGGGAGGTTTTTCAGAGGCAACCATGGAAGGGCTAGAGTTCCACAACTGAGTAGACAAACTGTGGGACAAGAACCACAGTACAGGAAGAAGAAGACCCATAAACAAAACTGGTGGAGTTTGGACTCAGAGATGACCACCCATTCCACAGACATTTATTGAGCACCCAATGTGTGCCTCACACTATTCCAGGGCCCGAGGCCAATGCTTTGAACAAAATAGACAAGATCCCTGGAAGTTCACAATCTAGTGGCATGACAGACAATAAATAACTGAACAAATAAATAGATGAGAAAGCAAAGCATGGCAGGTGATGGCAAATGGAGGCTCTCTTAAGAATGGATGGTTACTTGAGCATTATTCTCTTTTAGGAATTACCTATATGAGATCAAGTTGACAATAACAACTGGAAAGATTAGATAGGAACCTTAGAGGGCAGTGAGTTTATGTTAATGTGGAAGGAACAACTCAGAAAAGGAGGAAGAGAATGGCTGCACAACTCGAAGAATGTAATCCATGTCACTGAATTGTACTTGTAGAAAGGTCGAATTGGTGTATGTTTTGCTGTGTATATTCTCAACAACAACAACAAGATGGGTTACCTCAGGGAAGTGGTATTTGAGGGGAGACTATTCCCACCAGGAATTTGCAAAAATCTCAGGGGGGTGGAAGACTAGTTTCCCCAGGAATAGAATGGCCCCAGCACATGTGGCTTACAGACCAACCATTTATTCATTTTTCTTGCAACTTCTCTTGCTCTCTCCATGAGGATGTAATGTATTTTTCAGTGGATAATAAACATTTATGGGGAGATATTTGCCTTTCAGAAGGATAAAATCAAGGTTGTCGCTGAAGAGAGAGTTCATGGATTCTGCTTCCTTTAGGTCCCTAAGGAAAAGGCAGTGAACTGACTGTTTTCAATTATTTGATCTCATGCTTGTCTAGGGACAGAAGAATAAAGCTGACTAGAAGACTCCTTAAGCCCCATAGCCATCCTGAGGAAAAGATGCAGTCCACCCTGCCAACGAGTAAAGACATCTTGATTTAATTCCTGGTTGGCGGAAGATGATGTCCTTGTAATGCTGGCCGTGCAAGGGCACCATCTCAAGGTCTGAGAAACTGCTGAACACAGGCGGCTGAGATGACGACGGTCAAGAGGGAATGAAAAGAAGGAGCTCCATCTAGTGTTGTTTCAAAACAAGACCTAAGGCATTCTGAGTGATTAACTTCTCTTTTAAGCACAATTATAAAATGAACAAACAAGTCTTCTCTTCTGTCAAGAAAATATTACGAAAAGCCAGAGCTGCTGGGTTGTAGAAACTTAGGGCATGGACTCAGGAATGGAGAGAAGACTCAGTTGTCTTAAGATCTTACATACCAGAAAATACAACAAAAATGTTTCCTTCTGGGAGGGCAGACCCCACGGGTATGCACAGGCGCGCTTGTTGTTATAAATCAAGACCTGAGGGCTTGGCAACTTTGACAACTCATCCAGAGAAATCTGGGAAACCACATAACCTGGGTCCTGTACATATATGACTTCTGGAGGGTTTGTGCACATATTGACAATTGATGGGCCATAGGGTACAGACATCTCTAACTTCAGTAAATAATGGCCAACTGTTTTCCCAAAGCAACAGTTTACCCTCTCAACTACACTAGGTAAGAGTTTCCTTTGCTCCTTACACTCTTCAAAACTTGGGACTGTCATTCATTTTCATCATTCTGAGTGATACGTCACGGTATTTTAATTTGCATTTTCCTAGTTACAGGGGAAGTCAAGTGCTTTCCATGTATTTCTCAGCTATTTCGGTATTCTTTGTGAATTACCTTTTGAACTCTATTGCTCGTTTTTCTTCTATCTTTTTCTTAATTATGTGTACTAATTCTTTACATATTCCAATTGAAATATATTCCCCCTACCCTGGCTTGCTTTTTCATTCTTTAAATGGTACCTCTGGATAAGCAGAGATTCCTAAATTTAATATAACCCAATTTATAAATTATTTATGGCTTGTGTTTTGTGTCTGAATTTTTCAAAGTATTTCAAAATAGATCTCCAAATGGCATATTGTTTGCCTTTTGCATTTAGGTCTGAAATCTCTTGGAACTGACATTTTGTTGTATAGAATGTAGTGGTCAAATTTTTTTTTTCCATCTGGATGTCCAGTTGTCCCAGGTCCACTTATTGGAAAAACTGTCTTCTCACTGCTCTGCAGTCCCATCCTTGTGATAACTCAAGTGTCCCTGTATAAGTAAGCCTGTTTTGGGTGGTCTCTTCTGTTCCATTGTTCTACTTGCCCCACTATCACACTGTCATAATTACTAGAACTTTCTAATAAGTCTTGATATCTTGGAGAGCAAGAACTCTCCCTAGTTCTTCAAGAGTACGTTAGCTATCCTTGAGCCTTTGGATTTCCATATAAAATTTAGAATCATGGGATTGCATTAAATCTGTAAGCTGCATATATACTAAACTGTCAATGAACAGGGTGTATCTTTCTGTTTATATAGGTCGTCAATTTCTTTCAATAATGCTTTATAATTTTCACACAGAGATCTTGGATATCTTTTGCTAGATTTATTTCTAGGTATTTGATTCTTTTATCCTTCTGTAAATGTTGGAAACCCTGGTGGCATAGTGGTTAAGAATTCAGCTGCTAGCCAAAAGGTTGGCACTTCAAATCAACCAGGTGCTCCTTGGAAACGCTATGGGGCAGTTCTTCTCTGTCCTATAGGGTCGCTATGAGTCAGAATTGACTTGACTCGACTGCAATGAGTTTTTGGTTCTATAAAAATGTTGTCCTTTTTATTTTACTTTCTAACTCTTTATTTTTGAATATAGAAATAAAACTGATTTTTGTATTGACCTTGTATCTAGAAACCATGCTAAATTCACCTATAAATTTTAATAATTATCTATAAATTTATTTGGGTTTTCTACGTACACAATATCATATTTTTTTTTCTAATTCTTAGGTTTAATTTATTTTTCTTGCCTTGCCATACTAACTAGGACTTCCAGTACAATGTTGAATAAAAGCGGTGATAACAGGCATCTTTGTCTTATTTCAGGTCTTAAGAGAAAACTTCCATATTTGCCATCCAAAATTTATGCTTGTTGTAGTTTTTTGATAGACACCTTTTATCAGAATAAAGAATATGTCTTCTATTTGTATTTGCTAAGAATTTTAATCATAAAGAGATGTCGAATGTTATCAGTACCTATTAGATAATCATATAATTTTCTCCTTTATATAATTCTTCATGTAATTTTTTGTGTGTGTTAATTACATTGCTTGACTTTTTTTAAATGTCAAACTATCTTGCTTTCTTGGAATAAACCCAGCTTAGGCGTGATATAATACATTATTTATATAGTGCTGGATTAGGTTGCTATAAGTCAGAATCCACCCCACTGCACACAACAACAATAACGTTTTTATAAAGGATCCCTGGTGGTGCGATGGTTAAGCACTCGGCTGCTAACCAAAATGTCGCAAGTTGGAATCCACCACCAACCCTGCTGGAGAAGAAACCTGGTAATACGCTCCCCAAACGATTACAGCCTAGGAAACCCTATGGGGCAGTTCTGTCCTACAGAGTCACTTTGAGTCAGAATCAACCTGATTGCACGCAACAACATGATTTAGCATTTTTGCTTTTATGTTCATGAGTAAAAATTGGTCTGTAATTTTCCTTTCTCATAACAAGTTTGATAGCTTTGGTGTCAAGATACTACTGGCCTCATTTAATGAGATAGGGTGTTATCACTTTCTCTATTTGGATTTTGTTTGTTTGTTTAAGATTGGCATTATTTCCAAAATGTTTGATGCAATTCACCAGTGAAGCCATCTGGGCCTGGAGTTTGTGTGTGTGTATGTGTGTGTGTGTGTGTGTTTTGTTTGTCTGTTTTGGGGCAGGGATGCAGCGGTGCGAAAGTTTGCATAATAGATTCAATCTCTTTAATACTTAATCCAGATTCCCTACTTCTTTGTGTTGGATTTATAATGTTGTATTTATCGAAGGATTTGTCCTTTTCATCTAAATTTTCAAAAAAAAATAGCATGTAATTGTCTATTCTCTTATTTTTTATGTCTCCAGAGCTTTGGTGGTGTGCTGTTATCCTTCTCATTCTTCTCTGTACTTCTTTATTTCCTGAGCAGTCTCACCAGAAGTGTATCAATTTTATTAGTCTTTTCAAAGAATGATCTGTTGGCATTGTTGATCCTCCTTATTTTATTACTTTACATTATTTTCTTCATTATTTCCTTCCTTCTGTTTTTTTTTTTGTTTGTTTGTTTTGGTGATAGGGAGTTATTTTGCTGGGTTTTTTCCCCCTAACTCTTTGATAGAATGATAGAATTTTGCAAGACCAACGACTTCTTCATTGCAAATACCTTCTTTCACCAACATAAACTGCGACTATTTTTTTATACGCGTGGACCTCGCCAGATGGAACACACAGAAATCAAATTGACTACATCTGTGGGAAGAGCAGGTGGAAAAGCTCAATGCCATCAGTCAGAACAAGGCCGGGGCCGACCATGGAACAGACCACCAATTGCTCATATACAAGTTCAAGCTGAAACCGAAGAAAATCAGAGCAAGTCCACGAGAGCCAAAATATGACCTTGAGTATATCCTACCTGAATTTAGAGACCATCTCAAGAGTAGATTTGACGCATTGAACGCTGGTAACCAAAGACCGGACAAGTTGTGGAATGACATCAAGGACATCATCCGTGAAGAAAGCAAGAGGTCACTGAAAAGACAGGAAAGAAAGAAAAGACCAAGATGGATGTCAGAGGAGACTCTGAAACTTGCCCTTGAGCATTGAGCAGCTAAAGCAAAAGGAAGAATTGATGAAGTAAAAGAACTGAACAGAAGATTTCAAAGGGCCTCTCGAGAAGACAAAGTAAAGTATTATAATGACATATGCAAAGAGCTGGAGATGGAAAACCAGAAGGGAAGAACACACTTAGCGTTTCTCAAGCTGAAAGAACTGAAGAAAAAATTCAAGCCTCGAGTTGCAATAGTGAAGGATTCCATGGGGAAAATATTAAACGACTCAGGAAGCATCAAAAGAAGATGGAAAGAATACACAGAGTCATTATACCAAAAAGAATTAGTCGATATTCAACCATTTCAAGAGGTGGCATATGATTAGGAACCGATGGTACTGAAGGAAGAAGTCCAAGCTGCTCTGAAGGCACTGGCAAAAAACAAGGCTCCAGGAATTGATTGAATATCAATTGAGATGCTTCAACAAACAGATGCAGCGCTGGAGGTGCTCACTCGTCTATGCCAAGAAATATGGAAGAGAGCTTCCTGGCCAACTGACAGGAAGAGATCCATATTTAGGCCTATTCCCAAGAAAGGTGATCCAACCGAATGTGGAAATTATAGAACAATATCATTAATATCACATGCAAGGAAAATTTTGCTGAAGATCGTTCAAAAACAGCTGCAGCAGTATACCAACAGAGAACTGCCAGAAGTTCAGGCCAGTTTCAGAAGAGGACCTGGAACCAGGGATATCATTGCTGATGTCAGATGGCTCCTGGCTGAAAGCAGAGAATACCAGAAGGATGTTTACCTGTGTTTTATTGACTATGCAAAAGCGTTCGACTGTGTGGATCATAACAAATTATGGATAAGGTTGTGAAGAATGGGAATTCCAGAACACTTAATTGTGCTCATGAGGAAACTTTACATAGATCAAGAGGCAGTTGTTTGGACAGAACAAGGGGATACTGATTGGTTTAAAGTCAGGAAAGGTGTGCATCAGGGTTGTATTCTTTAACCATACCTATTCAGTCTGTATGCTGAGCAAATAATCTGAGAAGCTGGAGTATATGAAGAAAACGGGGCATCAGGATTGGAGGAAGACTCATTAACAACCTGCATTATGCAGATGACCCAACCTTGCTTGCTGAAAGTGAAGAGGACTTGAAGCACTTACTAATGAAGATCAAAGACCACAGCCTTCAGTATGGATTGCACCTCAACATAAAGAAAACAAAAATCCTCACACCTGGACCAATGAGCAAGATCATGATAAATGGAGAAAAGATTGAAGTTGTCAAGGATTTCATTTTACTTGGATCCACAATCAACAGCCATGAAAGCAGCAGTCAGGAAATCAAAAGACGCGTTGCACTGGGTAAATCTGCTGCAACGGGCCTCTTCAAAGTGTTAAAGAGCAAAGACGTCACCCTGAAGACTAAGGTGCGCCTGACCCAAGCCGTGGTGTTCTCAATCACATCATATGCATGAGAAAGCTGGACAATGAATAAGGAAAACCGAGGAAGAGTTGACACCTTTGAACTGTGGTGTTGGTGAAGAATATTGAATATACCATGGACTGGCAAAAGAACAAACAAGTCTGTCTTGGAAGAAGTGCGGCCAGAATGCTTCTTAGAGGCAAGGATGGCGAGACTGCGTCTTACATACTTTGGACATGTTGTCAGGAGGGATCAGTCCCTGGAGAAGGACATCATGCTTGGCAGAGTACAGGGTCAGCAGAAAAGAGGAAGACCCTCAACGAGATGGATTGACACAGTGGCTGCAACAATGAGCTCAGGCATAACAATGATTTTGAGGATGGCACAGGACCGGGCAGTGTTTTGTTCTGTTGTGCATAGGGTCACTGTGAGTCAGAACCGACTCGATGGCACCTAACAACAACAACAACAACTCTTTGAGATAAATATTTAGGTCATTAATTTGCAACCTTTCTTTTTCCCCTTCTAATATATACACTTAAGGCTGTAAAATTCCCTGAGTCCTGGTTTATCTGTCCAGTTTTTATATGTAGTGTTTAATTCATTAGGCAATTCCAAATATTTTATCATTTCCATTCTGGTTTCTTCTTTAATCCATGAATTATTTAAATGTGTATTAATTAATTTCCAAACATAGAGGGATTTTTCTGGGTATCTTTTTTGTTAATGAGTTCCACTTTATTAATTGCATTGTATTCCGAAAACATACTCTGTAAGATTTTAGTCTTTTGAAATTTGTCGAGGCTTCCTTCCAGTCCAGCATACAGTCTTTTAAAAAAATATTTGTATATGTACTGGGAGGAAATGTACAGTCTGCAATTCTTGCTATAGTATCTTTTTTTTTTATATACATGTCAATTAATTCAAGTTTGTTCATTATGTTGATCAAATCTTGTGTATTCTTTTTGATTTTCTGCCTGGCTTTTCCATCAGCTACTGAGAAAGTTGTTAAAATCTCGTACCGTAATTGTGGATTTTCTATTTCTCTACTAGGTACACCAATTTCGCTGTATATTTCCAGAGTCTTCAGACATTTATCATTAAGTGTCCTTCTTTATCTCTACTGATACTTTTTGACTTGAAATCTATTTTGTAAGATATCTGCTTAGTGTTATATAGTACACCGTAACTATACCAGCTTTCTTTGGTTAGTGTTTGCATAGTATAACTTTTTCCATAATTTCATCTTTAACCTTTCTGTGTCCTTATCTTCAAGAAGAGTCTTTTATAAAGAGTATATACCAAAAGAAAAGCCTGGTGGAGTAATGGTTAAGTGCTATGGCTGCTAACCACAGAGGTCAGCAGTTCAAATCCACGAGGCGCTCCTTGGAAACTCTATGGGGCAGTTCTACTCTATCCTATAGGGTCGCTATGAGTCGTAATTGACTCGACGGCAGTGGGTTTGGTTTTGGTTTTTGGTATATACCGAAAACCGACTCACAGCGACCCTATAGGACAGAGTAGAACTGTTCCATGGCGTTTCTAAGTTGCAGCTGGTGGATTTGAACTGCTGACCTTTTGGTTAGCAGCCAAGATCTTAACCACCATGCCACCAGGGCTCCAAAGAGTATATATAGCTAGTTATTTTTTAAAACAATTTAACAATTTTTGTCTTTTAACTGGAAGATTTATTCTAGTCACAGTTAATGTAATTGATGGATATATTTGTATTTTTTTTTCTGTTGCTATTTGTACCCATTTTCCCTACATAGTCCCTTTTCTAGATTTTTTTCAGGTTAAGTATCCCTTTATTATTATTATTACTTTACTTTTTTCTGTTAATTTGAGTTTCTTCTTCTTCTTCCCCCCGCCCTTCCCCACCCAATATGGCTGTCTAGTTATTCCACCAGTATTTGTGGAAAAACTTTCATTTCCCTATCCTATTGCTTTGTCCCCTTTGATGAAAATCAAATGACCATCTAAGTGTGGGTCTATTTCTGGGCTTGCTATAGAATTCTGTTGACCTGTTTCTCAGTCCTAAAGCCAGTACCATGCTGCCTTGACTGCTGTAACTTTATAGTAAGTCTTGAAGTCCAATAGATAGGTGCTCCAACTTTGTTCTTGTTTTTCAAGATTGCTTGGGATATAGAATCCATTAGTCGATTTCTACAGGATCTTGCAGGCTTTATACCTGGGATTGCGTTAAATCTGTAGGTCACTTTGGGGAGAATTAGCTCCAAATAATATTGAGTCTTCCAAACCATAAACATGGCATATCACTGTATTTATTTACATGTTTAAAGTTTCTCAGCAATGTTTTGTAGATTTTGGCATAGAAATCTTGCATTTTGTTAAGTATAAGCCTCAGTATGTTATGGGATTTTTTTTGTTTTTGTTGTTATAAACGGAATTGTTATTTAAATTTCGTTTTCCAATTGTTTGCTGCTAAAATATTTTTATGTGTTACTCTTGTATCCTACAACCTTGCTAAATTCACTTATTTATTCCAAAAGTTGTTTCATCAATTATCAATCTTGATAATAATGAAACTGAAAGAGAAAACATGCACAATTTATGGACTGTTTAGGATTTTCTATGTAAACAATCATGCAATCTGCTAATAGAGGCAGAAGTTTTTTTTTGTTGTGTTGTGTTTTTTTGTTTCTTTGGTTTTTTTGTTGTTTTTGCTTTATCTCATTGGCTTGGACTTTTAGTATAATGTTGAATGAAAATGAAAAGAGTGGACATCCTTTCATTTCTCCTGATCTTAGGAGGAAAAAAATTAATACTCCTGTCATGGATTGAATTGTGTCCCCCCAAAATATCTGTCAACTTGGCTAGGCCATGATTCCCAGTATTGTGTGATTGTCTACCGTTTTGTCATCTGATGTGATCTTCCGGTGTGTTGTAAATCCTATCTCTTTGATGTTACTGAGGAGGGATTAGCAGCAGTTATGTTAATAAGAGGAATTCAATTTACAATATTAGGGTGTGTCTTAAAGTAGTCTCTTTCAAGACATAAAAGAGAGAAGTGAGCAGAGAGACATGAGGACCTCATACCACCAAGAAATAAGAGCCAAAAGAATAGCATGTCCTTTGGACCTGAAGTCCCTGTGCTGAGAAGCTCCTCAACCAGGGAAGATTGATGACACGGACCTTCCCCCAAAGCCAACAGAGAAAGAAAGGCTTCCACTGGAGCTGGCACCCTGAATTTGGACTTTTAACCTCCTAGACTGTAAGAGAATAAGTTTCTGTTTGTTAAAGCCATCCACTTGTGGTATTTCCGTTATAGCAGCACTGGATAACTAAGATAATTCCCTTCTTAAAAATGAAGTTGGCTGCAGATTTTTCATAGGTGTCATTTTTCTGATTGAGAAATTTCCTTCTAGTTAGTGTACTTTTATTTAGAAAGTATTCAGCCACCTTAGGAGTGCTTGAAAAAATTTTGATTATAAGATAACTCTAAATCCCCTTTTATGGTCTTGTCTTTCTCACCCACTGATTAGTCCACAGACCATATAATGTATAGTATTTTTCATTCTCACAGCAAAACACAGCTTACTATGAACAACTTCATTTGATATAGGATTGCTAATCTCTTATTAGATAGAAAAGTGGATTTTTTTTTTTTTGTTTTCTCTTTGTATGTACAGCTAATACACATGGAAGAACAAAAACAACTAATAGGGTAAGAGGGAGTTGACCATAAGTCTACATATTTTGGGGTATATGCTTAAGTTTTAGGAAATAAATTACAATATATGGCAAGTCTTTATTATGCCCACTGATGAGAACTTAGAGTTCTATATCTATATGCAAAGAACATTTTTACAAAGGAAAATTACCATGCCTGGTTACACCAGGAACCACATTTCCATTTAATGTACCTTCTAAATTTCAATCCATATTGAAATAATGAAAATGAAAGAGAAAGTATGCACAATTTAAATTTAGATTAAATAAAACCTACATTTTAGAATCTACTCAATAACTTCTAGAACTAATAAGTGAGTTCAGCAAGTCAAAGGATTCAAGATCAACATGAAAATTCAATTGTATCTCTATATATTTGCAATGAACACATGGAAACCAAAATGAAAACCAAAACGCCATTTATAATTGCTAAAAAAAAATACTTAGATATAAATCTCATTAAACTTAGATATAAATCTAATACTGGACATGTATGGAGCCCTGGTGGCGCAACAGTTAAAAGCTACGGCTGCTAACCAAAAAGTCAGCAGTTCAAAACCACCAGCTGCTCCTTGGAAGCCCTATGGAGCAGTTCTACTCTACCCTACAGGGCCGCTGTGGGTAGGAATTGGCTCAATGGCAACAGGTTTGGTTTTTTGGGGGGTGGACATGTATGCAGGAAATCTAAAATGCTGATGAAAGAAATTAAAGATCTAAATAAATGGAGGGATACACCATGGTTTGGAAGACTCAATAAAGATGTCAATTCTCCCCCAAATTAATCCATAGTTTCAAAACAATTCCAGTCAAAATTCTAGCAAGAATTTTTATAGATACCCATCAGTTGCCATAACGTCTATTTTGAGTCATGGTGATCCCATATGTGTCAGAGTAGAACCGTGCTGATTTATAGGGCTTTTGAACAGCTGATTTTTCAAATGTAGATCTCCAGGCTTTTCTTCTGAGGTATTTCTGGGTGGGCTCAAACCTCCAACCTTTCTGTTAGCAGCCGAGCATGATAACCATTTGCACCATGTAGGGACTTCTTTGTAGATATAAGCAAGCTTATTCTAAAGCTTATCTGAAGGGGCAAAGGGACTAGATAAATAATTGCTAAGACAGCTAAAAACAATTTTGAAAAAGAATAATAAAATGAGTGGAATCACTCTACCTGATTTTAAGACTTATTCTATAGCTACAGCTATCAAGACAGAGTGTACTGGCAAAGGGATAGACGTATAGACCAATGGAACAAACTAGACAACTTGGAAATAGACCCACATGAATGGCGTTTCCTTAAAAAGCTAACAATAGAAATAGCATATGATCTCGCAATCCCATTCCTAGGAATATATCCTAGAGAAATAAGAACCATGAAAAGAATAGACATCTGCACACCCATGTTCATTGCAGAATTATTTATAACAGCAAAAATACGGAAACAATCCAAGTGCCCATCAAGAGAGAAATGGATAAACAAAATGTGGTACATACGCACAGTGGAATACTACGCAACAATAAAGAATAATGATGAATCTGTGAAACACCTCACAACATGGATGAATTTGGAGGACATTATGCTGAGTGAAATAAGTCAATCATAAAAGGACAAATGTTGTATAAGACCACGATTATAAATAGTGAAGAAAAGGTTTACACACAGAAAGAAACATTTTTTGATGGTTATCAGGGATGGGAGGAAAAGGGAGGGAAAATCGCTAGGCAGCAGACGTGTGTTAACTTTGTGAAGGGAAAGGCAGTACACAATGTGGGGGGGAGGTCAGCACAACATTTCCATGGCCAGGGAAGACACTGAGAGGTACACAAGAATACAAAGCAACAAAGGTAACTACTATAACACATATAATCTTGCAACAGTAATAACACAATAATTTATGAGTAGATACAAAGGTAGCTATGTATGCTGAATAGGTGTGGGAGGGCTATGGGAGTACACCCACACGCATATATAGGTTTGGCTGTGGATATTTCTACATACATAGTCATATGTGCTGCACGTATATTCATACAAATAATAGAGCACACGGGGAGCACAGTCTCGGAAACACCTCATGGGACTCAGTTACTGGGCTTGAAGGCTAAGGACCATAGTCCCAGGGAACATCTAGGTAAATTGACATAATATAGATCATAAAGAAAACATTCTACATCCTACTTTAGTGAGTAGCCTCTGGGGTCTTAAAAGCTTGCAAGTGGCCATCTGAGATACAACTATTGTTCTTTTTCCATCCAGAGCAAAGGAGAGTGAAAGAAACCAAAGACTCAAGAAAACAATTCATTCAAAGGACTAATGGACCACGGGAACCACAGTCTCCACCAGTCTGAGACCGGAAGAACTAGATGGTACTTGATTACCGACCACTACTGACCACTCTGACCAGGACCATAATAAGCGGTCCTGGTTAGAGTGGAGAAAAAAAAAAATAGAACAAAATTCAAATTCATAAGAAAGACTAGATTTACTGTCTAAGAGAGACTAGAGGAACCCCTGAAACTATGGCCCTTAGACACTCTTCTAACTTGTAACTAAAGCCACTCCCAGAGATCACCTTTCAGTCAAATAATAGATAGGCCTATAAAGAAACAATAACACAGGTGAGGACAGTATCCTTAGAACGATCATCTACATGAGACCAAAGGGCAACATCTGCTAAACAGCAAAGACGAGAAGGCAAGAAAGGGCAGGAAAACTGGATGAATGGAAACAGGGAACTCAGAGTGGTAAGAGAGTGCTGACACATTGTGGGGAGTGCAAACTATGTCACGGAACAATTTGTGTATAAACTACTAAATGGGAAACTAATTTGCTCTGTAAACTACAGTAAAGAAAAAAAAAAAGCCGATACATAAATTCAAAAACCAACCTGTTGCTGTCCAGTTGATTCTGACTCATAGTGACGTAATACACAGATGCCATTAAAAAATTCAACAATGTTGTTTTTGGTTATCTACTGTTGCTTAATAAACCATTCAAAAGTTAGTGGTGTAAAACAACAAAAAAAGAAGAAAGAAATAGACCCACAAGAGGATGGCCAGATGATTTTTTACAAAGTTGTAGAAGCAATTCAGTGGAGAAGGGTACACTTCAAAAAATGGTGCTACAGTAAGTGAACATTTGTAGGGGAAAAAAAAAAAAACTTAAACTAAACCTCACACCTTGTACAAAAATTAACTTAAAATAGATCACAGATTTAAGTGTAAAATGTAAAAACAGAAACCTTTTAGGGGAAAATCTCAGGACGTAGGTCTAGGTAAGGACTTTCTGACATGATTCCAAAAGCATGATCCGTAAAAGAAAAAAAAACTGACTGGACCTTATCAAAATTTAACTTCTTACCCACCAGGCAGGTATAGCTACTGTGGTCTCTATTATGGTTTCCAGGAATCTCTGAAAAGCATTTGTTGCGGTGAAAGAAAGCTCCACAAAACCCAGAAATATTTTACAATGGCTGTTTACTGTATAAATCTTAAAAGGAAAACGTCCTGTTTCTGCAATGTAATTGCTGCCTGATTGTCTTGTCTTTTGTTACCAAGTGAACACAATATGAATTGTTTGTTTTCAAATAGTCTGTAGTGTTCCAACAACACTGGATAAAGACAAATTCAGAAAAAGCTTTGGCTTTGGGAACAGACAGGACAGAGCTAGAATTCCAGCCTCATCACTCACCACTGAAAACTTAATCCCCCTGAACCTGTTTTTTTCAGATGGAGATATGAACTTCCAGGTTTAGAAACAATGTATGGAGAAGCTTCCAGCAAAGTATCTGACACATTGTTGACATGAAGAAATTGACAATTACTATTATTATATTTCATCATTTGGTGAATCTTTGTTGTAACACATTTTGTATGCATTGAATCTTGCGCCACTCTAAAAGAGACTAGTTACTAATGGATCCAAAGACTTTCACATGAAACAGTCTTACTTTATAAAGCTATCTCCTGGAATGGATCCCAAGGATAGAGTCAGAGGGAAATAATAGCATTTATTTCCCAAAATTAATCATAAATCTTATATAGTAGTGAATTGTCCTAACGTAATAATAGAAAAGATATACTACTTTTTATTTTTTTTTTTAATAATAGAAAAGATATACTACAGATACTATTTTCTTCTAGAAACCAAAATATTATTACTTATACATAACGCAATTATAAAATAATTGATAGATTTGCCAGAATACCGAAATAAATCAAAACAAAAATCATATATATTTTTGCCCCTCAGAAACTTGGACTTTTCCCCACTCCTTTCAATCCTCAAGACCCATGAGAGTGCTCTGAGTTACTTAGATATTCCATGAATTCACTGGACATCCTCAAATTTTTGTGGAATTAAATTTTACTTTATTACTACGGATCTTTGAGGTGTGTCTTAGGCTGGGTCCTCTAGAGAAGCACAACCAGGGAGTATATATATATATATCAAGTACTATTGGTTTTATATAAATATATATGTATATTGGTTTTATATATATACACAAAGTAGAGGATCAGGGAAAAAAGGAAGAACCTCAACAAGATGGATTGACACAGTGGCTACAACAATGGATCATGAAGATGGCACAGGACTGGGCAATGTTTCGTTCTGTTGTGCACTGTATCCTTATGAGTCAGAATCAACTCAACAGCGCCTAACAACAACATATATATTAGGGAGAGAGAGAGATTTATCTCAAGGAAATGGCTGACAAGTCTCAAGTCTGTGGGTCAGGTGTCAAGCTGGAGGTTTCTCCTGAGCTTCTCACATAGCTGCAGGGGTGACGAACCTAAGATCCACAGAGCAGACGGCAGACTGCTGGCTCATGGCTGTGATGAAGGCTGTTGAATCCAAGATAGGCAGGTAAGAGGGCTGGCTGTTGGCCCAAGTCTCAAGAACTGGAAGTCAGATGCTGACGAGCTGAATTCAGGATCCTGAGCAGAGCAAAAGCCAACAATCTTTGCCAGAAAGCCGACATATATTGGATGCAGGCCACACCCCCAAGGAAACTGATTGGCCGCCCATCACAGATCTCATCATGGAAGTGGTTACATTATATCAGATCTCATCATGGAGGTGATCACATCATTATATGACTGCCAAACTCCACCTTAACTGCCAAACTACTGAGAACCATGGCCCAGCCAAGTTGACACACAACCTTAACGATCACAAGGTGGAAAGGAAGAGGTGGTGGAATCAATTCCCTGAAAGAAGTAAATGTGGTTCTCCCACCGCCAAGTTCAATATTGCACTTCTGGCCTTTATCCGTCAGTCATGTAGAATCCCCTCTTCTTAACTGAACCCCAAGTGACTTCCACTGAGTCTCTCATTCATCTGCTTTGTTATTCAAACTTCTCAGATCACCATATGGTTCAGGAACCCAATGAACCCTGGAGCATTTGGCCCTACTGTCATGTTTCAGTGACAATGGAAACTTATTATATTATAATTTTAAAAAGAGAACAGCAGGAAAAGTTTTAGAAAGAACAAGTTCTCAGGAATGTCAGGGAAATTAGATTAGCTAGGAAGATTCAATTTTCACAAAAATATTGCCTTTACCCTGAGTTCTCTTTGAGATCTGGACTATAAATGAGCTAAGCCTGTGGAAGAAAAATGTAATAGAATAATGGCTACAGGAAAAAAAAAAAAAAAAGTCTGTTATTTCTGAGAGTTAAGAAACCATGATTTCAACTCTTTTCGTAATCATAAATAATGGTTGCCTAGACTCATAAAACTTCACAATGGAAGAGAACATGGAGGTTGTAAAATCCAGTCCCTTTGTTTTACTGATGATGAAACTGAAGCCCAAAGATGTTACTGGACTTTCTCATGGTCACGTAAATCCTTAGCACAGAGCCAAAGACAAAACCCAGTCAATCTTCACCTTTGGGCCAGGACTCCTTTCACCAACATAGCAGCCACATTAGGTCACCACATCTTTTCACACATGTCTTTTAATAGTAATCTCTTGGATGTCTAATAAAAACATCAAACAACATTCATTAATGTTGAGTCAATTCTGACTCATAGTGACACTATAGGACAGAATAGAATTGCCCCATAGGGTTTCCAAGGCTGTAAATCTTTACGGAATCAAAGTGCCACATTTTTTTCCGGTGGAGCAGCTGGTGAGTTCCGACCACCAACCTTTCAGTTAGCAGCTGAGTGCTTAACCACTGCTCCATCAGGGCTCATTTAAACTTAACAAAATGGGGCCTTGTCAATTGCGTTCGCCATTACATTTCCACTGCCTACAACAGTTCCTGGCACCTAACAGACAATCTGTATACCTGACACATCACAGGGAGAGAATGTTACACCTCCTCTCAGAGGTATACCTGTCTTCTAGGCCTGTAAGTCAAAATAACCCTGTAGCCCATTGCCCCTGTGGTGGATTAAAAATTGGCCATAGAATTTTTGACAATACTCTCATTGGCAAGCAGGTCTAAATCCCCTGGCCCCAAACCTAGATAGGGTCTGTAACTGCTTTGACCAGTAGAACATGGTGGAAGTGATACAGTACCTATCTCCAGAACCAGGTTTGAATGACTGGAAACCTCCATGTCTATCTTTTTGGAATTCTCTGGGAGCCCTTAGCCACTAGGTAATGTCTAAGCAGACATGCACAGGGGGCCAGTCAACAGACCTCACTGAGCCCTGCTTACAGGCATCACTGCCAAGGCACCAGACATGAGGGTGATGCCATCTTCGACCCTTCAGGTCAACCCATCAGCTGTAACCTAGCCAATGGCACATGAAGCAGAAGAATTGCTCAGCTGAGCCCTGCCAGAATTACTGACTCATAAAGCCAAAAGATACAATAAATAGATTGTTTCTTTGAGCTGTAAGTTTTGAATAATTGTTGTGCAGTAATAGATAACCGGAATAGGTCCCTACCAAAAAAACAGACAAAAAATACTCTCTCTGTGCCTATAATTATTGTTGTTGTTAGCTGCCATTGAGTTGGCCCCAACTCATGATGGTCCCAACTCATGGCAACACTGTGCCCAACCAAATGAAATGTTGCCCGCTGTACGAACCCCAATCGGTTGTGGCTTGGACCATGGTGATCCAATGGTTTTCACTGGCTGGTTTTCAGAAGTAGATCATTAGGTCTTTCTTTCTAGTCTGTCTTAGTCTGAAAGCACCTCTAAAACCTGTTCAGCATCATAGCAACACGCAAGCCTCCACTGACAGATCGGTGGGGCTGTGCACAAGGAGCGTCAGAGGGAGTTGACCCAGGTCTCCTACATGGAAGGGAAGAATTCTGTCGCAGCTAAGAACATGTTCGGCAGCAAATAACAGAAAGCCTGTTTTAGTGGCTTAAACACAAAACAGAAGTGGAGAGCTAGGCAGCCCTGAGCTGGTGCAAGGGCACCACATTGCCATCAGGGACCCAGGCTCCTTCTACCCGTCTGCTCTCCATCTGCAGTGCAGGGCTTTCACACTTGTAGACACCAGGTGACTACTGTACTTCAGGCATTGCAGCCATTTTCGAGGTAGGAAAAAGAGAGAAGGGCAAGGGAGCAAAGGGACAAAAAGCCTATGAGATGTGCCAGGCAGCTCTGCTTCTTTTGGAAAGTTTCCCTGGAGGTTTCATTCAGTGTCTTTCCCTTAAACTTCATTGGCCAGGTTTGAGGTACATGGGCCACCTCTAACTGATAACACCCTGGGGTTCTGTTAGCAAGGAAGAAGGGATACTGGACAAGCAATTAGTGGCTGCCCCAAGAAGCCCTTGGATGGGGCAAACAGTTAATGTGCTCAGTGGCTCACTGAAAGGTTGGAGGTTCGAGTCCACCAAAAGATGCCTCAGATCTCCTTCCGAAAAATCAGCCATTGGAAACCCTGTGGAGCACAGTTCTACCGTGACGCACACGCACACACACAGGCACGCACATGGTCACCATGAGTTGGAATCGGCTCGACCCCACCGCAACTGGTTTTTGTTTGGGTTCTTTTTGTTTTATTTTGTTTTGTCTGCCACCAGAAATTCTTCTTATGCTGGGGCCTCGAGGTGCGCAGGGGCTGCTGGTGGTGGTCGTTCCTGGATTCCTACAAAGAAACGCATAAATCCCATTGGAAAGGTAGGTGAGGGGCCTTGTCTCGAAGCTGAGCTTTCACAGCTAGTGTGTTTTTTATTTAAATTATGCTTTTATTTGGAATGGCTGCGGGAAGTCTGTGGAGATTTTTTGTGGGACCCCCTCCCGCCCCCAAGCACTCGTTGGAGCTGACTCTGTCTTCTTGGACAGTAAAATACCCACAGTCCTAGCTATTCCGAGGAATGGTTTCGGATTTGCTATTCACAAACATAAAAGCCCTTAATAACTAGGCTACCCCGGAACAATCATTTCTGCATGTCTTTGCATGACAAAGGATCAAAGATGCAAATCCACTCTCAATGGCACCCTTATACACAAAAACTCATTACAAAAATAGAGGCTTGTCATGTTTGCAACCAGAATAGAAAAAAAAAAAAAACACAAAACTCATCTGAAATCCAGATACCTCCCAAGCACTTGAACGTGTAACAGGGCCTAAATGTTAATGAAGCGATTCGGCTCACTCAGCAGGATGAACAACAAAAGGGGCCCTTTTCAAGACACAGCTGTCAACAGCTCCATTTGGGGGGGTGGAGCTGGCTGATATTTGGCATCTGAAAACTCATGGAAACGTGGAGCCTGTTTGACCGAAAGCCATTCCAGACTCCGAGAAGACAGTAAACCCCGTTTCCTCAGCAGCCCAGAGGCCTGGGTGTCCTGGCTAACTGAGCAGCCCCACCAGCTCAGAAATAAACCACAGCTGCTGCAAAAACAGAACGACGCAGAACGCACTCCCTTGACGAGCCATGTAGGGCATAGCCTACCCTTCTCTTGCGGCTGTGATTCAGAGGGCGTTCCAGGCAGGGCCTCCATGATGTCATATTGGCAGGGAGAATTTTTTTTTTTTTTAATTTGGACTCCCTGGTTATTTGGATTTTTATAAACAAAAATTCATTTTACTGCATTGCGATTAGTTTCAGGAGAGAGCTCCCATTCTGACTGAGGATTACCCATCCCCAATACATACATACACACACACAGCAGACATACCACACACACAGCACACACACTACACACACCACACACACAGCAGACACACCGCACACACAGCACACACACCACACACACACCTCACACACCACACACACTACACAGCACACACGCTACACACTACACACAGAGCAGACACACCACACACATAGCACATACCATACACACACCCCACACACAACACACATACAACACACACACTACACACCGCACACCACACACACACATCGCACACACTACACACAGCATACACATACACAGCACACACACAACACACAGCACACGTACACAGCGCACACACTACACACAGCACACACACACAGCACACGCTGCACACAGCACGCACAGTGCATGCACAGTACACACATACACAGCACACACACCACACACTACTCACCTCTTCAACACATACCACATATGCACACACCACACATTACTCCCTCTCTCCAACACATGCATACATACCACGCACACACCACACACACACACACACACACACAAAGGAGTGGACCTGACAGACATTTTGTGCTCAGTGACCCCCTTGACCACAGATCAGAGGGATAACCCTCTGGCCCAAGTGAGATAAAATCAGATTTTCTTTCCTGCAAATTTGGGGCCAGAATTCAGAGAAGACAGTTAGTTTCCACTGGAGCCCTGGTGGTGTAGAGGGTAAGAGTTCAGTCTGCTAACCAAAAGGACAGCAGTTGAAATCCACCAGCCACTCCTTGGAAACCCTATGGGGCAGCTCTACCCTGTCCTATGGGATCACTGTGAGTTGGAGTTGACTCAACAGCAACGGGTTTGGGGTTTTTTGGTTTGGTCTCCTTGATCAAAGGACCTGAGAACTTGTCCTGTGGGGCGGTCTCTTCTATCTTGTGCATAGAGAAACAAAAAATCCAGATTGGAGAGAAAGAAACTTAACAGGTAGTTGTGCTGAGTGGTGAAAAGCCTAGAGACTATGTGGCTCCACAGTGCCTTCCTGGGTTCCCAACAGCCTTACAGTCCTGGTTCTGCCTCCTGTGATGCCTGACCACACTTCCTGCCCTTGGTTTCCTTGTGGTCCCCTGTGTCCTTCCCTTTTGACCTAAGTGGCTTGGAATGGTCTGGCAGAGACTGTTAGTTGCCTCTCCAATCTTCAATCTCCTGTTAGTCCTCTCTAACTGAAACCAGTTTTATTTGGGGAAGATAAAAAGACCACATTTCCCAGCCTCTCTTGCAATTAGAGGTAATTAATGAGAAGTAGGAGTTCCTGGGTGATGCAAAGGGTTACCGTGCCTGGTGCTCTATTTCCGAAAAACCAACCATTGGAAACCCTGTGGAGCACAGTTCTACCCTGACATCCATGAGGTCACCATGAGCTGGAGTTGACTCAAAGGCAACTTTTTGTTTGTTTGTTTAAGAAGTAAGTGGAAGTCATTTGGTGAAACTTTCAGGAAGTTTCTTACAGTGAGCTGACTCAGGAAACACTCCCTTTTGCCCTTCCTCCTTAACATCTTCTTCCTACATGGAAAGCAGACACGATTGCTACAGTCTGTGATCACAAGGCAACCTTGAGAATGGAAGCCAGTGCTCAGGATGGTGGAGCAGAAAAAACAGAAGGAGCCTAGGTCTCTGGCAAGAAGGTGAGGCTCTGTATGAACCCAACACTGTCTCATTTTGGATCTTGTGCTAAATGAAGAAAAGCAAACCTCTAATTTGCTCAGGCCACTGTCATTTTGAGTTTCAAGCGGTAGCAGTCAAATGAAATTCTAAATGACACAAACAGGTGTTAGTTTCTTGCAGCCAGTCCTGAAGAGGATTTCACGTATCTTATTACCAAAAAAAATTTTTTCAATTGTGATTTAGGAGAAAGTTTACAGAGCAAATTAATTTCTCATTGAACAGTTAATACACAGATTGTCTTGTGACATTGGTTGCCAGCCCTGCGATGTGTCAACACTCTCCTCCACCCCAGTTTTCCTGTTTCCATTCTTCCAGTTTTCCTGTTCCTTCCTGCCTTCTTGTCTTTGCTTTTGGGCTGGTGTCCCCATTAGTCTCGCATACATGATTGAACTATGAAGCATGTCCCTCAAATGTTATTGTTGGCCCTACAGACCTGTCTAATCTTTGGTGAACCTCAGGAGTGACTTCAGTACTGAGTTAAAAGGGTGTCCAGGGGCCATACTCTCAGGGTTTCTCCAGTCTCTGTCAGACCAGCAAGTCTGGTCTTTGTGTGTGTGTGTCTGTGTGAATTTGAATTTTGTTCTGCATTTTCTCTCACTCTGTCCAGGACCCTCTACTGTGATCCCTGCCAGAGCAGATGGTGGTGGTAACCAGGCACCATCTATTTGTTCTGTGCTCAGTTTGGTGAAGGTTGTGGTAGTTGTGGTCCATTGGCCCTTTGGACTAATCTTTCCCTTGTGTCTTTGTTCTTCTTCATTCTTCTTTGCTCCAGCCAGGATGGGACCGATAGATGTATCTTAGATGGCTGCTCACAGGCTTTTTAAGACCCCAGTAGCTACTCACCACAGTCAGATGTAGAACATTTTCTTATAGACTATATTATGCTACTTGAGCTAGATGTCCCCCGAGGCCATGGTCCCCAGCCCTCAATCTGGTAGCTCTGTCTCTCAAGAAGTGTGGAGGTGTTTGTGAAGCTCCTACAACTTTGCCCTGGTCAAGTTGTGCTGACTTCCCCAGTATTGTGTACTGCCTTACCCTTCACCAAATGTTCCCATGGGTGCTATGAGCACTGGCTGCCTCATTTAATGCATGTGTAACACAGGAAACCCTGGTGGCATAGTGGTTAAGTGCTATGGCTTGCAACCCAAAGGTCAGCAGTTCAAATCCACCAGGTGCTCCTTGGAAACTCTACGGGGCAGTTCTACTCTGTCCTACAGGGTCGCTATGAGTCGGAATCGACTTGACAGCAACAAGTTTGGTGGGTTTTTTTGGTTTTAACACTCTACAAAGGGCAAAAGGAAGATAGTGTAGAAAACACAATTTCTGTACCATCTGTTGTTGTTAGGTGCCGTCGAGTTGGTTCCAACTCATAGCAACTGTCTTAGTTACCTAGTGCTGCTATAACAGAAAATACCACAGCTGGGTGGCTTTAACAAACCAAATTTGTTTTCTCACAGTTTAGGAGGCTCCAAGTCCAAATTCAGAGCGCTGGCATGAGGAAAAGGCTTCCTTTCTCTGACAGTTCTGGAAGAAGGTCCTTGTCTCTTCAACTTCCTGGTTTCTTGGGGATCTCCATGTGTCTTGGCATCTATCTAACCCACCTCTCTTCTGTTTGCTTGTTTAATCTCTTTTATATCTCAAAAGATATTGACACAAGACACATCCTACACTAATCTTGCCTCATTCACATAACAAAGACAACCCATTCCCAAATGGGATTATAACCACAGGCATAACCAAACCAAAACCAAACCCAGTGCCATCGAGTCAATTCCGACTCACAGCGACTCTATAGGACAGAGTAGAACTGCCCCATAGAGTTTCCAAGGAGCGCCTGGCAGATTTGAACTACCGACCCTTTGGTTAGCAGCCGTAGGTAGCATTTAACCTCTACGTCACCAGGGTTTCGAATGTAATATTTAGATTTTTTAAAAGAGCAACTAAAAGAAAAGCTTTCATAGCATCTTGAAGTCTACCTCCCTGTAACCTCCATACCCTTGGTCTATTCCATCTTCAACCAAGAGTCCTTCAAATAATTGAAGATTGTTAGTGAGCCCTGTGTTGAATGACGAGCATTTAATGCACACTTGAGGCCTAAGGGCCTTGTTCTTAAATGTGTCTATCAACATGTACTTTGTATGTTCTACATGTCCAATAAATGCTTTAAAGTAACCATTGCTCTTCTCAGAGAACAGTTCTGTAGCTCCGCAGTTACCTTTTTAAAATGTGATTTCAAAAATTGGACATGACACTTCATAGCAGTGATTCTCAACTGGGCAGTGGTGTTGCGGGGGGTGGGGGGAGCTGAAATTGCTCTCCAGAGGATATTTGGCAATGACTGGAGATATTTTTAATTGTCATGATTTGGGGGGCATGGGGAACACGGGACTGCTACTGGCACACAATTGGTAGAGGCCAAGATGCTGTTAAACATCCTAAATGCACAGGACAGCCCCCCCACAACAAAGAACTATCTGGCCCAAAATGTCAACAGTGCCAAGGCTAAGAAACTCTGCTCCATATCAACCTGTGTTCAGAGTTCAGTAGAACAACTATATATTCAGGTAAGGACACTGTCTAAAAGTCAATTCATTTTCTACCCATTTTTATGACTCTATCTACTCTTGACACACGTGGGGTTGCCATGAGTTGGAATCGACTCTGCAGTCACTGGTTTAGTTTTTTTTGGTATCACACGCTCATTTCACCTCAAACTTGCTGTTGAATGGAATCCTCCTCCTGCCCAATCCTATATGTGTGCCATTGATTCACTGGACCCAAATAAAATCTTCATTTGCTGTGTTAAATTCCATGTTGTTGATTTCATCAGTGGGAATTTTTTTCCACATAGGATATAAGGTAGCCCTCCTTGTTTTTAATGAGTCATAAAATTAGATGAACAACCTTATGACAACTGTTAGAGTTATTGGTAGAAATTTATTGATCAGAAAAGGGCCAAGGTTGTTCATTTTATGGTGCATCAAAAAAGACCCCAGCAGCTGAGCACAGACATCAATCACTACGTTGCATGTGCTATGGTCAACCACAATGGACGAAGGATAGCTCTCACTCAACTCAGTTGCAGCAGTATTGACACCCTATGGAACTCTGGAAATATTTTACTGTTTCCGTGTCATTTGCCTAACCCAAGCCATGGTATTTTCAATCATCTCATATGCATGTGAAAGCTGGGCAATGAATAAGGAAGACCGGAGAAGAACTGATGTCTTTGAATCATGGTATTGGCAAAGAATATTGAATATACCATGGACTGCCAGAAGAACAAACAAGTCTGTCTTGGGAGAAATACAGCCAGAGTGCTCCTTGGAAACAAGAATGGTGAGACTTTGTCTCACATACTTCGGCCATGTGATCAGGAGGGACCAGTCCCTAGAGAAGGAAGTCATGTTTGGTAAAGTAGAGGGTCAGGAAAAGAAAGGAAGACCTTCAACAAGATGGATTGGCACCGTGGCTGCAACAATGGGCTCAAGCATAACAACGATTGTGAGGATGGTGCAGGACGGGGCAGTGTTTCGTTCTGTTGTACATAGGGTCACTATGAGTCGGAACTGACTTGATGGCACCTAACAATAACAACATGTCATTTGTAGACCCGATAACCCTATCGAAAGGTGCAACCTAAGATTTCTTCACGGTGCACTTCCCACCTACAGATTCAAATTTCAGGAAATATTCTCCCCACGGCTGCCTTGTTTAGTTCCCATATCTCATTGAATCCGTAATACTAATAAGATACACCATTATTTATGTACTACAAAAGAGAAAAAAACTGTTGCCTAATTTCATGATATTAAGAGACCATTGACTGCAAGACACGTCCCAACTTCAGGGATATTGAAATGTTAAGAAATGTGTGTCTCAGAATTGATGAATCTCGTGGTCTTAGGTACAAGGTGTGACTCTAAGAGGGAGACAGAACCAACCATTTCTGATCATCTTATTGTCCTGATGCTGAAATTCCCAGTCTTACCCTGTGTTTCTTCTACAAGGTCTATGCTTACAGTTGCTTTCGGCTCCGTGGTGCTAGTGGGAGCAGAGTGGTCACTTTGATTTCCCCACCTGCTGGGGAAAGATTGTTGCTCAGCAATGAAGGCATTCCCCAATGAGGCTTCACCAAGGTATTTCCTGTTCCCAGGCAGACAGATACTATGAAATTTGTCTGTGTCTGAGCAGTGAATTTAAGTAAAGAGGGCCCTTCCTATTTCTGGCTTAAAGCAGGAATATTCCCTTGTAAGGACCCTGGGTAGCGCAGTTTGTGGCTCATCTACTAACCTAAAGGTTGACGGTTTAAACCCACCCAGAGGCATCATGGAAGAAAGGCTTGGCAATCTGCTTCTGTAAAGATTATAGCCAAGAAAATTCTATGGAGAAGCTCTACTCTGTAAGAAGATGTCGGCACGAGTCAGGCTCAACTGGAAGGCAACAGGTTTGATTTTGCTTGGTTTTAGGCTACCAAAGAACAAATCTAGTAACAAGGGAGAAGAGGTGATTGGGATGAACGGGAACCCACAGAGAGCTCGAATGCACTTCGTACTCATGGGAACAAGTCTGCGCCAAGAGCTGAGTTCTGACACAGCATTATCCCCAGGTTGTTTCAGACAGGTGCCCACCCTGAAATCCAGAATCCAAACTGACAGAAGATCGGGGGCTCCCTGTTTTGGGAAGAAGCACACCCTGAAAAATGAATTCATTCTGGTGGAACTGTTCCGTTTTCCTCTAACACCTAGTTAAATCCAGTTCAGGGTTCTGAGGCCCCAGTTGGCTGAGGGAGCCTCTAGATTTGCTGGTGAGCTGTTCTAGTCTCTGGTTCCTTGCAGAGGCCCTGTAGGAATCTGGGGTCCCCAGGAGGAAAGCCCCCTGGGGCTGTGCAGGAGAGGAGGCAGAGGCTCCAGGGCGGGGTTCACCTGGGAGAAACTCTTCCAGAGTCTCTCACAAGAGGCTCGCGTTGGCGCTGTTATGCGGAGCCCAGTCTGAATCCAAGGATCTTTCTTCCCAGCTGCTCAGGCCCCCGGGGGTGGGGTGGGTGAGGTCCTCCACCAGCAGCAAGCAGAGACAGCCATACTTCTCGGGCCCTCACTGGCTGGCCAGCACTGTCTCTCTGTGCCTTTTGCGTTGGGGCTGGGAAGCACGCTGCCCTTCACCACTTTGCCCTTGATGGCAGCAGAGGAAACAAGCATCAGTGACCCCTGGAAGCCGACCTCCACATCTTGTGAACTGGCCAGTGCAACTTTGCCTCCAACAACAGTGGCAGCTGCAGAGATCCGTAGTCAGGCTGCTCCACCTTGCTCCTTCTGCTCCCAGAGCTTCCGTGTGCTCCCACTGGGTCTCACGGCTCTGCCTCCGCGCAGATGTCTCCCCCAGGAAGCTGCCCACGGTCCCATGCGAGAGGACATTCTGCAGTGCCTTGTTTCTTGGCGATTGCCCACTTACGGGGTTTTGTATTTTTAATTTCAATATTGTCACCTTGCCAAACAAGTCAAAAACCTATACCCGAAGCATTTTGAATGTTTAGCAATGGTCTCTTTTCTCAACAAGCCAACCTGAAAAGACAAATCCAGGAGAGTACTCTGGGGGTCACCACAAAGATACCACAGTGTGTGCTGTTACACAGTAGCGGTAGCTCTGGGGGTGCAGCACAGCCCCCTACGGATCATTTTGGAAATCTGTGGGGGAGGTTTTGGATTTTACCACAATGGGGATGGGGAACCTGGCCCTTTAGTTGAGGGTCTCCCTTCGTGAAAGAAAAGAATTTTTCTGCATCCTGGATGACTTGCAAATGTCTCTTTGGACACTCACGTAAGTGAGAGACCTCTTTATATGGGCATAGGACCTAACACAAAGTGTTTTTGGAAAGGTTTTAATACACACTGACAGTTTTAGAAATGCAGCTAGCATACAAACAGATGCTACTTTCATTTTGTACAGAATTTAACCAGTTGTTCATTATTTTAGAAAAATCACATACAGTGTTTGAGACCGAAGGATCAGTCTGTATTTGTAACTGTGACATGTGTACGGGTACAAACATCTGACTCCTTGGTGTGTCTTCTGCTGTGATTGAGTGCGTACCTGTTAAACTATTCATCGTTCACTTAGAAATGACTTTTCCTTTACTTCTACCTTATAATATAGTTGGGGCTTTTTATTGATTTTTTAAAACTATGTTTATATGTGTAAGTGCAAACCCTGGTGGCATAGTGGTTAAATGCTACGGCTGCTAACCAAGACGTCCGCAGTTCAAATCCGCCAGGTGCTCCTTGGAAACTCTACTGGGGTAGTTCTACTCTGTCCTATGGGGTTGCTATGAGTCGGAATCGACTCGATGGCAGTGGGTTTGGTTTTTATACGTGTAAGTAGATTGTTGTATTCCTATGAACTTTATGTATAAGTTTTCTATTGCTGCATAACAAGTTACCACAAGCTTAGTGGCTTAAAACAGCACAAGTTTATTATCTCAGAATTTCTATGGGTCAGGAGCTCAGCACAGCTTCAACTGGGTCTCACGAGGCTGAAATCAAGGTGTTTGCTGGCTGTGTCTTCCTCTGAAGGCCTAACTAGGAAAAGATCTGCTCCCAAGCTCTTTCAAGTTTTGGGCAAAAGTCAGCTCCCTGAGGCTGTAGGACTGACACCCCTGTTTCTTTGCTGGCTGTTGGCCAGGGGCTGCCGTCCTCAGTTCCTTGCCATGAAGCTCCTTCCACAGACCCTCTCACAGCCCAGCAGTTTGTTTCGTTCAAGCCAACAGAAGAGCATCTCTCTAACGCTTCATTTCCTTCTGGAGGCCAGGCCCGCCCAGGGTCATCTCCTTTTTTATTAGCTGACAGTCAACTGCTGAGTAACCTCGTCAGTGATAACCCAGCCTACTCACTGGTCCTCCCACATGCAAGGGAAAGAGGTTACACAGGGCTCCTACACCGAGGCTGGGAGTCCTGGGGCCATCTTAGAACTCTGCTGGCCACAGGATGTACCAGACATCTATTATAAGATGGTGTATTGATTCTCCTAGGGCTGAGGAATGCTATATGGCATGAAGGGTTTTTTTCACATACATTTATCTAACTTAAACTCAAAACCACCTCTTGAGGTAGCTATTGTTATTTGTTATCAACCCCCTCCGCAGTAATGTGAATTACTTCCTCAGCAGACTAAGCAAACGCTTAGTGTACCAGCCTGCAGAAGCATCCAAAACAGAGAGAGAAATCTAAGCTTCAATAAATGTATACAGAATTTACAAACTCTAAGCATTTGGAGAGAATACAGCTGTCATAAGGCTAGTACATTCGTTTATTATTTCAGATTTTCTTTTTCATTTTAGACATGATCTCACTGTGTAGGATCGCTAAATTGTTCCAGCCCAACCTCTACTCTCCCATTTTACAGCTAATATTTATTAAGTTGCTATTATGTGCCAAGGAGCCCTGGTGGTGCAGTGGTTAAAGTGCTTGGCTGCTAACCAAAATATCACAGGTTTGGACCTACCAGCCCCTCCGTGGGAGAAAGATATGGCTGTCTGCTTCTATAAAGATTACAGCCTTGGAAACCCTCTGGGGCAGTTCTACTCTGTCCTGTAGGGTCACTATGAGTCAGAATCAGCTCAATGGTAGTAGGTTTGGTTTGGTTTTGGTCTGCTATGTCCCAGTCACTATTCACTGGTCCTCCCACATGCAAGGGAAAGAGGTTACACAGGGCTCCTACACCAACGTTGGGGATCCTGGGGCCATCTGAGAAATTTACACAAACTCATCCAATCCTAACAAAAACCCAGTGCAGTACATAATACTGTCTCCATTTTATAGGTGGGGAAAACAGAGCAAGAAGACAGAGTAACCTGCCCAACATCACACAGATGGACTCAAAGCCAGAATTTGGAGTCAGGCAGCCTGAGGCCAGAGCTCAAGCTCTTAAGCACTTCACCCCACTGCCTCCTGGGTAGGATAACAGCAACTCCAGAAGGTTTTTTTATTTGTCCGAGGTTTCATGACTTGCCCAGGGTCACCCTCTTAGTAAATGGGCCACAAAAACAACCTCTAGCCTCTTTGACTCCAAAGTTTATGGTGACATGTCTGCCCTTTGGTAATTTCTTAACTGGTAGCCTCTAAACCTAAACCATACACCTGTCAGACAGTCCCAGAGGCCCAGTTGGGGGCTTTAATAGGAGACATGAAGCTGGATGCAGAGGAAGGTGGGAGATGAGCAGGGAGCTAGCAAATCATCTCCCGTTCTGCAGCCACCTACCCCTGCCCCAAAACCGGTAACCCACTTCCATGAAAGAGAAGTCTAGCATTCTGTCTCTGATGCATGTTCCTGTGACCCAGAGAAGCTCTGTAAATCTGACTGGGGTAGAATGGGGATGTAGAGAGCCCCACCCCCTCCCCGTCCCATTGACCCCATCCCCAACCACAGCGGAGCGGCAGGAATGAGGAGAACGAAGGGCAAGAGAATGGGAGCAGGGAGTCAGAGGCCTACAATATGGCGGATGCTTCCGCTCTGAGGGGAGACCGAAGGTGAGGAGGTGGGGCTGCAGGAGTAGACGGAAGCTTATGAGAGAAATGACAGTGAGGGGGAGTGGAGAAGGAGGGGAAATTATGAAAGGGTGCCCAAGCCCCAAGCCCAGTGCCATCAAGTCAATTCTGACTCATGGCGACCCTAACGGACAGAGTAGAACTGCCCCATGGGGTTTCCAAGGAGCGCCTGGTAGATTCGAACTCTCAGCGTTTTGGTTAGCGGCTATGGCACTTAACCACTACACCACCAGGATTTCCTATGAAAGGATAAGGGGCTAAAATCAGAAAGACAAGGCAGTTGAGCAAGTGATTGAAAGCAAGCCTGAGGGGAGGTAGCCGGATCAGTAGAGAAAGGCTTCCCCGAGTCCACCTGTGAACCCAGAGAGCTGCAGATCGCTGTTTTAATTCATGGGCAGCACCTCTAAGCTCACTGCAGGCAGCCTCTCACTGTGCCCTTCCTCTGACAGGTGGGAATCGGCCTTGTGGTGAGCAATAAGCTTCCAACTTCCTTCATTGTTTATTCTTCAGGCCACAGTGGGGGCGGGGGGGGGAGAGTGGCTGAGATGAGGACGCCAACACTTACTTCTGCCATAGGAAGTGATCCAGGCTGCCTGGCCCTGGCTCTCAGCAGCCAGGGCCATGGCTGGGACAGCAGAGACAGAACGAAGGTTTAGGTGAACCCAAGCAACGCCTGCCTGTGGAAGCGAAACAGAGCTGACAAAGATAAGATGCAGGGAGTGTGGGGACGGTGGGCAATCCCTTCCAGGGCCCTCTTCTCTCACTAAAGCTCGCCAAAACTGGAGAAGGGAGACCCCAACATCACTGAAGTTCCTGGCTTCTGTGGGGTCTTTTCCAAAGAGCTGGTATGCAGCCGGTCATGTGGCTTGTATAGCTAGGCCACCTCAGTGTGCTGGACATGAAACCTTAGCCCAAATCTGCCTGCCACAGGGGAGGTCGAAGTGGAGCTGCAGCCAGGTGGTGTGAGGGCGCTGGGGGTGAGGGAAGTGGTGTTCCTGACCAGTGTGAGTCCCCCAACAATCTATTCACTGAGCAGGTTAATGGAGGAACCCCTGAAAAAAGAATCAGTATTGGTGAGAAAGGAGTACAGCTAACAAGCTCAGGTGCTAACTAAAAGGTTGGAGGCTTGAGTCCACCCAGAGTTGCCTCAAAAGAAAGTCCTGGGGACCTACATCTGAAAAAATCAGCCACTGAAAACCCTATGGAGCACAGTTCTACTCTGGCATAGGTGGGGTCACCATGAGTCAGAGTTGATTGATGAGAAAAAAGTTCGGGTTTCCATAACAGAATCAGTTGTGTTTTTAGGAAAAAAGCTTCCAGAAGATGTCTAAGTTGGAGGAAATAACTGGGGCTGGATCGCCCTCCAAGTTCACTCCCAAGGCTGTGGTCAAGTTTTAGTTCCTTTTAATCCGTGTTCCCATTTGCACAGCCACGTGGGGCTAAATCTGTGCTGATGTAGCTGCCCGAGCAGGCATGCAGAGTAATAACAGTACCGAGAAGGACGTTTGTTAAATGTTCACTACTGACAGCCACTGTTCTGTGCGCCTTCCTGTGTTATCTCAGTTTATTATAAATGACCCTGAGAGTAAACTGAGGCATGGAGAGCTTGCACCACTCAGAAGGCAGCGGGTGAGCTGACTGGGAAGATGCAAGATGGAGAAACAAGGTTTGGCAACTAGAAAGGGGATGGTGACTTCACTGGTGGTGGAACGTTGCACCCGGTTGGGGACGTGGCATCGGGGGAAAGAGTCACAGCAGACAGGTGGAACACGGTGCTTGGCCAAGCCACATGGGTCATCCAGGCTCTCCTTGGCTTCTCAGAGGACAGCAACAGGCTGCAGGGTTCTAGCCACAGCGTAGGGTAAGGAGGAAGACAACTCTGTGCATACAGATGGTGCCTGTTTGCTGCTGACTCACAGTGCCCAGCATGGAATCTGGCATATAAGTATACATATAATGTCTGCTTGTTGAATAAAGGAGTGAATGAATGAATATGAATGAGGTGGTAATAAGAATCAAGCAATGGACCTGTTTTAGAGGGATGGGGAAGCAGGCACATAATCCAGATTGGGCCTCAGAGAAAGAGAACAAGTATGAGTGTGTGGGAGGTGTGGTGGGCAGCTTCTAAGATGGCCACAGTGGCCCGCACCTTTGGTATTCATACATTCGTGCGATCTGCTGCCCTTCAGCATGGGCTGGACTTATTGGCTCATTTCTAACAAATAGACTGTAGCTAAAGTAATGGGATGTCATTTCCAAGATTAGATTATAAATCCCTCTGTCTTGCTCACTCATTCTGAGGGAAGCCAGCTGCCGTGTTATGAGCTTCTCTATGGAGAGGCCTGGGAAGAACATGCTTGGCATTTCTCCAGCTGAAAGAACTGAAGAAAAAATTCAAGCCTCAAGTTGCAATGCTGAAAGATTCTATGGGCAAAGTATTGAACAACACAGGAAGCATCAAAAGACGATGGAAGAAATACACAGTCACTGTACCAAAAAGAACTGATCGGCATATTCAACCATTTCAGGAGGTAGCATATCATCAAGAACTGATGATATTGAAGTAAGAAGCCTAAGCTGCCCTAAAGGCATTGGTGAAAAATTAGACTCCAGAAAATGGCGGAATATCAATTGAGGTCTTTCAACAAACAGATGCAACACAGGAAGTGCTCACCCGTCTATGCCAAGAAATTTGGAAGACAGCTACCTGGCCAACCAGCTGGAAGAGATTCATATCTGTGCCCATTCCAAAGAAAGGTGATCCAGTAGAATGCAGAAATTACCCAACAAAATCGCTACCAGCACATGCAAGTAAAATTTTGCTGAAGATAATTCAAAAATAGTTGCAGCAGTACATCAATAGGGAACTGCCAGAAATTCAAGCCGGATTCAGAAGAGGACCTGGAATGAGGAATATCATTGCTGATGTCAAATGAATATTGCCTGAAAGCAGAGGCTACCAAACAGATGATTGCCTGTGTTATTGACTACACGAAGGCATTGGAATGTGTAGATCTTAACAAATTCTGGATAACATTGTGAAGAACAGGAATTCCAGAACACTTAATTGTGCTCATAAGAAACCTGTACCAAGATCAAGAGGCAGCCATTCAAACAAAAAGGGTGTGTATCAGGGTTGTATCCTTTCACCATACTTATTCCATGTGTATGCTGAGCAAATAATATGAGAAGCTGGACTATATGAAGGATACAGCATCAAGACTGGAGGGGGACTGATTAACAACCTGCGATATGCAGATGACACAACCTTGCTTGCTGAAAGGGAAGAGGACCTCAAGCACTTACTGATGAAGATCAAAGACTACAGCCTTCAGTGTGGATTACAACTTAATTTAAAGAAAACAAGTAGCCTCACAACTGGGCCAATAAGCAACGTCATGATAAAAGGAGAAAAGATTGAACTTGTCAAAGATTTCCTTTTACTTGGATCCACAATCAACACCCACGGAAGCAGCAGTCAAGAAATCAAATGACATATTGCATCAGGCAAATCTGCTGCAAAAGACCTCTTTAAAATGCCAAAAGTCAAAGATGTCACTTTGAGGACTAAAGTGTACCTGACCCAAGCCATGGTATTTTCAATTGCCTCATATGCATACAAAAGCTGGGCAATGAATAAGGAAGGCCACAGAAGAATGATGTCTTTGAATTATGGTGTTGGCGAAGAGTATTGAATACACCACGGGCTGCCAGAAGAACAAACAAATCTGTCTTGGAAGAAGTACAGCCAGAAAGCTCCTTAGAAGCAAGGATGGCGAGATTTTGTCTCATGTACTTTGGACATGTTATCAGGAGGAACCTGTCCCTGGAGAAGGACATGATGCTTGGTAAAGTAGAAGGTCAGCAAAAAAGAGGAAGACCCTCAATGAGATGGATTGACACAGTGGCTACAAAAATGGGTTCAAACACAGCAAAGATTGTGAGGATGGTGCAGGACCGGGCAGTGTTGCATTCTGTTTTTACGGAGAGCCGCTATGAGTCGGAACCAAATCGATGGCATCTAACAACAACATGGAGAGGCCTGTGTGGGAAGGAAGACCTCCAGACAACAGTCAGCTAGGAACTAAGGTCCTCAGTCCAACTACCCACAAGGAACTAAATCCTGCCAACAGCCATGTGAATGAGCTTAGAAGCTAGCCCTCCCCAAGTTGAGCTTTCGGATGAGGCCACAGCCCCCAACCAAGAGCTTGACTACAGCCTCACGAGGGATCATAAGCTAGAAGCATCCAGCCTGGCCTCGCTGGAGTTCTGATCCACAGTAACTATGAGATGACAAAATTTGGTTATTTTAAACTGCTGAATTTTAGACTAATTTATTATGCAATGGGAGATTAAAAACAAATGAGAAGGACAAAGCTACAAGTGAAGCCTACCTGCAAAGTTAATTTGATGCCGACTTACCTGGGCATTAAGCCAGTGCTTCTAAAATTCAACAGAATTCTTCATCTGTGGGTAAAAGAAGACTATGTATACAATAGAAAGAGAAGACCAGGCAGGTTATTTCAGTGTGAGAACATTTACATTGGAATGAGTGTTGTCCCTTTAAATGTGGTGACCTTGGGTGAGTGTGCATTTATTCCAATAATACCGTTATTCCATCCGCATGTGGACAGCTCTTAGAAATTTCCACTTTGAATAGGAAAGAGGTTACTGGTCATATCTCTATAGTAGCAGATACCCTAAAACATCTACTTCTCATGGCTGTGTTAACCCCAGTGAGCTCCGAGAGAGCATGGCCCTGGGACGAAGTCAGCTGAGAACACGCTCATAGCTGTGGGGTTGTGGCCTGAGACCCCTTCTGTTCCTTTCCCTGAGGACCTAGCTGAGCAATGTGTAAGTGGAGAAGACCCATGGACCCAAACTAGAAGACAGCTTCTCAGCCAGTGGTCTTTAGCACAGTGGAGTACCCAAATAGATTACTAATATGTTCCCAACACAGTGATTTCCTAAGGCCTCCAGATGGCAGGTGAGCTTGGGGCGTACCAAGTGACATGTGGTGTTCATTGCTACACAAGGGTGAGCTGAGGGACATCAAGGAGGCACTCTCCCACTGGGCAGCAGTGCCTGTCTGGATAAGGGGCCTAAGCAGCTGCCAGAGGAGACTGACTTCAGGGACTCAAGGAGCAAAAATGAAGTTCAAGGTGTGACTGATGCGGAACCAGAGGACAAGAAGCCCTGGAAGGGCTCCTAACGTGCACAGCTGCTAATCTCAGTCTTTTATCCCTGGGTTATTTGCTGCAAGATAAATGCTCTGATGACACCATGCTGCGGGGAAGTGCTTAATATGGCCCTTCTAGTCCTAGCCTTTGTAACTCCCACCAAATGACTGGGTGAGACTGTGCAAATGAGGTGTATGGAATCCTAAGGAAGAGATTGGTCAGTTTTGCCATCCTGCTAGGCTCTTAGAGAGAAAGAGCTGTAACACAGAAGACGAAAAAGGAGAGCTATAACACCAGAGACAAGAAGAAGCGGTGGCAGAGAAATGGCGGCTGCAGGACCAGGAGACAGGGAGGTGAGTGAGCTTCCCGGCCCATGGCGTGAGAAAGCTGAGTGCCTTCAGGCGAGAGGCTTGCTGGCAGAGTAGGGTGCCTCCAGGCTCTTGGTGGAGCTATTTGCCCCCCCCACCCCCACACACACAAAGCTAGAGCTGAGTGCTGCCTTCAGGCTGTGAGTTACCGGTGGAGTGGGATGCCTCCAGGCACTTACTGACAGAACCGAGAGAGCTTTGTAACACCAGTTACAGCAGAGGCTGAGGGCCAGAGAGAGCATGCTTGGAAGCATGGATGAAAAGAAGCCGTCCTGATGGAAGAACTGTATCTTGAGTGTTCCTGAACCTGAATTGTAATTTTACTTCCCTAATAAACCCCATAACCATGAGTATTGCCTGTGAGCTCTGTGTGACCATTGCAATGAGTTATTGAACTCAGCAGGGAAGTAGAGAGGGCCGTGGGAGGGACAGCTGGTGTCAGAATTGGTAAAGATGGTGGAGAGAGGAGGCACGTCTGACCTCTACCTCTTAGGGATCAGCCTTGGGCTCTTATCTTGATTCTCCTTCCTCCTTGTGAAGTTAGAGAAGGCCAGACACTGCCCTCATGCTGTTTTTACACACACATGCACCTTCTGCAAGTTAGAGCCCATCATTTTGAAACACTTAATCTGAAAGCATTCCGTCGTGTTAAAAACCCATTGCTCTTATCATAGGGAATGCTGACATCTCCCTTTTCCATGAAAGAAGAGGAAGAGCTGTTGGGTTCTCTTTTATTAGACTTTCAAATGTTGTGAGTTTTTGAATTGTTGCAAACATGGTCTTAAAATTCTTTTATCACGTTATTATACAAGCAAAGTCATTGATGGTGACCATCAAAACTTTGAAGAGCTCGTGGTTAAAAAGTCGTGATGAGGAATTGTTGCAAGGAGCTATTTCAAACATAAAACCTGATATAAAAGAAATGATGTTCATGAAAGCCAGCTCATGCTTTTTATTAAAAATGTCAGAAGATTTTATTTGGAAGTTTTGTACAAATTCAATACTTACCAATACATTTCCTTACCAAGCCCCCATATAAATGTCTCCAAAAATTCTCCAGTTTATTCTAGCACTTAATTAGCCTTTTCTGTGGGCTTCTAAAGGAGACTTGGTGGTACAGTGGTTAGAGCACTTGGCTGCTAACCAAAAAGTCGGTGGTTCTAACTCACCGGCAGCTCCATGGGAGAAAGATGTGGCAGTCTGCTTCCATAAAGATTACAGCCTTGGAAACCCTGTGGGGTGGTTCTACTCTGTCCTACAGCATCACTGTGAGTCAAATTTGACTCAATGGCAATGGGTTTAAATGGATGTGTTTCTAATATGAGAAAGGTTGGGAAGCACTGGGCAGGAGGAAGTTCTCTTTTATTATTATTGCTATTTTTTTGTGTGTGCTTTAAGTGAAAGTTTACAAATCAAGTCAGTCTGTCATACAAAATTTATATACACCTTGCTATACTCTCTGCCTAATGAGACAGCACACTCCTTCGTTCCACCCTGTATTCCCTGTGTGCATTCAGCCAGCTCCTGTCCCCCACTGCCTTTTCATCTCCCCTCTGGACAGGAGCTGCCAACATAGTCTCATGTGTCTACTTGAGCCAAGAAGCTCACTCCTCACCAGTATCATTTTCTGTCTTATGGCCCAGTCCAATCCCTGTCTGAAGAGTTGGCTTTGGGAATGGTTCCAGTCTTGGGCTAACAGATGGTCTGGGGGCCTTGACCCCTGGGGTCCTTCTAGTCTCAGTCAGACCATTAAGTCTGGTCTTTTAACGAGAATTTGAGGTCTGCATTCTACTATTCGGGCAAGTTCTGCTTCCCCAGGGCCCACAGCAATTCAGACCCAGCCTTCTGAGACATAGAGTAGGCAGAAGCTGACCCCCAGCCCCCAGGATTCCCTTACAACACCAGCCATGCGGGAGTCAGGGAAAGGCTAAAAGGGCCTTTTGCAAAGACCCAACCAGTTGCCATTGAGTCAGTTCCAACTCATGGAAACCCCATGTGTTGTCAGAGTAAAACTGTGCTCCACAGGGTTTTCAGTGGATGATTTTTTGGAATTAGATCACTAGACCTTTCTTCCAAGGGGCCTCTGGGTGAACTCAAATCTCCAACCTTTTGTTTAGCAGCCTAGTGAGTTAACCATGTGCATAACCCAAGGACTCCTCTACAAAGACGGCTAGAGCATTTCACCTCTTCTAAAAAAAAAAAAATTTTTTTTTTTTTTTTTTTTATCAGACAGGGAAAGCTCCAGCCCTTAGCAATGAGGCCAGATGTTGTTTATTCCCCACGCCTCTTGGTACTGTGGCCTCTATGGGAGATGGCAAGTCTTCATCCTTGGAGGGTGGATTAATTTCCAGAAAAGCTTTGAGTCACCTGCAGCTAAACTCAAATGAATAAAACACATTTTAAGATGCTTAATGACTTTTGGAATCCCAAAGAAGCATGACATAAATTGATTTTTTTTTTCTATTTTTCCTAAACAGACTCAGAGGGCAATTTCCTAAGCCAAATGCTTCAAGTATGTCTGTAACAATCATACTGGTTCCCCTGGTTTGCAGGGAAAGTGTCGATTAAACATATGAGGTCTGATATCTGTAATTAAATATCATTTCCCTTGCTTTATAACTATTCCTCCTAGGATCCATGAAACAAATTCTCTAAATAGAGGCCTCCAAGAGACAGCTAAAAGACTTTTACTATCGTTTCCACTGAAGTTCTAACAATTAAATTTATTGTTCATTATTAAGAGCAGTCATTTAGGGATTTATTGTCTTCAAGGAGTGGAAATGATATCTTGACAGCGTCAGTTACAAATCTCGGTGACACGTGGGCACTCTAACTGCTGTTAGTCCATTTCTATTCAATTTCAGGCTAAAGGCAGTGTGTTCACTAGGCAATTAAAATTCAAAAGAGAATGAGTGAAGGAAAAAGAGACAATGAATATAAGTGCAGATGTGGCAGGGTGGGGTATTTAACATAACAAAGCAATAAATCAGGATGACATTGATTTTTCCCAGAGCTCCAGAGTTATTCAGGTTTTCCCTCTCATTTTGTTTACTGCTTGTTTCATTTTTTCCCGTTTATTTTAAATATGCTTACCATATTTTGCGTAAATAGCACGCACCTTCTACTTTTTCTTTTCTACGTTTGTTTGCCAGCCCCTTCTCCCCCATCCCCGTATTTTCGTAACACGCTATGCTAATTTTTTTTACAGCAAAGTGTAAAAAAAAAAAATGGCATAGCAGCCCTTATGAAAATACCTGGCAGGGGGAGGGCATGGTTGGCAAACAAACATAGAAGGCACGCATTATTTGTGTAAAAATGTGGTATTCGTTCATAATTATGAAATTAATATGTGCTTTTTCAAAAAAAAAACAGCTGGGCAAAGTAAATGATGAAAGTTTCCCCACACATTTCTTTTTTACATAAAATATAATGAATTAAAAATTTATTCCCTCTCTAGTTAAGCCTACAGAACGAAGTTCTACTCTGATCCACAGGGTTTGGTTTTGGTTATTTTACTGTACAGCTCTGTTTTTTATCATGGTTTCACTGTTCTGCTTTTCCCTCCACCCGCTCCTCCCTCTCGCACTTTTGTTTTCCATCCTGATTCCTTTTGTGGGTTCGTTTGAGCCTCCGGGGGACGTTCCTGCGGCAGGCGGCTCGTAAGCCCGGCTCCCCGCGCCACTGGCTCCCTCTTGTGGCTCCAGAAGGTCACTGCGTGCCTGCAGGTCTGCCAGCTTCTCCAGGGAGCGGGACGCGGGGAGGGCGGACGCTCACCAGGAGCCCAGCAATTCTGAGCCTGGTCGGGAGTTAGTCCTCTGGCTCTCAGGAGACTCCCAGAGAGCACTCCGCGTCTCCGAAGACACGTTAGGGCCCCTGTGGCCCCTTCTCCTTCCTTAGATTGCTCACGTTCTCTCGTGGCATGAGAATTGCCAAGAAACAGGAGAGGAGCACAGCCTTCAGCACTAAAGAGTGTGTCAGGAGTGTGTGTGTGTGTGTAAGTGTATGTATGCCTGAGACTGTGTGTGCATTTCTGTGTGTGAATGTATGTGAGAGCATGTGTGTAGCTGTGTGTGAATGTATGTGTGTGAGTGTATGTATATGTGAGAATATTGTGTGTGTGTTTGTGTGGATGTATGTGAGAGTAAGTGTATAAGTGCATGTGAGTGTATGTACGTGTGAGAGTGTGTGAGTGTGTGTATGTGTGTTTGTGAGTGTGAATGCATGTGTGTATGTGTGTGTATGTGATTATGTGTGTGTGCAAGTGTGTGTATGTGAGTAGGTGTGTGAGCATAAGTATGTGAGTGTATACATGTGTATGTGTGTATGTGTTTGTGAGTGTGAGTGTATGTGTGTATGTGTGTGAGTGTATGTGTGAGAGTATGTGTGCAAGTGTATGTGAGGAGGTGTGTGAGCATATGTATGTGACTGTATATGTGTGTATGTGTGTCTATGTATGTGTGAGAGTGTATGTGTGAGAATGTGTGTGAGTGTGTATGATTATGTGTGTGTGCAAGTGTGAGTGTATGTGTGAGAGTATGTGTGCGAGTGTGTGTATGTGAGTAGGTGTGTGAGTGTATGTATGTGAGTGTGTCTGTGTGTGTATGTATGTGAGGATGTGTGTGAGTGCATGTAAGTTTGTGAGTGTGAGTGTGTGTGTGAGTGACAGTATGTGTGTGAGTGTGACAGTATGTGTTTGTGTACGTGTATCTGTGTGACAGACAGTTTGTGTTGCATGCGAGTGACCTGGGAGGAGAGACAGGGAAGAGGTGTAGACAGAAGCTTGCTACATCACTTTCCAAATCTGGGGGGGTGGGTTTAAAATCCATTTGTTTAACAAACAGATAGCAGGCACTCAGAATATGCTGGCAGTGGGCATTCCAGTCTGAACCAGACGCGCTTCTGCTGCCAAGGTGCTCTTTTACAGCAATGGGAGAGATGGCTTGTGGGAAATGCCGGTCTCTGAACAACCCTGAATCACCACTAACCAGCTTTGTGACCTTCAAGTGAGTCACATCACCTCACTGAGCCTTAATTTTCTCATCTGTAAAATGAAAACAAAAGTATCTGCCTTCATTCACCTTCACTGGGTTGTCACGAAAGTCAGCTGAAAGTGCCCTGAAAACCTCATAGAGATGCAAGCTAACATTGTTAGTATTTTCAGTGTAATTAGAGGGGAAACCCTGGTGGCCTAATGGTTAAGTGCTACCGCTGGTAACCAAAAGGTTAGCAGTTTGAATCCACCAGGCGCTCCTTGGAAACTCTATGGGGCAGTTCTACCCTGACCCATAGGGTCACTATGAGTCCGAATTGGACTCAACAGCAACGGTTTTTTTTTTTTTTTAATAAAAGAAAAAAAAAAGTATCTCAAAATAACTTTCCTACAACTTGTGCCTGGAATTTTCATCAAACAAATCACTCTTTAAAGAGTCTTCTTAACTGGAATAAGGTTATGACACCTGGAGATGCAATGTCGGTTTGTAGGTGCTAGTTTGCTGGATTGGAGCCCTGGTGGCACAGTGGATAAGAGCTCAGGCTGCTAACCAAAACGTCAGCGGGATGAACTCACCAGCTGTTCCTCGGAAACCCTATGGGGTAGTTCTACTCTGTCCTGTAGAGTCACTATGAGTTGGATAATCCATGAACCGTATCTCCTGGCGTTCCAGTGGAAGTCTACTGTGGGAACTGGTCTGGTAACTTACCGACGTGGCAGGGCAGCCTTCTCGCTCTCCCCCTAAAACAGCTGTCCCTGAACATTGCACTTACCTAGTGACTCCAGCACGGGATTGTGAGGCCTCTACCACGCCCCTCTTTCCCTAGGGGTTTCAAAGCACCATCCCTACTTAGGCTGGGACTGCTCTGGATCCTTGGTACTGCTGCCACTGTGGTAGAGTGACCTTTGGCCCAGTTCAAGGTTGTAGCAGAGGCTGACAGTGCCCGGCCCTTATCTCCTTGGCACTCACCTCTAGACACCAATGGCTACCTCTGTGAACTGGTTTTTCTCTGCCTGAGGGCTGTTTGGAGCCCTGGTGGTACAGTGGTTAAGAGCTCGGCTGCTAACCAAAAAGTCAGCAGTTCAAACCCACTAACTGCTCCTTGGAAACCCTATGGAGCAGTTCTACTCTGACCTATAGGGTCACTATGAGTTGGAACTGACTCATTTGGTTTATGGAGTGCGATTTTGGGCTGCCAGTGAGTTAATGGCCCCAGAAGTAACCCTCAAGCAATGATAGATGGGGTGTGAGTGAAAAAGTACACCAACTTCCTCACCTCTGGGGGCATTGGGTAACTCTGGGGGATGTTCAACAATGTTTCCCAGTGGATTGAGAACCAGTGTCCCACAGAGGTCATCTGCTTGATAACATACTCTTTATTGGCTTCCTTCCTTTTTCTGTCTCCACTAGTACTTCTTGGGATCCCATCACAAACAAACTACTTGAACTCAAATTCTTGTATCAACCTAAGACAGTTGGTGCTAGAAGTGGTTCTGGGAAGCAGATCTCCAGAATGGGATTCTGGAACTGGAGCTGGGTCACTCACCAGTGGGATGGCAACAAGACCCCGCTGTTGCTGCTAAGTGGGTTTTGAAGGATCCTTTAAGGTTCTGGTCTTTCTCTTCTTGCGATGAGTTCTACAAGATTCTCATCTGCAGTGGATTGGGATGGAGTCCACTGGAAGGAGACAAACCGGTTCGTGGAACAGCTCTGGCACTTTAGAGATACAGCAGCAAAAGATGATAGCGTTTGATCATTGTTAGCTGCCATCAAGCTGAACATCACACACAACAGGGTTGGACTGTTGTGATGCATCGGGTCTTTGGAACTATTCCACTAGGCCTTTCTTCCTAGTTCATATTAGTCTGGAAACTCCACTGAAGCCTGCTCAGTATCATACAACATGCAAGTCTCCACATGGTGCCTGCACAGGAGGGTCACTGGCCGCTAAACCACCACTGCCCCTATAGGGTTCGTTAGCTGTTGTTAACTGCAATTGAAACCCAGATCAGCGAACCACCAACTCACAACATAGTGTGAAAGCCTAAAGGCTTCCATGGCAGTGCTTAAAAAGACCTTCATCTCCTGCATCCAAGGACAGATGGTGAAGAAAATCAGGTTCAGGACCTGATTGTCAGAGTGTGGGAGTAACAACAGAAATTGAATTCACAGCCGTGGCATGTCTCCTACAGGGAAATAAAAGTCCTGATAAGAAAGGACTGGGATCCTGAGACCTGAGAGGGGGAACCTTGGGCTGATATGCCAGAGAGCCTTGAACCTTCAGATTCCCTAGAACTTCCGGGCTGGCAGAAGTAGGTCTCTCCTGCCTGCTGTAGGAGAGAAGCCTTCCCTTACCTGGAGTTTGAACAAAGCCTTCCACAAGCCAAATACCTGGCTGTATGATGTCTGCGGGCCTAAAGTTTGGCCCTTATGTCTCCTTATTGCTGCTAGACCAATAATTATGGTCAAGTCTCAACATGGATTAAGTGGGGAAATACTGCCCCTGCTATGGGAGAAGAGGGATCATTCCCCCAAACAGCTTCAGGGCCTGGCCAATAAACACTGGCAGAAACTCAGAAACATGCCTGGGAATGGATCTCGGGTGTCAAGCCAGGGTTGGGAAGGACAGAAAACAAGGATGGATAAGTTTGAGTTTATTGATATGGGAGTACTCTCTCATGACTCAGGATATCCTGGCAAAAGCATAGAGGGCACTCCCCTTGTTAAAGTAATAAGGAACCCACTGGGGGTGAGGGGGTACCGACATCCCTGAAAGGCTCAGTGTTGTTGCTAATTGACATTGAGTCTATTACAACTCATGGAGACCCACTGTGTGCAGGACAGAACTACTCCATAGGGTGTGACCTTTCAGAAGCAGATCTCCAAGCCTTACTTCTGAGGTGCCTCTGGGTAGGTTTGAACCGTCAACCTTTCAGTTGCTGGCCCAGCACTTAACCATTTGCACCCCCCAGGGTCTCAATGGGAATGACACTATTCTGGAATACCACAGACCAGGTGGAGGCACTTAACCACCGGAAGCAAGGTGGAAGCAATTAGTGTAATGGGAAGCAATGCAGAAAGACATCTAGGGGGGCTTTGACCTGCAGAGACCTCTAGTTATCGCTAATAGACCATGATGTACCTAGAGGTGAGATCATGGGCAGCCAGTGAGAGCACTGCTTGACCTATATGACCAAAATGATGAAGAGCGAGCAAGCAAAAGGATAATGTCAGCTGGCACAGTGAAAAATCATAATCCCTTACTCAGTTTCCAGACCTGAGTCAGTTCTTAGATCCAGAGTCCGTTGATTGAAGTGGAAGCCAGGTGCCTTTGAGGAAGGAGTCTGCAACACACCATACCAGCTATAATTACTAGCTTTCCCCTAATCCTTCCCCAAAGTTTCCCATGGCCATTTGCCAGAATAAATCTACACTGAAGGAAGGAGAGTAGGGAGCTCTTTCAAAGATTGTTAGATATAGGGTCTGAGTTGGCACTGATAACAGGGGACTCAAAACACCACCACAGCTATGGCTCTCTGCTAGAATGGGACCATGCAGACACATGTGATAAATTGCCCAAGTCAGCCTTATAGTGGACCCAATGAGTTCATGAATCATACTGTGGCCATTACCCTCGTCCAGTGGTCTGCTGGTAAATGAGCTCTCCATAAAGCAAGAGGAGGAGAAGGAGAAGAAGAAAAGAAGGAAGCTGTGATTTGTATATGTAGCGTTTGCTGATTTCCATACTACAATCATTGTTCCTGCCCTGGCCAATTTCAAGCTATGGGTATGACACGAAGTTGGGAGAAGATGCACATAACAGGCTCTCTCTCACTTCTCAGTGGGAGGCAGTACAAGCTGGCCCCAGCCCATCACTGCCCCATCCCTGAGTATATGAAAGGATGGGTCTGCTGTGCAGCTGACAGAACCCATCTGGGAATTTGCGAGAAATTCAGAATCTCAGGCTCTCCCGTGACCTATTGAATCAGAATCTGCATTTTAACCAGACCCCCAGGTGAGTCATATACATATTAAGGGGTGAGAAGCACTGCTTCAGAACTACCTACAGACCCACAGCAGGAAGAACATCCAGTGTCTTGTTGTTGTTGTTAGGTGCCTTCCAGTCAGTTTCGACTCATAGCCACCCTATGCACAACGGAATGAAACACTGCCCAGTCTTGAGCCATCCTTACAATTGTCGTTATGCTTGAGCCCATTGTTGCAGCCACTGTGTCAACCCATCTTGTTAAGGGTCTTCCTCTTTTCCGCTGACCCTGTATGTTACCAAGCATGATGTCCTTCTCCAGGGACTGATCCCTTCTGACAACATGGCCAAAGTATGTAAGACCCAGTCTCACCATCCTTGCTTCTAAGGAACATTCTAGTTGTACTTCTTCGAAGACAGATTTGTTCGTTCTTTTGGCAGTCCATGGTATATTCAATATTCTTCGCCAACACCACAATCCAAAGGCATCAACTCTTCTTCAGTCTTCCTTATTCATTGTCCAGCTTTCACATGCATATGATGAAACTGAAAATACTATGGCTTGGGTCAGGCAGACCTTAATCTTCAAGGTGACATCTTTGCTTTTTAACACTTTAAAGAGGTCTAAGGCAGCAGTTCTTTTCAGAAGTAGACTGCTGGGTCCTTCTTCCTAGTCTGTCTTAGTCTGGAAGCTGAGCTGAATCCTGTCTGCTGTGGGTGACCCTGCTGGTATTTGAATACCGATGGCATTGCTTCCAGCATCACACAAGCCCACACAGTACCACAAACTGACAGACATGTGGGGGACTTGAATTAGGAGAGGCCTCTATCCTGATCCATGGACTTGGGATGTTCTACCTCTGCAATCCCATGAGCCATTTCCTTGATATAAATCTCTTGCTATGAGTCAGAATTGACTTGATGGCAACAGTTTTTGTTGTCGTCACTTATATACATTTTTATACTTTACTGATTTTGCTTCTCTAGAGAACCCAGCCTAAATAAACCCTTTAAAAAACCCATTGCTGTTGAGTTGATTCCAACTCATAACAACCCTATAGGACGGAGTAGAACTGCCCCATAGGGTTTCCAAGGAGTAGCTGGTGGATTCAAATTGCTGACCTTTTGGTTAGCAGCTAAGTTCTTAACCACTGCACCACCAGGGGAAATGAGCCTGTGACTTCATCCAAACACCTACCACCATCGTCATCATCAACTGTCATCATTATCATCATGGAGCCGTATTCATTAGGTGTCCACCTAACCATGTACCATGTTTTTAATAACAGCACGTAACGAACAGGCATTGCCTTGCCGTAGCTAGTCCCATTTCCACAGCATTTTTACAAAGTAATCAAGCTTATTTATTTTTCATCCTCTGACAGGATTCTACAACTTCCTTTCACTTACAGTTTTAAGTCACCTTCCCTGGCAACCTCCACTTTCCCCCACCATACAATTCACAGTTTCTGTCCACCCCAGCGCAGCCAGGCTCTTCCTTGCCCTGCCCCTCCACCTTTGCCCACTTACTCAGAGATTTCTGCTATTGTCAAAGCTGCCAAAGACAACAATGCTTCAACTGCCAGGAAGCAGTCTTCACACTCTCAGGATTTCCTATTATGTGAGGTACAGTCTCTTCCAGAAACACAACTGCATCTAAAAATAGAAACTGCCAGAGTTTACCTTCATCTCAGTACAATGACTCCGTGACCGGCCTTGAATGAGGGCCAAACACTTTGAAACACAGAGACTCTTTGTCAATGGAGGTGAAGGAAACTGCTTTCCAGAGACTTCCAAACTGGGGTAGGCAGCTGTTTACTTATTCCCCATTCTTTGTTATTTTGTCTTATTTTGCCAGTAAAGCCTGGGTAGGAGGAAGGAAAGAGAGGAAGAGTGGGGGGCATGGACAAAAAGGAAGGAGTGAAGGGGAGCGGGCTAAGGAAGACCAGTAGATGGGAGTTAGCTGTGGAGAGGAGGGGATGGCTGAAGAGAAAAGGAAGAGTAATTGGTGAGTTGTTGGAAGGAGGGAGGATGAACTGGAGAAGACGAGAAGAAAACGAAGTAAATTTCTATATGATTTTCAGCAGTCTCTACATAGCTGGAATGCTCACAACTTCACAGCTGGCTCATGGTTTCCTGAGCTTGGAGAATAAGAGCCAATTTTAATGTTGGTGCCAAACTCGTATTGTTTTTGTCTTTCTTTACAGTCACCTGAATAATAGCATAACTGCCTCTGGGAAGAAGAGTTCTCACCTCTATCCTCATAGCTCTGTCTGTCTGTCTGCCCCCGCTCCCTGCGTGTGTGTGGGGGGTGGGGGTGGATGTGGGGGGGTGGTGTGTGTGTGGTGTGTGTGTGTGTGTGTGTGGTGTGGTAGAGAAGATAAAAAACAGAAAATAGGTTCTTTAAAACCTGAAAGAAGATTTAGGTGTTTGTCTCACCAACTTGAAACCAGGAAAAATAAACTGTAATTAAATTGTAGAAAGGCAGGCATTAGGCTACTGTGTGAGAAGAAACCCCACCCTGGAAAAAAAGGAGGTGATCCTGGAAGACAGATGGAAGTTCTCAACGGTATCGCTGTGTGTAGACATTGTAAAGGACGTTTTTAATGAACTGGGAATTCAGAAGGTAAGAGAATTGAGAGACACCAGAAGCAATGGAGTTTGAAGTTATTGAGAAAGAGAAACAAGCAAAAGGCTATGAGTCCTCCTAGGCCCGCCAGCTTCTTGGATTAAATAATCCGAGAAGCCAGACTATATGAAGAAGAACAGGGCACCAGGATTGGAGGTAGACTCATTAACAACCTGTCTTATGCAATTTTATTAGTCTTTTCAAAGAATGATCTGTTGGCATTGTTGATCTTCCTTATTTTATTACTTTGTATTATTTTTTTCATTATTTCCTTCCTTCTGTTTTTTTTGTTGTTTGTTTGTTTTGGTGATAGAGAGTTATTTTGCAGGGTTTTTTTTCCCCTAACTCTTTGATAGAATGATAGAATTTTGCAAGATCAACGACTTCTTCATTGCAAATACCTTCTTTCACCAACATAAACGGCGACTATACACATGGACCTCGCCAGATGGAACACACAGAAATCAAATTGACTACATCTGTGGAAAGAGACGATGGAAAAGCTCAATGTCATCAGTCAGAACAAGGCCGGGGCCGACCATGGAACAGACCATCAATTGCTCACATGCAAGTTCAAGCTGAAACTGAAGAAATTCAGAGCAAGTCCACGAGAGCCAAAATATGACCTTGAGTATATCCCACCTGAATTTAGAGATCATCTCAAGAATAGATTTGACGCATTGAACACTAGTGACCGAAGACCAGACGAGTTGTGGAATGACATCAAGGACATCATCCATGAAGAAAGCAAGAGGTCACTGAAAAGACAGGAAAGAAAGAAAAGACCAAGATGGATGTCAGAGGAGACTCTGAAACTTGCCCTTGAACGTCGAGCAGCTAAAGCAAAAGGAAGAATTGATGAAGTGAAAGAACTGAACAGAAGATTTCAAAGGGCCTCTCGAGAAGACAAAGTAAAGTATTATAATGACATGTGCGAAGAGCTGGAGATGGAAAACCAAAAGGGAAGAACACACTTGGCGTTTCTCAAGCTGAAAGAACTGAAGAAAAAATTCAAGCCTCGAGTTGCAATAGTGAAGGATTCCATGGGGAAAATATTAAACGACTCAGGAAGCATCAAAAGAAGATGGAAGGAATACACAGAGTCATTATACCAAAAAGAATTAGTTGATATTCAACCATTTCAAGAGGTGGCATATGATTAGGAACCGATGGTACTGAAGGAAGAAGTCCAAGCTGCTCTGAAGGCACTGGCAAAAAACAAGGCTCCAGGAATTGATGGAATATCAATTGAGATGTTTCAACAAACAGAGGCAGTGCTGGAGGTGCTCGCTCATCTATGCCAAGAAATATGGAAGAGAGCTTCCTGGCCAACTGACTGGAAGAGATCCATATTTAGGCCTATTCCCAAGAAAGGTGATCCAACCGAATGTGGAAATTATAGAACAATATCATTAATATCACACGCAAGCAAAATTTTGCTGAAGATCATTCAAAAACAGCTGCAGCAGTATAACAACAGGGAACTGCCAAAAATTCAGGCCAGTTTCAGAAGAGGACCTGGAACCAGGGATATCATTGCTGATGTCAAATGGCTCCTGGCTGAAAGCAGAGAATACCAGAAGGATGTTTACCTGTGTTTTATTGACTATGCAAAAGCGTTTGACTGTGTGGATCATAACAAATTATGGATAAGGTTGCGAAGAAAGGGAATTCCAGAACACTTAATTGTGCTCATGAGGAACCTTTACATAGTTCAGGAGGCAGTTGTTTGGACAAAACAAGGGGATACTGATTGGTTTAAAGTCAGGAAAGGTGTGCATCAGGGTTGTATTCTTTCACCATACCTATTTAATCTGTATGCTGAGCAAATAATCTGAGAAGCTGGAGTATATGAAGAAAACGGGGCATCAGGATTGGAGGAAGACTCATTAACAACCTGCATTATGCAGATGACCCAACCTTGTTTGCTGAAAGTGAAGAGGACTTGAAGCACTTACTAATGAAGATCAAAGACCACAGCCTTCAGTATGGATTGCACCTCAATATAAAGAAAACAAAAATCCTCACAACTGGACCAATGAGCAACATCATGATAAACGGAGAAAAGATTGAAGTTATCAAGGATTTCATTTTACTTGGATCCACAATCAACAGCCACGGAAGCAACAGTCAAGAAATCAAAAGACTCATTGCATTGGGTAAATCTGCTGCAATGGGCCTCTTCAAAGTGTTGAAGAGCAAAGATGTCACCCTGAAGACTAAGGTGCACCTGACCTAAGCCATGGTATTTTCAGTTGCATCATATTAATGTGAAAGTTGGACAATGAATAAGGAAGACCGAAGAAGAATTGATGCCTTTGAATTGTGGTGTTGGTGAAGAATATTGAATATACCATGGACTGGCAAAAGAACAAACAAGTCTGTCTTAGAAGAAGTGCAACCAGAATGCTCCTTAGAAGCAAGGATGGTGAGACTGGGTCTTACATACTTTGGCCATGTTGTCAGAAGGGATGAGTCCCTGGAGAAGGACATCATGCTTGGTAAAGTACAGGGTCAGTGGAAAAGAGGAAGACCCTCAATGAGGTGGATTGACACAGTGGCTGCAACAATGAGCTCAAACATAACAACAATTGTAAGGATGGTACAAGACTGGGCAGTGTTTCGTTCTGTTGTGCATAGGGTCGCTATGAGTCGGAACAGACTCAACGGCACCTAACAACAACAGGCCTGCCAGCTCTCATGATCCAGGGGAAAGCAGACTCAGGTTCTAGTCCCAGCTCTGCCCTTTACCAGCTGGGTGACCTGGAAGTACTTGCTTCACTTCTCTCGGCCTCAGGTTCCCCATCTGTAAATCCAGGAATATTAGACCCATTTCATAAAATAATCAGGATTACATGAGATGTGAATGAAAAGTTCTACTTCCCATACATTCAGGGGGTAGTAGGGGAAAAAGAAAAAAAAAAGCTTTGACCTGAAATCAGGCATTGGACTAGAAACAAAAAAGGGGATGTCAGGAGACCAAAGATAGAGTTCATATGGGGCATGAGCAAAAAATACTGTGACCATAAGAGCCTAAACAAGGTGAGAGAGGAAAAGTGGTTGGAGTAGTTGTCTTAGGCTGCGTTGTCTAGAGAAGCAAAACCAGCAAAGTGTATAAATATCTGTATAGAGAGACTTATATCAAGGAAATGGCTCACATGGTTGTAGAGGCTGGAACATCCCAAGTCCGTGGGTCAGGCCACAGGGGCTAGTGAACCCGAGATCGGCAGATCAGAGAACAGGGCTCTTGCTCACAGGCTTTGAAGATCAAGGAATCCCAAGATCAGCAGGCAAGACAACAGATAAGCTGCTACCTCAAGTCCCAAGAACTGGAGGTCAGATGAACAGGAGCCAGCTGTAGGATCCAGAGCAGGGAAAAACCCCCAAGCCTTGCCAGACAGCCATCTATATTGGATGCAGGCCACACCCCCAAGGAAATGCCCTTTCAACTGATTGGCTACTCAGAGTAGATCCCATCATGGAGGTGGTCACATATCAAATCTCATAACGAAAGTGACCACATCATCATACAACTGCCAAACTACTTCATAACTGCCAAACCGGTGAGAATTGTAGCCCACTCAAGGTGACACACGACCTTAACCATCACAGTAGGAAAGGAACCAAGTTGCTGTATACTGTGGCTCAGAGCAACTAAAGAGGGGGCAAGGGGAAGCTTCTCTCTCTAGAAGTACAGAAAGAATATATCAAGATGCATAGAATTAGAATATCACCATTTTGCAATCCCTAAAGAAATAATGGACTCCCTGGGTAGCGCAAACAGTTAATCTGCAGGATTGCTAACTGAAAGGTTGGAAGTTTGAGTCCACCCACAGCTGCCTCAGAATAAAGTCCTGGCAATGTACTTCTGAAAAATCAGCCATCGAAAACCCAATGGAATGAATTTCTACTCTGACACACATAGGGTCACCATGAGTTGGAATCAACTCCATGGCAACTGGTTTGGTTTTGTTTTTGAATGAAATAATGGACCTAGGCAATGATCATTGTGCCAGTTATCAATTCATTGCCTCCCAGCTCCAAATCCACCCTAGATACCTGCCGTGTGATAATGGATTGGACTCTTAAAGCGTTTCTACTTTACAATGAGCACAACGTTAAGCTTTATCAGTAGAGGGTGCTGGAGAAGGGGCTTCTCTTCCTGGTTCCAGTGTACAAGGCTTTAGTTTTTCTTGTTGGACCTACCCAGCCTGTCAACAGTGAGCGTGTATGCGTGGTGGGGGAGAGGGAAAGGGAATGATCCAGTAGTGCTCTGCCTCAGCCACGTGCCCAGAACGCAATCCCTCAGTGGCCTCGGAGCCACGGCCTGGGCCTGATGACTACCTTGCCATAGCCTTTCTGATGTGGACACCATACACTCTAAGCTTCACATCCACAGTGGCGCCCCAATGCCCTCTGTTAGCACCCACCAGTGCAGACTTGCCTATGTCCGCTAACATTGTTTCTCACCACTCTCCCACCGTGAGCACACACACTTCAGGCCTTGTACCCACAGTGGCACCCACTAGCCTTGGCTTGCCTGTACACCATTGAGTTATTTCCTGCTTGCCCAGTAGCTGTGGACTAGCTCTGGTCAGGACAACCCAGTTATGTAGTGTCCTGTAAGCTCATCTTCTCCGACAAAGTTTAAACCCCAGCCTTGAGGAGCAGCCTCCTTCCAAATGTATTTTTCCCTGAGTACTCTCCCTCGGCCATAGGAGACCCTTTGGAGGTCTCTTTACATCTTCATAATTACTCTCCAATCATATTTCAATAATTCTTTATATTGCACTTCCCCTATTGGAATTACTTCATGGTTTCTATTTCCTGGGTCAACCTAGAATGATACAATCATGATTGCAGCTAACCTCACAAAGAATTTGCCAGAATAACGTGGATTTGTTGGACATACACAACACAACTTATAAAGTATTCTTGCCGAAATATCAACCCTGATTCTGATCAAGCCTTGGATCTAACTTCAAGTGTTCAAGAAGTAAAAGAGATAAAAGAACATGATAAAAGACACCATTGAATGCAATCAGCAAACTCCAGGCTATGGGAAACTCCGTAGAAAAAATAACCAGAATTCTTCGACAAATAAGTTGCAAGAAATGGCGAGAATGAACCTATAAAAGACATATTAACCAATTTTAACTTATGAACTGTATTTGGATCCTGATCAACTCAGATTGTTTTAAAAAAATATATGAGCCAATAGAGGAAATTTGAACATTGGATATTCGGTGATACTAAAGAAATTATTTTTATTTTTTTAATGTGATAATAATATTGTGCATATTTTAAAAGTTCTGACCTTTTAAATATGTGTACTAAAATATTAACAAATTTGATGATAAGATAATGGGAATTTGTTTTAAAATAATGCTTGAACGGGGTAGAAGTAGGTGGGGTATTATGAGCTGGTAGTTATCGCAGCTAGGTGATAAATACATGGAGCTCATAAAAAAAAATTTTAAAGTGCTCCTACAAATCAATAAGAAGAAAAGATAATGTAATTGAGAAATGAGTAAAGGGTATAAACAGGCAATTCATGAAAGAAATATCTATGGCCAAAAATATAAATGTAAATGTACTCAACCTTGCTAGTAATGAAGAAATTGCAAATATAAACAATAATGAAAAATGAGTGGGGATATGGAGGAGAAGTTATTCCCACTGATACGAACATCTGGAAAGATAATTTGGCAGAATTTTTCAAAATGTAAAATGCACATTTCCTTAAGCCCAGGAGTTTTGCTTCTAGATATCTACCTTGAAGAAATACGCAAATATGTGAACCAAAATTTCAGTTCATTGCAGCATTTTTCGAAATAGCAAAACGTCTAGAAGCAAACTAGATGCCCATGAATGGAGAAGTCATTGAAGTGGTGAAATAAAGCAACTATCCATCCACACAGGGGACCCTCTGCAGCAATTAAAGAGAACAACTGAGTGGGCTGGCCTGGAAAGGACTTCAATACATATTGTGAAGTAAAAAAATCACGCTACAGAGAAACGTGCTCCATTTGATTTCATTTCAATAAAAATAAAATGAAACCAAACAAAGAGACTTAGAATAAGCCCCCAAAATGATATATTTGTAAATGTTTGTATATGTACATATGACTTATACATATATGTACATATACATATTTGGTTGATTTTTCATAACGTGTTCATAGCGCTTGTATGACAACTTATTTTACTTTCTGTTTGTTTATGAATTTGGCAAATAAATCATTAGTGATCAGAGCAAGAGCAGTTTCCAAGGCATGATGGGAATGGAGACTGTGGCGGACTGGGAGTATGGTGGGTCTCTCCTCGGCGGGTATACTTAGGTCAGGTCCTAGCCCATCCTACCCATCAGAACCCATTGGTATATAGGTAACCAGACAGGTTTCAAGATGAGCTTTCCTATTTAAAGGGCTTCCTCAAATATGTATTGTCATAAGATTTTAGAGCTGCAGAACTCTTAAAAAAAAAAAAAAAAACCAGTGCCGTCGAGTCGATTCCGACTCATAGCAACCCTATAGGGTAGAGTAGAACTGCCTCATAGAGTTTCCAAGGAGCGCCTGGTGGGATCGAACTGCCAGAGACCCCAAAAAACCAAACCCAACGCCGTCAAGCTAACTCCGACTCAGCAACCCTACAGGATTTCCAAGAAGCAGCTGGTGTATTTGAACTGCCGACCTTTTGGTTAGCAGCCAAGCTCTTAACCACTGCGCCACCAGGGCTCCTCTCAGAGACCAGCTGATCAAACTCCTGATGTTTAAAAATGAGAAAGCTGAGAGCAAGAGACGCTGAGTGAATTGCCCAAGGCCTCCAGCCTACTTTGCGATTTAAAGGGCCTCTAGCTAAGCCAGCATGAGGAGGGACAGCCAGGAAAGCACGCGGAGGGGGTACCCTCTGGAAATCTGGGAACTCTGATTCTGGTCGAGGAAGTAACTCGGGAATTAAGTGTTCAGGATGACCATACAGATTAAAATTCCTGCAAAGTTGCTGACAGCTGCGTAGGGATGACTGGCATCCAGCGATAAATCACCGCCGGGATCAGGGCTATGAGTCATGCCAGGCTTTGTTCTTTGCAGGACCGCACATTTTTCTCTGGCCTCCCCTGCTCTTTATCAGGGCCTTGCTCCTGCCCGGATCGCTGGGCTGAAGGGCCCACTGAGCTTGGCCCCTTTCCTGTCTTGGCAGGCTGCCGTGGCCAGGGTGATGGAGGAGTGTTTACAGGCATCAGATCCCAGGAACTGTCCTCTGTTCTGTCTGACGAGTCCCAGATTCAGATAGGCAGAGAGGTGAAAAGAGCACTGGATAAAGAGTCCACCCGCCTGGGCTTGCCTCTGTCGCTAAAGCAGCTGCCTGAGCTGAAGCAGGCATTCGAGGTTTTCCCAACATGCAAAGTAAAAGGGTTAGACAAGATTTCCCCACGTCTCATGTTTTGGGAAACCATACTCGGGTGAAAGAAGCTTTCAGCTTGAGTCGCTTTCAGAATACGTTGTCTCAAGCTGAGTGAGAAGGAAGCTCAAGGTCATCATCTGGATTGGAACAGAACCAAAGCCACATGGTGAGGACCAGAAAGGGTTTACGCTGACCTCACTGCTCCAGCCATGGTGATCAGAAAGATTTCATCCTCCAGGCCAACCCAGATCTATCTGTAGTGGCTGCCCAGAGCAGTATGCTGAGAAGGAATTGAGGCTGAAGCTGAGATCAGTGAGGAGAGTATTCTGATCCATTAATGATGCCTGACAGGTGAGGAAAACCTGGTGGCCTAGTGGTTAAGTGCCATGGCTGCTAACCAAAAGGTCAGCAGTTCAAATCCACCAGGCGCTCCTTAGAAACCCTACGGGGCAGTTCTACTCTGTCCTATAGGCTCGGAATCGACTTAATGGCAATAGATGTGGGGTTTTTTTCGGTGACGGCGTGAGAAGGTGGGATAGAATGGCTATATCTGTGCCCAATTATTTTAGTTAGGTTTCTATAGCCACAAATTCATGAACTCAAAGGAAAGAAGCAAAATGCACATGATAAAATGCCTTCAGAAAGAAAATTTCAGGAGCTGGCTCAAATGAGAGAGCGGGAAATGGCAAAGTCTGGATTTTGTTCTCTAGCCTGTCTCTAAATAATTAACCATCTTCGACAAATCAACAACGTGGTAAGAGTGGAATCTCTGCGTTTCACTTCTGCATGGCTTGAGGCAAACAAGGAAGGCCACTGAAGGGTCTATGGGGCTGAGGGTGGCACGTGAATGATCCGGTGGTGGAGTGGTTAAGAGCTATGGCTGCCAACCGAAAGATCAACAGTTCAAGTCTCGCAGCTGCTCCTTGGAAACCCTATGGGGCAGTTCTATTCTGCTCTGTATGGTCGCTATCAGTCAGAATCAATGGTAATGGGTTTTTCTCATGGGCCCTTTCACCCATTATGTTTTGATTTTAATAAATGCTATAATTGTGCAGGATTTAAAAAAAAAAGTGAATTACATGTTTTTTCCATCGTCATATAAAAGGGAGAAAAAAAGAAACTTACTTGCATAAGTATGACTCAGATTCATCGTTTGACATCTTGTTATATTTCCTTGATAAAAGTTTTGTTTTGTTTTGCTCGTGTTTTAGAAAGTAAATCACAAACCAGGAGAACTGGAATAGATTTAAACTTAATTAAAAATTATTATTATTTAATAAAATTAATTGATTGTAATAATTGGATGTTAATAGCATCATTGCTTCTAAGTTTAAGGAGATCTGGTGGCATAGTGGTTAAGTGCTCGGCTGCTAAACAAAAAGTCAGCAGTTCAAACCCACCAGCCACTCCTGGGGGAAAGATGTGGCAGTCTGCTTCCATAAAGATTTACAGCCTTGGAAACCCTATGGGGCAGTTCTACTCTGTCCTATAGGGTTACTATGAGTCAAGTCCTACTCAACAGCAGTGGTTTACGGAGCTTCAAAGTTTACATGTAAAATTGAGGCAAACCAAGGCCCTTTTTAAAACTATATGCAAAAGAGACCAAGGGTCAGAAAATAACACATAAAAATAAGCAAACTATTGGATGTATTAATGTTTCCAAGTCATTTATTCAACAAAGTAAACTAAAAACCTCTTGCAAATGCAACGGGAAGCCCAAGGGTATTTTCCGAGGGTGGAGAGCAGTGTAGCGTTCGGCACTAATTAAACCTACTGGCTTTGAACTCACACTGCGTCCCCCAGTTAAGGAGGACAGTAGTGTTACCTACCTCATGGGAAGGTTGTGAGGATTGACTTGCCAAGTGTCAACTTCTTAGGGCAGGGCCTCGCCCATACTAAGCACTCAATAAATCTTGATATTAGAATCCATCACCTTGACCCAAACAGGATGAATGAAGATAATCACTGTCGCATGGTAGGCTCCCTCAGAAGCTCTTTGACAAAGATCTTTGATGGTGAGTATATGGCGCAGACACTTGGCTGTTAACCAGAAGGTTGGAGGTTCAAGTCCACCCAGAAGCACATCAAAAGAAAGGCTTGGAGATCTACTTTCAAAAACTTGGCCAAAGGAAGCTCTGTGGAGCCCGGTTCTATTCCAACACACATGACATCACCATGACTGGAAATGGACTCCAAGGCCGTTGATTTTTTTTTTTTTTTAATAAAGTGATGGGCTGCCGCTAAGATCGAGAAGAGAGAGGGGTGCCTTCACTTGCGAACAATAAAACGCACCTACAAAAAAATCCCAGAAATGTCTCAAGTTTGGAAGCTACTGAAACTCTGCTTCTGAGTCACTCCCTCTCTAATCCGCCCAGCACGCCTCTGCCAGCGCAGTCCTTCTGCAACAGCACGTTGAGGAGAAGCTCATCCACTTATGTCATGTGAACATACTGAGGCACTGGACTCGGCCCTGGGGACACAGCAGTGAATAAAAATGTCAGGTCCCTGTCCCAAGGAGCGTAGAGTCCAGCGAGGCAGCCAGACACGCACACCTGCATACATCTACCTAAGCACGAAGTGAGACAGGGCAAGGGAAGGAAAGAACCTAGTACCGTGAGAGAGATCACCACGGGGACCTGCTTCAGGAAGGCTTCCTGAACCTTCCTTTCCTTCTTACCCATGTCACTCCAGTGTGCCACTTTGATTTAGGTGAGACAGGTTTACCACAAAGTCACTCCTTTATTTTACAGACACTGGGGGCCAGAATGCTCCTTAGAAGCGAGGATGGCGAGACTATGTCTCACATACTTTGGACATGTTGTTAGGAGGGATCAGTCCCTGGAGAAGGACATCATGCTTGGTAAATTAAGAGGGTCAGCGAAAAAGAGGAAGATCCTCAACGAGATTGATTGACACAGTGGCTGCAACAATGGGCTCAAGCATAACAACAATGGTGAGGATGGCACAGGACTGGGCAGTGTTTCGTTCTGTGGTACATAGGGTTGCTATGAGTTGGAACTGACTTGGCAGCACCTAGCAAATAAACAAAAAGGGGCAGTCACTCACAAAAGCCCTCTGAGGGAGGTCTTTGACAGTGGAAGGACCTGAGCCTCCAGGTGACCATTTGCCCAGTATTACTGAGCTCAAGAGGCACTGATGGTTCAGTGGCAGAATTCTCGCCTTCCATGGGGTGTCCAGGTTCCATTCCTGACCAACATACCTCACACACAGCCACCACCATCTGTCGGTGGAGGCTTGCATGTTGCTATGTTGCTGAACAGGTTTCAGTGGCTTCCAGACTAAGACAGACCAGGAAGAAAGGCCTGGCAATCTACGTCAGAAATCAGCCAGTGAAAACCCTACAGATCACAAAAGTCTGATCTTCAACGGATCATGGGAATGGTACAGCTCTGGACAGCATTTCTTTCCATCATGCATGGGGTTGCCATAAGTCGGGGGCCACTTGACGACAGCTAACAGCAACAACTGAGCTTACAAGTGAAGGAACCAGGGTTCGAACTTGGCTCCATCTTCTTCCTCCTATTGTCTCCCATTCTCAGCCTGCCTTTGCCCATGCTCCTAGATGTCACCTCTTTCCTGGATGGTCATGTGAATACCTCTGCATGGTCCAACCCCAAGTACGATAGGGGAGGATAGAAAGGAGCAACACACACAGACTGAAGTCATTAAGGAAGACAGGCCTTAAGCCGGGCCTCAAAGGATGTGTTGGACCTAGGCTTTAGCTAAGTGGAATGTGGAGAAATAGGGCCTGGACTTGGAGTGGGGTGGGGAGAGGTGATGGTTGCTGGTAGTGACCAAAATAGGCCATGTTGCTAGCCTGGGAGAACGGCAGAAGGTGGAGGTTAGCTTGGCTACACAGGTGGGGGTGGTATCATGGAAAGACAAATGATGTGCCTGCTTGCAAGAAATTCTCCATCAACTGGAGAATCAGAAACAGCAAAATAATTTCTCTTTAATAATTCCTTTTGTCCAGGCACAATACTAGGCACAGCATAGTTTCCAAAATTCAATACCAGACTGACGGATGGCCTGGCTGAAATTCTTTTTAACTCAGTTGAGAGATGACTCCAAAACCTTTCCATCTGCTGACTTCTTTGTTGTACACGAAGGCCACATTTTCCATTTGCCTTAAGACAGTTTAACATTTTTGCTGCATTACTGAGGCCACTTTAATTTATCACTTTGTTTTAAAGAACCACACGATCCAAGAATAACACTAAGTTACTTATTCTGTTCAGAGGTAGATGGTACCGTAGCCTTATATGAAATGCACACTTTCACTAGGAGTCCTGGGTGGTACAAATGGCTAAAATGTTCTGCTGTTAACCAAAAGGCTGGTTGTTTGAGTCCACCCAGAGGTGCCTTGGAAGAAAGGCCTGGTAATTTATTTCTGAAAAATCAGCCATTGAAAACTGCATGGAGCGTAGCTCTCCTCTAACACACGTGGGGTTGCCATGAGTCTGAGTCAGGTCCACGGCAGCTGGTACTGGCCATCTTTCATTGACTGGGGCTGTGTGAATTCAGTCCTGATTTTCTGTGAGTTCTAGCAGTCACCAACAGGAGGCATTAGTTTTTTTGCTGCGTGGTGTGAGCTTTTCCCCACCACAGCCACTGAAGAGTGTCTGACCAGCCACAGAGACAGGCCGGGCAGTATACTAAATTCCTTCCTGTTCAGATCCAGGCAGACTGAAATATTTTAGAAAAGATTGACTTACCAAACCTTCCTTCTCAATGCTTTCCACAATACTGTCTCGTGCTTCCATTTTTTAAATCTTCAGTTTTACCCTGGATTTTATGTTTTAAGCATACAAAAAGCTTAGTTTCGGGTTTCATGGAAGCCTAGCGCATAATTAAAAGGAGATTTTGAGAAATAAAAATCAGGGCTGGTTTTTCCAGAAGTTTTGGTGGGGGAGGTTATTTGTGATTGCCCTTGTTTTCTTGATGTTTGTAGTCCCCCTCCGTCATGGACCGAATTATGTCCCTTCCCAAAATGTGTGTATTAACTTGGTTAGACCATGATTCCCAGTATTCTGTGGTTGTCCTCCATTTTGTGATTGTAATTTTATGTTGAGAGGATTAGGGTGGGATTGTAACACCACCATTACTCAGATCCAATGGAAAGGGAGTTTCCCTGGGGCGTGGCCTGGACCATCTTTTATCTTTCAAGAGATAAAAGGAAAGGGAAGCAAGCAGAGAGTTGGGGACCTCACACCACCAAGAAAGCAGCACCAGGAGCAGAGCATGTCCTTTGGATACGGGGTCCCTGTGCCTGAGAAGCTCCTCAACCGGGGGAAGATTGAGGACAAGGACCTTCCTCCAGAGCCCACAGAGAGAGAAAGTCGTCCCCTGGAACAGACGCCCTGAATTTGGACTTATAACCTACTAGACTGTGAGAAAATAAATCTCTCTTTGTTAAAGCCATCCACTTGTGGTATTTCTGTTATGGCAGAGCTAGATGACTAAGACTCCCTCCTTGCCTGACCTCCCTCATTTGTGTGCTTAAGAGGGTCCTCCTTCTGTTGGTCTGTCTGGCAAATCACTACCAGGGAACATATATATGAGAATTAAGGATAGAAATGTCAAGCCTTATTAAATCCCACTAGTCAAAGTGGCCTTTGTGTTTCCCCTTACCTCCAGCCTTAGAGACTTCCCAGAGAAGAAGTGTTCTCCATGACCTATAGGAAATGGCTGCTCCCTCCCCGCCCACCAGAACCTTGCCTGGGCAACAGGCATTACGGGAAGTTGTCAATGTTTTCCACTTTTGTTGACTTTTTTAAAATTCCATTTCCGTGAAGACCTTCAGGAGATGTATGCAATCGAATTCTGTCCAGGAAGGGAAAGCCTGGTGGTTATTAGTATTAATAAATGCCCCGTATAAGCTGCGAAATCTGGGCTTTCATAACCCCTCTTTCTGAGGAGCTCAGAGAGCCTTGGATACATTACTCTCTGTTATTCATCCTCACGAGGGAGCCCTGGTGGTGCAGAGGTTAAAGAGCTTGACTGCTAATCAAAAGTCAGTAGTTTGAATCCACCAGTTGCTCCTTGGAAACCCTGTGGTGCAGTTCTACTCTGCCCTGAAGAGTCACTGTGAGTAGGAATCCAGTCGACAGCAATGCGTTTGGCTTTTTTTTTTTTTTTTGGTTTTTAGAGAGCCCTGGTGGAGCAGTAGTTAAAGAGCTTGGCTGCTAACCAAAAAGGTCAGCAGTTCGAGTTCTCCAGCCACTCCTTGGAAACTGTATGGGGCACTTCTAGTCTGTCCTGTAGGGTTGCTATGAGTTGGAATCTGCTCAGGGGCAACGGTTTTAGTTTCTGGGTTTTTTCCCACAAGGGAATACAATCCTCCCAGCATGCTTAGCTCTTGTAGTACCATGCCCTGCATCACTAGGGGGGCACGGGGGTGAGGACTGCATGGGGCGTCACTGTCAGAGAGAGTGACACCAAAATGACTGTCTATAAAATTTTTGCACTGTGTTTCAGCAGAAATTTGTTACGTTTTATAGAAGTATTCTTGTAGTTAGTTGTAACAACAATTTTTTTTTCACAAGCCCAAACCCAAACCAAACCCATGGCCATGGAATCGATTTCGACACATAGTGACCCTATGAGACAGAGTAGAACTGCCCCATAGGGTTTTCCAGGCTGTAATCTTTATGTGAGAAGATCACCAGGTCTTCTCCCATGGAACCATTCGGCAAGTTCAAACCACCAACATTTCTGTTAACCGCCGAGCACTTAACGACGTAGATATTAAACCCTTGCCGTCGTAGCAATTGTACAGGACAGAGTAGAACTGCCCCATAGGGTTTCCAAAGAGGTGCTGGTGGATTTGAACTGCAGACCTTTTGAGCAGCAGCCAAGCTCTTAACCACTGCACCCACCACCAGGGCTCCATAAGCCCAGCTTACAGTTATTAATATACCTACAAGGCTAAAACTCTATGCTAATTTACTCTTTGAACCTTCTAATGAGCTCGGGTCAGAGCTGTCATTATTACCCAATTACAATGACCTTCAAATCACATGGTTTCATCTGCACGCACTACAAGCATGTTGTTTTTGTTGCTGCCAGTGTTTTTACAGTCTCTGTGTCAAATTTTCTGGTGCTTTAGCTACAATCTTGTGGTAATTAGCATGGGGAGGGTGACACCATGAGTCATCACACACTGGGTGACACCAACCCTAGTGACACCACTGGTACCGTGTGCCTTGATTTCCATTCTGGGCTTCCCCAGCTATGTAAAAATATGGCGGCTAAACAAGGTTCCGAAGGAATCTGAAATAACAAAAGTAGGCCACCAGAATGGGGGCAGGTGTCAAGATTTGGAGGCGCCCCCAGTTTTGGAGCTAAGCAATGGCCTACAAAATCCCCCTGTGAGGGAAGAAGGAAAGGGCTTCCTTACTTAGGACATGGGAACAAGCTGATGGCTCCAGGGTCCCAGAAAAGAGCTATTGGCCCAGGATGCACCTTGCCCAAAAGGCAAGTTCTCGAACCTTTTGCTGCCAAGGAGAACTGCTGACACATCTCTCTGGCAGTCTTCCACTTTGAGGAACTAATCTGCTGATCAGCATAGACTCATCTTCCTGTAGGCTGCCAAGAAGAATCTGTGTCAGTGGGAGTTGATGTTTGTAGGGACAGTCAGTCCAGGATGTGAACTATGGTGGCTCCACGTCTCACTTTGTGGTCAAGTGTGACCATGAACACTCTCAAAGGAGAAGTCCTTGATGTCAGACCTGTCTCTAGGTGAAAAGTAAACTGGGAGCCTTCGTATCCCTTTTGGCATCTGTATTCCCTCTGGAACGCTGGAGACCTTAACACACACACACACACACACACACAGACCCCTCCCTGTAGGCCCTTAATAGCCCCCTACTCACTTCACAACCCACTCGACAGAAAAGATTTAATGAGATCATTCCCGGTAAAGTTGCATTGCCTCTCCCAGAGGTACTTGCAGTTATAAAAGACCAAACTTGAGATTAAAGAATAAAACTAATATTTTCTATGAAGAGTTGCCAAGCCAAGTGGAGGAGGTATTTTATACATAGTAAGTCTCTTCCCAAGACATAAGTTATACCAGAAGTGGGGCAGACACCAGTTCTTCCTACTCAAAATGCAGAGCATAGAAAAAATATGGAGACCTGAATTCTAGCACGGAGAAGACCTGAATTCTAGTATGGAAGGGACCTGAATTCTAGTATGGAAGAGACCTGAATTTTGGTATGGAAGAGACCTGAATTCTAGTATGGAAAGGACCTGAATTCTCCTTACAGGTCTGCCCTGGCTCTTCAGGTGAGTGACTTGGGCCTGATACTTTACATTTCTGGGTCTCCTTTGCTTCTCTGTTGAATAAAGGGTAGGAAGAAGATCCAGTCTACACCATTCCTTCCACCGTATTTTCTTCTCATCCCTCTTCCTTCTCCCTCACCGTTGGGGCCACTGTGTAGACAGAAGAATTTACCAGCCAACTGTATAAACCAGAATAGAAAATTGTTTGCTCCAGAATTTCTAGGTAAGTTGAGTTAGGGAACAACAACCTAGTGGACCCAAGTAGAATAAAAGTATTGATAACTTCAGTTTTTCCTCCGTTTATCATGATATTGTTTATCGGTCCGGTTGTGAGGATTTAAATTTTCTTCATGTTCAGCTGTAATCCATACCAAAGACCATAGTTTTTGACCTTTATTGCCATGAGTTGGAGCTGACTAGACGACAGGTAACAAGAGCAACAGGCTGTGGAAGGGTGAAGCCAGCATGTCTCCCCCAAGCCACTCTTCAGCTGTAGCACTAATAAGCTGTTCCCCAAGACACCTTATAGCCTAGAGTTTAATGATTCACAATGTTAGCCTCAACCCTATAGCCTGAACCACTGGCTGCCTCTGAGGGACCTTCTGTCCAGGCCCTTCTATGCTGCCAAGATAAGCTTTCCTGCTCTGCCCTGCCACAATCAAGCAGGCTAGAGAAATGTAATTGCCTTCAGGCCCCCACCATGCCCCTGTTGGGGGCACTCACTGTCATGAGGAGGAGGGACTACAGAAATGTTGGAAAGACCTTCAGCTTCTCATTAGGTCTCAAGGAAGCTGGGGACAGGCTGAACTGCAGCCGGGAAAAGGAAGGGGTTAACTGAACCAGTTCTATCAGAAAGGTATCAGGCAGGGCACAGGTAAAAAATGTACAAAAAAACAAAAATAGAACCTGTGGAACAGGTATTGCTTTTTTTTTTTTTAGCCTGCTGGAGCCTGCTGCCAAGATCAGAGTAATCGCCACGGGTGTGATGAGTGTGGGGAATGCCAGAAAAGGGACTGTTGAATGCTGGCATGATTTGTGTTATTTTAATCTTTCTGAAATACTATTTTTCATCTAGCCACCTTGTTCTTTGGTCATATGCTAACTGGGTGATTCAAATCTGGTGTTATTGGCTTTAACACAAATTTAAAGGTAACTAGACCAAATGGTTCAGTGGAGCTTCCAGACTAAGACAGGCCTGGCAATCTGCCCCCAAAAATTAGCCAATGAAAACCCATGGATCACAACCTAGGAAGATGAGCCTAGATTGGAAGGCACCACACCATGGCCACAACAGTGAACTCAAACACGCCAACGATCATGAAGACTGCACAGGACAAGGCAACATTCACAAGCCAACTCAATGGCAACTAAGAAAACAGACCAAGTGTACTATGACAAAAGCCACTCGTTTAGAGACCCTTCAGTTCAGCTCTCCAGCCTTGTCACTGGGCCCCTGATACCTGCTAAGCACGGTGCCAGGCGCTGGAGATAAACGGGTGAATGCAGTGAGTTCCTTCTCTCCCTTCAGGGTTCAGGTGTAATGACAGGTATCTTTAATATGATATGGGATGCAGAGAGGGCATGGGAGCATAGAGCAAGGGCCTTTGCTCTACCACGGTGATGGTGTGGGGCCCTCAGGGGAGGCCTCCTTGGGGAGATGAATGTCAGCTTCCCTGGTGGCTCAGTGGTTAAGAGCTCCGTTGCTAATTGAAAGGTCGGCAGTTCGAATCCACCAGCTGCTCCTTGGAAACACTATGGGACAGTTCTATTCTGTGCTATAGGGTCGTTATGAGCCGGAATCAACTGATGGCAACAGTTCTGTTTTTTTTTTTTTCACTGCAGGATGGGAGGAATTACCCACGTGAGAGGGAGGAAGAAAAGGGCATTCCCAGCAGAGGGAGCTCTCTTTTTGTATATGGTGAACAGGAACTAAAGTGGGAGGTGGGAAGAAGGTAGAGATGAACCAGAAGGAAAAGGGATTACATCCTCTCCCGTCCCTATTCTCCACCAGCCTAGCTCATTGCCTGCAGACAGAAAAACCACATTTAGACATGTTTCTTAGCAGCTTAAAGGAGGTAGAATAATATCGGAGCGCTTTTACTAATAGCAACAAAACAAGCAAAAAAAAAAAAAAACCCAACTTGGGAATAATCTAAATATCCATCCCTAGGGAAAACATTAAATGAATACAGTATATCTATATATATTATGGAATAGTACGTTGTCATTAAAAAGAATAAGATAAATCTATATGTATCTTGGAAACCCTGGTGGCACAGTGGTTAAGTGCTACGGCTGCTAACCGAAAGGTTGGCAGCTCAAGTCCACCAGGTGCTCATTGGAAACTCTGTGGGGCAGTTCTACTCTATCCTATAGGGTCGCTATGAGTCAGAATCGACTCGATGGTGGTGGGTTTGGTTTTGGTTTGACATGTATCTTGGAGGTCGATGGTGGTGCAGTGGCTAAGTGATACAGCTGGTACAAAAAGGTTGGTGGTTTGAATCTACCAGCCGTTCTTTGGAAACCCTATGGGGCAGTTCTACTCTGTCCTCTAGGGTTGCTATGGGTCAGAATCGACCTGAGGGCAACAGGTTTGTTTTTTGTTTTGTTTTGTTTTGTTTTTTGTGTATGTATCTTGGAGCCTTGATGGTGCAGTGGTTAAGAGCTACAGCTGCTAAGCAAAAGGTTGGCAGTTCAAATCTACCAGCCACTCCTTGGAAACCCCATGGGGCAGCTCTACTCTGTCGTGTATGGTCACTATGAGTTGGAATTGACTTGACGGCAATGGGTTTGGCTTCGGTTTATATGCATCTTAAGAAAGATATTTAAGAAATATTATTAAATAAAAAAGTAAGCCATCAGAAAATATGTATAATATATTCCCATGTATGTAAAGAAATATGTGTATTTTTCTTGCATTTATGTATTTTCTGTTTTTTTTACACACGTGTTGTTGTTTTTAGATGCTTTCAAATCGGTTCTGACTCATAGTGACCCTAGGTACAACAGAAGGAAGCACTGCCCAGTCCTGCCTTCTTCACAATCATTGTTATGCTTGAGCCCATTGCTGCATCCACTGTGTCAATCCATCTCCTTGAGGGTCATCCTATTTTTCGATGACCTTCTACCTTGCCAAGCTTGATACCCTTCTCTAGGGACTGGTCCCTCCTGATAACCTGTTCAAAGTATATGAGACAAAGTCTCTCCATCCTTGCTTCTAAGGAGCATTCCGGCTGTACTTCTTCCAAGACAGATTTTTGTTCTTCTAGCAGTCCATGGTATATTCGGTATTCTTCACCAGCACCGTGATTCAAAGGCATCAATTCTTCTTCGGTCTTCTTTATTCAAACACATAGAAAAAAGTTCTAGAAAGATACCCTCTGAAGAGGGGAGTAAGATCAGAGGATGGCAAATGAATGGAACCTTTCACTTTTTACTAATTCTCTTCTGTATCATTACATTTTTTACTCTGAGCATATATTACTTTTGTATTTTTTTTAGTAAAGGAAAAAGCAATTGGATAGAAATCCAAGGTGCTTCAGAGGAGACCTATAAAATCATCTTTGTTCCTACCTTTCACTCACCACGTTCCTGCATTCCAGATACTCTCCTAAATCCAAGAAAAACTAAGATGCCCTGGGAGCTCAGCTTTGCAACTGTCACGAATAACGCCAAAAAAAAGGGAGTCAGAGTAGTTCAGTAGGCTAGGAATAACGAACTTGTTGCTGGCTTCCATATTGTTGGAAGAGGACGTCTCATTTCATTTACTCCCAGAAATAGTTGTCTAGTACTAAGTAATTCTAGGGTGCCCTTTTGTGATCACCCATGAATAAATAAAGAAGTGAAAATGCAATTAAAATGAATCACTAATCAAATTTTATGCCATCATGGAGAATATAAATTCTAATGTGACTATAAGTTATAATGTGTCAGAGGCTATCTTACCCCAGGGCAATATTTTCTAATGTATTTCCTCTTACCCAGCTGCCACTACCACCCACTCACTTCCCACGCATCCATGATCTCGTCTGATCTATTATGAAACCAACCACAGAACAAAAGCATCCAGCACTAACGAGTGCTTCGATGATCTGCCGTTACAGCAGCTCCCACCAACACCAGATAGGCTTAGGGGTCATCTAGCTCTTAAGCATCCCCCCACAGAAACCTATAGAAAGTTCCAGACTAGATCACGAGGAGTCCTTGATTGTAAGAGAGATTCTATTCCTGGATCTCCAGTTCAGGTCAGATCTAAGGAAAGCTCTGGCCTTCTTGACCCTTAGATTTGACAGGGATAGAAGATAACTGTAAGTAACAGAACTTTATCCCAAGTCTAGAACTCAGAAGCTACAGGTCAGGACAGGCTTTCTCACCCACTGTTTAGTTATGTAGGTCAGTTCACTTAACCTCATCGGTTCCCCATTTGCTCACATCAACAGTGGGTTGCACAGTTTCTGCGCCAGAGAATATGTGTGAGCTTCGTGTGACCCTCGAGGAAAAAAGCTCTAAAAGTAGAGAGGGTTCTCCTTTTGAAGAGAAGGACGCAGTGGTCTCACATCAAGAAAAGCAGTTTGTACAGGACCCTGTTTTGCATTCTCCAAAGGAAGAACTCCTCCACCTTTCTGTCGCTCTGTTGTACTGCAGTGGCTTGCATGTTGCTGTGATGCTGGAAGCTACGACACTGCTATTTCACATACCAGCAGGGCCACCCATGGTGGACAGGTTTCAAAGGAGCTTCCAGACTAAAACAGACTAGGAAGAAAGGTCTGGCAATCTACTATCAAAAATCAGCCAATGACAACTCTATAGATCACAATAGAATATTGTCCAATATACTAGAGAACTGATGCATTCTAACTGCAAAATGTCCCTAGAAGCTAGGATGATGAGACTTTGACTCTCTTGCTTTGACCAGGAAAGACAAATCTCTAGAAAAGGATATCATATTCGGTAAAGTAGATGGTCAATGAAAACAAACAAACAAAAAATCCTCAGTGAGGTGGATTGACGCAACTGTTGCAACAGTGGACTCACACATACCAAGAATCACAAAGATGGCACAGGACTGGGCAATGATTCGTTCTGTTGTACATAAGATCACCATGAGTTGGAGCCAGCTCAATGACAACTAACAACAACAACAACAACAAAAGAAGAACTAGAGGTAGGATTCCTCCCCTGATAGCTCAGAAGCCCCCATGTCCAAACCTGCAGTCTCGGTTGCTAACTGGGATCATTGGACATAATTTAAAGGTTTGTGAACTAGATGGATGCAGGAAAAAAAAAATTTCACTTTTTTTCCACTCACCTCTCTGACATTTAGCAATTTTTCTACTTTGAAGGTGGTATCTAATTACAGCTGTGTTATCAGTGCCTGAGACTTTGTCAGCCCAGAAAGAAATCACAGCTAAGCTCCTATCACATTGCATTTCCCCTAAACCTACTGCTGTCTAGTCAATTACCGATTCCAGCTCATAACGACCCTATAGGGCAGAGTAGAACTGCCCCATAGGGTTTTCAAGACTGTAATATTTACAGAGGCAGACTGCCACATCTTTCTCCCACAGAGCAGCTTGTGGGTTCAAACAAACAACCTTTCGGTTAGCAGCCAAGCGCTTAACCACTGCGCCACCAGGGCTCCATTTGTCCTAGATGTCTCAGAAATATTTGCCCTTACCAGTCCTGCAGTTAGTTACGACAGTTGTGGTAGTTATTCGACCCAAAGCTAGATTTTGTTACTCCATGCTCAATAAGGAAGTCCATATCATAGATTCAAAAATATATATTTTTATAACCGTATTTCAATGTAAATCTGGTTTCTTTATAACAGAATGTACTTTATTTTGTCATCTTATTTAAAGGCAGTATTCTGAGAGGGGTCCCTAAATGTCACCAGACTGCCAAAGGGGTTCATGGCCCAATAAAGATGAAGAGCCTGTGTTCAAAGAGGGGTTTGAATGGGATCTGCAAAGGTTCCTAAAGGTCTGTGTCAATGTCACTTTATTTACACATTCCTGAGGTCACCCTCCAGCTCATTCAGCTTCTTCTAACCAAATACCCTACAGAAGAAGCCGCATCTGTATAAACACTGTCCAGCCGGAGGGTCAGCTTTCCTTCTCCTCTTCATAGTTGTTTGAAGCCCACAGTTAATGGCATTCCAAACCCAACCCAACCCACTGCAGTCCAGTGGATTCCGACTCATAGCGACCCTCTAGGACAGAGTAGGACAGCCCCATAGGGTTTCCAAGGCTGTAAATCGGGAGCAGATGGCCACATCTTTCTCCCGTGGAGCAGCTGGTGGATTCAAACCTCTGACCTTTCGGTTAGCAGCTAAGCACTTTAACCACTGCACAACCAACCCATAAACCAAACCCATTACCGTCGAGTTAATTTTGACTCATAGCGACCCTCTAGGACACAGTAGAACTGCTCCATAGGATTTCCAAGGAGCGCCTGGTGGATTCGAATTGCCGACCTTTTGGTTAGCAGCCGAGCTCTTAACCACTGCACCACCAGGGCTCCTTCAGTCGTATTTAAAAAAAAAAAAAAAACATTGCCTTCAAGTCAATTCCAACTTACAGCGATCTTATAGGACAGAGTAGAATTGTCCCATAAAATTTCCAAGGAGCAGCTGATGGATTTGAACTGCCGACCCTTTGGTTAACAGCCAAACTCTTAACCACTGTAACACCAGGGCTCCTTTAATGGCATTAGAAGGATCAAATATCCTATGTGGCTGGAAGAGAAACTAAATAAACTCTTTGGAATTACAATTCAGGCAGTTTGGTTTAACTCTGTCACTATTTTCTTTGCTTTGAACTAGGGCAACCTAAAAGTGTTCTGAAAATGAATGAGTAAGTCACAAACGTGTGAGTTTAATTTTCATGGTAAGGCATTAGGACATCACCTAATAACTGCATAACAGCTTGACTGTGAAGAAGTCCGAACTTCTGATCGATGCCTAGACCGGGAATGACAAGTAGGTTTCTCCCTGATCTGATCAAGTCGCCACTGTGTTAGGAAGGCTTCTAAGGCTATCTCCAGGCTCAAGGAGAAAAGCGCTGTAATGGATGGCTGGCATCTGTTTCAGTAAGTGGGTGTACAGTTACAAGTTGTCGTGGAGAAAATTCTGACTTATGGTGACCCCATGTATCTCAAAGTAAAACTGTGCTGCATAGGGTTTTCAATGGCTGATTTTTTGGAAGTAGACCGCCTGGCATTTCTTTCAAGGCACCTGTGGGTAGATGAACCTCTAACCTTTTGGTTAGTAGCTGAGCACATTAACCATTTCACCACCAGGGACTCCACACATACTATTTATCTTGTGACCAGTCCTAACCGGTACCAAATGGCCACCTTTAATTGAGACCCAGATAGAAATAAATTCTTGACCAGTCCTTCCATATCCCCTTTCTGTGCTGAAGAGAAAGTGGGACCTCTGTTCCTAAAATTATTTTGTCAACTTGCTGATTGAAGTTGATAGACAAAAAGCACAAAACAACGTGACATCATATAAAACTGTCTGGGGAGTCAAAAAACATTACAGACTAATCAGTGAGGGGAATTTTCTCCAAATAATTAATTTGATCAAAGAAAATGGAATTCCTGTGCATCCCTCCTCCTCATTTGTAACATAATTTTGACCTCATAACTTCTGCTCAGAGATACTTCTCGCACATCTCACGCTCGCTGACTTAGTTTCTCCAGTTTTGTTTTCTTGTAGACCCTTAGTTTTGTAGTTGGTAGCCGTCAAGTCGTTGCCAACTCATGGTGACCCTGTGTGTGCAGAGTAGAGCTGCTCCATAGGGTTTTCAGGCTGTGATCTGTCCTCTGAGGTGCCTTTGGCTGGGTTTGAACAGCCAATCTTTTAGCTAGTAGTTGGATGCTTAACAAACAGTTTGCTCCACCCAGGGATCCCTAGGGCATTATAAGGATTCTAAGCCTGCCTTGCAGTCGCAGAGAGCTTTAACTTCTACAAAGCTGTTTCTAAAACACTCTCCTGTGGCACCTTTAGCAGGCAGGGCAGGCTCAGCTGTTATCATTATTCCCATTTCACAAGTGAAGAGACTGGGGCTCCAGGAAGCCAGGGGACTTACCCAGAATCCCATTGTCCCTTCAGCGCTCTTTACATCACAGGATGCTGCCTCCCAGTGTTCTGCCTGCTTGTATCAGCGTCTACTAAAGCCAAGGAGTATATTAAAAAGAAAACAAACCAGTGTGCCTTTATGGATTCAAAATATACCGTCGTCCACAGATCAGCTCCTTCCACGTTGGCCGGGATGTACGTGACATTTCTGTTCGCTTTTTTTTTAAATCTTTCCTTCTGTTTTAGTAGAATTTAAGGAATCTGCCTCTCCATGTGCACTTTGTCCTTTGGCCAGTCCAAACTGTTTCAGAATGGACTCCCAAGCCAAGCTTCTAACTACAGCTCACCAGGCATCCTAGTCCATCTGGGATTTTTGTTTTTCGTTTTGGGAAATGATGAAATAGGCAAGTTGTCTTACAAGTAAGCGTTGCCCAGCTGGGAAGGGCTATTAGCTGCTTCCAGTTAAAATCTGCAAGAAAAGAAGTTGCATTCATTTGGGGAATTACCTTAAGTTAAACTGGTGAAGATGGTAGTTTACCAAATAAGAGCCCTGGTGGTACAATGGTTAAGTGCTTGGCTTCTAATCAAAAGGTAATTGGTTCAAATCCACCAGCCACTCTGAGGGAGAAAGATGTGGCAGTCTGCTCCTGTAAAAATTACAGGGTAGGAAACCCAGTTCTTCTCTGTCCCATGGGGCGGTATGAGTCAGAATTGACTCAACAGCAATGGGTTCGAGTTTTTGGTTGTATGGGTGTGGGCAAGAGATAGTGAGAATAAGTCTGGAGAGGTAAGCAAGGGTCAAGATCAAGTATCTCAATGTATGTATATTAATCTCAAATGTATCCTGAAGGCAATGGATAGACACTTTATTATTAATCTTTCGATAATTGCTTTGGCTGCTATGTGGAGAATGGAATGGAAGGGAACAAGACTGTAAACAGGGAGACTAGTCTCTATCCAGGTGAAGGATTCCGATAGCTTGAAATATTATAGAGAGAGTTAAGATGAAGAAAAAAAAGAGTTAAAGAATTACCAGGTCAGTATGCTAATGTTAAATGCAATTCTTGTCAGGTTCCCTTCACTGGACCGCCATTTTGATGTTGCTGGCTTTGAGCCATTTTTACTTACCCATGAGCTGTAGGGACTGAGCACAGAGAAGCTCCCACGTTAGTAAGAACAATGGTTGATTAAGCACAGTGAATCTGCCACAAGGGTTCTTTGTAGGGTCTCAAGCCAAATTAACAAGTCCAGGAACTGTAAATATGTTTCATCACAGGCTTCATTTCTGATGGTAGGTAGAAGCTGAGACAGATGTTGGCAGTTTACTTAGGATGTCTCAGGAAGTAAGAAAGCAGAGGAAACCATCCTGACAGTGGAGCTTCACGGAGCACTGATATGTCACTCAAGACACCACGCTAACCCAAGAGGCTCAATTGCTGTCTGCTAGCCACCATTTCTCCGCCTCTGTTTTTATGCAACTATCCACTCCCTGGATACCTCATCGCTTCTACTGCCTCGTGGCTTCTGCTTAGTACCTTTTTGTGTGTTGGCTTCATTCTCTTGCCATGGGAAAATTTCCACACATTTGGGGTGAGAGTGGAGATACTCTTGACAACCCTAAGCCTATATCCTTCCAGAATGCCCCAAGACCAGAGATCATCTTCCCTGATAGCTCAAGTGGAAAGCTCCCAGGGAGGATTGTTACTGGTCTGTTTGGGCCACAAGCCAGTCCCTGCACCAGTCACTGGGGTTAGGAAGAGGGGTTTATGAGTAGTAGGGATTTAGGGTCCTACTTCAACCACATGTCACAGGGAGGAGTTCTCCAAGAAAGCGGTGATCCATCAGCAACCTTGGTGACTTTTCTGAGATGAAAAAGTGTCATTGGCAGCTACTTTGGGCTTCATGGTCTGTCCTCAATGTAACAGCTTCCTAAATGTAGGTAACTGCTTTCACAACTTCAAGTTTCAATTTCCTGTGCTGGAAAACAAGAATTTGTCATGTTAGATGTTAGTTGAGTTTTTTTTTTTTTTTTTTTTTTGAAGTCTTAAATCTATGGTCCATTCATCAGATTTTGGGGCATGTGCATAAAGGAACAAAACAAAAAAAATCATTATACACCATATTTTTCTCTATCAAGGATCTTTTAGAAACAAGCTATATACCAGTTATGGTTCTTTGGTTGCAAGCAAGAGAAATCAACTCTGGCAAAAATTAAGCAAAATAGAATCTATTGGAAAATACTGAAAGGAAATAGGACTGGGACATGCCTATGGGGTATGGAACAGGAATCACAGAATTGCTAAGCCCTATCGTAGAAATGTAAGTCAGAGCATACCACTGGGATGAAGGAGCTCCAGATGCATGCATCCAAGAAACCAAAACCAAACGCCCTGCCATTGAGTTGATTCTGACTCATAGCTACCCCATAGGACAGAGTAGAACTTCTCCATAGGGTTTCCAAGGCTGCAGTCTTTATGGAAGCCAACTACCACATCTTCCTCCCACACAGCAGCTGGTGGGTTGGAACTGCTGACCTTCTGGTTAACAGCCAAGTGCTTAGCCACTGCGCCACCAGGGCTCCTTTTAGGTACACAGTAAAATTATAAAGAAAATCATCATCATAAAGTCAGGATAATGGTTTCCTCCAGTTTGCAGGGCCCAGTGCAAAATGAAAATGTCCGTTGTTCAAAAATTTGGAGGAAATTCAAGACAGTAACTGCTAAGCATTAAACCAAACAAAGGACACAGGGCCCAAAGTCCCTGCACAGGTGATAAACCCTGGAAGCAGGCCCTGAGTAAAGGGGCAGGTTTCGGCTGGTGAGGGGCACACAGAGGCTCTAGGAGGCTAGTAACCTTGACAGTAATGCTTCATGGGCCCTTGCTTTCACTTATTCATCAGTCTTTTGTGTGTGTTTAATGCACTCTTCTCTGAGTGTGTTATATCTCACAATTAAAGAACATAATTCTAACCATATCTTCTGTTTTTGTGCCAATCATACAACATCCAATATGCCAAGAGAGAGAGTCTGACAGTCTGAGTCCAGGTCAAAGGCTCTTGTCCTGGCTGCCTCCAAATGTAAGGAAATAGAGGAAACCATCTGTGCTTGGGAGGACAATAGTACTAATAATTTGTCTTGAAGGCAAACAAGAACAAGATCAAGAGTACAAGACCAGTACATAGAGGAGCTAATATGTACTGAGAAATTACTCCAGTTTTAGATGCTATTTCTCAATTAACTCATTATATAGACATAACAGCCTTATGAAATAGGGACTTTTTCTGTCAGCTCCCAGAGTGGAAAGAGGGTACTTGGACATATTGGCTACGAAAATCTCACACCGTGGGGGAAAGGTTATTCTCTTGGTAAAAAAAAAAAAAAAAAAAAAGCGACGTCAGGAAACAGTTTGGATTGTGGACAGTCAGGAAATGACAAATGTCCACTACCTAGGGCCAAAAAGAAAACAGGGCTTTAAGACAAGTTATTCTTTCTTGTATTTAGCAATCATTTATTGGTTTTGGAAGTTTAGTGCTCTATGCTGGGTAATATATAAGGGAAACAAAGATGAACAAGTCAGTGACCTTCGAAGAACTATGAAGTGTCACTTAAGAAAAAAAGGGAGGAGGGAGGGAAAAATACCTCTAAGGAAAGTCCACTGACAAAGAAATTAGATACGAAGTGTGTAGTAACTAAAGATGAGTGTTGGACGTGTCCAGGGTGATCATTATCACATTACATGTCGCATTTCTCAAGGTAGCTTCAGCTCCTGAGAAGGCGCACTCAGAAAATTTACGTCCTGCTGAGAGAGTCATTTCTTCCACAATAAGTCTGCCCTCAGACTTAACCTCACCACAGACATCATATCATTTTTGCCAAACTGAAACAGCTGAGGAGCACAATAAAGACGACACACATTAGATTCACAGATATGCAGGGCTGCCAAATGGAGGCTCATGGAGAGGAGAAATCTGGAAATCCCATTAGCGACAGATGCAACCCAGCATGTGTGTCTGGGGAGGCACCGGCCTGAGCCCTTGGGGCCAAGGCAGATCCATCTTGGATCATGACAGCCTGAAACCACAAGGAAGTAATTGGATCGAGCCAGGCAGAACAAGCCAAGAGCGTGGGCTGGTCTTCCGGAGACAAAGGTTCAAGTCCTTGGAGGGTTTCCAGCTTGATGTTAGGAACCTGAATGCCTGAGTTTGAATCCTAACTCTACCACTTCATCTTGGGCAAGTTACTTCATCTCTTTATGCCTCAGTTTCCTGTCTGCAAAATGGGATAACACATCTTAAAATTGCTGTGAAGATTAAAATGAGGTAATACATAGAAGGAGCTCAGTAGAAGCTCAATAGACACCAAGCAATAGCAATCGTTCGCTGGGTCCCGTTTAAAAGGAAGGAGTTGATTGAAAGAATCTCCAAGTACCTTTCTCACTCTAACATTCCATGACAATCTTAAAACAAAACTATCTGAGATAGGGGTATTCCTTTTGTTCTTAAAAATGTCTAACAATGGTTAGTGGTGATATGGTTGCACGGTATGGTGGAGGTAATTAATGTCACTGAATTTTACACATAAAAAATGGCAACCGTTTTGTTATAGATCATGTTTTCACAATTAAAAAAATGTCTAAACATTTACGACTGGCTTTACATTAACAGAATTAGCTGTTCTATTAAAGGCTTCTATTGGAGCCCTGGTGGCACAGTGGTTAAGAGCTTGGCTGCTACTGAAAAGGTCAGCAGTTCAAACCCACCAGCTGCTCTTTGGAAACCCTATGGGGCAGCTGTACCCTGTCCTATAGAGTCGCTATGAGTAGGAGTTGACTCGAGGGCAATGGGTTTGGTTTTGGGGTTTATCAAAGACTTTACCTGTGTACATATTTTCACTTCTGTTTTTATGCATATTGAGATTTCTGAAGATATCCATATACTGACAAAGGTTTTAACCTAACCACTTTAGCATTTATAATCAGTGCAGCCAAATTTGAGTAGGGAGGGAAACTTGGAGACTGAGTTTGTCTCTTTTTAATTGGTCCTGCCTTTCACAGAGAGTTCATTCAGGAAGGAATAAATCATGGTGAAGAGGAACACTCAGAAAAGTGAAGATGGCCACATGACATGAGAATTCTAGACTTGGAAGTTCAACCTGGAGATTATCCTAGCTTAAAATATTCTTAACGTATATTTTGGTGGTAAATTGTTAACATTCTTTTCATATTTCTTGACCTCAGCTATTCCTTTTCCTCCACTGTGGTTAAGCGTAAAATCCAGCAATGGACAGCTTGCAGAAAGCCAAAGAGACAGGACTTTGCATGTGGTCAGGGGAAAAAAAAAAGAAAATTTCAGTTGTTTCGGAGCTGGTCTGTGAGAAGTCGGGGTGGGGAAGGCCATGAGAGGGGACTGCTCAGAGGGCCTTCTGAGGCTCCAACTATCCTTCTTTCTCTCTTTGGTTTGTGGTACGGCTGGCCCAGAAAAAACAAGAACTTGCAATAATGCAGCCCAGGCAAAATATTGGAAGGAGAAAAGCTGAGACATTTTACATAAGCTACAGAAAATAAAAGCAATAGATTGCAAAATCAGGTGAGACTTTTAGTGATGAAGGTACCGCCATTTCTCAAAGCCAGTAAAAGACTCTTCGAATACATCCTCAGAGAAACTTGGTTGTTTATTGTGGTGTCATATTTATGACCCACGTAAGTGGCAGTCTGTTCATATCATTATCAAACTGATTTACAGACTTTTTTTAGATTCCCCCTCCCCCACTGGGACCTCAAATTTGGCAGGACCACCTCCCTATTTGCATGTGGAATTCCTGTTGTAATTGAGATAATTGGGGACTGTGGCTGCCCAGTGGTCAAGACAGCTGCTGTTGATGACAGTTTTATATTTTCCTCTTTTTCACAGGGCAGAAGTCACACACATATGGCTGAATTCTTGGTAGAGGCTCTTTAATTTCTATTAGTTGCTAATTAGATACAAAGAATTTTCCTGGGGAAAAAAAAAGATCTCTAATAAAATTATGACTAAATCAGTGGGACTCATCCCAGATGGAAAAACCAATGTGATGCTTACAAGTTGAAACCTTTAGATTCTTCAGCAGTGTTTTGATAAACCCATTCTTTAACAGCAACAGCAAACCAAAAATCAGTCTTGTGGTTCATGTAGGCCACCTGTGTTGTGGATTGAATTGTGTCTCCTGGTAAATATGTGTTGGGATCCCAGGCCTTATACCTGTGGATGGAATCCCGTTTGGGAATAGGGTTTTCTTGGTTATGTTAATGCGGCCATATCAGGCTAGGGTGTGTCTGGGTTATAAAAGGAACAGATTAAACACAGGGGCAAACACCAACAGGATAAAGATAGATGCTACGTGAAGATCGCCAAGGAACCGAGGGAGGCAGGCGTAACAGAAGCTAAAGGAGACAAGGATCTTCCCCCAGAGCTGACAGAAAGCCTTCCCCTAGAACCAGTTCCCTGAATTCAGACTTCTAGCCTCCTAAACTGTGAGAAAATAAATGTCTTCTTTAAAGCCACCCACTTGGGATATTTCTGTTACAGTAGCACCAGATAGCTAAGAAAATCAGACTTACAATGCAAGGGCAGTAGGAAAAAATGGCGACAGTAATCCAGCAAATGTTTAATTTCTGACCCTCTCCCCCATCAAAGATTGCACCTCAACGTAAAGAAAACAAAAAATTCTCACAACTGGACCAATAAGCAACATCATGATAAACTGAGAAAAGACTGAAGTTGTCAAGGATTTCATTTTACTTGGATCCACAATCAGTGCCCATGGAAGCAGCAGTCAAGAAATCATAGCCCCCAGACCTCCTGTTGGCCCAGGACAGGAACCATTCCCGAAGCCAACTCTTCAGACATGGATTGACTGGACAATGGGTTGGAGAGGGATGCTGGAGAGGAGTGAGTTTCTTGGATCAGGTGGGCACTTGAGACTATGTTAGCATCTCTGCCTGGAGGGGAGATGAGAGGGTGGAGGGGGTTAGAAGCTGGCGAAATGGACACGAAAAGAGAGAGTGGAGGGAGAGAGAGCGCTGTCTTATTAGGGGGAGAGTAATTGGGAGTGTGTAGCAAGGTGTATATGGGTTTTTGTGGGAGAGACTGACTTGATTTGTAAACTTTTACTTAAAGCACAATAAAAATCATAAAAAAAAAAAAAAAGAAAGCAAATGATGTGTTGTATTGGGCAGATCTGCTGCAAAAGACCGCTTTAAAGTGTTAAAAAGCAAAGATGTGACTTTGAGGACTAAGGTGCACCTGACCCACGCCATAGCGTTTTCAATCGTCTCACATGCATGGGAAAGCTGGACGATGAATAAGGAAGACGGAAGGAGAATTGATGCCTTTGAATTATGGTGTTGGTGAAGAATATTGAATATACCATGGACTGCCAGAAGAACGAACAAATCTGTCTTGGAAGAAGTACAACCAGAATGCTCCTTAGAAGCAAGGATGGCAAGACTCTCTCATGTACTTTGGACATGTTATTAGAAGGGAGCAGTCTCTGGAGAAGGACATCATGCTTGGTAAAGTAGAGGGTCAGCGAAAAAGAAGACCCTCAATGAGATGGATTGACGCTGTGGCTGGAACTAAGGGCTCAAACAGCAATGATCATGAGGATGAGGCAGGACCAGGCGGTGTTTCCTTCTGTTGTGCACAGGGTCGCTATGGGTCGGAACCAACTCTATGGCACCTAACGACTACAACGACCCCCATCAAGGAGCTACTGCTCTCTCAGAGCCAACTTCTGACTACACGGCTGTCCACACCCCTGCTCTCTGCAAACCCTGTGGGAAGCTAGAGGGGTGGAAAGTGATCCTTTAAAAGAGATCACATTGAGTTTTATTAAAAACCCAAAACAGCTGGGGCATTGATTTGTAAGTTCTGTAATGCTGTCGGTATGCCTAACCTGGCCAAGATATTAAAAAGATATTTAAGGAAATATCAGCAAGTTTCTCAGGCACAAGCTTTGGCATATTCAAACAGTATTATGGCGCTTTGGGTAATTTGTCTTCCTTTAGGTTTCGCTATGCAGAAAGAAGGGGAGGGAACATTTACAAAATGATTTACTGTGATGCATCCGTTATCATGAAAGCTTGTGCCTCTTGCCAGCACTTTTGACCGATTTGCCCCCTCCTAGATGCTCAGCCATATGTCTCATGCTTAGTGTGAGCGACAATTGTGTTTGTGGAGAGGGATTCCTGGGATCTGGGTGTTTTTAACAGAAATCTCATACGTCTCATGCTTAGTGTGAGCGACAATTGTGTTTGTGGAGAGGGATTCCTGGGATCTGGGTGTTTTTAACAGCAATCTCAGAAAGCTCTGAGGTTCCTGGCTCAGGTGAGAAAGGCTGAGAGAGGGGGGAATGCCCATTAGTTTAGGGGTAAAGTGTTTTTAAAGATGCTTCAGCGGTATAAACACAGGGTGGAGTGAGATTTACTGTCTCTTCAGGGCCAGGACGATTGATGAGAGAGGAGGTCAGGCTTCCTTTGTGGAGCTTTCCACTGTTGCTGGCCTCCCAGCTCAAGTTCTCTTCCTGCCTCGCCCCCAGCTGGCTGTTCTCTGTCTTCCAGCGCAGCCACATTCCTCGGTTGCCAAGACCTTGCATCTTAGCTCTTTTTCAGCTGCACCCGTTACTGCTTTGTGAAGGCAGCTGCTGCTTTGACCATGTGGATTTTCTGGCCCCCCGCCTATTGCAACACAAGCTTAATTGCCTCTGCCTCTTGGAATCAAATCAACATTTATTGAACACCTACTATATGTAAGACATCCTGTCAGGCCTTGTGAAGGATAAAAAGAAATTTAGTGTATGTGAGTCTTTCTGTGCCTTGAAAAGTCTACAGTCTAATTGTGAATTAGTGCAAGACTTATGTCCTGGTAAACCTCGAGCAGGTTTCTTAATTTCTCTGTACCTTAGTTTCCCCATCTATAAAATAGGAAGAGCAATAGTACATGGTATTACTATAAATAAATTAATATGTATAAAATGCCTAACACATGATACATCATAATTACTCATTAAGCATTAGCTAGTTTTGACCCCTAGTTGGAGGAAAGAGAAAAAGAGAGTAAAATTATATTTATGAAGGGCACACCATCTGTCATACCCTGTAATAAGAGTTTTATATATGCCAACTTATTTCTCAGAAAACCATGCCAAGTAGATATTACTATTACCATTTGATTTTTGAGTCAAAGGAGGCTCTGCCAGGTTAAAAACTTGTCCAGGTTTCCAATACTGACAGAGCCTATGGTCAAGAGCAAATCTATTTTGTGCCAAAGCCCATTAATTTTGAGAAGACAACAAAATTTAAATTTTAAATAATGTTTCCAAGACACTGGAAGATGCATTGCAAAGTGACACATGATTGATTTTCCTATAAATTGCATAGGAAGGAGTTGCTGTAAGAGTTTTCTTCCAGTTAGAACATGAGGGAAGGCAGACTAACTGGAATAGGTGGGGTTGGAAGAGAATCTCGAGGGATGAGTCTAATTTTGGAAGTGGATAACACAGCCCTGTTTGCAGTATAAGCGATCGTATGGAAACAGAAAACTGTACATTTTATCTGAGAGATGGAGCACAAACTGGCTGGACAAACCTAGGAGTTCGGGAAAGCCAAGAAATGACACGTCCAAATACTTTCCTGTGGGCATTGGGACCAATTGAGTGTTTTAGCAGTGCTTGGGGAAGGTTTACTTTGCAAGGGTAAAATAAGCTGGAAATTGAAGTTCAACTTCAGGGGTCTTGCAGTCCTCCTAACAACAACTATCAATGGTTTCTCTGAGAATGGCGACAGGGGTAACGAGTAAATAGAAAACAGACGGCACACGCGAAAGAGGTAACTGAGGAGAGTTAATAAAGGAACTCTTTACAAAGATGCCTGGGTGGTATCAACAGTTTGTGTTCAACTGCTAACCTAAAGGTTTGCAGTTCAAACTCAGCAGAGGTACTATGGGAGAAAAAGCTCAGCAATTTTGTTCTGTTAAGATAGTTATTGTTAGGTGCTAGGGAGTTGATTTGTGCTCATAGCAATCCTATAGAACATAGTATAACTACCCCATGGGGTTTCCTAGGCTGAATTTTTACAGGAGAAGATCACCAGGTCTTTTCTCCAAAAGAGCTGCTGGTGGGCTCAAACCGAAGACCTTTTGGTTAGCAGCCAAGAGCTTAATTCCATGACCTGTGGGACACATGATATCCCACCCACTTTTTCTGACTCTTAGGTTTCTTGAGACTCTACTTTTCCCACTAAAAGTATTTGCTGTCTTCCAGTGGGGACTTGCATAATAATGAAGGGTGAAAGAAAAGTTCATTGAAACAAAATAGCTGGGGTATCAGCCTTAATTTTTTTTTTTTTTAACGCATCCAGGAAGTGTGACTGGGTAAAAAACTTGTCTCTTTTGGCCTTTGCATAGCTAGAATAAGCCTTGTAAGCATATTTATTGTTTTCTCTTGATAGTTAGTGTCCCTCTTCAGTTTGGTTTTTGTGTGTGCATGTGTTGCAATAAATCCTTCTACCCAATAAATCCAGGGACCCACCAATCTTGGTGCCCAAGAACTCCCCAAGGTTTGTGGGACCCATATATTCCCAAATAACATTTCTCAAAGTGCATATTATCAATGAAAAATTTAAACACACTCCATGACTCAGTCTGCTTCCATTAATGAAAATGTATGATATCCTAAAAAAAAAAAAAATTCAAAACAGGAAATAAGAGGCCCTTGAAAGGGTTAACCATTGCACCACTAGGGCTCCTTCTGTTAAGATTACGGCCAAGAAAACCCTTTGGAGCAGTACTACTCCATAGCACATAGGGTTGTCATGAGTCAGAATTGACTTAATAGCAACAGGATGTAGGGTGTAGGGTGGTGCTCTACTGCTGTGGATTGAATTGTGTCCCCAGAAAATACGTGTTGTAAATCCTAACATCTATGTCTGTGTGTGAGCCCTGGTGGTGCAGTGGTTAAGAGCGGGGCTGCTAACCAAAAGGTGGGCAGCTCGAATTCACCAGCGGGTCCTTAGAAACCCTGTGAGGCAGTTCTACTCTGTCCTATAGGGTCACTATGAGTCAGAATGGACTCAATGGCAAGAGGGTTGGGTTTTTTTTGGTTTTGTTTTTTGGTGGATGGGTTATGGAGCCCTGGTGGCACAGTGGTTAAGTGTTTGGCTGCTAACCAAAAGGTCGGCAGTTTGAATCTACCAGCCAATCCTTGCAAATCCTATGAGGCAATTCTACTCTGCCCTGGAAGGCAGAAGGCAATGGTTTGGTTTTGGGGGGTTTTGTAATTTCATTTGGGAATGGGTTGTCTTTGTTGTGTTAATGAGACAAGAATTAGTGTGGGGTGTGTCTTGAGTCAATCTCTTTTGAGATATAAAAGGAGCAGATTAAGAAAACAGAGATGGGGAAAGAGAGAGCTGCCAAGCCACAAGATCTTCCAAGAGCAGACAGTTCAAGAGACAAGGACATTCCTCCACAGCTGACAGAGAGAGAGCCTTCCCCCTGAGCTGATACCCTGAATCTGGACTTCTAGCCCCCTAAACTGTGAGAAAATACATTTCTGTTTGTTAAAGCCACTAACTTGTGATAGTTCTGTTATAGAAGCACTAGCCAACTAAGACATATACCATCAGGGATGGGATAGTCCAGTGGCATTAATAACACCAGGGAGCTCTTCCCACTGCTAGCCCCAAAGGGGGGAGGAGGAAGGAAAGCTTACTGGAACCCAGGGAAGGTGGCTGTATGGAGAAGGCTGCCCGGCAGGAGCTGTAGCTCTGGGTGGAGGGATACACCCACCCATCGTGATAGAGAAGGAAGAAGCCAGGAAAGTAAATACCCCAGTCTTACCCTCCTCCCTCCTCTCTCCTGCCAGTGTCCACAGGTAAGGGAATCCATTGCTGTAGTCCATACAGGCTAATTAACTTCCCTGGGCAGAGAACAGGATGGAGAAAGCAAGAACATGGACCCTAGGCGTGCAAACGCAAGATGTCCAATACAGGACACTTGTTAGAAGATTAGATCATTTACATGGCACAGTGCCTGGTAAATAATAGATATTGAACACTTGATGGTTAGCATTATTTCTTGTTGTTTTTTCTGCTTTGATCAGCTGGGTATTGCTGTGTCCAGCTCAGCGCCTCTGGCCTCACCACAAACCAGCAAGTTGTCTAATCCCTGCAGTAGCGTGAGAATGACTCACTAAAAAGTCAATTGAGTTTTTTTTGTCTGTAATCTTTTGCCTCTTTTTTTTTTTTTTCAAGGAAGCTTTAAAAAAAAAGGAGGTTTGGAAACCATCGTTTAAAACACACCCTTTGTGATTTGTTTTATTGGAAGTCCTTAGCAGAGGAAAGGGGCCTGTTTGTTTAGATTGCTACGCAACAGGAGGCATTGAGTAAATGGCTTCTCAGTTTTTTATTATTTTAAACTTCACCCAGGCGAAAATCAATCCAAGTTTAAGGAAGAGGGGAGGAACGGAGTATAAACGCTAGTGCTTTAAAATTGTGAATGACATTGCAAATTATAGAACCTTGAAACAAACATTCCGACTTTATCTAAATGGATTTTTTTTTTCCCAGCCAGTTTACACACTATATGCTAAGTGATCACTGAAAGTGGAAATTTCATCACTTTCAAACAAATACAGCAAAGGGTTAAGTTGCTCCAGCGGAATTCTTCCTACCCTCCCTTCCCTGGCCCACACTGCACCAAGCACAAGTGGGCTGAAGCAGCAAAGCGAAGGAGAGGGAGGGGCAGATGCCGCCTCAAATTCTCACCCTATTTTAAGCTCAATCTCCGGTTTTGTTTACAAAACCTTCGAATTCCCCGTGGCACTATTTTCCATTATGCCAAGAGGCTTTGCATTGACATTCTTACTGGTGCTGGGTCTATCAGATTGGCAGTCTCCATGCAGTGTCTGAACTTTCTGTTAAAGCTCAAAGGGGAAAATGCACAGAGCCCTGAACTTGGTGAAACCCGACATCTGGAAGCCAACCGTGAGGAAAGAGAGCAAAGGTTAGGGAAAAAATAACGCTCAGTAGCAACCAGCAAAACAAACTTTGGTCTGGGGCAACAAGAAGGCGTTGCAAGCAGAGATCACTCCACACAGCATCAGCTCATCTTCTTAAAAGCAACGTCTTACTGCTGTATCAGCCATCCGAAAATACAAAAAAGTATAAAGAAGCAAATGGAATTGAAATACTGCCACCCCAAAGCTGCCAATATTAATACTCAATGTATTTCTCTCCAGTTTTTTTGTTGTTGTTTAGTTTTTTTACAAATACATATTCTGTATGCATATAAGTAAGATTGCAAATAAACACAACAAATATTTTTCAGACTAAAAACAGGATTATTTTGCACATATAGTTTTATAGTTTGCATTTTAAAATTCACTTATATTCATGCACTTTCCCCAGGTCATTAAATCTTACCAGGGCTACTATTTTTTTTAATCGGTGACGTTCAAGTTCATCCCACAGATGAACTTGACAGATGAAAGTGTGCTACAGATGTAGCAGAATGTATTTAGCCAACTTCATATTGTTGGGATTCTTGTTGTTCCCAATTCTTTTACAAATAATATTTTGATGCATATTTTTGAACAAATATCTTTGTAATATTTTTCCTGAGGATAAATTCCTAGAAGTGAAATTACTGGATGAAAAGTATTTGAAATGTAGAGCCCCCTGTCATGGATTGAATTGTGTCCCCCCAAAATATCTGTCAACTTGGCTAGGTCATGATTCCCAGTATTGTGTGATTGCCCACCATTTTGTCATCTGATGTGATTTCCCTGTGTGCTCTAAATCCTATCACTATGATGTAATGAGAAGGATCACTGGCAGTTATATTGATGAGATCTACAAGATTAGATAGTGTCTTAAGCCAATTTTTTTTTTTTTTTTTTTTTGAGATATAAAAGAGAGAAGTAAGCAGAGAGACATGGGGACCTCGTACCACCAAGAATGCAGTGCTGGGAGCAGCACACGTCCTTTGGACCTGAGGTTCCTGCGCTGAGATGCTCCCAGACCAAGGGAAGGCTGATGCATCACAAGGACCTTCCTCCAGAGCCAACAGAGAGAAAGGCTTCCCCTGGAGCTGGTGCCCTGAAGTCAGACTTCTAGCCTACTGGACTGTGAAAGAATAAACTTATCTTTGTTAAAGCCATCCACTAGTGGCATTTCTGTTACAGCAGCACTAGATGACTAAGACACCCCCATTGCCATCCAGAAGGTGACACTAAATCTTTGTCTTGTGGGCAGTTGATGAAAACACCCATTTCATTACGTTCCTACCAGTCCTGAGACTTATCATCCTTATAGCTCTTAGCCTATCTGAGAGGTGGACCATGGTGCCTTAATGCTCTTTTCATTTAATCTTTGCTAATAGAAAGTCTGAGGAGAGTTGCACATGTTTACTTGTCATCCCAAGTCAGCTTTTGCCATTTTTGGAGGAAAAAAAAAAAAAAAACCTGCTTTTCTTGTCAGCCTAAAAGACTTTGGAGTGCTGACTCCCTGAGAAACGTCAACTTTCATGAGAATAGGGTGAAGTGGGAAGACAGCCGTCTTAATATAAATATCACAAACGCCCTATCAGCCTTCATTTTAATAATAATGCCAAACAAGGGATCCTTTTCTGTCGCATTTTATAATATAGTCATGCCAGCTTTCAAAGGCTGGCGTGCCCTGGAGTTACAAGCACAGTCTGTGGCAAGAGATACTGGCAGCTCTCCAACCCAAAATGACAAGTGAGCCTCCCTGTCACTCTGGGCCCACAGGGACATGGGAGCGAGTGACATGGGCGTCCATCAGCAACCTGACATTCATCTGCTCCTCACATGTCAGGAGTCCCTCACATCTGTGCCAGCGACACCTTTGGCAGTTAGATGATGCTTACAGATCCCACCTCAGAATAATGCCTTTAAACCATAAAATAGATTATATCAAATTATAAAGGAAATCCATTACATTGAAATAGTTATCCAAAGAGTTATAGAAATCTGTAGCATCATAATATATATGCTCATTTATGAAGCATTAAAAAACAAGGTCTAGTGGCAAATCCAATAACTGCCCTAATTGCAAAGTGGTAATAGGGACAGGGAGCTCTGGTGGCACAGTGGTTTAGGCACTCAGGTGCTAGACAAAAGGTCTGCACCTCAAATCCACCTGCCATTCCTCAGAAACCCTATGCGGTAGTTCTACCCTGTCCTATGAGGTCACTATGGATTTTTGGTTTAATGGGGGTAAAAGTATTTCCAAGATACCTGCAACAACTAATATAACATAAAAAATATCTGTTATTTCTATTAGCAACAAAGTCTAAGTACCAAAAATACTGTTGTGGTTTGCTACCTCCATTCGTAACAAAGGAAACATCACCTTTTGGTGAGAAGTTAATAAAAGATGTAAGTTTTTTCCCATCCACACTCATGGGATAGCCGAATTCTTACCACAGACCCCAGTTAAGAACCCACAGTCACACGAAGTGCTCTGAAAGTAACAATTATATAAATCAATTATCTCCAACTGCCCACTACTAGAAATGTGACATTTTTTTCTGGGTTCCATCCATTATTTTATTATTTTTGCTCTAATTACTACGATTCTGGGAAGCTATTGGAACAGTACTGTAGGGTTGGCCACTGTGGAAGATCTGAGTCAAAGTGTTAAGTCACCATGATAAAAATAACATGCTTGGTGCAGCTGCAAACCTGTGTGCTCTGATTACATGTGATAACCCCCACCACTGCACCCCACCGTGACTTAGAACCCATGCTGGGAGCCAGGAGCTCAGGGTTCTAGCTCCAGCTTTGCCACTAACCATCTGTGTGACCTTGAAAAAGCCCCTTGATCTCCCTGGGCCTCAGATTTTCTTCATTCCAAAAAAAAAGGGTGAGGGGTTGGAAAAAACTCTCTAAAGTTCCCTTCCAGCTCTCACAATATTTGATTTTTTAACTTTTTTTTTTTTAACTCCCTCTGTATTCCGATGATGAATATATCTTTCCAAAAGCGTTCTTCAGCATTCAGAAAGGCTTAAATCCGAAAAACCCAACCAGCTGCCCTCCAGTTGTCTCCGACTCACAATGACCCTGCGTGTGTCGGAGTAGAGCTGTGCTCTGCAGGGTTTTCAGTGGCTGATTTTTCAGAAGCAGAACACCAGGCCTTTCTTCTGAGGCATCTTTGGGTGGACTCAAACCCCCAACCTTTCTGTTAGCAGCTGAGTGCATTAACTGTTTGCATACCCAGGGACTCCCAGAAAGCCCTCCAGTCTCCTAAAATAAAGTTTTTATTCCCTTCTCCTTCCCTGCTAGTTGTTCTTTTTTAATTTTTTTAATTTTTTTTCCTCATCCTTCTAAAGCAACTACTTTTTCTTTTCCTTAAAAGCAATAGAATCCAAATTTCCCTCTTGGTTTTAATGTAGAACTTGAAATTCCTCTGGGTCCACTTCTCATCAGATCTGAAAGCCCGGGGCAGCCTGGAGCTAATAACATTGCAGCATTGGTTTTGATGGCCCTTCCTCCTTCCTTCCTTGGTAGGTAAGTTTTCCTTCTTGGGCTTTTTACCTGAGGCCAGGACTTCTTGACTCTCTATGTGTTGTCACACTGAGCAAGCTCAGTAGAAAGCATTCTGTTTCCCGACTCAGACAGAATTTGCACAGTTAATTATTTCCCACAGCTTTCCCTTCCAAATCACCCCCCATTTTTAAACACTTGGCATTCTGCTCAGTTCAAATGGTGGAGCTTGGATCTGGGGATGGCTTTGGGTGCTAGAGTGAACAGGAGCATTGGGTGAGTGAGGCAGCCTGGGCTCCTTGGGCCCTAAGAATACCAATCAGGCTGAAGGGAGAGGCTCAGAGACAGCACTGCTCTTGGCAAGCCCAGGCAGGGTTTCCTTTGATGTGAGGTCTTGCTTGATATTGCTTTGTGTGTCTGCGTTTGTCCTTGGCAGGCAGAAGGCAGCTCCTTTCCAACAATGAGGTGCCCTTGTGTATTGCTGCCATCCTCTGAAACAGTGATGCATACTAGCAGCTCCCAGGGAGATGGGGGCTGGGGAGACTGAGACTAGAGAGGACGCTCAAGGAGAGCCCAAGTGCCAAGGTGAGGATGTTAACAAGGAGGCTTCTACAGGCCTGGGTTCTCACATCATTTTACCCACTTTACCTTGAAGTAGAAACAATTGGAGAGGGATACAGAAAAACTGGGAACAAAGTGTTGTGACTGCCTTTGACTGAAACACAAAGAAGTTTAGAAATGCAGATTGCAGTTGCCTGGAGTTAAAAAAAAAAAAAAAAACTTTTTTTTTTTTTTCTGGAGTTAGCCTGGATCAAATGGGGCCCTGTGAATGTTAATGATCACAATCGGCTAGACTTGTCTTAGCTTCTGTGCAGATCATTAGCACTGTTCTCTAAATATTTGCAGTCCCTTCCACCTACACCCTTTCAAGCACAAGGCAGATTGTACTTTCTGGCCTCCTTGCTGGGTAGGGCCATGTGACTAGTTCTGGTCAATGACCTGTGAGTGCAAGTAACATGGATCTCTTCCTGGCCCAATCCCCATTACCGCTAAGTGGAACAGAGTAGAATTGCCTCACAGGGTTTCCAAGGCTGTAACCTTTATGGAAGCAGGCTGCCACATCTTTCCCCTGTGGGTTGGACCTGCTGACCTTCTGGTTAACAAAGGAGTGCTTAACCATTGCACCACCAGGGTTCCTTCTCTTCCTGGCAGGAGCAGTGAACTATTGATGCAAGACCCCCCCAGAGAGCTCTTTCCTCTCTGGAATGGGGACCACCAGTATTTGAGGTGGTAGCTTCCCCATTGGCCTGAGTCTTTGAGTATCTGTAATGTTGGTGGCTCCTTGTCAATTCACAAAGGACAAGAAGTATGAGCAAGAAGTAAAACTTGCTGCTTTAAAGCCACTAAGATTTGAGGTTGTTTGTTATAATAGCATAACCTAGATTGCTGTAACTGCTAAAGGCCCTGAAGATTCTCCTTTCCCTGTTCTGTTGCACTCATAGGGACTAAAACTTGAACTGTATTGAAATCATGCTCGTCTTCCTTGAAAAGGCATCCCTGCCTTATTTGGGCAATTAAAAAAAAAAAAAAAAAACTAGTTGCCGTCAACGTGTTGCAGAGTAGAACTGCACCGCATAGGGCCTTCTTGGTTATAATCTTTACGGAAGCAGGCCTCTGGGTAAGTTCCACCCACCAACCTTTTGGTTAGTAGTTGAGTGCTTAACAATTTGCACCACCCAGGGGCTCCTTATTTGGGCACTAGGACCTCTTACGTAGGGGAGCTTCTCTAGGCAGTTGCTCTGCAAAAGGGCCATCTATGGTCGTGTCTCAAAGTCTTAAGCTTCGAGAAGCCTAAGGCTGATGCAAGAGCTGCAGTGGGTCTAGGAAAGATGCATCATGTTTGTTGAGTCTTGTTTAGCCTGAAGGGGGGTTACTAAAGAGAAACTTCATCAACAGAATGCATAAATTATGTGCGTAATTGCATATATTTCTGTCAAGAGAGGCAGACCCAGGGCTTCAGTCCCTGAAGAGCTTTTAATGTATGAGTGGGAAAGTAGGAGAGAATGAGTATGATTGGAGAAAATTCATAGACTCAAAAGGACCCTGAAAGAACATTGGTTGCAAATAGGAGAGACACAGTTTACACGGCACAGAAAATATAATTTGCGGTCCACAAAACCTACTTGACATTTAGAAGGAAAGATAGAATGATGGGTCAAGAGAAGGGCAATAGCCTGCAACCCAACTTGGAAGAGGGCCTAGAAGCCAGGTCAAGGTGGCTTTATGTGAGGAAAGCATTGTGAAGTTTGACCTAACACGCCCAGAGGAGAGTGAGTTACATTTTCAGGTAGACATGTAAGATGAGGGAAGACAAGTAGATGATCAAGGGTGGGCTGAGGGAGAAAAAGTCTTAAAAATAAAGTAATTAATGCTAAAAGAAGTACTCTAAGTGTCAGGGATTGAATTACGTCCCCCCAAAAATGTGCGTATCAACTTGGTTAGGTCATGATTCCCAGTATTGTGTGTTTGTCTTTCATTTTGTGATTGTAATTTTATGGTAAGAGGATTAGGGCAGGATTGTAACACCACCCTCACTCAGGTCACCTCCCTGATCCAATGTAAAAAGGAGTTTCCCTGGGGTGTGGCCTGCACCACCTTTTATCTCTCAAGAGATAAAAAGGAAAGGGAAGCAAGCAGAGAGTTGGGGACCTCAAACCACCAAGAAAGCAGCACCAGGAGCAGAGTATATCCTTTGGACCTGGAGTACCTGGCCCTGAGAAGCTCCTCGACCAGGGGAAGATTGATGACAAGGACCCTTCCTCCGGAGCCGACAGAGAAAGAAAGCTGTCTCCTGGAGCTGACACCCTGAATTTGGACTTGTAACCTGCTAGACTGTGAGAGAATAAATTTCTCTTTGTTAAAGCCATCCGCTTGTGGTATTTCTGTTATAGCAGCACTAGATGACTAAGACACTAAGCAAGAAGCTCCAGGCAAGGGGAGAAGAAAAAATTAAATCAGCAGTAGCATTAAGATTATCACTTAGAATAGGGGTGGTGTTGGGGCCTGAAGGGCCAAAAAAAAAAAAAAAGGAACTTCAGAAGACTCCCTATGAGGGAGGACTAACCCGTTGCTGTTGAGTTGATTCTGACTCATAGCGACCCTATAGGACAGAGTAGAACTGCCCCATAGGGTTCCCAAGGAGTGGCTGGTGAGTTTAAACTGCCAACCTTTTGGTTAGCCGCCAAGCTTTTAACCGCTGTGCTACCACGGCTCCTAGGGAGCACTAGATGGTTACAATGACGTGACTGAGTGCCACCTGTCCCCCAATATCCATTCTCACCTTTTTCTTTGGGATGGAACCCCCAATTTTTAGCTGGGACATACTGCCCATATGGGCTCAAGCATAACAACAATTGTGAGGATGGAACAGTGTTGAGCACTGTTTTGTTCTGTTGTACATAGGGGTCGCTATGAGTTGGAGTTGATTTGATGGCACCTAACAATAACAAAAGCTGCTCAAAATAAAGATTATGTTTCTCAGCCTGCTCTCCAAATAAGTGTGACCATGGGACTAAGTTGGGAGCAAAAGCATATAAGCAAAAGTGTAACATGTGATTTCCTGAGGGAAAGAGAGCATGCCGTTATTTTTTTTCTCCCTTCCTACTGGCTGGAATGCAGATGTGATAGAGTGAGCTAGAGAGGTCGTTGTGGACAATGAAGTGGAAGCATGTGTCAAGAATAGGGAAACTATAGGAGAAGGAGCTAGGCTTCTGATGGTCATGGAGCCAACATACTATTCATTAGACTTGAATTTTTCTTATGTGAGAGAGAAAGAAAGAAGTGTCCGCCTCATTTAAGCCATTGTTATATTGAGTTTTCTGTCACTTACTGATTCAAGAAATTATCTCTAACTGGTAGAACTATGGGTGATTTTATTTCCTTCTTTATAATTGTCTGTATTTTCCAAGTTTTCTACAATGGACACATATAATCTTCATAATCGGGGGAAAATGTATTGTTTTTTGGTTCTTTTTTTGAGGTAAAAGAGAAAGAACTGAAAATCACTTGGATGCTGTCTTAGGCTGGATTCTGTAGAGAAGCAAAACCAGTAAAGCAAAAAAAATGCATAGAGAGAGAGAGAAATGGCTCATATGATTGTAGAGGCTGGAACGTTCCAAGTCCATGGATCAGGATAGAGGTCTCTCCTGATTCTCACGTAGCCACAGGGGCAGGTGAACCCAAAATCGGCAAGCAAAATGGCAGATAAACAGTGAGCTGAAGTCCCAAGAACCAGAGGCCAGGTGAACAGAAGCCAGCTGCAGGATCCAGAGCAAGCAAAAGCCACCAACCCTTGCCAGAAAGTCTACTTATATTTGATGCAGGCCACACCCCCAAGGGAGCTCCCTTTCAACTGATTGGCTACTCACAGCAGATCCCATCATGGAGGTGATTACATTATATCAGATCTCTTCATGGAAGTGATCACATCAACATATATTTGCCAAACTACATCATAACTGCCAGTCCCCTGAGAATCACGGCCCAGCCAAATGGACACACCAGCTTAACGATCACAGATGACCTTTGTAGTGCAAAAGGCCTCTGGAGTGAGTATCTTTTCTTCAATTCCATGTTGACATGTCCTTGAATGACTCTCTACCTCTCCTATGCAAGCTTCCTTGTTTTCTCGTCTGTCGGAGTTCAGTGAAGGAAACACAAACCATTTCAGGTATCTCAAGTAGAAAGGGATTTAATACAGGGAATTGGATGTTACAGACTCATTGGATGAATGGCAGAAATGTTAGACTTCAAGATCATGCACTGCTAGTTTTTGAGGATTGGATTCTGTAGCCATGATCCAGAGGTCAGGAGATCACTGTCAGCACCCAGAAGTCAACAAACTGCTGCCAGCTTCAGAGCTGCCCCACATTGATGAAGTTGGTCGCTAGATGGTGGAATGTGAAATGTGTCCACCACAAAAACTCAGTGCTGCCAAAGCCTGTCTCTGCCATGGAAAGGAGAATGGCCTCCACTTGCATTTTACCTTCCAAATCTCACAGGGTGGGAATATCATTTCCTAGGCTTCCTCTAAAATTTTGGTAGCAAGGGAGCTTGGGAAATGTAGATGCTAGCCTTCCAGCCCCTGTGTGTGCTGCAGGAACACACAGAAGGAGGTGGATGTGACTGTTGAATGTCCACAGAGCATTTGTGGCACATCTCTTGTTCATCCCTTCTAAGCTGTCACCTAGATATTCTCAATAACTCCCTTAAATGACTTCCCTGCCCATGTATTTCTTTATAACAAAAAATATATCATTGTGCAATGTTATGGATTGCATTACGTTCCCCCAGAAATGTGTGTCAACTTGGTTAGGTCTTGATTCCCAGTATTGTGTGGTTGTCCTCCATTTTGTGATCTGAAGTGATTACCCTATGTGTTGTAAATCCTAACATGTATGATGTTAATAAGGCAGGATTGGAGGCAGTCATGTTAATGACGCAGGATACAGTCTATCACCACGAAAGAAGAGCCAGGAGCAGAGCATTTCCTTTGGACCTGGGGTCCTTGCACTGAGAAACTCCTAGATTCAAGGATGTTCCTCCAGAGCCAACAGAGACAGAAAGCCTTCGCCTGGAGCTGGTGCCCTGTATTCGGACTTCTAGCCTCCTAAACTGTGAGAGAATAAATTTTGTTAAAGCCATCCACTTGTGGTATTTCTGTTATAGCTGCACTAGATAACTAAGACATTCTTTTATTATGAGCTAACACTGTATTAGACACTTTAGAGGGTACAGAATGATAGCGTGGTTCAGATCATCTCATTCCTCATTCACTCAAAAAACATATGTTCAATGTCTACTAGATACTCAAGGCACCTTCCATGGCTCCTCGTTAGCTATTAAACAAAGTCCAAGTTCCTTAATTTAAACTTAACAGATTCTCTAGAATCTGACCTCAACTCGTGTTTCACTACCTTTTACTTCTCCTCTTAAAGAGTTCTTAAGGACCAGAAATAGTGAGAAACTAGATTGTTTCCTATTATCTATACGTATGCCTCTCTTTTCTGCCACTAATAATCTAGTTATGCTGTTCTTCCTCCCTAGAAGATTCTTTCCAGCTTCCAGTGTCAAGCACTGCCAATCCCTTAGTATCCAACTCAAATGTCACCTCCTCTATGAATCCTTTTCTGATGCTGTACAACTGGAAATAATCTGTCCTCATCTGAGTCTCTAGAATTTGATCTATATTTCCACCATGAAATTAAGAACCATCACCTTCTACTGGGTTATTTCTATAAGCATCATTTCTTCCCTAATAGACTGTGGTTCATAGAGGAGCAAGGATCGTTTCTTATTTATTTTTGATCCCACATAGTGCCCTATTGTTTGTTGAATGGATAAATGCAAAACTGGAAAGCAGTTTTTACTCTCAAAGAATTCAATATAATATCAGAAATTTAAAAAAAGAAAAAAAGCACCATCACTCTCTGTTTCTTAGCTATGAAATCTGAATTTCTTTCCCTAGAATCTCATACTGCCCAGACAATTGACATTCCACCTTATCTTGGTTATCTAGCGCTACTAGAACAGAAATACCACAAGTGGATGGCTTTAACAAACAGAAGTTTATTCTCTCACTGTTTAGTAAGCTTGAAGTTCAAATTCAGGGCATCAGCTCCGGGGGAAGGCTTTTCTCTTTCTGTCAGCTCTGGGGGAAGGTCCTTGTCATCAATCTTCCCCGGTCAAGGAGCATCTCAGCACACGGACCCCGGGTCCAAAGGACGTGCTATTTTCCTGGCTCTTGTTTCTTGGTGGCAGGAGGTCCCCATGTCTCTCTGCTTGCTTCTCTTTTGTATATCTCAAAAGAGATTGCCTTAAAACACAATCTAATCTTGTAGATTGAGTCCTGCCTCACTAACATAACTGCCACTAATCCCATCTCATTAACATTATAGAAGAGGATTTACAACACATAGGAAAAATCACTACTGATGACAAAATGGTGAACAATCACAGGATACTGGGAATCACGGACTAGCCAAGTTGACATATTTTTGAGGGACACAATTCAATCTATGACACACCTCTCAATTCTTTAACTTTCTGTGACAATGAATAAGCTTTTTTTTTCTCCACTTGTCTTGTTAATCTTCATTTCCTGTTATTCTTACACTTAAATGTGTAATTTGTATCACATTTTTTTCCATTTGTTATTAAACCACAAATAAGATGGTAATGCATCTTTATGTCTATAGCAATAAAAACAATTATAAAATTGTGTTTCTGTTTCCAGTCTAAACTGACAATTAGTGCAAAAGATGTAGCTTGATTATAAATGATGACTATATTGGTTTTTGTATATTTCACAAGTACATTTTCATACCAGGATACCTCCATTCACCAACTCTTTTCGTTTATGAACACTTCCATTATAAAAAAAAAAAAAATAGACCTTAGTCCTTTTTATCAAGCAAAATACCTCCAATTATTAAAAAAAAAAAGACCTTAGTCATTTTTATCAAGCAAAAGACCTTAAACATAAAATTATTCACAGAAGCATCATAATTAAATTGGATTTTTTTCTTCCCAATGTAGAATGGACCTTTAATTAAAACAACAGTGTCTACAAATGTTCTGGTTTTCTTTTTCAGACATATGTTTGATGCACCCCCTTACTCCCACCAGTTCATAGGTTCTTTGAGGGAAGGTACATGTCTTTCTTTCCTTGAGTCTTTATCATTCTAGTGTCTAGTCCATAGTATGTAGTATACCAATCTTCAAACAGTAGGAGTTCAAATAATACTTCATTCCTTGATTTCAAGTTATTTTTTACTGAAAATAGCATAAACTAAGTTGTCATTGATTTATCTGTGCAAAGCTGTCCCTGCCAAACATTACATAAGCAACTGCTAGCCCTATTATATATAGAATATTTTTTCCTGTAGGTTTGTTTTATTAAAGATACCATGGTTTGGTGCTACAAAATGAACATGCTATGGCCTAAAATAAAACAAAAAAACAAACCCATTGCTGTTGAGTCGATCCTGATTCATAGCAGCCCTGTAGGACAGAGTAGAAATGTCACATAGGGTTTCCAAGGAGCAGCTGGTGGATTCGAACTGTCAGCCTTTTGATTAGCAGCTGAGCTCTTATCCACTGCACCACCAGGGCTCCTACATAACTCTAGATCAGCTAAATGTTGTCTTTGGATTAAATTGGACAGTAACAGGGTTGTGTACTTGCATATATTGTTTTCAATCCTTGTAGATCTTCCTTCTCCAAATTTTTGCCTCAGCCTAAGCCTTCAGCTCATAGAGAGGAACTCGAAGTGAAACAGCCTGATGGAATTTGCTGCACATCTCCTGCAGGGGTTGATGCTTAGGGCATAGTCTGCTATGTCACCCAGTGTTCTCATTTTCAGGACCCCCATGAGTGAGGTCACTAAACATAAGGAAAAACTGTTCACATCCTGTGTGGAAAACTTTAGCCCAAAGCCCTTCCTTTGTCCTCCTTTCTCTATAAAGGCTGAAAAGGTAGGTACTTACTTTTCCAGCCTCCCTTGCAACCAGGGCTATCCATGTGATCTGGTTCTAGTCAATGAAACATAAAAGGAAGTCTGCAAGGAAGCTTCTGGAATGACAGTTGATTTCCTGAGGAAAAGCACAGATGATGAGGGATCTCTAGCTTGTCCTTACCTCTTCTCCTTCCCTTGGTCATGGATGTGATACCTGGAGTTGCAGCAGCTCACTTGAGGCAATGAGGTTACAAGAGTGATGAAAACCAACAACACCGTTAAGATAGTGACTGAGGCATTGGTGGCTCAGTGGTAGAATTCTCACCTTCCATGCGGGAGAGCTGGGTTTGATTCCTAGACAGTGCACCTCAAGTGCAGCCACCACTCGTCAGCCGGTGGAGGCCTGAGTGTTGCTATGATGCTGAACAGGTTTCAGTGGCGCTTTCAGACAAAGATGGACCAGGAAGAAAAGGCTGGTGATCTACTTCAGAAAATTAGCCAATGAAAACCCTACAGATCACAGGACCTGTTCATAACTGATCATGGGGGTGGTGCATGACAAGGCAGCATTTCAGTCCATTGTGCTTGGAGCCACAGTGAGTTGGCGGCTGACTTGGTGGTAGCTAACAACAACAAGGATAGTGAAGCAGATGGATAGAAGAAGCCTGAGTCTTTGATAACAGGACTGAAAAACTCCCTACGTCTAGATTTTTTGTTACATGAGAAATAATACCCATTCTTTTAAGCCACTATTAGTTGGCGTTGTGGATTGAATCTGTCCTACAAAACGTTATGCTGAAGTCCCAACATCTCCGACTGTGAATATGACCCTGTTGGGAAAGAGAGGTTTTCTTTTGCCATGTTAATGAGGTTAATGAGGAGTAGGGTGGAACCTACTAACCCTAATCCCTCCGAGTGGAAAAAATCAAAACCAAACCCATTGCTGTCAAGTGGATTCCAACTCATAGCAACCCTAGAGGACAGAGTTCAACTGCCCCATAGGGTTTCCAAGGAGGGACTGGTGGATTTGAACTGCTGAACTTTTGGTTAGAAGCCGGGTGCTTAACCTCTACAAGGAAGAGAAGAGACACAGACACACACAGGGGACAGATGCCAGATGAAAATACATCTACAAGCAGCCAAAAAACACCAAGAAACTCCCAGGGCTACAGAAGCTGAAAGAGACAAGGATCTTCCCCTAGAGCCCATAGAGAGAGAGAGCCTAGCCCCATCAGTGCCCTGAATTCAGGTTCCTAGCCTCCAGAACAGTGAGACAATAAATTCCTGTTCTTTAAAGCCTTCCACTTGTAGTGTTTTGTTACAGCAGCTCTAGGTAACTATGACTGTTGGGTTTTCTGTTGTTATTGTCGTTAGCTGCCATGGGGTTGGCCCTCAACTCATGGCAACCCCATATGTTACAGAGTACAACTGCTCCACAGGGTTTTCTTCGCTGTATTGTGGGTTCTAATCTTTACAGAAGCACTTCTCTAGGCCTTTCTTACACGGAGCTGCTGGGTGGGTTTGAACTGTCAACCTGTAAATTAGCAGCCAATCACTAATCACTTGCGCCACTGTTACGGACTGAATTCTGTTCCCCCTAAAATATGTGTTATAATCCTAACCTCTATGCCTATGGTTATAATCCCATTTGGTAATGGTTTGTCTTTGCTATGTTAATGAGACATGATTACTGTAGGGTGTGTCTTGAGTCAATCTCTTACAAGATATAAAAAGAGCAAGTTAGACAAGCAGAGATGGGGAAAGAGAGATGCTAAGCCATGTGAAGACTGTCCAAGAGCAAATGCTCAGAAAAGACAAGGACCTTCCTCCACAGCTGACGGAGAAAGAAAGCCTTCCCCTAGTGCTAGCACCCTGAATTCAGACTTCTAGCCTCTTAAACTGCGAGACAATAAATCTGTTTGTTAAAGCCATTTACTCGTGGCATTTGTGTTATAGTGGCACTAGATAACTGAGACAGCCACCTACACCCTTGGTTTTCTGTTACTTGCAGCCTAATGTACCCTAACCAATAATCAGATTTTTTTGTTTGTTTTATGGATTGTTATGAATCATGTAATTAAGCCTGGCCCTGTCTTAACTTTGGCCACCAGAAAGCCTAAGGCCAAAATTGTAACATCTCTACCAATTTATGAGACTATGTGGTATGCTAATTTTTATCTCTGGATTTTGTACTTTGTAACCCGTGTTTTCCTTTCAAGGAGCCCTGGAGGCGCAGTGGTTAAGCACTCGGCTGCTAACCGAAAGGTTGGAGGTTCCAACACACCAGCCACTCCTCAGAAGAAAGATGTGGCAGTCCGCTTCCACAAAGATTACAGCCTTGAGTCATGGAAGCTTCATAGACACACCCAAACTCCCTGAGAGACTGAATTGCTGGGCTGAGGGCTGCGGGGACCATGGTCTCAGGGAACTTCTAGCTCAACTGGCATAACATAGTTTATTAAAAAAATATTCTACATTCTACTTTGGTGAGTAGCATCTGGGGTCTTAAAAGCCTGTGAGCAGCAATCTAGGATACTCCACTGGTCTCGCCCCATTCAGTAGCAAGGAAAAATGAAGAAAACTAAAGATACAAGGGAAAGATTAGTCCAAAGGACTAATGGACCACACCTACCATGGCCTCTACTGGACTGAGTCCAGTACAACTAGATGGTGCCCGGCTACCACCGCTGACCGCTCTGACAAGGATCGTAATAGAGGGCCCCAAACAGAGCTGGAGAACAGTGTAGAGCAAAGTTCTAACTGAAAAAGAAAGCCCAGACTTACTGGCCTGACAGAGACTGGAGAAACCCTGAGAGTATGGTCCCTGGACACCCTTTCAGCTCAGTAATGAAGTAACTCCAGAGGTTCACCCTTCAGCCAAAGATTAGACAGGCCCATAAAACAAAATGAGACTAAAGGGGCATACCACCAGGGGCAAGGACTAGAAGGCAGGAGGGGACAGGAAAACTGGTAATAGGGAACCCAAGGTTGAGAAGGGAGAGTGTTGACATTTCGTGGGGTTGTTAACCAACGTCATAAAACAATATGTGTACTAACTGTTTAATGAGAAACTAGTTTGTTCTGTAAACCTTCATCTAAAGTACAATTAAAAAAAAAAGTTTACAGCCTTGGAAACACCATGGGGCATTTCCATTCTGTCCTTTGGGGTGGTTATGAGTCAGAATCAAGTCGACAGCAAAGGGTTTGGTTTTTTTGTTTGTTTAGTTGGTTGATTGGTTTGGTTTGACTTCCTCCAGGGTTTATTTTGTCATTTTCTATCGTATGTGTTTTTACAAGTCACCTCAAAATTTGTTCTAGAGCACAAGGTATAAATAAATAAACAAAAAACAAAAAACCCAATGCCGTCAAGTCAGTTCGGACTCATGGAGACCCTATATGACAGAGTAGAATTGCCCCATAGAGTTTTCCAGGCTATAATCTTCATGCGAGCAGATTGCCAGGTCTTTTCTCCTGTGGAACAGCTGGTGGATTCAAACTGATGACCTTTCAGTTAGCAGCCAATTGCTTAACCTTTGTGCCACCAGGCCCCTGTATGTGTAAATAAATACATTAAAAAAAAAAAAAAAGATTAAGCCCACTAGAGGATTAAGCCCTGGTGACACAGTGGTTAAGAGCTTGGCTGTTAACAGGAAGGTCGGCAGTTCAAATCCACCAGCTGTTCCTTGGAAACCCTATGGGGTAGTTCTACTCTGTCCTGTAGAGTTGCCATGAGCCAGAATAGACTAGAGAGCAATGAGTTTGGAGGATTAAGAAGGTAGTTGTTTTAATGAAGTTTCCCAGAGGAAAACACCTATGCCCTCCTCTTTAGTTAAATTCAATAATTCAGATAGTTCCTAAAGTAGTAACTGAAGCGAACCAGTAAGTAGCTTAAATAAACCAAAAAACCAAACCCATCGCCGTCAAGTCGATTCCGACTCACAGGGACCCTATAGGACAGAGCAGACCTGCCCCATAGAATTTCCAAGGAGCGCCTGTTGGACGTGAACTGCTGGCCTTCTGGTTAACAGCCAAGCTCTTAACCACTGTGCCACCAGAGCTCCAAGCAGGTTAAATAGTGGCCTATTAAAAATCTTGTCTCTACTAAATTCAGCATTCTAAGATCTTAAACCAGGAGGTACAAGATTGGACTTCACAAGGTCCATAAAGCAAAGTTTTGTTTGTATTCACAAATGTGTATTTTCCTGGGTACAAGTCTAAGGCTCTCATCAGATTCTCAAAGGAGTTTATTAATCCAAAACGAACAACAACAACAAAAAATGCTAAGCACCACTGGGTGAAGTTACATTTCCCTTTTTTGAGTCCTCCTTCCCCTAATCACCATTGTGGTTAATTTAGGTTTTTGCTTTTCTGTCAAGATCCTAAACTTGCGTCGGAATATTGATGCAGGTGTTGTTCTGAGAGTGCGCACTCAATAAATGTGAGTTGACTTGGATTGAAATTGAATTATTTACCCTGCATTTGGTGTCTGGAACGGCAGTCTCTGGCTGATGATTCTAGGGGCCCTGAATCCATTGACTGTATCCCAGTGGGCTTGGTGCAGTATAGACGCACAAATCAAAGTAGCGTGAGGGAGGAGAAAAATCACTCCCTTCTAGGATGATGCATTTTTCATGAGAAACAGGTCATTACAGAAACATCACACCAGGGCTTGCTCTCACCCTTTCTCTCCATTCTTTCTCTCTTGTCAAATTATTTTGCTTCCTTTCTTGTTTCTTTCAGTGTTTCCTTCTGCTTTATTACCCTGTCTTTGATGATTTTCCCATCTCCTTCTTTCATTAATATACATTAAGGATTTCTACGTAATATGTGTCTTGGAGACATTTTCTTGTAGACTGGATTTTTTTGTTCCCTTGTCCATCACGTGGCACCGTTCTCTTCTTTAGCTGTTATATATTATACTGTCACGTTCAAGTTGACAGATTGTATGTATTTTCACAAACTTATCATTGCTATTCCCAACCCATAAAAAGACAATTCTCATCTCCTGTTTTACCGTGATGCTTTGATTCTCCCTCAAGATTTAATTTTACTGCCCATTTTCATCTTTTTCTTTTTCCCTTTCTGTGAACACAGACCCAATAATTCACTTGTACCAACTTTCTATTCTGTCATGCAAATTCTGTGGCGATTTCCTCCCAGATGATGTACTTGGCCTGGCCAATCCATCACATTTCTTAGCTCGACTTCCTCTCCTCTGGTTGAAATTTAAAGTGGATTTAAGTAAGCTAGAAGGGAGTTTCTTTCATGAAAGGAGCGTCCCCTTCAGTGAAAACTTCTTTCCCTTTTCTGTTGATGGTTTTAAAAAAAAAAAAGCAGCTAAGCAAATTAAAATTTTTTACTGAAATTTAATTGCAAGCAGAGAGTTAAGATCCAAATTCATCCTGGGTAATCGGTATGAACTTAAATGGTGAATTGGAGGTCTACATTATACACTAGAGTTTAGAAATGAAATCCTGGATGACCTGTACATTATCCACATAAGTCTTTGTTTTCAATCTGTCTTTAAGAAATAAATAGAATTCAAGGCATCCATGAAACCAGAAGTGCCACTTTATTTCTTACTTTATGTTTATCTCCCTCCTGATAGTGGGGTTGTTGGAAAAGGGAGTTTAGTCCTGGTTTGTTTTGGGTGGGCATGTTTCTTCTTTAACTCGTTTACTCCTGAAATTTAAGTCAGGTAAGTAAACTAAGTCAGGTAAGTAAACTAAGTCAGGTAAGTAAACTAAGTCAGGTAAGTAAACTAAGTCAGGTAAGTAAACTAAGTCAGGTAAGTAAACTAAGTCAGGTAAGTAAACTGAAAAACAGTAAAACTTGAAAATTACTCGGGCATGAAATCCTCTTGAGCTAAGGAATGCTTCCAACATTAAGCTCTCTGTAAGCATGAAATATAAATGATGACATTTCAAAATTAGTTTTTCAAGGGAGGTTCTTAGTAGGAAACTTGATCATCTAAAATTAGTCAAACCTACCTTCTTACTAATCTGAAATAATAGCTTATACCCCTCCCCAACATGACCTAAAAATAATAGCCTGCATTTCATTCCCAGAGTAACTTGGCTTGAGCCCAAGACTTAATACGTACATGACATTCAGAATTGCATCCAAAAAAAAGAAGTGGCATTCTCTTTCTTATGAACTGTCACAGCTCGGTGAGCCTCCACGGCGCTGTAATCCTAATTAATGCCCGTCGTCTCACTGTGTTCCAGTGTGAACGATGTGGACCAACAACCCTCTTCACTGGGAATCCAGCTCTCAAGAGACCGCGGTTTCAGAAGGAATATTCCCAACCTCTGTACTGAGTCTTCCATTCTAAACGGGGTTCTGTGTCTTCACTCTGAAAGCCCGTAACCTGAGGAATTAAACAGCTAAGGCAGGGAAGAAAAGCTAAGGCTTGGAAAATGTTTGTTTCTCTTTTACTTTTCATGTTCCATGGGAGAGTCATATGATACGGGCCAGGAAATGCTAGAGGTAGAAGAATAATTGGATTTAAGATGATAAGGGCAGGGAGAGGGCAAGGAAGCGAAGAAGATGGAGAAAAAAAAATGAGAAGAGGAAAAAAGCAACAAAAGTGTGGGGGGGGGTGCAGATAGCAGGGCCACATTCCAAATTTTGTGGACCCCAGGCACTTCAGCCTTGTGAGCTGCTTCCTCCATAAAAAACATATTAAAAATTAGATTTTGCTGGGAGTCTCTGGGTGGCACAAACGGCTAAGTGCTCAACTACTAGCAGTTCTCCTCTGCACACATGGGCATGAGTCAGAATCAACTCAATGGCAAACAACAACAAGTCTTGCTACTGCATTGGAATAATGATGAGTATATTTATGTTAAGAGGCCCTGGTGGTGTAGTGGTTAACTGCTCAGTTGCGAACCAAAAGATTGCTGATCAAAGCCACCTGTTGCTCTGCGCGAGAAAGATGTGGCCATCTGCTTCCATAAAGATTACAGCATTGGAAACCCCATGGGGCAGTTCTGCTCTGTCCTGTAGGGTCACTATGAGTTGGAATCAACAACACACAATGACAACAACAACAACAGATTAATATTATATATGAAAGCATTTTCTTTGACCTAAAAAAAATTTCTTTTTCTTCTGATTTTTGAAGAAACTAAAACATTTTCATGGGCACCTACAAGTATTGTAGCCCAAAGCACTATGCCCACTGTACCTCATGGATAAGTCAGTCTTGGCAGAGTGAGGGCAAGAGAGGTAGGAAGACCACTCTGCTCAGACGTGAGGGGCAGAGTCAAAGCCATCAGTACCCCATGCCTCGCTTTTTTTTTTTTTTGCATTTACAAGAATAGTAAAAAATCTACTATCTGACTATTTTGGATGTTAATGACAAACATCTGGCAGTAACAAACGCTGAGGTATGAGGCTAGAGTAACGCTGGCTGTGATGGTTAAGGTTATGTGTCAGCTTGGCTGGGCCATGATCCTCAGTGGTTTGGCAGTTATGTAATGATGTAATTTGGCAGTTATGTCATGATATAGTCATCCTCCATTTGTGATCTGAAGTGGTCATCCTCCATTTTCACACAACACCAATTTCACACAAAGACCTGTCTTTGAAAGCATGTCAATAAGTGAGGAGTGGGTGTATAAAAATTCAATAAGCACGTGTGTTGCTGTATTCCCACAATCTAGGGATAAATTATGTATTAAATTGTTAATAACCATCCTAGCTAACTTTCACTGGACAGTTACTGTGTGCTAAACACGTTACAAACTTTGTCTTACTCCACACAATAATCCTGGAGTTAAGCAGAGGAAGATTTACATTGAATCCTTAGGGTCCCATTCTTTTACTGTTTTCTTTCAAGACTGTATTCAGTTTTTAAGAGGGCCTCTCCAAATTGTATATGCTTCAGGCCCCATAAAACCTGAATCTGTCCCTGTAGGTAGGTAGGCTACCCCCAATTCACCACTGAGATTATCGAAACACAGAAATGTCAAGTGATTTGTAGAATGTTTAGAGATGGAGGGCTATTTGTTAAAAGATAGATTACATTTGACTAAAAAAAAAAAAAAAAGTCATAGGCTAGAATTCAAAATTGGATGCAATCATAAACTATAAGGTACCCAGAACTCCCGTTCTCAATCTACTTTTCCCAAATGGTCTATTCAACACCTTTGGTTTTAGCTCTTACCCACTGACTGATGACCCCAAATGTATAGTTCAGCTGATTTAGTTAGGATGTTTTCAACTGTCAATAACAAGATCCCCAATGACCATAAAACACACAGAAATGCTCACCTAAGAGACAGTCCAGAGGTAGTGTAAGTTCCCAAGATGGCTAACCCAGAAGTTCAACAATGTCATCAAGGAAGCAGGCTCTTTTTCTTCTCCTCTCTGCTTTCCCACAGTGTTGGCCTCATCCTGCTGCTGAATACCTTTGTGGTGATAGGAAGGTTGTCAGGAGCCCTCAGGACTGTAGGCTTCCACATCCAAATCCACTGGGAGGGAAAGCCTGGCTTTTCACTCCTTTCCCAGAAGCATCCTGTAATCATCCCCTTGCCTCTCATTGATGGAAAGTGGATCCTGAACCAATTATTGGCAGGTAGGATTACTTACCTACATAGCAATGATTGTGAGGATGGTGCAGGACCGGGCAGTGTTTCATTCTGTTGCACATGGGGTCACTATGAGTTGGAACCAACTCAGCGACACCTAACAATAACAGGATTGCTTTTAGATCAATCAGACCTACGTTTGAGATGAAGTCAATTTCCACCACATTGTGAGAGTAGAATAGGCACTGCGGAGTCAACATTGTCCGTGATATCAGCCCCAGACCTGTCTGATGAGTACCCAGTGGGCGTCTCCCTGTCTCACTGTCCACAGGCAACTTCAGTGTGACAGGCCCAAAGCTGACCTCATAGTCTGCCTCTCAGACCTGCTAGTCCTCCCATGTGCCTTATTTTGATCAAAGATATAAAACTAGAACTTAGAAAGCAATCCTCAACTTCTCTCACTCCCTCATTCCCCACACCCAGTAAGTCATCAAGGCTACTCCCAAAGCCCAGTGTCACCCTATTTTCCCCCTTCTTGCTCCTCTCTTGTATTATTGCAATGCTCTTCTACATGGCCTCCGTGCCTCAAGTCCCCTTTGATCCACAATTCTATATCTGGATGGAGTAATGGGGCAAGGAATGATTGTGTCATTATTTCATATAACCTCCTTTAGTAGTTTATCCACTAGCTTCTAGACATGGCTCATTTATTTATTCAGCAAATATTATTGGAGGTCTCCATGTACCAGGCTTTGGGCTAGGTAATGAGGATAAAAGGAAGAACAAAATAGATGGTGACCCTGCCTTCATGGGAGTTAACTGTCTAGGGGACTATGGGATGAGTGGGTAGGAGGCATCTGGAATGAAGTCCTAATTCAGAGAACACAGCAATTGGTCCATTTTTATAGGAAATCCACACCTGGAGCTTGGGTGAGAAGAAGCCACTAAAAGAGCACATAGCAGTACCTCTTCAGTGTTCCCAGAGTTCCTTGCACCCACCAAATTGCTCATTGTATTGTCTTCATAGTGTTCATTTATGACCTAGTCTCTCCCTTTAGACTGCTGTTATTCAACTTTATGTCCCCAAAGTCTAAAATCTCTGCACATTCTATTTTTTTCCATTTCATTTATCTGTTTATTTATACCCTGCCTTGCTCCCCGCCAAAAAAATTTGAGGTTGGCTGACACATAGTAGGAACTTAAAAAAACGTTGAACACTTTTACAAGTGAAAAAATTGAGGTCCGGAAAGGTTAAAGCTGTTGCCCAAAGTCAGCCAGCTAAATTTTCTACGAAAGCCATGTAAGTAGGAAGGGTTATCATGTGCGGGTGCAGTGAGTTACTTAATACGGCCTTTCTAGCCATAGTCTTTGTGACTCCCACCCCATGATTTGGTGGGACCATGCAAATAAGGTGTGTGGAACCTGCGATGGTTACAACTTGGCTAGCCCATGATTCCCAGTATTGTGTAATTGTCCTCCATTTTGTGATCTGATGTAATTAGCAGTGGTTAAGAGCTCGGCTGCTAACCAAAAGGTCTGCAGTTCAACTCCACCAGCCATTCCTTGCAAACTCTATGGAGCAGTTCTACTCTGTCCTATAGGGTCACTATGAGTCAAAATAGACTCAACAGCAACATGTTTGTTTGTTTTATTTTGCGGTATTTTACGTGTTGTAAATCCTAAACCTCAAGATTATGGTGGGGTGTATTTTGAGTCACACCCGTACTAAAGGGTGTGACTCAAGTCCCCACCTTACTCGAGTCACATCCTTGTACCACCTTGCTCAAGTAAAGGAAGTTTCTCTGAGAAAGTTCTCTCACTCACTCTGAATCCTGCATCTGATTTGTCATCATCTGACCTCCGGTTTTTGGAGCTTGAGCCAGCACCCTGTCATCTGGCATGCTGATTTGAGTACGTTGGCCCCTGCGGCTGCATGAGTCAGGAGAAACCTACATCTGACCCACAGATTTTAGACTTGCCAGCCTCCACAGCTGGGTGAGCCATTCCCTTGACATGGTTCATGAGTTCTGTGAGATGTTGCAGTGAATTATGGGCCCCAAAGACGGAAGACTGAGGGGAGGGAGAGCGGTTGATGCTAGAGATGATGGAGTGGTACAGCACTTTGGAAAAGTTGGGCCTTTGGGTCTTCTTTAACCTCCACCACATAGGAACCAGCTTTGTGCTGATCCTTGCAAAATAAATTATTCATTTATCGTGAAAGGTGGCTTCCTCATCACAGGAAGTATCTGAGGACAGGTTGGGTATTGTAGGTCGTGGGGAAACCCTTAGGTCCTATGGTCTTGTCCAGCCTGTGATTCTATAAAGTACAGTACAGGTTAGTTATTTATAATTCCTCACAGAATGTCTTAACAGTAAATAAATTTTACAGTGATTTTTCTTTCGAATTCAAGATTTTAGTAATTTTAGGGAATTTTTGGTTAATACCTATAAATACATATCTAAAGAAGTTTAATAGATTCAAGACTAACATACATTCTAATGAGGACCAAAAAATTATGTTGATCTAGGGTTTTTTTAATGTAATATAAATTTGTCTTTTAGAAAATGAATATGGTATAATAAAGACGTAATAGCTGTCTTAGTCACCTAGTCCTGCTATAGCAGAAAAACCACAAATGGATGGCTTTGAAGAACAGAAGTTTATTGTCTCACATTTCTGGAGGCTGGAAGTCCAAATTCAGGGCACCAGCTCTGGAGGTAGGCTCTCTGTTAGCCCTGGGGGACAATCCTTGTTTCTTTCAGCTTCTGTAGCCCCAGCGTTCCTTGGTGATCTCCATATGGCATCTATTCCTTCCTCCTCCATTTGTGCTTCGTGTTTCTGTTTATGCTGCTCCTGGCCCCTCAGAAGTGATCAGGTTTAGGACAGAACCTACACGGATGTGGCCTCATTAACATAACAAAAACCATCGCTGTCAAGTCTTTTCTAACTCATAGCGACTCTATAGGACAGAGTAGAACTGCTCGGTAGGGTTTTCAAGGAGCCGCTGGTGGATTCAAACTGCTGACCTTTTGGTTAGCCTATCTCTTAACCACTATGCCACCAGGGCTTCATTAACATAACAAAAACCCTATTCCCAAATGAATTACATCCACAGGTAGGGAGGTTAGCAGTCCAACACATATTTTGGTGGACACAATTCAAGTCATAACAACAGCATTTTTAGTTTTGTCCAGGAAAGCAATTTCAAGCGAGTTGTTCTGAATGCCCTGAAAGAGTCATGCAACTTGAAATCTCGTGGAGCCAGCCAAAGTTCTCAGTGAAACAAGAACGAACTCTGAGGAATATTTTAATTTATGGATGTACTTAATGAGTATGCTAAAATCATGCAAAATATTCCTCATCAGTATCAACAACTATTGATTACGCTTATCATGTGGATGGATTAATGAGGATACGAAAGCATTAAATATCCAAAAATTGAACATTGCCCCGGGACGCCCTTGGATCCTTCAGGGCAATTTTTATTTAACCAGAGTCTGTAATTTCTCATTGTACATCCTATCTCCAAGTCTCCAAATTGTAATAAAAATAATTGTGAAAGGATTGTTTTTATTTTGACTTTGCAACCAAAATTTCTGGAATACATGCTACATGGACATGTATTTGAAAACATTTTGGTAGAACGTACCTCTCTGGAAAGCCTTTTGGTCTATTCCATAATTTCTCTAGGATGAGCATTTTCCTACTCAACCAGAAATGCCAGAAAGGTAATGAGCTGAAAATCGACTCCACTGCACCTCACAACAACGACAACAACAACAACTCGTAAAATATGTTTATGTTTTTCTAAAACCACCTAGTCAAATACCTCCTTTCCAGGCATTTTCTGCTTCGTAATGAGCTGCAAAGACTTGGCAATTCAACCCTCAACTATAAACAAAGCCCACTTGTCTTAAAACGTTGTCAAGGCAGAATCCTACCCGTAAATCTCTTTTCAAGTTTCACCTAACAGATTGCTTTGTGTTTGTGGAAAGGTACAACTTGTTATCAGTGGGGCTCAAATACTAAACCTATAAAGATAGTCCAGGAGGAAGCACCCAAGGCAAACAGAAACGTCCAAAAGTTGTAAATAACAAAGGGCACACAGTTGATGTGTCTTTCATTGAGTTGCCACATCATAGGCTTCTAGTAAATGAGTAGGACATGGCCCTAGATCTATGCGTACAATCTCTCCTATTACCTAACGAAATGTGGACATACACATCAGAGTCAGATGCCTTCCTGCCCTAAGAAAAATAAACAGTGCCGTGACATCACTCACGGCCAATCAAAGCACAGCCATGATGGCAAAGGAAGTGTTGGGAGAATTCTTTTCAACTGAGATTGAGGGTGAGCTTGCAGTATGTTTGATACGCTGTCCTAATGCATGCCCGGCTGTTCTGAGCTGTATTTATAAAATAGCATTTGTTGGTGGCTTTCAAACTGGTAAGTGAGGCCAGCAATACGTCACATTCCACAAGAAGAGCAACTGTGGTGACAGACCCAAGGTGACCAGGGACAACCTTTGTCCTCTGTTCCATCACGTGGCTCTATAATAAATATTAGTCATCCAGTGTGTACATAGGATGTGGGGAGGCTTCCTGAGAGGACAAAACCCTCCCCCAGAGGTCAGAGTCCACTCCCTGTTCCAGGCAGATCCCTCACCAGATTTATTGTCTTTACCTTGGAAAACCACAGTTTTCCCACTAAGTAAAAGCCAGGCTCAGAACAGCAGCATTGGGGCCTGTTTATCACAGCCTCTTTCAAGTTCTCCTTTTTTCTGCTGAGTCTCAAATAGTTCCTGGTCCCTTGGCTTTGATTAAAGCAGTCCTGCATTTTAAAGTTTTGCTTCTCTCCCTTATCTAGCCTCCCCTAAGTTAAAGCAGAATGTTCTGGATGATCTCACCTTGTGGCTTCCTTGACTAAAGAAGGCTCTGCTATTGTGCTTGGGGGCACAGGCCCATTTTATTAGGCTCTATCTTTTCTATTCTTCACGAGAACACAGTCTGCCCAAAACAGAGCATTGCAGATCATTTTCCCAGGTCTTAGCAGCAGCAAAAAAGAACACCATGATAAGCAATATTCAGCATCATCAATTTAACACAAAATTATTATTATTATAATTTGGATATATAATATATATATCAAATATATTATTTCATTGGCTTTTCTTTACTATTTAAAAATGTATTTATACAGTAATTTTGACTTTTTTTTCCCTGCAATAGAATAGCCTGTTTTCTTAGAAATTCTCCGTATCGTAGGAAACATACTCTACCTCCGTCTACTAAAAAAAGAAAACCTTAAGGAGAGAATTAGAACTGATAGAACTTTCACTCAATATCTACTGTAGACTTATGGAGAAAAAAAAAAAAACACAACATTTTAAACAGACTAAATGTTCTTTACTAACTAGCAGTACACCCATTTTATAGATATTACCTCTTGGAGGAACAAGCCTGACCAAGTTAGATCGTTGTACTATGAATGATGGCTTTCCAAGAAGTATTACAGAGATTAAAGAAAGGAGAGGACTTTTTCTCGGTAGCCTGATGCCTAGAGCAAGACTTTTTCTTAGTCCCCACCCTGTCCATCACTTCAATCAAGTACCTCATGCTTATTCTGTTGCTCCTATTTGGAGCAAAATGTTTACAGTTAGAGCTCACTGGGCATTTCGATTCTCGTAGAACCACCATGTTGCTGTGTTGTTGTTTGGTGCCATTGAGTCAAATTCGACTCATAGCGACCGCATGTGACAAAGTAGAACTGCCCCACAGGGTTTTCTAAACTGTAATCTTTACAGGAGCTAATCGCCAGGTGTTTCTCCCCAAGAGCTGCTGGGTGAGTTTGAACTACTGACCTTTGGATTACCAGCCAAGCATTTAACCATTGCGCCATCAGGGGCTCCATTGGATTCTCTCGATAAATTATAAACTCTTCTATCTCGATTTAAACCTTTCCCAGATACTGGAATTTAACAGGGTCTACACTTAGCATGAATGGTTGATGCGCTCAGCGGCAAAATAAAAGTTGAAAAGTTAAAGGCCACCAACGATGCCTCACAAGAAAGATCTGGCAATCTACTTCTGAAAAGCTAGCAAATGAAAACTCTATGAAGCACAGTTACACTCTATAATCCAGAGTCAGGAGTAACTCAACGGCAAATGGTAACACTTGTTGTTGTCGGACGCCATTGAGTCAGTTCTGAGTGACAATGACCCGATGCACAACAGAACGAAACACTGCCCGGTCCTGCGACATCCTCGCAATTGTTGCCATGTTTGAGCCCATCGTTGCAGCCACTGCATCAATCCATCTTGTCGATGGTCTTTCTCTTTTTGCTGATCATCTACTTTACCAAGCACGATGTCCTTCTCCAGGGACTGTCCAAAGTCCAAAGTACCAGAGAGGAAGTCTCACTTACACATGCCTATAATCCAGTCTGGTTCTTGGCCAGGGGAAGTCCTTCACAAGGCTGAACAGGTTCAAAGGTCGCTGAAGCACCTGCATAGACAATTCCACTTTACCTGTACCTTAGTCCTCGAGTTAGTCACCTCTGTTTACCTGCCTTTTCTTGCTGACTTCACTCTAATCTCTGGGAAACACTTCCTTATGAACGGATCTCCCTCTGTTCTCTGTGACGTGGGCATCATGTCTCAGATCCCCACCCCCATAGCCAGTCACCATCAGGACCAACACTGGGATGCTACAGCTCCTAGGGCGAACTACCAGTCCTCGGCGTCCTCCATGTTTATGATGGCTGCCCCGAGGCCCTTTGAAATCTGCCTGTTTGATTTCATTCTGATCCTAAATGTCTAGAGAGCAATGGGGGTAAGGTGGAGTACCTTCTCTGAAGCCTTAAACCCTACAGCCCTCAAGGAAAAGGATTCCAGAGGCAAGTGGTCTTAGATAGCCTCCAACCTTTTCCATTCTTACTCCCAATCCGGGAAGAAATTTCCTCTGAGTATCACAGAAATAATGCCAACCACACCCTTCTCTGTTTCAATCAGCTTAAATCAGTTATTTGGTGATTTTGCATGTCTAATGTTGCCAGGTGGAAACCCCATGTTCTGCTCAGCGTGACTTGTTTAGAGGCCAAGGTGGGAGATCAGAAAGACATCTTTATTTCGTTGCACAAGGAAAGAGTAATTGGGGCTCTTGACTCCAAGACTGCTCTCAGGTGGCTTGAAGAGGTGGGCTTTTACAGAGAGCAGACAAGGAAATACAAATTCATCATGAATATTCAAAATTGACCTTCAGGCAAGTGCCCAGAGCTCGGGGATGGCTAGGCATTTTCTTTAGACCAGGGTTCGATTCTCTGGGTTGGAGGAAGAGGTTGATTTTCCTTCATTAACATGTTAAGCCTCCACCCAGAGGCGGGTTAAGGCCATCTATGGCCCATTCTGTTGTTATCTTGTCAAGGACAATTTCGGAGGAATGGGCAGCCTATTCTGTTCAGAGTAGGCGGATAAGCCAAAGCAGGTGTCTCTTAGGAGGGTTGGGCTCTGAGGCTGCCTGCCTCGCTAATATTTTAAGAAACTTTTGAAAGCGTGCCCTAAAATTTCTTTTGACATTGTTAAGAGAGTTGTTTTGGAACAACTCCAGAAACGATTCCAAGCTGGGGTGGAGGAAAAAATTCAGAGGCATAGTATGTCTTATGTTTAGCGTTTCTTCATAGCAGATAAGATCATTTTATAGAAAGCCCTTTTTTCTTGTGGTTATTTTATTTTTTTAATTATATTTTTTGCTTGCTAAGATATGGCCAATGGAATTATTGAAGACCCAAACTTCTTTTTTGAAAAGTGGCAGAAAATGCACCTCCTGGAGAAACCTAAAAAAACCAAACCCATTGCCAACAAGTCAACTCCGACTCAAAGGGAGAGATGACACTTCTGAAGTGGAGCTATTTGTGGGAACTCCTTGGTTACATAGATAAAATATTTCTCTCACAAGAGGAGTCAGCCACAAAGTGGGTGCTCCGCGCCCTGGTGAGCCCCAGGGCTGGCCTTGGGCAAAACTAAAAACTGGAAAAGTTGGCTTTGGTGCAACCACCCAAACACTGTCTCCCTCTCCCGGCTTCCCTCCCTCTCTCTCTTTCTCTCTCTCTCACACACACACATACCCCGAGCACCTTGGGCCTCCTTTCAGGGAAGGCCCAGAAGTCCTCCTGCCTAGTCTTTGATACTTTTCCCTTTTGTGAAAATGTTCTCTTCAGAGCCTGTCCTATTGTAAAGAGAGAAAATGGGGTGAAATCATAAAATATTGGGAGTATTTAAAGGTTATAATTTTTTTTTAAATCCCTGAAAATCATCCAGTAAGATTTTCATAATTGTCACTTTTTAATATTTTAGCTGCAAAACTCTTGCTTCAAAAGACAAGCTGTGCCAAAGCCCAATGTGTAAGTAAGATAATCAGCAGTGCTCTGGGTACAGTCCTTTCTTTTTCCAGAGAGGGGAGCCTGGAAGCCCCCAGAAACCTAGAAAACCACTGACCTAATCCAACCCGCTCAATTCACAGGTGACAATTCACAGAGCCCGGGATTGAACCAACTTGCCCCACTTTGCCTAATGAAACCTTGACAAAGGTCAAACACTCTTCAAGGCGAAGTCTTTACTGTCACTGAGCCTGACAGAGGGCTTCTGAGGCCCTGTAATAAATGCTAATTACCTGAATTCAACAATTTATCCTATGGTGTTAATGACTGGTACCATCTTTACACATGACCCTCTTAGGGGTGTTTACTGTCATTTAAACTGGGATTGGCTTCTTAGATCAAAGAAAAGAATGTCCAAGAGCAAATATTTAGATGTTATCGGTAGGCTTGTTGGTTCAGGAGAAAATGGAGGGGAGGAGAATAGAACTTCCAAGGAGGGCTGTGCTGTCCTTTAAAAATCATCTGGTGGCTAGGGGTTAACAGCTACGGCTTCTAACCAAAAGATCGGCAGTTCGAATCCACCAGGTGCTCTTTGGAAACTCTATGAGGGCAGTTCTACTCTGTCTTGTAGGATCTCTATGACTCCAAATAGACTGGATGGCAATGGGTTAATGGGTTTCTTCAACATAATGGTGTAATTGTGGGGGGAGGGGGAAGAGAATCATAACAATAGCTGTTGTTTTCATAAAAGTACCTAAACTAAGAAAAATTAGTGCTTGCTTTGGCAACACATATACTAAAATTGGAAGGATACAGAGAAGATCAGCATGGCCCTAGTGCAAGGATGAGAAGCCCTGATGGCACAATGGTTTAGCACGTGGCTTTTAACAGAAAGGTTGACGGTTGGAACTCTCTAGCTGCTCCGCAGGAGAAAGATGTGGCAGTCTGCTTCCGTAAAGGCAGCAGCCTTGGAAACCCTGTAAGGCAGTTCTACTCTGTCCTATAGAGTCACTGTGAGTCTGAATCGACTTGAATGCACACAACAACAGCAGAATTCTGATGGCCCAACTGTTAAATGCTCAACTGCTGACCGAAAAGTTCATGGTTCAAACCCACCCAGGAGAAAGACCTACGATCTAATTCCTTAAAGTTTATAGCTTAGAAAACCCTATGGGGCAGTTAGTTCTACCCTGTCATTTGGGGTCCCATGAGTTGCAATCAACTTGACAGCATCTAACAGCAACAACAGTGCAAGAATGACACGAAAATTCACAAAGAAAAACTGAAGTAAATCATGTAGTCTGACCTGGCGTGCAGAAGCTGGAATGGGAAAGCATCCAGAGTTGGTCCTACAATAATTCGGGTTAGGGCGTGTTGGTTAGCTACTTCTGATGTCATTACACATGTGTGCTACAATTTATACTGCTCTACATTTTTGGGTTTTTTGGTATCATGAGTAGAAGCTTCATTTTAACATCAAGTTTAGTTTGACGTTCTAGGAATATAGTACAAAAACAGGACTTTTGGACCCTCAAAATGTATTTCTGCTTCCTTTTCTTTTTCTCCCAACCCGTAAGTTGAGTCCATCATGATAGCAAGAAATACATAGATGACCAAAGTAATTTGTTTAGGGTTGGTCATGGGCACCATTAAGTGGTGACAGGTGTTATGCTGTGAATAAACGTGTAAATGGAAAATAAAAATTCTATTTATTGGAGATCTAAAAGGATTGAGTCCCTGGAAAAAATAACAGCAGCCCAGTCACCACAATGAGCCTCATTCACTGCCCTGCCAGCCAGACCAGACACTTCCCTCCAGTAGTCCTCACGTTTATGTTATTATTACCGGGAAGGGAGCAGAAAGGGTGCCGATGATAACAGGAAATGAAACTAAAGAAACTCTTATCCATTATGATTTCACGTATATCACCAAGGAAGAGGTCCAGCTTCCCAATGTACTGTGAAACACTCAACAACAGCACTGAGTGAGTGTCATCTGGATGGATGTTTGAGTCACAATCACATAAACCCAATCTAAAATGCTGTGGGGTTGTTTACTTTTCTGCAAGGCACAAATGTCAGAAATGTGTGAAGCTGAGTAATGCTAGAACATCAGGAATTCTCAAGGGCGGTGAAAGTTTTCTGTCTTAAAGTGAGGGGCCAAAAACCTCACCGTACTTTCTACTCTGCCAAAACTCTACTTGGAGAGAAAATGAGAAGAAATTCCAAAATATTTTCTCATCCAATTCTACCATCAAATGACAAACATCAGGTTTGTGTGTGTACGTGTGTGTGTTTTAGATGAAGGTTTACAGAGCAAATTAGTTTCTCATTAAACAACACACGTATTGTTTTGTGATATTGTTTGCCAACCCCATAATGTGTCAACTCTCTCCTTCTCGAATCTGGGTTCCCCATTTCCAGTCTTCCAGCTTTCCTGTCCCCTCCTGCCTTCTCTTCCTTGCTCTTGGGCTGGTGTGCCGATTTAGTCTCATATACATGGTTGAGCGATGTGTATTACTGTTTGTTTTATGGGCCTGTCTAATCTTTGGCTGAAGGGTGAACCCCAGGAGTGACTTCAGTACAAACATCAGGTTTTGCTATCAGTCAAATCATTGTTCTTTGTAGCCACGCCAGTGGCTCTGTGGAAAGATATTCTGCTCAATGATTTGTGAAGGTGTGAATGCGCCTAAAGATTTTGTAGAGGAAGAAAACCTATGTTCTCAACACTTAAAGATTATCACTAAGTCTTAAAAGTGTCTTTAAATTGGTTCGGAAGTGTAAAGATAATCAGAATGTCAATAGAAGAGGCTTTAACAGTCAGAATTCCTGTTGAAAATCAAAGAACAAAACTCACTTAAATTCAGTGTGGTTTAGGCATCTGCGGGAAGACCTCAGTCTTGCTCTCAAAACACTGCCTTTTTTACCTTGCTTTGCGCAGGTTTGCGTGCTCATCGCATAGTTCTAGCCTGCGCTAAGATTTGTTGAGAAATATGGTTGGCTACACTCAAGAATTAACAGATTCAGTTGCCTTGTTTTTGGAATACAGAGAAGACCAGCAATAATTTTTCAAAATATTTAATAACCAGCACGGTGTGGGCACGGATAAGTCAGGACTGACGCTGGCCACAAATAATAGGTATGGCTACACTGGAGCGTACCTACTGACTACCAATTCTTCCATCGTTCAGAAATAACAATGAGGTGGCAATGTAGGTATCAACATGGAAAGATGTCCAAATGATACAGCCAAGTGAGGAAGAAAAGAAAGAAAGTTCCATACCATTGTGTATAACATGATTCTGTTTATAAATGTTGACAGGGATCTAATGAACCTTTCAAAATACCCCCATAGGATTCTGGCAAACATGTGGAGAACCCTGGGCGAAGGGCTCTCCTGAGACCCTTATTCCTGAGTTTCAGTACTGTCTATACCACATTACACAGCCCTTTCAGGACTGGGGTTCTGTAAAATCAAGGAGTAAGACCAGAAAATCTTCATGCCTATTCTAGTTCTAACTCGCCTCGAGTGTAAGAGTATCTTTCTTAGTTTCCTTTTGTGAAACAAGGGATTAAAAATATCTACTTCAAAGAGGCTTTATATGAGCAGCTTTGTGAACAAACATTGTAAACTGTGAATCTAGTATAATAATAATACACCATAGCTTGGAAAAGCCCACGCTCCGATTTACTGGTTGTTCATACAGCTAGCTCTTCCTAACTTTAACTCACTTGGGGATATTACCTCCACAAATTCTTCATAATAAAGCAAGAAGTTTTATGTTTAAGGTAATTTTAAGAGCTGAATCATATCAAATGTCAGCCTGGGGGAAAAATCTGTTGCCGCAAAGTTGGCTTAATTAAATTTCTGGAAAGTGAATCCTGTCTTCCCACTGATGTCCTTAATGAAATCAGAGTCACGTTTCCTAGAAAATATTCCAGTGGATTAGGTTGCAAACTCATTTTCCTATTTGAGGAATTAGAGAAGTTGGCTGAACAGTCTTTGCAGGGCACAGTCTCTGTCAGATAAAATAGTTTATGGCTCTGATTCTCCTTCAGTATTCAGTGGAGGAGGAGCCCTCCCTCAAACCGGAATGCCAGTGGACAGCCCCTCTCAGATTGTCGTAGAGTCTTAGGAATGTGTATCCCTTCTTGATGTCAATCCAATGAAGCTGAGCTCACTCCAAATTTGTTTCTTATTAAACTGTATGCCTACAGAGGACAGAAATAGAATTGATGATGGATGTCACTTAGAGAACAATTCCATATAAAGAACATCCTACCAACCACAGCTGTCCAATAAAGAAAAAGCCTGCCGTTGGAGGAATTGAATTCCCTGGCACAGGAGAAAGCCAGGGGAGACAGCTCACCACTGGTGGGGATGACTGTCTACTTTGTGTTAGACTATTTATGCTAATCTTTTATCTCTCCTAAGGAATTGTCTATGAGTCGGAATCAACTCGACAGCAGTGGGTTTGGTTTTTTTGTTTTTTGGTTTAATGAATTGTAGGCATCCTGAAGGCAGCTTTTCTTATTTAGTTTGTTTCTGGATTTCTGAACACATTGTGTTCTTGTTAGGTGCCGTCGGTTCTGACTTACAGAGACCCCATGTACAACAGAACAAAACACTGCCCATTCCTGTGCCATCCTCACAATCCTTGTTATGCTTGAGCCCACGGTTGCAGCCACCGTGTCAATGCATCTTGTTGAGGTTCTTCCTCTTTTTCGCTCACCTCTACTCTACCAAGCATGATGTCCTTCTCCAGGGACTGATCTCTCCTGATAACATGCTCAAAGTATGTAAGACAAAGTCTTGCCATCTTTGCTTCTAAGGAGGATTCTGGCTCTACTTCTTCCAAGACAGATTTGTTCATTCTTCTGGCAGTCCATGGTATATTCAATCTTCACCAACAACACTATAATTCAAAGGTATCAATTCTTCTTCGACCTTCCTTATTCATCACCCATGCATATGAGATGATTGAAAATACCATGGCTTGAGTAAGGTACACCTTAATCCCCAAAGTGACTTCTTTGTTTTTAACACTTTAAAGAAGTCTTTTCAGCAGATTTGCCCAAAGCAATATGTTTGATTTCTTGGTGACTGCTTCCAAGGGTACAGATCCAAGTAAAATGAAATCCTTACCATCTTCAATCTTTTCTCCATTTATCATGATGTTGCTTAACGGTCCAGTTGTGAGGATTTTTTGTTTTCTTTATGTTGAGGTGTAATCCATACCTAAGGCTGTAGTCTTTGATCTTCATCAGTAAGTGCTTCAAGTCCTCTTCATTTTCAGCAAGCAAGGTTGTGCCATCTGCACATGTTAACGAGTCTTCCTCCAACCCTGTTGCCTCCTCCTTCTTCACAAAGTCCAGCCTCTCAGATCATTTGCTCAGCATACAGACTGAAAGTACGGTGAAAGGATACAACCCTGGTGCACACCTTTCCTGACTTAAAACCACACAGTATCCATAGTCTGTTCAAACAACTGCCTCTTGGTCTATGTACAGTTTCCCCATGAGCACAATGAAGTGTTCTGGAATTCCCATTCTTCCCAACGTTATCCATAGTTTGTTATGATCTACACAGTCAAATGCCTTTGCATAGTCAGTAAAACACAGGTAAACATTTCTCTGCTTTCAGCCAATATCCATCTGACATAAGCAGATATCCCTCGTTCCATGTCCTCTTCAGAATCTGGCTTGAATTTCTGGCTGTTCCCTGTTGGTGTACTGCTGTAACTACTATTGAATGATCTTCAGCAAAATTTTACTTGAGTGTGATGTTAGTGATATTGCTCCATAATTTCTACATTCTGTTGAATCACCTTTCTTTGGAGTAGGCACAAATATGGGCTTATTTCAGTCTGTTGGCCAGGGAGCTGTCTTCCAAACTTCTTGGATAAATAAGTGAGCACCTCCAGTGCTGCATCTGTTAATTGAAACATCTCATTTGGTAGTCTGTCATTTCCTGAAGCCTTGTTTTTTGCCAATGCCTTCAGTGTGACTTCCTCCTTCAGTATCATTGGTTCTTGATCATACACTACGTCCTGACATGATTGAGTTTTAACCAGTTATTTTTGGTACTGTGACTCTGTGTATTTCTTCCATCTTCTTTTGATGCTTCCTGCATTGTTCAATATATTCCCCATACAATCCTTCAGTATTGCAACTCAAGGTTTGAATTTTTTCTTCAGTTCTTTCAGCTTGAGAAACGCTGAGTGTGTTCTTCCCTTTTGATTTTCTAATTCCAGGTCTTTGCACATGTCATTATAGTACTTTGTCTTCTCTATCAATCCTTTAAAATCTTCTGTTCAGCTCTTTTACTTCATCATTTCTTCCATTCACTTTGGCCACTTGATGCTCAAGAGCAAGTTTCAGAGTCTCTTCTGACATCCATTTTGATCTTTTCTTTCTCTTTTGTCTTCTTAATGACCTCTTGCTTTCTTCATGTATGATGTCCTTGATGTCATTCCACAGCTCATCTGGTCTTCAGTCATCAGCATTCAATGAGTCAAATCTGTTCTTAAGATGGTCTCTAAATTCAGGTGAGATATACTCAAGATTGTATTTTGGCTCTCTTGAACTTGCTCTAATTTTCTTCAGCTTCAACTTGAACTTCCTTATGAGCAATCGATGCTCTGTTCTGCAGCCAGCCCTTGGCCTTGTTCTGACTGATAATATTGAGCTTCTCTCTCATCTCTTGATTTGATTCCTGTGTATTCCATCCAGCTAGGTCCGAGTGTATAGTCGCCATTTATGCTGTTGAAAAAAGTATTTGCAATGAAGAAGTTGTTGGTCTTGCAAAATTCTATCATGTGATCTCCAGTGTTGTTTCTAGCACCAAGGCCATATTTCCCGACTACTGGTCCTTCTTCTTTGTTTCCAGTTTTCACATTTCAATCACCAGTAATCACCAATGCATCTTGATTGCATGTTTGATCAATTTCAGAGTGTGGATGTTGGTAAAAATCTTCAATTTCTTCGTCTTTGGGCTTAATGGTTGCTATGTAAATTTGAATAATAGTCATATTAATTGGTGTTCCTTGTAGGGGTATGGATATTATCACTGACAGTGTTGTACTTCAGGATAGATCATGATGTGTTCTTTTTTGATGAATGGGATGCCATTCCTCTTTAATTTATTATTCCTGGCATAGTAGACCATATGATTGTCTGATTCAAAATGGCCAATACCAGTCCATTTCAGCTCACTAATGCCTAGGATATTGATCTTTATGCATTCTGTTTCATTTCTGATGACTTTGAATTTTTCTGGATTCATATTTCATACATTCCACATTCCAATTATTAATGGATGTTTGCAACTGTTTGTTCTTATTTTAAGTTTTGCTACATGAGCAAATGAAGGTCCCAAAAGCTTTAGTCCATCCACATCATTGAACTTGACTTTATTTTAAGAAGGAAGCTCTTCCCCAATTGTATTTTGTATGCCTCCTACCTGAAGGGCTCGTCTTCCAGCACTATATCAGACAACATTATTCTGACAGTGTTATTCTATTATTCATAAGAATTTCACCAACCAATTCTTCCAAAAGTAGTCCTGCCAACTATGCCACGACCACTTGTCTATCAGTTTGTCTTACTGCGGTAGTTTGCATGTTGCTGTGATGTTGGAAGCTATGCCAAAAGTATTTCAAATACCAGCTGGGTCACCCATGGTGGACAGGTTTCCATGGAGCTTCCCGACTAAGACAGACTAGGAAGAAGGACCTGGTAGTTTATTTCTGAAAAAATTGGCCAGTGAAAACCTTACGAATTTCATAATGAGTGTTCTGCAATTTTTCAGAACCTTTTACTACCTCCAGGCTGTTGTCGGTCCTCCTTGCAGTTCTCCACTTGGAAGATTTTCTTTATGATCTTAGGTCCCAAGCTCATACTCAAATGTCTTGGAACTGAAAAACCATTGTTTTCATTGCAAAGTGTATAACTTTTAAAAAGAGCTATACTGTGAAAGGAAACCCTGGTGGTATAGTGGTTAAGAACTATGGCTGCTAACCAAAAGGTCAGCAGTTTGAATCCATCAGGCACTCCTTGGAAACTCCATGGGGCAGTTCTACCCTGTCTTATAGGTCCACTATGAGTTGGCAAAGGGTTTGTTTTTTTGTTTTTTTTTTTTTTTTGGTACTGCAAAGTCATCTTTTACCAGTATGAACCCCATATTGATAAAAAAAAAAAAAAAAGTACAAAAAATTTGAAGTTTTACATTGTGGCATATAAATCACAAATTAACTGAATTCTTGAAATGGATTCTTTCCATGGCTGACTTTTTTCTGCTTTTTCCATAATGGAGATGTTACATCGTCTCTCAGAGAACTAAAGCTTGAGGTCTCATGGTACGCGCCTTGCATGAAATAAAATGGAGGACGATATTAATTTCATTTTTCTACTCTGGTGATTTTTCTATCTGGCAATTTGCAAATTCTACAAAACTTTTTACTTCAAGTAAAGTATAATTGAACCTCCTATTACTCTGGAGTCCAACCAGCATCCTGATTTGTTTATATCTGTTTTTCAAACTCTGATTCTGAACTCTTCAGTGGATGGTAAAACTCATTTAATGGTTCACAAACCAGAATTAAAAAAAAAAAAAATTACATGGAATAGAATGGAAAATATCAGAATGCATCATAGCTAGTAGAAAAACATATTTTTTCAGGTAATTTTAGTTTCAGTGATTAAGATCTGTGTGTGTGTATGTATCACATATGTATATACTTGGTTGCAATGTAAAATGTATTTTTTATTGAGTGTCCTGTGGAAAAAACATTTTGAAAACCATTAGTTTTCAGAGTGCTCCAGAACCCTTGAAATAATGCCCACAGTATTGTCACTGGTTTGAAACATCCACCAACTGTCCAGTTTTCTCAGGAGACCACTTTGGTAGATCACTGGGCTCGTACATAGTGAAATGACTCAGTTCAACCACCTTTAAATTTTCTCGTCAGCAGTAAGGGAACAGTTGACCTAGTTCCCAAAAGTTCATGCATTTAAGCCAACTGGAATGAAAATAAGAAGTGTAGAGGTTATTTATTTTACATTGTCCACAGATGAACTGAAGATCAAGTGCTTTGCAGCTGCATGGGTCCCAACATTTATGGCCCTTCTTTCCTCTCCAGTGAAGGGGGGAAGCCATTGTTCTTCTCCTGGATTTATCTTTGTTGTCTTCCTTCTTTCCATCTTTATGGCTCGCTATTACCCTCGCCCTTATTCTCTTTCTTAACCCTTGGCAAATACATGGGGCAAAGTTTACAAGGGTTAAATATTTCTAAGAATCTTGCTTTTAAAGGTTGTTAGGAAGGTCTTTCTTCTACCCTCCTTGCTTTTTTTTTTTTTCTCCTTCCTCCCTACTCGTTCAAAACCACAAGATAAGTGTTTAAAGCCACTCCTACTATGGAAAGTGGTCTCTGCCTCCTTCACAACAGGAAACATTCCATGTGTGGTGGCAGTGGTTGGAATAAGTCAAAATAAAAAGGATATGTGAACATAAACAGTTTTAAATTGCCTTTTTCTATTTTCTTTCAGTAGTTTTAAATAGGTACAAATGACACACAGTTCATGAGCAGAAGAAAGTTCATTCTGATAAATATTTTATTCTTTCAGCCGAAACAAAATGTAAATGTATTTCACTTGGTGATCATATTCTCCATTCACTGGTTCTTTTAAACAAAATCTTTTTTTTTTTTTAATTTCTATCTTATCAGTATGGTGCATAGAGAATATTTGAATTGAGGCTAAATCTATTTTCTCAAATTTTTTTAGAGGGATTATTCTCTAAACAAAGTATTATTAAAAGCAGACTTCTACAAAGTTGACTTTAGCTGTAATTATTTTCTTTGAATATGAGAAGGATATTTTGATTTCCCAAACGCACATTAAATGAATGCTTGAACTGGATCCTTTCCCTGGCTGACTTTTCACTATTTTTTTCTAGAATAGAAACATGACATTGTCTCTCAGAGAACTAAAGCTTGAGACTCCATGGTATGCGAGGGTGAAATAAAATGGAGGACGTTACCACCTTCATTCTTCTCCTCTAACATTTGAACTATGGACGTGCTTCATGTGTGTTGTCAACAGTGTAAGACTGCTTTTAGAGAGTGTAAAAGCAGCGAAGCTTTACATAAAGGGATCTGCCACTCCTCTCTTCTTGGCCTCGGTAGCCTCTATCACCTCTACTGCATAAGGTAATCTCTAAGGTCTAAGTGAAGTTCAGCTAGAATGATCTCCAGGGACTTTTTTTTTTTTAATCCTTCTAGCTCTACAAATTCTTCAGTTTTCTTAAACATTATTCAATGATTTGAAGTTGAGTAAAACCGATTTTTACAGGTCTTAGGTTTCTTTTACCCTGCCTAGAGAGGACTTCTTAGACATATATTGCTGTCATGGAAAATGGTATGGCGGTTCCACCAAAACCTAAAAATAGAACTACTATCCAAAAACCCACCGCCATTGAGTTGATTCCAACTCATAGCAACCCTATAGGACAGAGTAAAACCGTCCCATAGAGTTTCCAAGGAGTGCCTGGTGGATTCAAACTGCTGACCTTTTGGTAAGCAGCCGTAGCACTTAACCACTACACCACCAGGGTTTCCAGAACGACCATAGGACCCAGCAATTCCACTCCTAGGTATACACCCAAAAGAGTCAAAAGCAGAAACTTCAAACAGAGACTTGTACACCAATGTTCATTGCAGCACTATTCACAATAACCAAAAAGTGGAAACAGCCTGAATGGGTACACAAACAGATGAATGGATAAACAAAACGTGGTACATACATACAATGGAATACTACGAAGTCTTGATACATGCTACAACATGATTGGAGCTTGAAGGCTTTATGCTGAGTGTAATAAGTCAATCAAAAAAGGAGATCTATTGTATGACCTCACTGATATAAAAAGACAAGAAAAGGCAAATGTATAGATACCAAAGTTTATTAGTGGTTACCAGGGGCAGGAAGAAGAGGGAAGAGGGGACTAATGGTGATGGAAAAATGGCATTGATTAAGGGTAGGGTTGCACAGGCAATTATTGTAATTGATGTCAATAAGTTGTACACTTGTAAAAAGTTGAACTGGCAAAAGTTATGTGATAGATGTATCTACAACAATGACCAAAAAAAAAAAAGAACTATGTTGGATTTCGTTGTATTATATACCATTTTCAGTGTTTGTAAATCAAGGGGAAAGGCTATAACTGACACTCCTTCAATTATTACATAACCAAAGTAAAGGTAGTGAAGGGGCGTGAGAAATCTCACAAGGCAAGGGAGAAGCCGGCCTTTGGATTTCTTCTATTTTGTTGAAACAGTAAAGCATGCATGATCAAAACTAGCTCACAAATAGACAGTCAGTACAGTGGCAGCCTGCTCCAACAGGACACAATAACTTCATCCAGGTACACTAGTCCAGTTGCAAAGAATCTTGTGGTTCTTCTAGTAGCTGTATAAACATGTGTTTGCTTTCTTCAAAGGTTAAGGAAAAGGAAAAGTGGCCCACCTGATTACCAGAGTAATTAATGAAAACCCAGGCCAGTCAGCAACAACTGATTTGAACTGGTCAGTGTACCTCGAGGCCACAGGAAAAAAAAAAAAAAAAACCCGGGAGCCTTGTAGCCCCTTCCTCAGGGGAGGAACGTGTCCATTATCTTGTTCTCAGTGGAGAACCATCTCCCCTGCCCCATCCTCATGAATTGCTGAACCTAAAGGTCATTTCCCTCCAATCCAGGAGAGAAGGTAATGGCTACAAGCCTTAGGGATCTTCCAGAAGCCTTCATTCCTGCCAGGAACCTCCTTAAGAGGAGGCCTAGGGGTAAGGAGATAAACAATACTATAAAAATATTGGATCCTAGAGATGTTTCTCTTCATCCCTATTTGTCTTTGAAGTAAGGTGTCCAGAGGGAAAAAGAAAACTTGGAAGAACATGGAAACTTCTATTATGCAGGCCCCTATTTCAACCTTACATGATCTTTTTTTTTTTTTAACCTTATATACTGGAACTTTTCCGATATATATGCAACTGTAGAGACAATACTATAATGAACCCCCAGATACTCATAACATGACTTCTGCAATTATCAACTCAGGACCAATCTAGCTCTTCTCCATACCTCCCACTGTCTCTACCCCTTCCCAAATTATTTTGAAGCAAATTCCAAACATCATATTATTTTAGAAGTTTCAAGGTGGCACCCCCCACTTCCATTTAGGGAAAAAAAAAACTCTTCTTTTTTTTTTGTGAAGAGATGGCTTTTTTGGTGACTTTAAATTATCTCCCACTTTTTAGAGATGAGGAAATCCAACTGAAAGAAGAAAATTGAAAACCTTAGGTAAAATCATTACTGTGGTTGAGATAAATTATATAAAGTCCTTATACCTCTAGTGGAATTTCATTATATCCACAAAATTGATATCTCTTAATAGTCCACACATATTTATTTAGTATACGTTATGTGCCAGATCTTTGAAATCACAGAGCCTTAAAAAAGATCAGTGACCCTGATGTAAGAATACAGAGCTGTTTTCCCAGGAAAGATGGAAATATATGTACTTTATAAAAGAAATAGATTGTTTTTGTCACAAAGTTAATGAGTGTTAATTATTTATTAGAGCTCAAAACAACATTTATTAGAATTCCCAGGAAGAAATGCAAGATCTGAGGTTATTCCTTCTGCTATCCGTAGATATTTGGTAAATTTTGCTTGTGCAGAATTCCTATGCAGCAAAAATAAAAATATCCTCAGGAGAAAAGAAAGTGAAGCCCTTATTATTTTAACAGGACTACCCTCTCCAGTGAGGGTAATAATGGTTCTGTGGTAGAATTTTCACTTTCTATATGGGAGACCCAGAAAACCCTGGTGGCATAGCGGTTAAGTGCTACAGCTGCTAACCAAAAGATCAGCAGTTTGAATCCACCAGGCATTCCTTGGAAACTCTATGGGGCATTTCTACCCTATCCTATAGGGCCGCAGGTTTGGTTTTTTTGTTTATGTGGGAGACCCAATTTCCATTCAGTGGTGGCTTGAGTGTTGCTATGATGCCAAACAAGCTTCCAGACTAAGACAGACTAGGAAGAAAGATCTAGCAGCCTTCAGCCCATAAAAACCCTTTGGATCACAATGGTCTGATCCTATTGCACGTGGGACTGCCGCGAGTCAGGGGCCAACCTGGCAGCTAACAACTCTTTCCAGTAACCTACTGGAAACAAACATAATCTTTTCCACAGAGATTTACATCCATCTGCCTTCCTAGAAAGGCTGCATTATAGGTAAACACAAGTCTCATGGGGCAACCTTACATTTCAAGCTACAGCTCTTTGTAACCCAATGGCCCGTCCCTACAAACCAGCAGTGAGGCTCTTCTAAAAAATAAACTCCTTAACAAAGATCCTATTACCTAAAACAACTATTTTTCTTCCCTTTACTCAAAACTCTTTACTTTCAGACTGGCTGAAGATTCTTCCTGTCCTAAATTAGGTCATCAAAAATATCCGTGGCTACTCGTAGGCCTCCAGATTTTAACTTGGAAAAAAAATTTTTTTTTTAACCTCGATTCTAAAAGGACCATTTCTTGCAAACATTTCCACTCATTTTGAATGCTAGCTTCCTCAGAAGAACAAGAGTTCCTACCTTCTGTACCCTCAGAGCACGTACCACTCATCCCCTGCCTCAGACACAGATGCCCACAAAAACAACACAGAGAGGCAGGATGAGGCAATGAATTCTCATTCGCCCTCACTGCCAGACCAGTATTAGATCCTTTCTGCTGTCTTCTACTTCTTGCACAGTTTGAACACTGTTTTGTTTTACGGCAGACTCTGTATCAAATATTAATGTTCTTAGATTCATAATCATACACATTCCTCAAGTTGTATTCACTGAGCCAACATAGAAATTTAAAATCAGTTGGAGAAAGGTTAGTATACTTTCCTTTGTGTTTTCATTATTCTCAAAGGTCTTGAACACAAACTACATTTTTACTAAACAGTGTTTTGTGGTCCTCCTGTCAAATGTTGTTAGTTTGATATGTGGAGAACATCGTCTAAAGGGAACTCTAAGTCAAGGGGAGAAAATACTTCTAGAACTTTCCATGAGCTGGTATGTCTCCAAATTGAAAAATATGTAAATAGGAACTTCTTTAGGTAATAGATGTTCTTGTTGGAAAAATAGCTATTCATACAATTACTTAGACCATCAAGGAATCTTTTCAGTTCCATTTTTGCTGGTATTTAGAGGCTATTTTCCATTCCCACCTTCAGTATTAACAAACCAGGGGCAGGGAATATGCAGCCAACAACCACGCAGAACCAAAAAGATATTCAAAACCTGCCAAAGAGATTAACCTGAGAGTCAAAAGGAAAGCAATCTTTACAGAATATTTTGATGATCATAATAATGCCAGGTGTGCAGACAAACCCTTTAGAGACTTAACAGTCCAAATCCCTATGTTTATAAATGAGAACATTGACACCTGAGACATCATGCCAATTGCCTAAAGTTTTGGTGGCAAGAACCACTTGTTTATTTCAACAAACATTTACTGAACATCTGTTCTATAGCTGACACTTAAGATGTTTGGGATAAAGAGACACAAGACATAGTCCCTCCCCCCAAGAAGTTCACAGTCCAGAGGAGATGTTAGCTGCTTTCCAGTCAGCCCCCAACTTATGGGGACCCCACGCACAACAGAAGGAAACATGCAAGCCACCACTAACAGACAGATGATGGATGGTGGCTGCACATGAGGTCTACTGGCCGAGGGTCATGCCCAGGTCTCCCACATGGAAGGCAAGAATTCCACCACTGAACTACCAGAGCCCCAGCACATGGTGACAGGCACTGTGAGAGAGGAAGTCACAAGGTGAGGCCAGAACCCAGAGAGGAGCAAATCAGGAAAAACTTTCTGGAGGGGGTGGACCCTGGCCTGGGTCTTGAAGAAGGTGAAGAGCTGGCCAGGAAAGGAAGAGAAGAAAGATAAGGAGACAAGGAACTGTCTCCTTAGGTCTTCCTGCATTCACATCAGACTGGTCTACTTTTAAAATAGTTGGGGTTTGAGTTTTGTTTTTGTCTGTGAATAATTGTATCGCTACGTCAGAACATGGTGCTAATGAAGTGAAAGCTACAGAGGCACAGGAAACCCTTAAAAGCTACCTTAAAAACGCCTTACACTGGCCACAAGGGGGAGCAGATTAGAGATGGCTGATTCGGACAAGTCACTCATCACTGTTATTAAAAACCGCCAGCATGTAGTCTAGTGTTGTGGGGTATGGGAAGCACATCCCATAAGGACAGTTGTGCTTATTGAGTTATTCGTTCAATCAGTCCATGTTCTTTTCAACAATCACTCTTACATGGAGGTAAACAAATTTTGGTGAAGATCATTCAAACGTGGTTACAGCAGTACATCTACCTAGAACTGCCAAAAATTCAATCCAGATTCAGAAAGGGATGTGGAACAAAGGATATCATTGCTGATGTCAGATGAAAGCAGAGAATATCAGAAAGATATTTACCTGTGTTTTATTGACTACGCAAAGGCATTCAACTGTGTGGATCATAACAAATTATGAACAACAATGTGAAGAATGGGGATTCCAGACACTTAATTGTGCTTATGAGGAATTTGTACTTAGACCAAGAGACAGTCATTTGAACAGAATAAGGGGATACTGTGTGGTTTAAAGTCAAGAAAAGTGTGCATCAGGGTTGTATCCTTTCACCGTATTTATTCAATCTGTATGCTGAACAAATAATCCTGGACTATATAAAGAAAAACAGGGCATCAGGATTGGAGGAAGACTCATTAACAACCTGTGTTATGCAGATGATGCAGCCTTCCTTGCTCAAAATGAAGAGGACTTGAAGCACTTATTGATGAAGACCAAAGACCACAGCCTTCAGTATGGATTGCACCTCAATATAAAGAAACCAAAAATCCTCACAACTGGACCAATAAGCAACATCATGATAAAAGGAGAAAAGACTGAAGTTGTCAAAAATTTCATTTTACTTGGATTCACAATCAACAAAAGCAATAGTCAAAAGAAATCAAACAACGCATCGCACTGGGCAAATCTGCTGCAAAAGATCTTTTTAAAGGTGCTAAAAAACAAAGATGTCACTTTAAGGACTAAGGTGAACCTAACCCAAGTCATGGTGTTTTCAATCGCCACGTACGCATGTGAAAGCTAGACAATGAATGAGGAAGACAGAAGAAGAATTGATGCCTCTGAATTATTGTGTTGGTGAAGAATGTCGAATATACCATGGACTGCCAGAAGAACGAACAAATCTGTCTTGGAAGAAGTACCACCAGAATGCTCCTTAGAAGCAAGGATGGCGAGATTTATCTCACGTACTTTGGACATGTTGTCAGGAGGGAACAGTCCCTGGAGAAGGACATCATGCTTAGTAAAGTACAGGGTCACTGAAAAAGAGGAAGACCCTCAATGAGATAGATTGACACAGTGGCTGCAACAATGGGCTCAAACAGCAGCGATTGTGAGGATGGCACCGAGAGGTTAAGTAACGTGCTCAAGATCACCCAGCCAGTGGGTTAGTGTGCCAGGATTTAAACTAAAACAGACTTGCTCCAGAATGCCTGATTTTGATCATCACGCACACTTACCTTCTCCTTAGGAACCGTTGCGGGGGAAGGGGGTGAGGAGCATGTTTTCGATGTAGCCTTGAGAAGAGGTGGTGTTTTAATTATTTTATGAATGATTTTCATTGAATTTCATTTATTCTATGCATTATATGATTTCTCCCATAGTTTTGGAGGCTACTTATAGATTTTATTTTCACTTAACTTTTCGTATGTTTTTGTCTTGTTTATGCAACTGAATTTTAAGCTTCTGAAGAAAACCCTTTGGACTCTGTAGTGCCTAAGATGGTGACCTTCACTCGTATAGCAAGGCAAGTGTTTTGTTATATATAGTTTTACCACAATTAAAAAAAAATTCATTCAAATATTTGTGGTCCCCTAAAGCACTTCTCTGGGATCCTCGGCTTCCATAGAGCACAGTTAAAAAAAAAAAAAACTGAATGAGTTTATCTCCAAGGTCCCATCTGAATCTTATGTTCTCTACGTCTGAGACTGGCTCAGATGGCAAAAACCTACTGCCAGGAACACACGCCGCCCAGTCACTTTTCTTCCCCATGAAGGAAGATACCTCCTTTTCTATTTTCCAGCAGGACCAATGCCTAATAATACAAAATGATCAATAAGACTAGTCCTAATCTATTTTCTCTTTCAACAAGCATTGGTGGCCAAAGATATTGCTACATGTTCAACAGTCTAATGCCCCAATGCCCACAACCGTTTTGAGTTTCAGCTTGCACTCCCAGTGCATAAATCAGGATATTTCCAGAAGCAACAATTCAAACTCAAAAAACCTTTGGATGTGGGCACCCCTGAAATCCAGTGAATAGGAAGCCTGGAATAACATCACATAGAACCTCAACAATGTTGAGTGGATAGAGAGAGGAGCTCCCAACCTACTGCTTAGCTGTGTCACCCTGACCAGTCGCTTTACGTTTTGGAGTCTAGGTTCTTATTTTTTTTTTTTTTAATAATTTTTATTGTGCTTTAACTGAAAGTTTACAAATCAAATCAGTCTCTCACACAAAAACCCATATACAACTTGCTACATACTCCCAATTACTTCGCCCCCATGAGACAGCCTGCTCCCTCCTTCCACTCTCTCTTTTCATGACCATTTTGTCAGCTTCTAAGCTCCTCTACTCTCGCATCTCCCCTCCAGGCAGGAGATGCCAACATTGTCTCAAGTGTCCACCCAAACCAAGTAGCTCACGCCTCACCATCATCCCTCTCCAACCCATTGTCCAGTCCAATCCATGTCTGACAAGCTGGCTTTGGGAATGGTTCCTGTCCTGGGCCAACAGAAGGTCTGGGGGCCATGATCACTGAGGTCCTTCCAGTCTCAGTCAGGCCATTAAGTCTGGTCTTTTTATGAGAATTTAGGGTCTGCATTTTTTTTTTATCCCACTGTTCTCCTGCTCCCTCAGGGGTTCTCTGTTGTGTTCCCTGTCAGGGCAGTCATCGGTTGTGGCCGGCCACCATCCTGTTCTTCTGGTCTCAGGATGATGGTCTCTGGTTCATGTAGCCCTTTCTGTCTCTTGGGCTCCTTATGGGGTCTAGGTTCTTGAACTAGAGATAAACTGCATGTCCCTTCCAGCTGAAGCCTTCTTTTTTCTCTAATTATTTAACATTCACCTGTCTTAGGGTGGGTTCTCTAGAGAACAAAACCAATGAAGCTTATGAATATATAGAGAGAGAGAAAAAGAGATTTATATCAAGGAAATGGCTCATACGGTTGTAGAGGCTGGAGAGTCCCAAGTCCATTGGTCAGGCTGGGGACTTCTCCTGACTCATGTTGCTGCAGAAACTGGCAAACCCAACATCAACAGATCAGACAGCAGGGCTCTGGCTCACAGGCTGTGGAAGCTAGTGAGTCCCAAGATCAGCAGGTAAGCTGTTAGCTCAAGTCCCACGAACCAGAGGTCAGATGAACAGGAGCCAGCAGCAGGACCCAGAGGGAGCAAAACCCCCTGGGCCTTGCCAGAAAGTCCAGGCCACACCTCCAAAGAAACTCTTTTTCAACGGATTGGCTACTCACAGCAGATATCATCATGGAGGATACTACATTATATCAAATCTCATCACGGAAGTTATCACATCATCATAGACCGCCAAGCTACATAATAACTGCCAAACCACTGAGAATCGTGGCCCAGCCAACTTGGCACACAGCCTTTACGATCACATTCCCTGTATCTCCACTGCTTCTCATTTATCACTGGAGTTGGCTTCACAGACATGCAAGCTGTGCAGTAACACAGAGTCCCACTTTCAGAAGGGTTCAGTGCTCTAATGCCACCATGTTGAAATTTTTGATAATTTTGCCCTTGAACTTGTGTTTTGTAAGTGAGGTCCGGTGGGATGATGGAGCACATGCATGAGAAGAGGAGATACTGCAATATGCACGTCCACCACGATTCTTGCCACCCTGCTTCTATAGAGCATTCAAGATGCCCATGAGCACAGAACTGTGGTGACCCACCACACATGGGTTCAGCAAGACTCAAAGCAAGTGCAGGGTAAGCATGTTACCTCTGTAACTGAGTAAGCAGGGGTGCTGACAGCCTAGAGAGGCCAACGAGAAGTTGCCTCAAACACAGAAGGAAGACAATGGTATTCTAAGCAGCATGAACAGTCGTGGAATGCAGTCACATTCTTTCTTACTCATGTTACTCGTCTGTGTCAGCCAAGCACTTACGCTGAAACTAATGGCATAGAAGGAAAGGTAAAGATGGGGACAACCTTTTAGCCTTTCCTTACTCGTCGGTAAGCTGAAGGTAGAGATTGGCAGTAGAATGAGCAAGTATCAAGAAGTGAAATAAAATCAGTCGAGTTCATTTTGTGCAGCATTTCCACTGTTATAAGAACAAAATCCGTGTGCATAAAAAAAACCAAACCCATTGCCACTGAGTCAATTCCGACTCTTAGCAACCCTATGGGACAGAGTAGAACTGCCCCATAGGGTTTCCAAGGAGCAGCAGTGGATTTAAACTGCTGACCTTTTGGTTAGCTACCGTAGCTCTTCACCATTGTGCCACCAGGGCTCTAGGAAACACAAATTGTGTAATTTTGGTGATCCACATATGAATTAACTATTCTTATATTTACATTTAAAACTGACATTGCATGATATAAAACTGAATCGTTAAATCATAATTTAAAGTTTTAATTTTTCTTTTCTTAGAATGACATTAAATAGCAAATAGAACAAAACGGCAAACAAACAAAACACTGCGACAAGTTGAGAGAGACCAAGGAAAAAAAGAAAAATTTTTATATTTTAGTAAATTAACCAGCACTTTTTTTCCTGTCTCACATTTTCATTCTGCATGGAGACCTGCTAATCACGTAGCTAGCACTGTTTATCACTTTGTATAAAGAATGACAGCTAGTATTTATTAAGCACATATTATGAGCCAGGCGCTGTGCTAAGTACTTTCACGTATTATTTCATTTAATTTTCACAACAACCCTGTGAGGTAGGTAATATTTTTTTGCTGCTTTACAAACAAGGAAATCAGAGTTTAAAGAAGTGGAGTGTCTTGATCACAGTCCCTTAGCTGGTAAGAGAGAAAGTCAGATTTGAACCAAGATGTCTGATTCCAGAGCCCCAGCTCTTAACCACCAGCCATAATCACTGCCATCTTAGATTTCAAGCTTTGTGAGATATTTCTTTAGCTATGCCACTGACCACCAAATATAAACTTCACTGATTGCAATGCTGAGGCATTTGCCAAAGTAACAGTCTCTTGATTTTAATCATCTTGGGTGTAACGTTGAATATTCCCAACCAACAAATACTTTTAACAAAACCCTGCAAATTCTTTGGATGAGACAAGCCACATAAACGCACAAGACTCTTACAAACATTATGGACAGTATTAGAGACCTGTAAATCATGAAGGGGTTAATTTTCTTTAAGAAGACATGCAATATATGTATTTTATATATATAAGCTTTTAAAAAGCAGATGTGGACAACCTTCATTTTGCACTGAGAAGGCACACACTAGATTTGAACAACACACACATGCAAAAATGAAATGAATCCCTTCAGCTTCTTTGGATAAGCTCTTTTCCATACTTGTTCCTGCTGTCTTTTTTGACTTGCTCAGCACATAACCACAGGGTTAAGCAAAGGAGACCTTTTCATCTGGGTGGGTTTTGAGGCGCAGTTGTCTGTACAAAGTTCAGGGCTCTCTGCCAATCCCATAGGCCTCAGCTCTGTGGCACAGATGTATGCCTCAACTCACCAGATAAACTCAACTCTGGGGAAACCAATCTTTCTCATATTAACAACTGATCCTCACAGGAATCTGATATGAATAAGTCTGTTGAAGTGTGCTTTGTACTCCGGACTGAAAACCACATCTACCTCAGCGGTGGAGTCTGTCGTGGAGAAAAATCAAGCCTTGAGAGGTTTGAAGTAGATGTTTTTAATCCTGTGTTCTCACTTGATAAAGCAAGCTAGCCCATCGTCTGAATCTATGCTTTTCTGGTGCATGATGGAAGCATGGGGAATCCGTTATGATAAAAATCCCAATTATGCCTTCTACCATCTGTTAATAGCATGTGCTTGTGGACATGTTGCCAGGAAATATCAAGAACAAAGGAATGAGAAGCTCTCATTCCAGAGAAATGGATCTCAGCTCCCACTGTGCCTCACTGGTTTGGTTACAGATGTGTTCATGTCCCTAGCAGCCAGCCCCACACAGCACAGAAGGCCGTGGCCTTGGAGGAGCTTTAATAATCCAGATCTGTTTGGGAAGATGAACTCGCTGGAATGCAACATGGATGTCTTTCTTACAGTGTTGGGAAAATACAATTAAAAAGGAGAGAGAGAACCAATGACTTCCCATTTTAATATATACATATCTAATTTTATATATACATGTATGTGTGTGTATATATATATATAAAACCCATTGCTGTTGAGTTGATTCTGACTCGTAGCAGCCGTATAGGACAGAGTAGAACTGCCCCGTACGGTTTCCAACGTTGTAATATTTATGGAAACAGACTGCCTCATCTTTAGCCTGTGAAGAGGCTGGTGGGTTCTAATCACTGACCTTTTGGTTTGTAGCCAAGCACTTAAACACTGCACAACCAGGGCTCCTTATATAATATAAACAAACAAAAAAAAACCATTGCCATCGAATCAATTCCAACTCATAACTATGTATTATCCCAGCCATATATACTATATATTATAGTAAATATATATATAGAAACTTATTCACTGATAAAGCTACTAAAACACAGAGCTTTTTCAGAGAAAGGCACGCCATGCACATGTCATGTCTTTTTCTTATTTATTTTTATTGAACTTTAGATGAAGGTTTACAGAACAAACTAGCATACACATTGTTGTGTGACATTGGTTAACAACCCCATGACATGTTAACACTCTCTCTTCTCAATCCTTCTGCCTTCCAGTCCCTGCCCCAGGACTGGAAGCCTGTTTAGTCTTGTTTTGTTCCATGGGCCTGTTCAATCTTTGGCTGAAGGGTGAACCTCAGGAGTGGCCTTATCGCTAAGCTGAAAGAGTGTCCAGTGGCCATATTCTCAGGGTTTCTCCAGTCTCTGCACATGGCATGTCTTAAATCAAGTTTTAAAAAAAGGTAAAAACTTCTGGGGTGTTAAAAGCTAGTGAGCGGCCATCTAAGATACATCAATTTGTCCCAGCCACCTTGAGCAAAGGAGAACGAAGAACACCAAAGACACAAAAAAAATATTAGCCCAAGAGACAGGAAAAAAAAAAAAAAAAAACCAGAAAGGGCCACATAAACCAGAGACTCCATCAGCTTGAGACCAGAAGAACCAGATGGTGCCCGGCTACCACCAATGACCGCCCTGACAGGGAACACAATAGAAAGTCCCTGATGGAGCAGGAGAAAAATGGGATGCAGAACTCAAATTCTGGTAAAAAGACCAGATTTAATGGTCTGACTGAGACTGGAGGGACCCTGGAAGACAGGCCCCTGGACTCTGTTAGCCCAGAGCTGAAACCATTCCCAAAGCCAACTCTTCAGACAAAGATTAGACTGGACTGGACTATAAGACATAAAATGATATTCATGAAGAGAGTGCTTTTTAGCTCACATAGATACTAAATGGGCAGCTCCTGTCCAAAGGCCAGATGAGAAGGTAAAAAGGGACAGGATCTGGTTGAATGGACGCGGGAAGCTGGGGTGGAAAGGAGGAGTGTGCTGTCACATTATAGAGAGAGCAACTAGGGTCACATAACAAGGTGTGTATAAATTTTTGTATGAGAAACTAACATGAACTATAAACTTTCACTTAAAGCACAATAAAAAAAAAAAAAAAAAACACTTCAACTGTTTTAATTTCCCGGACCCATGGTACCATATCACATCAAGGAAAATGTTTCGTCAAGGTGACTGAGAATAACTATCACAGATATAAAACCATCTGTAGAAATAAGCGAGAGCTTTTTGCTCAGATAATCAGAATCCACAGGTAAAGAGGTACGTTGAACCCTTAGTTTCCACGTATAACTAATTTAGTACCAGAGTTAACAAATGATGAAAATTCTACTATATTTTTAAGATTTGTCTGTTTTATGGTGTGATTCTGGAAAAGACCTGGACCTTTAAGAGATGTGTCTGTATCAGCAGATCTCTCGTTATTGTCACTGTAGTGTACAATCAGGAATCTTTTCATGCAAGCTTCATTCAGAAATTCCTTGGTGAAAGTTAGGAGTGTGTCTGTGAGCAGCAAGAATTTTTCATCCACATATAAAGTAAAACAAAAACTAGTACTTTAATTTTGTCCCAAACATCCCTTTGGCAGTACGTTTGAGTTTTTGGAGACAAAGTTTTCTTCTAGCTCCACCACTAAATGGACAAAATTTTCTTCTGTTCTACCACTAAATGATATCTTCCTACGCCCAACCTTCCAAAAATCTTTTCTTTCCCTTCCAGTAAACCCTTCCTCTTGCCAGGTCTACTGGCTCTAACACACTTTCCTTAGCCAGGTAAGTCGTATGCCACCCCACACCAAACTTGACAGCTGTCTGCTTACAAGGTGAAGGTCAATCTCACAGAACACCTTGGTTAGAATAAGCCTCGTGCATCATTTTCTAGGGTAACCTCATCACTTCAGAAATGAAAAAATTGATGCCCCCTCAATTCAGTGACCATCTCATAGCTTCTTAGTGTGGCAGCTGGGGATAGAACCCGTGGTTCTCATTCTGGTGTTCTTTCTACTACCTTTGTTGCCTTTCTCCATTCGTCTTCCACCTCTCTACCCACTCCCTGACCCACACAGAGCACAACTCCGGACCCAACCAATTCTCCAGCCCCTCTCGCAGGACTGAATATGTGAGGAGGGGAAAGCCCTCCCTTTCCACATCTCTCTTCCCATATCTGTTCCTTCTGTCACCCCTGTATACAAAATTAAAAAAAAAAAAAAGGGTTGGTACCTAAACACATCATTTTTTAAAAACAGACATGTAAAGTAAGAAAGCAAAATCTACTTCTTATGAAACACTTGGAAGATACAATTATAATGAAGAAAACAAAAACCCTATCAATCCACAACCCAAACCTTGAAGCTCTTGGCCTATTTTCTTTCTAGTACTTTACAGTACATAGCTATATGTTTCAACATTCTTGGGACTATACTGGAGATAGAGTTTTGATTCCAACTTCTTTTGTCATGTCATTAAAAATTATTGGAAAGCATAAGGTTTAATGAATTCCTTATATTTTATTACACACTCCATATTGAAAGGGTTGCTGACTACTGGCTAATCTATTTCAGTTGACTCTGCCTCCGTGGCATGCTGATAAACTGGCTCTCCGAATAAAAAGTCCTGATTTGTAGCATTTTCCAATTTCCATGGTGTAAGTATTCCTATCATGGCCAATTTCAAGCTTCCAAGGAGTTAACAACTGCCTCACAAAAATTCCTGAAAAATTAACAAACAGCCCTGTGAGCCAGAATGAGCCAGCTACAGCATGCCATTGATGGTGCGTCAGCATTTACGAAGGTTACCTGTTTCTGCCCTCAAGAAGCCACCTTGTTCTGTCATCAAGGGCTAAAAGGCTCTCGATAAGCAAGGAAATGGCCTTTAAACCCTGCCTCTGTTTTCTCCTTAGTGTATTTCATCTAGCTGTTTTCCTATATGGTGGTATTCCCTTCAACCGAGTGGCCCATCTCTCCTAACAGGCTCAGAGAAAGCCTGGGAAGCAACTCAACATATCCTTCAATACTTTCTTCACATTCCTTACCCTGGTCCCACAAAATCACTTTCCCTAGGTTTCTGCTTCTTGCGTTTTGTTGCTGTTCAATCCTAACAGTTGCCAGCTGTATTACTTCCATCCAGGTCCCATTACATATGTTTTGAACATGGAAGAGGAGAGGGAATTGGCAACTAAAAAAAAAAAAAAAACTACAGTGTAGCTTTGCGTGTAGGTGGAAAGAGCTTTCAAGTTTCAAGTCATCTCTTGGCCGACTGTTTGCTTGTTCTTATTTTTTTTTTAAGTCCTAAAACTGTGACTTTAAGATTGAACGCAGAGCTTTTCTGAAAGTTTGATTGCCTAGAATGGGATTCTACAGACTGTGGGCTCCCAATAACTGTGCCATATTTGAATTTGTTGTGTTTCTAATATCATCACGTTATTATAAGCCTTCCACCACTCATCTGCCAATTTGTTGCACTGTGGTGGCTTGCGTGTTGCTGTGATGCTGGGAACTATACCAAAGGAATTTCACATACCAGCAGGACCACCCATGGCGGACAGGTTTCAGTGGACCTTCCAGACTAAGACAGACTAGGAAGACAGACCTGGTGATTTACTTCTAAAAACTAGCCAGTGAAAGCCCAATGGATCACTACAGCTTATTTTCTGACATAGTGCTGGAAAGTGAGCCCCCTAAGCCAAAAGGCACTCCAAATACACAGTGGCTGCAACAACGGACTAGAGCATACCACGGATCATGAAGATCGCACAGGATGAGGCAATATTTTGTTCTGTAGTACCTGGGATCACCAGGAGTTGACGCACACTCAATGACAACCAACAGCAACAACATTATGACCCTTAGTTTTCTTAGCTAAGTAGAAAGTTAAGTAAAAATTTCAGATTCCATCCTAATTCATTTCTTGTCTCCCCGACAAATCTTAGAGTGGTGCGTTACATGAGGTGAGGATTCTTGATAAATATTTATTGAATGAATGAAGACAGACACAAAATAAGTTGTATAGAGAGAGAGGAAACATTGAATATTGTGAGGTTACTTATGTAGTAAATAAAGTTTAGGAATCGAAAGGACCTGGTTTGAAATCCCAGGTCCCTATTACTGGCTATCTGATCTTAAATGAGTTATTTAATCTTTCTGACCCTCTGTTTCCTCATCAAATATTTGGAGAGCAATGCCTACACTTGTAGGGTGATCCTAAGGTGTTTTACTTATGTACTGCTACGCCACAAAGTCCCTAACATTCAGTAGCTTAAAACAGCCTTCCCTGTGTTTCGATTTTGTGGGCCAGGAATTTGGGGAGGGCTCAGGTGAGCAGTTTGTCTCTATTCCACTCGCATCACATCAGCAGAGGTGGCTGGGGCTGCAGGATCCAAGATGGATGGAGTAGGTATACATTATACATATCAGCACCTCCCTGCTTCCTGACCTCTCCCTCTCACCCTCTAGGTTGTGGATCAGCAAACTTTTACTATAAATGGCCAGATGGCCAATATTTTAGTCTTTGAGGGGCATATAGTATATGTCTCAACTATTTAAGGCCACCACTGTAGCATGAAAGCAACCGCAGACAATATGTAAACAAATGAATGTGAATGTGTTCAATAAAACTTTATTTATGATCATTGACATTTAAATTTCACATAATTTTTACACATCATACAACATTACTCTTCTTTTGATTTTTTTTTTTCAATCATTTGAAAATGTAAAAGCCATTGTTAGCTCAAGGGCCATACAAAAACAGATGGTAGGCTAGATTTGGCCACAGGCTGTAATTTGCTGACCCCTATTCTGGGGCCTCTCCATAGAGCTTGGACTTCTCATAGCATGGTGGTCCAGGGTAGTCACACTTCTTCTACATACCGGCTGGCTTCTAAGAGCAAGTGTTCTAAAAGGTAAGAATTGAAAGTGACCAAGGTCTTATGGCCAGGGCCCCCAAACTGGCATAGTGTCCAACTTCTGCCATATTTTCTTGGTCACATCAGTCACAAAGCCCACCCAGAATGAAGTGGGTAAGGAAACAGACTTTCAATGGGGGAATGGCAGGGCCATATTGTGGAAGAGCATGCAAATGAGAGATATCATTGTGGCCACAGATACAATCTACCATATGAGAGTGGGAATAATGTTTAGAAAATACCTGTCTCAGCTATGCACTCAGTGAACGACGCCTTATGTTACTACCGATAGTACCATTACTAACTTTCAGAGAGAAGCAATTAGCACTGAGATTCATACTGAGGAAGCAGTGAAAACTGTCAAAAGTTAAACCGAAAACCAAATCCATTGCCACTGAGTCGAACTGCCCCACAGGGTTTCCTTTTCGGTAGCAGCTGAGCTCTTAACCACTGCACCACCACGGCCATAGATACATACAAACCTTCATATACACATCCCGATCAAACTTTGAGGTGAATTTTCCATCTGCTTTATATTTTTTACACAACTAATGAACGTGTTTTAGATGCACTTTGTAGGAATGCAGCGCTAGGCGAGTGTGAAACACGGACACCCATCACTACAGCAGCAATAGCATCAGAACAGGAATGATGAAAAAGAAACTGATTTGGAGTTGTAACCAGGGTACAAACTGAAACCTTCTGAGTTTTGTTGATGGACATTGTTCTTAACTGGTGAGTTTCTAAAATAAGGCAGCAACTGGAAAAGCAGATCAGGACATGAATAAACGCTCTAGACAAATGCAAGTAAACTAGATTCCCGAGTAATAAATCTTAAATCTTGCTGTTTGATCACCCTTATCAGGCAAAAGCCTGAGAAAATAGAAGGGCTTTCCATCCTGCTCAGAAGGTCAAGGGCACACTTGGTATCATCAGCTCCACATTCCTAAGGGGAGGACCCTTTATCAGGAATGCAAAGAATGGCTTCTCAGTCCTGCTAAAACTGCTTGGTATGGATTGAATTGTGTCCCCCCAAAATGTGTGTCAGCTTGGCTGGGCCATGATTCTCAGTATTGTGTGATTGTCCACCATTTTGTCATCAGAAATGATTTTGCTGTGTGTTGTAAATCCTATCTCTATGATGTTAATGAGGCAGGATTAGAGGCAGCTATGTTAAGGAGGCAGGACTTAGTCTACAGGTTTAGGTTGTGTCTTAAATCAATCTCTTCTGAGGTACAAAAGAGAGAAATGAGCAGAGAGGAAAAGGACCTCATTACCCCAAGAAAGCAGAGCCAGGGGTGGAGTACGTCCTTTGGACCCGGGATCCCTGCACTGAGAAGATCCTAGTCCAGGGGAAGATTGATGACAAGGGCCTTCCCCCAGAGCTGACAGAGAGAGAAAGCCTTCCCCTGAATTCGGGCTTTTAGCCTCCTAAACTTTGAGAGAATAAACTTCCATTTGTTAAAGCCATCCACTTGTGGTATTTCTATTATAGCAGCACTAGATGACTAAGACACCGCTGCTAGAAGGGCTCTATTTCCACTGGTCCACAGCAAGACGACTTGAAGCAGCTTAAGAATTGCACACTTAGATGCTATTCAGCCATTAAACAGAATCCTAGTTGATGTGGAGAAATGGCTACGTGAGAAAAACAGTAACATATACCATGATACGATTTGTGTCAAGAAATACGGAAAAAAACATACTAAGGCCTCACCAAACATAATAAAAGCTGTTTTTGTGTGGCAGGATTTAGAGTGACTTACTTCTTTCCTTTGAGCTCTTCTTTGTTTTCCCAGTTTTCTGCTCTGGATATGTGTAATTTCTAACAGAGAAATGTGATTTTACAAAATAACTAAAAGGAAGTAATGCAACAGGTTTCAGAAAAGCTTCCAGACTAAAACAGACTAGGAAGAAAGGCCTGGCATTCTATTTCCAAAAATTAGCCAGTGAAAATCTATGGATCACAACAGAACATTGTCTGACCAGCTTACTTTGGATATGTCAATGGAACGGATCAATCACTAGAGGAGGACATCATGTTTGGTGAAATAGAGGGCCAAGAAGGCTGAGGGGTACCCTCAGTTCGATGGATTGGCAGAATAGCTCAAACGTGCTGTCAATTGTGGAGATGATGCAGGACCAGGAGATATTTCATTCCATTGTACATAAGGTTACCATGAATGGGAGTCTACTCGGCAGCAGCTAACAACAAATAAACAATAAAATGATGCTGAGGGTAAGCAAAACATAATTTATTTGACAGTGCTTAGTAAGCAAATTGGTGGCCTGTCTCAGTACATAAAATCTCCATTCAGCTACGACATACTATGTCGAAAACTGAATTTAAACTTTTATATGAGGCTCAAAGAGGAGGTATTATAAATACTGTATAATGAGGTAAAACTATGCTTGATCATCCAATCAAAATGTATCAAGAAGAACGCGTGTGAAATTGCATTTCCCAGCATATAGACTTATAGCAAGCCTGATCCTTACAGCTTACATCATTCAAGAATCTTTAAAAAAATACCATCATACCAGAAACCCTGCCAACATTACATCTGAATCACTGGGCTATTCAAGGGGAATGTGTTGGAGTGGGGCGGAGGAGGGGCAGGAAGCCAATGAACCAGCCAATACGTGTGTTAGGCTTTCAGAAGGGAAAAAAGCTATTGTCAGACAGAGTATCTCAGCTTCCTGAGGTTATGCTGGCATCGGGAAATCAGCCAATGACAAGGCCATCACTACATCCTTGAGTTCTTTATCTGCAGGACCTAGTAGTGCATGGTGCGTAGCACTGCCCAGCAAATATTTGTAATGGAGAGGGCCAAAGTCTTGCTTACTGGTAGCAAACTGGCTAGAAGTAATCCCAAGGTCCATACAGTAGAAATATGACTTTGAATAAGAGCTGCGCCAAGGTATGGCACACTTAACTATTATTAAACCGATAAGATTACCGCTGTTAAGAAATATTCATCATTTCCTTACACTTGCTCTGTGCTCGCTTAGTCACTGACTAGTCACCCTGCACAAGTCGGAAGTCAAAATGAATGGCTGGTTGCCGCTCCAGATTCTCTAACAATATTTGTAAAGTATTTTCATTTGTCCTCTATCAACTTGCAGGAAGTCCCACTTTGTCAAACCACTGACGTGAAAAAGCCTCTTGATTTAGCCTCATATGCGTTGACCTTAAGGGTCTAATCGGATCTGTCACCTCGGGAATATAAATTCTCAAGAAGCGTGATTGGGATCTCTTCCTATCTGGCACTGGTTGAATCTCTCTGCTGTGACGTGTATATGGTATGGAGCAAGTGTTACTCTGAATGGCTGCTGATAGAGATAGGCTTTGTCCTCTCAGAGTCTGTCCATGCCAAACTCTCTCTGAGGACTCTGTAAACTGGGAACCTGGCTTGTGGGTGCCAGTCCCCATAAATCCTCAAGCAAATCCAAGAAGAAGGAATCCTTCATGTGTACATACCTGTTGACCTCATTCCAGAAGTAGAAGTACGAGCTAATCACTCAGGGTGCCTTCTAACTTACTGAAATTTGGTATTTACTCCTCCCTGTGTTGATTCAACAAATATTTAAGTGCCAACCATGTACAGAACTCCGCTCTAGGTTCTGTGGGTATGTAATCTTACAACCGTGGCAAAAAACGCACCTCGAACCCTCAGTAAATCTACATTACCCCAGCTTACCATCTAGTCAGTATTAGCACTTTTCCAAGTAAATAATACCAAAAACCACGCACACAAAAAAACTCATATCCTCAGTGGCCTACCCTCTTCAAGCAATATTGGAAACTGCTGCATTTCAGCATAACAGAAAAACTGGTACATTTGAAGGGTTCCAGGGAGAAACATGAAATTGTTCATCTCTGCCTTCCCTGGTGGCCCAGTGGTCGAAAGGGTGGCTGCTAACCTAAAGGTCAGCGGTTCAAATCCACCAGCTGCTCCTTGCTTCGAAACACTATGGGGCAGTTCTAGTCTGTCCTATAGGGTCGCTATGAGTCGGAATGGACTCATCAGCAATGCATCTGGAGTTTTTTGTTTTTCGTTTCCCCTCGCTATTCTTGGTTATGACACAAGGGGTCAGGAACTTGGGGCCAGATTATTAAAAAGGAAGCTGGACACACGTGGCCAGCATAACGTGGCTTCTCTACAGTAAATAAGTAATTCATCAAAGTGACTGCTGAAGTGACACAACACAGCTCCTAGGGAGCTCACAGCCATGGCCCTGTTTGTTTTTCACTCCTACTTAGATTTCCTTAACCACTTGGCCACAACGGTTCCTTCTTTGTTTCTCAATGCCTTAATTCCGTCTCTGTGATGTTCCTAGCCTTCCTCTCAGACTGCTGCACTCTCAGTTCTCTGACGTTTTTTGGCAATACTCTCTAAGATCCTTCAGAGCGCATTAGAGGCTATTAAATGTTTATTCCAGAAACTCCTCCAACGCACACGTCATCCAGGCAGGGGGAGAAAGAAGTATATTTGCAGAGGACACTCAGGAGAGGAGTTTGGTCGCCAGCTCACTCCACCCCACCCCACACACGTCCCAAAGCAAAAGGAGAGATCAAGCCCACTAACAAATCCAAATCGCAGTAGCTGATAATCTCAGCCCCGTTGTTCTGATCATTTGTCTTTGCTTTTTTCTATCCTCTGAATTAGATCAGGCCATAAGAACATGGCATATTGTAAATGAGTCTCAAAGATCTGTGGCAAGGAGAGAGAAGATACCCAGTTCCAAAGACGACTCAAGAAATAAACACAGATATCCTAAACAAGAGTGTATTAAATGTTCACATTCTAACTCTTTTCCTAATAGAAAGAGACCATCCCCAGAAGCAAGAAAACCTGACAACGGTTGTAAAAGAAGACACAGACCTAGATAGCAGAGATTAGGTGCTAAGCCAAACCAAACCCCTTGCTGTCCAGCGGATTTTTGACTCCTAGTGGCCCTATAGAGCAGAGTAGAACCACCCCATAGGGTGTCCAAGGCTGTAAATCTTTACAGAAGCAGGCTGCCACGCCTTTCTTCTGCAGAGTAGCTGGTGGGTGCCAACCACCAACCTTTCAGTTAGCGGCCAAGCATTTGCCACTGTGCCAGCAGGGCTTTAGGTACTAAAAGTGAGTATAAAAATGCAAAGTAAGAAGTACAAAAGCGCATGTAGAAAATGCTGTAGTAAATGGAATGAAACATGAAAGGCACGGATTGACCAAAAAGAAAAACCAGGCAGTAATACGATGGTTGTGAATGGCCAGGAACTGAAGTCAGAAAACAAAAACAGAACCTAAAACCTTAAATTATGTGGACTTAGAAGTTGAGAGGGTAACTTGAAGAAACCTTAAAGACAAAGAGAGGGAAGATGGTTTGATGGTGTCTAAAATAACCCCTACTCCCACTCTTCCCCAAAACATAATAAAGAGGAAAAAATATATATTTTTCATCAGATACTAGTTGCATAGAAAATTTCAGAGAGTTACAACTCCTAAGTGTCTGGATGCTCAGTAAGCTGCTGCTTCCTTTAATTGAAATTCCACAGAAAAATTATTCCTCCAAATCGATCTTTGAGAAGGGAATTCTGGCAGTGTCTGCTACTTATATCTGGAAAATTATGCTGCTTTTGGGAAAACCAAGGATTTTCTGATCGGGGCGTGGGGGGAGGGGGGACTCACCACAGCTGCCTGGAATGAGACAAAGTATAAATTGCTTTTTCCAAGACTCAGCACATGCTAAGCCCGCCATCAATTTAGTTATTCTATTACAACATCCATTGGGAGGCATCTACTCAGAGACTGGTGTCATCAGTATAACTAGGGTCGGCATTACTGGGTGTTGCTTGGGCACACACTGTATGTCTGAGTCCGCAATCCATGGGACTGGACAAATTCTGGAAGAAAACTGGCAAGATGTGCAGCTTAGTTTGGGACATTTAAAGAGCACAGGAGCCATTAATTGGCATGCTTGGGACACTTAAAGAAATGTTTCTCTAGACCAATGCCTCCCTTTTCTCCCACTCGTCTCAAGATCTAGAACATAGGGCACCTATGATTTGGCCCATTTTTCTACACTCTCAGAATCTCCTTGGAAGCAAATATAGAGAAACTCACATGCTTTGGACATGTTATCAGGAGAGACCAGTTCCTGGAGAAGGATATCGTGCCTGGTAAAGTACAGGGTCAGCAAAAAAGAGGAAGACCCTGAACGAGATAGATTGACACAGTGGCTGCAACAACGGGCTCAAACATTGCAATGATTATGAGAATAGCGCACAACCAGGCAGTGATTCATTCTGTCATACACAGGGTCATTATGAGTCAGAACTGACTGGAAGGCACCTAACAGCAACAACAGAAACTCAAGGCTTTGTTGCAATTTTGGATTTACCTGCAAAATAGAAGATGGGAGTGTATAATCATTGAGTAAAACCAATCTTCTTGCATATGAGGAAGCGGTAGCCTGAGTTTAAGGCTCATACTCAAAGTTTTAATGATGCTAGTTTTTTTTTTTTTTTTAGCATAGGTCTAGCCTGGTAACGTGCTAGTCTCTGTAGGTAGGAGAACGGCCACAAAGTGGGCTTAAATCGTTCATGCTCTTGTCCGTTTTCTATGGCACACCTATGCATGGGGAGGCCATGGGGAAAGTTTCCAAGACCCTGGCCAACAACAGGCACTTCATAGCATTTTTTGGTGGAATGAATAAATGATTTTTTTTCTAGCTCCACTCAAAGCATCAGGGAGTTGTAGTTACCACCCTCATCTCCTGACAGTCTTCCAGTCCACTACAGTACAGTCTGCTCAGGAAAGTTCTAAAGCTGGTAATACTTTGACCTCGGGCAGCCCCCGTTATCTGTCACTTCCTCTTTCCATTTGATAAAATCACTCAATATGAAGTATGAGGGACTTACGTCTTTCTGTTCATGTGTCTTTAATACGTGTCAGAGAAGAAATAGCGCTTAATCCAAAGCAGAGTTTCTCACCTTTGCCACTATTGACACTTTTGGAGGCACCGTGGACATTCTTTGTTGTGGGGGGCTATCCTGTGCATTGTAGGATGCACTAGGTGCCAGTAGGAGTGCCCCCTCAGAGTTGTGACCATCAAAAAATGTCATCACACATCAACAAATGTTCCCTGGGGGGGGGGGCAAAATTGCTTCTGATTGAGAACCACCAATCCAGATGAATGAATGAGTGATGGTGCAAATTAAGTTGACAGTGAGGAAAGGGAGGTGTAGAAATATTTTGGGTCAAAGGCCTTTCTAGTGCCCCATGAAGCACGGTAGTAGATTTCTCCTGATCTGATCCTGTTAGGTGCAACGATCATGCATCCTGATTTGTCTAGGGTAGGTTTATACCTGTAGTCCCAGTGTAATTATTCATCAGGCCCCCTCTCATCCCCAAAGATATCCCGTGGTGATAAATTCTAAATAAAGTCTTCCTGGAATCTCCAGGAGCTGTAATCCCGGTTTGGGCCCTCCTTGGCTGCCCTATGACTTGGGGTCCAGCCAGGGACTCTGGCCATCTGTGTGCTTTGAATTCATGTACATGTCCATAAGAGAGAGGAGAATTAGAAATGTTTACAGAAAGCTTTGGCTGTGTACCTTACACAACACTGGAATATAAGGCAAGGAAAATGAAGAGTGAAATAAAGTCTTGCACGTGTGTGTGTGTGTGTGTGTGTGTGTGCATGTGCATGGTTTGATTTAACGAGTACTGTATGGTTAAGGTTGTGTGTCAGTTTCGCAGGGCCGTGATCCTCAGTGGTTTGGCAGTTATGATGTAGTTTGGCAGTCGGATAATGATGTGATCACTTCCATGATGAGATTTGATAATGTGATCACCTCCATGATGGGATCTGCTGTGAGTAGCCAAGCAGTTGAAAGGAAGTTTCCTTGGGAGTGTGGCCTGCATCCAATATAGGTAGACTCTCTGGCAAAGCTCGCAGGCTTTTGTTTGCTCTGGATCCTACAGCTGGCTCCTGTTCATCATGGGACTTGGGCTAGCATCTTACCTGCCATCTTGCCTTCCAATCTTGGGATTCATCGGTCTTCACAGCCTGTGAGCCAGAGCCCTGTTCTCTGAGGGCTCACTAGCCCCTGCAGCTGTGTGCATCTGGAGAAGCCTCTAGTCTGACCCATGGACTTGGGATGTTCCAGCCTCTACAACTGCGTGAACCATTTCCTTGATATAAATCTCTCTCTATTTTTGCTTCTCTGGAGAACCTAGCCTAAGACAAGTACACATCAATACCTAGATGCTAACTTTCTTCCCTGTACACTACCCACGAATTCACCACAGTGTAACTCTACACAGTGTGAACGGACAATTACTGTGTAATTTTAACAGCTGCTGAAATCTATAACATTGGACTATACTTTCATTCCAGTTTATACCAGGCAGATATAACATAGATCAGAGCCTGGACAGGAATAAGACAAGTGACTCAAGGAGACCTGGTCTACTAATTTCAGGTATATTTATTAGCAGTAATACCCTTCCTTTAATTTTCATTTTGGAGCTAGTGCAAAAATCTGACAATAACTTTCAAATACCCTTAAACATTAGGTTTTTTGTTTTGCTTTAATGAGAGTGATTATTATGCTATTATCTGGAAGCCAAGGATTGCTAGTGCAAGTGAACATAAATACTGGCGTCCTGGCAGCAAAAGCAGGAAGTAAAATAAGAATTAAAAATCAGCCATTTATCTGCACTTACCTCATGTTTGTCCATCAGAAGGAACACATTTATGTATGTCTGTTTTTCTAGCTTGAACTCTTTAACATGAATTGAACAAAAGAATGTTTTCTGCAAAGCATGTCACCAGGCAAAATGAGCAGTCTCTTCGAAAGTAGTTTTATAATAATTGCAAAAACTTCTTCCTGTGATAAAGCCATTTCTTATATTTTCTCCAGTAAGTGTCAAGAGCCATGTCGTGGCCACGGCTCACGTGGACCAAGTGCTTTGCCTGTATTAACTCATTTACTGTTTACAACTAACTTAAGAGGCAAAGGCAGGACTCCAATGCAGGTTGTCTGACTCCAGAGCCCATGAGCTTCAGCATTGCTACAAGGAGCAAAAGTGATCCACAGAAGTCGAGTGTGCGGCTTCCTGGTTATCTGACTTGCCACTGGGTCAGAGCTTCACAATTCAGGGATTGAGTTGTAAGCACACATCACAGACTCTTTTTCTAGATTCTAAAATTTCAACTCTCTCAGATACTTGTGTGAGGGTAGGAGTTAGTGAAAAATTCAGGGCTAAAGTTTTTGGCATTCACCTAAATTGCAAGTTGTGCATGAGAGCGCGTGCACGCACGCACGTGTGCATGTGCGTGCTTGCGCATACGTGTTTAGTTGGGTTTTCAATTTAGATAACATTGCTTCCTGCTTTGGAAGCAGAAGACAATTTCTAGAGGCTCACAAAAAAGGCACATGTGGGTCCAGGAAGCTATTTGGACATCACAGGGCTGTTACGAAAGAAGTCTTGCTTAAATGGAGTGTAAATGGGTAGAAACATAAGGATTACATTTCCTTGGAAAAGCTGAGTTTAAAAATCAGTAGAACAATTAGCGCAGGAAGGAATAGACACTACCCCAGATGGCTGGGTCAGGTCCCACTCCTGGGAGAAAGTCCATTTTAGTTCTCTCTTAGCTGCAGCAGGCCGGAGAAAGTGAAATTACAGGACTCACAGCTGACAAAGTACCCAAAGGGGATCATGAGCAATAAAAAAAGCAAAAAAAAAAAAAAAAGATGGGTAGGAATCCCTGGCAGAGTTGGAGATCTGAACGCTAACCCGGAGAGAGGGAGGCTGAAATGGAGAGGCCAGCTCTCCCTCTTCAATGCCCCTGTCCCCTTCCACTGCTGTAGCTCTTGGAAAAAATGTGTTCCCATTTTGCTGAACTGCTTTTCTGTTTATCCCCCAAATGAGCTGTGATTTTTTTCCTTCCAGTTTTAAGTCTCCCTAGACCTCTCAGTTTCACTTTTCTTCTTGGATTAGATTCCTTTCAAGGCCAGAATCCTGGAATCTCAGCTTTGTTTCAAGGAGCAGGGGAGTAATTTCTGAAGGAAGGCAAGTTTGGCAGCTCCACGTTGAATGCATGCTGTAGCAGTTGATGGGAAGTAACAAAGATACAGAGAAAGAACAGAGAGAGGACACGACTCTATTAGCCTTGGAAATCCAAATGGAACTTCTGTTAGTTTCATTTTTGAAACTTATTATCCAGACATGGGAAACTTCGATAAAGGACTAATAATTCATATAATGAACTTTGGAAGACTACCAACACACACACAAAAATCTCCTGGACAGCCAGGACTCTACAATGTCCCTTTTGGAACTCGAGAGTGTTCAGGTGGGTGGTGACTGAAGAACTAAAGAGGCTAAGTATGGGATGTGAGCACTGAAGCCCTTTCTCACTTCCTCAGAGCCTCAGAAAGAAGGGCTGGCAGAGAAACAGCAGAAGCCAGAGCCTGGCAAGGGGTTGGCAAGGACATAAAAGATTCCCAAGGAGACCTTTAATTCCTCAACAATGAATGGTCACGGGGTTCAAGATGGGATTTGTAAGGAAAAGAAATGGAGAGCTAAATCCAGCTTGTCAAAGCTGAGCCTGGCCGAGGGACAGCCCAGGTGGGTCTCACCTGCCATCAAGGTGGGGGGTTAATCCGTGGGGCAAGGTCAAGGAGGACTCAGCGAGGAGGTCACAGAAGCCTCCCATGGATTCAGCATTCAGGCCGGTATACTCACCAAGACAGATGACGCGCATGAGCCCTTGGCAACATTGGCTCAGGTGAAAAGTGCAGGGCGTGGTGTTATCAACACTTCGTTTGGCTGTTAGTCATAATTCTTCTGAGGTCATGGGATCCTGAGTGTCAGATAGCTTGTCTGGGAAAGGCAAGGGGATATTGCTGCCCTGTGTTTGGGATCTTTAAGGGTCACCTTAGCTGCTATGCAAATATCATATCTGGACAATGGTCATTTGTACCCATTGAGCTATTACGTATCAAAAGCAGTATTATTCTGAGTAAAAATCAAAACCTCATAAGTAATTGCAGTAGTTCTCTGATGACTTTTTTTTTTTATACTTTTTATTTGTAGAACTTTTTTTTTTCCAATTCACATACAATAAATTCACTTTGGTTTTTTTGGTGTAAGATTCTGGAAGTTCTGACAAATGCATAAACTCATGTAACCATTACCACCATCAGCATACAGAACAATTCCCTCGCCCCTAAAAAGTCCCGGGTGCTTCCCCTTTGTGTCAAGCCCTTTACTACCCCACTCCTCCCCCGCCCCCACCAGCCTCTGGCAACCACTGACCTGTTTCTTCTCCATCTATATTTCCTCTTTTCCAGAAAGACATATAAATGGAATCACACATTATATAACCTTCTGAGTCTGGCTTCTTTCACTTAACACAATGCGTTTGAGAATCACGGATATTGTTGTGTGGATCAGTATCTGTTCATTTTTATTGCTGAGTAGTATTCCATTCAGTGGGTGAGCTGGTTTGTTTCTTCATCCACCCATTGAAGGGCATCTCGACAGCTTCTAGGTTTGGCCCTTATGAATAACGCTGCATAAAAATCTTGGTGTAGTTCTTTGAGTGGACTTAAGTTTTCATTTCTCTAGGGTAAGTGGGACTGCTGTGTCGTGTGGTTTGTGTATGTTTTATCTTATAAAAAGTTGCCAAACTCTTTCCCAGAGTGACTATACAGTTATGCCTTCCTACCAGTGATGTATGAAGGTTCCAGTTGCTCTCCATCCTTGTCAACACTTGGAACTGTCAGCTTTGTTTTTATTTGTAGCCGTTCTAGTAGTTGTAAAGTAGTATCTCATAGTGGTTTGATGTTGCATTTCCCTAATGACTAAATACTCGTGGATTTTTCATATATTTAATTGCTATCCATATATCAGAAACGCTGGTAGCATAGTGGTTAAATACTGTGACTGCCAACCAAGACGTCGGCAGTTCATATCCGCCAGGCAGTCCTTGGAAACTCTATGGGGCAGTTCTACTCTGTCTATAGGATCACTATGAGTCAGAATCAACTGGACTGCAGTGTGTTTTTTTTTTTTTTATTGGATCCATATATCTTTTTTTCACACAGTGTCTGTTGAAATCTTTTACCCACTTTTATTAGGTTCTTTGTTTTCTTATTGTTAAATTTTAAGAGTTCTTTATATATTCTGTATCAAGTTTTTGATGGGTATGTGATTTCCAAAAATTTTGTTCTGGGGCATAACTTGTCTTTGCATTCTCTTAAGAGTCTTTTTTACACAACAAAGTTTTGCATGTTGCAAAAGATCGATTTATCCATATTTTTTTCTTTTGCATCTTGTGCTTTTTAGTGTTGTATCTAAAAACACCTTGCCTAACCCAAAGTCATGATAATTTTATGTTTTCTCCTAGAAGTTGTATAGTTTTACTTTTTACATATCAATCTATGGTTCATTTTGATTTTTTTTTTTTTTAGAACTTTTAGAAAGCTGGTTTGAAAGGGGTTACTTGTTAATTAAAATCAGCATGCCCGTTTACATCTGGTCCTTGGTCTATAGGCTTAGAGCTACGAGATAGCTTTATCAAAGTTATACCCAGTATTTCATGTTCTTTAATCAATCAACAAATATTTATTAACCATGGCATGTCACTGTCATTAGTGCCTTGTGAGCAATTTAGAAAATTTCTGGTTAGACATCCTGTACTCCCAGTTCACACCCCTGGATTTCGTGGTCCTCATAGTTATTCTCATGGAACCAAGGCTATTTTCATTAGCAGTCCACTGACAGATACACAATCAAGGCATTTGGAGTCCAAAGGGAGAAGTAATTGTCTTGCAACTCTCCCCAGTAAAACTCCTTTTACTTTTCTCCTTGTGGGGAGGAGGGAAGGAAGACTTCATCTGCACAAGCAACATGAAAAACAAAAACACCGGCAATTGATCAGATTCTGCCAATCCTCTTTGTCTTCACTACATGGATGTTAGAGTTTTACATAGAACTGAAAGGAATTTAGAGGTCACCTAGTCAGAGCCCTTCACACAACCACTCAATCAAGTCAACGAATATTATTACCGAGGGCTTCTTATGAGCCAGGGGCTCGGTACACGCCAGATAAGAAAATTAAAGCCCAGCCAAGTGAAGGAAGCAGCCCACAGCCTGGGGTCTCTCCAAGGGGCACAGAAGTCACCGTTCTCAGGTCACTTTCCCAGGTTTCTTCATGTCTCCCAGGGGGTCGTAACACGGTAGTCTCTTCTCTCCCTGAATTAGTCCCAGCCCCGTGTGTAAGTGAAGGACAGTGTATCTATTGGTTTCCGGGAGGGGACTACAGCTCAGGGTGGTGGATTTGGGGAAAAGGACTGTGTTTGTGGAGTGAGCTAAAGAGAGGCTTTGAGAAGGGGGGCTGCGGTTTGGGGGATGAGGTAACTAGAAAGAAAGGGCCAGTGGTTGTGGTTTGGAAAGAGTTTTAAGAAGGGAGGTTATGATTTAGAGATTTATTGAGAGGAGGGTCTACAGTTACTGGGAGAAGAACAGAGGGAAGAGGGCTAAGGTTTAGCACAAGTGGATTAAAGGAAAAGTCAGGAGAAAGAAGCATCATTTTAAGAAGTAATCTGTGGATTTAGGCCAACATTTATTTATCTTAGACTCCACTTCACTTATTAGATACATTTCACAATTTTGCCTACATTATAAATTTCATAATATAGCTTTGAAGAATTATGCAGTGTTGAAAAAACAGTAACTCCGAATGTTCCCTTCTTTCCAATTAAGTGTGCAAGTGACATTCTCATGCATTGATGATAGGTTTAAGAATGCCAAGAGTTTTGAGTTTTTTCTCTTCTGATTTTGTTGTGAATGCCATCGATTTGATTGCAACTCATGGCAACCCCATGTGTGCAGAAAAGAACTGTTCCATGGGGTTTTCAAGACTGTGGCCTTTCAGAAGCAGATCACCAGGCTTGTCTTCTGAGGCACCTCTCAGTGGTTTCGAACTGCCAAACTTTTAGCTAGTAGTCCATGCTTAACCATTTGACCCGCACAGGGACGCCCTTCTGATTGTACCAACTGCCAACTCATAGCGACCCTATAGGACAGATTAGAACTGCCGCCCAGGGTTTCCAAGGAGCAGCTGGTGGATTTGAACTGTGACCTTTTGGTTAGCAGCCAAAAATCTTGCCATTTTAGAGACAGCCCTGAAGGGCAGAGCAGTATGAATGTCATAAGGACTAGGATCTCAACTGTAAAATAACAACCCAACGAGGCACATAGAGCCGCCTGAGCCTTGTCTGTATGTGGAATGATGGATCTGGTAGATGTACATATTCTACAGTTAACTCTGAAAATGGTGGGGCCAATGTTATTCCTTTCTTTGAGTACTTACATCAGCTGGTGACATTGCACCTCACAATCCACTGGCCTCCATTTTAGCCAATGAAGTTATGAATGAGGGAAAGCAGCAGGCTAATGCTAGTGGGAAAAGGGGGTGGGGGACAGAGGCAGGAGCAGCAGAGTCCCTGCAGCCAGTTCAACTTGCCAAGCCTGTTAGAGATGTTGGCAGGCAGGCAGGACAACTCTGCTCCAAGCATAACGTGTGTCTGTATTCTGTGGACAAGCACATTTCATCAGCAAAGTTTGTTCTTCTCATTTATTGATTCCAACTTGGACTGAAGAGCTAAACCAAAAGGTATGTAAATAATTTTGTCCCAGTTTACAGAGTTTGAATTTATATCATAGAGAACATTATTGCAAAGGGAATCAGACTCTGAGTGCTAGAAAGCACTCTATTTAAAAGGGCCGTGCTGTGAAGCCATTTATAAAATGAATGGTCTCATCCTAGTTTACTTGTAGGTAAGTCTGGGATTTTTGTTGGGTTTTCTTCCAAGGAGGTAAAACTTCTCTTCAAAAAAACAGCTGATTTTTTTATCCCAAAAGAAACAGATGTTCATATGTCATGTGTATTTTAAACATACACATAAAAATACACTTCTGGAGAACTTATTAGGCCTCAGTCATGGTAGCCACTCAATAATGTTTCAATGAAGAAAAAAATTAAAAGGGAATCATCCATATTCCACCATTTAGAAGTAACCACGGTTGACTTTGTGATGCCTGGACTTCCAAGCTTTCCCGTGCATATTTCAAGTGCACTGCTGTTGCATTCACGGCTGTTTTCACTTAACAAGGTGTCATGAACATTTTCCAGATGATTAGCTGGTTGTAGGGTACTCCCTCGTTCAGCTGGGTCAGGTCTAACAGTATCTCAAGTGCTGACCCACGGGCAATCGTGTGTAGGCAGGAGGAGATACCACTCTGAATTAAGCCCCCTCTGACTCCAGCTGACATTACACCACATTAACACTTGTATGGTCCCATTTAAAAACATTAAGCTGAGAAAGAAAAGTTCCAGCAAAAAGGACTGCTGGGACCAAGCCGTGAACACAGTACCTGGCAGAAGGGTGTATAGTACAACACCTGTCATGTTCTACCTGTTGGGTGACCTCACCTTTTTATTTTTTTGCAGCACCAGAAGTTCCTTTAAACCTCTGGCTATGAGCGGAGCTGATGGCAGCTGAATTGGGCTCCTGCCAACCATGAAAAAAAAAACACTTATATTGTCCCTTATCACTGAACTGATGGCCGAGCCCCACAGATAAACACTGGCTTCCTCATTCACTATGTGTCACGGATGACAAACTCACAGTGTTTCGACTGACTCTGTAATTGAGAGAGGACAGCCCTCCAGGGTCCAGCCAGGGGACTCAGAGACTGCAGTATGCTAAACAGACTCCTGGGTTCAGAGTTTCATGTTACTGGGAATAAGGATTATTACGTATGCCATGTGCTGGAGGAGGGTACAACTCAAAGATGTTCTTCCAGGCTGATGTTCAGAAAAAGTCTATGCCCGTGAATAAAGACACCAAAAGGAAGCTGCGATAGCTAAATGGGGCAAGTGGATCCCGCCTGCTCCTGGAGTATGCTGTTGTTGTTGTTAGATGCTGTCAAGTTGGTTCCAACTCACAGCGACCCTACGTACAACAGAAGGAAACACTGCCCAGTCCTGAACCGTCTTCACAATCGTTGTTATGCTTAAGCCCATTGTTGCAGCCGCTGTGTCAATCTATCTCATTGAGGGCCTTCCCCTTTTTTGCTGACCCTCTACTTTACCAAGTATGATGTCCTTCTCCAGGGACTGGTCCCTCCTGATAACATGTCCAAAGTACATGAGATGAAGTCTCGCCATGCTTGCTTCTAAGGAGCATTCTGGCTGTACTGGCTGTACTTCTCCCAAGACTGAGTATGTTAAGGTTTAAGATTTCCTTCGTTTTTGGAATGCAGTATAGTTATTCCATACGGGGGTCACTGCCATTGATTAATGTGACCATGGGCAAATTCCTTAACTTCTGTATTACTCAGGCTCCTCAACTGTATAATAAAGATAATAAGTATGAGTGTATATCTATTTCAAAGGGATTGTTGACCAGATTACGTTATACAACGTGTAAAGGCATTAGCACGGGGCCAGGTGCACCATAAGCACTTCACGAATGGTAACCCTTTTTATTGCCATTGCAATGGACTTCCTTGTCTCACAGCCTGTGAAATGGTGAGTGATGGAAGCCTTATGGTGATCTGAGATTTGAACTTGGGAGCTATATCTTCTAGATAAAAACACGTAGGCTATACTCAGTTAACCAGGAAATTATCCGTAGGCGTATTGTAGCTTCTTGCTCTTACTGTACCACCATTTTTAGGAAATGGGGTGGAGGGGAGGGAGAGACAAATTTCTAAGCCACTTAGTAATCATAGTAATAATAATAATCAGTTAGGTAATTGAGATCAGTCCAATGTTATTTGTAAACTGACCCAATTTAGCGGTTTACCAAGAAAGGGGCTTGATTCTGAGGATTGAAACAAAAAATTCAAGAGCAACCTGTGGATTTAACTTACCAGGCCATCCCTTGTTACCCCAGTAACTCAGAATGGCTTGCCTCAAAGCTGCTGTCAACCCTGGAGGGTCTGACAGACAATTGTTGCTGACATGTATCCCCTTCCCCATCCACCTATGAGCACATCTAATGTTCCCCACCCACCTGCTGTACTGCTTCTACCAGCTCAACACATCCTCATTTTGCCTGATACCTTCACAGACTCAATGGCTGGGCCCATGCTGGACTCAATGTTAGTGTGACTTGGTGACAGCATGTTAGTATATCCAAGTTCCCCCTTCAGCCAAGGATGGGGACCCTCACAGACTCTGAAAGTTTTAGAGCTGCTAGAAGGAAACTGAAGAATTGATGCCTTTGAATTACAGTGTTGGCAAAGAATATTGGATATACCATAATCTGTGTTGGAGGAAGTACAGCCAGAATGCTGCTTGGAAGCAAGGATGGCAAGACATCATCTCACATACTTTGGACATGTCATCAGGAGGAACCACTCCCTGGAAAAGGACATTATGCTTGGTAAACCAGAACGTCAGCGAAAAAGAGGAAGACCCTCAAGAAGGTGAATGACACAGTGGGTGCAACAACAGAAGGCTCAAGCATAGTAACTATTGTGAGGGTAACGCAGGACCCGGGAATGTTTCATTCTGTTGTACATAGGGTCACTGTGAGTCAGAACCAGGGTCACTGTGAGTCAGAACCAACCTGACGGCATCTAACAACAACAACAACAAGGAGGAACCCAGTCTTCGCTTTTCCTCTTAGTGGATCCAAAGCCACAGATAGAGCAAAACAAGAATATTTCTCCTTGTTCAATATTGATCACTACCTCTACTGGAGGTGATCAGCAATATCCCTGTCAGTTGCCAGAATCAGAAATTCCTGGAATGTTGTATGGAATTTTACATGGAATGTGGAATTTTAGAATCCCCAGTCCAGAGTTATTCTCTTTCATTCTCTCCCAAAACTTCCTTCCTTGCCATCACAAAAAATAAATAGACAAAAAAAATCCTGCTTTCCTAAACCCATGTGTCTTGTTTATAAAAATATTGCAAATGATGATTTCATTATCCTGCAAACTCCAGGTTACAATTCTCAGCAAGCCTATCCATACTCCTCCCTCCCTCCCTCCATCCATCCCCCCCTCCCCATCCCTTTCATCCTTCCCCTCCCCTCCCCTTCCTTCCCTTAGGTCTAACCTAACCTTTCTTGATATTATTTAGGCCCATGGGATTAACCTATAATAACAGTTTTTTGAAAAATCCTTGACCAATCGATATACATTGTTCCCTTAGCTCTATGCTCAGTATTTTTCAATTGTTCACTATTGACTGCTTGTACAGGCACACTGTGTATGTTATAGTTTAAACAATATGGAGTATAGTATAGATGACTTTTATATTAGAAGAGGATGCACAACTTATTAGATGGCTCACCACTGAATGTTTTATTACTCGTAGCTAAGTACAGATGAGGTGAAATATCATGTTTAAGGTCTACCGTAAAGTGATAATTATATCTCCTTGAAAATATTTCAATCAGGACTTGAGTAAAATAGATATTTAACAATGGAACCATACTAAACAGGTATAATTATGCACTAGATATATCCTAGCCCTATTTTATTTCATTACTTGGAAATATATATGTCAGAGTCAGTGTCATGGATTAAATTGTGTCCCACAAAAATATATATAAACTTAGTAAGGCCATGATTCCCAATATTGTGGTAATTTGCTACCACACATAACCTAGCATTGTCTTGACTAATACAGCATCTGAGTATATTCTACATTTTTTGACTGACTGATGCTTCTTACTACTGATTCTCACTTCTGTGATTGAAATAGGGCTCTTTTTCTGCCAAGTTGTCATGGATTGAATTGTATCCCTGAAAAATATGTGTCAACGTGGGTAGGCCATGATTCCCAGTATAGTGCGGTTGTCCTCCATTTTGTGATTGTAATTTTATGTTAAAGAGAATTAGGGTGGGATTATAACACCCTTACTAAGGTCACATCCCTGATCCAATGTAAAGGGAGTTTCCCTGGAGTGTGGCCTGCACCACTTTTATCTTACAAGAGATAAAAGGAAAGAGAAGCAAGCAGAGTGTTGGGGGATCTCACATCACCAAGAAAGCAGCGCCGGGAGCACAGCGCGTCCTTTGGTCCCGAGGTTCCCTCGCTGAGATGCTCCCAGACCAAGGGAAGATTGATGACAAGGACTTTCCTCCAGAGCCAAAAGAGAGAGCCTTTCCCTGGAGCTGACACCCTGAATTTGGACTTGTAGCCTACCAGACTCTGAGAGGATAAATCTTTGTTAAAACCATCCACTTGTGGTATTTCTATTATAGCACCACTAGATGACTAAGACAGTCAGTTTTTATAATTTTCTAAAATCTATCAATGAGGCAGGAATTATCAGGCTGCCTGTATTTCAGTTATTGTGCTTTCCCTTATGACTTGTGTTCTCTTTGGGCTCCTTATCTCACCAAAACTTTTTCTCATCACAGCCAAATGATCAGCAATACTTGGGCTGAACTTATACTTTAAATCCAAGGGCTAATAGTCAACATAAAATTTTCATCATCCTTTCAATATGACAAACCCTATTGAGGGCTGAAGAATCAGTTAAATAAAGAAATGTTTAATTATGAATAATCAGGACTGCTGCAAAGCCATGCAGGCACCTTTGTATGAATGAGAAAAAAGAACTACTTCCTCCAGGCAGACTGTCTCCCTCCCAGTCACCGCCAGCATCCAGGGCCCAGGGCTTGGTGAGTGGAGTGCTGGGTGGATGTCAGTCCCCACTTGCGCCCTTGGCTGGGAACCTCCTTGGCACAGCACAACCTGTACAACTGAGCCTAGCAGCTCTAGGAACAAGGGTGTAAAAATTAGTTTATTTTTAAATAACAGATTGGCTCACAAAATAAAGAATATCACCCGTGAGTACTCTGCTCCTTTAAAAAAAAATCACCTATATGAAACCAAATGGTCAACTATTACTTTCTAAAAAGATAAGAAGGTAAGGCGGCAGGGAAACTAGATGAATGGAAACGGAACAATCAGAATGGAAATAATGAGAATGTTCACACACTAAGAAGAATATAACCAACATCACTGAACAATTTGTTTAGAAATTGTTGAATGGGAACCTAAACTGCTGTGTAAGCCTTCACCAAAAACACAATAAGGTATTTAAAATTAAAAAAAGCTTATTTTATAAAGTAGGTGATCTTGTGTGTGCTCTAGCCAGTTCATACATATTTGTGGACAAAAATCCAGCAGTAGGCATGCTGACTAGATAATAATTATAAGCATTCTTAAGTTAAAAACAGGGTGGGGATATGATAGAATCATGAACTCGCCAAATTCATGAGGACATCTGAAAGAGAAAACCAAAACTGAATGTCTTATCTCTGGGTTACCCCAATTTGGTGTAGGCACATTTGATTGTCATTAATGTTAGTTTCATGGGACTTTTGTTTTGACTATTTGTATTTAAAAAATTACCATAGAGATAAGAACTGATAAAGATTTTTCATACTATAGTTGGAAGCAGTTATCAGATATTTGAACGTGCAAATCTGTGCCCCAGCAATTTCATTCTAGGGCTCTATCCTAGGGAAATCCTCACCCATAGGCACATACGAGGATTACAGCAATGTCTCTAACAGCAAAAAATTGGAAACGACACAAAAATTTATCAGCAGTGGGTTGGTTAAACAATTGTGGTGTGCCCATATTATGGAATACAGGGTAGCCATTAAAATTAGAGAGACAGATCTTTTTGAAACCGACAAGGGATTAGATCAAAGACTAAAACGTGTGGTGTGGGTTCGTATATGTCTGTGTGTGCAGCTACATAGAGAAGAATCTGAAAGCACATATTCCTAACTGGCTATCTCCGAGGAAGGGCATGGATTTGCAGGGGGCGGGGGTTAGAAATGGAGGTATAGAAAATTGGGGGAGGTTACTGGAAGACTTGCTTTCTGCTCTATGCACTTCTGTAATGATTACCTTTTTTTTAAAAAAAAAAGCGTGCATTACTTTTGTCATTTAAAAGATAGTTCTAATTTTATTGCCGCACACACACACACAAAAAGATGTATATAAAACTAATACTTTTTTTTATGGCAATAAAATTAGAACTAAATTTTCTATACCTCCATTTCTAACCCCTCCCCCAAATCCACTCCCCTCCTCACAGGTAGCCAGTTAGCAATACGTGCTTCCAGATTCTTCTCAATGTAGCTGCACACACATATGTATACGAACCCACACCACACACATTTTTCTTACACAAATGGGATAATTACCATTCTGTAACTGGCTTTTTTCATTTCACTGATGAATCTTTGATCTAATTCTTTGTTGGTTTCAAAGAGATCTGTCTCACTAATTTTAATGGTTACGCTCCACCCTCATTAGCATTAGGCATTAATGTTTTAAATGATTTTGGCAAATGCAGAACAATATATTTCTTGAATAAATTATAGATTTGAACCTTTTTTATTGCGTTAATGTATTAATTGCGTTTGGTGAATTGACTGTTCAGATCCTTGTTCCATTTATTTGTCTAAGAATGTTTTATTTATTAACGATAATAGCTAACTCCTACTGAGTGCTTATAAAATGCCAGGCACTATTCTAAATACTTTACATACATATTACAATTAAACCTCAGAAAAGCTCAGTAAGTATTATTATTCTCACCATTTTACAGATGAAGAAACTGAGGGATAGATACATTCACAGTGGAGGGAGTCTGACATCAGACTTGACGCTCCTGCTCACCACACTATACGGCCTCATATGAATGTGTTAAATAGTTATGATATCATCCCTTCGTCTGCCATACTTGTTAAAAGTATTTTCTTGGTGTGTTATATTTTTTGTGTTCTTGTGTTTTTCATGTATAGAACATCTTAATGTTCTTATAATCTGTTCAGTTTGTTTTTATCTTTGTAATTTCTTCTACGATTTGTAAGCTTATATAAAGGTATCCCTGCTCCAGAAATTTGAGAAATTTTTAAATCTATTTTCATCTAGTGTATGTGTGTGATATGTATGCATATACGTGTGTGAATGTGTATGAATATCTAGGTATGTATGTATATATTTGCATGTATATGTATAGGTATATAAAACCAAAAAACAACCCATTGCCGTCTAGTTGATTCTGACTCATAGCAATCCTATAGGACAGAGTAGAACTGCCCCATAGAGTTTCGATGAATTCGAACTGTTTGACCTTTTGGTTAGCAGCCAAGGTCTTAACCAAGGAGCCACCTGGGCTCCTATACATATATACACACTCTTTACCCCAGGTGGACATTATCTTGTTGTACAATGTGAGGCATTTGCGACTTCTTTTCTGCCTAGACACAGTTGCTGGGTTGGTAATTACTCACCAGTGTCCAGAGGAGATACTGAGCTGCCAGGATTTAAGTCTTTGACTTACCTTTGTTCCAAGCGGTATAATTAAGCAAAGATTATTTAAGCCAAGCCTCAATGAGTCATTCCAAACCCTTGAATCATACTGCCAGACCTGACAAACCTTCCGCTGAATTACTGACTCGGAGAAGTCTTTGCATGATTGGTTGAAGGTTGGATGTCTGCAGCCTTATGATTTATAGCTCTTCATCGTCTAGGCACACATCTGACCCAATGGGCACACCCGTTTTATCTGCACCAAGAAGAAATATCTCCGGTATTAAATTCGTAGGTTCCAATTGGTTCTACAGTTTAGGTCAGTAGAGTAATATGTCACAGTATGCTACCATCTGTAAGAGGTAAATATGTCTCTCCCACATATAGAGAAAACAATATAGATACATGGAAAAAAGGAAGCATACACAAAAAACCAGCCATAGACGTTGCCCCTGGGTAAGAGAATCAGATGGGTGACGGGCGAGGGGTGGCTGAGACTTAAACTCGTCACTCTGTATCCTTATGTAACTTTGGAATTTAATTTCGTGTGCCTGTATTTCCTATTCAAAAATAATTTTTATTTTAAAAATAATGAAGGTGTAAGTTCAAGAATTTCAGTGATCATATAGTAATTTTTTTTAGTAATATTTTCCTTATGAAAAGAATACAGGGCTGATATTATCTTTCAGGAGCTACTAATTCCAAGGAGTTTGATACCATTCTGCAGTCTACAAAATCTAAATGTTTTCCAACAAGCAGCCAGCTTCCATTTTGCCCTCATGTGAATCCAGTGCCTGTTTTTGTCGCAGGGAACTCTATATCTCAGGCACCTTTGACTTCTGGTGTCCAGCTAGGTTCTGCCAATGAAAGGTATGGGTACTAGATTGAAGGGCTGGAGGAGCAGAGAAGCCAGGGTATTTTTCCTCCAGCAGCAGTTGTGTCCACTCTGTGATCTCAGCTCCCACTGGGAAGCTTCCACTATGGTTCTAGCTCCCTATGGATGATTGAGTTTCTGGGTTCTGATAACACCATTCTCTCCTACTGTCCCTCCGGTCTTAGGTCTTATTGTTGCCAATCTCTGGAATTCCTCTCTGAATTCCATATTTGGCTTGCCATCTCCTTCATGTCCTATATAATCAACTCTCTGTATCAAATGCTCTCTGTGGGAAATACCTGGAATGGTGTTTGGAATGACCAAGAGCCTGACTGATACTTTTCATGAATGCACATTCTCTGTTCCTTACTTTGAAATACCCTTGCCCATGAAAAAGGAAGATGCCGCATTACTCCTTTGTATAATAATAAATGATTCTAGATTTAGATCGCAGAACTTCTAACACCCTGAGTATTTAGTTAGCTTTTTGCACCCCACCCCTATATTTCATACTTACCATTCTTTATCATTGTCTAATGCTGTAGATGACTTTTTAAAGGACACTATTTGAAAACACGTAAAACCAAAGCCAACCTCATTGCCGCTGAGTTAATTCTGACTCATAGTGACCCTATAGGATAGAGTAGAACTGCCCCATAGGGCTTCCAAGGAGCAGCTGGTGAATTCGAACTGCCGACCTTTTGGTTAGCAGCCAAACTCTTAATCACTGCACCACTAGGGCTCCTTGTAGACCCGTACTTGTGAATAATAACCTTTGCATTCTTTTCAAAATCAGAACACTTAGAGCATTCAATGTGGAAACCCCTCTGGACAGACCTCAGGATAGTGGCCCAGGGCCATGTGAGGTCCCTACAGATGAGCTAGCATCTGCTAATCCAGAAACTAAAACCAAGCTCGATGCCATGGGAGTGGATTCCAACTCATGGCAACCCTGTGTGACAGAGTAGAACTGCTCCGTACAGTTTTCTGTAATCTCTGTGGAAGCAGATCTCTAGGATTTTCTTCCACGGCACCCGTGGATGGGTTCGAACTTCCCACCTTCCGGTTAGTAGACGAGATACCCAGGGACTTCTCTTGCTGTAAAAGAAAGGAAGTATTCAGAGCTTTTCCCTAGCATAGGTTTTCAGGGGAAATAGTTGTGTGATGCTCAAATACAGACACTTCGTTTCTCAACTGGCTTTGTTTCAAGCTCTTCCTGTGTAAGAAATCAAAATCCCATTTCACTTGTTTCTCAGGAAAGACGATTATTCTTGACTGAGCCATGGCCTTTATTTAAAGATCGTGGGCCTATCTCTTGTCACCATGCTGTGCTCACTAAAGCGTATCCTAAGCCTATCTACTGCAGACGAATTATAGGTCCCTGTGGGTTTGCTACCCGATTGTTTTAATTCCTCTGAAATGATCAGGGTTTTTCTATTCATATGTGGCCTGATTTGAGTGTTATCATTCTTCATGATTACAGGCAGTGCCTGACTCATGGTCTCGTGGCCCTACACCACTGCCTAGCTGGAATCGATGGGACCCCACCCTTCCTTACCCCGCACCTGTCACTTCTTGCTGCAGGCGAGAACGTACCTACCTGGCTTCTTCCCTCCCAGTCCTCTTCCCTGATGCTGACTCAATTCCTCCACCCTCTATTCCCAGCAATATAGAGCTAATCTGAACCCCTGGGCCATATCCCGCTTCAGCTGCGGAGTCAGCCCCCTACTTTCGGCCTTTGGGGCAGTCCCATCCATTCTTTCACTGACCCTGTCAATTTCCCATATATGGCCCCGATCTGCTACCCCAAAGGCCTTGTCCCTCCAACAGCATGCCCCTTACCCCAAATGTCCAAATCATCCCTGGCACCGAAACAAACAAGCCAGCTGTTAAACATCCTACCTCCTCCACCGGCCACGCTAAGGTCCTGGCATCTACCCCCATTAAGTTTTCAGCTCCTCCCCACTAGCCTTCACTTCATCTGTCAAGTCTCCCATCCATTAATTGTCACCCCTGACCTGACCTGTTCGAGCTGTAGAGGCAGATTTACTGGGAGGCTTAAGCTTCCAGGTCCTCGCTTGCACAGGCTCCTTCCTAGGCCCGAGACCTAATTTTGTATTTATTATTGTATATTCTTTTTCCTAAAGAGGTCCTCCTCCAGTGGTATATCTTCAGGCCACCACAGAACCTGGACCTGCCCCTGCCTGGGTGATAGCTTCCTTGATTATCTTGGAATTAGAGGGGGGTGCTCCCACTCCCATTTCTAAGTTGCTTCTGGGAGAAATACAGGGTCACTATGAGTCAGAATCAGCTCGACGGCAATGGGGTTCAGGTTTCTAGGAGAAACGAGCTCCTGGTACCCCAAATTGAACTTTGAACGCCCTCAACTGTAAAAGCATTGTCAAACCTAGTGTTTAATGTTAATTATAAGGCTGGCGCTTTGTTTCAGTTACTTTATAGGCCAAATAGATTTTTCCTGATTGGTTTTGGAACTCAACCACCGAACAAGTGACTTGTAAGCAAACTTCTGGAATGTAAGCCATTTCTAAATTGCAGGCTTCGGGGACTTATATTAACAAAAGCCCATAAACCACGACATATACACACTCTTTTATACCCCACATGGAACCCTATGTACAAATAGTGATATTTTGCCACATGAAAAAAAAAAATTAAATTCAATCAGAAATCATAGTAAAGCTTGTGATATCCATTTAGTCATGCTGTATAATGACAACAATCTAAATTTTCTGAGGCAGCTTCCATTTTAAATATTCGGCTCTATGGTTCTGTGCAACTCTCTGTTTCATTGTGATGTACCCAGAAACTAGCACATGCCTGGCACACATTAGGCACTTAAGCAATGCATGTGAAATGAACAATTGCATAATACCATTTGACAAGCTATGCGTCCTGGTCTGGGTTTTAAAACTATGGTCACTGCCTATATTTATAATGGATATATCCAAGCAGTTTAACATATCTTTTTATGGTTTGCAAGTGTACCTTGGCAATTTTGTAAATTTGTTTAATGTGTCTAAATCTCCCTTGTAAAACCAAATGGTTTGGATTTCAGTGGAAGGTATGAAATCTGTTTTGACTTCTCTCTCTTCGATGAAACAATTTTTACCAAACTATGAGACAAACCTCTTCCAGAATATTGTATGTTTATTTTCTTATTCATGCAGAGAAACGCTTTTATATCAATTCTGGCACGCAAATGGCTTTATTTTTAAATAACCGGCCAAGTTACAGCACCCTACCCTCCCACATGGTTCTGCTCAGTGCTACAAATAGGCACACCCTCCAGTTTCCAGTCTAAGAGCGTGTCAACATTTTAGGGAGACTGTGGATCCCTCCCAAGGGGATTAACAAGGTGAGCTTGATGAAGAAAACGTTTCATGTAAATTATCTTAATCCTTCTAAGAATTCAAAAGGATTAACTATAATAAAGTGATGACTAGAAAAGTCTTTGAATTCTAGACTCCTGGACCACAGGAACCAGTATTGCAAACTAAGTGTAGCTTCTCTACCACCTCTTCTCCCTCACCTTCTCTCCCTTTGGAGCTCTGGTGGTGTAGTGGTTAAGACCTACAGCTGCTAAACAAAAGCTTAGCAGTTCGAATCCACCAGCTGCTCCGTGGAAACCGTATGGGGCATTTTTACTCTGTTCCATAGGGTCACTATGAGTCGAGAATTAACTCGACGGCAACGGGTTTGATTTTGGTTTCATGTGTCTACTAAGTGTCCTTTTAAAAATCATCTACGGCATTAAAAAGGAACCCATTGCCATCAAATCTATTCTGACTCATAGCAACCCTATAGGACAGAGTTTCCTCTATAGCATTTGGCAATGATGAAGAATGGTAGCTGTGAAATATAGGTTCTATTCCTTCACCCCCACAAGAGAAATTAGTAGTCAGTGTTGGTGCTCGGGGAACACATTTGAAAGATACATACATATCAAAAAGGTTTTCTAATTTTTAGACTGAAAATAAATTCTTGATTCTAGGAAAATTTATATCATTGGAGTTAGTTTGGGGATTGAACTGTTCATTTGTCCGTGAGAATACCAGTCATGTAAAACAGGATGTGTTCTTATGGCACCATTTAATCTCTTTTTCCGCCCCCAAGCCCTTCCAAGAACACTCCAGAAGAAATACTATTTCCTTTTCCCTTTTTTTCACCACACGCATATTTTGTCCCAAAACCAAAAAACCAAATCCATTGCCCTTGAGTCAATTCCAACTCACAGCAACCCTACAGGACACAGCAGAACTGCCCCATAGGGTTCCAAGGAGCAGCTGGTGGATTCAAACTGCAGACCTTTCAGTTAGTAGCTGAGCTCTAACCACTGCCCCTCCAGGGCTCCATCAGTCCTATAAAAGCACATGAGGAAATCTCTCAGGCCTGAATTGCAACACAAGTATGTGCCCACTTCCTTCCCTGACTTTTAAGATAATCCTTCTACCTTTACTCCTCATCCCTCACCAATAAAATGAGAGATACAGTCAACTCCCTCTACCACAGAGCATGACTCATGTCTTTCTTGGCTGGGAATTTTCCCAGAACAGACACAGAGCAGGATAGATCTTACAGATTTTTTTTTTCTTTAAGTATATGAGTTGTCTCCACACAACCCAGGAAAGCTGCTGAAAGTCTGTAGAAGTTTTCAGAATCCCTGAAAGCCGGATTTCACTTAGCAGTTCTTTGAAGAAGAAAATTCCAGACATTTGAAAGAAGCAAATCTTTCAGACAACTGGCCTTCCCTTTGCAAACCAGCTTCCATCCTCCCCACCCAGTTCCTTCTAAAACCTCCCCATTGGGGGACAGTAAGAACGCTGTTTGAAATGGTGGCTTTTCAGAAAATACCAGGTTCTCCCACTTCAAAAAACAACCAACAGAGCTGAGAGTTACTGCTCCCTCCCTGCCAGGAGTCTAAGGAATCATTCCAGGCTTTCCCCACTCTGCCCAAGCCAAGAACGAGGGTATTTGTTTTGTTTTGTTTTTTTCCTTCCTAGCTCCCTGAACTAGCCCAGAGAGAATTCCTTGTGAAGAGCACTTAAAGCAAGATTTCATGATCTCAGACCTATTCCCTGGCTTTATGGTTGCAGGGGAGAAAGAAGTGGGAATTGTGTGTGGGGGGCAGGGAGGAAGCAGAGGTATATTTAGTGCTTAAAACAAAACAAAACAAAACAGAGTTTGTTCCCTTTCTCTTCCTGGGGCTTGGGCAGCCTCTTCAGGACCTCAGTGCCCAGGTACAGGAGAAGGAGGGAGTAATTCCATCTACTTTGACAGAGACGGCTGTAACTGAATGCTCACTCACTTCCAGCAATTTGGAGTCTTTAATTACCAGTTCGTGCTCTTGGAAAGGTGAACTCAGCAAGAGGCAGGCAACCAGAGCTCTAAATGCTAAATTCTTTTCTGCCTAAGGCTTGCTAGAGCACTTGATGAATTCTTGACCTTGTTCTTGAACCTTGTTTCCAGCAAGGTCTAATGGAGCTGTTTAATGCCATCAAATATTTGACTATATTAACTACCTCGCCTCTCAGAGCAACTTTCTACTTATAGCAGGAGCACAAGCTCTGTTCAGGCCCAGAAGGCACTCTGAGATGTGTTAGGGACCTTCCTCTGCACTGTACCCACAAAAGCTGCATGTTTTCCATGCTGTCTTCTACAGATGGGGCCATTCAACTTGCTCTTAAGAAAAGGTGGTGATGTTCAATATCATTAACCATCAGGGCCATGCAAATCAAAACCACGATGAGATACCACTTCACACCCGCTACGATGTCTATAGTAAAAATGATAGATAATAGCAAGCGTTGATGAAGATGTGGAGAAACCGGAACCCTCATACACTGCTGGTGGGAATGGAAAATGGTGCAGCCATGTTGATAAACAACCTGGCAATTCCTTTAAAGGCTAAACATAGAATTGCCATACAACCCAGCAATTCCACTCTTAGGTATATACCCAATAGAAATGAAAGCATATCTCCACATAAAAGCATACATGTTCATAGCAGCATTATTCATAATCACCAAAATGTGGAAACAACTCAAACGTCCATCAACTGATGAGCAGACAAATAAAAGTGGTATATACTTACAAGGGAATATTATCTAATCATAAAAAGGAATGGAGTACTGATACATGCTATAAAACATGTTAAGTGAAAGAAGCCATTCATGAAAGGCCACATATTGTATAATTCTATTAATGGTAGTGGTTTATTTCTACGAAATGTAGGAAAAAAAAAAAAAACCGTTGCTATCGATTCCAACTCACAGCGATATTATAGGACAGAGTAAAACTGTCCCACAGAGTTTCCAAGGAGTGCCTTGCGGATTCGAACTACTGACTTTTTTGGTTAGCAGCCATAGCACTTAACCACTACGCCACCACAGCTTCCATGAAATGTGGAGACCAGGCAAATCCAGATCCCGGGTGGGGCAAATGGCCTGCACTTGTCTACTAACCAAAAGATTGGTAGTTTGAACCCAAACAGCAGTGCCACAGAAGAAAGATCTGGCAATCTGCTTCCATAAAGACTATAGCCATGAAAACCCTATGGAGCTCGGTTCTACTCTGTAACATGTGGGGTCACCATGAGTGAACATCAACTCAACAGCAGTGGGTCTGTTTTCTAGTATTTATATGAAATATCCAGGATAGGCGAACCTCTAGTCAGAAAGCAGATTATTAGTTGCCAGAGGCTGGGGGGAAGGAAGAATGGGGAATGACTTCTAACAGGCATGAGGTTCCTTCTGGGGGTGATGAAAATAATCTGGAATTAGACAGTGGTGATGGTTGCCCAGCTCTGTGAATATACTAAAAAACCACTGGCCTGGACACTTTAGTGGGTGAATTTTATGATGTGTGAATTATATCTCAGTAAAGGTGGGGAGCAAGCTGGTTGGGGTAAGCAACGACCTATGTTTAATCTTACCTCCTCAGTATCTCTTGGTCCAACAATCCCCTCCCAGGAGTTATAGACAAGGAAGGCCCTCAGCCACTAGTCAGCAAATTTGTCCTTAGGAAATAAAGCCCTCACAGTCAGTCATGACCTCCAGACTTCTGCTAATCCATGAAGCCAACCTCACCCATGTCTGTATGGCGTGTCCTACTGCCCCGCCTCGGCTGTCCAGCCTCCCTGCTGAAGAGTCTTCCTCCCGAGCCTCACTCTGAGTCCTCTGTTGCCCTAAAAACTGACTTTTGTTGCACAGGCGGGGCCCCATCAGTATCTGTGGTCACCTCCTGGTCATTGGAGCTTACCACTGTCGTTCCATTGAGAAAGGTCTGGCCTCTCGCTGAGGCAGTTAACAGGGGCCCTATTCAAGCTCATATGGCTAGCTGTCTCTGTCTCAGGCAGAAGAGGGAACTGGTCCTAGACTTATGCTTCCTTTGGTTATTCATAATAACCCAAAAGTGGAAACAACCCAAATGTCCATCAACTGATGAGTGAATAAATAAAAGTAGTATATCCATAAAAGGGAATATTATCTGACCATAAAGAGGAATGGAGCACTGATACATACTACAGTCTAGATGAACCTTAAAAACATGTTAAATGAAAGAAGCTATTCACGAAAGGCCACATATTGTATAATTCTATTTATATGAAATGTGGAGACTAGGCAAATCCGGATCCCTGCTGGGACGCATGGTCTGCACTCATCAACTAACCAAAAGATTGGCAGTGTTTTCCCTTCATGCCTCAGTGTTGGGTTTTTGCTCTACACACCCCAGTCACATAGCCCCAACCCTCTGTGGGTGTGCTGGGAGAAGCTAGCTCAGAGATCCGCACTCAAAAACTTTACTTCTCTCCTACTCACCTCAAGTAAATTCAGGGTGGTTCCTGCTCAAACTTTGAGAGAGTTGCTCCTGTGAGCCAGGTGCTTAATATACATAATTCCACTTAATCTTCACAACAACCCTATAAAGAAAGTGCTATTATCCCCATTTTTCAAGATGAAGAAACCAGTTCAAAGAGGTTAAGCAACTTAAAGTCTCATAGACCGGAGCCAGGATTCAAACACAGAACTATCAAAGCCAGTGTCCTTTCTATTGCCTCGAATAATGATTCCTTCCCTTTGTCAAATATTTATCACGTGTCAGGCAGAGTTTTAGATGTACTTTAGGAAACCCTGGTTTCTGAGTGGCTAAGTGCTACGGTTGCTAGTCAAAAGGTTGGCAGTTTGAATCCACCAGGCACTCCTTGGAAACTCTATGGGGCAGTTCTACTCTGTCCTGCAGGGTCGCTATGAGTAGGAATCGACTCAACAGCAACGGGTTTAACAATATTATTTCATTGATATTCACAACAACCCCATGAGATAGGTATAGCTATATAATAAATGGGGAAATTGAGGATCAGAGTAATTAAGTACTTTTTTTTTCCTGATAATATCTATTTATCACTCATGGAATACCTGGGAGCTCTGGGAAGATGTTTGCTTTTCCTGATAAAGGAGAAAGATGCAAATGGTGCTGGCCCCATTTCCCTTCCTCTTGCCTTGGATTTGGATGTGATGCTTGAAGATTGACCAGCTATCTTGACACCATGAGGGAAGGGTAAAAAAAAAAAAAAAAAATCAAGAAATATATTCCCAAACATCATCAACCTGCTAAGCAACAACTCACCTTCAGCTCTCTTGTTATTTAAGAAAGTTAACTCCCATTTATTTGATCCACTGTAGGTAGATTTTCTGTTACTTGTAGCCAAATACATTCCTAACAGATACAGGAAGGTATTAATTCCACCTTCTTGCAGATAAAGAAACTGTGGCTCAGAGATATTTCATAATTCTTCCAAAGCCAAGCAAATATAAAAAGGTTGTAGTCAACTGATAGTTGTCTCTGTTCTCTCCTTCTAGTAACAGAATACCCTGAGTTATAGCTGAGCACATGGCTGCCCAGCAAAAGGCCTCGTTCTAGGCTTCCTTGTAGCTCTGAGGACCATGTGACTATATTTGATTAATGGACTGTGAGTGGAAGAAAGGAATGTGATTAACTTCCAGGTCATGCCCTCCACTTCCTCTTTCCACCTTCCCTCTGGTCGTGGTGGTGAGCCATCTTCAACCATATGGACCAGGAGATGAAGAGCAACAGGATAGAAGATGACTGAGTTGCTGGATGACTTCATGGATTAGGCCTGCCCTATATCCTGGGATCACCTACCAACTTAGGCTTACAAATGAAGGAGGAATAAACTTCTATCTCATTTAAGACACTGTGTTTTGGTCTCTCTTAACACACTATTACCTTAAGCAATACTGTGGCCAACAGATTTTCAAACATAGGCCTGTCTAACTCCAAATTTGGGTAATGTCCACTACAACCCAGCGCCTAAATTGGGAATTGCCGACTCAAATGCCTAAAGATGTTAGGTAGATGACAAATCAGTGAAAAAGGATAGGAAGTATGGTAGCTGGGGAGCATATGAGTAGTTCCTTTTCTTCCTGCTAGACTATATTTCCCAGCTTTCCTTACAATTAGCTGGGGCCATGGTGACTGAGTTCTGGCCAGTAGAATGAGAATGGAAGCAACAAATGCCACATCTAGGCCCGGCCCATGAAAAATTTCCTACTCTGTCCTGCACTCTTTCCTTTCCTCCAAGCGAAATAGAAAAAATACCCAGAGAGATCTTGGGATCCAGGAAATGAATATGGCAGAGCCATGGGATGGAAAGAGTGGGTCCCTGAGTCACCACTTGGAGCAGAGCTGTCTAAATCATCTTGACATGTGGAGTTCGACATGAGTAAGAAGCAAAGGTTTCCTGTGTCGGTTCATTACATGCGTGGGTCTACCTGTTACTATAGTGTAGTCTAGCCTACCCTGACTAATACACAAAGGAAGCACCTACAGGAATGCAGGCCCAGTATTGCATATCTTTTTATTTTTTCAAAGAGAAGACAGAAATCCTGAAATTATGGGACAGCTGCTGATTTTCAGTGTTAGTCAATACTGTGAAGGTAAAACAAAATATGACTGTGACCCAGATCTAACCCAAGGACTAAAGTTGGCCACCTCTGCCTCAATATTATGCGTTAGCTGATCCTGAGACTTCTTTCTCCCTCACTGGCTCTGGGTTTCTGAAATACAGACTCAATTGCCTGTGAGGATTCAGTTATGGTTCCCAAGGCTTTACCCTGGTAGGTGATGTAGCTATATCAGACTCTAAGCCAACCAGCCTTTGGAATAAACAAAAAAAATAGCTATGAGAAGCAGGAAAACAGCTATTATCTACAGCTATTCTCTCATTTGATAGTAGTCGTCTTGTCAAGCATTTGCTTGGATCTCCAGTGTTTCTTTGATTAATATGTTCATAAAATTATCGCTGCTAAGGTGTACATATCCAACCTACACTCACCAATTCAGACCCTTTTTCCAGGCAAATTTGACTTACCTCTCCTCTGTACACTTCTATCAGAGTCTTATCCTGCTTAAGGAATGTCTTCTCCTTCTAAAGTATGAACTCCTGGACAGAAACCAGAACACTTACATCTTCATAGTATCAGCTCCTGGTATGATGCTCGATATAAGGGCATATTACGTATATTGGGTGTTTTGGTGTTGTTCTTATGTTGTTTCATTTTGTGGGTGCCATAATCAATGGCTTATCATAATTATGCCCTGCATTGTGTGGAAGGAAGTTGGCAAGTAGGGTTAGAACCAAGAGCATTGTCTATAATAATTGAATTCCAAGAGGTTGACTATCTTAGTCCTTTAGGAGACCAGAATCTGGATCCAGACTGCCTGGGTTCCTATCCCACTTACTAGCTATGTAATTTTCAGCAAGCTACATAACCTCTCTGCCCCTTAGTTTCCTTAATTGTAAAATGGGGGCAATAATCATAGCACTCTAATACCTCATCGGGCTTTTCTGAGGATTAAATGAGTTAATACATGTAAAGAACTTAGAACAAATCCTGCCATACCTCAAACACTCAAAAATATTTTTAAAAAATTAGCTGGTATTATTATACTTCTTAAAATATTGTTATGTGAAGATAAACCAAAAAAAAAAAAAACCAAACCCGTTGCTGTCAAGGTCAATTCTAACCCATAGCAACCCTGTAGGACAAGGTAGAACTGCTCCATGGGGTTTCCAAGGAATGGCTGGTGGATTGGAACTGCTGACCTTTTGGTTAGCAGCCGAGCTCTTAACTACTGCGCCACCAGGGCTCCTCCTATATGAAGATGGCCCACCCTTAAATATAAGTCAGTAAAAATTATGACATTTGGGTATATTTGTTTCCAGGGGAGTGGATGGATAAAGCAAGGGATTTTGGTCCTTGCTCTCAGAATACAGCAAATGAGAGAAGCGCCTGCTCCTGACACTTATAATACAAAAGAAGGTGTGGCAAGGGATAGCAAGTCATTGCACTCATCACAATCTTGAAAACGACTCATTTTGAGGGGTATGTTATACATTGAAAGGCACACCACAGTTAGAATTAATTTGTCCTTTGAATTGTTAACCCATTTAACTCATTGCCATCAAGTCAAGTTCGAGTCATAGCAGCCCTACAGGACAGAGTAAAACTGCTCCATAGGGTTTCCAATGAGCCGCTGGTAGATTAGAACTGTCAATATTTTGGCTAGCAGCCGAGCTCTGAACAACTGCGCCACCAGTGTGGCTTTGAATTATTATTAGGTATTTAAAATTTATTTTTAGTAGTAATCATTACATTAAAATTATGATAAAATTTATAGTTTAAATAAGGCAGGTCTGAAATTTGACCTCTCAAAGTCAGGGGTTGGTTTCAAAGTCTTCTTAGATTCTCTAGACTTAGAATTTTAAAATAAGTTTCTGAGGCCAGTTGATGGTTGTCTGACTCAGACTGAAATATATCCAACATGCCCTTCAAGGCACGGGGTTTATAAACATAAGTATTTCCCAATAATGCTCAGGGATACAAGTCCCTGAATTGTGTGGAGCCCCACAAAACAGAGAAACTCCTTCTGATAGACAGTATTTGCCCTTCTGTTAACAAAGAAAAAAAAAAAAAGATAGACAGTATTCGCCCTTCTGTTAACAAAGGGGGAAGTACAAAAGCCAGTTCCTCAATGTTTTGCTCTCATTCTTTTAAGAACAAATCAAATTTTTACTTTTAGTCCATCTCTTAGATAATTCATGAAGGCAGTTCTGTGATGATGTGGTTTATACATTCCTTCCCAGCCTGAGAGCATTTTAAATGCTGGCCTCTAAGTAAAAAATTTAGTACAAGTCTCATTGCATCTGCTGAGTTTGTAAATGAATAGATCTTCAGTAGGGAGAAGCCAGTCTCCTCTCAAAAGGCCTCCTCAAAGCAGAGGCTACTTGGGTGGTTATAGGTGATCTGAATACTGCCTGTGCAAATGGGCAGTCAGTAAGACACATACCATCCAACCACATGTGTAACTTCTTTCTGAATTATTGTACCAGGGCAGGAAACCCAGCTCATGAGCACGCGTCAAGGCAATCTTGAAGGTTCAGAAGCCCAATTTCAATTTTATTTCAGTCTGCAAATCCAGACTGTTTCCAAAGTCATGCTTCCATCATTCTGAGCTTTGAAAAGGGCAGAGAGCATACCTGAGGCCTCTTCTCCCCTCTGTGCCCACCTACTTCCCATCATTTCCTCCCCTTTCTTCTCCATCATGTGCTTGATCCTCTCACTTGGAGGATTTAATCTTTTCACCGTAGGTGTGTAGTCATTAATCCCAAGGTTAAAATTAGTTTTTCACTTTATTTTGTTTTGTTTTTTTTGCTACTTTCAATACAGCAAGTGCAGGTTCAGGGGGAAAACTTTTATATACTTAAAATATTGATTTTTTTTTTTATTATTACATAAGTAATTGGGTTTGTTGTAGACAATTTAGAAATATAAATATATAATTTGAAAAATAACACGCCACATTCCTGAGACCCAGAAATAAGCATGGTTAACATCGATGGCACTAGTTTTTTTTTACATAGTTTGACAAGTTGTATAAGCATTTAAAACTCTGGACTATCATGCAGTCAGATCATCCAATTAGTCTGACTGGAGAAGGGTGGATACTAAGCCAGTCAACTACCAGGATAATGACCTTTCTCCCCTCGCCTCCCACTGCACCCATATCCCAGAAGCCAGCCCTACACCACCCTGAGGGAGGGTTTCTGAACTCTTGCAAGAGTTTCTGCCCTGGCTGCGAGCCTTCCCAATTTGTCTCTGGTCAACCATTATTACAATATTGGCCACTTGGGCTCAGACCATCAACCAACATGCAGAATGTAAATGTATGATAGAAAGGAAAGGACCTCAGAAATTTTTGAAAAGAGGAAAACAACTTTCACTAAAGCTAATTCAGTGCAGTAGGTGTTCTAGTTCAGTGAGGAAGTACATATTCTGAGCACGTGGACTCCATAGTTTGAAAACTCAGCTCATGCTAAAAAAGTTACACTCTACCAAGAGGAAAAAAAACAATGTCTAAGCAGATTCTATAAAAGTCAACACTTGAAGAACGTATGTCCATGGATGTGTCCAGACTTACTGTGTAAGCAAGATATACATGAATTTGCACATCTTTTTTTTTTTTTTAAGAACGTGTACCAGAAAATGATTTTTTAAAGGTAAATAGTATCTACAGAGAGAATAAAAAAATATTCAGGATTTAAATCAAGAACTGATTGCTATAAAAAAAAAAATTAAGAAAAAAAAGAACTACCCAAGAATAAGAAAGAGCTCTTAGAAGTTAAAAATATGGTTGTTCAAGTACATATTTCAGTAAACAGGTTAAAAGGTAAAGTCAAAAAAATTTCCCAAAAAGTAGAAAACACAGACAGATTAAAATGTGAAAGAAAGGCTAAATTTTAAAGTATAAATCCAAAAGGCCAATGCCAAATTAATAGAGGCTCCATAAAGAACAAATAAAATGAGAGGAAGATATAGCCAAAAAATCATAAAAATATATTTTTTCAAAGCTGAAAGACAAGAGTCTCTACACTGAAAAAAAAAGGGGAGGGGAAAAAAAACTATAATGCCAAATATAATGAATGAAGATGACCCACATCGTCATAATTTGGTGAAATTTCAAAATGTCAAAGAATTTTTTTAAATCTAAAATCTTCTTAGAGAGAAAATTTAAAAGAAAAAATTGTCTTAAAAAAAAAGAAACAGCTTGGCACCAAACTTCTCTTCAGTAATATTGAATGCTGGAAGACAATGAAACATTGCCTTCAAAATTCTGAGGGAAAATGATTTTAAGTGAAAAATTCAACCAACACTCAAATTATCAATTAAATTTGAGGGTAGTATAAAGATATTCTAAGTAATGAAAGGACTCATTAAGTTCACCTCCCACATTCCTTTTCTATGAAAGTGATTTGAGGGTATATTCCAACCAAACAAGAGAGTAAAGCAAAAAAGAGAAAAACGTGGAGTTCAAAACATTTTTAAGCCAACCAGGAGAAAAATAGAAAGAAGATCTAGGTTAACAGCTGTTCAACAAACCTAGAGAGCAAGGGTCCAGTTCAGAGTTGGTGGAACAAGAGTTCCAAAGGGCATGTATCTGAGGAGAGAAACATACATCAGTAGGAAGAACCCAGATTCAATACTATCTTTAAGAAGTTATAATGCCAAGTTATAAAAAAGGCAGCCAACACAAGAGGTGGGGGTGGGAGAAGACAATTAGAAATTCCAAGAAAAATACAAGATTATGTGAAAAAGACATGTAAGCGTAGTATACTATGTGGCTATGTGGCTTAGCAGTGAACAATCATTGCCATAATGTTGTAAACACTGTTGATCAACTTTCAGCTCTTGGAATCAATCTGCAGACCAGGCTAAAGGAAGACTTAGGTCTGGTTACAGAACAAGGTCCAAGTTTTCTTTATTGACATTAGTTAAAATTAAACATTTGCCTGGACTAAGAAGGAATAGAGAGATAAGGAAAAGACAAGACATTTGTATTTTCACCTCACAAAATAGTCAAGAGATATTATCAATAGTTGATGAAATTAGGAATAAGGATTGAGCATCTTTTATATGGTTACAACGTAACTAATGGAAAGTATCTAAAAATAGTGGCATAATTTCATTGGGAAGGAGAGGAAGGGAAAACCACTTTTGGAGGGTGAAAGATAATGAGCTAAATCCACAATCACCATCAAAGAAATCCATACAGAATGCCTAGAATTGATAAAGAAAGAAATAGGAAAATAATAACAATGCATTGAAGGGTTTATAACATGTAGAAAAAAAAAATGTATGACAACGATAGCACAAAGACTAGGAGGGAAGAAATGGAGATACACTGGAGGTTCTCATATTATACATGAAGTGGTACAGAACCACTTGAAGATAGATTATGAGAAGTTAAAGAGGCACGCAGTACTTGTGCTTCCAGTCAGATGGAGTAAGAGGGATGGAATTTACTGTCCCGCCAGAAACAACTAAAACGCCATGCCAAAAAGAAAGAAAGAAAGAAAGAATGGCACTAAGAGAGTGGACATCAGGCAAGAAAGAATAATGATCTCTGAAACGGAAGAGAAAAGAAAATATGTGTCCATACAATCTGTTCATAGAAATATTATTTGTAATAGAACAAAAATGGAAACAACCCAAATGTCCACCCACAGGTGAATGGATAAGCAAATTATATGATATCCATACAATGGCATATACTACCTAGCAATAAAGAAGAAAACTATAGATAAAACTACACAGATGAATCTCAAAATAATTGTGCTACGTGAAAGATGCCAGAAAAAAAAAAAAAGTATATACTGTACGATTCCATTTATATAAAATCCTAGGCTAATGAAAACTAATCTATAGTGACAGAAAGTAGATCAGGGGACGGGGGGCACTGAGGGAGATGGAAGGAATGATGATAAAGGGGCTTGAGGAAATTATGTTTACTATCTTCATTGTGATGATAGTTTCATGGTGAACACAAACATTAAAAACTTACCAAATTGCTCACTTTAAATATATGCAGTTTATGGTATGTGAATTATACTTCAGTAAAGTAGTTAAAAAAGAAAAGAAAGATATAATGACATAAACATGTGACATTTAAGAGATGTGGAAGTGACTGCCAAAAGAGCTAAAAACAAAAACTGTTAAAAGAAGGAATTGGAGGGGGGAGATGACAAAGGGGAAGGGCAGGAGACTATTGCTTTTTAATATAAGCCCTTCTGGATTAGCTTATTTTAATAATATGCATGTGTGTCAGCTCAGGAGCTCGGAGAAACAGATGCCATGATGGGACATGATGTGTGAGAAATTTACTGGGGGAAAGCCTGTGAAGGAGAAAGGGGGAGGGAGCAGGTGAAGGCAGAGAAAGCCTTCAGGCTGTGATCTGGTCTGCCACCTGTGAAAGGAGAGAGGGAAGGAAAGACTGGGTAGGAAAAACCTCAGAACCAAAAGCAACTCTGAGAAAGGCTTGGCCAAGCTGATGGAGTCCTCAAGCCAAAGTTGCCCGTTAGAGAAGTCCTGTGTCAGGTAGAACAAGAGCCCTAGTGGTGCAGTGGTTAAGAGCTTGGCTGCTGACCAAAAGGTTCACAGTTTGAATCCACCAGCTGCTGCTTGTAAATCCTATGGGGCAGTTCTACTCTGTCCTATAGGGTCGCTATGAGTTGTAATTGACTTGATGACAACAGGTTTGGTTTGGTGCCAGGCAAGATGGTGTACACTCCTACCCTAGTACCTCAGCAGTGTTAGTAGCTGGCTATGAGCAGCCCAGAGGGATGTGGCTCAGCATATTTGGTGCAGTGCATCCAGCGTGTGGCAGCTGGGGTTCTCACTCTGGTATGCACCCTCAGCTCGTTCTCTTCAAGGGACATCTGAAGGGCACATTTCCATGGCTGCCACAATGTGCATTAATTTGAATTTAAAATGTTGAGAAGTTGTTTGTTTTTTTTTTTTAAAGAAGAATAAATGCCTCCGATCAAGAGGTGGAATGAATAAACGCTCAGCAAGTAGCACAGTTTTTACACAATTTCCTACCTGGTTAAGACTATCTGGAGTCCTGGTGGCGCAGTGGTTAAGAGCTTGGCTGCTAAACAAAAGGTTGGCAGTTTGAATCCACCAGCTGCTCCTTGGAAACCCCCCGGGGCAGTTCTACTCTGTCCTTTGGGGTTGTTATGAGTTGTGATCAACTTGACCGTTTGGTTTTGGTACTGTCTACTTTGCATTCCTTTTTTGTTCAAAGGTATAGAGTTGAGTCAGCCAAATTAATTTGGTTCTTTCTGAATTGAATTGGTTCTTTCTGAATTGGTTCTTTCTGAATCCCATAGTGGACAACTGGGAAAGCAGTCATTTTCTTCAAAACCTGTCCATAGAGTCCATGAATGGGCTTCTGGGAGCACAATGAGAGGGGCCTCTTGAGGACCTATGGGATTCTGATGAAACAACCCTGGGAATCACATACTTCCAATTAGAACAGATTCAGCTCATGAGGAACCCTCTAATTCTGTAACTCCCAAGGCTCTGAAATTCCCATTGAATTAGCTCCGAGTTAAGTAAGAAGATTCATGAATAAGACTTGCATATGATAAATTAAGTCCACAGTACAAAGCAATTGAAAAGCTGTTTAAACACGGAGATTTTTTGCAATTTGTAGACCAAGAGGCATATCCAGGTTCTTAGGACCCAAAGTTTACACACTTTTTCAGCCCCTCTTCAAGAAAGAAAAAAAAAAAAAAAAATTCTGAAATTAAAATGCCTGGGAGCATGCAATGACACCCTGTATAATGAAAAGTATATGTTGGGGTGGGGGTGGTGGTTGTCAGGGTAGAACAACATGGCATTCTTAACCAATCAGGATGAAAGTTTCCTACTTATTCAAATTTTACATAAACATATGACCATGTAAAAACATTGGTGGTGCTCCTCCCGGGATATGCTCTTACTTTATCAGCAGCTCCGTAAATCTGCACCTGCACAGCCCTATTTGAAAAGGGGCAGCAAAAAAGGGGAGTGTTATTGTGTGCCATCAGTGAATTCTGACTCATAGCAACCCTATAGGACAGAGTAGAACTGCCCCATAGGGCTCCCAAGGAGCAGCTGGTGGATTTGAACTGCCGACCTCTTGGTTAGCAGCTGAGCACTATGCCTCCAAGGAGCCCTGGTGGCGCAATGGTTAAGTGCTAGGCTGCTAACTGAGAGGTTGGTGGTTCGAACCCAACAGCCTCTCTGCAGGAGAAAAGACCTGGCAATCTGCTCCTATGAAGATTACAGCCTAGGAAACCTCATGGGACGATTCTACTCTGTCCTATAGGATTGCTATCAGGAGGAGTTGGAATCAACTAGACGGCACACAACAACAACAGAGTCCCTTTATAAACATGAGTTGTTGGGGTGGGAGCAGGGGATGTGGCCTCTCACACACATGCAAGTCCTGAATATAAAAAGAGCATGTACAGGGGGCGACTGCTGGTCAATGCAAATCATCTTCCACAGGTCTGTTACCCCCAGCTGCCAAGCACCCCCTGCCAGGGGCTGGATCCAACCACTGGATGCTCTCACGGGCCTTCTGCATGCTCGGGACATGGCATATCGGATTTCCCTGAGAACCTGTCACTTTGAGCAGGAGGCTGAATCTCTGGGATGAGCAAGGCATGTTATTGGGTTTGTTATTCAAGAAAACGAATTTGGCTTAGAGAACACATGGTATACAGCAGATGACCACACCTGCTTTTGACACCATGAAAAAACAATAGAACTGTGTCTTAGTCACCTAGTGCCGCCATAACAGAAATACCACAAGTGGATGGCTTTAATTAACAAAGAGAAATTTATTCTCTCACAGTCTAGTAGGTTACAAGTCCAAATTCAGGGCATTGGCTCCAGAGGAAGGCCTTCTCTCTCTGTCAGCTCTGGAGGAAGGTCCTTGTCCTCAATCTTCCCCTGGGTCCACGGGATGCACTCCGCTCCTAGTGGTGGTTTCTTGGTGGATTGAGGTCCCCAACTCTCTGCTTAGTTCCCTTTCCTTTCATCTCTTGAGAGATAAAAGATGGTGCAAGCCCCACCTCAGGGAAACTCCCTTTACACTGAATCATGGATCTGACCTGGGTAAGGGTGGCATTACAATCCCACCCTAATCCTTTTAACCTAAAATTACAATTACAAAATGGAGGACAACCACACACTACTGGGAGTCATGGCCTAACCAAGTTGACACATATTTTTGGGGGGACACAATTCAATCCATGACAAGGGGCATACACTCAAATATTAGCAATAGTTGTCTTGGGGTGTTGGAACGATGGGCCATTTTTTAAGACTTTTCCCATTTGCTTTAATAAGCATGTATTGTCTTCAAAGTGGAAAACTAACTTCAAAAAATGTTTAGAAAAAAGATACATTAACTTTGTATACATGGTCATATAGAGGTATACGTATTAATTAATGCATATGGTGAGCAGGGAACTAAAGAGATTCAGAACTTCCCAAGGGTTAGGGTAAGAATAAGAATATAACCAGTGGGAGGTGAGAATCAGTGAATTTCAGGCTGGAAACGGTTCTTGTATTAGTTATCTAATGCTGCATAACAAATTACCCCGAAGCTTAGCAGTTTAAAACATTAAACATTTGTTATTTCACACACTTTCTGGGGGTTAGGGATGAGGGCTGGCTCAGCTGGATGGTTCTGGCTCCAGGTCTCTCCTGAGGTTTCAATGAAGCTGTCAGTCAGTGATGCACTCATCTGAAGGCTTATCCCAGGCTGGAGCATCTGCTTCCAAGATGGCTCATTCATAGGGCTATTGGCAGGAGGCCACAATTCATTGCCACATGGGCTGTCCAAGTGTTCTTACAAGACAAGACAGCAGCTGGCTTCCCCGAGAGCAAGTAATGAGAGAGAGAGAGTGAGAAAGAGAAGCCACAACGTCTTCTACTATCTAGCCTTTACTAACATTCCATTACTTTTGCCGTATAACTTTGTCACACAGACCAACCATGGTATAGTGTGGGAAGGGTCTCCCAAGGGCAATAAATATCCAGAGGCAGGGACCATTAGGAGACATCTTTGAGGTTGGCTACCTCAGTTCTTAAAAATCCTCATGTCCAATTCCCATGTGATGCTTGAGAAACAAAGTACAAAGAATTTTTCCATAATGTGAGAAATACCAAGATGGTCAGTCAAAGTAGTTTAATCCTATTGAGGAAATGGGTATTTGAACCCTATTTTATACTTTGACTGATCAGAAATAGTTCCTCTAGAAGCCTAATATATTACAGGCTGTGAGTATACTGTGATTTTTTTTAAATATTAATTGGTTTTCTTTTCTTGTAGAGTTACAGAATCTTTTTTCTCCTCTCAGTAAAGAGGATTAAAAAAAAAAAAAGCTGTTGCTGTGGAGTCAATTCTGACTCATAGCGACCCCTGTAGGACAAGAGTGGAACTGCCCCATTAGGGTTTCCAAGGAGCAGCCGGTGGATTCCAGCTACCTACCTTTTGCTTAGCAGCTGTAGCTCTTAACCACTGCACCACTAGGGTTTCCTAAAGAGGATTGGGTAGAACAAAAAAGATTTTTATCACAACCCTTTATATTTTGGTTGTATGTCTGCCAGCTGATGTTTTCGAGGGCAAAAATACACCCTTGGGTGATTTTTTTTAGGCAACCCGGTATCTCGTTGATAAAAATAATTCATCTAGCCCAAGAGGTCAAATCTGTTTCTAATACTATGCACGGATTCCAACGCACGGGAGAGGAGACTTCATAGCATCGGTATAGAGACGATATCGTTAAAAAACAGCAATCAGAGTCTCGTCTGACACGAAATTTTCTTTACGAATGAATGGATTTATTGAGGAGAAAAAGCTTTATAAGTAACATCAAAATAAAGCCCACTCATACATTTAACAAATTGTCTTTATTGAAAAGAATATAAAATTATGCGAAATGAGAAACACCTTGAAATTAGCAACATAAAATTATAGAACTATGGGACAACACACCATTTCTTCCAGGCTGCTCCTCCTCACCAGAGAAGGAATGAGAAATTGGTCAGTATTTGAAATGAGCTCCAGACACACAAGAGCAGGAATTCTGCATTCGTCTTTGAATACCAAATGCCCAGCAGAGTGCCAGGCACAGAGAGCCAGTCATGAAGTATTTGCTGAATAAATGAGGGAGGAGGGGAGCAATAAATGTTTTGTGGAAACGAGACAACTACAAAGCCAGTTCTCACACTAATTGTCATTCCTCCCTTCCCCTCCTGTGTTCCCAACATCCCCCGACTTCAAAGAGAGTCCCTAGGAAGAGAACTGGCCTTGGCATCGGTAAATCACCAGATTTCCTAATGGTTCACCACTTGTTATTCCTCCAATTAATTCCCTGTTCAAACCAATATTTTAAATTCTGGTCCATAATACGAAAGGAAAACAGGTTCGCTCAACTCCTTGTTTTTGCCATCTATTTTCAACACTTTCTCATAAATTTCTCTGGGTTCACTCCCTCTCCTGGTGTAAGAATCCAGCATGGATTCTGGTTCTGGGTGGATTCTGCCTTCTGCCTCTTTCTCCAGCTGGAAAGCCACTTATTAGCTCTTTATCTTCTAGCAACAGAGCTTCTCCCAGGAATCTGCACTTGTGCTGTTAACCTCCCAGCAAGTTCAAAGGTGCTCTCATCTGCCAGTTAACTTACCGTTGAGGGATGGTGCTGCCTTAGGTAACTCAGGCCCTCCCAGCACCAGATTTGTCTCCATCTCAGGATAAAATAAGGTTTTATCAAGCCGTCATAGCCCTGGACTTTGGCACTGTTTCCAAAAGGGCGTTAAAACATTCCCAAAGGATGAAAGAAACTCTCTGGAATCAAGGAATCACTGAGAGCAAAGGAATGCAAGCAGGTCTGACGGGATCCTCAGCTTTCCTCGATTTACAGCCCCTGGCTTTATGAGAACTAAATGCTTATTCCGGTGAGTTTAGTAAAGATGAGGCAGTCACTGTGGATTGAGGATTTCACCACACGCTGGGTGATTGGATCATACTTATAAAAACTCAGGTGTGTTCATTACTGAGTTAGCAACCTCTTTATTCACCGGTCTTCTGCATGTTTACCTCAGCACATACTGTACTGCGCCAATATTTTTTTCTTGTGGGGCTGCGATTTTATCAGGCACAATTACAGCTTCTGAGGAACTATTCCAAGTTTAAAGTACATACTTGCTAAAAGTCAGAGGTCTGTATCTCCAAGTACAGGGTGGCCCAGGATAAATCAGGCTTACTAAAAGTATAAGGACTATGATTGGTTTTTGTTGTTAGAAAAGTAATTTCCCAAATTATAGAAAGAATAAAGACTGCCTTGACAGGAAACACAACAGAGAACCCCTGAGGGAGCAGGGGAACAGTGGGATGCAGACCCCAAATTCTCATGAAAAGACCAGACTTAATGGTCTGACTGAGACTAGAAGAATCCCGGTGGTCATGGTCCCCAAACCTTCTGTTGACCCAGGACAGGAACCATTCCAGAAGACAACTCATTAGACATGGATTGGACTGGACAATGGGTTGGAGAGGGATGCTGATGAGGAGTGAGCTACTTGCATCAGGTGGACACTTGAGACTGTGTTGGCATCTCCTGTCTGGAGGGGAGATGGAAGGGTAGAGAGGGTTAGAAACTGGCAAAATGGTCATGAAAGGAGAGACTGGAAGGAGGGGGTGGGTTGACTCATTAGGGGGAGAGTAAGTGGGAGTATGTAGTAAGGTGTATATAAGTTTATATGTGAAAGATTGACTTGATTTGTAAACTTTCACTTAAAGCACAATAAAAATTATTAAAAAAAAGAAATGAAAACAGAAAAAAAAAATAATTCCCAGCTATTCTTTTGGTATGTGTTCTTTCAGTCTTTTTTAAAAAACATAAAATTAAAATTTTTTTTTTCAACTTAACCTGCTAACATAAGCATTTTGCCTCATTTTGCTACGGAGTCTGTTTCATTACCCTGGCTTTTAGAGTTGGTTTTTGACAGGGACACCTTTACTGAGCAAAACTAGGGAAAAAAGAGAGAGGAAGGAAGGTAAGAAGGAATCCATTTATCCAGGTCATCAAACATTTTTCATTATTTTTTATCCCCAAATTATGTCTCATCATTATACCCAGCATCAAATTATTTTTCATTTATATTCCAGGGCATTTCTCTTTCAGGTGATAAACTCTATAATACACACAATGCATTTAAGGAGAAATCCTGACCTCCTCTTAAAATTTATTCAACCATGTATCAATGACACTTTTTCATCTTTTTTTCTTAAAAATCAAAGAATCCAGTCACATCAAGGAACGCAGTCACATGAACTTTCAGAATCCTGAGTTCCGCAGGAAGCTAACTTGAACATGTTCCCCAAGGTATAAAAATATTTTTCCAGCCCCGATATGGGGTGAGAAGATCTTAACTTTGTAAGAACATGGAATCTAATGAACAACACAATGTAGTCAGGCCATCATCAGGGTCCTCCAAACCCTCAAATCAAACAAAGCATTCTACTTGCTTGGCTTGAAAGTTTACTCAAGAAAAATAGGGTGATGGGTTGGAAGATTCTGGAACCTGAGCAAAGATGAAAGGAGCAGTGTTTTACATTTTTATTTCTCTTACATTTGATACTCTCACGTATTAGAGAGGGAAAGAAAATATGCAATGCTAGAAAGGACAATGTTTTTAATAAAACCTTGGCTGCTCTTCTGTGAGAATTGATACAAGTAATTTTATCTCTTCGGGGGTCATTTTCCAAGCAAGGGAAGAAATGAATTGACAAGATCTCACAAGGTACTAGGAAAACGCTCTCTTGTTGTTCTTCATTTAACTCAGCTAGGGAAAAAAAATAGATGAAAAGGCAAGATTTCACTCAGATCTAGTGATGCTCCATATTACTTTTCAGGAAGGAACGAACAAGGGACGGGGGGAGGCAGGAAGGGAAGGAGGGAGGGAGGAAAAAGACTCAAACCCTCCACCCTAGCTCTTAGAGTTGATTTAAAAAAAAAAAGTCATAGAAGTAACATTTCAGCATTGCTTCAACTGAAGTTTGCTTAATTGTACAAATTTGGGTTATGGGTTTCTTTAGTGAAGAAGAGAATTACATATTTTTCTGACATGCTAAAAACGTAAGTCAGCATCGAGCCTCTGCTGGAGACTGCCATTTGAGCTCCTGAGGAAGGAAACCCTGGGGAAAGGTTATCTTTTCTACCCCTCAGCAATTCAGCTGTGCTTCATTCCAAGATACATTTTTGCCTCATGTGTCATCAGTAACTAACAGACCTTCTTGCCCCTTGGAGGGGCACATTTGGAGGACGGAGAGGACCGTGGGCCACATTCTCAACCACAGAATCTGAAACAGGGCAAATCTAACCGGTTCTGGGTTTCCTCCTGAAGGCAGGATGTACACCATTCAGGCTTTCTAAATGGGTCACTGAAGTTTGCAAAAGTTTCTCTGCCCCTGGCTGATTGAATGAGCCTGGGCTGGCTCATAGCTTGGGCTGAGAAACATCTGAAACTTATTCATGTGATTTTTTTCCTTCTTTAACTCTCTATCACACATTGAGCAGAGGCTACAGCATAGTCTAGAGTAGGTTTACAAGCATCCTGGAAGTAAAACTCAATACGTGGTAAGGATCCAGATGAACCAAAGAAAACATGAACTCTTTGTGAACCAAATCACTACTATACGCCCCTTGTCAAAGCCTACAGGCTGCTGGGTTGCTCCCATAAATCCAAGCTGCATTGAAAGGCTTTGCTCCAAGTGTGTCACCAGTAGCTTGCATCCACGTGCATCAGGTTCAGCTGTCTCTTAAATCTGCGACGCCTTATCTGCTTCACCTTGCACAAATTACTGTCCTGAGCTGTATTCGATTCAGATGGGTGGATTTGCCACTTTCTGACTTCCTTCTATTACAAGTATGAATATTTTGAAACCAGGCAACTAGGAGACAAATATCCCAGCAAATGAGAGGCATATATTAGTTGGGGAAAGGTTTCTAAGGGTCCCCCAGAAAAAGGAATTATGCTCCCATTGCACCCTGAATACCTGCAGTTTTCAGCCCCCTAGAATCTTCACCAGATTTTAATCACAAGAGGACACACCCATGGACGTGCCCAGGGTCACACACAATTGTCAGTGAACCAGCCTGACCTCCAGACCTTTCTCTCTCCCTCACAAAAGCAAATCAGAACACAAGAGAGGGTGACTGTCACAGGGATAAGCTCTAAATTTATTTTGGAAAACAATGAGCAAACACTGGCACTTTGCTATTAGTAACAGCAACTGATTTGTGGCAGCTGATCAGACACATTATATTTCAACCCTGATTACACACAGAACACCACCACCCCACATAAGTATCTCTATGGTGCCAATTGGTTTCTGTGTCTATCTCCTCCTCAGGGGTATGGACCAAGTACTGGCCACCACTTTGACCCCAGTGTCCAGGCGAAAGCAGGGATTCAGCAACAGTTATGAAAAGCAAGGAAAAGGCACATCGATACCTAGACTATCTCTAGAAGGATCTCCAAGAAATGGATAACCATAACTAGAAGGGTACAGGTGAGAAATTTCTTTTCACTGTGTATTATTTTGTACTGTTTTTTTTCACCCTGTACTTTGTATTTAAGTGTATAGATGAGAATAGATATTAATTGAATAAACAAATAGAAGAATGAACAAGCCACAGCCAGGAGCACAATAGTTGATGCCCGAATGTTTTCAGCTGTACAAAACTAATGGCGTTGGTGGCTGTTCCTGCCTCTAAGTGTCTAATCCTTCCAGTGACTCATGTTAAGTTGTGTGCCAGGGCAAAAGAGTGCTGCCCCTTGGACTGACTCAGTGTGTCCGCACATTCTTGGCCAAGGAGGAGACAGAGTTGTCATAAAGGCTAGACTTTATTGGCCCACTGTTGATTCATGCAGCAGAAATGGAAACGCTCAGTTTCTCTCAATATTAGACATTGTCGTATCTTGTCTGCAAAGAGCAACTACAGCCACTTCTTTAAGTTAAAGCTCTAATCCAAGACTAAGTAAAACTGGAATTCTTTAGAAAAAGAAGAAAAAAATTCACTACTTTCATGCCCCTACATATGTGTCTCCTTTTAGAACCAGAGAGGCAGTTCAATGAAGTAGATCTAAGACACCTGCCTTTGGGGCCAGAGAGAACTTTCCTAATTGCCCTGAGTCTCAGAATCTACATTTGCACATAAATTGGGGCAACAGTACCTACCTGAAAAGACTGCTGTTATACATAAATTAGCTAATGTGTTTGAAATCCTTGGAACATAGTGCTCAAAAAGCAATGCCTATTATTATAATAAAATTATTACAATAAAAAAAAATTTTTTTTTATTATTTTTGTCCTAAAATAGTACCATGGCCCCTTTCCATCTTTAAATTGTCAGGGAAGACCAGAAGAACTAGATGGTGCCCGGCTACCACTATCAAGCACTCTGACTGGGATCACAACAGAGGGTCCCAGACAGAACAGGAGAAAAATTGCAGAACAAAAAATCAAATTCACAAAAAAGACCAGACTTACTCGTCTGACAGAGCCTGAAGGAACCCCTAAGACTATGGCCCTAAGACACCCTTCTGAACTGGAACTGAAGCCAGCCATTTCGGGAAACCAGCTTTCAACCAAACCATAGACAGACTCATAAAATAAACAATAACACCTGAAATGAATAGGCTCCTTAGAACAATCAATTAAATGAGATCAAAAGGGCAACATTTGCTCAAAAGCAAATACGAGAAGGCGGGAAGGGGTAAAAAATCAGGACAAAAGGAAATGGGGAACCCAGGGTAGAAATGAGAAGACTGCTGGCACATGGTAGGGAATGAAACCAAGGCCACTGAACACTTTAGGTACAAACTATCGAATGGGAAACTAATTCGCTTTGTAAACTTTCACCTAACGCACGATAAAAATTTTCTAAAAAAAGAACTGAAAATAGGAAATTAGCACCAGTCTTTGTTTTAAAACAAGCTTTGAGACTTACCTACGACGTGTAAATATGTTACCAGCTGAAGAATGTTTTGCTCCCTCCTAAAATGAGTATGTATTATGAGTATGGTGTTTTGGACATGTTACATTTTTGCCTACACTGTAAAGATTAGCAATGATCTCGCTACTTCCAATATGCACCAAGTCATGTGTCTGCCAATCATAATCCCTAATCAGTCACCTTTGCTAGCGTCACTTTGTATCCAACCCGGCCAGGAATACGTGGTTAATGGCTTCCCCAGCGCTGCTTGGGAATTTGTCAGCCACGTTGTTTTAAAGGGTGCTAGAGAGATTTCTCTTTTCTTTTTAGAGAGATGTTTTGAGGAGTCCTGGTGGCTCAGTGGTTAAGCACTCAGCTGCTAACCAAAAGGTCAGCAGTTTGAATCCACCAGCTGCTCCTTGGGAATCCTATGGGGCAGTTCTACTCTGCCCTATGTGTCAGAATCCACTGGACAGCAATGGGTTTGGTTTTTTTGGTTTGGTGGTACAATGGCTAAGTGCCGAACTGTTTACCTAAAGGTCAGCTGTTCGAACCCACCCAGCGGCCCGCTCCATGGGAGAAAAGACCTGGTAGTCTGCTCCTGTAAAGATTACAGCCTGGAACACTCTATGGGGCAGATCTACTCTGTCACACTGGGTCCTCTATGAGTCAAAAATCGACTCGAGGGAACCTAACAACAGCAGAAAGCTGTTTGGTACTACAATCAGAATTTGTATTAGTCTGCCATGCCAAAAGAATTTTTAATGAAAAAAAGTTTTCTTTTCCCCTAGAGTTGGGGATGAGGTGGCAGAGACCAGACTTTTTGGAAACATAACCCCTAAATTCCTAAGTGTTTGGCAAGTTTGCCAGGAGGCGTAAGTTCCCCTCCAGCTCCTCCAGCGGCTGCCATCGCCTCGCCAGGGGCCCTGCCTTTCCCAGCACGGAAGTGTCTGCTCTCCCCACTCTCCCTGCCCCAACAATACCAAGAATTGGAAACAAGAGCAGGAGTGTTAGCAAGCCCGGCGTGAGTGACAGCTTAGAGGGCCTGTATTGTGCTCAGTGCACCAAGAGCAGATTGTTATTCTGCTGCCATGGATCAGAGCCCTGGCAGAAGGCACCCGCTCCTGCACCCAGGGCATCTTGCTGCTGCTGGGGGAAGGCAGGGTTGCATCGTACAGGGCAGGTCTGTAGGCCACTTTCCAAGAACCGTCCCTGGAGGGCCCATCAGAAAGGGAAAACATTTGTCTTCTGAATTCACAACACCATCAAATTCCATTAGTCTATTACTCCCCTCCCCCACCATTCCCACCCCACGCCCACTGTGAAAAGCCATCAATTCATTAACTCCACTCAAGTGTGATAATATTCTCACTACTTGAATTTATCGTCACTCAAAAAAAAAAAAATTTTTTTTCTCTTTTAAAAATTTATACTTTGCTTGTGTAAAGCTTTCTTAAATCAAGATCCAAGTTGGAAACGATACTCCCCATTGACTGTTCAGTTGTCATTCATTCAGACAACACTCCCTGGTGGATTAACTAATACAGATTTGGCCCAGCAGCTGAAAGAATGAAGACAGTCTGTTTTGTTTGTTTGTTTGTTTGTTAATTTTATTGTGTTTTGGTGAAAGTTTACAGCACAAATTAGTCTCTCTTTCAAAAATTTATACACAAATTGTTTTGTGACATTGGTTGCAAATCCCACATTGTGTCAGCACTTTCCCCCTTTCCCTTTCCACCCTGGGTTCCGCGTCCATTCCTCCAGGTTTCCTGTCCCTTCCTGCTTTCTTGGCTTTGCTTTTGGGCAGGTATTGCCCATTTGGTCTCCTATACTTGATTGAACTAAGAAGCACACTCTTCATGTGTGTTATTGTATGTTTTATAGGCCTGTCTAATCTTTGACTGAAAGGTGGACTTTGGGAGTGGCTTCAGTTTTAATTTAGCAGGGTGTCCGGGGGACAGTCTGTTTTTATAGGCTTTTTTTCCAGAGGGTTGTGAGGCATCAATCCATGAAATGACTGTCAGCTATTGAAAGCTCAGCTCCACATACTTTCTCATTAGCATGAATTCATAACAACTAGGCTTATTTGTGTAAAAGATCTCAACTTCTGAGCAACGGCCTAACTATGGAATATAGCGCCTATGGCAATTAGTTTTAAATTGCTGAATGGTCTCTCACAGCTGGCCATGGCAACTGTGATGGCCAACAGAAACTGCTCATTAGTGTCCCTCCTCAAGCGGCACCCTACCTGCTGTACCTTAGTTACCTCCACGCCTGAGTTAGTCGCGAAGGCCTATAAAATCATCCACAATACTGCAAAGTTAAATAATCACTGTTCTACAGGTCTTCCTGATTCCTTTGCCAGCAGACATCTGCTAGAACCAGTATCAAACAGTTCTGGTGATGGGGTGCAGAAAATGAACACACCTGGGCAGACTGAATGACAGGAAGAGGCAACCAATGAGATTTGCTGATATCATTTTGGGAAAAATTTTAACAGAACTCTGCGTGCATATATCACCTCCCCTAACTTATCCAGGGTCCCTGGGTGATGCAAGCCGTGAAGCACTTGATTGCTGACCAAAAGGCTGGTGGTGTGAAACCACCCCGAAGCAGCTGAGAAGAAAGCCCTGCCAATCTGCTTCCATAAAGATCACAGCCTTGAAAACCCTGTGGAGGGTAGTTCTCTTCCCTGTGGAGGGTAGTTCCATTCCCCGTGGAGGGTAGTTCTCTTCCCTGTGGAGGGTAGTTCCATTCCCCGTGGAGGGTAGTTCTCTTCCCTGTGGAGGGTAGTTCTCTTCCCCGTGGAGGGTAGTTCTCTTTCCTGTGGAGGGTAGTTCTATTCCCTGTGGAGGGTAGTTCTCGTCTGCAGTACATGGGGTTACCGTGAGCTGGAATCCACTCGGTGGCAACTGGTTAACTGTCTTACCCAGCCTCCTCCCCCCACTCCCCACCCCCCAAAAGTGGAATGCATCAGCTTTGGAAGAATAAGAAGCATCAAGTGCAGAAGGAGTTTCCAGGATGGAGTTTGCAGCCTTCTCCTTACAAGGTCACTTACTCATCCCGCCTCTGCCCCCACTCCCCCCATTCTCTTTCTAGCCACCCCTTTCCATCTCGAGCCTGCAGTACCAAAGATTCCAAAGATATTGAAACTCTCCTCTCGCTGACTGAAACATCACGCCTCAGCCCCACCATTGCAGGTGGAGATGACAGGGGAATGTAGGTGAATTTCTCTAAGTCATTTTCCTGGTTGCAGCAAAAGGCAAAGGAAATTGACGGCGAATCTCTCTGATGCATGAAGCCCAGCCCGTGATTCTCCTCTGACATGTGCCCACAGGTAGGCTATCATTATTTGAGGCAACTGCGAGGATAATTAAAAGTCTTTCAGCACTCTAGTCATATTTCCTGTCAAGGACAAGGACAAGATGACACACAGTGAACTGATGGGGTTTAATTCTGTTGGCAATGAAAGCAGAGAGGGCACTGTGTGATTCCATCCCCCTTGTACACATAAGTTTCTGATGGCCAAAAAAGTCAACATCCTTCAACCATTCATGAAAAACACTGCATTTTATTCAAATGATTTTTACAAAGAACAGAATGAGAGGGGCGTAGAAGCTGTTCACTCATGCCTTTGCAATAAATACTTTTGAATGCATGACACAGGGCACATCCTGTTGAATAAAGGAATGAGTGAATGGTTTCTCTAACTCCCTAATTCTACTCCTAAACTTACGCATTTTCGTGGCCCAATATTTTACAGTGACGTTGAGAATCAGTACCAATCAAAGGGAATGTAAACACAAGGCTGTAGTAGATTCTAGTCTTTTTCTTTTTTTTTTCTTACACAGCACAAAGAAAATTAATATGAATACTGGATGCAAAAATATTATCTGCCTCATGTAGCTTTTGCCTGGGAAACCTGATGTCTGTTTCTACGTAAGTTGCATAAAGGTATACTCTTTGGAGAATACTCACCAGCACTATGCTGCCTGAACTTGCAAGAGGAGATCTGTATCACAGGTGGAAGAAGACAGAATGAGAGCGGTACCACAGGGCCCTAAAGCCATTTCCTCCCTCTGCCAGTCTGGAAGGCAAATCTAGACCAGCCTGCTTTTTCTTGGAACGTCTTCTCTTCAAAATCTCAAAATAAGACCAAACACCAAAACCAAACCCCCTGCTGTCAAGTCAATTACGACTCATAGTCATAGCAACCGTATAGGACAGAGTAGAACTGCCCCATAGGGCTTCCAAGGAGAGTCTGACGGATTTGCACTGCCAACCTTTTGGTTAGCAGCCGTAGCTCGTAACCACCGCGTCACCAGGGTTTCCAAAATATGACCAAGGAAATCTAATTTTTAAAACAAGTTGAACTAATCAAAGATGGGGTTTGCTTATCTGCTTCCAGAGAATTGATAATGGTTTCTTTCCTCAAGGGCATTTGATAAACTGCATACATTAAAAATGCCACTTATTTACCCCTATTTTACTTTAGACCAGACCTGTTGCCATCGAGTCAATTCCAACTCATAGCAACACTACCACATGTTCCCAACCTTGAAGGAATTCCCCTGATCAGGAAGAAAAAAAAATATTGTTTTCTGACTAGATTGCATGATTAATTACAATGACTCAGTTTCTATTCTGAGCTCTGACACTGCCCTGGGTAGTCACCCACCCAAACCTCAGTTTTCTCATCTGTAGAATGGAATTAAGAATACCAGTCTTCCTCAGCTATTTAGTGGGAATTAATTAATGTTGGCAACCCTGAGATGAAAGGCTCTCAGGCTGTGCAGAGGGCTATTATACAAACAAGAAAGTTGCATTTACATACAGCTGGGCATGACTCATGGGTGTAAAGGCCAATTCCCGTCTACTCTGCATCCCGTGAAGACCAGGATGTACATCAGCCCCGTGACGGGTAAGTCTTAGATTCTTTCCAACACAAAGATAACATGAGCCACTATTTAACCGTAAATTTGCTAGTTACCAAATTAAAAAAGGAACAGGTAAAATTAACATCCGTAATATATTTTCTTTCTTTCTTTGCACTTTAGGTGAAAGTTTACAGCTCAAGTTAATTTCTCATTCAAAGACGTATACACATATTGTTTTGTGACATTGGTTGCAATCCCCACAATGAAACAACACTTCCCTTTCCACCCCGGGTTCTCTGTGTCCATTCGTCTAGCTCCTGTCCCTTCCTGTCTTCTCGTCTTGCTTTTGGACTGGAGCTGGCCATTTGGTCTCATATATTTGATACAACTAAGAAGCCTATTCCTCACATGTGTTATCTTTTGTTTTATAGGTCTGTCTAATGTTTGTCTAAAAAGTGGGCTTTGGGAATGGTTTCAGTTCTGTGTTAGCAGATTGTCCATGGGCCATGGTTTCAGGGGTTCCTCCAGTCTAATACACGTTATTTAGCCCAATATCTCCAAAATATTATCATTTCCACATTTAATCGATATAAGCAAATATGAATGAATTCTTTTACATTTTTTTTAACTAAGTCTTTGAAACCTGGTGTGTATTTTACACTTAGCATGTCTCCATTTTGATTAGCCACATGTGGCCGTTGTTGTTGTTACTGCCGTCAAATCGGTTCCTACTCACAGCGACCCTAGGTACAACAGGACAAAACACTGCCCGGTCCTGAGCCATCCTCACAATCGTTGCCATCTTTGAGCCCATTGTTACAGCCATTGTTTCAATCCATTCTGTGGAGGGTCTTCCTCTTTTTGACTGACCCTCCACTTTACCAAGCATGATGTTCTTCTCCAGGAACTGGTCCCTCCTGATAACATGTCCAAAGTAAGTGAGACAAAGTCTAACCATTCTCACTTCCAAGGAGCATTCTGGTTGTACTTCCCCCAAGCAGATTTGTTCATTCTTCTGGCAGTCCATGGTATGTTCAGTATTTTTCGCCAATACCATAATTCAAGTGCACTGACTTTCTCCGGTCTTCCTCATTGACATGTGACCAGTGCTTCCTTATTCACATGTGGCCAGTGGCTACCATATGGGACAGTGCTAATCTCAGAGCTCCCACAGCTCCTGACCATCATTATCTTTCTTTTGAACTACTGAGATATAACCTATTTATCCACATACCTCTGGTTTCTCCTAGGTGGATAGGTCAGTAGAGTCAAATTCACTCCACTTTCATCCTCTGTACCGTTCGGTTTCAGAGATGATGATGCCAGAAACTCCCTTCTTCCTGTAGCACTCAGGAAAACTGTAAGATTTTTTCAAAGTCAATTTGGGGTAGCCAAGACACAACATAATCTTACATAATGGCCTATAGCTATAAAGATGCCCAAGAAAGAATAGGCCTTTCGTAGACAGCTTGGCCATTTCACTCTTCCTGCTGATCTTTGGGAACCTCTATCCTTTCTTGCTAATCTCCAAATTTCATATTAAAACTATCTTGACTGCTTCCATCTGAACTCCAATCTTGAATCTTCCCCAGGATTCTGACCAGTACCCTGCCCTAAGCTTATTCTCTGAGACACCTCCTCCACACAGATTGCTGTATGATCTTGAGTCTTTCCAAGCTGAACTCAGGTCATCAGATGTTTATTGAACATCTTCTAGATGGATTGACACAGTGGCTGCAACAATGGGCTCAAGTGTAACAATGATTGTGAGGATGGCACAGGACCCGGCAGTGTTTCATTCCGTAGTACATAGGGTCCCTATGAGTCAGAACCGACTCAAGGGCACCTAACAACAACAACAACACTATGAGCAAAGCCTTGTGCAGAGCACTGCAGGGACTACCAACTTAAGTATGATAAAGGGCCTGCCCTCAACCTGCCTATATCTGGAAGGAGTTGTAGGAAACATACATTAATAAAGAGAGTAAGAGAAGGAACAACCTATAGGAAAATTCAAAGAATCCTTAACACAAGGATCTCAGAGTAAAGAGATGCTGCACTGTTGGGTTAATCAGCAAAGTTTTTATGGTGGAGATTTTACCCGAGATAACCATGAAGTGGACTGCCTTTCTGGGCACTAATAGAAATCTTGCACTAAGGGCCAAATAGATGAAAAAATTTTTAGTACATCAGAGCAGCTATTTCTTGTCACCCAGTCTCTTACCTTGGCATTTGGTTCATTCAGCCCTCACCTCTTCTGCCTGAGCTCCAGGCCTGCATATCCATCTTGCCTGGTGACGTCTTCACCTTTAAGACCCACAAATGTCTACAACTCAACATGTCCAAAAATAGAACTCATTATCTTCTACCTGTTCTTTCTCCTATCTTCCTGAGCTTTTTGATATCAACACCATCCATTCGGGCATTCAAGCTGGAAATCTCCCTCCTCTCACCTACATCTAATCAGCTACAAGTCTCCTCAGACCCACTCCTTACCTTGTCTCATCCCCATTCCCTCCTTATGATTTCTACTGCCTGTACCTTAGTTCACTGGAGCCCTGGTAGCCCAGTTGTTAAAGCAATAGACTGCTAACCGAAAAACCAGGGGCTCAAAACCACCAGAAGCTCCACAGGAGAAAGATGTGGCAGTCTGCTTCCATAAAGATTGACAGCCTTGGAAACCCTATGGGGCAGTTCTACCCTGTCCTATAGGGTTGCTGTGAGTCAGAATCAACTCGACGTCAGTGGGTTTGGTTTTGGTACCTTAGTGTAGACCATCATTATCTTTCTTCTGAACTGCTGAAAGATAATAATTCTTCTACTTTAATAATAATAGCTAGCATGTATTGAGAGCTTTCTAGAGGATGACTCCCCTGAATACTTCATATGTATTGTTTCTTTTAATCTTTACAACAATTATTGTTTGCGCTTCACCGATAAGGAAATCAGGTCAACAGAGAAGCCAAACACACAGCTGGTAAATGGGAGAAGCAGATTTCAAATTCCAGCAGTCTGAATCCAGAGCTTGCCCTCACCATGATATCATGATCCCATATATTCTTCCTTCTCAGCAGTTAACTCCCTCCTTCCAGACTACCAGTTGCCATTGACCCCATGTTTGTCAGAGTACTACTGTGCTCCATAGGGTTTTCAGTGGCTGATTGTTCAGAAGTCGATATCCAGGCCTTTCTTCCATGGTGCTCTGGAGGACTCAAATTGCCAACCTTTCAGTTAGCAGCTCAGCATGTTAACTCTTTGCACAACCCAGAAACTCCTCTTCCTTGCTCAAAACAAAAAAAAAAAAACCCGTTACTGTCAAGTCAATTCTGACTCATAGCGACCCCATAGGACAGAGTTGAACTGCCACCTAGGGTTTCCAAGGAGCAGCTGGTGGATTCCAACTGCTGACCTTTTGGTTAGCAGCCATGCTCTTAACCACTGTGTAACTAGGTCTCCATCCTCCATACCTTTGCCAGAATCATCTGCCTAAAATGTAAATCTGATATTCTTACTTCCTAATTTTGAATCCTTAAATGGCTTCCATTTACCATAGAAATGGACACGGAGCCACAAAGTTCCCCAAGATGTAGCCCTGACTTTCTCTGCAGCTTTATCTCCTTTTGCTTTCCCACCTCAATCTTCCTGCTCTAGCCCTTCTACTTGGCTGTTCTCATATCATTCTGCTTCATTCCATGGCTCCAAGCCGACACACGTGCTGTTCCCAGAATATCCTTCTTTATCAATCCCCCTCTTTCCTTCCCATTCGAGGTCCTATGCATTCTTCAAATCCCAGTTTGGACAGAGCTTCTGTGAATGTTCCTTGGGATTAGCGCCTCAAAGAAGCAAGCCAGCGAGCCAAAAATTGTTTGCAGGAAGTGAATTCCTGAATGATCGATTTGTCAAATTACCGATTTATCAAATATTTCAAAAACTTAAAAGTTTTAAACTATTTAGAAATTTAGATGAGGCAGTTTATATAGTTTTTGAAGATTTCTGTGAGGTTGTAGTTGACCAGGTTGATTAATTGATCCCAGGATCCCGAGCAACAGAGGTTCCCCCCGCCCTTCTCCCTGTGGTCTCTGTACCCTGCTCATGCTGGAGTGGTACACTTATCACACCTTCGGTAATTATTTCATAGGTTGGAGGCCCCTAGGAGATTATAAATTCCATGAGGGTCAGGCCTATGTATTTTTACCTCTTGTCCCTGTACCTTGTCGAGTGTGGTATATGGTAAAGGTACAATAAATGTTATACTAAACTGAATCTTAATACGTCAATAAATGGGCTTTTATATATTACTCCTTTCATCTACCCAGAAAGGCAAATTACTACACAAAACAAAACATACATTCTAGAAACTTCTTGTCATTGGGTGCCGTTGAGTCAAGTTTTGACTCATAGCAACCCCATGTGATAGAGTAGAACTGCTGCATAGGGTTTTATAGGCGGTGATCTTTACGGGAGCAGACCCCCGGGTCTTTTCCTTTGGAGCCACTGGGTGGATTTGAACTGCCAACCTTTCAGTTAGCAGCCAGCACTTATCATTGTGCCACTAGGGCTCCTTTCTAGAAAGTTAGTCTCCTAATATTTATGGGGCCTCCACTGGATACAAATGGAGGTCCTCATACCTACCATGGAAACCCTGGTGGCATAGTGGTTAAGTGCTACGGCTGCTAACCAAGAGGGCGGCAGTTCAAATCCACCAGGCGCTCCTTGGAAACTCTATGGGGCAGATCTACTCTGTCCTACAGTGTTGCTATGAGTCAGAATCGACTCTAAGGCAGTGGTTTTTGATTTTTATACTTACCATATTTAAAATATTTGAAAGGTATAAAGCAAACTAACAAAATATTAAATAAAATATATTCTATCTTTTTACCTTGAAAATAATCTGTAAGACCAGGGCTGAATTTAGAATTCTCAGTGATAATGTGGGGACACCCAGATCTTAGCCCTTAACCTTTGGCGTCTACCCTGTTCTCCATCCTCCTTCTACCCCAGCTCATGCTGTGGGGTCCCGCCCAAACCCACACCCACCCACACACACCCATACCCACGAGCACCCAGACACTGTAAACTGCTGCCTCTTTCCTATCTTTTGGTGCCCTAGTGGTGCAGCCCACCCTCAGGAGGATGGACCCTGGAAGTGGCTGAGGGCATCAGGTGAGGAAGTTCAGGGTTCCATGTAACTAGAATCCCCTTGGCCCACAACCATAAAATATTATGTTGGAAATGGCCAGATATCCATTGTATATTACAATTTAAAAACAGGGTTTGAAGGCTTTAAGACATCTGTAGGATATCCTATATTTGTGAAAAAACTATATGCACATAGGAAAAAAAGCCTAAAGGGGCAGATATGAAATTTATTATGGCTATTTTTATTTCCAGAAACCCCAGTGGGAAACTGGCTAAGAGCTATGTCTGTTAACCAAAAGGTCAGCAGTTCAAATCCACCAGGCACTCCTTGGAAACCCTATGGGGGCAGTTCTACCCTGTCCTATAGGGTCCCCACAAGTTGGAATCAACTTAACAGCAAGGGGTGTTATTATTTCCAAGTGGTGGGATTAGTTATAATATTTTTCTTTTTGGTTCCCCAAATTTTGTATGTTTCCTATTATGCACACGCATTACTTGTGTTGTTTAAAAAACAACAAACGTTAAACAAGCATAAAAATAATAAATACTGGGATAATTTTCTACATTGTTTAAGGGAATCACAGTATTTGTTGAAACCTCATAAATTTAGTACTTCCTGTCCAGGAATAGGAAAGGATTTATAAAGGATGCCAGGGAACTCATTGGGTAGTGAGGAAATGCAGGAAGCTATTGAGAACCCTATACTTACAGACACGCACTCATGAGGCTATGAATATATACATTTATACTGAGTCATATAAAAATATTCAAAGTATACAGTGGCTAGTGAGGAAAATGCAGGAAGCTGTTGAGACCCCCGTACTTACAGACACGCACTCATGAGGCTATGAATGTATACATTTGTACTGAGTCATATAAAAATATTCAAAGTATACAGTGCATATGTGTTCATCCTGGCACCCGGAATTCTCTGGACAGAGAGGCACTCTGTTCTCCATACAGCCCGTCACTAACGCACTGTTTGAATGTGAGCAAGCTGCTATGGGCCTCAAAGGGTGAAGTCAGGGGATAAAACCAGTCATTAGCAAGATGCTTGGAAAGCCTCGCAGAACAACCATCTACCTGTCAAATATATTCATGCACTCACGTGGGAAGTGAAGAACATTATTTGTTAATATTCCAGGATTTTAAGGCTTGTTTGTGTGTGCATGTGGGCACACACACCAAAACCCACATACATATGCAAATGGCAAATGACACACGGGTGCTTATATATGTAGCATTTCAATAAGCTTAGATGTTGTTGGGGTTTTGTCCACTGAGAGTACATCTTCTGCCTAGCGATAGAATCAGAATAATCATCATTTAAATTTTCAACAGTCTCAGTGAATAATAAATGGACCCAAACAGTCCCTCAAAATGTTCAAGCTATGACTTAGTTCTAAACTAAGCTTCTCTGCACTCATTTTAAGAGTTAGTTTTAAATTAGCGTTTCTTGCCATTCGTAATAACTAAGTGTTACATATAAACAAGAATGTGACAACATTTCTATTTTCAGGGGATTCTACTTAGCCCATAAATATTCACTCCGGAATAAATCTCTGCAAAAAGTAGTACATTCCAGAAAGAACGGTTTATATTTTTCATTTTCTGAAAAATCGATCTGTTCAAAAAAGAAGGTATTATGCATTCAGAAGGTTTATGTATTCCATTATCAATTTTGTTTCTCACAATATTAAAATAGATACATAATTGCCTTCAGGAGCTACACAAATAGCAACTGAGAAATCGGAGAAACATTCTGTGGTGAAAAAGAATAAAAGCATTGAACCACGTCGCCACAACCTGCCACATTCACACTCAAAATCCTGTATTTATTCATCCTATTTTCTTGTCTAAGCAATTCTCTGCAATTATATGTAAAGATGCAGTTTTTTCAAATGCTGAGCATTTGGGTATTAGAACACATATTCCCGTGGGATCTATAGTAAATACAGTAGTTGGGTTTACAAGACAGGCCTCAGAAGCACAGACCTAACCTATAATACAGCTGGGTCAGCCTTGGAACCTCACCACTACTTAAAATGTTGTCCCCATGGAGGAATGCTGGGGAAGTCATTTAGTACCCTCCCCCCACCCTTGCCACCATTTTGGACACTGGAGGCAGGAACACAGTACCTGGGGAAAGCTTCTGGCTCTCCAGGCTTTCTCTCTGTGCTTGCTTATTATTATTACTATTATTACCTGTGCTTTGTTTTTCTAATTATTAAAGAAACTGACACCTATTGTTACAAAAACTAGCAGTGCAGAATGTAGAACTTAAGAAATGAACATCTCCTACAATCCTGTTCTTCAGCTATATTCACTGCTAACAATTTGGTGCCTAGTCTTTAGGCTTTTACGTATTGGTTTATGAGGGTTGGTATCCGGTATTTCAATATATACATGTAAAATATCACACATATTTGTCTTAGTTATCTAAGTATGTTATCTAAATATGTATGAATTTGTCTTAGATACCACACGTGGATGGCTTTAACAAACAGAAGTTGATTCTCTCTCAGTCTAGGACGCTAGAAGTCCAATTCCCGGTGCCGGTTCCAGGGGAAAGCTTTCTCTCTGTCAGCTCTAGGAGAAGGTCCTTGTCATAAATCTTCCCCAGTCCAGGAGCTTCTCAGTGCAGGGACCCCAGGTCCAAAAGATGTGCTATTCTCCTGGCTCGTTTCTTGGCGGCATGAGGTCCCCGTCTCTCTGCTCACTTCTCTCTTTTATATCTCAGAAGAGATTGACTAAAAACAGAACCTAATCTTGTAGATTGAGTCCTGCCTCATTAACATAACCACCTCTAATCCTGCCTCATTAACTTCGTAGAGGTAGGATCTACAACGCGTAGGAAAATCACATCAGATCACAAAACGGTGAACAACCACACAATCCCGGGAATCATGGCCTAGCCACGTTGACACACATTTTTGGGAAACACAATTTAATCCGTGACAATATTATTCTGTAATTTGCTTTTCATAACTTAAAAATTGATCTTGAGCCTCTTTTTGTATTGTGTATACATCTGAGAAGTAGAATTTTTGGGTCAAAGAGTATGCGTATTTAGAATTTTACCAAATATAGAAAAATTGTGCTCTAAAAGACTTCACCAATTTAGTCTTAAATCAATGTGAAATAAATATCTTACCACAACCTCACAACCTCACCAGTAATGGGCATTATAGATTGTTTTCATCTATGAACTTGAAAGGAAGGGAAAATATTTAACATTATTGTTTTAATTCATGAATGTATCTTAATTATTAGAGAGATTAGGTATTTTTTAATATGTTTGATTGGCTGCTTTTACTCCTCTCATATACTTAACTGTTCTTTGCGTTTTTTTTCTTGTAGGGTGTTGGATTTTTTCCACCCTTAATCGTAACAACTCCGCAGATTCATATTAGTTTTTGACACATCCTACAAATAATTTTTCTAGGCTTTTGTTGTCTTTTGATTAGATTTGATTCTTGTATAGAAGTTGACGTTTTTTGTGTAGTCAAATTATGACATCTGGGTTTCATGTTGTCTTAACTACAGCAATAACTTCTCTAAGCCAAAATTGCAAAAAATAATTACTTCTATATTTTCTTCTAGGACTTTTAGGGTATTGTTTTTTTATATTTAAAACTTTGATCCATGTGGAATTCTGCCCCCTCCCCTCACCAATGGCTTGCAAATTATTCTAATATCATTTATTAAATTTTTTCTTCTAATTTGAAATACTACCTTTATCTCGCAAACTAGAGTGCATTTCTAGACTTCTTACTTTTTCCATTAATCTACAATAAACTCCTGCTCCAATACCACATTATTTAACTTCTGTAGATCTGTAATAAGGTTTAATATGTGCTAACATTTTTTTTTTTTTAACATAGGTCTCTCCTCTTTTGTTTTCTTTTTCAAAATAATCCTGGTCTCCCTCCCCACCCCCCAGGTTTATTATCTATTCATCTTTTAAAGTTCCCAAAAATATCTTGCTGGGATTTAAATTGAGAATGCATTTATTTTATTGAATAATTCAGGGAGAAGTGGCATTTATGTTTTCTTGAGTCTTCCTGTAAGAGTTTAGCATGTGTTCACTTAATTCAAGTTATTTTTATATCATTCAAAAGAATCTCAGACTTTTCTTCATATATCCAAACCAAACCCATTGCCCTCAAGTAAACTAGAACACAACAGAACTGCCCTGTAGGGTTTTCAAGCAGTGGCTGATGGTTAGCAGCTGTTTCAGTTTCCAGTGCTGCTATAACAGAAATACCACAAGGAGGTGGCTTTAACAAACAGTTTATTCTCTCACAGCCTAGTAGGCTAGAAGTCCAAATTCAGGGTGCCAGCTCCCGGGGCACTGGGGCTCTGCAGGAAGGTCCTTGTCATCAATCTTCACTTGGAATGGGAGCTTCTCTGTGCAGGAACCCTGGGGTCCAAAGGACACACTCTGCTCCCGGTGCTGCTTTCTTGGTGGTGTGAAGCCCCTGTGTCTCTGCTTGCTTCTGTCCTTTGTATCTCAGAAGGTATTGACTCAAGATACAACCTAATCTTGTAGATCTCACCAATGTAACTGCCATTAATCCATCTCATAACTTCATAGTGATAGGATTTACAACGCATAGGAAAATGACATCAGATGACAAAATGGTGGACAATCACGCAATACTGGGAATCATGGCCTAGCCAAGTTGACAGATATTGTGGGGGGACACAATTCAATCTATGATAGCAGCCAAGCTCTTAACCTGTGCGCCACTAGGGCTCCTTTCTTCATATAAACCAAAGAAACCAAACCCAGTGCTGTCAAATCAATTCCGATTCATAGCGACCCTATAGGATAGGGTAGAACTGCCCCACAGAGTTTCCAAGGAGTACCTGGCGGATTCAAACTGCCGACCCCTTGGTTAGCAGCCACAGCACTTAACCAGTATGCCACTAGGGTTTCCTTACTTCATAGAAACTTCATATTCCTTAATAAATTAGAAACAGCTTATTCCTTTTTAAATTTACTTCCAGGTATTTTATGGTTTTGTTGCTGTTGTTGTTTAGTTGGTACTGTGACTGAGAAGTCTTCACGATTACATTTTCTAGTAGTTATTATTATTGAAAGGAACACTTATTTGTATAATTATTTTGTATCTGGTTACCTTAGTGAATTTGTTTACTGCTTATAATTTTACATCAGTTCTCTTAAAATTTTCTACATATACGATTACCTCTTCTACAACTAAGAATTGTTTTGCCTTCTTCTTTAATGTGCAAGGACATTTGCAATTAAAGAGTGCCTTATTAAATTTAAGGAATTGGTGTGCTGCAGCTAGCTCTGGCTTATACCTGATGCAAGAAACAACTGTTAAATTTTCAAGAGTTTTGCAAGCTGGCTGACAGATATGAAGTTGTTGTTAGGTGCCATCGATCAGTTCTGACTCATAGCAACCTTATAGGACAGAGTAGAACTGCTCCATAGGGTTTCCAAGGAGTGGCTGGTGGATTCAAACTGTTGACCTTTTGGTTAGCAGCCATAGCTCTTAGCTTGAAATTGGAGCTGGAGGAAGTATTCATGCCATGGAAAGCAGCAAATGCTACAAATCAGATCTCCTTCTACTGCCCCAGCCCCACCCCAGCTCCTCCGTGGGTCGCTAACCACTTACCAGCACATCCTAGACAGAGAGCAACCTTGTTTTTTAAGGCTTCCAGAGGTGAGTCCACAAATCACAATTAAAACTCAATCCAACAACTAACGTTTTCAGGAAATCTTTCCTTATTTCTAAAGAGTATGGGAGAGATATAATAGTGGACTGGTTAAGAACTCTGGCTTTAGACTTGGATTTAAATCTAACTTTTATAAATATCAGCTATGTGGAAATCAAAACCACAGTGGGCTACCACTTTACACTCCCTACGTACTATAACCGTCGCCATCAAGTCGATTCTGACTCATAGCCACCTTATAGAACAGAGTCGAACTACCCCATAGGCTTTCCAAAGAAGGGCTGGTGGATTCAAACTACTGACCTTTTTGTTAGCAGCCCAGCTCTTAACCACTGTGCCACCAGGGCTCCTTACACTCACTAGGATGGCTAATATAATATTGGTGAGAATGTGGAGAAATTGGAGCCCTCATACATTGCCAGTGGGATTATAAAATTTGCAGTCACTTTGGAAAATAGTTTGATAGTTCCTCAAAATGTTAAACATAGAGTTACTGTATGACTTACCAATTTCTCTCCTAGGAATATACCCAAGAGAACTGAAAACATATATGTACACAAACACTTGTATGTGAATGTTCATAGCAGCATTTTTCATAGTAGCCAAAAAAATAAAAATAACCTGTCATGGATTGAATTGTAATCCCCCAAAAATATATGTCCACTTGGCTAGGCCATGATTCCCAGTATTGAGTGATTGTCCACCATTTTGTCAACTGATATGATTTTCCGATGTGTTGTAAATCCTACTCTGTGATGTTAACGAGATGGGATTAGAAGCAGTTATGTTGATGAAGCAGGACTCAATCTACAAGATTAGGTTGTATCTTGAGTCAATCTCTTTTGAGATATAAAAGACAGAATGGAGCAGCGAGGACAGGGGCCTCATTACCACCAAGAAAGCAGCACCAGGAGCAGAACGCATCCTTTGGACCCAGGGTTCCTGCACAGAGAAGCTCCTAGACCAAGGGAAGATTGATGACAAGGATGTCCCCCAGAGCCAATCGAGAGAGAAAGCCTTCCTCTCGAGCTGGTGCCCTGAATTTGGACTTGTTAGCCTGTGAGATAATAAATTTTTCTTTGTTAAAGCCATCCACTTGTGATATTTCTGTTATAGCAGCACTAGATGACTAAGATATAACCCAAATGTCCACCAATTGATGACCAAATAAACAAAATGTGGGATATCCTTATAATGAAATATTATTTAGTCATAAGAAGGAATGACAATGAAAAGCCAACTCATAGAATAGGAGAAAAAAATTCAAATCAAATCATATAGCTGATAAAGGACTTTGTTATGGTTTGAATTGTGTCCCCCAAAAAGATACATGGAAGTTCCAACCCCTGTACCTGTGAAAGTGACCTTGTTTGGAAAAAAGATTTTTCTTTTGTTTCCAGTTAAGTTAAATGAGGCCATACTGGTGTAGGTGGGTCTTACAACACAAAAAGTGAACCCTAAGGTAAACTATGAACTTTAGTAAGTAATAATGTATCAATATTGTTCATTGGTTGGAACAAATGTACCCCACTGATGCAAGGTGTCAATAATCAGGGAAACCGTGGGCAAGGGGAAGGGAAGTATGTGAAAACTCTTGGCACTTTCTTCTCAATTTTTCTGTAAACGTAAAACAGCTCTAAAAAAAAGTTTATTAATTAAAAAAAATATATATAATCAACATCATTAGCCATCAAGGAAATGCAAATCAAAACCACAATGAAATGCCACAGCACATGCACTAGGATGGCTATAATCAAAAAGGTAGATAATAACAAGTGTTGGTGAAGATATGGAGAAACTGGAACCCTCATACACTGCTGGTGGGAATGTAAAGTCGTGCAGCTACTTTGGAAAACCATCTGGCAGTTCCTCAAAATGTTAAATGTAGAGTTACCATACGACCCAGCAATTCCACACCTAGGTATATACCCAATAGAAAGGGAAACATATATCCATACAAACCTTGTACACACATGTTCATAGCAGCATAATTCTTAACAGCCAAAAAAGAAGAAACAGGCCAAATGTCTGTTAACTGATGAATGGATAAACAAAATGTGGTATAACCATTCAATGGAATATTATTGATTAGTAAAAAGAAATGAAGCCCTGATATAGTCTACAATACAGATGAATCTTGAAAACATTATACTAAATGAAAGAAGCCAGACGCAAAAGGCCACATGTTGTATGATTCTAAAAAAAAAACTATTTACATTAAATGTCCCGAATAGACAAACCCCTAAAGACAGAAAGTAGATTACTAGTCGCCACAGGTTAGGAAGTGGAGAATAGGGAGTAAAGACTAATGAGTACAAGTTTTTGGGGGGAGTAACAAGAAATATTATAAAATTAGATAGTGGTAATGGTTTCAACCTGCTCAGTGGTGCTACAGACGAAAGGTCTGGTGATCTATTTCCAGAAATATTACAGCCAAGAAAACCCTCTGGAGCTCAGTTCTACTCTGTAGCATATGGTCACCATGAGTCGGAACTAACTCTACAGCAACAGGTGTGGTTTGGGTTTTTAATGGTTTCATAACCCTGTGACTATATTAAAATACACATATATTTACAGTCACATTTATATGTAAATATACCACTCAATTGTATATTTTAAGAGGGTAAGTTTTATGGTATGTGAACTATACCTCAGTAAAGTTGTTACATAGGGTCACTATGAGTTGGAATTGACTCAACGGCACTGGGTTTCGTTTGGTGGTTTTCAAGTTGTTATTGGATATAAAACTTGTGTGACATTAGCCAAGTTATTTCATCTGAGATTCACCTTCTCTCTGTAGGGTTCTTGTGAGGATATTAAATATATATATACATGATAGCTGTTAATTTACATTCTTTTTGCTACAGAAAACCTTTTTTTTTAATTGTGCTTTAGATGAAGGTTTACAGAGCAAATTAGTTTCTCATTAAACAATTAATAAACATTGTGTTGTGACACTGGTTGCCAACTCCACGACGTGCCAGCGCTCTCCCCTTCTCAAGCTTGGGTTCCCCATTTCCATTCATCCAGCTTTCCTGTCCCCTCCTGCCTTCTCATCCTTCCCCTGGGCTAGTGTGCCCATTTAGTCTCATAACATGCTTGAGATACATGTATTATTGTTTGTTTTATTGGCCTGTCTAAACTTTGTCTGAAGGGCAAACCTCAGGAATGGCTTCCGTACTCAGTTAAAAGGGTGTACAAGGGCCATAATCTTGGGGTTTCTCCAGTCTCTGCCAGGCCAGTAAGTCTGGTCTTTTTTTGTGAATTAGAATTTTGTTCTACATTTTTTTCCAGCTCTCTCTGGGACCCTCTATTGTGACCCCTGTCAGAGCAGTCGGCGGTAGCCGGATACCATCTTGTTGTGCTGGACTCAGTCTGGTGGAGGCTGTGGTAGCTGTGGTCCATTAGTCCTTTGGACATATCTTTACCTCGTGACCTTGGTTTTCTTCATTTCTCCCTTGCTCCAGATGGGGTGCGACCGGTGGAGTACCTTAGATGGCTGCTCACAAGCTTTTAAGACCCCAGACGCTACTCACCAAAGTAGGATGTGGAACATTTTCTTTATAAACTATGTTATGTCAATTGACCAAGATGTCCCCCAAGACCATGGGAAACCTCGTTTCTAAAGTCTTTTCCCAATGTAGAGAGCTAGCCATTCTTCTCCATATAATTTGTTCATCATACACTTGAAACTATTAAGGTACCCCTCAGTTCACCTGTCTTCATGATGAACAAACCCAGATTGACTGCGTTCACATAACTGGTAATTTTACGTTTATCTTCTTGATTTGATTTGTGTGTGTCCCGTACTAAACCCACCAAGAGGCAGGGCCCATGTCTGTTTTTGCTCACCTCTGAATCACCAGCGCTAGCTCAGGGCTGGACACATAGAGCTCGAGAAATAATTGTTGAATGAGTGAGTGAATGGATATTACATCTGCTCAGTGAGTGCCCTTCCTGTAAACGGGTATTTCTCAGTGAAGGGTGGGGTGTGGAGAAAAGGCAAGTTGTCATACAGGTTGTCATAGCTGAATCACCTGAGGTGATTTTTTTTTTTTAAGTTACCTGACACCACCTCACCGTGGCATACCATACCAGACAGCCTACAAGTCGCTTCCTCAGGGGCAGAAAGGCTCACTTTGCCCCAAATACACCCCACATACCAGTTACTGGTAACAGAAACCTCTTTACTAGGATGCAAAATTTATCATCCCATATTCAGAGAACAAAGTTAAGGTTCAAATACCTTCGGCCAGTGTGCCGTGGTAGGAATACCGCTGATTGGACCAGGAGTCATTAAAGCTGGGCTTTAGAGCCTGCTTTGAGTTTGGATATGGATATAAGGCCCCCGGGTAGTGCAAATGGTTTATGCTCAGCTACTAACTGAAAGGTTGGTGGTTCGAATCCACCCGGCAGCGCCATGGAAGAAAGCTCCGTTGATCTACTTCCATCAAGACGTGTTGTTGCTGCTGTTGTTATTAGTTGCTATTAAGTTGATTCAGACTCATGACGACCCCATGTGTGCAGAGTAGAAATGTGCTCCACAGGGCTTTCAAGGCTGTGATCTTTGGGAAGCAGATTGCTGGCCTGTCTCCCAAGGTGCCTCTGGGTGGGTTCGAACTGCCAACCTTTCAGCTAGTAGTTGAGCACTTAACCATTTGCGCCACCCAGGACTCCTGGTGTAAAGATTACAGCCATTGAAAACCCTATGGAGCACAGTTCTACTCTGCAACATGTGGGGGTCATCATGAGTTCTTCACCTTTGCCAGAAGGATGTTGACTTGTGTTTTATTCACTATATGCAAAGGCATTCGACTGTGTGGATCATAACAAATTATGGATAACATTGCGAAGAATGGGAACTCCAGAACACTTCATTGTGCTCACGAAGGACCTGTACATAGATCAAGAGGCAGTTGTTTGGTCACTATTAGTTGGAACCCACTGGACAGCACCTAACAACAACAATAAAAATAATTTTTATGGAAAACACACGCACACGTTGTAAACACCTCTGAAGGCCTCCACGCTTGGCCCCTTGCCAATCATAAATCCTTCGTTTGGTTCTGGAGAAACCATTATTCTACCTTTTATGGTATCCACTTTTCTTGATTTTCTTTATAGATTTACCTCCTAAGCACACATCCTAAAACAAAATCATCTAATTTTGCCTGGTTTTGAACTTCACCTATACAAATAGAATCATAGATATTTCTATATATCAAACCCTTCGCACTGAACAGTGTTTTTAAGATCCAGCCACACCTTTGGCTGTAGCTGTAATTTGTTGGTTTTCATTTACATGTAGCATAGTAGTGAATGAATATTCCACAATTTGTTTACACAGTCTACTGTTTATGGATACTTGGGTTGTTTCCAGTTTGAAGCTACTATGAGCAACGCTGCTGTGAACAGTCATGTCCATGTCTCTTGACGTACATGTGTACATACTCCTGTCGTATGTATGCCTAGGAGTAGGACTCTGATACACTATCTGGTAGATACATGTATCTTCACCTTTACTAACTCAAAAACCAAACCCATTTCTCTTGAGTCAATTCTGACTCATAGTAACCCTATAGGACAGAGTGGAATTGCCCCACAGGGTTTCTAGGGAGTGGCTGGTGTCTTTGAACTGCTGACCTTTTGGTTAGTAGCTTTAGCTCTTCACCTCTGCACCACCAGGGCTCCTCACCTTTACTAGGTAATGTCAAACTATTTTCTTAAATGAGTATACCAATTCATGCTCTGGGCAGCAATGTCCAAGAGTTCCCAATACCTGGTACTGTCAGAATTGTTCATTTTAGCTCATCTAGTATTTTTTTTTTTTTTAAGTAGGTGGGTAGTAGGATCCTATTCTCATTTTAATATGTTTTCCTACCCTGTGTTTTCTTTGTACACATTATTTCCTGGTATTTGCTCTTCCTGAACTTTATTTTGATGATTTCTTTCCTACCTACCAATGTGGGTTGTCTACCAACATTAGTTATCTATTGCTGCATAACAAATTATACCAAAACCTAGTGGCTTAAAATAGTAGACATTTGTTGTCTCACACACCCATTCCTGTGGGTCAGGAATCCAGAAGTGCCTTAGGTGGGTGATTCAGCCTCTCATGAGGTTGTAGTCAATCGGAAAGTTTACCTGGGACTGGAAGATTCACTTCTAAGGTGGATCACTCACATGCCCTGCAAGTGAGTGCTGGCTGTTGCAGAAGGCCTCCTTTCCCCTCCACAAGGACCTCTTCATGGGGCTGCTTGAGCATCCTCATGACATGGCAGCCAACTTCCTCAGATCAAGCGAGTGACCCAAGAGAGAGCAAGAAGGAAACCAGGGTGCTGTGCATGACCTTGTCTCACAAGTCATAAACTTTCACTTCTGCCATATTCTATTTGTTATAAAAGAGTAACTAAGTACAGCCCACACGCAAGGGGAAGGGAACTAGGCTCCATTTGTTTTAAAGATTGGCATATCGAAGGATTTGAGAACATATTTTGAATCTATCACATAACATAATCATAAATCTCTTGATTTTTGTTGTTGTTCTTGTTAGGTGCCGTCGAGTCAGTTCCAACTCATAGCAACCCTACGCACAACAGAACAAAGCCCTGCTCAGTCCTGTGCCATCCTCACAATTGTTGCTGTGCTTGGGACCATTATGGCAGCCACTGTGTCAATCCATCTCATTGAGGGTGGTTTTTACCATTTGGCAAACACCACAGTAATAAGTATTTCAGGCAAAAATCATTAATGGATCTTAAAATCAGTGGGCGAAGGTTTGACGAGAGACAGGAAATTCACACAGCCTCAAAGTATGTTCTCACAAGATATTCACTCATTACAAAAGGAATAATGGTAACTCAAAGCTGGAAAACTTGGTGGACATGACCTTAACCAACTTATCAAAATGAACATCGGCAGTACTGAGACACTCCAATTCATGTAACTTCCAACAGGGCCCACTGAGGGCATAACATCATTCCAGGACCATTCTTGCCCCAAACGCACAACTTGAGAGTAATCGTAGGAGACATTGATAAACTAAACTGAAGTTGATGAACATTTTACAAAATAACTGGGTAGTACTCTTTAATGGCGACCCCTGGTGGTGCAGTGTTTAAGAACTTGGCTGCTAACCAAAAGGTCGTCAGTTCGAATCCACCAGTCACTCCTTGGAAACCCTATGGGGCAGTTCTACTCTGAGTCAAAATCGCCAGCAACAAGTTTGGTTTGATTTGATTTGGTTTGGTTACTCCATAATGGAGCCCTGGTGGCACAGTGGCTAAGAGCTTGCCTGCTAATCAAAAAGTCGGCAGTTGGAATCCAACAGTAGTTCCTTGGAAACCCTGTGGGGCAGTTCTATTCTGTCCTATAGGGTCACTATGAGCCGGAATTGCCTCCACAGCAACAGGTTTGTTTTTTGTTCATTACTCTTTAACAGTGTCAAGGTCACAAAAGACAAAGGACTGAGAAATGGTCCCAGATTAAAGGAGACATGACAACTAAGCATAATTAGTTGTCATGGCTAGGTGTGACCCTGGACCAGAAAAAAGTACACTAACTGGACAATTGGTGTAATTCGAAAAAGGTCAGTAGATTAGCTAAAAGTATTGTATCAATGTTAATGTCCTGATTTTACTAATTGTACTGTAATTGAAAACCTGGTGACATAGTGGTTAAGAGCTATGGCTCCTAACCAAAAGGTCAGCAGTTCGAATCCACCAGGCACTCCTTGGAAACCCTATGGGGCAGTCTACTCTCTCCTATAGGGTCACTATGAGTTCGGATTGACCCAAAAGCAACGGGTTTGGTTCATATAAAATGTTAACACTGGAAGAAACTGGGTAAAAAATATATGGGAATTCCTCGTGCTATTTTTGCAAACTTTTTGTGAGTCTGAAATGATTTCCAAATGGAAACTTAAAGATAGAAACCAATACAAAAAACAAAAATAAAAACTATCTTAATGAAAGCATTAATAAGAAAGCATTATAAAAAACATGAGCGATATAATCACGTCAGAAGCTCACTAGTCTCTAATAGGAGTGGCTGCTGGGAAGAACCACTGTATTTTCCTACTTTACTTTCCTGTCTCCAGCCCTGCCAGGTCCACAAACAGCTGTGTGTCTAAAATACATAAAGGATTGTGTCAGTCCCATACAAAAAATCTGCCAGTGGTTCCCCATATCTTAGACTAAAACCCAACTTCCCTGGCTAGGAACCTCCATGTGAATTCTAGGTCACAGCTGGATGGAATTGAACACATGCCCTAAGACATGCCCTGGTTCTCTCACCTCTGGGTCTTTACATACGCCATTCTTTCTTCTTTGCCTGGAAAACTCCTGATTTTTCTTAGAGACTAATCTCCAAATGGAGCCCTGGTGGTGCAGTGATTAAGAGTTCAGCTGCTAACAAAAAGGTCAGCAGTTCAAATCCACCAGCAGCTCCTTAGAAACCCATGGGGCAGTTCTACTCTGTCCTATCGGGTCTGACTGTAAGTTGGAATCAACTCAACGGCAACAGGTTTGTTTTGTTTTTTTTTTTAATCTCTAAATGTCTGTAAAGATTTTTTTCGACCTTTTTTCTCTCCAAATAGATTTAACTCTTTTGTCTCCCGCTTCTTATAGCATTAGGTAGGCATCTCCCTTGTAGCTTATGTTGTATCATGTTGTAAGTAGGTACTTAGAGATCTGTTTTGTTTTGAGGACTGTTATCTTTTCGAGGGAAAAATCTAAGCCATATTCATTCCCAGTACCTGGCACAGAAACAGAAAAATGGTAGATGTATTAGTTATGTATTCCCGTGTAACAAATTATCCCAAAAAATAACAGCTTAAAACAACAATTTATTATCTCACTCAGTTCTGAGTGTGAGGAACCCAAGAGCAGCTTAGATGGATGGGTTCCAGCTCACAGTCTTTCATAAGACGTGAATCAAGTGTCAGTCAGGGCTTCAGTCACCCAAGGCTTGACTGGGTGTGGAGAGCCCACTTCCAAGATGACATATTCACACAACTGTTGACAGAAGTCTCAGTTCCTCACCACACGAGCCTCTCCATAGACTGCTGTGTGTCATACCTAAACACGGCAGCTAGCTTCTCCCAGAGAGAGAGATCCAAGAGACAGCACAAAGCAGAAGCCGTAATTCCTTCTATAATCTACCTCAGACATACCATCTGAGGTGACATACGGTTGCTTTTGACACATGCTTTTGGTTACCCTGACCAACTCTGATAGATGTGGAAGGGTACTACACAAGGGCATGAATACCAGGAGGCAGGATCACTGGGGGCCATCTTGGAGGCTGGCTACCACAGTAGGCACTCATTCAATGTCCGAACAAATGAACAAATAGAATGACCTCCTCTGGACCATATTCCAAGGTACTTATTGACCAAAGTACCAGAATGAACTCATTCATCATAAGACACTCTTTGCTATAATAAAGTCATTCGCAGGCAATGGTTAGGACCACAAAGAGCACTGGAGAGAGACTCCCATGCATCACTCATCCCCTCTGAATAAAAGGACCTTGTCATTCTTCAGGAATATGGATAGACACAGAGCAGGGAAGATGGGGTGATTGAGCTGAGGTCACTCTGAAGGTCAGATGACCCAGGAGTAGACTCCCTGCCCACTGAGATCTACCAGAGTGAGTTTTAGATGAGCACCCTTTCTGGGTGCTGTTGAGTTGTTTACAATGCTGAATCTTTGCTTATCTTCATTAAAGGAAGATTCATGGGTCCGGAAGATGGCCAGCTTATAATTCTATATGTTAAGATTTTCCCTTTTCTCTATTTTGGAATGAAACACACTTTCCCGTTACATTACATTCTACTCTTCAGTATAAAGCTGAATAACTGTCCATTACTATTAATTTTTATAGAAGATTCTGAACATTACTTAATTGCTGTGTATCTTAGAGAAAGATTCATGGCTTTGTCCCTTCGTCTTCTCTTTTTGTCTCACACTAGTTAAGATAGACTAGGAAGAAAAGCCTGGTGATCTACCCTGGAAATAAGCCAACGAAAACCCTATGAATCACAATGGTTGGATCCTGACGTACATGGAGTTCCCATGAGTCCACACCCGACCCAACAGTAGCCAACAACAAGTTTCCTATATGGATTGTCCTCTTTTATTTCTAATCTCAACCTATCACAATTCTACCAGTTCTTCCAGTTCCAACCAGGTCTCTCCTCCTTCAAAAAGCTGTCCGGATCATCTCCTCTGGCTTGCTTGCTTGCTTCCTTATTGGGCCAACTCTACGTCTCAATTTGTTTCACTCTTAATGATGTTTGATTTTGTATTTTAAGTATTTAGGTGCATGCAGGGCAAGTCACACGTATTTTTTGTTCTCGATCTCCTCCCAAATAAATATTAAGCGAATTAACTGGATACATTTGATTTCCTTTCAAAGAGTAAGAGTTTAAATTCACTAGAGGCGCTCTTCATTCTTGAAAGCTCTGGTGTAAATACTTTCATAATAGTCGAACTGTTTTTCAATCTTTTTTGGTGTTGATTTAAGTTTGTTTTTGTTTTTTATTGTAATTTCAGATTTCTAAAAATTACTGCAGTCTTGGAGGTGGGGCACCCATACTGTGAAATTAACAGGTAACAAGCAGTTGATATGCTTCTTTAACACAATTAAATGTACTGATCACATGCATTTCTAAAGCCCTTTGAAAATGTGTGTCAAGCTTATGGGTGGCCCCATTCCAGAGAATTGAATATGTGCATCAAAAGGAGAGGCGCGGTGGGGTGGGGTGAAAATCCTTACAAGCGAGAGAACTGAGCATGTGCCAGGCTGTGGTAACCGAAGGAGGGCAGGGGAGCGCAGTTTCAGAAATAACAGCGGAATGAAAAGAGAAAGGGAATTTAGGGGAGAGAGGGGAGTCTGATCACATCAGCAAATCCCCCAGAATACACAAATGGAGAGGAGGCCCTCGAGAAAGGGTGCCCTTCAATCAAAGCACCACCCCTTGGTGAACGGCTGACTTCCAGAACCCTCTGGCATCTCTTCACCAGGCCCCACCCTTTGAAGATAAGGACGGCCCGGACCAAGATATCACTTCCAGCACGGGGTGAATCCTGAGATACCAGCCCTTTTCTTGACAGACCTCTGTCACCCCGCCTGGGAATTGTAGCTTTGGATTTGGGGAGGAGGCAGTGTGATATGGAAAAGACCCTTGGGTGGCACAAGTGGTTTGTGCTCTACTACTGACCTGAAGGTTGGTGGTTCAGACCTACCCAGCAGCACCACAGAAGAAAGGAAAAGAAAACCCAATGGAGCAGTTCTACTATGTAGCATAAGGGGGTGCAATGAGTTGGAATCTACTCGAAGTCATTGGGTTTGTTGGGTGGTTTGTTTGTTTTAGTGTGGTATGGTGGATTCCAATGGACTTGGAAGAATTCTGGCTCTGCCACTTGGAAGCTGACAAATGACCCCATTCCTTGGAGCCTCAGTTTTCTCATCTCTAAATTGGGGATAATAATACAATGGAGGGTTGTTATGAGGATTACATAATAGTAGGTACACAATAAAGGGTAGCTATCGAAAAGCAGAACAGCGTGGTGGTTCAAAGCATGGAGTCTGGATCTAGGCTTTCTGGGTTTGAATCCTTGCAGACTTGCTTATGTGTGTCTTATTTTCTTTGTGCCTCACTTTCCTAATCAATAAAATGGGGATAATAATAGCACAGTTTCTACTTCACAGAGTTGATGCAAGAATGCAGTGGTTATAATACAGTGACTGTCACACAAAAAACATTTGGCAAATGGAAATAGTAGTTGCATTTGTTGTTGTTGTACAAGATGCAGTGGAGGGCAACAGCTAAGACAATGTGCTCCGGAGCTGAATTACCTGGGTTCAGATCCTGGTTCCACTCTTTACCAGTTTTTTGACTTTGGAGCTTTGATTCCCTCAGCTGTAAATTGGGGATAACAATATTACCTACCCCATGAATTAATATATGTGAAGTGCTTAGATTTTTCTTTAGAACAGTGCTGGCACATGTAAACAAAACATTGTAGCCATTACTATCATAAATTTGCACCCAGTTTCTAGACATTTCCGTGGATAATTTTAAACCTTGATGTTTTACACAATGACATAAACGATGTTAAAGTTTATATATTCCATGGTGATTAACTTAGACTACCAGTTCCCTGGGAAATAAGCCAGGCTTTCAGCCATAAAAGGTTTTCAACTGGGTCCCAGCTGACCTTCTCTTCAGTGTCTATGTATCTAGCAGATGGTGAGCTGCGTTTTAAACTGTTCGATCCAAAGAGAAGGCTGTAAAGTTCTCAGAAACATTAAATGCCCTCATTACACCCGAGTGCCATTGTCTCCAGCTCTTTGAGCCACACCTTAATGACTGGTAGCGTGGAGTCTCACACAAAGGGAAGAGACCTCGCAATTAGGCTCCATCAGGAATCTCCCACAGGACCCCGCATGCTCAGACTCAGGGGTTTTCAATGACACACCAAAACCAAGCCACTTCACAGCACTGTTTTTTGTTTGTTTGTTTGCTTTTTTCCTTTGGTCTCTGGCTGTACTGCAGTAACAGGACAAGTCATTCCTTCAGATACCGGAAAGGCTTACAGTCCAGGAAACTTTTTTTTTTTTCCTTTTCTTCAGCCAATAATCTGGGAGCGCAGTGATGTCACCCCACAATTATGCAATATGACTTAACTGTTGGATAGGTGACAAGAATTCCACTGACACCAGGATCACAACGAAACTGCTTAGCTGCTAAATTAGTCATATTGTACTTCACAGATAAGTCACTTTTAAACTGTGATTAACCGCCAGTTCAAACAGCACTATCGTCTGGGTAGGGAGGTCAGGGCCCATCAGTCATCATTTAAATGATCACATCCAGTTATTCCAGAGTCTGAATAATGCAAATGGGGCCATGGAACTTCACCATGTTGCAGGCCACTTGAACAGGGACACAGTGTAAAAAGGAAGTACTTTCTATCTTCTCTCTGTTAAGGGGAAAATCCATAAAAAAAAAAAAAATTTCATTGACTGTCTTCTTAGGAGTCATTTTGATCTCTTGGTGATTTTCCCAAACGAAATAGCATGAAAATAGGGTCCTGCTCCTCATTCATGACAGGGATTGTTTAGTGTTGTTTTCTTTTTCTCACACAAGCTGGCCTCCGTCCTGAAATTCAATCACACTGTGAGAGAGGATGTTTTGCTCACCAGAAGCCATCGCTTATTCCGCAATATCAGTGGTTAAAAATAATGCTGAAATCTGCCCATTTAAAAAGTAGTATTAGTGTCTTGCAGCCCAGGTGGCACCGTGGTTAAGAGCTCGGCTGCTCACCAAAAGGTCAGCAGTTCGAATCCACCAGGTTGCTCCTTGGAGACAGTATGGATCAGTTCTACTCTGTCCTGTGGGGCCACTATGAGTCAGATTTATTTTGGATATGTATCTTAGAAAAAAATTAGGAAATACTAGAAAGTACATAAAGAAGGTAAGTTCCCCCTCAACACCACATTCCCCCAAAACAACCAATCATTAAAATTTTGTTGTATATCCTTCCAGCCCTCTCTTTACAAATTTACACACTTGTAATCAGGTTGCATGTATAATTTTATATTATAGCTTTCTATTATCACACATTTTTGAGGTACAGCCTTTATAGTAGTGTTTATATTTCATCGAGATATATAATATTTTAATTTTTCCCTTATTGCATTAATTTTTCCAGTGCTTTGATTACAAAAATAGTTACTATTACTTTTTTCTATATATGAGGTCATGCTTTTTTCAACATTTCAGATTAATTTCTACACAAAAGACCCAGAAGTGGAAATACTGGTTTCGAGCCCGGCAAAGATTTCTGCCAAATTACTTTCCTAAAAGTAATAACGACTCACTCCAGAAACCTGCAGAGGACAAGTGACCCATGTATCATTATTTCTCAAGGGTGAATCAGTGCCTGAAGACTGTGTAGAAAACCAAAAACCCATTTCCATAGAGTCAATTCCTACTCATAGCGACCCCATAGGATGAAGTAGAACTGCCTCATAGGGTTTCCAAGGAAGGCCTGGTGGAGTTGAACTGCTGACCTTTTGGTGAGCAGCCAAGCTCTTAACCACTGCACCACCAGGGTAGGAAGGGCTGTAAATATGAAGGATGTTGTTTCCAACCAAACTCCTACACCAGTACAGAGGCAGCTGGAATTTTTCAGTCCACACCCCTGCAAACAAAAGAAGGTAGAGGTAATTACCTTGTCTTTGCTTGGTCCAGAATCACCTACTCATCGGAATATCTACTGCCTGACTTTCCATGTTATTTTCCTAGAACTTGTGTCTGGCATAATGAAATGTAACCACAGAATGCACCATGGAGCCATGTCTGGGTTCCACTCATCTCTGAGTTAGCCAGCCCTAGGTAGTTCAGCGATAGAATGTTTGCCTTCCATGTGGGAAACCAGGGTTTGACTCCTCAGCCAATGCACCTCAAGTGCAGCCACCACCCGTCTGTCAGTGGAGGCTTGGGTGTTGCTATGATGCTGAACAGAGTTCAGCAGAACTTCCAGACTAAGACGGACTAGGAAGAAAGGCCTGGCCATCTACTTCTGAAAATCAGCCAGTGAAAATCCTATGGATCCCAACCGTCTAATCTCCAACCGATCATGGTGATGGCACAGGACCCCACAGCGTTTCATTCTTTTGTTCCTGAGATCACCGTGAGGGATGACTCAGTGGCAGCTAACAACAACGAAGCTTTATCCCAGCACCTTCAGCCCAGCAGACGTGTCCCTCCTTCTCCTTCCATCCTTATCTCCTGTTGGATACCCTTCTGACCTCCAAGGCACTTCTCTCAGTAGAATTTGCTACCTTATTAACCCTACCCACTTTCCTTTACACTTTCTCTCTCCTTCCACTCACATCTTTCCTATATTGAGGAGCAACAAAATAAAATCCTCTCCAAAAGATTCTTGTTGATTTGGGGGTGAGTCCTCCCCAGAAATGGATATGTAATTATATTTTAAAGATGCTACAAAAATATGCTAATGTTTCCTTCAGGAATTTAGTAGTCCATAAATTAGGGGCAAGGAATTGGATTTCTTGAAAGTCGAAGATAAACCTTAAAACCTCTGATGGTTAGATGAGAAGGGATAATTGGAAAAATCGGGGGTAGGGGTGGTGGCTGAAGGAGATCTAGCTGTTGAGAAGGCAGAGGGAAGTTAACATGAGTGGTACAAGTAGCTCAGTATGTATTCATGTTCTGGACATGTGGAAAGAGTACCACATTCAAAATGAAAGTTAGTAAAGGAATTTCTGGGGTTATTCCTTACAGTCTATGGTACCGAACCAGGGGAAGCCTAGGGGATCAGATGGCTGTGAGGAAAATAGCTTCAGTTAGAAATCCAAGGAGTGAGCCTGGGGCTCAGACAAAGTACGGAGAGAACTAAGAAATAGAACAGAGCCATATATGAGTCAACTTGTAAGATGGGAAAGTGACTCCAACGGAGAGAGAGAAGAGGGTTTGGAAGAGTTGGCTATCTTCCCAGTGCTTGGTTAAAAGAATTTTGTAAGACTGAGTGTCTGAAATGTTCCTGATGTTAGTACATCTCTCTCTCTCCATCTAAAGGGAGGATGTTGTTGTTGTTAATTGCTATTGAGTTGGCTCTGATTCATGGCAACCTTATGTACAATATAATGAGATATTGCCTGGTCCTGCGCTGTCTTCACGATCATTGGTATGCTTGAGTTCATTGGATAAGAGGATTCACTAGAAAGGATAGCTCTAATAAAGAGAAAATGAGAGTTTCATCTACAAGAGCTGAACTTCCAGAAGTGGGATCAGCCCAGTGGGTCTTCCATAAGATACCAACTCCATAGCAGAGGCCCCAAACAACCCACCTTTTCCTGCCTTCAGGCCTGAGCACCCGATAAAGATTCAATGAATACAACAGTCTAACGAACTCCTTGCCTGGCAGTGTGGTGGATGCCGGACATAGAAAGACAGACTCCATCTCTGCCCCTCATTAAAGCACACAGCTTAATGTAACGAGGCATCTGAACATCAAGGAGAAGCATTCAGCCCAAGGTGGAGAGAACAGAGGTGGAATGAAGGGGATGAAAGAGCATAATAGAAAATTCTAGAGAAATCCTAGTGTAGGGTTACTCAAAGTGTGCTCCACAAGCTGACACAAGATCTTACAGAAAGCTAACAAGGATTTAGAAACTTTTAGAGCAATTTGATGGAGTAATTGTATGTCTACTAAATCTAATAACAATTATTAAAATTGGGCTTCTATTTTGCATGTCTTTTTAAATTTAATTTCTGTTGTATTCACTTTGAATTTTATTTTCAACAATATCAGCCCATAATTGATTAGGAAAAAAATTTTTTTTTTTTTAATTTCCTCTGTTACTACAAATAGTTTGACAATCTCTGTCCTCAGGGGCACAATAGCTCAACTAAGAGTGACTAACATTTTTTGCTAAAACTGGGAAAGTCCCAGGCAAACTGGGACAAGCTGGTCACCCTAGAAGTGTTTAATTTGAAGAAAAAAGTAGCTTCATGAGAGACTAGATCAGATGAAGGTAAAGTAAAAATCAAAAAATAATAATAGAAAAGAATTTCTCCAAGATGAAGAGGGATTTTAGTCTTCAGCTCAAGAGGGTTCATTAGTGGTGAGTTAAAATTATTGAAAAGAGAGCCACAGCTAGCTATGTCCTGATGAATTTTCTTAAATTCCAAATCTCAAGAGAAAAAGTCCTACAAGATGATAAATACACAGCAAACTAAAATGAACAAAATAAATTAATAAAGATGTGAAACACACCACTTCATAAAGTCATGTTCCTTTAACAAAAAAAGATCTTTGCTTTAGTCTGAGGCTTTAAAAGCTTGCAAGCAGCCATCTAAGACACATCTATTGGTCCCATCCCATTCCGAGCAAAGGAGAATGAAGAAAATAAAAGACACAAGGAAAATATTGGTCCAAGGACTAATGGACCACATGAGCCACAGCCTCCACCAGCCTGAACCAAGAAGAACTAGATGGTGCCCGGCTACCACCACCAACTGCTCTGACAAGGATCACAATATAGGGTCCCAGACAGAGCGAGAGAAAAATGTAGAACAAAATTCAAATTCATAAAAAAGATCAGACTTACTGGTCTGACAGAGACTGGAGAAACTTCTGAGACTATGGGCCCAGGCACTCTTCTAACTCAGAACTGAAGCCACTTCTGAAGTCCACCTTTCAGCCAAAGATTGGACAGGCCTATAAAACAGTAACACATGTGAGGAACTTGTTTTTTGGATCAATCAAGTATCCAAGACCACGTGGGCAACACCTGCCCAAAAGCAAAGATGAGAAGGCAGGAAGAGACAGGAAAACTGGATGAATGGAAATGGGGAACCGGGGTGGACAGGGGGAGAGTGCTGACACAATGCAGGGATTGCAACCAATGTCACAAAACAATTTGTGTATAAATTTTGAATGACAGACGAATTTGCTCTGTAAACTTTCACCTAAAGCACAATAAAAACCAAAAATATCTTTGTTTCAGCTTTATCAAGAGAGAAAAGAAATGAGGAAGAATTGTCCTTTATATGCAAATATAACCATAAGGATAAAAAAGAAAGAAAACAATACCAAGGAAAAGTTAAAAAAAAGTACGAACATGTTAATATTAAGAATTAACTTAATGTTTTTTTTTTTTTAATTTGGCATCAAATTTGGCTCTAAAGTTCCTAGTTGCAGGTTGGAGGAGGTTAGGGATCACAATCATTAAAATCATTGTTATTAAAAAAAATAATAAATTGCTGTTATGATGACAAAGGAAGAAGCATATGAGTTACTCAGCAGGACATTTTTCCCCCGGTGCTGTAAGCTAAAACAAATTCTCTCAAAGGGTTTAATACTGGGGGCATCCTCAGTACCGTTTTTCACCAAATGTAGGAGTGAATGTCACATACCTGCTCCTTGCAGGGATCCTCGTTAAAGTCAGTGGAGGGTTTCAAGACGGATAAAGACACTATAGCCTAAAGGCCTTATTTGATCCAAAGACAGAACTTACAGTACCATAGAGGAGTCAGTGAATAGCATGCCACTAAGTGTTCTCTGAATATTATTTCTTGCAGCCAGGCTTGTTTGTTGTTGTTTGGTCCCGTCGAGTCTGTTCTGACCCTATGTACAACAGAATGAAACACTGCCCCGTCCTGTGCCATCCTCATGATGGTTGTTATGCCTGCGCCATCCTCACCATGGTTGTTATGCCCTATCCAACCAGCTACCCAAATTGCTACATCACCCCCTGAGACTCTGTGAATCATAGTTTATAAACAGCTATTCATAGATACAGGTATTTCCCCTGGGTATTTTATGTGAGGCTGCTAAAGGGCAACTTTAATTATTATTATTATTATTATTATTATTATTATTATTATTATTATTATTATTATTATTATTGCTTTGCTGAGGAAGGGCAGGGATGAGAGAGAGTCCACTTGGGAAGGAAGGCTAAAGACGTCCCTTGCAGAGAGGCAAAGAAAAGCCAACCTTTGAAGAAAGGCCTTCCTAAGGAACAAGGGCTATGTGGTCCTACAGCCTGCCATAACCAAGGTGCCAAGACTTGGTGCCAAGAATAAACACTGTAATCCTGGTTGATGAAGAGCAACAGGCCCCAAATAGATTTCAGGATGAAAGATCAAAAAACCGTCTACTTTTCTGTTTCTATGTTGCTGCTTTTCAAGCCTGCTTGTTGTTGTTAGGTGTAGTCGAGTCAGTTCTGACTCCTAGTGACCCTGTGTACAACCGAACAAAATATTGCCCGGTCCTGCACCATCCTCACAATTGCTACGCTTGAGCTCATTGTTGCAGCCGCTGTGTCAGTCCACCTGGTTGAGGGTCTTCCTCTTTTTCGCTGTTTAATAACAGATAATTTGAGGTCTCACAATGTGTGAAGAAGAAGTTACTCTGGTATTCTTCATTGCTGATTGAGGGTATATAAAAATTCCAGATTCAAATATAAAAATAAGGTGAACTTTGTGTACCCAACCCATTCAGGACTGATATTAGCATTGGACATCAAACTCATGTGAGATGGAGCTATTATGTTTCACGTAATAAATATTATTTTAGAAGTTTCCATATACTTCTTATAGAATTTGACATTTTTATTAATTTTATTTCTCTTCTGGCACTCTCAGAGCCCTGGTGGTGCGGTGGTTAAGAGCTCGGTTACTAGCCCAAAGGTCAGGAGTTCAAATCCACCAGCCGCTCCTTGGAAACCCTATGGGGCAGTTCTACTCTGTCCTGTAGGGTCACTATGAGTTGGAATCGATTCAATGGCAACAGGTCTGGCACTCTCAATAAATTTAATAAATATTATAACTTATATTCATTAATGCAAAATGGAATTCTTTTTTTTAACCGAGTGTATTGTTGAAATACCCAGTCCTAATAATTTGAACATAGAAAAACTTTTTTCACATGCAATATGTTTGAAAAAGCAAAAATCAGACTGCAAATCAAGTGGAGTGATACTTGTGATACTTGTCCTGGCTCCATAAAAATTAGTTTTCTTCTCTATAGTATCATCACATAAACCTGGTTTCAGTTTGATAAAAGTGTTGGAGGAATAAGGGAGCCACAGTCTTTCTTTTCTCATATTCAGTATTTAGAAGTACAGCAAGGAAGAAAAAAGGAAGGCTTACAGAGGCTGTACTGAGAATCAGGCTCTATGTTATATGTTACTCATGTAAGAAAGGCTCCTATTTTCCTAACACATTTAAACATATGTAAAGTGACTCAAGTGTCTACCTTATTATCAATGCATTTGCCTCTTGGGAACTGTCATGGATTGAACTGTGTCCCCCAAAAATGTGTGTCAACTTAGCTAGGCTATGATTCCCAGTATTGCGTGATTGGCCACCATTTTGTCATCTGATGTGATTTTTCTATTTGTTATAAATCCTACCTCTATGACGTTAATGAGATGGGATTAGAGGCAGTTATGTTAATGAGGCAGGACTCAATCTACAGGATCAGGTTGTATCTTAAGTCATTCTTTTGAGATACAAAAGAGAGAAAGGAGAAGAGAGACGGGGGGGTCTCAGACCACCAAGAAAGTAATGCCAGGAGCAGAGCTCATCTTTTGGACCTGGGGTTCCTGTGCAGAGAAACTCCTAGACCAGGGGAAGATTGATGACAAGGACCTTCCTCCAGAGCCAGCATAGAAAGAAAACCTTCCCCTGGATTCAGACTTCTAGCCTCCTAGACTGTGAGAGAATACATTTCTCTTTGTTGAAGCCACAAACTTGTGGTATTTCTGTTACAGCGGCACTAGATGACTAAGATAGGAACTATCTTACATTATATCATCATCCACCCTAAAACAGTGTCTTTATCCCTGTTTTTATCTTTATTGACTCCTAATCGTGACATACCAGTTTGGTTGGTTATATCACTATCACAGTTACGTCACCTTTTCAGAACTTCATTTCATATCCCTTGGTACACTAAAATTGTAAAATTCAGTTGTCTGTCCCTCCATCTGCTTGCTGCTGCTAAACCTCCAATCTTTATTTTATTTTATTTTTACATTAATTGACTTACAATTATGTAAGCATGCCTTACTTAAGTTTTATTCTATGTGGGGAAAAACAGACAGAAAGCTGATGAAATGAGCATCTTTAATCATCAGGCCCCAAGGTTAACCCTCTAGAAGAATGGAATCTCATTAAATTTATAACACAGAGAAGCATTCCAGTGCAAGAATGTTTTCTGGGTCTCTCAACTCGTTCTCTTTATAACTTTGCCTCAATATTTCAGACAGAGACAGTTAAGCAATTGTCGAGAGGCCTGCACAACTTGGAAATGGTGCCTCCCTCCCTAATGATCTATGGCAGTTGTATTGCACACGGATTGCACAACAAAGCTTTCCATTTTCCTCCTTTTTTTTTTTCTTTATCATGTGCCAATTAGGCCTTTTTTTCTTCTTCTTCTTCTTCTACTTCGCTCCCTTAAAACCTCACCCTTCTCATCTCTTATGCTTTTATCTACCTGACATGAAAAAAAAAAAAAAACCCAAAAGAAAGCAAGTTACTAACTACATGCCCCAAAACCCCAAATAAACATGATATAATTAGCCACATAAACATGAATAAACATGATATAATTAGCCACATAAAGACGACCTACATCTCCTGCCTTGAAAGCCTTCCAGCAATTTACACACCAAAGCTCGAGTTTTCTACAAACATTTCCCTGGAAAGGTCCCTGAACGGCATGTGATCTTTCCACTGTCGACAAGCTTCCTTGATCAGGTGTCACCCAACTGACCTGCTTTTCTCCACCTTTATTCTCAAGACAATGTTGTCTCAACAGACAATCCACTAAGTCCTGGTTTCACTTCACTGAATTTCATTCGCAGCCCTATCCCCACACAAGTCCTGCCACATGCACTCGTTGCTCACATACTTTTTATTATCCCCTGGTGATTCTCATCGGGCCTCTTTGTGGCCGTGAAACTCCATGGTCATTTCCCCCCAGTGTTCTCCTCCAATACTCTGGCTGTATGGAGCTTGGCTTCAGGTTACTCATCACCTCAACTGCATTTTTAGTCTCCAGTTGGCTGGGAGCCAGTCCTCTGCTCTCTGTCCCATGCTCACCTTGTAAGCTACCTATCCAAGTCATCATCTTTATTCATATTTCTTTCCCTATTGAGAAAATAAACCCAACCAGAGGCAATGAAGATGCATGACAGGGGGAGAAAAGCACAGGGACTTAGGGATGCTTTTAAATCATAGAATCTAAGAGCAGAAGGCACCCTAGATGCCATCTAGTCCAGTTTCTTCGCTTTAGAGATGAGAAAGCTGGAACCTCAGAGTCTAAAGCTACAGGAGGTTCAAAGGAATTACCCTCAGAGCTGCTGGAAGAGCATTTCTAAGTGGTTCAAATCACTGACTTTGGAATCATACAGATCTGGGTTCAAATCCCAGCTGGCTGGTCTTACGCATTTAGTTTAAGCTCTCTGATCTGCAATATTTTTACCTATTAAAATGGGATGGTAACACCTATCTTACTGGGCTGTTCAGTAGGGTATACAGTTGTCATTAATTATTAACTAGAATCCAGCTCTACTGACTTTTAGGTAAATGCTCTTTATAAGGTAATGCTGTTATTACAGTGGTAGGGCCAGTCTTCCAAGATTTCATTTCTAATCTTTACTAACGGTGGTGTGACTGTGAACAAATTATTTATGAAGCTGTGCTTCAGTAGATTAACCCATATTATAAAAAAAAAAAAAAAAACTAGTGCCATCGAAAAGCTAATAATAATACCTAGTACAGTGAAACCTGTGAGAGCCAGAACTCAATGGAACTGCCTTGTTTTTCTGGGTCTCCCAGGCTTTCCGCCTCTGACAGGGTGCAGTCTCACCACTTTTCTATCCCTCTCTGCTAGTGGAAAATATTTGAATTTTCCTCTTCTGACAGGTTTCCACCTTACACAGGTTCCAGCTCTTGCAGGTTTTACTGTATATAGGTAGCTGTGAGGATTAAACAGTAATCTTTGTAAACACAGCATTTCACACAGTGTCTGGCAGAGAGGAAACAACAAAACATTGAATAGTTCCATGAAGTCACAAATACCTAGAGCAAATACATGAATGGTCAGGATAACTTCCCTACACATGCCCCCAGAAACAGATCCAAGTATATACTTGATTCTCCTTGGTCCACAGTGCCCACGTTAATTCATCCAAAAAAGCCCAAAACCAAGCCCGTTGCCACTGAGTCAATTCCAATTCATAACGACCCTACAGGACAGAGTAGAACCACCCCGTAGGGTTTCCAAAGAGCAGCTGGTTGATCCAAACTGCCAACCTTTCGGTTAGCAGCTGAGCTCTTAATCACTGCGCCGTCAAACCAGGCCTTAACCGACAGGTAGCATTAGAGCCTGTGGAGACAGAAGAAAAGATGTTTTCCACCAAAGAAACACTATGACCAAAGAAAAGCGCAGAGAAAGCACACAGCACGTCTCTTAACTGCTAAGTAATTAATTCCAATTGGCCTTCCCTCCTGTAGTATCATCCCCTCCTGTCTATCGTCTTAGCTTCTGCCAGAAGAGTCTTCTAAAATACTAATTTGAATATGATTAGGATCCTTCCCATTGAACAGTTCCCTCTCAAATTCAGCATAAAGTCCCACCCCCTTTGTAAAACCTTCCAAGCCTGGCACCATCTCTGCCTGTCTTGCCAGCCTCAATTCTTGCACTCTGCCAGTTGCCCTCCCCTGAACCATTCGCACTTCTCTGAGTCATCTCGGTCACCTTCAGCCCTTTGCATGGGCTGTTTCTGGGCCAGCAACACTACATCTCTTACTTGGACTTCAAGACTCAGCTCAGAGGTTGCTTGTAGGAAGTCTTTGGTGAAACCCTTTGCCCACTCCCAGCACCCCCACCCAAGAGCAGAGTTCCCCCTCTTTTACCTCAAGCCCAGCTGGTAACACATGGTATCCCATCTTTGTATCTTTCTCTCTCTAGAATGCCAGTGTCCTGAACAGAGGCTGGACCTCTCATAGTGCCCACTGTGTGCCAGGCACTGTTGTAGCAACCGGGAATACAAAGAAGAAGGGAGACATAGTCCTTGATGTCACAGAGATTCAGTCCATTGGGCTAAGTCAGACAGTTTACAAATAGATAAAGGCATAGATAAAAATGTTCAGATAGCGACAAGCGCTAGGACGATAATAAACCAGAGCAATGTGCTAAAGAGTAGCCAGGATGGGAGAGACGACATGAGATGAAGTGGTTTAACCCTGGCATTTGAGCAGAGAAGGGATGAGGAGCCCACCAGCTCTGGGAATATCTGGGGCAAGACTGTTCCAGGCTGAGCAAACAGTAAGAGCTCATAAATGATTTTTGAGTGAAAGAAGAGATCGGTAGGGATCTAGTTCAAGGATGTAAAGGGGACTCAAACTCCTCCCATACAGAAATCAGAATTACACTAACATTTTAGTTTGGGAACATAAGACATGGAAAAGCAACAAACTTATCAGGTCCATTTCAGACTGGGGGATTTGGGGGTGGTGGTCAGGGGCTAGGCTGCACTAGTGACCTGAGGGTGAAGCAGCTTTCTATAAATTAACATTTCCTGAAGGATTTATTCTAGAAACACTAGACTACTCCCTGGAGTCACCATGAAGTCTCAGTCTGGGAAACACTGTACCTCTTAACTCTTTCCCCAACCCTTCTACCACCAGGGCAATGACAGTGTACTTTAGCATATTACAGGCTCTGATAGCCCAGCATTTGGGACGTCTGGTTAACTTGCTTGAACCTATCATACTCCAAATTAACTTGACCACCGTATGTTTTTGGTTGTGTTTTTCTAAGCATAACACTGCTTCCATCCCATGAACCAGCATTTTGTGAAAAACGCTTTGGAAAGCCCTGGGTTAAATCACTTCTCACAGCCCACAGGCCTTATAGCAGTAATTTCTAGCTTCAAGTTCCATTTTGTTCAGTGGAAACACTAAATGAATAAGGTAATATGATTTTCAGAAAGATAGAACAGGTAGTTTCATTTGCACACGAGAAAGTAAACGATATGAGAGTCAATGAATCGAATTTAACATTTATTTACCTCAAGATAATCTCAACGGAGCTAAAAATGGTTAATACATGTAAGGAAAAATATGTGTAAATATATACTAATATAATTCTGTGAAAAATAAGCAATCTAATCAGTAAAGGCTAGAGTCCAATTTGAATACATTTATATGCACTGCGGACTAGTCGGGCTTTTAAATGAAAATTAGTAATTTCTGCTCAGCCAAGTACAAAAAAACTAAGTTTACTCCTCACAAACCCATCTCGATTATAACCATTTTAAATGGTAGAACTATTAAGCACTTTAATTCTAAAAAATTAAATACATTATATTTTATAATAATATAGATACTTAATGGAGGAAAAAAATCGATGTCAAAGGCTAATTAACACCACTGACACTCTGCAGTAGCTGAGAATAAGTTCCCCCAGTACCAGGCTATATTATGATATATTTAAAGTCCATTTGGAAAACTGGCTTTACACTTCCCAATTCATTCTATCCTAATACATCTAACCCTACCAAATGGTTGTTCTAATCATATGAAAATGTTAAATATCAATCATAAAGCAGCACTCTTACAATTTGTGTATTTTCTGTATGTTATACAGCAATAAAATTTGTATTTATTATATATAATTATTATTCCTGTTATAAACATAGGAATATTTCCATGAGAAAGTGTTATATGGGTGCATTGGTGGCTCAGTGGTAGAACTCCTACCTTGCACGCAGGAGACTTGGGTTTGAATCCCAGCCAATACACCTCATGCGCAGCTACCACCCATCTGTCAGTTGTGAATTGCGTGATTCAGGAGAGGTCATGGAACGAGGGATGTCATTGCTGATGTCAGATGGCTCCTGGCTGAAAGCAGAGAATATCAGGAAGATGTTTACCTGTGTTTTATTGACTATGCAAAGTCATTTGACTGTGTGGATCATAACAAATTATGGATAACATTGTGAAGAAGGGAAATTCCACAACACTTAATTGTGCTCATGAGGAACCTTTACATAGATCAAGAGGCAGTTGTTCGGACAGAAAAAGGGGATACTGATTGGTTTAAAGTCAGGAAAGGTGTGTGCAAGGTTATATTCTTTCACCATACCTATTCAATTTGTATGCTGAGCAAATAATCCAAGAAGCTGGACTATATGAAGAGAACAGGGCATCAGGATTGGAGGAAGACTCATTAACAACCTGCGATATGCAGATAACACAACCTTGCTTGCTGAAAGTGAAGAGGACTTGAAGCACTTACTGATGAAGATCAAAGACCATGTCTTCAATATGGACTACACCTCAACATAGAACAAAAATCCTTACAACTGGACCAATAAGCAATATCATGATAAATGGAGAAAAGATTGGCACTGTCACAGACCACATTCAATGTCCATGGAAGTAGAAGTCAATAAATCAAAACGCACATTGCATTAGGCAAATCTGCTGCAAAAGACCTCTTCAAAAGCCAAGATGTCACCTTGAAGACTAAGGAGTACCTGAGCCAAGCCAGGGTGTTTTCAATCACCTCATATGCATGTGAAAGCTGGGATGATAAATAAAGAAGACCGAAGAATTGACACCTTTGAATTGTGGTGTTGGTGAGGAATACTGAATATACCACGGACTGCCAGAAGAATGAACAAATCTGTCTTGGAAGAAGTACAGCCAGAATGCTCCTTAGAAGTAGGGATGGTGAGACTTCATCTCATGTACTTTGGACATGTTATTAGGAGGAACCATCCCTGGATAAGGACCTCATGCTTAGTAGAGGGTCAGCAAAAAAGAAAAAGATCCTCGAAGAGATGGATTGACACAGTGGCTGCAACAATGGCCTCAAGCATAACAACAATTGTAAGGATAGCACAAGACTGGGCAGTGTTTCGTTCTGTTGTGCGTAGTGTTTAACTATGAGTCCGAACTGACTCGACGGCACCTAACAATAAGATGCTGAACAACTTTCAGCGGAGCTTCCAGGCTAAGACAGACTAGAAAAGGCCTGGCAATCTACTTCTGAAAATCAGCCAATAAAAGCCCCACGGGCCACAATAGTCCGGTCTGCAACCAGTCATGAGGATGGAGCGGGAACAAGCAGCATTTCCATTCCCTTCCACTGTGTATGGGGTTGCCATGAGTCGGGGGTAGCTCTATGGAAGCTAACGATAACAACATCATAATGTTAAATAAAAAGAAGGATGCAAAGTCCTAGAATGAACACCCCCATCCCTAGTTAAAAGGACAAGGACAGGGACAGCAGGATGAACGTATAGAAGACGGAATGGAGTGGAGTGGAGCGGAGTGGAGAAGCTATTCTCTCTGAGGGTTGAGCCTTTTATTTTATTTTTTGTACTTTTTCTACATTCCCTGTATTTCCTTAACTGAACATATCACCATTGCAGTAAAAAAAAGATAAATATTATCTACACATTCCTGCCAGGATTTATGCAAAAAGAATAAACCAAACTTACCAACATACCCATTGCCTTCAGGTCAGTTCCAACTCACAGTGATCCTGCAGGACAGAGTATAACTTCCCCATAAGTTCCAAGGAGCAGCTGGTAGATTTGAACTGCTGACCTTTTGGTTAGCAGCCGAGCTCTTAACCACAACAGTTTCTACACCAACATAGGGGAAAAACAAAACAAACAAATTCTTTGCTGTCTAGTCGATTCCAATTCACAGCGACCCTATAGGACAGAGTAGAACTGCCCCATAGGGCTTGCAAGGAGCGGCCGATAAATTCCAACTGCTGAGCTCGTAACCATTGCGCCACCGAGGCTCCAGTCAAGCAAAAGAGCCCTAGAAAATCGAGTCAAAACATCAACCAGATATGAAATCTGTATTTCACGATATGAAATAAATATTTTATATTTATATGTGTGTATATATATACATAGCCCTACTGGCACAGTGGAGCCCTGGTGGTGTAGTGGTTAAGAGCTCTGCTCCTAACTGAAAGGTCAACAGTTCGAATCCACCAGCTGCTCCTTGAAAACCCTATGGGGCAGTTCTACTCTGCCCTACAGAGTCACAGTGAGTAGGAACCGACCTGAGGGCAACGGGTATGTTGCTAAGTCTGGTTTATTCTTTTTGATTGAGGAGCTGTGAATAAACGTGGGTAAAGGTGGCCAGGAAACCCTGGTGGCCTAGTGGCTAAGAGCTACAGCTGCTAACCAAGAGATCGGCAGTTCAAATTCTCCAGGCGCTCCTTGGAAACTCTATAGGGCAGTTCTACTCTGTCCTATAGGGTTGCTATGAGTCGGAATCGATTTGACGGCAGTGGGTTTGGGTTTGGTGGTTTAAATGTGGCCAACAAATGACTCTTTCTTCAGTACTGAAACTTTTTGCTGTAGAACCATCGGAATAACTGCCTCATTTTGGCGGTAAAATCTGGGCGTATCAGTAGCTCACCTACCACTCGAACAGCAGATTAGTCCATTTTTCTTCAAAAGTAAGAAACAGGTGAAAGAGTGTTTTCTTATCCTCTTCTTTCCCTTTTTCTTCCTCTTACATTGTCTGTTCTTCCACCTCTCTCCCTTTCTTCTGTCTTTTCCTAGGACTGACTTCGGCTGCCCTGGTGGGCTACTCTTCTCCCCTTTCTCCTAACTGGCCTCAGTCCTGGGGGTGCAGGTGGGGCTGGAAAGTCCCAGTCCTGGTTCTCCTGGCGTTCTGGATTCACCAGCTGAAGCGGTGCCCCCACCCCCTTAGAGCTGAAGACTTGCTCTAGTCGCTCTAAAATTGGAAGTTGAAAGAGGGAAGGAAAAGCAATTCTGTTTCTTCTTCCCACCCCAGCTCCACCCCTTTCCCTCAACCCCTCCCCCAGGGCCTAAGTATGGGTCAGAACGAAGGCAGCTGCCCCCACCGGGAGGCGGGCAGGCTCACGCCGACCAAGCTTTCCACGCGGTCGGTCACAGAGCAGTGGGGAAAAGGGAGGGGTGACGCAATTTCTAATCGGCCTGCTAGGAGTGGGGGACCAGAAAGTTATGAGAGAGAAAAAATCCCGACGGTGGAATGGAGCTTGCATCAAAGTGAGAGTGGCCCTTCTCGCTTACAGTCATATAAAGTGCGAACCAGGAACTGTGCCTGTTGCGAAAGAACAATAAATGACTGTCCGAATGAGGTGATGTATGTAGCCAAGTGGTGTGAAAACCTTGAAATTATCCAAATAACAGAGATTACGAATATGATTTTAGATGCTCTAGGGACTTGTGTCTTTCAAAGGGGTACGAAACCTCAGGAAAATTCACAGGGATCCTAGAAATTCCCCCAGCAGAAACTCCGAAACCTACATCTAGAGTTTCCACTTCACAGGGACTAGGAAGGTAGGTGGGGACAGGGGGAGTTTCCGCGGGGTCTGGCAGAGGAGAGCAGAAAGGTCAGCTCCTCCCAGCCTGCAACTGTCTGAAATCCCCTCCATGTCAACAGGAGGCTGGAAGACTCAGGGCACCCAGGATGAGACCTCAGGCCAGAGCCAGGGAATGGAGAATTGCCCTGCAGGGACTGAGGGAAGCTGCTTTTCTGATCCTGCTGTTTTACCAGCCCCCCAGCACAGAAACATGGCAAAATTAGATAGGGAGGTAAGAAAATGGCCTGAGGATGCCACTAAAAAAACCCAGTTGTTGTGGAGTTGACGTCTACTGGTGGTGACCTCATACGTGTCAAGAGCAGAGCTCTTCTCCATAGGGTTTCAGTTGCTGACTTTTCAGACATAGATAGCCAGGTCTTTCTTCTGAGGTGCCTCTGGGTGGACTCCAACCTCCAACATTTGTTAGTGCTTGGGGGCTGATGAGATTCAACTCTTTGATACCTAAGGGGTATGTAGGGTGGGGTAGAGAACAAAATGATTTGATAAGAAATCTGTAAAGGCAGATGAAAGGGACAAGATAGGAGATGTACACATTGTACAAGTGCTACCTGTAGAAAAGTGCTTATCAGCAGGAAGAGAGGCACTGAAAAAAAAAAAAGTGGGTAAGGATAAAGACCAAAAAGAAAACCAAACCCGCTGCCGTCAAGTCGATGCCAACTCATAGCGACCCTATAGGACAGGGTAGAACTGCCGCATAGAATTTCCAAGGAGCACCTGGTGGCTACAAACTGCTGACCTTTTGGTTAGTAGCTGTAGCACTTCACCACTACGCCACCAGGGTTTACCAGAAATAGAGAAGGAGGAAAACAGTCTCCGAAAGAGCGGAATTCACTTCTGACCACAAACGGAGACCCAGATGGAAAGGAGATTCAGACAGTGTCCAGGCCCAATCGTTACCTAGTTTGGGGTGCCGTAATTATATTGGGTTGAGGGTTTTCTTTTTTAAAATAAATGAACCATCAATGAACCAAACTATTTTTTAGAACTTTTTATTATGGAAAATTGAACTTACAAAAAAAGTAAATGGAATACAGTAATGGCCTCTACAGTCATATTGCTCTAATCCAGCAATTCACAAATCCTGGCCAGTCGTGCCTCATCCAGCCTCCATCCATTTCCACCCTTCTCATATTAGTTTAAAGCATATTCCAGACACTGTACCACTCTATCCATAAATATTACCATATCACTAAAGGATAATTATTTCTTTTCTTCTTTTAAAAATAACCACAATATCATTATTATAGCTATAAAAATTATTTCGTAATGTCATCAAACATCAGTGGATAGTTTAAAGTCATCTCTACCTTAAATCCTCTCCTACGGCTGTACCCACAAGTCCTTACACATTTTAAAATAATTTGGCAGTGCGAGAAAAACTTTACAAGAGACTGGATCGGGAGGTAAAACTGTTTGAGGAAATCTGGGAAGGACAAAGAGACCCAGCAAGAGAGGTGGTACTACACAGTTGCCCATATGGCAGAAGCTGGGAAATAGAGACCAGATATCCTGTAAGACTCCGTACAAAGCTCTAGAAGAGCCTGCGGCAATCACTAGACGTCAAAAAGCCAATATCTGAACTGCTCTCTGTGACAGCAGAGAATTTTTTTTTTAAGGTCAGCATTTCGAATACACCAGGCGCTCCTTGGAAACCGTATAGGGTAGTTCTACTCTGTTCCTATGGAGTCGCTCTCTATGAATCAGAATCAACCCCGTGACAATGAGTTTTTGAGGAGCCCTGGTGATAAAAGGGTTAAAATGCTCAGCTGCTAACTGAATGGTTGGCGGTTGGAATCCGCCAGCCACTCTGTGGGAGAGAGATGTGGCAGTCTGCTTCTGTAAAGGTTGATGGCCTTAGAAACTCTACGGGCAGTTCTGCTCTGTCCCATAGGGTCGCTATGATCAGAATTGACTTGACGGCAGTGGGTTTGGTTTTTTTGGTTTAAGTAATGGGAAAAAGAATGTTCTCTATCCTGCCTACCCCAGCAATTATGAAGGTTCTGATGGTGTGTCCTCGACAGTAAAAACTTTGAGCGAACACCACAGAGTGTTTGTAAATGACACATGCAGCCTATTATACTCATATATTATATACATCAAAAGATATTTTAAAAACTGATACTTTTACAGGATGAGATAAAAAAGTAGAAACAGAGTTCTCACATTGTTTCTACACTCCAGCAGATTTTCACGGGCCCCTCACTTTGGAAATCACTGTGTTGAATTCTCAGAGTTATCTCAAGAGAAGCCTGAAGTCGGTGACTATGGAGTCAGGTGTGGTGGTTGAAAATGAGCCTGGCGACACCTGTATAGAGGACAGAAAAGGTCAGTGGTCCCAACCCTGTTGTAGGAGTCAGGTTTTTTGAAGTGTAAACACTCAGGTCCCACCCCATGCCGGATCAAATCAGTAATTCTGGGGGCGAGGTCTGGGCACAGAGATTTTTTTTAAATTCCCCAGGTGATTCTAATGTGCAGCCAGGGTTGAAAAACCACTGGTACAGGTGTTCAAATAAAACTGCTGGTTAAAGCCAGTATATTAATTCTCTCTAAAAAGTGCTTTATTCTACTACTTTCCCATCTAAGAGTGGAAAAATGTTTCACTTGCCACGTAAAAAAAAAAAAAGGGTGCAGGGAAGTGAGAAGAAAGAGAAGGGAAATAAATTTTAAAGTGAAAACCATACCTAATGAACTAATAGCTCCCCTCAGAAAAGGGTGGTTTTCACTACCGTATTCCACGTACTAAGGTATTATATCTTAAATGGCTCCAATATTTTGACAGACCTTATTTTCATTTAACCAAAAGCACTTACCCTCTTAATAATCATTTAATGACTATTTCATATTGCCATCGTAGTTATTTCAAATGTCAAAATAATTGATTCCGGCTACTTCCATTTTCCTTCTTTTTGATCAAGTTTCTCTCCCCGCTGCGGGGGAGGAAAAACAAGTCTGACCTTAAAAAAAATAAAAAAGCATTTTCTATCTTTGAGGAACTGACTTCATCGAATTATCCTGGAGGGGAAAGCAAATACAAATACGTGAACTACAAGCAGGTGGGAAGCAAAATTCTCCACAATGAATGACACACCGAATCCCACAGGGAAATATGCACCACAATACATTCTTTCTCGCGCTTCCTGCCTGAGGAACACTAAAGACCAGCAAAAAGTCTTGCAGAAATTATTTCCTCAACTGATTTAGCATAGTTATTTGTTTTTTTTTATTTGGTCAGAATGTAAAATCAGCGTCAAATCCACACTCGTATACTGACAAATGTTTATGTGTCTAATCACAACTACCACTTGGCTCCTTAAAATGAAGGTTAAAAGAATCTTGAGCTAGATCCCATTTTATCACAAGCCTGGAAGGCTGAAAATGATGTAGCAAAGCTATCGATTCATTCATCTAAATGAAAAGCCTATAAAATACCAGAGATCGTTAGCCATGTCATTAAATTTCACCATTTTACCAATTCCACAAAAGTTATATTGATATTATCTTTTTTTTAACTTTTTTAAAAAAATATGTTTTATTGTGTTTGTGTTGAAAGTTTACAGAGGAAATTAGGCTCTCATGTAACATATTGTTAAATTCTTTGGAGCCCTGGTGGCACAGTGGTTAAGAGCTTGGCTGCTAACCAAAAGGTCAGCAGTTCCAATCTACCAGCCGCTCCTTGGAAACCCTCTGGGGCAGTTCTACTCTGTCCTATGGGGCCCTATAGGGTTGGTATGAGTCACTCGCTGTGAGTTGGAATTGACTCAACAGCAATGGGTTTTTGGATGCATATTGTTCAGTGATGCTGGTTACATTCTTCACCGTTAACATTATCTTTTGTGCTAAAAGCAAAGTTCATCATCTTCTACAGGATACTTTAAGAAAATAAAATGGCCAATCTAAGCTTATTTTATGATGTTTAAAGAGACTTTTTTTTTTTTTTTAAAGAGACTACAACGAGCTTGTTCCACAAATAGCCCTTATATAAATTCTGAGAAGTCACAAAAGGACTGTGTGTTGGTAGCACATACCTACTATAGATGGCATTGTGCGTTAGACTGGTCACAAGAAGTATTTACCAAATTGGGGGGTAGGTCATTACAAAGGACCTACTAAGCTCTACCTGCTAACCAAAAGGCTGGCAGTTTGTACCCACCAGGCACTCTTTGGGATAAAGATGTGGCAGTCTGCTTCTGTAAAGATTACAGCCTTGGAGGTCCTATGGGGCATATCTACTCTGTCCTATAGAGTGGCTATGAGTTGGAATTGGTCTCAATGGCATCTGACAACGACAGGTTGTCACAACAAACTCCAAGTTAGGACAGATAGGCTGGGATCAGTTAAGTAATGTTGGCTCTTCCATTTCAATTCAACAATTAATATAGTTTTACGATTTTGTTTAGTATTTTAGGTTTTTAAATGGTTTATCATTATTTATTATCCTCTCCTTGAGATGCTTATTGCCATAGTTCAGGACCTCTCACCTGGACTACTCCTAGCTAGTCTCTCGCCTCACTGTAGACCATCCTCCCTGTCAGCAGTGTTCTTCTGACACTCTTAACACCTTGTACCTGCTTTTATGCCATTCTTATCACCATTGTCTACTTCCACGTCTGGATTCCCCTCCCTCCCCCATCAACCCGAAAGAGGAAATGAACTCCTCCAGGGCAATTATAAGAAATCAATCAATAAATCAAAGATGCATTGCATTGGGCAAATCTGCTGCAAAGGACCTCTTTAAAGTGTTCAAAAGTAAAGATGTCACCTTGAAGACTAAGTGTTTTCAATCATCTCATATGCATGGGTAATCTGGACCACGAATAAGGAAGACCAAAGAAGAATTGACGCCTTTGAATTGTGGTGTTGGTGAAGAATATTGAATATACCATGGACTGCCAGAAGAATGAACAAATCTGTCTTAGAAGAAGTACAACCAGAATGCTCCGTGGAAGCAAAGATGGCGAGACTTCATCTCACATACTTTAGATGTGTTATCAGGAGGATCAGCCCCTAGAGAAGGACATCACACTTGGTAGAGTAGAGGGTCAGTGAAAAACAGAAAGACGCTCAATGAGATGGATTGACACAGTGGCTGCAACAATGGGCTCAAGCATAACAACGATTGTGAGGATAGTGCAGGACTGGGCAGTGTTTCATTCTGTTGTACGTAGGGTCACTATGAGTTGGAACCAACTCCATGGCACCTAAAAACAACAAGAGGGCAGTTAACTCTGGCAAAGTCATCTTGGTGTCCCCAGAGTCCAGTAGGTGCTCAATTCAAGGAACTGATGAATTCACCTGAGGAACGATTGAAAGTATTTCTGTTCCTGTTTGAGACAGAGAAAACAGAATAACATAGGAACTCAATGCTCTTTCCCTAGATAAAGGTGCAGAATCTATTTTGCAATGAGCTAATTCCGGAAAAAATAAAAATGTTTACTGGCTGCATTTTTTAAATGTAAAAAATGAAAATATCTTTATTGAATGAAAGGCTTTCAGTGAGAAAATAGGCACTGTGTCCACAGCCACTAAATTGTTAATATCCAAGCAGATTTAAAAAGTATCAACATCAAAACAGAAAAGTAGACGGTTTTCTGACCTTTCATCCTGAAATCTATTTGGTGGCTATCACAAAGCTGGGTAAATGACAGGTTGCTCTTCATCAACCAGGATTATGGTATTTACTCCTGGCCCCAAGTCTTGGCACCTTGGTTATGGCAGGCTGTAGGACCTCATAGCCCTTGTTCCTCAGGAAGGCCTTTCTTGAAACGCTGGCTTTTCTTTGCCTCTCTGCAAGAGACGTCTTTAGCCTTTCTTCCCAAGTGGATTCACTCTCACCCCTGCCCTTTCTCAGCAAGGGAAAAAAAAAAAAAAGAAAGTTGCTCTTTACCAGCCTCACATAAATAATACCCATGGGAAATACCTGTATCTATGAAGAGCTGTTTATAAACTATGATTCACAGGGTCTCAGGGGGTGATGTAGCAATTTGGGCGACTGGTTGGATGGGGCATGTTTTGACTATTCTACCATCTCCAGGCCTTGAGCATTTCTGAACTCTTCTCATGGTACTAGGCCCCATGTAACACATAAACATTCAAGTTATGTCTACAAGACATCAAAATAGTTATCTAATTTGAGCAACTCAATTATTTTTAAAGCATAACCATCTAGGGTACAAGAACCAGTTGTTTTAATTAGATATTTAAATATATATATATTAATTCCCTACCTGATTATGTTAGAGTTTAATAAACTCATTGCCGTTGAGTCAATTCGGACTCATAGTGACCCTGTAGGACAGGGTATAACTGCCCCATGGGGTTTCCAAGGAGCGGCTGGTGGATTCGAACTGCCCACCTTTTGGTTGGCAGCCGAGCTCTTCATCACTGAGCCACCAGGGCTCCAGAGTTTAGTAGATACCATCATAATATGATTCAAATGGTTACTGCTCAGAACCCGTGGAGAGATTACTACCTCAGAGGGGACAGAACTGACATTTTTTGAGCATCTGCCAGGTGCTTTACAGACATAATTTCATTTAATCACTCAGCACTGCTGTGAGGCAGGTATCACAAAACCCATTTTACAGATGAGGAAATTAAGGTGCAGAGAGGTTAGGTCACTTTTCCGAGGTCACATAAATAACCACCGATGGACTTGGAATTTGACCTTAGGCCTTCGTGTCCACAAAGCCAGTGTTTTGTCCTTCTCACCACTCCTCTGCCAGAGGCCCACGGAGTCATAAGGAAGCCAGAAGATGACCAAGGCAATGCCCTTGGGCCTCACGAAGCATGCACAACCACGAAGTGTGGATGGTTATTCCCACACAGCTCCAGGAAAGGAAGTGCCGCCTCTGTTTACAAACTCCTATAGCTCTGGTGGAACAGTGGTTAACAGCTATGGCTGCTAACCAAAAGTTTGGCAGTTTGAATCCATCAGCTGCTCCTTGGAAACTCTATGGGGCAGTTCTACTCTGTCCTAGAGGGTCGCTATGAGTTGGAATTGACTTGATGGCAATGGTTTGATTTGGTTTACAGCTCAGCCCTTACCAGGACACAGCAGCTAGCCAACATCTTGACTTCACAAACACAGCAGTCATCCTAAGACAAATTTCCCCACATTTGGATATTACTAGGCCCCCCATCATCTATACTTTTATGTAGTTAAAAATTTAATTTTCTTTCTTCAAATTAAAGTTCTACATGCAAGTAGTTTACAGAATCCAATATATAAGTTCGTTGTGAAAAAATAGCAGTCCCTTCTTCCACTTCTCTACCAGCACCATTTTCCCCACTCCAAAGGCAACCACATTCAACGCTTTTAGCTGTTTTGTTTCATTGGATTTGTTGGTTGGCTGGTTGGTTGGCGTTTTTGCTGTTTACTTTTACAACTCTAAACCCATTGCCTTCCAGCTGATTCCGACTCGTGGTGGCTCCATGTGTGTCAGAGTAGAACTGCGCTCCACAGGGTTTTCTTGGCTGTAATCTTACGAAAATAGACCACCAGGTTTTTCTTCCACGGTGCCACTGGGTAGGTTCGAACCACCAACCTTTTGGTAAGTAGCAGAGCGCAAATCATTTGCACCACCCAGGGACTTTTCTGCAACTCTAAATATGCTGTGTGTGTTTAGGTTGCTGCTTTGGTTTTTCAGGTGCAGGCAGTTTCCATGACCTCTCCCTGCGGAGTTTGAGGACATAGCTTTGTTTCATCACACCATCTCCCTCCTCAGCACACACGTGCATCCCTCCCATCTCTTTATCCGCGCAATATCATTGAAACATCATTTTGGCTACATCAGTGCTTGCTGTTTCTATCACTGTAGGTATGTAAATGTTATTTATAGCTAAGCCCTGTGGTATATATGCTATAATTCTGCCTCCTCTTCTTTTCTTTTTTTTTGCTCAACTCTTTGTCTCCCTGGAGTTAGTTTTTGTTTGCCGTGCCAAATATTCCATGTACTATTGCTAATTTAACCCCTAACTCACCATCAGCTGTTTAACGTTTTTCTGATAATGTTTAGACACATCAGAATTTTTCCAATTTCATCTTCTTTAAAAAGTGTCTCCTCTCATCTTGCCACAGGCATCACCTGGGCAGATGGCCTTGTACACCAGATATGTGCTTGGCACCTGAGCTCTTCCTTCCCTATCTCCTGGGAATGTCTTTGGGCTGTCTCGTGTATCTTCCTTTTCTGCTTCATTCCTTCATCTTGGTGGAACACGTCTTCAAACAGCATTAGAGAATGTGTACGTGAGAGGTAAAAAATTTAGAGACTTTCCGTGACTGAAATGTTTTCACGTTCCCAAATTTCCATCCTTCTAATTGTTTTCTATATCCTCTGGATTTTATGTAATTTGTTGCAAATCTCTTAAACTGGTAGGCCCAAAACTGGCCAGAGTATTCCAGTAACAGCCTGAAGAATGTAATACAAGAATTACTTTGTGGTTCCTGAAATTGGTACTCTAAATCTCTTCCAGCCACAGATTGCAACTGTGTTATTGTACATCTGTCTTTCCTGCCTACACATGTTCCTGTTTAGGATTAACAACTCTCAATTTTGCCAAGGTCATTCTGAAATCCATTCTTATATTGTGAAGTGCTAATAACCCCATTCCTTAGCAGCCATAAACTGAGCCTCATACATACCATAGAGATTGCTGGTAACACATACCCACAAAGTACCGTTGGACCTTCAAACTTGCTTCCATCACTTCTAACATCCAGTTCAAAATTATTCCAAACCGTTAAACAGTGGGAGCGCTTGACACATATGACTTTGCTGTTCCTTCGTTAAAAAAAAGAATGCTTTCGCAGTTGAGTTTTGAAGTGTCTGAGTCCTGAGGGCTGTATCCTGGTATATTTGCGAGGTCTTGCAAATCTACTTTCCAAAGGCTATTTCTCCCCCATTTAAAAAATTGAGCAGTGCTTCATTTTTTTTCCCAGACCTTAGGCATCGAATCTGTTAATAGTAAACAGGTATAATTAAAGAGGCAGCAAGGTGTAATGAAAAAACATTTGCTTGAAGGGTGAGGAGGCTAAGAACTTGGTGCTACTAATGCTTATCTGTGATCTAGTATTTGTTAATCCATCACATATGCATTGAGCATCTATTATGTTCCAGGTACTGTGCTAGGCATTGGAGATGCCCAGTGGAAAAGACTGCCATAGTCCCACCTCTTGTTTAATAGGGTCAACAGATATTGAGCAAGTAATAACACGTTGACGATTACAATAACTTAACCTATTGGACTCAGCTTCCTGGTGCGTGACATGAAAACAAGACTTCCACCTCATAGGTTCGAATGAGGCAATATAGTGGAAGAAATTTATAAGCTCTCTTTTTTGAGACAAGCTACAAGTATCTCCCACGAGTTTTTGATTTCCCAGGGGCAGGGCTATAGCTTACTCATCTTTGTAGCCTCAGCAACTAGCACCAAACAGCAACTAGCACCAAGCCCATTTCTGACAAGTCAGTTCAGACTCAGCGACCCTATAGGACAGGGCAGTTCCATAGAGTTTCCAAGGCTGTCATCTTTACAGAAGCAGACTGGCATGTCTTTCTCCTGAAGAACACCTGGTGGGTTTGAACCGTAGACCTTCCGGTTACCAGCCAAGCACTTTAACCACTGTGCCACCAGGGCTCACTAGCAACTAGCCTAAAAAAAAAAAAAAAATTTTTTTTTTTTAGCCTAGTGCTTGTCAATTTAGCAGGAACTCCAACCTTTGTCTGCTGAGCAAACAAGAAGTCCTGACGAAGATGAATATGTATTTTCACACAATTTAGTCTTTTCATTCTCTTACTAAGATTATTCAACCATTTGTGCACCTATGAATCTTATGCACAGAAAAGGGTGAAATAATACAGTAGTAAAACATTTCCACTGAGCATGAATTCATCACTGAGATATAAATGTTTGGATAACTGAGATATTACAACATCTAAATTTTCATCTATTCCATTTCACATAGCAAGCAATGCTCCCTAAAATAACTTCAGAGGATGAGTGTAATTTTTGGAGTGTTTGACAAGATTATTTGAGGTTTAAAAAAGCACCTAAATAGAACACCCAAAACAAGTCACTTATTTTAAATTTCAAAGTAAGATGTAAAAATAATAAATTCCTAGCAAAGTTTCTGCCTACAGAAAAATTTTGTAACAACACAAAAACCCATTCAAAATAAGTGTATGGAAATGCCAACTCATCTGTTATCAGGTAAGTCTACAGGACGGATGGACTTTAAATCTTTGGAGAGTTTTGCCATGGAAGATAGTTGCTGTGGTCTTTTCCCCCCAGAGGGCCGTGGGGATAATCTGTGATTTCTGCTCTCATGGAACCACACAGTGGAAGGTCTGGAACAGGGCACAGAAGTTACCAGGTTCAGCCTGATATTTTTCAGAGCAGAAAAAACGGAGGCCGAGAAAGGTGAGGTGATTTGCCAGCTGCTGAGCTGGAACTAGAACCGAAGTTCCCTCTTCTCCAGGTCAGGAAGCAGTAGCAGCCTGCTGAAAACATTGCCTTGTATCCTGGGAGTTTGCTTGTCTGGCCTTGAAGGATCTAATTCCAAGACAGTTCCACATAAATTCCAGCAAAAGATGTATCTTCACTTGAAATAGACTGACAGACCAATACCCTATTTTTGAGAATAGAAAAATGAAATTCTGTATCTCATATTATACAATCTGTTCTCAATAGAAGTGAACAGAAAGTTCTGCAGAGGGACTTATCCAACCACAACGCTGGTTCCCAACACCAAAAACCCACTGCCATCGAGTCGATTCCAACTCATAGCGACCCTATACATCAGTCTATTTAACTGGTGCACCCCAAACCTTGCCCTGACTCATTGCTTCTTCCACATGGCGAGCAGCTGCCTCCTGCCCACTGCTGCCCCCACTAAGAACCTCACTGTAAGTCCTTCATCTCACATTCATGCCTGCCATGTTCAACCCATTTCTCTTAGCCTCTCTATCTACCATCATGGGATCTCAAAACGAAAAAAGAAATCAGAAAGTAGTTCTTCTTCACAAGTTTGGGAACATCTGATCCAATGGTTCATAAATTATGAAATAAAGTCATGGAGAGAACACGGACTTTGGAATCACTCAGATCCAGCTCAGATCTGATACTGGTTCTAAACTCTTGAGAAAGTCCTCAATCTCTCTGAGTCTTGATTTTTTTTTTAATAATATTTTATTGTGTTTTTGGTGAAAGTTTACACAGCAAATTAGGTTCCCATTTAACAATTTCTGCACCAACTGTCCAGAGACATCAGTTACATTTTCCACAATGTGCTAACATTCTTATTAATTTTCTTTCATTTCCACTCATCTGGTTTCCCTGTCCCCTTACCCTTTCATCTCTGCTTTAGAGTAATTGTTGACCGTTTGGTTTCATAGAGATGATTTTTTAAAGTGTGCCCGGTACTCACTGGCAATATTCCTTATTTTATGAGCCAATCTGTTATTAGTTAAAAGATGACGGGAGTAGTTTCCGTTCAAGGTCTATTGAGTATCTCAAGGTGACAATCTCAGGGAGTCCTCTAGTCTCAACTGTCCAGTAAGCCCGGACTGTTTAAATATTTGTCAATTTCCAGAGACTAAAGAAACCCTGAGAATATGGCCCCTGGACACCCTTTTAGCTCAGTAATGAAGTCACTCCAGAGGTTCACCCTTCAGCCAGAGATTGGACAGGCCCATAAAACAAAACGAGACTAAAGGGGCACACCAGCCCAGGGGCAAGGACCAGAAGGCAGGAGGGAACAGGAAAGCTGGTTAATAGGGAACCCAAGGTCGAGAAGGGAGTGTTGACATGTTGTGGGGTTGTTAACCAATGTCATAAAACAATATGTGTACTAACTGTTTAATGAGAAACTAGTTTGTTCTGTAGATCTTCATCTAAAGTACAATTTTAAAAAAGTCAATTTCTTTCTCTCTAAATTGTAGATAATAATGCTTATCCCATACAGTTGTTGCAGAGATTAAATGAAGATACATTCATAAAGTGTCTATCACAATGTCTGCACGTACCAGATACCCATTACTGATACCCTCTCTCTGCTGCCCACTTTTCCTTCATTTTCTAGGAACCCAGATGATATGGGAGTGTTGCCATTCATTAGAGAATTCTACCTACTTTTATATATCTGTTTGAAATTTTCCAACATAAAAATGTTTTAAATAAGATCATTTAAAATGATCATTTTCTGTTATTAATCATGTTTAGTAAGTACAAATAATCTTCTAATCACATAGATTTAGGTAATGCTATTTTAAATAAAGAACAGTATTTTAGAAGTTATGGAACATAAATTAAGTAAAATTGAGACATCTTATAAAGCAGCCAAAGTTCTTGAGGAAGAGCCCCAGTGGTGCAGTGGTTAAGAGCTTGGCTGCTAACCAAAAGGTTGGCAGTTCAAGTCCACCAGCTCTTCCTTAGAAACCTTATGGGGGCAGTTCTACTCGGTCCTATAGGGCCACTATGAGTCGTAATCAACTCAACAGCAATAAGTTTTATGGATACTTAAGGAGGTTTTATTCTAATATGTAAGCTACATGAAATAATATTAGTGTGAAGGCAATTTAGTAGCTAACCACCTTAACTACTGCTTATGCAAGATTATTCTATATGTATATATTCTGGAAATATTATTTCTATCAATGATATATATTTCTCAGTTTATGAAAGTGATAATAATTCTGGGATTAATAGCCCCCAAATTGGGACTCTTTTCAAACAAATTGGTTTCCTCATCAGTTGTCACAACATGATCAATAACCAATTAATTCATTCAGTTTGGTACATTTAAATAAAATTTATGACTTTGTAGTCTGAATATTTGGATGCATTCCTTAGGAAGTATTATTCTTCACTTATGAGGTAATATTTTGCCGTTTGTGATACAACCTCATGTTTTTTAACTAGCTGTAAAACATGACCTTTTAATCCATGGTTCTCTGTGCTTCTTGGCACCAATGTGGTTGTCAATACTTAGTGCCAATTCACTTTAAGTAGTCTCTCTAAATTTTAGTCTTCCAAACTAGATGAATAATAAAAACACTTTGCCGTTGAGCCAATTTCAACTCATAGCAACCCTACAGGACAGAGTAGAACTGCCCTAGGTTTCCAAGGAGTAGAACTGCCCTAGGTTTCCAAGGAGCTGCTGGTGGATTCAAACTGCCAACCTTTTGGTTAGCAACCTGAGCTCTTAACAACTGCACCACTGGTTCCCCAGATGAATAATAAAAACCGATTGTCATCGAGTCGATTCCGACTCATACTGACCCTAAAGGACAGAGTAGAACTGCCCCTGAAGGTTTCCAAGGAGCAACTGTGGACCTTTTGGTTAGCAGCCGTAGCTCTTCAACACTATACCGCCAGGGTTTCCAAAAACTGGAAGTTAAGAATGTCATCCATCCAATTTGGGTTCCTAATGACTAGGAATCAACAGGTAAAGAAGGGACTTACCGTATTGGCTGGTGTTATTGATCCTGATTACCAAGGGGAAATTGGGCTGATACTACATAGTGGAGATAAAGAAGAGAGTAAGTATGTCTGGAACATAGAAGATCCAGTGGAAAATCTCTTAGTATTACCATGCCCTGCAATTAAAGTCAATGGAAAACTACAACAACCCGGTTCTAACATGGCTACTAACGGCTCAGACCCCTCAAGAAGGAAGGTTTGGGTCACCCCACTAGGCAAAGAACCATGACCAGCTGAGGTGCTTGTTGAAGGCAAGGGGGATATGGAATGGTTGGTGGAAGAAGATAGTTCTAAATAGCAGCTACGACCACATGACCAGTTGCAAAAATGAGAATTGTAATTGTTATGAGTATTTCTTCCTTGTTTTGTTATACATGCATATGTATACATACATATATACGTATATATGTGTGTACCTAATAATACCTTTCTTTTAAAGCATTCATGATGCTTCCTACTACTTTATTAGGAATTCTGAAGCATTCCTGTAGACTTAGTGGAGGGCATCTATTAAACCAAGTTTACCAAATGGGAATCATGGCCGTGGGCTGAATGACTTGCCTAAGTTCACTCAGATATAGGGTTATAAGGATCAAAAGATATGGTGTATGCAATAGAGAATCCCTGAGGGAGCAGGAGAGCAGTGGGATGCAGACCCCAAACTCTTGTAAAAAAAACCAGACTTAATGATCCAACTGAGACTAGAAGGACCCCAGAGGTCATGACCCCCAGACCTTCTGTTAGCCCAAGACAGGAACCATTCCCAAAGCCAACTCTTCAGACAAGGATTGGACTGGACAGTGGGATAGAAAGTGATACTGGTGAAGAATGAGCTTCTTGGATCAAGTAGACACATGAGACTATGTGGGCAGTTCCTGTCTGGAGGGGAGAAGAGAGGGCAGAGGGGGACAGAAGCTGGCTGAATGGACATGAAAAGAGTGGAGGGAAGGAGTGTGCTGTCTCATAGGGGGAGAGCAAGTAGGAGTATATAGCAAGGTGTATATAAATTTTTGTATGAAAGACTGACTTGATTTGTAAACTTTCACTTAAAGCACAATAAAAATTAAAAAAAAAAAAAGAACCAGATACGGCATATGGCAAGAGTGTGATAACTGCATAGGGCTACACATGTGGAAGGTATGGCCACAGATGTGAACAGATGTGTGATGATTTCTTACCATTATTGGCTGCTGTTTTTAATACTTTTTTCCTGGACTTTCTGGCCATAATGAAAACCATAGCTGCCACCAACAACTTTCATAGAGACACAGTGAGGAATAATGAGAAGTTAGGGGAAGCACACAGAACTTCTTAGAAATGCGATGCCACTTTATTTTATATTAATAGTGACTCTAGTTTTGAAAGAGCCTGTAAGACTCTTTTATTTATTTATTTTCTGAAGAACAAACCAGTGAAGTTTGGGATTCTGACCAAATTCTAACTTGGGGATTGACTTTTAATACTTCTGAGCCGCTCTTGCTACATCTACTCAATTTCCTACTTGGCTAGAGAATTACCGAGAAATCTTGCAGTAGTGCGTTTTACCTACTTGCTCCACGATGCTCTCTACAGAGCCCCAGATGATCAGCCAAACTTAAGTATTTTACTCCTTGACCCTCAGAACTCTTTCAGGGTATAATGAGCTGCTTCAAAGGGTCTGAGGGCTTCCAAGGAAAGGTGTTTAGAACGTGCCAAATCCCATGGTTGCTATGAAAATTATCAACCAACTAGAAACATTAGCTATTTTATGCCAAATAGACAGTGTTTTACCAATGATTCATTTTTTGGTCATTAGCTTATTATTCTGCGTTCTCAGCGTCCTGAAACTACACTGGCACCAAGGAAAAATATGTTTTCTAATTTGGCTTCTTTTATGTGATGGCTCCACCTCTCATGTACCAACCATAAATTCTTTGCCTCTGGAACTGCAAATGCTTCAGGATGTAATGGAAAGTTAGTATCACATGGCAAGACATTTGTTCCCATTGCTGAGTGAGGCCAGCTCTGAAATTCAAACCCTAATGAGAACAAGTATGTAAATGAGAGCAGCCAAATCAAACAGATGAATAAACAAAGCACAAGGAGTCTATAAAAGACATTTTTTTAAACCTAGCTATTCATTAATCCAGAGCGTTTAGACTCTGTGTATTCAACATAGAGCCTTTTCCCCAATAGTTTGTTACTATAGTAACATATCTATAGACATATATTTAAAAAACTAAATGATAAGACTTTTTCCCCTAGAGTGGCTCTGGTTATTAAAATTTCCTATGTAAAAGCAATGTTATTTAAACTACGCTCTTACAGCAAATATTTAAAATAGCTCAATGTGCCTTGTATGAGGTATGATGAAGAATGGCTAATGTGTATTCTTGATCAAAATTTCAATCTCTGCTTTCTACAGAGGGCTAAAGGTGTCGTATTCTCCAGAACTTCTGCATACGATCCAAAATACAGCTTTCAAATCGTCGGAAATTTTTTTCTTTTGCAAAGAGTGGAATTGCTTCAATAAAAAGGTAAAGAAATCACTTCTGTGTAATATTTAAAACGATCTTTCTTTTTCTTTTAAAGACACTTGTTGACAAAAGTACCTCTCTTCGTGGGGAATTTCCCCCTGTACCAATGTTTCAAGATTTTGAGCATGCTTCTTGCTTTAATTTTGTAACATTGAATGAAAATCTTGTAGGGTGTTGTAAAAATGAAAAATTAATTTATTTACGCAATATTTATTGAGAACCTACTATATGCCAGGCTCCACTGTAAACCTGGAAGATAAAATAGTGAACAAAACAGATGAAACCTCTTTCTCTGCTACAGCAATACATTTTAGTGTGGGAAAATAGACAGCAAACAAGAAAGTCAATGATATAGTATACTAGAAGGTCGTAAGTGTTGCAGAGAAAAAAATCAGGGAAGGGGAATAAGAAGGGTGGGAGACTTGCAGTTTTAAATAGTGGAGTCAGGGTAGGCCTCACGGAAAATGTGACATATAAGCAAAGACTTGAAGGAGGTGAGGGATCAGCTATGCGAATATCTCAGGGAATAAGCAGAAGGTATAGCAAGTGCAAAGGAGCCCTGGTGGCATAGTGGTTAAGAGCTATAGCTGCTAACTAAAAGGTCAGCAATTGGAATCTACCATCTGCTCTTCGGAAACCCTATGGGGGCAGTTCTGCTCTATGATGTAGGGTCACTATGAGTCAGAATCGACTCAACAGCAATGGGTGTAGCAAGTGAAAAGGTCCTGAGGCAGGCGGGTACCTTGATGTGCTGGAAAAATAGCAAGGAAGCCATTGTGGCTGGCGCGGAGTGAGTATAGCACGGATCGTGTAGCTTTTCATCAGGACTTCAGCTCTTACGCTGAGGGAGATGGAAAACCCTGAATTTGAGCAAAGTTGTGAAAAGCAGAAAAAAAAATTAAATCTTTTGCATGTATTCATTCCACCCCGGCAGGAAGCTGAAGGTACCATTCGAAGGGGATTTTGAGGGCAAACTATTGAAAGGAATAATTACAGAAACGTGGGGAGAGTTTCTTAGCCAGACCCAACAAGGAATGTTGAGGCATTCAAGGGCTGGTACTCTGGGAAGCTGTTACCACACTTGGATCCAAAGGAGCCCAAGGAGTGTTGGAGCCTTGAAAGAGGTGCCAATAGGAGCTACAGTAGAAGGATGCTGTCAGTACCAGAATCTCAGGACAGCGATGATGGGGGATGGGGAAGAAATACTCCAAGCTCTCTCTTGTCCTGTTATCCGATCTCCTGCCAGTGCCTCTCATTGGCTGAACCCAACTGGAAGCCAGAGGACAAAGGATCCCTGGTGATGAAGTCCATAGCACCTCATCCCTGGAACATGGAGGAGGGCAAAGAAGAGCAGAGAAAGGGTTGAGGGAAGTGGAGAAAGGGGTGGGCATAGAAGCAGGTCAATAACCACCACACTTCAGTGTTAGCAAAGCTGAATTGAAGCACAGATGTTTTGTGGACCCATCTCTATGCTGGCTGTCACACATTAAACCAAGAATCCAAGCTTGTCCTTTGGAAATCTAGAGTCACAAAACCTTAGCACTAAAATGTCATCCTAACAGTCAACCCTCTTATTTTACAGAAGAGGAAACTAAGACCCAGAGAGGTTATGACCTATTCAAGGACACACAGCCAGATAGTAGACTACAGAGCCTGTAACAGAATAAAGGCTTCCTGAAATCCCATTTTATTCCAACTTTTCTTCTCACATTTTAATTATATTTTTTGTCCTTTATGCCCTTCTAATTCCTTTTTAAACCCCTCCTTTATTTCATGAATTAACTCTTTAAAGTGTCTTTGCATTAATTTGATTCGAATGGAAAAGCTCTAATCCTTCCAAATACTATCTTTTGATGGCACTGAAATATGTACTATTCCTGAGGGGAAATTTATCTCTGAATAGCAACTATAAAGTGTCATCTATCACATCTCAATAACTAAAACTATAGTTTCCTCTGTTGTTATACATTTACTTTCGGTTTATGCTGGAGTTCACGGGTACATTTTTTTTCTATAAAAGTAACATGCAGATAAAAATTATACGTGATCATTGTAGAAAATACATACATACACACACACACACACACACACACATATATATATATATATATAAAGCCCTGGTGGCACAGTGGTTAAGAGCTTGGCTCCTAACCAAAAGGTCAGCAGTTGAAATCTACCAGCCGCTCCTTGGGAACCCTATGGGACAGTTCTATTCTATCCTCTAGGGTTGCTATGAGTCTACTCTATCCTCTAGGGTTGCTATGAGTTAGAATTGAGTTGCCAACACTGGGTTTGGTTTTTAAAAAATTTTTGTCTCATTGGAAAAATGAGGCTCATCCCTAAGCTCTACTTGTTAAAAGGACAATATTTCTCTTTCTCGGGTGGTTCTATCATACTAATCTAATAATTACATGTAAACAAAATGATTTTTTTCCCACTGTTGCTCAGAATTAAAAAAAAAAAGTGGGGCATTTTAAGGTTCTTATGAGTAAACAAAATCACCGTCATTACATTAGAGTTACCATTTCATTGAGGAAAAGATTTCTCTCTTACAGGTACGTAATTAGTTGTTTTTCTAAAACGTCGTTGAATTTTGTATAAAAAATAAGGCATATGGATTGTTAGCAGGGACGTATTATCCAATGAGCAAGGTAAGCATGGGCTCCTCGGCTTCCCATTATATTAAAAAAAAAAAAATTTTCTTCTTTTGATCTGCAAGATCCATATAACATGGCCCCTGCTTCCCTCTCAGATGCCCCCACCTTACTTCCACACTGTGTATTGGTTTCCACCGCGGGTCCATTGTCCCTGCCTGCCTCACTTCCCAGAATGCTCCACCTCTGGCTCTAGACAAGCTTGGCCTTGATTCAAAGAGACCTCCTCAAACAGACCTGCTTCTTACTGACCTGGAGTGCCCCACTCCCTCCCACATTGTTGTTGTCTTTCTTAACACGCATTACTATTTAACATTGCCGTATTTATTTATCTGATGTCCGTTTTCCCCTTAGAACAGGAAACCTCCTTTTCTTGTCTTCCTTAAAATTGTTTTCCCTGAGTCTAGCAATAAGTCAGTACATAGTAAAAAAAAAAAAAAATTTTTTTTTTTAAGCAGGCCTCTAAATGTCCATTAAATGGAGAAGTAGAGTCAGTATCATCATATGTGGAGATGTTTATGCAAAATATCAGCTTGATGCTACCAGAAGAATTGTTTCTTTCTTACACCAAAATAAAATAGTTTAAATAAAATGTCTATAAATAAAATTATTTTCAATTTTCAGCTAGCTTAAAGAAATTCAATGGTAAATTCTTGGAAAATGTGAATGAATCATCACCACACAATTTATCTTTTTTGAAAATAGGCATTTTTTGTGGCAGAGGTTGATATTTCTTTTTCCTTGGAGGGTTGAACAATTACATCAATGGACTACCTATGAAACAAGTAATAATACAATATTTAGAAGCAAAGACTCTAGAATTAGGTCAGTCCTTGAGTAAGAAATCCAGAAAAAAAGTAGATGAAAAATGGATAAATCATTCTAAATTTTTCAGGATAAAAATATATTTGGATCTAGTCAATTTTAGTTTAAAAAATAGTTAAAGGCTATAGAATGTGTGTCCTACTCATGCTGTTATTACTGCCTTAGGGATTTGATGGTTAAATTTGGAGTGACCCTGCAGTTAACATTTCACCTTGATTTTGCATTCCCTCCCCACCCCCCCATGTCTTTATTTCTTACTAGCTTCCTTCTCTTCCAAAGACCCCAGTACAGCAGTAGGAGGTGGGAGAAACTCATTACATGGCCATTTTAAGTAGTACCCAAGTCCTCCTGCAAACTTGGGTCTGTGTGGATCATTTAGTGAGTATGAATGCCTTCAAAGCAGGATTTCAAGTATCCTAAAGTTCAATGCTAAAAGCGTTTTGTTTCCAGTGACTAAAGAGCTAGTTATTTTGGAATTAAAACATCAGTGGGAATACAAGGTAGTCAAGATTCTATCTGTGCGTTTCAACCTTTGAGTCTTATGAATTAAAAGCAGTCTAATCGTTGTTAAGAGCTCAGCTGCTAACCCAAAGGTCAGCAGCTCGAATTCACCAGCCATTCCCTGGAAACTCTATGGGGCAGTTCTACTCTATACAGAGTCGCTGTGAGTCGGAATCAACTGGATGGCAACGGGTTTTGTTTTGTTTTGCTTTGGTTTAATCAGCCAGGTTAGAATGACCTTCAGATCATCAGTCGAGAACATTTAGTCCATTTTCATGTCTAAATCCAGTTTATACAAGCTTATACACTCAAACACATTTTTTTAAAACTTTATAAGCTGGTAATAATAACACGCAGAGAAAACTATAACCCCAAAGTCCAGAAATTGGCAACGTCTTTCAATTCTCTTTGGGAGTGTTAAAATTACAACTTAAAATTACAGGTACATTACTACATAAAACTACACATAATCATACTTGTGCACACACCAAATTCATACATACAAGAAAGACATAATAGATAGTAACAGTTCCCCTTACCGAAGGATTTGCCATTGAATGCTCGTGAATAACTAGCTCCTGTTTGAGGTTAAAATAATTCTTCTTATAAATATCTCATTTACTTGTGACTTTCCGGGAACATACCTGCTTCTTAAATTCAAGTAGATCTAAGGGCTGTTTTCCTTTTTATCAACAAATAGTATTAAAAATATTACTGCCATTAACATCACATTGAGTTGCTATCCTTTCTTCCAAAGATGCCAAAGCACTACCAACATGTTACGTTTCTCCAGGTACTCTTTCAGTGGGTTGTTGTGGTTGTTGTTAGTTGTACAAACACGGGTATTCATGTTGCCCTGCAAGTTGCATTATTTAAGCTAGGTTTTAGACCTATGGAAACCTTGGTGGCTTAGTGGTTAAGAGCTACGGCTGATAACCAAAAAGGCCAGCAATTCGAATCCACCAGGTGCTCCTTGGAAACACTATGGGGCAGTTCTACTCTGTCCTTTAGGGTCGCTATGAGTTGGAATTGACTTGACGGCAACAGGTTTTGTTTGTTTTTGGTTTTTAGACCTACAGAACTTATTTTTTAGATTCCAAATTAAATTTCATAATGAAGTAGAACAGGCCTTAATATGACATTGTACTTATTAGCTCAAAATGCACCCTTTTCTTCCACCGCATTGCTATGTTTTGTCTGAACTTCAAGTCTTTGGGACTCAAGGAAATCTTCACCATTAAAAATATGTCATTGTTTCATAGCATCTCAAACTCTAAAAGATTATCTGATAAAGTTTTCTTTGATGTGGGAATCTTAAACACCTTGTTCTCAAGTGTTTATGCATCCAAATCAGATTATGTTTGTCTTAATAAAAGTATTCATGGAATTTCATCAGCTTTAGCCCTCTTCGCACTGCAATTTGTCCCGCTTTTTGGATGGTAGCACACCGTGGTCTCCCTGCAAGGAGTTACTAATGTGATATTGTTCCAGAAACGTAATCTCAAGAAAATCATAATAATAAATCAAATACTACTTATTCAGACAATGGATATTTATTTCTAAAACCATTCCTGCATTTCGTATGTTTAAAACAATTTGGCGATAAAAACAGAAAATAAACATAAGCTACTTCGAAATCCCAGACAAACTTATTAGCTGGGGTTCAAGTTTCCTAATATACATGGGGACTGACTGATAGTGTTAATTCTGAAAGGTTCGTTCTCTTAGCTTAGGCAATTGCTTGATTTCTACAGAAAGTCTGATTCTCTTTGCTTGTATCCCGGAATGTTTAAATTAATGTATCTTTATTATTTTAAATATTAATATGCATTCCTGGGGGATGAGGGGGTGGATCCTGTTTTTTTTTTTTTTGGCGGGGGGAGGCGGTTTCTGCAGTTCAACTTCCAGTATCTTGTGACTATGAAACTACCACCTGGTACTGCTGCCATTAAATAATAATAACCCAGTAGAATTTGGGGTAAATGCTTACAAATGATGAAAGGATCTTGCTACAGCAGCTTTTTCCATCAGTGAAAATAATCCTTAGTTGCTAAGTTTTTTTTTTTTCTTTTTCTGCATTGTTCTACCTAAATGTACTTACCATACATTGCTACAATTTGAAATCTTTGAGGGAAATACCAAGCGTAGGACAAACAGTCAAATTGGGGCCCTGAGAGCAGTCATTGAGGGTTCCACAGTCCCTACCTTTGGTTTCTGGGTACAGGTATGGAGCCACGATAACTGCATTAAGACCCTTAGTTTTGAGACTTGGGTCTCCAGGGATCTCTCCAGTTCTAGGGAGTTGAGCTATTAACTCTAGGCTACCATTTTGCTTATCATCAACTCATCACACACTGAGCTTACGCATTTGCACATATATCCCGTCTTCAATCACTTTAGCTATTTGAAGGCTTTTAATCCTTTGTGAATCAACTATGAGTAAACACAGATTTTGTAGTTTGATGATAGTTATATTGTACTTGGAGCCCTGGTGGTGTAGTGGTTAAGGGCTATGGCTGCTAACCAAAAGGTTGGCAGTTTGGATCTACCAGCAGCGCCTTGGAAAACCTATGGGGCAGTTCTACTCTGTCCTAAGGGTTGATATAGGTCAGAATCAACTCAACAGCCATGGGTTATGTCATATTTGTCCTCTGTACAATGATTTCAAATTTTTTTGCAACAACCAACATTCTAATCATCTTAGCAGTTTTATACAATAAATTCTCTATATTCTTTTAAGGGCAAATGTATAAAATGCAGCTAAGGCGTTTAAAACTGTTGGAGAACATTGTCAAGGCTAAGCACATATACACACAAATCTTTATAATCTAAATGAAACGCTTTAATTTTATGAATCTTATTTTTTCCCCCCTAAGATGTTTTTAACACCTTTAACCCTATCCTTACAAGGAATATAGCCTACTTCTTGATCTCTTCTAAATGATCTTTATCCACACTTTAATTTCATAATAAATCCTTTGTGTCTAAGGAGAAAGTCTTTTTTTTTTTTAATTTTTATTGTGCTTTTAAGTGAAAGTTTACAAATCAAGGCAGTCTTTCACACAAAAATTTATATACTCCTTGCTATATACTCCTAATTGCTCTCACCCGAATGAAATAGCCCGCTCCTTCCCTCCACTCTCTTTTTGTGTCCATTCCACCAGCTTCTAACCCCCTCTGCCCTCTCATCTCCCCTCCAGATAGGAGATGCCAACATAGTCTCATGTGTCTACTTGATCCAAGAAGCTCATTCTTCACCAACGTCTTTTTCTATCCCATTGTTTAGTCCAATCCCTGTCTGAAGAGTTGGCTTTGGGAATGGTTCCTGTCCTGGGCTAACAGAAGGTCTGGGGGACATTACCACCAGGGTCCTTCTAGTCTCAGTCAGACTATTAAGTCTGGTCTTTTTACCAGAATTTGGGGTCTGCATCCCACTGGTCTCCTGCTCCCTCAGGGGTTCTCCGTTGTGTACCCTGTCAGGGCAGTCATCGGTTGTGGCCCAGCACCATTTAGTTCTTCTGAGGAGAAACAGTCTTATAGATTATTTGAAGATTTTCCCTTAAATGTGTGATTGCAGATTAACATCACAAGTATTCAAGAAGTTATGTAACAAGTTCATGTCATGAGACAAGCAGACTTAAGATATTTTTCCAAAAGCCCTAGGCTCAATACCACCCATTGATAACTATTTTTCATAATCTAATAAATCGATCCAAAGTTAAATTAAGCTTTTATAAGTTCATATTAGATTTAACCAGTTGAACTAACTTATTGATGGAGAACTGTCTCTTACAATGACTGAAATGACGGATTTAGAAACAAAACATTCCATGAGCTATCTCTGCCACAAGAGCAGCATAATGTTACACTTGGTTCCTTTACTTCCTCCCACCCCCTTAAGAAACAGGGATGTTATTATGTGGTCTTATTTTACATCCTGACCTCAGTCACTTGGATTTGGAGGACATGGTTTCTACTAAGGCTAAAAGATGTGGTCTTGGCGAAGAATATTGAATATACCATGGACAGCCAAAAGAACGAACAAATCTGTCTTAGAAGAAGTACAACTGGAATGCTCCTTAGAAGCAAGGATGGCGAGACTGCATCTTACATACTTTGGACATGTGGTCAGGAGGGATCAGTCCCTGGAGAAAGACATCATGCTTGGCAGAGTACAGGGTCAGCAGAAAGGAGGAAGACCCTCAATGAGGTGGATTAACACAGTGGCTGCAACAATGAGCTCAAGCGTAACAAGGATTGTAAGGATGGCGCAGGACCGGGCAGTGTTTTGTTCTGTTGCCCGTAGGGTCGCTATGAGTTGGAATCGACTCGACGGCACCTAACAACAACAACAGCAAAGCTAAAAGACATATCTCTAGAACTTATTTACAACCAAGGACCTAAAAAAAAAAATCTTTATAAATTTTAATTCTCAAAACATCCTGTGGGAGAAAGAGTATTTCTATTCTTCAAAGATTAGAGAACTGCATGTAACAATTTTATGAATTTTTTAGCTGTTGATGTAAATCATGATGGGACTGCTGAAGATGTAACAAATATAAAATCTTGATTTCTTGCAAGACTTCTTATATTTTATCTAAATGATGGCTGCATTAGTAGGTCAAAGTTCAAGACCTCTGCTTCCCTCAGCCCTCATTTTTTAACCGTGCAAAATAATGGCCTTACCATTTTCTTCCTTTACCAGAAAGTAGCTAAAAGAAGATAAAAATCGCCAGTAATTTCATAGCTGTTCTCCCTACTGGGATAGGAAAGAGTGCTCTCTGACTCGTTGTGGCTGTTCATAGCCCAATCCAAATCATACAACACTCTGTATCCAGCTAAGGGTTTTAGAATAAACAAAAGGAAGAACTCTTAACTATTTAACGCAGTAGGTTCTGCATTTATGGAGCCCATAAGCTGATTTCGTGCTGCAAGTAAAAACAGTCTCAAGAGTTTAAGTGTGGTCTCCAATGTTGAAATCACAGGAAATTCAGGAATATTGGGAATATGTTGGTAACCCCTAGCCTTTTTTTAAACTGACCTCACCCTGGGCAAGTTAACTATTCCCTGATGCCATTGTTGGAGACAGAACTTTTGGCTGAAAGACGATTTTTCTGACTCAGTTTGGCTTGCAATTTTTAGCTAATCCTCCCCACGTCTCTCGACATATCACTTCTGACTATAGTGTCCACATTTATCTTCAGCACAGATTTAAGTGACTCGATTCCTCCAGCCGTCCTCCTCTTTATCTCCACTAAATCCCAACCCCCGTCCCTATCGCCCTCCTTTCAGGGAGATTTTGCTAAGTATTATAGACACAGCCCATGACCTCGCATCTTCCAGTGTCTCGGCACGAACCGATACAAAGACGTTCCATTAACGGAACTGTAAGCAGGGCCTACTATTTCTAGGAGCGCCCACTCTTCAACTCTTAAAGGACCTCCAGCCCCAAATTTAAATTTAAAAAATTTAAAATAAGGAAACCGCTCCCCCTTTTCACCCTTAGCCCCGCCCCCCCCGCCCGGCCTCCACGCGAAACTCCGCAGGAAACCGGAGGGGGAGGGGCGGTGACGTCACGACGTCGGTGCGTCAGGGAACGGCGGCGGCTGCGGCGCCGGCGGTGGCTGCGGCAGCCGCGGCATTTTAGTCGGCGGCAGCAGCGGCGGCGGCGGCGGTGGCGGCGGGGCTGCTGCTCCTCCCAGCATCCTCGGCGCGGCCATCTCAGCCCCATCTTGGCCGAGGAGAGGGAGCTGCAGCCGCCGCTTGAGCAGTTTTGAATCTGAGTTTCTCCAGAGTCCGCGCACCGAGAGCGCACCGAGGGGAGGCCGGAGAAGACGCCGCCGCTCCCTCCCACGGCCCGAGCGCCTCCGCTCGCCGGCCAGCGCTCCCGCCGCCGCCGCCCCTCTCTCCAGAGCCGCGAGGGGAGGCCGAGACCGCCGCCCGCCCGCCTGCCCGCCCGCGGGGCGGCTCCCCCCTAAGGGGAGGACCGAGCCGGCTCTCCCCTCCCCCGGAGCGGGCTTCCGCCAGGGACGGTCGACATGTCCCCGCGGCCGAGCTCCGGCTAGAGCCGGGGAGGGAGGGCCGCCGGCCGGGCGGAGCCAGCCACCCGGCCCGGCCCCGCGCCCCTCCGCCTGCGCCCCTCAGCGTCCGAGAGCGGAGCCGGCGCCGCCCCTCACGCCGCCCCTCCTCGCCTCGCGCGCCCGCCGGCCGAGGCCTGCTGACCGCGGGGCCGGGGCCGGGAGGAAGCCGCCGGCCCGCCCCTGCGCGCGCCCTCGCCGCCGCTGAGGGCGCCGAATCGAGGCGCCGCGGCTGCGGGCGGCGCAGAGGAAGGAGGAGCCGCGCGAGGCCCAGGCAGCGACTGCGGAGGAAGCGCGCGGAGGATGCGGCCCCGAGCGGCCGGGGGCAGAGCCTGAGCGGCGGCGCGGCGGCCCCAGAGCCCGGCCCTTCCCGGTTCCCGGCGGCTCCGTCGCGGGCCGCAGCCGCCTCACCATGTCCAAGATGCCGGCCAAGAAGAAGAGCTGCTTCCAGATCACCAGTGTCACCACGGCCCAGGTGGCCACGAGCATCACCGAGGACACCGAGAGCCTGGACGACCCGGACGAGTCCCGCACCGAAGACGTCTCCTCCGAGATCTTCGACGTCTCCCGGGCCACGGACTACGGCCCCGAGGAGGTCTGCGAGCGCAGCTCCTCGGAGGAGACGCTCAACAACGTCGGCGACGCCGAGACGCCCGGGACCGTCTCCCCGAACCTCCTGCTGGACGGGCAGCTGGCGGCCGCCGCGGTGGCGCCCGCCAACGGAGGGGCGGCCCGGAGCGCGCTCGGGGCGCCGGCCACCCCCGCGCCTCCCGCCCCGGCCGTCGCAGCGCCGCCGCCGCCGCCGCCTGGCGCCGCCGCGTGCAGCTCGCGCTTCCGCGTGATCAAGCTGGACCACGGCAGCGGCGAGCCCTACCGGCGCGGCCGATGGACGTGCGTGGAGTACTACGAGCGCGACTCGGACAGCAGCGTGCTCACGCGCTCCGGGGACTGCATCCGCCACAGCAGCACCTTGGAGCCCACGGCCGAGCGCGACAGCGGCCTGGGCGCCACCGCGGGGTCGGTGGTGGTGGTGGTGGCCTCCGTGCAGGGGGCGCCCGGGCCCGAGGCGGCCGCTGACAGCTCGGTGCCCGCGGCCACCCAGCCGCCGCCGCCCGAGAAGCCCAGCCAGCCGGGCCCGCCGCCGCCGCCTCTGCCCGGCCCGACCGCGGGGCCCGGCCCGACCCCGGGGCCCGGCGCGACCCCGGGGCCCGGGGCGCCCGGCCTGGCGCCGCCGTTCGCCTACGCCGCGCCGCCGCCGCCGCCAACGGCGCACCTGCTGCCCGGCCTGCCCGCCGGCCCCGGCGACTACCTGCCGCCGCCCGGCCCCGCCGCGCCGGCCCCCGGGCCGCCCGCCGCCCAGGCCGCAGACGCCCCGGGCCCGCCGGCCGCCGCCGCCCAGGCCGCCGCGGGAGGCGTGGTGCCGCCGGGCCTGGGCCTGCCCGCGCCCCCGCCGCAGATGGGGGGCCCCGGGCCGGCGGCGGTCGTGCCTGCCGGGCCCCACGCCCTGGTGCCCGGGGTGCCCGCCGTGCCCGCGGCCGCGCCCGCCCCCAGCGTGCCTAGTGCGCCCAGCACTTCTGCTCCTATGCCAAATGTCCCCGCGCACGGCGCGCTGCCCCTCGCGCCCGGCGCCCCCGGCAGCCTGCCGCAGGCCGACCTCAGCCAGTTCCAGGCGCAGGGCCCGCCGGCCGCCGGGCCGGTGGACGAGGCCAGAAGGAAGTCGGAACCCCTACCTCAAGCGCCGCTCGCTCTCCTCGCTGAAAACAAGCCTGTCGGCAAGCCCCCCGGGCCCGAGGCCCCGGCGCACGCCCTCCAGTTGACACCCATGAACAGCCTGGCCACCTCTGTCTTCAGCATAGCGATTCCTGTGGACGGCGACGAGGACAGGTATGGAGCAGTCCCTTCTGCGTGTTTGCTAGACTGCTTGCCGAGCACTGCCGCTTAGCACCCCGCTTGGGCGGGTGTCTGTTTCCAGTGGGAACCCCTGGCTTTTTGGTTTATTTATTCGTTTATTTATTTTTGATACCAAGTGGTTTGTGTTTAGCAAAGTCGCCTCACCAGTCCCCGGGAGGAGATTGGGTTTAGGTGGCCCACGTAAAGCTGCGTCATGGCGCATTGGCCGGCCGAGTCGTTCCGAGCACTGAAACGGGCAGAGCGCAGCATTGCTGATTCAGTGTAGGGGAGTAGCCGGCTACGCTCCCTAGGGTTATCCCTTTCTCAGGCGTCAGTCGCACTGGAACACGGGTGGCATGTTTGTCAGTGTGAGCTGCAGGCTGAGGGATGAAGTTATTTGGGAAAGTTTCCCGTTCTGGAACGCCAGCAGCAGCTCTAGCAGCAAAGATCCGCATAAGGAGCCTTGTCCAGGGTCTGCAGAGGCCGGAGAGAGAGCGATGAAACGGCCAGGCCAGCTCTGAAGAGCCTGCTTCCTTTTCAGCCCTGTATTAAAAGGGAGGAGGCGGCCAGGCGGCCTCCCAGGGACCTCTCCAGGCTGCCATGGTCTGTTGGTCTGGTTCGTTAGGCGAAAGACGGACAGGAGGATGTTCTGAGCTGCCATTATTCTCCGCTCTCCGAGGGAGGTGTGGCCTTAGTCTCAACACCAGTAAGAGCTGTCCTTTTTTGAAATTGGAGTGATTTTAGAGTAAAAGTGTAAATGCCAGCAGTTGTCTGTGGTTAAGTGAAAATCGCTGTATTGTCACATGGGTTCCACAGCAGCTGATGTTTGGTTACGGTTTAATGAGGATTTTTAGCGGCTTTGAGGAAATGTCTCATGAAAATTTGGCAGACTGTGTATAACAAATTTTTAAAACGGAGTTGTCACCAAGCTTTGAAGTGCTAAAAATTACAGAGAAAGTTTCAGATATTTGACGTTTATTTGCCGGGGTTTTAGTTTTGAGAGAGAGGTTAATTTTAAATGTGTTCAAGGGTCGAAACTGTTTTATGGATCTCTGGAATCAGTGGTGTGCAGAGGAGGATGGTGAAATCTGTTCAGACTTTCTCTTCTGAGTTCCTTCACATGCTTTTCTTTCTGTTCTAATTAGCTTTGGATTTGTTACATGGTTCTGTTGGTTTGAAAAATGCTCACCGAAATTCCTCATCTCTGCTTTTTGTAATCAAGAGCTCATCTTTTTTTGTAGGTGCCTTGGTTGTGGGGAGTCTTCTTCCATTTTAGAACTCTTAGAGATACCACAAGTCCAGGAGTGAGCTCAACTAGCTAGTCACTGCTACCAAGTAAAAGAAAAAAAAAGCTACTCAGAAAAAAAAAAAATCCCTCAGTTCTTTTATAGCTGCTTCCATATTTCACTCTTCACACACAGGGGCATGCCCAGAATGTAGATTTAGGTTATTTTATCACCTTTGGTGGTAGCAGGCAACTTCCCTTTTCTAGCTGCCGGAAGCCAATTTTTTTTTCATGGTTTAGTAAATAACCATTTGCTTACCTTTCTGCTCCTCTACACTGCCCTCATCTCTCATCAAGAAAGGATGGCTGGTTTCCCAACCTCTTCCTCCCCCACCCCCACACACATAACCGTGACTGTCCCTCCTCTTCACCACATCTCTGAGTTTACAGCATAAGTAAATTACACTCCCCAGAACTTTAATGTGATGACATGGCCTGAAGCAGATCTGTTGGCAAATGGAAACTCCTGGCCGTGTTCTGTAGGGGCCTCAAAAATGTATTTATTTATTTTTTCATTAAAAAGAGTTAAGAATCTCATTTCCAAACATGTGAATGTTTGAACTACGTATACTACTGTATCAGTGTTCATACCCGTTGTAGCCGTTATTTCAGGGCAGGGGTTCTGATGGGTGTACAGTTCCTTGACCCTCCTCCTCCAGCCTTTTAAAATCTGCATCTCATATCAAGTATTCCTTCCTAATTTTTATTGTCTTTGATAGTTTTTAACTTAACATGCCAGTTTCTAAAATGTAATCTTACACATTTGACTGTTTTGTCATTAGACCAACACGCCTGGTGAAGGAATAAATCCATTAAGTAGAAATAGTGTTTTTTGTTTTTAATAGAAAGCCTTTGTAAAAGAAAAGGGCGTTTTGAAGTTTGATGTTTATAATTCAGTGACAGTTTTTAGAGGCATGTTTAATTACAGAGTTGAGAACTTTTGAGGAGACAGTACTATCTGACTAAAAATCTTAATATGGTGATTTTGGGTTGCCTTCTCAAATTAAAATCTGCACTTTTAATTGCAGTCATTCAAATATAAAACAAGTTGAGGTGACCTTAAGCCTTTCTCTTCAGAATGGCTAGAATGATACTAGGTAAACGATATGGTCGTTTATGAGAATTATTATGGCATAAACTTTGTAAATAGGTTGACAGATTTCAGATCCTAAGGAAGTATTTGTAAATAATCTTTGTTTAAAAAAAAATTTTTTTTTAAAGATGTTAGTGAAAATATTTGAGAAGGAAGAGGGAAAATGGGAGATTAACAAAAAGATATTGAGGTTCTTGAAGTTGATATGGGAAACTTGTTTTGTGGTTTTGTTTCCATTACCTAATGCAAGGCTATACATGCTGGCTCAATTTTGAAACCATCTGTGTTAAAGAACCAGGCCTTGTATTTATGGATCTTAATAATAATGTCATACCTTTAAAAGGACAGGTGGTTGGTTATATGATACAAAAGTAAAAAAAAAGTCTGAAAGTTCTTCTCAGTTTGCTTTGCTATTGACCCTATCTCGTTAGTGACCATATCGCTTTGTGGTAATCATTATAGTCTTTCTGAGTAGAATGGCTTATGGTCAGTCATTGAGACTCTTCAAATTGATTTTCTGTAAACTGGGTTATATAATGGTGGTTGAAAATGTGGCTCCTAGAAAAATGTGTAGTCTCATGGTGAACATTATAAAATGTTGTTTAAACTACCTACACGTTAATATACTCCTTTTCCGTAAATGGGAGAGGTGCAAAATATTTCTGGCCTTTTTGGAAAAGGAACAGAGTACCGATGGTTTTCCACAGATAGGTGACCAGTGTGAACTCTGTAGGCTGCATTCCAGGAACTCTCACGAAGGGCTGCAATTTGTGAACTGTCAACTGCAGCCGAAAAAGACTGCTGAGAACCTTACTGTAAGGATCCCTTAGAGGCACATATGTGTAAGGATCCCTTAGAGGGACATATGTGTATATCTTGTTAATGTTTTATTTGTGTAGTTTGATAATGCCTCCTGGTAAAGTATTACAGATTGTGAATGTTAATTGGTACGTCCTGGTTTGTGTTACAAATTTTGCTTATACCAGTTTGTGTATACATAAATATGTATATACCAAAAAGCCCATTTCCGTTCTAGCCAGTTTCGACTCATAGTGACCTTATAGGACAGAGTAGAACTGCCCCATAGTTTCCAAGGAGCACCTGGTAGATTCGAACTGCCAGCCTTTTGACTAGCAGCCCAACTCTTAACCACTAAGCCACCAGGGTTTCTGCATAAATGTGTACATATATATATGTATGTATAAACCAAAACCCATTGCCCTCGAGTCGATTTGGTCGATTCTGACTCATGACGGCCCTGTTGGACAAAGCCCCATAGGGTTTCCAGGGAGTGGCTGGTGGATTCACACTGCCCACCTTTTGGTTAGCAGCCAAGCTCTTAACGGCTATGCCATGAGGACTCCATATGTATATGTATATATGTGTGTGTGTGTGTATATGAGATTCTGTTTATTTATTGTTATTATTTTTTGAAGTTTAAATGAAAGGATTATGCAAATGTATGCCAGGAGACAGAAAGGAACATTTAATGCAGTCACTCTAAATTTTGCTGTTGTTAAACTTAAAAAGAACTTAGAGCTCTGCTGAAAGTCACAGTGCATTTAGTCCTTAGAAATAAAAGTTCCCTTTTTTTAAAATCTGTTTAACTGCGAAGGTAATTTTGCCCTCCCAGCTTTATAATAAACCAAAATCACACAGTACCCACCACCCTGTCCATATCTAAGGCTTTGAGAGTGTGCTGTTACTGAGGGGAATTCTTGTAGCGCTAATTTGGAAATAGTAAAACACATTACTGGGTGTATGGACCTGGTGTTTAGTCGTTTGGAGTTCAGTCTTTTCTCTGCACCAGAAGAGATTGAAAGCAGTCTCTAGTGTCCTCCAGTAACAAAGAGAAGCCCCACCCATTAGATGGCAAAGAAACCAAAGTTAATCTCTTTCCTAGTAGAGGAATGGTTAGTAGGGGAGTATAAAAGGATCTTGACTTTGCTAAAACTGCAGGAGTTGGAGGAAGGGGGAAAGGGTGGCAGATAAGCCAAACAGGAGAAAACACAGTGAAACATCATGAAACGTGGCCTTGGAAGGAATAGGAATACTTGCTAATAGAACAGTGGTCTAATTCCTTCTCTTGTTTTAGACTGGTATATTTCCTTTCTGGAACAGATACTGTGTACTACTTCATTGTATTACTCTTTAAATATGTTACCGTGAGGAGGAAGAGAAGCTTTAGAAAAGCAGACCTGTATGGTTAAATGCAGCCGCCTTAGAGGAGAAAGCAGATTTTTAGGAAGAAATCTTAATACTTGACAGTATTTAAGGGGCATAGTAACAAAACACCTGAATTAGAATAACTTCTTTAAGCGTATGGTCTTTCTTTATCTCAACCTGGTAGACTTGTGATTTGAGGCTATTTTAGTATAATACTCATTACTGCATCCACGAAGAATATGTATACCTGAATCATTGGTATAATTTACGCCTTTCCCGTAGCAATTCTTGAACATACCAAGTTACTCAGTATTTATTTTCTTAATCTGTCATTGCTTAGGGCGAATTTGTATCATTCCGATATATCATTCTATATGTTTTCATAATATGCTTTAATGTCTTTACATCAGATTTGGTAGTGTTGAAGTTACACAGATTGGCTACTTTATCTCTAATAAATGTATGCATAATTTCTAGTTTTAAATTGGTGACTCAGATCTGAGCAGTGCTGCTCTGGATGCTTTGCCTACCTTTCCAATTTAAAGCCACAAATGAAGCTAATAGATGTTTTAAAAAAAAAAACTCATCGTTTAGGTTGTATATGATGGTTAAGTGAAAATTCTTCAGATCATTGAGCTAAATATTTTATTAGTGTTTACCTAGAACATAGGCTATTAGTAAAAGTCTTGCAAATTTGTACTAACCAGAGTAGGCAGGCCAGATTAGTGAAGTCTGAATATTAAATTGCTTTATTTAAAGCCTCCTTTCCCATAAGCTTTCGCTAAATTTTGACTAAAGAATATTGCCAGAATATTACAGAAGAAAGACTTTATAATTATCAATTGTAAATAATGCTAGTGTATTCTAAAATGCTATCTTCTAATATTTTAGGCTATGTCTCTTCATTATTTACACAAGTAGTTTAATGTGGGAACAAATGATTCTCAAAGCAAAGTCAAAGCCCACTAGTTCTAAGGTAGAATTAGAATCCAGTTTTTACCAACTTTTGTATTTTAAACCAAAACAAAAACAGGGAGGGGGACTCTCTATAAAATCAATTGTGTGTTTAAATTTGTGTTAGTGTAGCGTAAGAGTGACAGATAGTGGGGTTGAACATGCCTGGCTGAAATCCAGTTGTGCTACATACAGCTTGAGGCATTGGACCTTGAGCTAGTTGCTTGGCCCTTTAAGCCTTCTGCTTCCCCATATGCAAAATGGGGGTAATGCCTCTCTTGGAGAGTTTGAGAGGATTAAATGAAGTATGCAAGTAATTTGTGAATAATCACACACCAAACCCCACTGCCACTGAGTCGATTGCAACTCATAGCAGTCCTGTAAGACAGTAGAATAACCCTGTAAGGTTTTCCAAGGCTGTAAATCTTTACGGAAGCAGACTGCCACATCTTTCTCCTGTGGACCAACTCGTGGGTTCAGACGGTGGGTTCGAACTGCTGACCTTCCGGTTTGCAGCTGATTGCTTTAGCACTGCGCCACCATAGCTCCTCATACATCACAGAAATGTCAGTATTTCAGTGTCCAAACTATTATTCCAGATCACCTTGAAATGGCACAAATAATAACAATTTTGATCCGAGAGGAATACTTCATATGATGAGTATAAATTGTCTGATATAGATGTGTAATTAGAGAAAAGGAGACATTGTTTTAGGCCAGAAAAGTCATGATGTAGTAAGAAGTGCAACAAACCGTGTTGTAGTTCTGGGTGTTCTACCACTTAGCTTCCTTTGGTTGAGTCCTTTCACATCTCCCATTTTTCCTCATTGGTAAAATCAAAATTTGAGACTTGGTCAGATTATAGGTTTCTTCTATCTCTGTGTATGAGTTCATACCTTTAGACATGCTTCATGAGAGAGGGCTAGCTTAAACCTTCCTCTTGTCAAGCCCTCTTCCTGTCACCAGAGTATTGTGTGATAAGAAATGAAGTTTTCAGATATTGTTTAAGTAAGTTGAATGCTCAAGAAAACAATTATCATGTGTATCCTGTTCAGTGGATTTGCAATGGAGTAAATGTAAGGTGTCGACAGGAGTATTTAAGACATCAGTTCAGATTGTGATGGGGGTAGCAGGTAAACTGACTTTTTCTGTCTAAAAATTAATTCTTTTGCATAGGTAATACATTTCTACAGTTCAGAATACACAGAAGAGGAGATGAGAAGTGTCCCTGTCACCTCTGTCCCCCAGTCACCAATTTCTTTCTTCAGAAACAACCCATTGTTACTTGTGCATTCTTCTGAGGCTAACTAATTCTTGAACTGAGTCCTAATAGGGTCATTAGTAGGTCAGTGATAAGTGAAGGGGGTGATTTTCCACAGAGGGAGAACCCAGCTTATGTGACTATGGAAGAGTGAGAATGTCAGATTTGGGAAATGATGTAATTAATTTGACAGAACCCAGAGTGAAGGACTTCTAAAGGTGATGGTAAGGAATTTAGATTTTACTGTTAGGATTGCTGTGAAAGATGTTTCTTGAAGCTTTTATTGTTAAATTAAATGTGTCTTAGAACCATGTCTTTACCCTTTTAGTGATTATTGCATTTCTAACTAAATCTTGTGATAAAGTTGTATATAGGAATACCTGAAGGGAGCACCAAGCCCCAAAAGTCAGGATTCTCGTCTAGTGGAATGAACTACTAAATAGTTTGGTATACGTAGCTCTGAGTTTAAGTTCATTAAGTATTGTGTTTGCCTCCATATTACCTTAATGATGGTGCAATATCTAGTGCATGTTAAGATACTCAGCCAAAAATTGATTTTCATATGGCATAATTTGGAAACTATAATCCTGTATTAAATATACAAACCAGACTGAATTTTGTCAGTCCCTCTGTGTGTATAATCTCATTCATCTTTTCAACAATGTATAAGGAAAGGGTTTTCCTCCCTTTTTCTATGGATTAAGGAAACTAAAGCTCTGAGAATTTGAGTCACACAGCTATTAAGTGGCAATGTAGAGATTCAAACTCAGGCAGGCCTTCATAGCCAAAGCCAGCACTCTTGGATATTCCCAGAGTTAGAAGTTTTTATTTTATTGCTTGGCAGATTATAGAATGGGAGGAGGGAAAAGCTGCTGTAGCCACTGATCTGTTGTACTGTAACCTTTTACCTTAAAGGGTATTTTAAGTACTTTTAAGTCCCCAGATGATGATGTTGAAGATGGGTAGCCCTTGCCCATCCTCTGCTTATTGTATTCTCTGGTTTCCACGTAGAGATCTGTGAAGGTGAGTGTTAATGTAGATGAGAGAGGAGGGTGTCCACTGAGTTCAGGGCCATGTGCTTCATCCGTTAAGCTTCTTTAATTTTTGTAGCTTAATTGCGTGTGTATGTTTTCCTTCCTCTTGTATTTAATTACCCTACAAAGATAGATATCTTCCAGGTAGATAAATGTCACATCCTTTCGAGTCACTTTCTGATGCACTACTTTCAGGTACTTTGAAATTTACAGGATAGACTATCTAGTATATAAAGTCAGAGAGAGAAGAATATATTTGGTTTTGATAAAGATCTACCAATAGGAAAATCACGTTTTCATTTAGGGAGCCAAAATGAGTCCTGAATAAACCACGCCTCAGTCTTCCTAAGAATTGCTTTGTTGGCTCTGTAGTTAGGTTGGTATAGTTTATATTGACATCAAATATGTTGTTAGAAAATTGGTTTCAGATTTTACCTCTTGGGCAGAAGATAATTTATGGCCAAAGCTGCATAAAATTCAATATTTCCAAGTTTATAAGATAGTTGCAACACAATACAGGAGAGGTCAGCACAACTGGACTAAACCAAAAGCAAAGAAGTTTCCTGAATAAACTGCTTCGAAGGCCAGCGTAGTAGGGCCAGTGGTTTGGGGACCATGGTTTCAGGGGACATCTAAGTCAATTGTCATAATAAAATCTATTAACAAAACGTTCTGCATTCCGCTTTGAAGAGTGGCATCTGGGGCCTTAAACGCTAGCAGGCGGCCATCTAAGATGCATCAATTGGTCTCAGCCCAGCTGGAGCATAGGAGAATGAAGAACACCAAAGACAAGGTAGTTATGAGGCCAAGAGACAGAAAGAGCCACATAAACCAGCGACTACATCATCCAGAGACCAGATGAACTAGATTGTTCCGGGCTATAACCAATGACTGCCCTGACAAGGAGCACAACAGAGAACCCCTGAGGGAGCAGGAGAGCAGTGGGATGCAGACCCCAAATTCTCGTAAAAAGACCAGACTTAATGGTCTGACTGAGTCTAGAAGGACTCCGGAGGTCATGGTCCCCAGGCCTTCTGTTAGCCCCAGAGAGGAACCATTGCCAAAGCCAGCTCTTCAGACAGGGATTGGACTGGACTATAGGACAGAAAATGATACTGGTGAGGAGTGGGCTTCTTGGATCAAGTAGATGCTTGAGACTATGTTGGCATCTCCCGTCTGGCGGGGAGAGGAGAGGGCAGAGGGGGTCAGAAGCTGGCTGAATGGACTCGAAAACAGAGAGTGGAGGGAAGGAGTGTGCTGTTTCATTAGGGGGAAAGCGACTAGGAGTATACAGCAAGGTGTATATACATTTTTGTGTGAGAGGCTGACTTGATTTGTAAACTCTCACTTAAAGCACAAAAATAAAGTTGTAGGTTGGTGTCTTCAGGTTTCATGTACTGTAACCCTGACATGATCCCCATTAGCAAGGACTTTCCTGCAACTCTTAATTTTTTCCAATTTTATGCCATTTCAAAAAAGAAGCCTTTCATGAAAATGGCTTTCCACCTCTGCCCCTCAAAGTTCAGTTAGGTTTCACAGCCTTTTACTCCTGTAATCTTTTGCTGTAAATCAGTGTTTTGGGACTAATTATTGTTGCTATTTGCTGAAAATCCCTCAGTTTATAGATAACATCTCAGCTGAAGTATTTCCAAAAACCAAAACCCACTGCCGTCAAGCCGATTCTGACTCATAGCGACCCTATAAGACAGAGTAGAACTGCCCTGTAGAGTTTCCAAGGAGTGCCTGGCGGATTCGAACTGCCGACCTTTTGGTTAGCAGCCGTAGCACTTAATGACTACGCCACCAGGGTTTCCAGAACCCCAAAATTGCTTAATTTTCCCCATAAAACCCACTGCCGTCAAATTGATTCCAACTCATAGCGACCTTATAAGACAGAGTAGAGCTGCCCCATAGGGTTTTCAGGGAGCACCTTGTGGATTCAAACTGTCGACCTTTTTGTTAGCAGCCAAGCTCTTAACCACTGAGCCAGCAGGGCCCCCTTTTTACTCTAAGACTACCTAAATTTTTATACTTAAAATCTAGACTATTTAAAATTTTATATGGTACACAGATTGTATAACTCTATATGGCTTTTTCATTTTGCATGTATGTAAAAAATGATTTATTATTAACTGCCAGCTTTTGCAACTTAAGTATTTGTTCTTAAATTTTGTAAAGACTTTAGGTTCCTTTACAGTATTTTACCTCACAGGTTCTTTTCACACCCCAAAATTTACTACTATAACTGCAGTTATGTTCTTTTTCACTTCCATATTTGTCTTATGATAAACATTTTACTATTAGATTCTATGCCAAAAATATGCTGGACTTTCATAACTTAAGTCATACGACTTGATTTCAAATCTATTTTGAGCATGCATTTGATTCAGATTAAATCACATGATTTTGTTTTATTTTTTCGAAGTCCGGGAATCTGACATTCTTTCAAAGAATGTCATCCTTATACATGCATTGTTGATACTGTGACTTTAATGAATTTCTAATTCCAAACTTGCAGAATAACCTCCAGGTTTACTCTTTGTTATTCTTTTGTATTTACTACCTTCCTCTTTGAGTCAGTTCGGTTTATTTTCAACCAGAGGTCTCCAGATAGACCTCTGTGGGTAGCTAACTGGTTCCCATGTGGCCCTCAGCAGGCCTGGTTTCAGGGGGGGAAAAAAAGCCAAATAGAGTTTTCAATTGACTCAGTTGGTTTTAAGATTTTCATTTGATTTGGCACACTAATTTCTAAGTATAGTGAAAAAAGTGGCCTAACGAATATATCCTGAAAGGATGCACTGTTGTTAAAGCAACAGTGAACAGTAGTTAGCAGTCCTGTAAGCCTTTCCTGCTATTTATTAGCAAGCCTAGTCAGTGCCTTGAATTGCCTTAGACCTGGTCAAGAGAAAAATAGAGAAAGGGCCGAAGGAACAGGAAGGAGATGAAGTAGGGCAAGCAGAGAGAAGTACAGGTATTAAAGATGCCTAATTAATCAAACAGTTGCCTCAGGGACACTTTAGCACCTGATGTCTATCTACCCTTCCTGATTTTGGATCTTCTAAAAGACACACTGCTGGTTAAAATTAAAAAAGCTTCCTAAAAAATAATTTTTAAAAATTCAGTAGATAACACAATTTAATGAAGCTTAATCTAAGTTTTCAAATCATTACATTGAGGATTTGCTTTGCTTACTGATGGTTGGTACTTGATTGCTGTTCAAGTAGGCCTTGGAAAATGTGTTCTTATTGTACTAGTGATAGTACAGAAACTCTCTTAAGACACTTACCGGGCCTTAGAATTTCAGCGCTATATCTGAACCTTATATTGATGATAAAATAATAGCTGTCATTTAATGAGCATTGTGTGCCAGCAGCTTTCCGTATATTCTCTGTTCTTCAGCCATTCTGCAAGGATCAATGGTAATACCACTATTTCACAGATAAAGAGGCAGACTTAGGTTAAGATTTAACCCTGCTGTGTGTTTAAGCAGAAACCCTGGTGGAGTAGTGGGTAAGGGCTAAAGCTGCTAAACAAGAGGTCGGCAGTTCACATCCACCAGGCGCTCCTTGGAAACTCTATGGGGCAGTTCTGCTCCGTCCTGTGGGGTCGCTATGAGTTGGAATCAGCTTGACAGCAACAGGTTATATGTTTAAGCATAGTGGGTTAAGAGCATAAACTCTTAATAGCCCTGTGGCATCAGGCAAGTTACTTCTCTCTGATTCTGATCTGTGAGACAAGGATAATAAAATCACCTAACTCTTAAAAGAGGCTGTTGTGAGGATTGAGTTAATAAATATAAGGCACTTAAACTAGTGTCTGGTACAGAATGAGTCCTTACATCCTTAAGCTGCTGCCGTTATTCTGCTACAACACAGATTAAGAATTTTAGAAGTGATAGTGACAAGTTTTTGTGAGTTCCCTAACTAATGACAGGTTGGGGTAGGGGGTACTGTGGAAATACGCTGAGGTGAGGGGGACTGTTAGACCGCAGGTTTGTCGAAAGTTTAGGCCCCTGAGAAACCACTCCTAGAGATATGACGTGAATCATACATACTGGGAGCTTACATAGATGAGCCCATCAGTTGAGATTCTATGATGATAGCCTTAGGGAATGCTGATAGCCCTATGGAGTGTGTCCCTTGTTCTCCGAGGTAGAAATGGATGATGATTATGGTAAATAGGCTTTTACCCCTTACAGGGGCACTGTACTAATACAGCTGGTTAGAAAGCCATAACAATTGCAGCGCCATTTTTTGCCCAAATCTTGAGAAACTATGCGTAAAAAAAAAAAAAAAGATCCTGGTGTCAAGTGGTAGAAACTGGTGTCACGTCCAACCCAGGAGAGGATTCTTTATTGCTTGTTAGAAAACCCTTCTCTCTTGTAACAGGTCTAAGAAGAATTTTTACATTGTGAAGTTACAACTTATTGCACATGAATATTGTACCTGGGAACAGCTTTGTTGAATGGCTAAACATGGAGGGATTTATAAAGGCATCTGATAAGGTGCAGTGTTAATTAGGATATGAACTAGTCACATTCATGTGTGTATTACATATTCACAAATATGTACACAATTGAATGCCGGTTAGTTTTCCTTTAGAACTGTGATCCCAAACTGTTGTCATGATCTGCTGGATTTTCTCCCGTTTTTAATTTCTTTCAGTGTTTAAGCAAGCTTATGCATTTGTCGTTTGTTTATTTGTTCATTAAAGCAGCTATACTGTATTAGAAATCTAAAGTCTTCCATCTTTTTTTTTTTTTTGAAAAGTGATTTTACTGTACATTCTCAACCTCATTTCCATTTGATTCTTGGATCTCACAGGAATCCTTCAACTGCTTTCTACCAAGCGTTCCATTTGAACACCTTTCAGGAATCAAAGAGCCTCTGGGATAGGTATGAATACTTATGTATGGAATGCATACATGCAAAAGTGTATGCATGAACTGCTTTGCACTGTGCTGGTTTCTCAACATTAAGACTGAGCTGTATTTGTTATTTTAAGGGAGGGGAATCACACGGTATCTAGCATGGGACAAAGCTGCAGGATAAACCAAAAATACCATCTATGTTTTATACAGCATATAAACGTGCTTTTCTTTTTACCATGTTTTGTGTGCTTTAAGTATATTTCTTAAGGATTTACATATTCCATTGAATCTTATGAAATACCCATTTATCTGTGTTTATTTTAATGTAGAAATTTATTCTGCAAAATGAACTAGTTATTTTAATTTCTGTGCGTTTTATGCAGTTCCTCTGTAAAAGCCTTAGTGACTCAAAGCAAAATGTTATTTCACATTAAGAAATTGGAGGAGAGGGACAAGACCAAGGAAGGTATCAGAATAGTTGTCATTTTTTCATTTTTGGTGAAAAATTTGAACGTTAAGTTTGTTTGCTAGAGATCTGTATTACTGATTTGTAAACCACTGAAACAGTTGGCTTTCTACAGAAATGCTACGTAGATACTATTTTTAATATTTTAAAATATAGACTGACGTCTTGGAGTTTATTTATGGCAAGAGATACTTTGGTTTATTTTTTTGCTAAACATTTTAGGTAGTGTATGCTCTGCTCGGTTATTTTGCTGAATATTGTTAGCACTCCATCATTATGTATTTAATTACTAGAAAAGTTGATCACAAAAAGTCTTCTTAAAATTCACACAAAACTTAGATTCTCTTCCCTCTGCCTGGCAATGCATTTGTGTCCCCTGGCATAGTTTTGGGTAACATTCATGGACTTAGTCTCTTTCATCAGAGACTAAGTGCTCGTATATGAAGACATGGTCCACATTGCCTAGAAGTCGTTAACAGTCTTAGGCTTGATTTGCTTGTTTGTGTCACTGTTGGTGATGTGTTCCTTAAACTCCCCCCCCCATCCAAAAAAAAAAGTTGATTCCGACTCATAGCGACCCTATAGGTCAGAGTAGAAGTGCCCCATAGGGTTTCTGAGGCTGTAAATTATGGAAGCAGACTGCCACATCCTTTTCCCTGTGGTGCCCTGGTGGGTTCAAACCGCTGATGTTTTGGTTAGCAGCTAAGCACTTAATACTTAGTGTAGAACAGGAAGCGTTAATGCTTGTAGTACCATGTTTATAAAATCAAATTTAAATAGCTCCTCTATAGCAGTATAAATTAAGACAAACCAGCATGAAGGTTTAATCATTGAACTCCTTTACCAAATATAGCTGGAGTGTGAGTACTTTGGGATATACTTTATATATTTCCCTTAGAAAAGAGAAATTAACGCTCTTTAGAAGTGTAATGGTAGTGGTTTATAAATGTATGATAATTTTTTTTTTTTAAAGAGTTGAAGCTTTGGGAAAGGCCGAGGCTGCTAGGGAGGCAGAGCAGAGTAAAAGGATCCAGCCAGGGCCTTGGACAACACCACGTGCATTTAGGGAATAAGAGAAAGTCTATAGGGAATGAGCGGGAGTAGTCGTAGAGGTTAGAGGATTCAGAGAATGGTGCCACCTAACCAAAAAGAAGAGGAAGTGTTTTGACTATTTTTGAAGTAATTGCAAACCTACAGGTAATTTGACAGTGTTTGGGGGAGGGGAAAAAATACTAAATGGAATCATTTTAATTTTTTTTTGTTTGTTTCATTAAGATTTGAGGTAGTAGTTAGATGGGGAGAGAAATGACTGACTCTTCATGTTCTAGCTGGCATCCTCGATTTGTGTGTACGTATGTGTATGCATGTGCCCTCTAAAATTCCAAATCACTCAAACTAGGAAATATGTTAGATTTTTATTATCAGTGTAGAGCTTTTAAATACCTTAGTCTTGCAAAAATTAGCTTCTGTGTTTTAGGGTTCAGTTGGCTACTCCTAAATGTTTTTTTTATTTGACAGAAATATATTTAAACAGGTAGTAGTAATTAAGCCAGTGAAAACCATTATGGTTTACAACTATCTGATCTACAACCAGTCATGGGGGTGGTGAGGACTGGGCAGGATTGGGTTCCATTGCCTGTGGGGTCGCCATGAGCCGGCGTCAACTCCACAGCAGCTGACAACAGCAGCAATTTGTAATGTGCGTCCGTTGGTGAATATCCTCAAGATGTAACATTTTAATACCAATTTATTTCTGTTTTCAAAGTTTAGAGGATCCTTAGTTATAAATACTCAAAGATTTAGAAAGCCTTCATTGTATTTGTTTTCGGTTTTTAATTCTGTGATATTTGGCCCAGAAATAATGGCATCCTCAGTAAGTTAAAGTATGTTTTCAGGCAGCATGACCGGCACTGTCCGCAAAATTACATAAGAATGAGTTTTTTTTTTTTTTTTTAACTTCTTCAGTGTTGGTGCTAATGGTGGTATCCACAGCAGTTAGCTATTTCCTGCTAGCAGCATGGTGTTCATAATCTATGCAACCTTTATCCTGGAAGCCAAAAACATACCTTTCTGCATATCTGCTTGGTAATATCAAGATAAAGAAAGTATGCTCTTCCCAGTCTTCCCTACTACTGAAAGGGAAACAAGGAGAGAGAGGAGCTGTGGTGTTGACTGGACCCACCCCTTCTCTTCACAGTGACTGTTAGCCGTTCAGCTTCAGAAAACTGTGTTTATTTGCAGCAGCTGTTTTTATCTTAGATATTGCTAATTTTTATTGCTAATTTAGGCCAGAAAGCGTTGCCAAATGTATTTCGAGGATGGTCGTAACATATTTTGTTTCAAGAAATGAGATAATCAACTCAAAAGCATGATATGTAATGATGTCTTAAATTTTTGAAGCATTTATACTTCTTTATATTGACTATCGTTATGTTCAAAGTTAAATATGCTGCTTTCTGTTAACAGACGTGCAGCTCCTTAATGGCATATTTTTGAGTAGTGTATAACTGACCTCCCCTTACTTTATTTTCCATTTTTGTCTTCCTCTGCCACCACCCCCAATTTCAACTTTCTCCCCCTTTGTATACTGTATGAGCTATTTCCACACCTTTTGAAAAGATAAGGGAATAGAAATCGTTTGTGGATAAACATCGTTTAAAAATACCAGTAAGCTAGCTTGTTGGTTGTTTCTCAGAGCTGTGTTACATTAACTACAGAATTAGCTTATCATCTGCCAATAGGTGCATTTGATATAATGTTTTAAATAATAAAAAAAAAAAACCTTTTATATTTAGTGTTTTTCTTAGTTATCTAGTGTTGCTATAACCAAAATACCATAAGTGGATGGCTTTAGCAAAGGGAAATTTATTTTCTCGCAGTCTGGGAGGCTAGAAGCCCCAGCTCCAGGGGAAGACTTTCCCCCTCTGTCGGCTGGCGGGGGGGAGGGTCCTTGTCAACAGTCTTCCCCTAGTCTAGGAGCTTCTCAGCACAGGGACCTTGAGTCCAAAGGACACACTCCCCTCCTTGTTCTTCATTCTTGGTGGCATGGGGTCCCTCTGTCTCTCTGCTTGCTTCTCTCTTTTATATCTCAGAAGAGATTGACTCAAGACACAACCTAATCCTGTAGATTGAGTCCTGCCTCATTAACATAACTGCCTCTGATCCTGCCTCATTAACATTGCAGAGGTGGGATTTACAGCACATAGGGAAGTCTCATCAGATGACAGACAGAATGGTTGGACAGTCACACAACACTGGGAATCATGGCCTAACCAAGTTGATACACATTTTGGGGGGACAGAGTTCAATCCATAACAGTGTTCAATGTAGCCAATCCCTGTGTCTTAAAAAATATAGACAAATGAGGTGTCCTGTAATCTTGTGTCTCTACGTGTGAATTTCTCAGAGCATACTATCTTACCAGTGTCCTTACTCTGCTTGGTACATGTGGACTAATTTTTTCCTGAGTCTGTCTCGAGCCTCATTTCCGCAATACGTAATCTGTGGAAAGACTACGTGTAGTTTATTGGGGGCATACAAGGTTGCCCCATTTTCCCTATTTTGCCATTAAAGGACAAGCATTTCTGACAAAAGCACTGACTTGTTGTGACTAAGATTTCCCAAAAGAGTATAGTGAACTTGTTTGAAAAACAGTGAAAATGTGGCTAAATTAGTAAATAGTCTTACAGAATTTTTAGAATACTTAAGAAATGTGGTTTCTACTTGAGTAAAATTTTGTGTTGAGCTCAACTAAATACACTAAAATAGCCGGTTCCTTAACCCGTCTCTTGGTAGGGTTTTTTGATGAGGTTTATCTGATCTAGCATATCTGTTTAATTACTCAAAAATTGTACATCATCTGCCTTTTTTGCTAAATAAAGGTGAACTTAAGCCTAGTTCTTACTGGACTATCCTGTAAGAACTTGTAGTAACACATTCTCAGTTAAATGATATTTTTCCTTCTCACGAATAGAAAAAAGAATGAAATGATAAAACAAATAGCTATAGGAAGTGTCCAGGATGGTGATCTTGAATAGATTCAAGATTATAATTGATATATTAGTACAAGCTTCTAAGTGAATTCTCATTTTGAGTAAGAATTCTAATTTTAAATTAAATTTTAAAAGATTGCTGATTAATCTTAACTCTTTTCATCCGTAAGCTCTCCAGTTACCTAATTTTATGTTTAGGAAAATTTTGATGTAAAAGTATTATGTTTTTTAAAACGTGTACAATTCCTAAACCCTAAATTTACCATGCATTTGGATGAGGTACATGCCCTTTTAAGCTTCATAGTAAAATAACTAAACTTTCTTTATATGGCCGGTGTACTTTTATCTTCCAAATGCTTTCCAGGTATTTACCTTTAAAAGTGTTTATCTGTTGACAGGCCCTTTAACGAATGGTCAGTCTGCCCTTTAAATGACCAGTTCATCAAAGCCTTGCAGACAAGCAAATTACCAGCAATATAGAGATAATATTTCGGGAATTGTTTAGCTTTCTAAGTGTATAACTGGGTATTGATCTTCTCGTGGTACTGGTCCCACAAATGAGTAAATCGTCAAAATAAAGTTTTAAAAATTATGGCAGTATTTTGACTTATAGACAGTTACATAAAAACTTTCTAAAAACCTTTGATAATGTGTTGTTGAAGTGACCACAGCTTTTTTTACTTATCCTCATAAATATGGATTTTTGCCTTCACCAGGTGATGACATTGTCATAGTAAAGTTGAATGGTTTTAATGAAGTCAAATGTGTTGTAAGATTACATTTGGAAAGATTATATTTTTAAATTGGAAAAATCCTAGTAGTTCTTGAGATTGTGTGGGAGACTTTTAAATGACCACAGGTAATAGAAAAGTTACATTGAAAGTTAAAATCTATACAGCATAAGACCCCCCTGCATTCAGGTCAGACGTCTCCTAACTGCAGCTTCCTTTACGGTGCTGTCAGGGTTTTCTGTAGTGTTACACATACACACTTAATTTTCCTCAATAATGGCCTTCTTCTTTACTCCCTCCCCCTTGCCTCATTATGCCATTTTATTTTGGGGGTTAATTTAGGCAAAAATATACCCCACAAATATATGGGTTGCCTTTTTAATGAACCACTGGCGACTAAAGATACGTGATTCTTACTAGACAGAAAATATTCTTAATGATATTACCTTCAGAGATTACAATAAATGTGCAATTGAAAATCTTATAAAAAATTTAGTAAATTTAAGATGATATTCTTAATGAAAAAATTTTGCCATCATTAAGTCTTCCTACCCCCCATTTTCTTCTGTGTCTGTACATAGATGAACACTAGGACCACTGCTGAATAGAATGCATTGTTATATCTGTTACATAAAGCACATAATAAAATTTTATTCTTGCCGTCATGGCTTCTGCTTTTCAAATTGGGAGTGGTGGGGACAGTCAGACTTAAGATTTAGTTACAAAAATTGAATGCTACCTTGAGCATTGAAGTGATCAGTGTAGATTGCTACTGATCCAGCCACCTGTGCTGTAAGTCCAGAAACTCATATATGGATGTGGACCAAACTGTAGAACCCAAATGCAATTCTACAGGACTGCAAAGCCGTCTACAGCAGGTTACGGTGCTAAGTCATCATTTCTGGATCGTGATCGTAAACCTTGAATTGGTTTCATTTCTACTTGGGTCTTTACTGACAGATATTCCTAATGGCTAGAAGTCCATGTTGAAATTTAAAGTGTCCAGATCAAATATGAAATTATTCTACATTAAAAAAAAAAAACTTAAGTACAAAATATCAGTTGTGTAATCATTGTAAAACGTAAAAGTTTGCTATAAAAGATTTTTAAAGGCTATTTGATTAAAACACTTATTTACTTAAACTCTTTGCTAGAATTTTTTTTAGAATTCAGCATCGGAGGAGGAATGTGACATAATTATGATCGAAAGCCGAAAGTTTAAATGAGAGAGTTGTGATGCCCTCACATGGTTGGAGGGTTATTCTAGCTTCTAAGGACTGAATGTTGTCCACAAGAGTGTCTCATCAGGTCATAAATTGGTAAGACTTAATGGATTAGATTTTATGTATTATACCTGATGTTATTGTATTGAGATGAATATTTATGAACAAAATGAGCACATTGTGTAAGAGTCTAACAGTAAATGTAAGTTAACACTTGGAAAGTAAGTTTTAATACTTGAAGCGTGTAAATCTTTGAAAGTCTTATGAGGCTAAAGCCATATCTTTGCAGTGGTATTTAATAAATATGTCAGTATATTAAAAAGAGTGATCCTATATTGCAGTAAGATTATTCACATATTACTATGACATCTGCTTACAGTATAGTAAAAGGCTCCTTATGCTTTCTAGCTACTACTCCAAGAGCTGTTTCAGAAACAATGTCTCAGTCTTCTGAGTTTAACTTAAAAAAAAAAAACAAAAAACTGACGTCCATTTTCTTCATAAAACTAGTACAAGTTAATTTTATTGTTCCAGAGATTATATTTGTTTAATACAAGGCATTTTTCTTCTAGATGCCTCTAAAATAAAGCTAAGAACATTTTCTCAGTTCTTAACATTGAGAACACCTAAAACGCTAATGCCAAATGAAAAGGCTGTATTAGGATTCAGTGTACATTTTTTGTATGCCCTGAAAATTAAAACATTTCCTTTCAGGATTGTTCACTGCTTAGAAAAAAAAAAATTTTAACTTGTTTTGTATACCTTCTAGTTTTGCATTGTTTGACACAGCTGTATTTTGTAAGAGGGACTTTTAGAATCAAAATATAGATCAGGATGAAATCTTAAAATCTTCAGTCCGAAGATCACCGTATTTTGCAGATTGGAGCCTGGGTTAAGTTAGGTGTCAAGGTCATACAGTGGCAGGATTAAACTGTGATTCTATCAAAGATTATTTGAAATTACTTGTTTTCCCCCTCAAAAAGTCAAAAAGGTATGGCTCAATAGCATCTAAGCAGGCCACCATATCTATCTCCGACTTTGTCCTTAACTAGAATTATGTTATTGTCTCCCTTACATACATACACACTCACCCAATTTGTTTTTTAAATACTGTTCTAAATTGTTTCTGGTATGGTATTCCATGACTTCATGTTGATCATATTCTATGAACTTCAGTTTTTTAAACCAGTAATTGCAATCAGTAGTAGTCTGGAAAAAATACAACCAACTGTTAACCATTGGTCCTTATTCTGTATACTTTGTTTTCTTCATTTTCTACAATAAATATACATAACTTTAGTAATCAGGAAAATAATTTCTAATTTCTCTAGTGTAGGATATCTATAGTAGTCAGTGGACAGACTCTTGCGGATCATAAACCATGTGGAATTTTGGGTAGAATTTTATGTATGTTCAGTTTTTGGTGAAGAGTTTAAAGCTTTTATCAGATTATCAGAAATAGTTCAGTAAAACACTGTAAGTTTTGTGTCTACTGAGCAAGCCTTGGTAGACACCCAAGTATGAGACTAATGAAAGCAAATTTTTAATGAGTTCACTGAGATATTTGTCCAAGGCCTAGTATATTGTAAGAGACCGTTAGGTGGGGCAAATCAGAGCCTAGCCATTTTTGGTTTAGGAATTTTATACTGTCAGTCTCTGTGCTCAGATGTTCATTGGATTTCTTAACAAAATAGTTGTGTTTTGCTCTTGAGGGGTTACCACATGTCAGGCACTACACCAGTATTTTTTGCACATTATTTCTTTTAATTTTCACAACAGACGTATTATATAGATACAGTCAGTATCCTCAGTTTACAGAGAAGGAAATTGAAAACTTAGAGGGGTTAAGTAACTTGCTCAGGCTGCATACCTATTAAGTAGTGGGGCTAGGATTTGAATCCAGGTTTCTTACAGGAGCCTGGGTTCTCACTTGATTTGCTGGTATGCACATAACTCCAGAAAAATGAAGAATAAGATAAGGCAGACTTTAATATTGAATTAACATGTGGATACATAAATTTGACTTAAATTTTGAACTTAAATGAGTCATCCCCTTTTACAAAACTACCTTTTAAAGCACTTGACAAGAAATAGGTTTTATATGTTGCTTAACATATAAAATTATTTATTGCAGTAGAATATAACTTCTGTTTACATTTAATGCTTATGAATATAAACGTATGTGTGTATTATATTTATGTATATTTTAGAAGAGTACTTATTGTAGTAGTATTTTACTACATGTAACCTTTTAAGGAGCTCACCCTTTAATATTTAGTGTTTATAGATAGCACCACTGCACACATTTTTTTAAAAAAGCTACTTGCCACTGCAAATGTTTCTTGGGGTCAAGGGGTGAGTCACATGTACACCTCACTACTAAAAACTACATCAGAGTCTACCATTTTCACTAGTTCTGAATACTATTAAGAAATCTTTCATACCTATTTTTAAAACATTTATCCACCAAAATTTTGAATAAGTGGACTTTTTTTATTTTTAAATGAAGCAGGCACTTTGTACAAATCCCTTGGTTTAATTTTTCTCTCAGGTGGTCTCCAAACCTTACAACCTTTTCCCTGTTTTTAAGTGGTTTATAATAAAATTCCTGAGCGTCTAAATATGGCTAAAAGTTAAATCTGTAACAGTGAAAAAAAAAAAAAAAAAAAGTAGTACTGCTTAAAACAAAAACAGGGAAGCCATAAGAGTTTGTTTACTCTTCAGTTAAATTGAAATAATCTGTAGATCAAATACAAAATTTATTTAGTGCCATCATTAAAAATGTACAAGGGACTTAATAGGTCAGTGGAATATACAAATCCTGTTCTGAAAGCCTTTTAGATTATACATTTGTACCCCAGCTTCTTTACTGGTAATATATTTGCCTTTTCAAAACTAAAATTTTGGGAAGTAGAATAAGAACAGTCATACCTAGTCTCAGGTTTTTAACTCGGCTTTTCCAGTGTTTGCATGTTCCCTTTCAGATTTTGAGTACATATGCGTGTGTATTAATAGTTGAAATCGTGGTGGGTAAGTAGCTCTTAGTTTTTAGTGTTCCGAATGTCTAGTCATTTGCACAGGGTTAACACCCGTATGTGATAGGTTTTGAATTTTGACATCTGAGATACCTCCTGTTTTTCTTCCTGCCTCTCTAGTTTTCCTTCTCAGTTCCCTTGGCAGGCTCTCCTTTCTGTCTGTCCTTTTCGGTATTACTGGTGTCTTCAGGATGCTGTCCAAACCTGCTTCTCATATTCTTTATCGTGCCAAGAGCGTATAGATAGCTTTGAGTGTCATCTTTAAGCTCTAGGAAGCTACCTGTATACTCTAACCTTCAAACCTGTTACTTCCAGCCTAGATATTTCTCAGTAGACTCAAGACTTCCCTGACCCCTCATAGCCAGTTAATCACAAAGTATTGCCAAGTCTTCCTCCTAAGTGTTTCTTCAGCCTGTCCATCTCCCATCCCATTAAGGACACTAGCTTTTCACTTCTTCCATTTAGATTCAGTTCTTAATTGCCTATGGTCAGTTGAGAGAGCTCACAGATAGACATTTATGAGTTATGATTACACAATGAAGCCTTTCACTTGGTTTACAGAATGATTCCTTTCTAAGTCCATGCCTTTAAGGTTTAATTCAAGAGAGAACCATATGATAAAGATAACAAAAACAAAATTATTTACGAAAGAGCCCTGGGGCAAGAAAGGAAGAGGGTTAAAGAGAATATGGGTGAAGCATGCCATTTCAGATGATAAATCTGATCTGTAGAATCTAAATTGATTTTAACAAATTTCAGATCATGATAAAAGTCTAGAGTTAGCTTAAAATTTTTTACACAAACGTGTACAGACTGTTGCAATTTTCTGTCATTTACTGTGCGTAAATTAATAGAATTTTCATTGCTTAGAAAAATTCAGGGACATGAGTTTAGATTGTGAAATAAGTTGTTAGGTATAAAAGGTTTTTTGTCACTGAAAGTGTACCTGCTTGAGTGACAAAGCCTGAAAACTTTTATTCTGTAATGGGCTGCTTTATACTTTTTCTTATTGACCTATACCAGAATTCCCCCTAAGTAGGTAATTCTAAAGCCGTGATTCTCAACTAGGGTAATATGTGGCATAGAAGCAAAGCAACGCTTTGTCCCACTGTTTTGATTTGTTTTAGTAATGCTTATTTTTAAAACTTCGTATTACACTAAATGAAGGCAAGAGACCCTGTTTAAAACTTTTCGTAAAGTTTTATGTTGAAATAATGTATTGATATTTCAGTGGTCTTTGGAAAAGATTCCCTCCCACAATGAGTCAAGATTATTTTTATTACGAACAGTAAACACTGAGATCCTAAGGAGGAACAAAAAGAAATTTATTCTTTGGGTTAGAACATATATATAAAGTCCGTTCTTAATACTAATCATAATTGGTTTTCATTTGTACTTTACTGCCTCAGGACCTTAAGTCTTAATATGTAATTTAAGGTGCACTGGGCTAGTAGACCTTATAAAGTACTAAAGTCTCAATTGATCCATACACTAGAGAAGGGACTATTTGTTCTTTTTAAAGTGTTTACTGTTTTATAAGTAGTCTTGCATAACCTTCACAGTAACCCTTTAAGATAGGTTACAGCCATGACCCCATTTTACAGATGAGGAAACTGTGGCTTCAGTATGTTAACTTGCTAGGGTCACAGACTAGTAAAAGGTGGAGTCAGAATTTGAAACGAGCTTGTCTGATTCAAAGCCTGTGCTCTTAAACCACTTCATTATTATTATTTGAGAATTCAGCTTTTTTGCTTAGGCAAGTACTAAGAGGTAAACTGTCTGCCCCCAGGATGAAGTAGAGAGCAAAAAAAGGTTGAACTAAGTGGTAGTAAACTGATAACATAGACAACTTAAACTCCTCAAGGCACGTTTCACAGTGCTTTCTCCATATTTGTTGAAGATGAAAAATCAAATTCTTTCCTCAAACCCAAGCTAAGACATATTTTTAAAACATTCCAAATGCAAAATTTTCATTGGTTTATTAAAAAATAAAGTAAGGCCAGATTTTTTTTCCACCTGTACTGATATTCTGTTCAGATCATTAAGGGATGATGACAGTGCGTAGTTCTGCTTTTAGTCTTGTGCTTTTAGACTAAATTAGAATGAAACACCTATCTGTTTAAAAACCTCATAATACTCTTATTCTTCTGGGTTTAGCCCTATTTTGAAACAGACCCTTTACAGTCTTCATTTCTATTTATTTCTATCCGTGACTTTGGGGACAGATTAGAAAGGGACATAAGGTAACAAATAAGGGTTAATTAATAACCTCTGAACCGAAGATGAGTGTTTTGGTCAGGTAATTGTAATGGCTAAGCTAATAGAATTTTACTTTGTCAGGTATGTTATCCATAGAATTATGTTTTCTCTATAAAGCTCTTTTAAATAACATCTCTGTACCTTTAAGAAATGGGCATAAATGAAAAGATTAGCTATAAGATGAGCAAAAATTATACCAGAGCTCTTCTCTGGAATTTGGTTTTTGGTATACAAGTGTATAGAAGCCTCATTTCCACTTTGCTCAGGCTGTCATCCCCACAGCAGCGCTTTACCACTGTGCCACCAGCGCTCCTTAAGGTAGGTACAACCTAGGAAATGGGATTGAGAGGATTCGTTTAAAGAATGGCTGCTTAGTTGAAAGAAATCATTCATAGAATGCTTCAGAAAGAGGAGGCAAGCTTGAGGCCATCCCATGAGAGGGTTCCCGAGATGGATAGTTTATTCCTGAGCGCGTCTTCTGCCGTGACTCTTCCATGTGGGTGTTGCCCGGGGCTTTTGGCCCACTTGTCTTCTCCCTGTTTAAGTGATCTCATCTTGCCCCCCAGTTTGAGCCACCTACATTTTCTGACAACTCTCAAATGTAGACTTTGAGGCAGAGATTACTGTAGAGTTCTAGATACCTGTTTCCAACAGCTGCCAGGATTTATCTGCATCCCAGGTATCTCAAAAGTCAGCTCTCCCAAGTGAAACTCAAGTTTCTCGGTTTCTCATCTTTGTTTCCAGGTTTCTCTACCGCTCACTCCCCCCTCCCGCCCCCCTGCAAAAAAAAAGTCTTCAGCATTCTTCCTGTGGACACACTAAATAGCTCCCCATTCCCAGTTGTCCCAAGCTAAAAACCCCTGTCATCCTTCACATTTTCTTCATCATGGTTGGGTCCCTTTCTCATCCCTCTAACCTCTCACAGTTTCTCCATGCTATAGTTGTACAAACTATTTTGTTTTACCTCAATACACTGCTTTTTCTTACCTGTGACCAAGCACTGGGCACTGGGTGTGACCAAGCATTTAACAGTGTTCTGCTATTCCTCCTTCCCCCTTGCCAACCTAGGTAACTTTTTTTCAAGATCTCTCTTGAATATTACTGTCTTCTCTTTTTACCACTGTTTCCATCCTCTTCCAACAGCATTTGGGTGTTTTGAATCAGTTCCGTTAAAAGTCTTTAAAAGTAATTGATTTAATAATTCTGATCAAGCCGTAGGAAGCATCTCTAAGAATTGACTAGAATATTCAAGCCGAGAGGGTATTGTTACCGGCTTTAGGCTAGATGACCTTTTTTTTTTCCTTTAAGGTAAAGGAAGAAAGCCCTAACTTGCTTCAGGTTACAGCAAATTTGAGATAAGGTCAGACTGCAACATGTATTCACAAATTCCCTATCTAGTGGTCTTCCCACAGGCAGACACCACCCAACTTCATGTCCTTCCAGTGGTCATTGTGTGCTGGGCATTGTGCAGAGGAGACAGTGAAATTAGTCATTTTGTACAGAAGTTTCATCTACAAAGATTAATATTACTGAGATTTGGCTATCTAGGAAGTAAGAGGAGAAGTTTGTTCAGGATTTATAACCTTTTGCCCCAAAAGAATTTGAATTAACTGGATGCAAGAATTAGATACCGGGCAGCAAGGAAAAAAAAAAAAAAAACCAGGAAGTTTAGCTTCAGGCTGAAAATGAGGGATGAGATTAAAGGATATTTCCCGAGTTATCTGTTTTGAGTTTAGTTAAAATTGATAGTATTACCCGTGGCCATTAGGTACCAAGGGCGCTGTGGAGAAAGTCAGTTTTGCCAGGAAGTATAGGAAGTGACTTTGGTGGTGATCTAGTAACAGCTACTTCGTGTTGTAGTTAGAGAAAGACATCCCAGAGTCAAAATAACAAGTAACATATTTAGGACTCAAATTCCAAATATCGAATCTGTGAGTCCAGGCTCCTACAACATATGAATTTAGTCAATGGCTATCAGTCTCATGGTAGATTTTGTATAGCACATAGGAGTTTTCTCTGGTAGGGGATAAGGTCAGCTGTTAGTGGTTACTGTCATGAGGGGAGTGTGAGGCATGGCTTATTACTATATAATAACGCAGTTAGAGAGAAGCCTTTCCAGAAAGCATTGGAGCTGACCTATGAAAATGGTAGGATCTCCCCAGAAGTGTTCAGAGAAGCAGTATAAGCAAGGAGTGGAGTTAAACCGTGGAGGGGTCTCCCGGATATCCAATTTAAAAGTTGAAGGGACATTTGGAATAGACCAAACAAAGTAGAGTTAGGGTTAGAAATAAATACAACAGCCTTTCACTAATAAGCTAGTTACTGATTTTAATTTTTTGGCCTGTGTCTATGTCTTTGCTTTAAAAGTAATTCTGAATTACTTTTAAATATATTGGGTGGATTTAGCATGTGAATAAAGTTGTCTTTATAGTAGGCTACTGCTGAGGGAAAATTTATTCAAGGCTTGTTGTTTTCTGAAATTGAATGCAAATCTTTCAAAGTTTTACATGTATTTCCCTTGACATTCTTTACTGTCATGCTCTTTCTCCAGTTTTGTTCATTTTCATGTAATTACACCATGGAAATTTCCTATGCACCTTAAATGGTTAAAGTGCTGTTATTTCCACATAGTCAAAGGGAAAAAATGTTTCATTAATATATTAAAAGAGAATTGATCTCTGTTACAAAATGGATGTTAAATATAGTTATTTCCCTGGAAGCCTTTTTCTTGATTTCTTTTTCTAGCCCAGCTGAAGAACTTTGAACTCTCACAGGGTTTTAATGCCTTCATATTAAGAATTTTTATTGAACTTATCTCTGCTTTTTTATTTAAATTTTGTACTTTCTAGGAAAGATACTCCTTTAAAATCAGTATGGAAAACATAAATCTTTTGTGTGTGTGTGTATAAATTTTTTTTCTTATTTCTGTTGTGCTTTAAGTGAAAGTTTACAAATCAAGTCAGTTTCTTGCACAAAAACTTACATATACACCTTGCTACATACTGCAATTGCTGTCGCCCTCCACTCTCTTTTCGTGTCCGTTTCACCAGCTTCTAACCCACCCCCTCTACCCTCTCATTTCCTCTCCAGGGAGGAGATGCCAACATAGTCTCAAGTGTCCACCTGATCCAAGAATCTCACGCCTCACCAGCACCCCTCTCCAACCCATTGTCCAGTCCAATCCCTGTCTGAAGAGCTGGCTTTGGGAATGGTTCCTGTCCTGGGCCAACAGAAGGTCTGGGGACCATGGCCACCAGGGTCCTTCTAGTCTCAGTCAGACCATTGAGTCTGGTCTTTTCATGAGAATTTGGGGTCTGCATCCCACTGCTGACCTGCTTCCTCAGGGTTCTCCGTTGTGTTCCCTTGTCAGGGCAGTCATCAGTTGTAGCCGGGCTCTATCTAGTTCTTCTGGTCTCAGGCTGATATAGTCTCTGGTTTATGTGGCCCTTTCTGTCTTTTGGGCTCGTAATTACCTTGTGTCCTTGGTGTTCTTCATTCTCCTTTGATCCAGGTGGGTTGAGACTCATTGATGCATCTTAGATGGCCGCTTGCTAGCGTTTAAGACCCCAGACGCCACTCTTCAAAGTGAAAACATAAATCTTTTTACTAGGTTAAAGTGTACTTTAATCACTAAGGAGCCCTGGTGGCGCAGCGGTTAAAGCACTCAGCTGGCAACCAAAGGTCAGCAGTTTGAATCCACCAGCAGCTCCTTGGAAACGCTATGGGGCAGTTCTGCTCTGTCCTGCAGGGTTGCTATGTGTCGGAATCGACTCGGCGGTAACAGCTTTGATGTGTTCTGTTTAATCACTAAATTCATTTTTTTTTTTATTTTAGAAGCTGGTTAACCATCAGCTTCTATTCTGTCAGACTAAAAAAAATGGTTTTAGAATGTTTAAAATGAATACATGAAACTACTTCCTTCCTTTTTAGTATGTTATTTAAGTTTTTGTCAGGTGTTCTGAGCTAGAAGTCAATTGACGAAATTTGAAATCCTTTCTAACCGTTCCTTTTTTTGGTCTGAGGTACTAATATACATGTCAGTCTAGGTAATTGTCAGGCATATGCTGTTTTCCCAGTCTCAAGGAAGAAATTTTAAGTAGCCAGCACTATAGTGTCAGATTTTTAATTTGGGCTTAAAACCCCTGGGTATGTATCCTTCAGTTCCCAGTCATGAATTTTCCTAGCATCAGATTACCTGCTTGCTGGTGTGAACAGCAGAATGAGATCTTTCAAGAGAGCTGGCTTTAAAAGTGAGCACCCCAGCATTGGGGGAGCTGCCACCACCTCCTCCCCTTTCTCACACCCTTTCTTGTTTCAGTCTGACTCAGAGGAAGGAAATAATCTTCTCATCCTGTCAAACTCTGCCTGATGTTAGTCTAATAAGAAATAACTAAGCTAGTGTATAAACTCACTTTTCTTAAGTAGATATGATTGTGTGTCTTGTAGGATTAAAGTATGTAACTTGAAATAATAGAAAATTAAACTTTCTTAGTTTATTTAGAATATTTGAACTGTAATGTTAAAATTGCTCTGCAAATTTCACTTTATCAGTCTGCAATATTTTCAGATTAAATTTTTATATCTTGTATCTTGGATGTTTTAATAGAATTTTAGTTCATCTAATTTTTAAATTAAGTGTACTTAGAGTGGCTATGCAAGGAAAAGCCGTATTTATGTCAGGATTTAACTACCGCGTATTATAATGATCTCCCAAAATAGGATAACTTGCAAATGTAAAGAGATCTGGAAGAAGAAGGTAACGTTAATACTCATCTACACAGTCTTTGGAATATATTTTTAGTTTAACTTTATTTTATGTAACATGTTGTATCATTAAAAAACCCGTTGCCATCTAGTTGATTCCGACTCAGGTGCGCTCCTGGGAAATCTGTGAGGCAGTTCTGCCCCGTCCCTTAGGATCGCTGTGAGTCAGAATCGGCTCAGAGCGGCAGGTTTGGCTACTGGTTTATTTCTACCACAAATTTCCACCGTAGTAAAACCTGCAGAAGCTGGAACCTGTGTAAGGTGGAAACTTGTCAGAAAAGGAAAACTCAGTTTTTTTCACTAAGAGAGAGCAATAGAAAAGTGTTAAGACTGTACCCTGTCGAAAGCAGAAAACTTGTGAGATCTGGAAAACCAAGACAGTCCTATTGATTTTCAGCTCTCGCAGGTTTCAATGTATTTACTTAGCAGAATCGCTTTGAATGAACAGAAATAACTGTACTGGGAGTTATAAACATTACTTACACCATATTCTTAGGTGGTTACAATTCAGCCAAAACCAAGGATATAAACTTCACGAATCTCAAATATTTAAAGCTGGAAATACACTCTTTAATAAGAGTCGATGTTGTCACATATGTTGAACAGTACCTTATCCACCAGAATGAAATAGTTCCCTAGAGAAAGAGGAGGAGTTAATGCCTCCTCTTCCCTTCCTTCTCTCTTTTTGTTTCCTGTTGTTACTTTTCCTGTCATTTGTTCATGTCTTGAGGTCATACTGTACAGGGTATTAAATCCTACATGGGTCATTTTTATTTTGGAATGTGTTTTTCTGTATTCCCCAAAGTGTGATGAACGTAGTCTTGCTTTCATCCCATCCCCCCATCTGCCTGCCTTCCCAGATAACCACTTTCTCTGTGCGTGTGAGTGTCTCCTTCCACAGTTTCTTTATGCATATACAAGCAAATACAATATACATTATACCCAGGCATCCACTTTTGACACAAAAGGTAATATATAATACAAGCTTCTGCACCTTTAAAAATGTCCAGGAATTGTTAGTTGTTCCCACCTCAGTACGCAGAAAAACATCTTTTTTTTTTATGTTGTTAGTTGCAGTTGAGTTTGTTCCAATTCATGGTGACCTTATGTATAACGGAACAAAGTTCCCTGGTCCAGTGCCGTTTTTATGATTGTTGGTAGGTTTCAGTCCATTGTCGTAGTTATTGTGTCAATCCATCCCATTGAGGGTTTTCCTCGTTTTTGCTAATCCTCTACTTTAGTGAACATGATATCCTAGCAATTGGTCTTTCCTTATGACTTGTCCAAAAATAAGCCAAAGTCTCACCATCCTTCTTGTAAGGCGCATTATGGTTGTATTTTTCCTAAGATTTATTTGTTCTTTCTTCTGGAAGTCCATGGCATATTCAATACTCTGCACGAGCAACACAGTTGGAATGCATCAGTTCTTCTGTCTTCTTTTATCATTGTCTAGCTTATGCCTACATATGAGGCAGTTGAAAAGAACATGGCTTGGGTCAGGTGTACCCTAGTCCTCGAAGTGACATTGTTGCTTTTTAAAATTTTAAAGAAGTCTTGGAGTAGATTGGCCCAGTGCAGTATGTTATTTGGTTTCTTGACTGCTGTTTCCGTAGATGTTGATTGTTGATCCAAATGGAATGAAATCATTGACAGCTTCAAGTTCTGCTTCATTTATCATAATGTCGTTTATCAGTCCAGTGAGGATTTTCATTTTCTTTGCGTTCAGGTAATCCATACTGAAAGCTGTATTTTAACCATCAGTAAATGCTTCAAGTCACCTTTGTTTTCAGCAGGCATGGCTGTGTCATCTGCATAGTGCAGATGAGCCTTCTCCAATCCTGATGCAGTGTTCTTCTTCCTATAGACGAGCTTCTGAGATTTTTTGTTAAGCTTACAGATTGAATAAGTAAGGAGAGAGGATACAACCCCGACGCTCACCTTTCTTTTCCAGTTTTGAACTATGCAGCATTCCTTTGTTGTGTTCGAACAACTGCCTCTTGATCCGTGTACAGGTCAAGAATTGTGGGAAGATACCAAGTATATCATGCATAAAGAGTGAAAGGTCATGAAAAAGAAGGAAAGAAGGAAAAGATCAAAATGGATATCAGAAGAGGCTCTTAAACTTGCTCTTGACCTCAGGATAGCTAAAGTGAATGGAAGAAATGATGGCATGAAAGAGCGGAACAGATTTCAAAGGATGGCTTGAGAAGACAAGGTAAAGTATTTTGATAGGTGCGAAGACCTGGAGTTAGAAAACCAAAAGATAAGAGTGCAGTTGGCATTTGAAAGAACTGAAGAGAAAATTCAAGCCTTGAGTTGCAATACTGAAGAGTTCCGTGGGCAAAAAATTGAATGACACAGAAAACATCAAAAGAAAATGGTAGGAATACACAGTCACTGTACCAAAGAGGATTGGTTGAGGTTTGACCATTTCAGGAAGTAGCATATGATCAAGAGCCACTGGTACTGAAGGAACTTGTTCAAGCTACACTGAAGACATTGGTGAAGAACAAGGTTCCAGGAATTGACTACATACCAGTTGAGAAGCTTCAATAAATTAGTTGCAACACTGGAAGCACTGTGAAGAAACTTGAAAGACCTGGTCGGTAGATTAGAAGAGACCCTTATGTATGCCCCTTCCAAAGAAAGGCGATGAAATGCTATGAGTTGGAATTGACTCCATGGCAACGGCTTTGGTTTGGTTTTGGTTTATCATTAATATCACATGCTAGCAGATTTTTGCTGAAGATAATTCAAGCACAGTTGTACCCTTACATTACTAGGAGGCTGCCAGAAGTTCAAGCTGGATTCATAAGAGGACTGGAAGGAGGGATAGCATTGCTATTGTCAGGTGGATCTTGGTGGAAAGCAGAGAATACCAGAAAGAAGTTTACTTGTGTTTTATTGACTAAGCAAAGGTATTTGACTGTGTGGATCGTAACAAATTATGGAGGACATTAAGAAGAATGGGAATTCCAGAACACTTAATGGCTTTCTATAGATACATAGCTGTCAGTGGAATGGATGCATGTGCCATGGTTTATTTAACAAGCCCCCTACTGGTAGATGCTTTGCTGTTACAGACAGTGCTGTAATGAGTAACCTTACAAACACATTATTTCCTGTGTATAAAGAATATCTATAGGATCAGTTACCAGTTAGTTGTAGGATTGCTGATGTGTAAAGAGCAAATAAATGTGTGTGTGTAAGATTGTGTTAGATCTAACCAAATTGCTCTAAGGCTTTAATCATTATACCACCTACACCAGCACCGTACGAGGACAGTTTTCCCACAGACAGTGAATCACTAACAGTCCATTAAATTTTAATGTGTTTAGCAGTCTATTTTGGAAAACGGGATTACATTGTAGTTCTAATATGTATTTTTATTTTGAGTGAGGTGTTGAGTATTTTTTCATGTGTTGTGAACTGTCAATGTGAATCCTACCCATATTAATTTTGGGGTCTTACACTAGAGATTTCTAAAAGTACTTTATATTTTAAGGAGATTATTGGAAAAGTTTTTAATTTTTATATATTTTTAGGCATAAAATACTCCAGAGTATTAAAGACTCTTCCAAAAGTAGCCTTTTTTAAGGCCCTTAATACAAACAATGCGATTCTCTCTGGACAAAGGGAGTCTGAGGTAGGAGAGAGACTTTGTATTCATTTCATACCTTTTTGTGTATATTGTGAATTTAACTTTTACTTTGAAATAATTACAGATTCAAATAAGTTGCAAAAAGAGCATAGGAAAGTCCTTATGTGCCCTTCCCCCAGTTTCCCTCACTGGTAACATCTTGTATGACTATAGTACAACCAGGAAGTTAACATTAACACAACCAACAGTGTGTATCTTTTTTTTCCTCTTTTTAAACATTCTTTTCTACCCAGAAATTTAACATAAAATTAACTAGATTAATATAAAATATGTTGGGATCATTGACGAGAAAGCTATTTATAGAAGATGCTAATGATAAATAAAACTGTATAAATACTAAAAGCTTTTTTTCACACCATTGTAAGACTAGTTACTTCAGAGAATTAATAAAACTTTTTAAGTAGCCATTTTATTTGCTTGCTCATAATGAATAATAGTTTAAAAATCAACATGGGGCATTTTGTGAATTTTTTTTTTCATGAAATTAAACATTAATTGGTAGACTTTATGGTCAATAATTAGAATACATTAAATTCTAAGTTCTTAGCTTAATTTATTATTCATCTGAAGGTTTTATTCATAACCATAGAGGTTTGTTATTTGGTCAGAAGATTTTGGTTGAAAAATGGTGACTGAATAGAAAAGTTTAGGTTGGTATTTAGAGTGAATGTAGAAATTAAATCATTGGGGCTTATTGTATTATGTACAGCTTTGTTTTCCTAATCATAAAACAGTTGTTTTTAACGCTGTTAGTACATGGGACTTATATTATGCATGGAAACCTGTGAGAGCCGGAACTCAGTGGGACTGCCTTGTTTTTTCTGGTCTCTCTAGTGTTCCACCTTTGACAGGGTGTAATCTTAGCACTTTCCTGTCACACTCTGTTAGTGGAAAAGGCATTTTCCTTCTCTAACAGTTTTCCGCCTTATACAGGTTCCAGCTTTTGAAGGTTCTGCTGTAGTTCTGCATTGTTAAATGTAATGTTATTTAAGTGTACATGAATTTTATCTGTGTAGGCTCTTTTGGAGGGAGAATTGTTATTTGTTCTCAAAAATAAGTGTTAAGCTATAACTATTTTTTAATATCCTCTTACAAAAGAGTGATGGATTTTTTTTTTAATTTGACTTTCACAGGCTTGCTGAGCTATAGATTTGTTAGACTTACTCTTTTGCAGTCAGTAACTTATATTTTCCTAATTTTTTTTGTAACAAGCAAACAAACAAAGCATACTTTTTGTGAGAGGCAAAATATTGACCAGGTTAGAATTAATGCATCTTAGTAGTAATGATGTTATTATAGAACTTAAAACTTAATTTCAGGGATGGGGATGAAGGTGGTAGGTGATTTACTGAGAACAGTCCATGATTCCTAAGGACTGACCTCATAGAAAGGTGGAGGCATCTACTTGTGAGTTCAGGAAGAATCATTTTTATCACATTTGGGCAAGGGGGCGTGAGCATAACTATATAGGATTTACTCCCAACTCAATCGAAGGAATAGTTCTTACCACAAAAGATTTGATTCTGTAATTTAGGGAATTGGTGGATTTAAAATTGTGATTAACCTTCAACACAAAGTTAGAGATGTCTTTGAGTAATGCAAGGTAATTTTTTTTTTTACAGTAATTTGCTTATAGGTACATAAAATTTTAAGATATCATCAGCTTTCTAACAAACCAAAATAGTGTTTTAGTTCTGAGTGAAGAGGTGAACTATACTGGCTGTCTAAAGATCGTGAGCAACTGTCTTTTCTAAGAAGTTACCTCCCTTGTTCTAAGAGCTGAACTTCTAGGAATGTGCTAAATAAGATAAATGGCATATTATGAAAATGGCTTAATCTTTGGATCCATGCTTATGGTTTTATAATTAACGCTGGCACTCAGTTAAAGCACTCTTCATAAGAATATACACAACATTGGGTTTATTTGAGGTCATTATAGATAGTCTCTTACTGTCGTGGTAGAAAAAGCATTTTAACCTTACATGTAGGTTTGAATCTATCACTAGCTTTGTCTTTGAGCAAGTTATGTGGCCTTAATTTCCTCAGTTGTAGGATGATAATATCATTCAGGCTTGTTTTAAGGACTCACTAAAATAATTGAGCGTTCTTTCCTCTACCTAGTGCTTTGTTAATATTTATTTTAAGTAAGTAGCCATTATGTCTCTGTCCACATTACTTCAGATAAAGAAAAAGGTCAGTTTTTCACAAAGTTTTTAAAAATGCGCGGTTAAATTATCCTGACTTTGCCTTCACTGGTTTTAATTTTTAAAGAGAAAAGACTGGTGATGATTGGTACAAACTTGCTGGGCTGAAAGCATGGATGAAACTGCCTGGTAAGAAAGATGACGGTGTAGAGAACTTGTGAAATTGGAAGCTGAGTCCCTACTTCTCTTCCTAGTGATCTCTTGTAATAAGAGTAAGGAGGCGTGGAAAGAGACACCGAGGCAGGGAGCCAGTTGGGATTAATTGAAAGATGGCTGAACTGCCTGGAAAGCCAGGCTATTTTACTGTAGTGCAACACTGATAAGTTAAATGGGTTTTACTTTTCCAGTGAATTCCATTGTATTTGGCTTTATTTAAACACTAAATTCAAGCTCATTCTGTTCTTTTGGGGGGCCTCAATGCCAGTAGATCAATTCATCATGTAGAAAGTAATGTAGTCATTCTTATCTTTCATTTTGCAGTTCTACATTTCTGTCTATTCCCTCTGTGCCCATGATTCATTTAACAAATGCTAATCAAGATTAGATTTTATCCTAAAAAAGTGACCCATAGTAAACAGATTCTTTTTAAAAATTATTCCTTGCCTTTACCATGATAGTTAAAAAAGAGAGATTCTAAGCTTTCATTTTCTTCATTTTATGATGACTCTATGGCAGTAATTACAACACTTGCTATCTCTGTGAGTCTTTTGTTTTGTTTTGCCAAATTGTGGCCAATATTTGATAGATATCCACATGCTGTCATTGAACTTGACACTGAAGACTTAGGGTTTATATAGCTTTTCTGTAGTTGGTAGTGACATACATAACTCTGCACAGGCTCTACAAGCTTTTAAAGGCTAACATGTATGGCCTTGTTAGTCCTTCACAGTTGTCAGATGTATCAGTAGCAAGAAGGGAAGTAGTGTACTGCAGTTAAGGTGGTTGATGCCTAGACAAACAAGTCAGTGTTTTCATGTATCGATTCAGACTTTGGAGGCTGAGAAACGGAAAGTCCATTGGGTATTTACACCAAGTTTGTCATCTCACAGATGATGAAACCGAGGTCCAGGGAAATGAAGTAGGTGATTTGCTGATGACCACACAGGTAGTGAGTAGCAGAACCAGGATGATAACCAGGTGTACTTGGATTACAGTATATAAAATGCACCACTACGTCGGACAGGATAACCCTGAGCCTCAATCTGGTAACAGTATTGAGGGTCCACACCATCTAAAATAAAAGTGTTCTCCTATTCTAGTGCTACTTTATAATGAGTATTTAGTAGCTTTGAATAAAAATTGTTTTAAAGACCTCTTTTAGTACTGTATAGATTTATTTTTTCTTTAGAAGAGTAATAAAAACCCTAAACCAAAAAAACCTGGTGCTGTCGAGTCAATTCCAACTCAGAGCGACCCTATAGTCCAGAGTAGAGCTATCCCATAGGATTTCCAAGGAGTGGCTGGCAGATTTGCACTGCTGACCCTTTGGTTAGTAGCCATAGCTCTTAACCACTGTGCCACCAAACCAAAAAAAAAAAAAAAGACCAAGCTGGTTACCAGTTGATTCCGACTCACAGTGACCCTAAAGGGACAGAGTAGAACTGCCCCATAGGGTTTCCAAGGAGCGCCTGGTGGATTCAAACTGCTGTTTGGTTAGCAGCCATAGCTCTTAACCACTGCGCCACTGGGGCTCCAAAAACAACCCTAGTTTGTTTTTCAAAATGTACAGAAACATCAAGAAGAGGATGTAGATTCTTGCTGCTCTTAACTAAAGTTAATTCATGTGAGAAATAATCTACCAGAGAAGACAATTATTCACCTTTTGGTGTTTGTTTATTATCATACAGAAGCTAAGGTGATAATTTGAATTGAGGAGGTACTTACTAGCTAGACTACTTCGAAGTTTTTCTAGGAAAAACTGCCCTAAACCGCATACTAGATGACTTTTGACACCGAGTAACCTACAACAACCAAAGCCTGTAGGATGGTCAGAATGTTGAGTTCCTTATTAACCAACGTGCAAGTACTGCTCAGAAGCCCCCTGAATCATTTTTAGAAGCCAGATCTAAAAATTTTAAAGCTAGATATTAAAATATACTAACTTGAGGAGTAAAAACCGTCACCTGAATTTGAATGCAATTAGTAAAGTCTGGGATTAGAATATGTAGTTGGATAATGAAGTTTAACGGTTGTGGAGACAGTACTGTTGGTTCTGTGTGTTCTTTTTAAGACTGCTGGATTGAGAACCTCAGTAGATTTGAGAATTACTTCAAAGTAGCATATGTCAGGCAAATAGAAGTGTTGGAACTACAGAGGATTTTTAGAAGCCATCTATTTACTGAGGTTCTCATTTTAAAAATGAGAGACCTGAGTATTAAAACTGTGAGAATAGACTTATTAAGCTGTTTTAAATTACTCTATTTGTTATTAAGTAAAACACAAATGTTTTTATATTATTTTGAGACTTGGAAGGAAGGTTAATTTTTTTAGAATAATTCGTGAAATATTCTAATTTTTTCCAGTGCATCTGGGGGAGGTGTTGTAGCCATTGACAACAAAATAGAACAAGCAATGGTAAGTAAAAGTTTACAGTCCTCTCATTTCATAGATGGTTGGTTGATGAAGCATTTGGTTTTTATCGTTAAAAACGAACGCTTAATTTCTCTAAACCAAAGATGACCAAGTTATATTTTTCTATAATGAGATTTAGTTGAAGATGCTAAAATACTCGTGAGAACTTACAGTCTAGAAATACAGTTAAGTAAATATTTACCTCATTTGAATATCTCACATGCCATGCATTATCACTGATAAGAGCCATTTTTGGACATTAAAAAAAAAAAAAAACATTGCCATCGAGTCGATTTTGACTCAAAGCGACCCTACTGGACAGAGTAGAACTGCCCCGTGGAGTTTCCAAGGAGCACCTGGGGGATTTGAACTGCTGACCCTTTGATTAGCAGCTGTAGAGCTTAACCACTACACCACCAGGGTTTCCTTTTTGGACATAGGTAATTAAAATGCATTATTTTCCAAAAATATTTCAGCATCAAAAATGGTTTAACGACATAAGAGTGTATTGAAGTGGAAACTTCATCTGGGAATCTTTGTCATCCTTTGGTCATTTACAGGCACTGTTTTATTCAGGTTTAATAAATATTTTTATTCAAGTTTTCATAAACTTGAATAAAAACTGTATAGATAGGCTATAAATAAGTACTGTTAGTTTCAAGCTGTTAAAACGTGAATCCTGCAATTTTAAAGTGGTAAGTCACTTTATCTAGAACGCAGTAGTAGGACTGGGGTGATACCAGACAACCTCCACTGGAGTGCTGCTCCTTTGTTTCTTAGTCTTAACACCTAACCCTGTGATTTTAGACTTCTTTGAATTCTAAGCTTACAGTTGACAATTTAGAGAGCTAGGATTTTTAGAAATCACAGCAGATCGCTCCAGATGACGTTCAGGCCTTGGGCTTGCTGCTCTAGTTGGGACCTGGGTTTTCTCCACCCCATCTCTGATAGGGCCAGTCAGGATAGACTGAAAACGTTAAGATCAAGAGCAGGAAGATGGATGTGAAAGTGCATTGTGTCCATAAGGCACCGCGTAGGCTGGAACCTTTCCCTTAGAATTTTTTTTACAGTCTTGATTTTGTTTTTCACAGGATCTGGTGAAAAGCCATTTGATGTATGCAGTAAGAGAAGAAGTGGAAGTTCTAAAGGAACAAATAAAAGAATTAGTTGAAAGAAACTCCTTACTTGAACGAGAAAATGCACTGTTAAAATCTCTTTCAAACAGTGATCAGTTATCCCAGCTCCCAGCCCAGCAGGCCCATGCCGGTAGCACTTCTCAGCAGCAAGCAGCGATCGCACAGCCACCGCAGCCATCGCAACCTCCGCAGCAGCCGAATGTCTCCTCAGCGTAGTGCTTTCTGCCTCATTAAGAAAAACCCGAGAGCAGTCTGTCCTTGTGTGCCACTGCTGTTCTTTCCACTTTACACGAAAGCAAGTAGCCATGCTTGGGTTGTGTGTTTGGCCTTTTCAGTATTAGACAATCATTCTACAAGAGCTTTTCCTCTCTCTGAGGTGTCATGCAGCGCTGTTGATGTCCAGTTCTGTGTCATCAGTACAAAAGGAGAGTAACGGATGGGTTCTCTTAACGGGAGCAAAGTCTGCGTCTTACCTGGTGCGCGTGGGGGCGGTCTGTAGGAGCTGTGGTGGCTCTGCCGGTGGCCAGTTGCCCGTGGATTTCCCCGAGCCTTCCTGTCATGTGATAAGTAACAGTTCATCTAAAGAGCCACTTTTCTTTCAATATCAGTAACATTGCCTACATAAGTTTTCATTTATTTGTGTTTTATTTATTACAGGGCTGCTATTTTCATAATGTACATGAACAATGTCACAGAACTTTTTTAATTTTTTTAAATATAAGTATCAGTAAAGGAATTGAAAGACAGGATTGCATTTAATAGATAAAACGTTTAGGCAATAATTGAACAAAAGAATCCTGCCATATTTCTAACACTAATGGCAATTTACCTTCGGTATTTATTTTCAGTAGTAAAGACCCAGCTTGAATGTAAATTTTGTATAGTGTAAGTATGAAGACCATAGTGCAACTGTACAGATAGTCACCGGTTATTGTGATATAATAAATAATTGGGCTATTTTGATGAAGAAAACTTTGTTCGTTTCTTTCTACTTTCTAATAGAGAAATTGCCACGATTCCTCTGCTTTTTGACATTTCGTATGACTTTTTTTTTTTCGGGTGGGAATAAAAAGCTGTGAAATTGTTCAACCTACTTTGTAACCAAAGAAGCAAAGCTGTGTAATGGAGTTTTTTGTTTTTGTTTTTTTATAATGCACATTCTTTATGTATTTTTATTTTAGTGTTTTCTCGGTCACAATTTTCTTTGCTGTCTAGCATGATCTGCATGACCTATAATCTTTGAACCACTTTGGTACCTCATGTTTTTATCCAGCACTCTTATTGTAATATGTACTAGTCTGTGAACAATGTCAAATAAAAAAGAACGAACAGGTGGTATGGCGGAGCTGAGCTAGTGTTCTATGCACTAGTTGTAAAAAAAAAAAAAAAAATGAAGTGAGCCATCTTTTGTTCATTTAAAATGGTGTTTTGAATTTCGTATGCAGAAAACGTTTTGTTACATTGCAGATTTTAATGTATTTAATAAATGCAACATGCAGATTAAGTGCAGTGTATACTGAGTATTTAAATTAAAATGTACATTTCATAAATACAGTTTCAAGAGAAAGCATCATTTTGTGTATACTAACACATTAAGTATGTCAGAAATTGATGTATAAATATATATTTTAACACATTTTCTGAAATTAAACTGCAGTTTTGTTGAAATATTTGGCTTTATATGTGTTCAAAACTTAATTTGATTAGATTTGTATTTTCACATTTCAAAATACTTTAACCTTAAATGAAAATGTTATTAATGACTTAATGATAGTTTTTAAATTTTCAAAGCAAATAATTTAAAGGAATGAAAGAAGTGAGCAATATTTGTACTCGATATTCATATCATGTTAATGATACTTAAGTAGGAAATCCTTGTCTACCAAAACTTTTACTTGAATTCAGAGAGGTGCGTGTGGAAATTGACATGCTTTGTATTTATAGCCAACTAGCTCAGCAGGAGTTAATGAGAACTGAGAGTTTGTTCTCCGTGTTAAAGGAAGATAGTTTTCTTTATCTATTTGAAATACTCAGTTTAGCCACTCCAAATAAATAAATAAATAAAACATAAAATTGGGGTACAAATGGTAGAATTACCAAATATTTTATATTCTAGTTGTGTTGTGGGATATACTGGTCAGTAAACAGAATTTGTATTAATGAATACTGGAAATAACTAAAGGAACTAAGTGAATAGGCTTGACTAAGCAGCTCTGAGAATGTAGAGTGAGATTTTAAGTAAAGCGAGCACAGGTGAGCTAGAGCGTGAAACTTCACTACCAGACGGTGTGCTGGGTGTGCCCCTCGGGTGCCACCCACGTGATACCCAATCCAGGTGGAGAACAACTAGCATTAGGAAATGCTGGAGGTTTTTTTGTAAACATAAATTCTGGTTGTGGAGATTTTATAAACACAAAAGTAATAGCAGTCACAAATGAAATGATTAGTATCTTAAAGTTTAAAATGATAATAGGCAATTATTACCACTTTTAATTAAAAAAAAAAAAAAAAAAAAAAACACTAATGCCACAATAGAAAAGGGAGAAAACATGGATAGTTCATAAGAGAAATAAGTTTTATACAGCAGGACTTAGTGCTAGAAAGGTAGGCTTTCCTCTACTTGCAGAAAGTAACTTGGCAATATGTATGAAAAGCCTTAAATATTAGTGTTTGACTTAGTAATATTTCTAGGAGTCTATTCTAATTATTTAGAAGTGCAATTAAGGATATTTGAAAAGTTAGGTGTCAAAAATAAAGACTTAAATGGCAATCCATCCATAAAATGGAATATTAAACAGCTATTTAAGAAGAAGCTTTTCAGTTCAGTGACATGAGATGGTGCTCATGGTGCAATATTTTAAACAAATGCAAAATTACAGTGCCTGTCCTCTGCTCTCCCATCATCCCCACCCTTTGTTGGAAGCCACCTCACCCTGGGGTGTTGGGGAGGAGCTGTGGAAGGAAGCCCTTACATCTAAACCTGTTCCTGTGAGGCTTGCCCCCACTCCAGTCAGGGACAAATGTCGTAAGGGTGGGAACCACTGTTGTGTTCATCACTATCAGATCTGTTGTCTCTGGGAACAACTTCAAGCATTTCCCAATTGACTAGCTCACCTAGGGTCTTAAGTAACTTTCAGTATTGCCTTGGAAATTTAGGATCTCATGCGCTATGTAACTGGAATTAACTGACTGAGATCCCAGTTTGGGGGCACAGGAAAATAGCTGTCTTTTTCTCATCGCAATGCCCATAGACGAGGGTGCCACAGAAGCTTTCCATTGGTTTATTTAACCAACCAGAAATCATAGAAAATTTTGTTTGTGATAGTGCATTGTGTCTGCAACACAAACCTCATTTTCCTCAAAGAGAATTTATTTTTGGTAGTTCCAATGTGATCTTACAGCTTGCCATACCAAAAAAAGGGGGGCGGGGAGGGGTCGGGGGACATTTGCAGTTATTGAGATCATAATGGTTTGTCCAAAATAGCTGGAGGTTTCAAATTTTATTTCCAATATTGTGAGCTAATTAGAAGTAGTGAGTCAAGAATGCTTTACAATTAAGCCCCCAGTGATTGTTCGACACACCTGCCATTATTTACAAAGAATTGTAAACAGATCAGAGATTGTGGTGTTTATCCAAGTTTCAAACTAATCAGTAGTGAATCTTTAAAAAAAAAAAAAAAAAGCATTCTTAGGACAGTGGAATTAGAACAACCAGAATACTGCTCCACTTCATAGGTTATACTTTTGTGGAACCAGAAATAGAACAATTTCCTGGGAACAGTTAAAGATGATTTAAAATCAAGTACCTCTTAAAGGAAGCCCAGTGGTGGTAGGTGTTTGTGACATGGCTCATGTCTCTTCAAGATCTTGTTAAACGAACAAAGCCCAACCCTCAAGATTCAGAGTCCAGTTGAGGATGTAGACAAGCCAACAGATATACAGTGCAACAACAAATTGCCTATACACAGACGAGGAGCCCTGGTGGCGTAGTGATTAAAGCACTTGGCTGCTGACCAAGAGGTTGGTGGTTCAAACCCACCATCTGCTCAACAGGAGAAAGATGTGGCAGTCTGCTTCCATAAAAATTTACAGAATTGGAAAGAAACCCTATGGGGCACTTCTACTCTTACAGGGTCACTAAGAGTTGGAATCGACTGAAAGGCAATGGGTTTGGTTTGGCATGGGTTATATACAGGCAAGAATGGCTTTGTCAGGGAATGTTGCCTCAAGGTGATGACACCTGAATCTTGAAGGTCACACGAGAGTTAGCCAAGGGGAAGGGCATTCATCCCAAATACAAAAAAAAAAAAAAACCTGAGTGAGACCAAGCCCCTTTAGGGCAGCCACAGAGGTGTTTCACGGAGGCAGAAAGATGATGACGTTAGTAGTTTTGCATCTGTGTGTTGAGAAAGCAAGAACGATTTACTGAATGATAAGCAGGGTCTTTTCATGTTCAGATTTAGATTTTGGAAAAATTAGCCATTCCAGTGGCAGATGGGGGAGGTGGGTTAGAGGGGGCTGAAACTGGAAGCTGAGAAATACCTTAGGAGGGACAATAATAATCCAGAAGAGAAGTGATGACTAAGCCAGGTCACATGGGAGACTTGTGATGTTCTTGAAGTGTGTCTTGGATCTTAGGGTTTTTCCCTTCATGATGGACATTGCATTCCCAACATCAGGTCTCCTGTTCTTCCTTGCTCTCTGCCAAGAACAGATCAGAGACCCCAATGCAAGTGTGAAAATTTGGGTCAGTTTTTTCCATCCAACAGCTATATATCTCAGAGAAACAAAAGTCCTTGTTTCCTGCTAAAGGAATTTCAAGAATTTAACCAAAGGGTGGAGGTAATAGAGGGTTCTTGGCGGTCACATTAAGCCTCTGTAAATTCAGCCCTAAAGGTAAACCAGATTTAGTCTTTTTATGGTGACCAGGATTAGAAAGTCCAAAGCCTACCCCTCTGAACTATTCCTTGCTCTCTGGAAAGCATACCCCGAGGTCTTGCCCTATTGCACATGCTGACAGCCTCAGAATAGTTTTGCTTAGGCATCAGCCTTTCATTATCTGAGACAGGTCAGCCCGACAGTCTTCTTTCTTCCCTATAAGTTCCCTGTCTGAACAGAACTGGCCCGTTGCCCCCACCTCCTGTCTCAAGTCTCCCGATGATCCTTGTTTCAATCTGTAGCAATACTAAGAATTTATTATTTCGCGATACGTATTTGCACCCTCTTTGGCTATGTGTCGGAATTGACTCGATAGCAGTGAGTTTGGTTTGGTTTTCTCCTTCTTGATAGTCCAGAATGCACCCCCCCCCGATAAATTTCTACCCCAGGTCACAAGCCATCTGTAGCAAGATCAACTCTGCATTGTATTCCATTTGTCAGTGGACAGTTTACTGTAAAAGCGCTATTGTAATTATTGCCTTAGTGGCAAACAACTGGTATGACATGCTGTGTTCACAGACAAAAAATGCTAAGTGGGGCACTATACAAAGCAAGTAGAAGTTCACAGACAGCTTTGCTTTTTTTTAATGGAGTTGTCATCAATAAAAATAAGACAGCCTTTCACGACTGCTGACGGTAAAGTAAGAAGCTGGTGTTTTGCACTGGCACGATCCACTCCGTTGCTGAATTTGTTCAACATACCTGGACGGTGAGTTAGCTTTATTTATGTTCCTCACCAGGGAGACCGGCCGATTAGGTAGTTTGGGGACTTTTCCCATGGTGTGATGTCATAGACCCAGCTAGAAAACAGTACCGAAGTTTACAGACATTTGATTGCCCAGAGAAGCCATAGTTACCCCTTTGAAGTGGGGAGGAAAAAGGTCTGCTAAATTAGGCTATAAAAATAACTGAGTTTTATAAGAAGTCCAATGCCACACTCCCACAAATTCCCCATAAAAAAGCTTTCCCTTTTCATTGCATTCTTTTGCATGCCTGAAATATTTCTATATTAACAACTGTAAGGTATTCTTGCCTGCTGCATCCCAAGAAGTTTTCCAGAGATCACAGTCCTTGCCATCGTTTCACAGACAAGCCACACATCTATAGATAGATCATACCTGAGGAATTCCACAGACAGCAAGGCAACGTTTTCCCCCACACTTGAAAAAAAAAAAAAAAAAAAAAGCATAAAATAATTCCAGGTCAGTGTCTACTTCTAGTATTCTTATTAAAAATAATATGTATTTGATCAGGTGAGAGCCTTGAATGGACAGAAAAAAATAAGTACATGAATAAATATGTCTAACTTTGTAAAGCTCCTAAAGCAAAGCTTTTAGTAAAGTTTGGGTTTTATTTTTTTTTATTTTATAAAAAACGTTGAAATGCAATTCAGTGCTACTTCAGGGACTACACCCTGTACTAGACGTTTGGGAATAGGTGAATAGGACATGCTCCGTGCCCTCCAGGAGCTCATAGTCCAGTATGGAAATAAAAGCCGAAGTGCCATATTGTTTTTCCAGACTACCTGTCATAGTTTTTGAGCCTCACATCATTAATTGAATAAAATAAGGTTCATATAAGCCAACAGTAATATTGCCATGCCATGTGGAACGCTTTGGCATTGCCAGGAAACAACTTAAAATCACCAAAAAGCTTTACCATCAAATAATACTTTTAGAGAGAAACTGATGAAAAGCCTCTCACTTAGGCCAAGGTGGGGTTCCTACTTTCTTAGGGGACATCTCACAGGGTCAATGTAGAGGTGTGGTGTACCTCCTGGCCTCCAGAGCTTAGGTCCATGCCACCTCTCCACTGAGCCTGTGAGGTGTCCCCTAAAAAAAAAGAGCTGTCTTATATGAGAGAGAAGTTTACACATTTCTTAATATTCTAAGTTTGTAGATAATGAAACTGATTTATATCAAACAACTAGAATAGGATTTGTGCGTCATGAGTTACACCGTCTATTGTCACATAAGCAACACACTCATTATCTTGGTTGACAAAATCAGCCAGCATTCAATGAACCAAGTCAAGAAGAACTCAGGTGCCTGGTGCCGGAAAATAAATCTCGAATAGGGCTGAGAATCCAGAAACACACAGGTTCTCAAAATGGCATTTCAAATCCATAAAGGAAGACTAAGTTAGTCAACAAATAGGATTGGGGCAGTATAATCATTTGAGAAAAAATAAACTTAGATCTCTAACTCACAAAAAAATTATTTCCAGCTAAAGTAGCAGTGAGTCCTAGACTCTTGGAGTCACATAACTGTTGGAGAAACTGAAAGCTCGGATACCCTCTCCTTGCAAAATTGCACATGAGAAAAAGTTTTACAAATAGGATATGAAGAGATGCTCAACCTCGGCAGCATGAGGTGCACATGAACACACAAGAGATTAGGTCAGATTGGCAAGTATTTTAAAACGGCATCAAATACAGTGCTGGCAAGAGGGTGGGAAACCAGGAATCCTGCATTGCTGGTGAGCTTATAAATTGGCAAGCCCTCTTTTAAAGACCATTGAGTAAATAGTTACTGAAATTTAAAATTCACAAACTCTGTAACCAAGAGATTTCAATTGTTAATATATATCTCTAGAAACACACGCATGTTGACAAGGCGGCTTGTACAATGACGTCAATTGCATGTTTGAGATAGTATAAAATTGGAAAAACCAAAATATCCATCAAAAGGAGGGAGTGTGGTATATATTATAAAATATTAAGCATCCTTGGAAAAGAATGAGAGCGTTCTATGTGGCCTAACATGGAAAGATTGCTAAGATCAACCTTAAGTTTTTTCTTTTTTTTTTTATTTGAAAAAAAAGTCGAAGGTCTATGCCTGTACTACATATGGTATCATTGATGTTAAAACACACACCACACACACTGACATATACACTCACAAGTAATATATAGCGTACTCCTGTAAGTACATACCTGTGTATTATATAAGTATGTAGAAAGGTCTGGACGGATACTAACCAAACTTAACCGTAGTTTGGTGGAGCGCATTAGCTTTCACTGTAACGTCTGATGTTTTTTGAGTATGCATTCATGTATTGTTTGTGTAATGACAAATTAATAAATTAGAAATAAAATAAAATAGGAGGTGTTTCCTTCTTGTCTGCTGCTAATGTCTCCACTGGTGCTCTGGGTCCCATCGTGTTCAGCCTTCTTCCTCCCACGCACTGGTCGTTCCCTCTCTCGCATTTCTTCTACTTCCCTTCTCCTCTGGCTTCCTCATGTCTGTGTTTATACAGGCTCCATAAATAAATGATAAATGAATAAGCAACCAGCCTCCCTGACTGAGAATGCTTTCCCTGCACTTGCTTGTTCTCTACCTTCTTTCTTCCCTTCTGCTTCCTCCTCTTCCACTCGCTGCTCTTCTCAGTGCAATCTGGCTTCACCTCCCACTCGTTGTTAGGTGCTGGATCCAGATCCAACTCTCAGCGACCCTGCGTTCAACAGAAGGAAACTGCCGCGCTCTGTGCCATCCTCCTCACAATCATTGCCCATTGTCGCAGCCACTGTGCCAATCCATCTCATTGAGGGTCTTCCTCTTTTTCACTGAATCTCTACTTTACCAAGCATGACGTCCTTCTCCAGGGATTGTTCCCTCTTGATAACATGTCCAAAGTAAGCGAGAAGAGGTACATTCTGGCCGTACTTCTTCCAAGACAGCTTCGCCTCCCACTACGCCATTGAAATTGCCGCGGAAATTTTTCTTGGCAAGGTTGCCCATGATCACTTTTTTGCTAATTCCAGCTGACATTTTTCAGTTCCTATCTTATCGAACGGTTTGCCTTATTTCTGTTTATTGTCATTTGTTTAGTAGATATTTTTCTGTCTCTTCATTTTCCCTCCTTTTTGTTTTGGGGGTATTCCTTGTAAAGATTTTATTTCTGAATTTTTAATGTTTTAACCCAGTCGATCTTTTAATAGGGGAATTTTAATCCATTACATTTGTTATCATTACTGGCATACCTGGGTGTATTTCTGCCATCTTATTTTGTGTTCTTTACTTAAGTGCTTTTTAGGGGTTTTTTTTCCCCCCCTTTCCTGCATTTTACTCAACTGATTAAGCTTTCTTATTAAGTTTTTTAACCCCTCTGACAGTTTGGAAGTTATAAATTTCATGCCTGTTCTTCCAGTGGTTACAGTTTTTTTTTTTTTAATAGTTTTGTTGTAGAAATTTCCAATCATACACAAAAGTAAATAAACAGGGTAATCAACTCTCATGTGCCTGTCACCCCCAGCTTATATGATTATCAGCTCACGGACAGTCCTGTAGTACCTGCGCTCCCACCCACTTCCCCACATTTCTCTGCATTATTTGAAGAAAACTTAAGATATCATTTCACTACGTCCATATATGTTATATTCAACATGTATCTGTAAGATAAGGTTTTTTTTTTTTAACACATAACCATATACCGTTATTCCTCTCGAAATTAACAATTCCTTAATATCATTAAAAACGAGTCAATGTCCTGAGACTAGAATGACCCCAGAAGTCATGGTCCCCAGACCTTCTGTTAGCTCAAGACAGGAGCCATACCCAAAGCCAACTCTTCAGACAGGGATTGGACTGGACTATGGGACAGACGATGATACTGGTGAGGAGTGAGCGTCTTGGATCAAGTAGACACATGAGACTATGTTGTCATCTCCTGTCTGAAGGGGAAATGAGAGGGCACAGGGGGTCAGAAGTTGGCCGAATGGACACGAAAAGAGAGAGTGGAGGGAAGGAGTGTGCTGTTCCATTAGGGGGAGAGCAATTAGGAGTATATAGCAAGGCGTATATAAATTTTCGTATGAGAGTCAGACTTGATTTGTAAACTTTCACTTAAAACACAATAAAAAATAAACAAGTCAATGTCCACATGTCCCTGATTGTCTTAAAGTTTTTTATAGTGTATTTGTTTGAATCCAGATCAAAAGAAGGTCCATGTATAGCAATAGGTTATAACCTATAGGTTTTTCCCTTCCCTTTCTCTCACTTTTTTCCCCTTGAAATTATTGAAGAATCAGGATTGATGTCCTGCAGCTTTTCCACAAAGTCTGGATTTTATTGATTGCATTTCTGTAGAAACCTCTCTCCCCTATTCCCTGTAAATTGGTTCGTGAAATCTAGCAGCTTAATCAGATTCAGGTTCATCTTTTGCCAAGATTAATCCAGAAGTGGAGGTGTATATTTCAGAGTCCTTGGGTGGCACCAATGATTAAGCATTCAGCTACTACCCGAAAGGTTGATGGTTCCAACCCACCCAAAGGTGCCATGGAAGAAGGGCCTGGCAATCTGCTTCCAAAAGGTCACAGCCATGAAAACCCTATGGAGTGCAGTTCTACTCTAAAACACATGGGGTTGCCATGAGTCAGAATGGGCAACTGGAGGGAGGGGTGTATATTTCCATCACTTAATATCTGGTTGTCTCTGTTTTTGTGATGTTAGCAGCACTGACCATCACTGACTAAACCCATTAGCCTATTAATTTTATCATTCCTTCTCACTCATTAGTGCAATAATTCTCTAAAGAGAAACTTGCCCTTATCAACTGCTCCGTCACCCTGGGGTACAGTTCCTATAGGAAAGGCAGGAACTGAATTCTTTCCTTTTATTACCCAATTTTCAAAATGAGTTTAGCACTTAAAAAGGAATAAAAAATCAACAAGTAAGAAGGGATTGGGGAGGACTTACTTTGACATTTTATTTGGGGAAGAAGGGAGAGAGAATGAAGTCAGCTGATGTAGAGTGCTATATTTCAGATGTTGGTAGGTAGAAGCCAGGAAATCATAACCAAAAAAAAAAAAGTTGCTGACGGGAAATGGCGACCTGAAGACTTGTCTGTTTACTGCAGATACCGGGAGTGACTTCTGAGTCAAGAATACCTTGAGGGGTTGGGGGCAGGAAGCCCATATCTGGGCAGAGTGGGGGCAGGTTCAGAAGCGGCAGCTGCAGCCAGAAAAAGCAGGTCAGGGTGCCCTGAAGATGCAAAAAGTGAAGAGTTGCACAGACGAACAGTGGACTTTTGTGTGCTTTCTTTCTGCCAAACTGAGGCTGAGGATCCTTTCCATGCAAGCCAAGGAAGAGCCAGGAAGTTTGCTAAGAAAGACATGTGGGAGGTATAAGCAGAGCAAATAAAGATGAGCAGTCCTGGTACTGATATGTCCGATTGCCTTTGTTAACCAGGTCTTAACTCATGGTCTTTTCCTGGTCACAGAATAGGTTTCAGTGTAGTGGGAACATTAACTTAAGAACCTAGGTGCTTGGCCTAAGTGCCCACGGTAGCTTTTGTTGATTGATCCCACTGCAGACTGTGAAATCCGTGTGGTCCTCCAAGTGGCCACCTCTCAGCCACCTCTCTCCAGCCAGTATTCTCCTTTCTTCTCCAGTCTCCCCATCCTTTGTGCCCCCAGCTGACTCTCCGTAAGAAAGCACTCACAGAAAAAGGTTTAAAAAGAGTGCCCTCCCAGGCATATCGACCTCTTTTTAAGTGAGTCTCTTGGAGGGTGCCCTGCCCTGTTCTCTAGAGAGAGTGAACAAATGAAGACTTGGCATGGCGTGAAGAAACCCAGCCAGCCTCCGAGTCCCAAACCTGTGAGTCTAGCTTTTTCACTGATTTCAGCTTCCCAAACTGGTCCCAGTTCAGCATTAGGTAATGGCTCTGATGACAGCTGACTCATGGGAGAATGCAGGTTTCCTGGAGGCTTCCTCTGCTCAGATAATCACACCTTGTGAGGAAAACTTGGTCAACACCAAGCTTCTGTACCTGAATATTCCAGAATGCCAGCCAAGGGTGGAGAATGGGGTTCATTTCCCAGGGGCAGGGGAGAAGGGCATCAGGGTTCTGTGGCCTCTAGGTAGATGGAATTTAAAGTGAACAGCCTAGGAAACCTGGGACCAGAGGTTGCCAACACCTAGAGCCAGAAGCCAAATGGTGTAAAATTGAATGAGGATCTCCCATGTGCCCTTTGATATCTGGGAAACATCAAACCCCTAGAAGATAAGGTACTTCTACTTGTTTTATTTATGGCTGTGTTCCTGGTGAGAACCTTGGTGGAGTAGTGGTTAAGTGCTATGGCTGCTAACCAAAAGGTCAGTTCAAATCCACCAGGCTCCCCTTGGAAACTGTATGAGGTGGCTCTATTCTGTCCTATAGGGTCGCTATGAGTTGGAATTGACTTGACGGCAATGGGTTTGGGTTTTTTTGTGTGTGTGTTCCTGGCATCTAGAAAAGATATTCTATATATTCTAACCCAGCCCACCACCCAGTGCCGTCGAGTCGATTCAAACTCAGAGCGACTATGTATATGCTACATACCCTGGTACCCCTATTAAATGGATGAAAGAACAAATGAACGAGGGTTTGTACTATGTCAGAAAAAAAATTTTTTTGTACTTTAGATGAAGATTTACAGAACACACTAGCTTCTTATTTAACAGTTAGTACACATATTGTTTTATGACATTGGTTAACAACTCCATGACATATCAACACTCTCTTCTCAACCTTGGGTTCCATATTATAAGCTTTCCTGTCCCCACCCCGCCTTCTAGTCCTTGCCCCTGGGCTGGTGTCCCTTTAGTCTTTTTTTTTTTATGGGCCTGTCCAATCTTTGGCTGAAGGGTGAACCTCAGGGATGACTATTAGGAATTCTTTAATTTTGGCCTTTCTGATCTGTAAATGTAGCCCAAAGTAACCAAATCATAAGCTTGTTTTGAGAATTAACAAAAGATAAAATCTGTCACTCACTTTACTGGGACCTGACATATAGGAAGCATGCAATAAATGCTTGTTCTTACTTTACTTTTGACCTCTTTGTAGCCATCTGGTTAAGACCACACTCTTTCTTCACCACTTTTTGATCAGAAAAAAACAAACCCATTGTCGTAGTCAATTCCGACTCATGGTGACCCTATAGAACTGCCCCATAGGGTTTCCAAGGAGCAGCTGGTAGATTCAAACTGCTGACGTTTTTGGTTAGCAGCCAAGCTCTTAACCACTGTGCCACCAGGCCTCCTTTTGATCAGAAACTGGGGGAAAGACTGAGTGCTTCTTTAGGCCCTGACAAGAGCTCCTATGATAATTACCTAGATGAGTTAAAAGGAGCCCTGTGGCACAATAGTTAAGCGCTCGGCTGCTAACTGAAAAGTTGGAAGTTTGAACCCATCCACCAGCTCTGCTGGAGAAAGACCTGGTGATCTGCTTCCATAAACCTTACAGCCAAGAAAACCCAATGGGGCAGTTCTACCCTGTCACATGGGGTCACTATGAGTCAAAGTCCACTAGACAGCACCTAACAACGACAAGATGAGTTAAACCACCTTCTCCGGATAATGATAATGCTATCAAGTTTTACATGCACTCCTGAAAAATTCATTGTTTTCCTTATCTCATTAGATCTTCACAACTAGCCTGGTAAGTCTTGGGAAAGCAAATATTTTAGTCACTTGATAGATTCAGAAACAGGTTCAGTGAATCCAGAGAGCTTGTGACCTGCCCAAGGTCTCACATCTGGTTAGTGGTAGAACTACTAGACTCCAGGCCATGTGACTCCACATCCCATAGTTTTCTACCCATTATGTTCAAACGGGTTTGTTGTTGTTAGGTGCCATTGAGTCGGTTCTGAACTTATAGGGACCCTGTATACAATGACAAAAAATGTTTCCTGGTCCTGCACCATCCTCACAATCATTGCTATGTTTGAGCCCATTGTTGCAGCCACTGTATCAATCCATCTCTATGAGGGTCTTCCTCTTTTTCCCGACTCTCTACTTTGCCAAACATGACGTCGTCCAAGGATTGGTTCCTCCTGATAACATGTCCAAAGTGAGATGAAGTCTTGCCACCGTCACTTCCAAGGATAATTTTGGCTGTACTTCTTTCAAGACAGATTTGTTCGTTCTTCTGGCAGTCCACCGTATATTCAATATTCTTCGCCAACACCATAATTCAAAGGTATCAATTCTTCTTCGCTCTTCCTTACTCATTGTCAGCTTTTGCACACATATGAGGCAATTAAAAATACCATAGCTTGGGTCAGGTGCACCTTAGTCCTCAAAGTGACATCTTTTTTTTTTTTTTTAACACTTTTGAGAGGTCTTTTGTAGATTTGCCCGATGCAATGCATCGTTTGATTTTTTTGACTGCTTCTTCCGTGGGCATTGATTGCGGATCCAAGTAAAATGAAATCCTTGACAACTTCAAACACGTTAGAGGCCACAAAAAGAAAGAGACCCTTCTGTGGAACAAATTACATTGAAGCAATACTGAAATTATTTCTATTCATAGATTCATCTATTTGATTTCATTAAGGAGGCCCTATCGTTCAAGAGACAGCCACATGGAATGGACAAGATGAGAACAGTATGACAATATACCCTCCTTAGAATGAAGAAAGGTAAGTCGCCATCCATTGAACACCAAGCAAACTACGATCAGTTTACCATAGCTAATTTCAGCAGCCTCAGTGCAGGGAAGGGGTGCTGATTATTTTGCATATTTGGCAAAATTGTGTATTTTCTTGGTAAACCAAGAAAACCAAACCTTTTGCTATCAAGTGGATTCCGACTTACAGTTACCCTATAGGACAGAATAGAACTGCCCCATAGGGTTTTCAAGAAGCAGCTGGTGGATTTGAACTGCCAACTTTTTGGGTAGCAGCCAAGCTCTTAACCACTGTGCCACCAGGGCTCCCAAGTAGCATATAGTCATTGAAATTTTTCAATAAAGAAGTTTATAAAAAAAAAAAAAACCTAGCAAATATTTCTTCCCAGTTTGTGGCTTTCCTTTTCATTTTGAATAGAAGGTTTTAATTGGATGAAGTACAATTTACCAAATTTTTCCTTTATGGTTCGTGTTTTAGAGTCTTAACTGAGAAAAAATCTTGGCCTACCCCAAGGCCATGATGATTTTCTCCTTTGTTTTCTTCTAAAATTTTTATAGATTTGGTATTTATATTTAGGTCTATGATCCATTCTGAGTTAATTTGTGTATACAAGTATGAAGAGCCTTAGTTTATCTTTTTGCATATGGATATCCAATTGGCCCAGTTTGTTGAAAAGATTATCCTTTCCCTTGGTACCCTGGTACCGTTGCAAAAATCAATTGACTGTAAATGTAATGGTTTATCTTTAACCTATCAATTCTGTTCCATTGATTTAAATGCCTATCCTTACGTCAGTACAACACAGTCTTGATTTCTGAAGTGCTATATATAGTAAGTTTAGAAATCAGATAATGTAAATCCTCAAATGTGTTCTTTTTTAAATTGTTTTGGCTATTCTCAGTTCTTTGCATTTCCAGGTAAATTTAGACTCATCTTTTCAATTTCTACAAATAAATAAAATAAAACCTGATGGGATTTTGATAGGGACTGAGTTTATAGAACAGTTGAGGAAAATTGCCTCTTACCCTGAATCTTCTATTCCATGAACATGAAATCTCTCTCCATTTACTTAGGTCTTCTTTCATTTCCCTTACCAGTGGTTTGTAACTTTCAGCAAGTAATTCTTGCATTTCTCTTGTAAAATTTATTCCTCATTATTTTAGAATTTATTTCTTTCTGATGAATTTATTGTTTACAAATTTGTTCTTTCAGATGCTTTTGTGAATGACCTGGCTTTAAGTCCATTTTCAGGTGTTCATTACTAGTATATAGAAATACAATAGACTTTTATTTTTGTATACTAATCTTATACCCTGGAACCCTGTTCAACTCATTTATTAAACTCATTTATTAGTACTAGCATTTTTTTTTTTTTGGAGTCGGGGGAGAGAGATTTTTAGAGTTTTCTACATAAAGGATCATGTCACCTTCAAATAAGACTTTTATTTCTTCCTTAACCAATCTGGATGACTGTAATTAATTAAATAACTTTTTTTTTTTTTGCATTGTCATTGTCCAGAACCTCTTTCTATTAAAACACTGACTACAAGTGACAAGCAGAAATCCTTGTCTTGTGTCGATCTTAGGGAGCAACTGTTCAGTCTTTCACCATTAAGGAGGCCTGGTGGTGCAGTGGTTAAGTGCTCACCCGCTAACTGAAAGGTTGGCGGTTCAAACCCACTAACCCATCCATAGAAGAAGGATGTGGCAGCTTGCTTCCATAAAGATTACAGCTTTGGAAACCCTCTGGGGCAATTCTACTCTGTCCTACAGGCTCGCTATGGGTTGGAATCGACTCAATGGCACCGGGCTTGGTTTTGGGGTTTTTTTTGTCTTTCGCCATTAAGTTTGTTGTTAGCTGTAGGGTTTTTTTTTGTTTTTTTTTTTTTAAATCATATTGAGGAGATTCCCTTCTATTTCTAGTTTGCTGAGAGTCCTTGTCATGAATGGGTGCTGAATTGTATCAAATGCTTTTTCTGCATCTATTGAGATAATCACGTGGTTTTTGTCTTATATTCTATTGCTATGTATTAACACTAAATCCCCTTAGTCATGGTGTACCATCCTTTTTATGTGTCGCTGGATTCAGTTTGCTAGTATTTTGTTATGGATTTTTGTATCTATGTTCGTGAGGGATATTGGCCTGTAGTTTTCTTATTTTTGTGGCATCTTTGTCTGGCTTTGGTATCATTGAATGAGTTGGGAAGTTTCTCTCCTCTCCTATTTCCTAAAATGATTTATGAATGATTGACATTATTTCTTCTTAAGTATTTGATAGAATTTACCAGTCAAGCTGTTGTACGCAAAACTCTAAAATGGTCCACGAGATTTCCCTAATCCCTGCAATGGTGAACATGACAGATATCACTGCCATGATTAGCTTATGTTATATGGCACAGCTGACTTTAAGAAAGGGAGATTATCCAGGTGATTAGCCACAAGAGTTCTTTAAAAGCAGAATTTTTTTCTGGCTGGTATCAGAAGAGGAAGCCAGAGATTCAAAGCATGAGACATTCAATGCACTGTTGCTGGCTTGAAGATGGATTGGACTGCATGGCAAGGAATGTGCGCAGCCTCTAAGAGCTGAGGGCAGCCCTCGGCCGACAGTCAGCAAGGAAACAGGAACCTCTGTCCTACAACAGCAAGTAAATGAATTATTCCAGTAACCTGAATTAACTTGGAAATGGATTCTTCCCTCAAGTCTCCAGATGAGAACCATGTCCAGCTGACACCTTGATTTCAGCCTTGAGATATCCTGCAGAGAGTATCCAGCTTCACACCTCTGACCTACAAAACTGTGAGTTAATGAATGGGTATTATATGAAGTTGCTAAATTCGTGGTAATTTGTTACACAGAATAGGAAACTAATACAGAGCCATCTGGGCCTAGGCTTTTCTTTACAGGAAGCTTTTAAATTACTAATTCAATGACTATATTTGTTATAAGTACACTCAGGTTTTATAATTCTTCTTCAGTCGTCTTTGATCTTTATAATTATTTTTCCCTTTCATCCAAGTTGTCTAATCTGTTGGCATAAAGTTGTTTCTAGTATTCTCTCATAATCTTTTTAATTTCTTTAGGGTTGGCAGTGATGAATCCCTCTTTCATTTGTGATTTTGGAAATATAGTTGATCCTCCTTATTCAGGGATTCCTATTTATGAATTGACCTATTCTCATGGAGCTTTTCATCACAGACACTCACCTGTGCAGAGCAGCAAAAAATTCCCAGTTGAGGTCAAACAAGGCTGGTTCTTTATTCACTAATTCAGTGTTTGTGGGGACTTTATAGAACACAAATACTGCACCTGATGGGAATAGACTGTATGTGACTTCTCTCTTCTTGGTTAGTCTAGCCAAATGTTTGTCAATTTTGTTGATTTTTCAAAGAATCAACTTAAGGTTTTATTGATTTTTTTTTTCTGTTGTTTATCTTTTTTCAATTTCATTGATTTCTACCCTTTATAGTTTCCTTCTTTCTGCTTCCTTTGGGTTTATTTTGTTCTTATTCAAAGTTCTTAAGGTTAGGAGCTGAGATTATGGATTTGAGACTTCCTTTTCTAATGTATGCATTTAGTGCTGTAAATGTCTCTCTCTACGCTGCTTTAGCTGCATACCACAAAGTTTCTCTCTCTCTCTCTCTTTTTTTAATTCCATCCAAAACATTTTCTATTTTCCCTCACAATTTCTTTTTTGACACGTGGGTTATGTAGAAGTATGTTGGTTAATTTCCAAATATCTGGGGACATTTCAAGTTCTTTCTGTGAAGATTTCTAATTAAATTCTGCTGTGGTCCGAGAGGAAACCCTGGTGGTGTAGTGGTTAAGTGCTACAGCTGTTAACCAAAGGGTTGGTAGTTCAAATCCGCCAGACGCTCCTTGGAAACTCTATGGGGCAGTTCTACTCTGTCCCATAGGGTCGCTGTGAGTCGGATTCGACTCGGTAGCACTGGGTTTGGGGTTTTTGTTGGCCAGAGAACATACTTTGTTTGATCTTGTGTGAAAGTTCCAAAATTGAGTTGCCTGGCTTGTATCAGAATGATTGGCCCAGGTCTGAATCCCAAGTACATCTTAGCTTTTGCTTATTTCCCCTGCAACTGTCAAACCCTTAGTCTGACTCAAGTACACAACAAAGAATTTTCCCTGCAACCATCAAATGTTAGTCAGATTTAAATACATAACAAAAGATTCCCTCTGCAGCCGTCAAACCCTTAAACCAAAAACCAAACCCGTTGCCTTCCATTCTGACTCATAGCAACCCTATAGGACAGAGTAGAACTGCCCCACAGGGTTTCCAAGGAGCAGCTAGTGGATTCAAACTGCTGACCTTTTGGTTAGTAGCCAAAGCTCTTAACCACTGCTCCACCAGGGCTCCACCAAACCCTTACAGGGGCTTAAGTACGTAACAAAGGAAACATTTTTCTCTGCAGTTAAACTAAAGATATGGAAAGAATGTTCCCAGGGAGGGTCTTGACAACAAGACCCTTATCAGGAATCCCCTCAGCAGCCCTCAGGAAATGTTTTAAGATAAAACCCCCTTAGTCGTGTATTTAAATTAACCAATCCAAACAATCACTATAAAGCCTCTGCTTCGAATTGTCTCACCTCCTGCTTACCTAATCTTGCAACCGCCAATGAAAATGTTGTATTTTACTTCATAAATACGCCCCTGTAACTCCACCATTTTGGAGCATTTGGTTTCATTTTCTGAAATCAGACATGTCCCCAGTTTGAACTGTCTTGAACCTTCAATAAACCTCTTTACTTTCTTATTTTTAACAGAGTATGCATTCTTACTCACTGATATTTTCTAGTGTCAGGTAAGTAGGATTTGAAGGTGTATTTCTTCCAGTGGCCCCTGAGACATCAAGGACCTGGAGCTTCATTACCAGGTATGAGCCCTTTGAAGCTCATCTGTTTCTCCAAGGATTTCCTGAAGTAGTCCCAGGTAAAAGACCTGGGTGTTGAGTTCTCCAAGATTTACTGTTGGCTTTCTCTTTTGTTCTCATTTTCAGCTTGTTCTAAACATTTAGAAGGGTTTGTTGTCAAATCGTTTGGTGTGGCTGTTACCAAGAGACTCCCGAGTGTAATAAGCACAAAGTATGGGAGGATCAAAGTTTCAGCCCATTAAATTTGAACTCACCTATTTTTCTTTAGTGCACATTCAGATTTTCTAGCACGTGCAATTTGCTATTTTAGTAAGATGGGGAATGCAAGTTCTAAGGAGACTGCCTTTGGGCACACTGGCTGCTCATATCAGCGAACATTTCAGCCCCCATATCTGTAAGTTTCTGGTGCACTGACATGACTTTACAACAGATCGTTTAGAACATCAATACCCCATTTGGGGTTCCTTCGACCTAGACAAAACTAGGTTTTTTTCACAGTCAACTAGAAAAGAAAGGCTCCCAAGTTCAGCCTATACAATAGGATGCTTATTTTGATTGGTATATAGAAGTCTGTAAAAGACTCCAAGAAAATAGGCTGGCTTCCATGCAAGATACTATTTCTAAATTGACTAAAAACAAAAGGAGTTATAATGCCAGGTGCCGATGCCCATTCCCTCTGCTCTTTAGCCGACTGTATCCTATCTGTATCTGTCCCTACCTTCTTATTCCTCTACTAACACCCTGCTAGAACTTCCTTTCTTTCCCAAGGAATGTGCTCAGGAAGAAAAACCTGTCCCTAAAATGCCTTTTCAAATCCAACCTCTGAGTCCTGGGGTTGGTACTAGAGAAACTCCCAAAGGAACAAGAATGTCCTTTGTTCTTGGACCCATGCTGAATTACATACCATTGTTAAAAATTTCCCACATGTACGAAGGGAATCCTATAAATTTGCTAAAGAATTTAAAATCCTTATTGAAGCTTACCAATCTAGGTTACCTAATTCCTATCAATTGGTTCACATGTTAACAAGCCCTGGGGATGCTCAATTGTGGTTGGAGCATACTAATTGGAAAGACCCTCAACTTAGTCTAGCCATAGATACCAGTAAGACAGCTGATGATTTGCTCCAAGAATCCTGGAAAAAAGGGAAGCATTTACTTGGCAGCCTTAGTAAAGCCTTTGCCCCTATAATAGATGAGACTAAGATCCATTCTTACATACAGAGTAAAGATGAAAGCATTTTTGATTACTAAAACCAGCTCCTTCAGAGATTTACTGAACATTCTGGACTTGACCCTTTTACCCCAGGGGCATCAGTAGCTTTTAATGCAGCCTTTGTGTCTGGCCTTAACCCTGAATTTTCAGCTTTAGTGAAAAAGGCATTGGATGGATTGGAAGGCCACCCTCATAGCTGAGCTTACTAGTTTGGCTCATGAACTTGCTCAAATCTTAGAAATTAAACAAACTACCAAGACTAATAAATTGATGGCTTTACAACAGTTACCCTCTCCTCATCAAAAGGGATTTAAGTCCTTTGGAGGCACTAACCACATACTTGTTATTATGGCAAAAAAAACCTGGGCATTTTATGAAGGACTGTATAAAGTTAAAGAGCCTACCATTAGACAAAACTCAATCTAAATCAGAATGAAGGGGCTCCAGGGACAAAACACGGGCTTTTCCTGTAGTGGCTTTAAATCCTCAAGGAAAACAATTATTCAAGTTAATGGGGAACCTTGCAAATTTTTAATTGACACTGGTCTATCATCGACCGCACCTGTTTACAGAAGCCTCTGCTCCAGAGTACCAAAACCTCTAAAGTTGTGGAGGCCACTAATCAAGAACAAACTCTAACCCACTCTAAACTCATTCCCATATCTTTTAGTCTTATGCAGCATCTACATCCTTTTCTACCTAGTCATGATACACTAGTTAATTTAATAGGAAGAGACTTATTAGCTAAATGGAATTGTCATATACAAGTTAATGAAAAAGGGAAAAATTATTAGAGTTCCCCAACAGTCATCATAAAATTGAGGGAACTTCACAGGGAGGAGACTTTTTATTTCTTATGAGAAGCTACTTTGCCCCTACAAAAAAGAAGCTCTTCTGTGCCTTTGACTCCTTTAGATTGTCTCTCTTTGTTACCAGAAACCCTCCGGGCTACAACTTCCACAGATGTTAGCTGGGTGTTGTCAGCAGATCCCAGTGTAATTAAAATTGATACCTCAAACCTTTACCTAAAATTTCCCAGTACCGTTTAAAACGAGAGGCAAAAGAAGGACTTACTCCAATAATTCAGGATTTTCTTGCTAAAGATTTAATTATTCCCTGTAATTCTCCTGTTTTCCATATTAAGAAGCCAAATATTTGCAGCTGGAGGTTTGTACAGGATCTACATGCCATTAACCGCATTGTGGTTCCTAGCCATCTTGTAGTTCCTAATCAACATTTACTCCTTTCTAATATACCCTCTGAAGCTTCCCACTTTTCAGTGGTTGACTTTACAGTACCTTTTTCAATATTCCCATACACTCGGCCAATATTTGTTTGCTTTTGCTTGGAGGGACTGGCAACACACTTGGACTTCAAGGCTTAATCAAGTTCCCCGTTTATTTTTCCTAGACTTTACATGCAGACCTACAACATTAACAATTTGCCTATGAATTTACTTTATTACAGTATGTTGATGATTTACTGGTCTGCTCTGTTCTCAATAAGCTTGTCTCAAAGACAGCATTTTTTAATTAAGACATTTGGTTGATGGTGGACACAAAGCCTCTAAAGAGAAATTGCAACTGGCAAAGAGGATCACTATTGACCCCAAAAGAAAAGAAGCCATCCTACCTTTCGCTGTACCTGGTACAAAAAAAAAAAAAAAAAACAGCTGAGGGAGTTTTGGGGGCTTTGTGGATATTGCAGGAGCCCTAGTGGCACAGTGGTTAAGAGTTTCGCTGCTAACCAAAAGGTTGGCAGTTTGAATCCACCAGCTGCTCCTTGGAACCCCTATAGAGCAGTTCTACTGTGTCCTATAGGGTTGCTATGAGTCAGAATTGACTCAATGACAACGAGTGGATATTGCTGAACTTGGATACCAAATTTTCCTTTGCTGGGTCAACCACTGTGTCAATACCTAAAGGCTTAGAGCCTGACCCCTTTCAGTTTTCAGAAGATGGCAAAAAGGCCATACTGACATTAAAGGAGTCATTAACTAACACTCCAGCTTTAGGTTTCCCTAATTATCATTTAGGAGCCCTTGTGGCACAATGGTTAAAGCGGTCAACTGCTAACCAAAAGGTCGGTGGTTTAAAACCACCAGCAGCTCTGCAGGAGAAAGATGTGGCAGTTTGTTTCCATAGAGATTTATGGCCTTAAAAACCCTATGGGGTCCCTATGAGTCAGAAATGACTTGACGGCAGTGGGATTTTTGGTTTTGTTTGTTTTTTGGTTTAATTATCATTTACATTTTTCACTTTTCACTCATGAGGTATCTGGGGATGTCTTAGGGTCCTCACTCAAAAACATGGAGGACAACAAAGACCACTTGGCTACTATAGCCTCCAACTAGATTCAATTGTCAGGGGTTACTGTCCTTGCCTCAGAGCAGTTGCTGCCGTGGCCAGACTAGTGGGAAAAAAAAAAAAAATTTTTTTTTTTTTGGCTAATATAGTTTTAGGAAATTTCCTGGATGTTTATGTTCCTCACACAGTGTCCACTATTTTATATACCATGTTAACAAAGCATTTGTCAGCCAGCAGGCTGACTTCTTATGAGCTACTTCTCCTGGCTGTCTCTAACATTCAGCTACATACAGTGGTCTGCTTAAACACAGCCACCCTTTTACCCACTCCAGATGACAGCAATCACCCCCACACAATTGCTTAGACTTAACTGAACAACCCTTGTCTCCCAGAAAGAATTTGAAGGAAACTCCTCTTTTTTTGTGTGTGTGTTTTAGGAGAAAGTTTAAAAAGCAAATTAGTTTCTCAATCAAAAATTTATACACAAATTGTTTTGCGACATTAGTTGAAATCCCTGCAATGTGTGAGCACTCTCCCCCTTTCCCTTTACACCCCAGGTTCCCCATGTCCATTTGTTCAGGTTTCCTGTCCCTTCCTGCCTTCTCATCTTTGCTTTGGGGCAGGTGTTGCCCACTTGGTCTCATATATTTGATTGAAATAAGAAGCACATTCCTCATGTGTGTTATTATTTGTTTTATAGGCTTGTCTAATCTTTGGCTGATAGGAGGACTTTGGGAGTAGCTTCAGTTCTGAATTAGTAGGGTATCTGGGACCATAGCCTCGTAGACTCCCCCAGTCTCTTTCAGACCAGTAAATCTGGTCTTTTCTCTGAACTTGAATTCTGTTCCAATTTTTTCTCCCACTCTTTCCAGAACCCTCTATTGTGATCCCTGTCAGAGTGGTCAGTGGTGTTAGACATGCACCATCTAGTTGTTTTGGGCTAAGGTTGGTACAGGCTGTGGTTCATGAGGTCCATTAGTCCTTTGGACTGACATTTTCCTTGTGTCTTTGGAAACTCCTCTTTTTAACCTTGATTTGATTCTGTTTGTGGATGGATCATATTTAAGAACTAGCCCCAATAGATCTCATCGAGAGGTTATGCTGTTGCCACCTCTTCTGAAGCTCTTGAAACCAGTGCCCTTCCTGAAGTCACTTGAGCTCAACAGGCTGAAATGATTGTACTCACGAGAGGCTGCACACTGCACAGGCTTCTGGTCAGTAACTCTCTACACTGACTACAGTATGGTTTCAGGTTTGTTCGTGATTTTGGTATGCTATGAAACACACAAATCAACTCGATGGCAACGGGTTTGTTTGTTTGATTTTATGGAAACACAGGGAGTTCCTAACATCCTCTGGGACCCAAATTAAAAAATGGCTCCTTAACAGCACTTTTGCTTCCTTCCAAGATTGCTATCATCAAAATAATACAAGCCCATCAAACTAAGGGAATACCTCAGAGGAAATTAAAGGAAGCAGTTTAGCTGATAAAGCAGCTAAACAGGCTGCCTTTCAAATCCTCCTTACCCCTATAATTGCTAAAGGAATTCTAATGCAAAATCATGATAGCTCAGATCATGATGAAAAGGAGGGAGAGAAGGAGGTCCATGACACGATCATGGAAGATATGCCCCTTCCAGAAGTAACTTGAGAAAGTCTTCTTAAAAGACAACAGATTGCTCCCATTGCAGAAATTGAAGGTTGAAGACAATCAGGTTGTTCTTTTAGCATCACCACTAGGTTATGGATGGGACCTAATGATAAACCTGTCCTTCCCAGGTCTCTACCTGTCCCTATGGCAATGGCTTTCCATATGAATTCTAATATGGGACAAGATAAAATAATTGAAACCTTGAAGAAATATTAGTGAGATAAATTTTTTGAAGCTGCTGAACAGCACCAGCCATTGCTGGCTTTGCTCCCCTTATAACCCTGGGAAGCACCTTCAAGTGTCTTCACGAAAATACCCCTTGCCCTCTGGGCCTATGATTGAATGGCAAGTAGAATTTATTCAGCCCCCACCATCAAATGGACACAAGTATGTTTTAGTAAATGGTGTGCTTATTCTCACACTAGGTGGAAGCTTTTCCATGTAAAAATGCTACTGCCAGTTTGGTGGCCACAAAATTCTTTGAGAATAGCTTCCCCACTTGGGGAGCTCCAAAAACTTTCTGCAGTGACTGGTGTACTCACTTTGCTGGGCAAATGACTCAAGAGATATGTAAAAATTTTCCAGTTAATCAAAGACTGTACTGCCCATATTATCTATAATCTTCTGGATCGGTGGAAAGAACCAATGGTGTAAATTAAGTGCCAAAGAGACAATGACCAGAAAAAACAAAATGATATTTTCAATTGCTTCATATGATGCAAAAGCTGGACAGTGAATAAGGAAGACTGAAGAAGAATTGATGCCTTTGAATTATGGTATTGGTGAAGAATATTAAATATTCCATGTACTGCCAGAAGAATGAACAACTCTGTTTTGGAAGAAGCACAGCCAGAATGGTCCTTAGAAGTAAGGATGGAGAGACTTTGTCTCATGCACTTTGGACATATTATGAGGAGGGATCAGTCCCTGGAGGACATCATGCTTGGCAAAGGAGAGGGTCAGTGAAAAAGAGGAAGATCGTCAAGGAAATAGATTGACACAGTGGCTGCAACCAACAATGGACCTAAACATAGCAAAGATTGTGAGGATGGCACAGGACCAGGCAGTATTTCTTTCTGTTGTATGTAGGGTCCCTATGAGTCAGAACCCACACCTAACAACAACTACAGAGTAACCTTTACTCTGGAGGTAGTTTAGCCCCATTTCTAAGGTGTGCCTCCTCTGTAGTTTACATGGGCTCTGGTCTTCAGTGAAGATTTTACACTCTAGCTGATTCAAAGTAAGCTCTGGGAACTATTCAGCTTTCAGCTGCCTGGTGGTTTTTTGCCCGGCTTCATGCACTTTCACCCTACACATACACCACTTGGTACTGAGAAACATACGCAAGGGGACTACTATACAGTTTTCTGAAGCTTTTTCTCCATGCATCTCCCTCTCCTCCAGCACTCTGTCCTGCAAATTCCAGCTATTTTGGCCTTCACAAACTCTAATCTTAGTCTTCTCAACTCAGTGAAACTTCTGTGCTGTTGTTGAATTCCCTCTCCTTGGTCTGGATATTGCCTCTAGGAAGAAAGCGAGGGACTATAGGGCTCATCTCATTTCTTTTCCTTCAGTCACTGATGACATTTCTGCATTGTCTTTTGTCTAATGTTTGGAAACAGCTGTTTCGTCTATTTTTTCCAGTTTTCTACTTGGTTATGACAGAAGGTTAAATCCGATGTCAGTTACTTCATCAGTCCCAGAACAGAAACCTACTATTTTTATTTTGAACATTTACTAACTTATCCAAAACTAACACCTATATATGCCCGTTACTCAAATTTATCAATTATCAAGATTTTTGCCTTCAATTTTGTAATGGGTTGAATGGTAGTACCTAATAAGATATGTCCACATCCTAATTTGCTGAACCTGTGAATATTACTTTTTATGGCAAAAGTTGGGATTAAGCTAAGGATATTGAGAGGAGATGCTTGCTTATACTCCATTATCCAAGTGGGCCCTAGGTACAATCACATGTATCCTTACAAGAGAGAGGCACAGAGGTTTTTGAGATAGAAGCAGATGAGGCAATGTAACCATGAGGCAAAGATTAGAATGATGCAGCCACAAGCCAAGGAATGCCTCCAACTACCAGAAGCTGGAAGAGGCAAGGAACAGATTCTCCTCTACAGCCTTTGGAGGGAGTATGGCTCTGCCAACACCTTGATTTTGGACTTCTGATCTCCAGAACTGTGAGAGAATAAATTTCTGTTGTTTTAAACTGACAAATTTGTGGTGATTTGTTAGGCAGCCACAGGAATCTAATATACATTCTTTTGACTCTTTGTTCTTTGCTGAAGTTTGTTAGAGCAAACCCCGGCTTAAATGGTGTCATTTAACATTGTCCCCTCCTCCCTCCCCCATTTCCTATAAATAGAAGCTACCTCTAGAGGCTTGATTATATTCAGGTTCCACATTGTTGACAAGATGCTTCCTATATGGTGCTCTGTGCTTCGTACTGCGTCACATTAATAGATGCAAACTATCTGATTGTTACTGAATGTGTTACTGAACACAACGGGTCTACCACTTGTACTCTCGGGAAGAATAACTAAGAGTCAAGTGGATTTAAAGCAGGCGTAGTTTAATGCTCACAGCAAAAAGGAGACAGGGAGATCGCTTTCAAAGCACTGCTTCCCAGAACAAAGTGCTGGGAGAAGTTTTATACTATGCAGTAAAAGGGAAGTTATACATATTCATTAAACTCCTGGGAAATAGCATGTGTGTTTAAAACACACAAAGAGGGGCTGGTTTGAGGCTTAGCATGGAAGTGGGCGCCAGACCTCTCGCTTTTGAATTGGGTTTGGCTTTTATCTGGTGACGTATGTCCGGCATTTTTAGTTCCTTGGCACGAGTTTCATGGTTCCTAGGCAGGACTCATTATGGGATGGGGACATCCAACAGTCAACCAAATTGTTTCTGCACCTGTGCAGGATTCTGGCTTTAGTTGGTTTGCCTGAAAAAGAATCCTAAGAGGAAGGGTTAAGGGAAATCTGGTTGCTTATCGTTTAAAATTTAGCCTCAGGTTGAGATACTGATTTCCTCGTGTCTGGCCTACGCCATATCTTGTTTGTTTTGGAATTTTTATGGCCTCTCTTCACAAGAGGGTTAATTTTACCTCAGGACCCCAGACCTGTCTCAAATGCATCTTTAATAAGGTTCAGTTTTCAAACAAAATTTACAAACCCTAATTAAAGACGATTTCCAAACTAATTTTGAGCCCACATTTAAAATGTGTATTCTAACCTAATTAGTTTCAAACACTAGTTAGTCTGAAAATGGTCTACAACCCCCACTCTTAGTTAACAAAACCAGCCCCAACCTTTCTTGCTTCTAACACTAGATTAAGTGCCTGTAAGCACCCGTCTGCAGCTATCACTGAATAACTAACTACCCATGAAGGAGGGTCCCCAGGATGATCAAACAAAACAGGAATAAAACGAACAACTATGAGATAACTTCGGAAACCCTGGTGGATTAGTGGTTAAGTGCTATGGCTGCTAACCAAAGGGTCGGCAGTTCAAATCCGCAAGGTGCTCCTTGGAAGCTCTATGGGGCAGTTCTACTCTGTCCTATAGGGTCGCTATGAGTCGGGATCGAGTTGACGGTGACAGATTTGGTTTTGGTTTCATTCTACTTTGCTATGATAAAAATGTTTATAAATCGAAACACATTTTTATTGCCTGTGACCTTAAAGTTCAAGGTGCTAAAAATGTTCTCCTCAATTATCATTATAATTATATTCGTCCACAATTGATCAATAGCCTAAATATATTACAAATCATGATAAATAATTTTTTTATTAACTTTTATTAAGCTTTAAGGTAACGTTTACAAATCCAATCAGTCTGTCACATATAAGTTTACATACATCTTACTCCGTACTCCCACTTGCTCTCCCCCTATTGAATCAGCCCTTTCAGTCTCTCCTTTCGTGAAAATTTTGCCAGCTTCCCTCTGTCTCTATCCTCCCATCCCCCCTCCAGACAAGAGATGCCAACACAATCTCAAGTGTCCACCTGATATAATTAGCTCACTCTTCATCAGCATCTCTCTCCCACCCACTGACCAGTCCCTTTCATGTCTGATGAGTTGTCTTCGGGGATGGTTCCTGTCCTGTGCCAACAGAAGGTCTGGGGACCATGGCTGCCGGGATTCCTCTAGTCTCAGTCAGACCATTAAGTATGGTCTTTTTTTGAGAATTTGGGGTCTGCATCCCACTGATCTCCTATTCCCTCAGGAGTTCTCTGTTGTGCTCCCTGACAGGGCAGTCATCGATTGTGGCCAGGCACCAACTAGTTCTTCTGGTCTCAGGATGATGTAGGTCTCTGGTTCATGTGGCCCTTTCTATCTCTTGGGCTCTTAGTTGTCGTGTGACCTTGGTGTTCTTCATTTTCCTTTGCTCCAGGTGGGTTGAGACCAATTGATGCATCTTAGATGGCCGCTTGTTAGCATTTAAGACCCCAGACGCCACATTTCAAAGTGGGATGCAGAATATTTTCATAATAGAATTATTTTGCCAATTGACTTAGAAGTCCCCTCAAACCATGGTCCCCAGACCCCTGCCCTTGCTCCGCTGACCTTTGAAGCATTCATTTTATCCCAGAAACTTCTTTGCTTTTGGTCCAGTCCAATTGAGCTGACCTTCCATGTATTGAGTGTTGTCCTTCCCTTCACCTAAAGCAGTTCTTATCTACTGATTAATCAATAAAAAACCCTCTCCCTCCCTCCCTCCCTCCCCCCCTCATAACCACAAAAGTATGTGTTCTTCTCAGTTTTTACTATTTCTCAAGATCTTATAATAGTGGTCTTATACAATATTTGTCCTTTTGCCTCTGACTAATTTCGCTCAGCATAATGCCTTCCAGGTTCCTCCATGTTATGAAATGTTTCAGAGATTCGTCACTGTTCTTTATCGATGCGTAGTATTCCATTGTGTGAATATACCACAATTTATTTACCCATTCATCCGTTGATGGACACCTTGGTTGCTTCCAGCTTTTTGCTATTGTAAACAGAGCTGCAATAAACATGGGTGTGCATATATCTGTTTGTGTGAAGGCTCTTGTTTCTCTAGGGTATATTCCGAGGAGTGGGATTTCTGGGTTGTATGGTAGTTCTATTTCTAACTGTTTAAGATAACGCCAGATAGATTTCCAAAGTGGTTGTACCATTTTACATTCCCACCAGCAGTGTATAAGAGTTCCAATCTCTCCACAGCCTCTCCAACATTTATTATTTTGTGTTTTTTGCATTAATGCCAGCCTAGTTGGTGTGAGATGGAATCTCATCGTAGTTTTAATTTGCATTTCTCTAATGGCTAATGATCGAGAGCATTTTCTCATGTATCTGTTGGCTGCCTGAATATCTTCTTTAGTGAAATGTGTGTTCATATCCTTTGCCCACTTCTTGATTGGGTTGTTTGTCTTTTTGTGGTTGAGTTTTGACAGAATCATGTAGATTTTAGAGATCAGGCGCTGGTCGGAGATGTCATAGCTGCAAATTCTTTCCCAATCTGTAGGTGGTCTTTTTACTCTTTTGGTGAAGTCTTTAGATGAGCGTAGGTGTTTGATTTTTAGGAGCTCCCAGTTATCGGGTTTCTCTTCATCATTTTTGGTAATGTTTTGTATTCTGTTTATGCCTTGTATTAGGGCTTCTAGGGTTGTCCCTATTTTTTCTTCCATGATCTTTATCGTTTTAGTCTTTATGTTTAGGTCTTTGATCCACTTGGAGTTAGTTTTTGTGCATGGTGTGAGGTATGGGTCCTGTTTCATTTTTTTGCAAATGGATATCCAGTTATGCCAGCACCATTTGTTAAAAAGACTATCTTTTCCCCAATTAACTGACACTGGTCCTTTGTCAAATATCAGCTGCTCATACGTGGCTGGATTTATATCTGGGTTCTCAATTCTGTTCCACTGGTCTATGTGTCTGTTGTTGTACCAATACCAGGCTGTTTTGACTACTGTGGCTGTATAATAGGTTCTGAAATCAGGTAGAGTGAGGCCTCCCACTTTCTTCTTCTTTTTCAGTAATGCTTTGCTTATCCGGGGCTTCTTTCCCTTCCATATGAAGTTGGTGATTTGTTTCTCTATCCCCTTAAAATATGACCTTGGAATTTGGATCAGAAGTGTGTTATCTGTATAGATGGCTTTTGGTAGAATAGACATTTTTACTATGTTAAGTCTTCCTATCCATGAGCAAGGTATGTTTTTCCACTTAAGTATGTCCTTTTGAATTTCTTGTAGTAGAGCTTTGTAGTTTTCTTTGTATAGGTCTTTTACATCCTTGGTAAGATTTATTCCTAAGTATTTTATCTTCTTGGGGGCTACTGTGAATGGTATTGATTTGGTTATTTCTGCTTCGGTGTTCTTTTTGTTGATGTAGAGGAATCCAAGTGATTTTTGTATGTTTATTTTATAACCTGAGACTCTTCCAAACTCTTCTATTAGTTTCAGTAGTTTTCTGGAGGATTCCTTAGGGTTTTCTGTGTATAAGATCATGTCATCTGCAAATAGTGATAACTTTACTTCCTGCTTGCCAATCTGGATACCTTTTATTTCTTTGTCTAGCCTAATTGCCCTGGCTAGAACTTCAAGCACGATGTTGAATAAGAGCGGTGATAAAGGGCATCCTTGTCTGGTTCCCGTTCTCAAGGGAAATGCTTTCAGGTTCTCTCCATTTAGAGTGATATTGGCTGTTGGCTTTGCATAGATGCCCTTTATTATGTTGAGGAATTTTCCTTCAATTCCTATTTTGGTAAGAGTTTTTATCATAAATGGGTGTTGGACTTTGTCAAATGCCTTTTCTGCATCTATGGATAAGATCATGTGGTTTTTGTCTTTTGTTTTATTTATGTGATGGATTACATTAATGGTTTTTCTGATATTAAACCAGCCTTGCATACCTGGTATAAATCCCACTTGATCATGGTGAATTATTTTTTTGATGTGTTGTTGGATTCTATTGGCTAGAATTTTGTTGAGGATTTTTGCATCTATGTTCATGAGGGATATAGGTCTATAATTTTCTTTTTTTGTAATGTCTTTACCTGGTTTTGGTATCATAGAATGACTTGGGTAGTATTCCGTCATTTTCTATGCTTTGAAATGATAAATAATTTTTAAACTCAAAAAGATGATGAGTAGTGTCTGGGGTCTTCAAAGCTCGTGAGTGGCCATCTAATATACCCCACTGGTCTCACCTCATCGAGAGCAAAGGAGACTCAAGAAAACCAAAGATACAAGGGAAAGATTAGTCCAAAGGACTAAAGAACCTCAACTACCACAGCTCCACCAGACTGAATCCACCATACCTAGATGGTGCCCGGCTACCACCACTGACTGCTCTGACAGAGATCACAATAGAGGGTCCCGGACAGCAGACAGCTGGAGAAAAATGTAAAACAAAATTCTAACTCACAGAAAAAGACCAGACTTACTGGCCTGAGAGAGACTGGAGAAAAACCCTGAGAGTATGGTCCCTGGATACCCTTTCAACTCAGTAATGAAGTCACTCCTGAGGCTCACCCTTCAGCCAAAGATTAGATAGGCCTATAAAACAAAATGAGACTAAAGGAGCACACCAGCCCAGGGGCAAGGATGAGAAGGCAGGAGGGAACAGGAAAGTTGTGGATCCCAAAGTCAAGAAGGGATAGTATTGACATGTTGTGGATTGGTGACTGTCTTAGTCATCTAGTGCTGTAACAGAAATACCACAAGTGGATGGCTTTAACAAAGAGAAATGTATGTTCTCACAGTCTAGTAGGCTACAAGTCCAAATTCAGGGCATCAGCTCCAGAAAAAGCCTTTCTGTGTGTTGGCTCTGGAAGAAGGTCCTTCTCATCAATTTTCCCCTGGACTATGAGCTTCCTGGGTCTAAGGGATGCACTCTGCTCCCCAGGGCTGCTTCTTGATGGTATGAGGTCCCCACTCTCTGCTTCCTTCCTTTTATCTCTTGTAAGATAAAAGGTGGTGCAAGACACACCCTAGGGTAACTCCATTTATATTGGGTCTAGGATGTGACCTGAGCAAGCGTGTTTCATCCCACCCTAATCCTCTTTAACATTATCTTACCTTCCCTCATTAACCACAGGTAGAGATTAGAATTTACAACACATAGGAAAATTACATCCATCACAAAATGTAAGACAACTACACAATACTGGGAATCGTGACCTAGCCAAGATGACACATATTTTGGGGGGACACAATTTAATCCATGACAGTAACCAATGTCACGAAACAATATGTGTACTAATTGTTTAATGAGAAGCTAGTTTGTTCTGTAAACCTTCATCTAAAGTACAATAATTAAAAAAAAAAAAAGTAAAGACTTAAAAAGAAAGGTTGTACTGAAAACACATATCTTAAGATGAATATGGCTGGTAATTTCTTTAAGTTATTTACTGTATCCACAGATGAATATTACTTACTGGTTGAATGAGACAGATTCAGCATCTGTTCTGTTTTTCATTTTTACAGCTGTCAGCTCTGAGAAACCTTGATGACGTGAATAGGTAGACAGGAATGGGAAAAGTTTCGTTACAGCAAAGTTGATCGATGAACTCTATTGAGTTCTGTGCCAAAGTCCACTTACGGATCTCGCATCAGAAATTTTTGTTTTAGTGACCAACCAGCTAAAAATGCCATTAGATCTTACTTCAATTTTACCAAAAGCAAAAACCTGGCAAATTACCTGCCTTGCCAAAGGACATGTTACAGTCAACATAAAAGCTGATATTTCAAATTGTCCATTTTTTGGGGCCCCAGGATATTTACTCTGCAGAGTGAGAACAGGATGGCGATAGGGAAAAAGGCAAGGGCATATGTCCTCAAGTTTGTGATTGGAAAGAGTGCCTATGGAAGGTGAGGATCTGAATATCGATTGCCGTAAGACTGTTCTTGCCTTGTTCCCTTTGCAAAGTCTTCCGACGCCATTTTGAAGACCACTGAGAGAGAAAGTTTCCTTTTAAAGCAAGATTATATAGAAACAAAAAAATTAAGCCAATTAAAAAATATATCTTAACCAAGAAATAAAGCAGTGGCCAAAAATCTTGGTGGGTGAATGAGTAAAGCTGTGCCTGGAGGATAGAGCACAGACTTTGAACTCAAGCATATACAATCTTGGATTCTAGAGACCTTGCACAAGTCACTTCACCATGCTGAGCCTCAGTTTCCTCATCTGTAAAATGGCAATAATACCTAGTTCAGAGGGTGTTTCTAAGGGCCAAATAAAATAATATAGAGAAAAATGCTTGTGTAGACTATAAAAAAAAGTTATAAAGCCTCACTAAAAATGATAAAAGGGTACCCCCCCACCCCCATATTAATTGAATTAGTCACAGACATCTCAGTAAAGGAGCCTCCTCCCTTGGTTCTGAATCCTGGCTGAATAATCTAGATCCAAGAGCCTGATGCTGATATCAGAAAAATCTGACCCAAAAGTTAAATCTATAGCATTTTATCAGTCTTTATTCCCTTGCTGTTGTAGTGTGTTGTAGAGTCAATAGCGACTCATAGAGACCCCATGAGACAGAGTAGAACTGCCCCATTGGGTTTTCTTGGCTGTAATCCTTACAGAGGAAACCCTGGTGGCGTAGAGGTTAAGTGCTACAGCTGCTAACCAAAGGGTCGGCAGTTCGAATCTGCCAGGCGCTCCTTGGAAACTCTATGGGGCAGTTCTACTCTGTCCTACAGGGTCGCTATGAGTCAGAATCTACTTGACGGCAGTGGGTTTGGTTTTGGTTGGTTTAATCCTTACAGAAGCAGGTCACCAGGTCTTTCTTCCATGGAGCTGCTGGGTAAGTTCGAACCAATAACCTTTGGTTAGCAGCCAGCCAAGCACTTAACCGTTGTGCCACCCTTGCTGAATATAACAACTGTGTTCTAAATCGTAAAGCTTCAAAGAACGTGAACTTTGACTCCTACCCCAGAATGCCAGGGAGTTGCAAGAGAAAAATATCTCATACGTGATATGACATACACATGTGATTCCTGACACACGGCTGCGTTGGAAGCACGTACCTCTGAATCATTGAACACCCTCCTGGATGCTGTGGCTCTGTGCTAGGTGTCTTATCTCAATGGCCACATGCATTTGATATTAGTATCTTATATGTATGTTTTTTAAAAACACTTATACAAACCTGTGCCTCATGGATCTAACATTGAAAAAGAAACTTTTGCCCCTGAGGGAGCAGGAGAGCAGTGGGATGTAGACCCCAAATTCTCATAAGACCAGACTTAATGATCTGACTGAGACTAGAAGGACCCCAGTGGTCATGGCCCCCAGACCTTCTGTTGTCCCAGGACAGGAACCATTCCTGAAGCCAACTCTTCAGACATGGATTGGACTGGACAATGGGTTGGAGAGGGATGCTGGTGAGGAGTGAGCTTCTTGGATCAGGTGGACACTTGAGACTATGTTGGCATCTCCTGCCTGGAGGGGAGATGAGAGCGTGGAGGGGGTTAGAAGCTGGTGAAATGGACACGAAAAGAGAGTGGAGGGAGAGAACGGGCTGTCTCATTAGGTGGAGAGTAATTGGGAGTGTGTAGCAAGGTGTATATGGGTTTTTGTGTGAGAGACTGACTTGATTTGTAAACTTTCACTTAAAGCACAATAAAAATTATTAAAAAAAAGAAAAAGAAATTTCTGAATGAAAAACAGCCTTGTAGTTCCAAAAGATGTGTGTGAATTCAAGGAGCAAAATGATTGAATAAATCAACATAAAATGAATGATGGTACCCAGGAGTTTCTAGAGAAATCACCAGAGAGCCCTCAAAGAGGATATAATTCAGAATTTGTAGAGCTTATAAATCAAGCATACATGAATATAGCAAAATGTTTGTACTCCATCCATGCCTTTTTTCCTTTGTTTCATGTTCTTATATTTAAAAATGGAATTCTTGTGTTGTGCTATAATGAGACAACAATTAGCAGACTTAATGTCTTACCAAATTAAAAACTTTGCCCCCAAACAGTATTGCAGCTATTAAATTATGCAATAAAATGTCTCCAAAACATTGTTTTTATGTCATGTCTTAGAATAAAATGAGTTTTTTTATGTCACGTCTTATGACAAAATATAAAATGAAAATGTTTTACTTATTCTCAATATACTTTGTTCTTAGTAAAATATGATTTAGTTTCTTTCATTTTTATTTTCCTTCCTGTCATAAAGATTTTTAAATGAAATAAATTTGTATGATTTCTTGTGGCATTAATCTGTCCAGAAGATATTTTTTTAGCTGTCTCTTTAATCCAAGCACACACTACCTGCTTCAAGCTCATTTGGATATTCAGTCAAAATATATTCTGTTTTTCAAAGTGTTCTGTGATCAAATAAGTTTGGTAAATGTTAAGCATTTAAAATCTGCAGGTGTTCAAAAGAATTGGCTAGATTTTTATGTAATACACAGAAAAATGCCCAGGATGTACCGTTCACTGAAAAATTATAGAATAACATCAATGATAATTCTATTTTTTTAAGACTATATGTATGTATATTAAAAAGTCAGAAAAATACCCTCCAAAATCTTAGTATTCATTGCTTTTGAACTGGGACAGAGAGAGAGTATCCGAGTATTTTTAGATTTTTACACACATTTGTATTGCATGTTTTTGTAATATGCAAATGTTACTTTTCTAATTTATATTATTCAGATTTTTAACATTAGAGTTAACGAGGGATGCCGTTTTAGCAGTAACAACGTGAAGTCCGCTGTGATAGTGACTTTTGAAAGTGAGGGCTCTACCCCACCAGCATGTTTGCAGTTTGCCTGATGGGCGCAATGAGAGGATTTCAGCATCCCCTCCCCCTCCTGCCCCAAGTTCTCCAAGTCCAGGAGCCGGGAGCACTGCCTAAGGAGCTGTCTTGGTCATCTAGTGTTGCTATAACAGGAATACCACAAGTGGATGGCTTTAACACAGAGAGGTTTATTCTCTCACAGTCCAGGAGGCTAGAAGTCCGAATTCAGAGCGCCAGCTCAGGGGAAGGCTTTCTCTCTCTGTTGGCTGTGGAGGAAGGTCTTCATCATCAGTCTTCCCTTGGTCTGGGAGCATCTCGGTGCGGGAACCTCAGGTCCAAAAGGATGCACTCTGCTCTGGCACTGCTTTCTTGGTGGTGTAAGCTCCTCGTGTCTCTCTGCTCACTTCTCTCTTTTATATTTCAAAAGAGATTGGCTTAAGGCACTAACTAATCTGGTAGACCTCATCAATATAACTGCCACTAATCCATCTTATTACATCATAGTGATGGGATTTACAACATATAGGAAAAATCACATAATGGTGGACAGTCACACAATACTGAGAATCATGGCCCAGCTAAGTTGACAGATATTTTTGGGGGACCCAGTTCAATCCATGACAGAGGCAGACATCGCAGGTGTGCATGGCTCACTTCAGCTAGCATTTCTTGGGCACCTGCTATGTGCTAGACCTGGACTGCTCATCTGGACTCCAGACCAAGCATTTCAGGAGGGAATCTTTTAGTCTCAGCTCACCCAAAAAGCAGAGAAAGGTCATTTCACTCAGTTTAGAAATGTTTAGATAATTCTTAGCTTTTTAGGGCCTGGTTTAAATTGCTTTTTTCCCTTCCTTATGCTTGGTTTCTCTGCCACTCTGTTTTCTGCTCTGAAAAACAGCTACTTTCTACAGAAATCTTTTTCTAATCTCCCTATTTCTTGGTAAAGTGTTTCCCAAACTTGCCTGATCACAAGAATCACCATGGATGTTTGTTAAAAATAAGATTCCAGGGCCTCACCAAACCCGTTGCTGTCAAGTCAATTCTGACTCATAACAGCCCCGTAGAAGAGAGTAGAATTGCCCCATAGGGTTTCCAAGGAGCGGCTGGTGGATTTGAGCTGCTGACCTTTTGGTTAGCAGCTGAGCTCTTAACCACTGTACAAGAAGGGCTCCAACATTAACCCTGGGAAGGAGGGGGTAGGATTTTGGTTAATTTTTTAAATTGTGTTTCAAGTGAAAATTTACAGCATAAATTCGTTTCTCATTCAAAAATTTATATACAAATTGTTTTGTGACATTAGTTGCAATCCCCGAGTAAAGCATTTCTGAGCACAAAAAACAACCACCTAAAATTTATACATTTACGAATTATGTACTTGTATTTTGTTGATCCATATGTCAAATACTGGTAAAGCTTTTTGTAGCTGTTGTTACATTTTGGATGGAAAAAAAAATGTAAAAGGCTCTGACATTTTTTCCAGCCACCTTCCCAGTGGATTATTTCGCACATGCCCGCTAGGATGCACGCTCCACCTCCGAGATTCAGACACCCAAAACCAAATACCTTGTTGCCGTTGAGTCAATTCTGATTCATAGCAACCCCACAGGACAGAGCAGAACTGCCCCATTGGGTTTCCAAGGCTGTAATCTTTGCGGAAGCAGGCTTTCTCCCACAGAACAGCTGGTGGGTTCAAACTGCCGACCTTTCAGTTAGCAGTCAAGCGCTTAACCACTGCGCCACCAGGGCTCCTTCGCAACAGGACTTCAAAGGAGTTTGTTCTGGTTCGAACCCCTGCTGAGAATTTGCATTTCCACTCCCAGATATACTGAATCAGAATCTACATTTTAACAAGATCCGCTACGGCAATTAGTGTTAAATTGCTTAATGATCTCTCGCAGCTGGGGATGGAGCTGTGATAGCCAACAGAAACTGCTCGTTGGTACCCCGCCTAAGCGGTGCCCAGGGCACTCGCCCTACCTGCACCCTGCCCCTTAGCCTCTGTCTGCCCCCAAAAAACCAAACCCATTGCTGTCAATTCTGACTCATAGCGACCCTATAAGACAGAACAGAACTGCCCCATAGAGTTTCCAAGGAGCTCGTGGTGGATTCCAACTGCTGACCTTTTGCTTAGCAGCTGTAGCACTTAACCACTAAGCCACCAGGTGATTCTTATGTATAATACATTTTGAGACCCACTGTTCTACTAGTGATTCTCAGAATTGGTCCCTAACCAGCCACAATAGCATGGCCCTGGAACTTGTTAGAAATGCAAGTTCTCTCAGGGGTTCAAATCGGAACTAAGGGGTTGGAAGCCCTGCTTCTCAGACACCCAGAGAGGTTGAATGAGTAGCCAAAGGTCACACAGCTGGTTTCCACTGAAGCAATTTTGTTTTAAAAAGTTCTTAAAAAGACAGAGGTACTTGCTAAATAATCAAGACGGTATTAGTTTTCTTTTTTTGTTCCTGTTTTTTTTTTTTTTTTTAATCCCCAAGTAGTATAGGAAGAAATGTAAATCCTGTCCCATGTTGGTTAAAAGGCTACCAACTCTCTTATGATGTAACTTCTCAGAAGTCTAAACATGGTGCGTGCTGGTTATTCACAATACTTACGTGATAAGCATTTCTGAAGCCACGAGACTGGTTCCAGCACCCCCATTACTTTCCAGTGACAATGACAACGGTGCCAGGCGGTTTGCCAGATGTTTCCTCTGAACAGTGAGACCCTCCTGGACACGCTCTGCCCCTTATTGAGATCTGGCTTCTAATTTGATTGTGTCCAGTTCCTGGTAAATAAGGAGAAGTGAGCCACGGCCTCAATGCCATTTCCCCCTCTTTGTGGTCAGCTGCAGTAGCTGAAACTTCTGGATGCCTCAGGGGCAGAGAGCAGGATCTGCTCTGACCCTCTGTTCCCAGAGGGGACATTTTGTCTTTGTAGGCATCACAGAACATCTTCACAAGTCTCTAACTAGGCGTGTGTGCACGCACTGGGCGCATGCTCTCACGTGCATGTAGGTTTAACTGGCAGTTATGATCGATCAGAGCGATTTTATGCTCAGAACGGTTATATGGCCACTAGCAGTTCACACCTACCCGCAGGTGCCTCAGAAGTAAGGCATGGCAATCGGCTTTAGGAAGGTCCCAGCCTTGAAAACCCTGTGGCGCTCAGTTCTACTCTGTGCCTGTGGGGTCGCCAATAGGTCAGTACTGACTTAACGGCAACGGACAAGAACAGAATTATTATAACCTAATATTACAGACTGAGAAACTTAATTAAAAAAAAAAGAGGTAAGTCCATCTGACTGCTTGTCACTATTAAATCTCTCTCCCCCAAAGACAGCAGTTCTAAAGTTATAAAAACCTGAAGCCAAAACCTAACTTGTTGCCGTAGACTGGATTCTGATTCATAGCGACCCTATAAGACAGAGTAGAGCTGCCTCATAGCGTTTCCAAGGAGAGACTGGTGGATTTGAACTGCCAGCCTTCTGGTTAGCAGCCAAGCTCTTTAACCACTGCCAAGTGTTTTCTTTACGTAGGATAGGAAAATATTTCCAGTTTGGTGGGAAAAAAATCATTTTAAAATTAAACTTTGAGGTTTAATTCCCAGTGCAGAAAGGGGATGTTTGGAGGTTAATCAGCTTTTGAAAGAGTTCTGTGGGGTCACTGACCCGGATACACTCAGTGCACGGGGGCAAGAAGAAGGCACAAAACCACTCTGGTCCAGCAGCAGACCATCTGACTTGGCTCCTCTCCCTGTTTCTATTTTACACTCCAGCTCAGCCCCAGAACTTGGTGTTTCGCTCTGCCTGTGCCTATCTGTGCCTCATTTTCTCTCTTCCTCTTTCTTCTCCCCCTGCCCCGCCCCGCCCCCATCCTCTGCCATCATGTAGGTTAGAAATATATTTACTTTTGTTAAACGTATTTAAAATATTATTATTCATGTTTCCCAATTTCACTTTGGGAATTGATTTGAACACATTATAGTTCTCTTCCCCAAATGATGTTTGTTTTTAATTTGCATGTGGTCTTTGATCTGTGGGAATTTCTTTTCTTCCTGTAGGTCAGTGGTTCACAAGAGACCCTGCCCCCGATCAAGATGAAAGAATTGCCCAAATTCAGGTTAAAGCAGGTGAGGAGTTTTTTAATTAGTTTTGTTTGGTCTCCACCTGGTGGTAGGATATCAGAACATGACTCCTAAAAAAATCTCATTTCACTTCCTTCCTCGTGTCCATGACGTCAGATTCCTTCATCAGAAAATGGCTTCCAACTGGAAAAACATAATTATTATGAAAATTAATAAAGACAAGTTCTATGCTTTTCTTTCCTTACGTTGCTTCTTTCTTGCTTCTTTACGAGGAGCCAAATTCTAATTTTCAAACTGAATTCAGGAATTGCCTTCTACCAGGGACTGATAGCCTCCCGGTCCACCTGTCTCAATCAGCCACTGCTGCAAAAGGTACACCTGGATGCATTCATACTTTTTAATGCAGATTCAAAATTTGCGATTGAAAATCACATAGTATCGAAGGTCCAGCGATTGCATGACTCCTATCTGTTAAAAACAAAAGCCTTCAAATGAACAAATCAATACCTGGCAGGCCCCATGGAAGTGCAAATCCAATACTAATCTCCCCCATCCTACCTTGATTCTTTTTTCTGATATGCGGTATGTTCTTTCACACTACAAATACGTTCGCTGAATAGTGTTAAATATTCTAGTAGAAACTTCTAACGCTCCTTCATATCACAGTTGTAATTAAATCATTGTGTCACATTTCTTTAATGTTAGTCTCTCTGCTAAGTTGTAAAGTTGTAAGTTATGTGTGCAGAAATGTGGATTCCTGAGAGCACACTGTTATGTATAATAAGTACCTGTTGCCTGTAGAGTTAGTTGATTCCGACTCACAGTGACCCTATAGGACAGAGTAGAATTGCCCCATAGGGTTTCCAAGGAGCAGCTGGTGGGTTCAAATTGCCAGTCTTTTGGTTAGCAGCCAAGCTCATAACCACTGAGTCACCAGGGCTCCACATGTAGAATAAAGTACTCGATAAATATATCTTAAATGAAGGCATCGTATATAGTGTTGTTTCCGAAGTCTTCCCTTGACCTCCTTTTGTTCTTGCTCTTTATATACACTATGTTTCATAATTCTGGTCTTTTTTTTCATATTTTAATATTGCACAAATCAAGACTGGTCACACAACCGATGATGTCCTGTGCTCATTGGCAGCCAAGTGGCAGCTGTGATATAGTTGTCATTGCCTGTCCATGCCTTGGCCATGGCTGTCCATTTTGTCACTTCTGTTGAGTTACATGCATCGTTCCTTTTGGACATGTTAAGCTTACATGCCTTTCAAAATGTCTTTAAAATGTTGACACTATGACTCACCACTGAAACAAAAAGTCATTGTGTACAAAGAAAGGCCTAAGTAAGGAAGGCGTGGGCCACAAGTTTGATACTTATAAAGCAAATGTCTATTGTTGGAGAAATTACTGCAACTCTTACATCTTCTGGAGGAGTCCCTGCGTGGTGCAAAAGATTAATGCGCTCAAGGGCTAACCAAAACATTGGAGGTTCGAGTCCACCCAGAGGCTCCTTGGAGAAAAGGCCTGGCCATCTACTTCCAAAAAATCAGCCACTGAAAACCCTGTGGAGAACAGTTCTATCGTAACACACGTGGGGTCGCCATGAGTTGGAGCCGATTCAGCAGCAACTGGCAGTGCTTATGTTTTCTCGCAGAATAACAAGCAAGTGCTTTACGAGACCTGAGAACAATGCCCACCAGCAGGTGAAGAGGAGACACACTCTGATGTGTACAGGATGCCTTCCCCAGCGGCAGGTGTCTTCTACAGCCTGGAGCATTGCCATCACCTGCGAGCGGGTTAGAAATGCAGGCTTCCAGCCCTACCCAGCCCTGCTGCATCAGAATCTGCATTTTAACAAGATCTCATGCCAAAAAAGAAAAAAATGCACCTGAAGGAAATTTCTCCAAAACTCTCAGAGTAAATGAACGAATTCTTATAGTGTGACCAGTCCCTTCAGAAGGACTAGAGCTGAGACACTGTGCCGTCTTTAATCGGCAGCATTCTTTTTTGTTCTTAGCCTTGTGTAAACTAACGATCCTTCCTACAGTCGGCGGCATCTTAGATTCTATGAAACACAGTGGTGGTGCTTTGAGACCTTTCTCTCTTCTGCTTGAAATTATCATGGTCACAGGTATGGAGACCCAAGAGGAGTTAATGTGTCACCATTTGCAGTCATTCAAGCAGCAAATTCTCGAATCGACAATGCTCCTCAGTTCCGGCTCCTGGAAGAGCCCAGGTGAAAGCATCAATGGAGCAGAGAGAGACTACAGACCGTTCTTCGGGGAGAAGAGACTTAATAAGCCACATATTCAGAGATGATCAAAGTGCATGAATAAATCCTACCGTGACTGCAGGTTGATTGGGGGAATCCACAAGAAAAGGAAAGAGAAGAAAAAATAGGCCAGAGTACTCTTCATTTTGACAGTGAGCTTTCTTTAAATTTTTCAATTAAAAGTTTTATAATCCACCTCTTTCTTCATCATTCTGGTCCCCAGTTTGGGGAGAAAATGAATAGAGTTAGGTGAAAATGCAACAACTGGCTGAAGATTAACAAAATAGATTTTTTTTCTTATGCATCTCCAAGTTTTTATAGGTTCATACATAAATAAATGCAAAATATATGCCAACCTACTCATTTCAAGCCCTCTGATACATTGCTTCATATTATACAAGTTAATTTAGACCCACGGACTCCAGGGCCGACTCCTAAGGTTCATAACCCAGCACCGGAACTTACTCACTGGGTGGCTTCGGGAAAGACAGTTAACCTCTCTGTGACTCAGTTTCCTCATTTGTTGTAAACACAAAATGAGTAGAACGCTAGAAAGAATAGTGTCTTGTTGTACATAATAAGTGGCCAGAAACTGTGAGGTATGGTCTTCCTGATATTAAAATTTTTACCCTCAGACATTAGTCCTTAAAGTGTGGTCCCCAGGCCAGTAGCATCAACATCACCTGGGAACTTGTTAGGAATGCAGATTCTCTGAACCAACCCAGAGCTACTCAGTCAGAAACCCCAAGGGCCTGGCCTAGCAGTAGCGTGTGTTTTAACAAGCCCTTCAGGTTGCTCTGAGTTGGAATCAACCCGACAGTAACGGGTTTTCAGGTGATTCTGTCGCAAGGTAAAGTTTGAGAACACCTGCCCTGGGAGAAGAGCCCTTTAGTAGTGGTGGCCTGGAATCCCTGGATGGTGCAAACGGTTAATGTGCTGGACCGCTAACTGAAGGGTTGGAGGTTCAAATCCACCCAGAGGCACCCAGGAAGAAAGTCCTGTTGATCTCCTGCAGCCATTGAAAACCCTGTGGAGCACAGTTCTACTCTGACACACATGGGGTCGCCATGAGTCGGAATCAGCTCGGTGGCAAAAAGTTCCGGTTGGAGGTGTCCTAAAATTTAGCCTCCTAACTCTTCCTTCAGCTTCCTGCTCATTAGCGTTATGGACAGAGCCAGTAGAGGCGCTAGGTCCGTTCATAACCTCGAGGAGGCCAGCTCTAAGGGCTTGATAACACTGTGCTGAGATTGGAACAGGCAAGAGACTGAAAAGCACGTAAGGATCAGAGAGGAGATTCCAAGTGAACAGGAAACCAAAAGTCCCGAAACAAAATACTTAAAGTGCCAGATGATAGTAATTGTGGTTAGAGAGGAAGCTTGGTTGGTGTCTTAGTCATCTAATGCTGCTATAACAGAAAAACCACAAGTGGGTGGCTTTAACGAACAGAAATTGATTTTCTCACGGTTTAAGAGGCTAGAAGTCTGAATTCGGGGAGCTGGCTCTAGGGGAAGGCTTTCTCTGTTGACTCGGGGGGAAGGTCTCCGTCTCTTCAGCTTCTATTCCTTGGTTCTTTGTGATCTTCGTGTGGCCTGGCATTTATCTTACCACATGTCTCTCTCTGCTCACTTGTGTAATCTCTTTTTATATCTCAAAAGAGATAGACTCAAGAAACACCCTACACTAAACCTGCCTCATTAACATAACAAAGACAACTATTCCCAAATGGGATTATAACCACAGGGGTAGAGGTTAGGATTTATAGCACGTAATTCTGGGGGGACACAATTCAATCCATAACAGATGGCAAGATTGCAATAATAACAAGTGAATACAGGGCACCCACTGCAAGGAGTAATCAGTTCAGAAGAGGCAGGAGAAACGAATCTGAGAAAAGATGAAATGGCAAGAGGCGCCAAGGCAGCTGGCTTGTGAAATATAACACCTCACCAGCCCACAGTGAGACTATGTGCCCTACTGAGTTTTGTTTAGTTATGCCTTAGGGAGAGTTGCCTTTAAAATCGAGGTTACTGACAACCAAGATATGGACAAGATAGGTCTGGAACTACCCAGTGAGGCTGCTGCATTTGTTATTTTCTGGGGTTGAATTCCTTCCTGGAAATTTGGAGCTAGTCTTCTTGGTCGTTTGACCGAGGATGCCTAGACGTTAGCTACTACTCTTGTGACGCATGTGATTTTTATCCTCTTCTTTGACAATGATGAAGTACACTCACTAGGGTGCTTTAAGGCTGCAAAGTATTGCTCATGAACTTTTTTTTCCCCTGAGAAATATTTTATATTGTATTTCAATTGATTGCTGTTCCATTCTTTTGCATTTACAATTTCTCGAAATTTGCCTACATAATTCTACTTGGTTTTTTCTTAAAAAAATTTTTTTTTATTGTACTTTAGATGGTTCACAGAACAAACTAGTTTCTCATTAAACAGTACATATATTGTTTTATGACATTGGTTACCAACACCACGATAAGTCAACACTCTCCCTTCTTGACTTTGGGTTCCCTATTACCAGCTTTCCCGTCCCCTCCTGCCTTCTCCTCCTGGCCCCTGGGCTGGTGTGTGCCTTTAGTCTCGTTTTGTTTTATGGGCCTGTCTAATCTTTGGATGATGGGTGATCCTCAAGAGTGACTTTGTTACTGAGCTAAAAATCTGTCCGGGGGCCATACTCTTGGAGTTTCCCCAGCCTCTGTCAGTGCTCATGAACTTCTGACACAGAGGAAGACTCAAAGTCATGTATTCAAATGTTGCCTTTTCATTTTTGTGTGTGTGATTTTGAAGACATTTTTGCTTTGTAGCCTGTCAACTGCATCACATTGTTTGAGATGATGGTTGTTATCTTTTCCCCCTCTACCCCTACTACCTCTCCCAGGCTGTGAGTAACACTGTCTTCTTGCCTTACATTCCATCCCCTTTGCCTTGGAGTCAATTCCAACTCATAGCAACCATGTATGTTAGATGTGGAGATTTCACTGTTTGATAGAGTCCCTGGGTGGTGTGAATAGTTAACATGCTTGGCTGCTAACTGAAAGATTGAGGTTCCAGTCCAACGAGAGGCACTTCAGAAGAAAGTCCTTTCGAGCTACTTCTAAAAACTCAGGCATTGAAAACCCTATGGAGCATAGTTCTACTCTGACACACAGGGAGTCCTCATGAGTCGGGGTTGAATCAATGGCAACTATTTTTTTGTTTGTTTCTTTTACGCAGACATAGACTAAATAAAATATATATTCTCAGAGGATATTTATGATGCTGATAAAGTGACCACACAGCACTTTGTAAACGTGTAGTGTTACATAAAACCTCAACTGAAAAAAATAGTACCGCTGATAAGTGGTTATATTTGATTCTGCCATGTAACTTTTTACTCTGTCCTCAGCTGAATTATCCCAGATTAGCCAAGTGGTTCATGTTTAGCTGGACAGTAAGCACAGAAGAACTGGGGACTATACAAGAAGGCTAACACAAGTTATCAGAGGGTCACAAAATCTAACACAGAACTACAATGTAATAGGAGAGATTTTCTTCTAAGACTATATTGCAGGTTAGAATAAACACAAATATCACGAAGAGGCAATCCCCTTTCTATTCACTTTTCCTTCAAACATATTTTGTCCTTAAATTATGTCAGTATTCCTTATGGCAAAAATAACCCAAAAAGCTAAAACATACCAAATAACAATCCTACACTTTTTTCCCTATACTTAGGTCCAAAAAACAGTTCTATTAGATGGTGGTGTTAAAAATAATCAAAGCTCAATGAAATTTGAACATAGGGTTTATCCTGAGCAGTTATTCTATGTGCATATGAGGAGACCATTTTGATTCCAGAAAAAGCAAATGGCTCAAAGGAGCCAGGTACAATGAGGCTTATAAAAAGAAGAAACAAACAAACAAAATCCAAACCTGTTGCTGTCAAGTCGATTCTGACTCAAAGCGACCCTTTAGGACAGACTAGAACTGCCCCATAGTGTTTTCGAGGAGGGACTGGTGGATTCAAATTGTCAGTCTTTTGGTTAACAGCCAAGCTCTTAGCCACAGCACTTCCATAAAGAAGGAAAAAAAAAACCAAACCTGTTGCCATCGAGTCGATTCCGACTCATAGTGACCCTATAGAACAGTAGAACTGCCCCCATAGGGTTTCCAAGGAGGTGCTGGTGAATTCAAACTGCTGACCTTTTGGTGAGCAGCCACATCTTAACCACTGTACAATATAGAAGATCAGCCATTGGCTAATCTTTACATGATTGATTGAACCCTAACCTCCCCCTTTTACTGAGATCAACTGATAATCAGGTCACAAGATGGTCTCTGCCCCTCCACTCAGCCATATCATTGGAAATTCACATTTTAGTAAGCCTGGCTTCAAACAGGAAAGAAAGTATTTGCAATTTTGGGTGAAGGAAACACCGCTGGCAGATTAATTTTGGTCAGGGATTTCTTTAAGGTGAATATTTGGTTTAATGAGTAAGGAAACTGAAAATCAAAGAAAGATATCTGCTATCAATTTCTCTCCTTGACAGTGGCAATTAACAAAATAATAATGCTTTTATTTTTGCTGAGAAAAAAAAGTTGAAGCTCAGAAAGAGTGGTTGACTTGCTGAAGGTCAGATCCAAAAATAAAGTCCAGGTAGCCTGCCCCAGCATCTGCGTTAGTAAATGCTGAAATGGACAACGCTCTCTCAACAGAAAGGGAGAGATGCATTTAAAAGGGAAAAGCTCCTTATAGATTCAGGGGACACCAGAGCTATCCTGCAAACGGGAAGTGACTTACTTCTGCCCCTTGATTACAGCTAAAGTCTGGAAGAGTAGGCAAGAATATTCCGTGAGCGAAGGGAGCAAGCTTGTATCTGAGAAAGGGACAAGAAGGGATGAGCTTAAATTTTATCTGAGAGACTCGGTGTAGATGTTTGCAAGGACGTCTGTTGGCAAAGTTAACATGTGAAGAGAAGGAAGAGATGGAGATTCTATAGAACAGCATTTTCCCAGAACGTTTTTGGTGCAATCCTGTGCAAGGTCCAAAGGATAAGGAGAGAAAACATCGCATGATCTCTTTTAACTCCTGACCCTTTTTTTATTGCGCTTTAAGTGGAAGTTTACAATTTAAGTCAGTTTTTCATACAAAAACTTACTCACACATTGTTATGTGACCCTAGTTACTCTTCCTACAATGTGACAGCACACACCTCCTCTCTACCCTGCATTTCCTGTGTCCACTCAGCCAGCTCCTGTCCCACTCTGCCTTCTCATCTCGCCTCCAAACAGAAACCGGCCACATAGTCTCATGTGTCTACTTGAGCTAAGAAGCTCACTCCTCACCAGTATCATTTTATGTCTATAGTCCAGTCTAATCTTTGTCTGAAGGAACTCCTGACTCTTTTGTTAAATAAGATTATTAGAATTCTCAAGAACTAAGGTAAGGCCAGCTGAAGCCCCTGTGGTTATGGATTCACTTGATAGAAGGAAAAAAGAAATGAAATTGTGGTCAGGGAAAACTACCACAGTGTGTAATACACAGGAGTAGAGCTGAGGACTGACAGTAAACTAGAGTAGAAAACCAGTTGCCATCAAGTCGATTCTGACTCATGGTGACTCCACGTGTGTCTGAGTAGAACTGTGCTCCATAAAGTTTTCAATGACTGATTTTTTTTTGGAAATAGATCATCAGCTTGCTTTTCAGATATCTCTAGGTGGACTGGAACCTCCAACCTTTCGGTTAACAGCCAAGCATGTTAACCACTCACATCATCCAGGACTCAGACTAGAGTCAAGGCAAGTATAATTTCCCCATTTTGATTTTACATTTAGGTATTTCTATCACTTCCAAGTTTCCTTCAATGACCAAGTACTACCATTTAATCAGAACAAAAAGTGAAACTCCTTCAAAATCTGTAGCAATACTCTCTTATACTCAACAAGATTACAGAGATTAGAACAGCCCTTGCCAAAGTTGATGAAAAGTCACAGGCTGTTCTACATTCTTTCCACAGTGAAGAAAAATAAAGCTAGATCTCTACTTCGCACCACACATGAAAATAAACTTTAATTGCATTGGAATATAAATGTTTAAAAACACACACAAAATACTAGGAAAATTGAGGATATTCCTCATTCAAATGATGTCAAGAGAAGAAGTTTGATCCATTAGTCAGCAAGTGTTAAAAAGATTTTATTGGGGGAAAAAAAAACTGTTTGAGAACGGGGAGCACCCCTCAGAAGAGATGAGGTTGTCACATTACAATCTGGTTAGTTTATACACAGTACAAACATAGTGGGTTTCCCAAAAGGGAAATTTAAAATGATTGGTTGTCTTTCACTTAATCAGCAGGAGGTGGCCTGGAGTGGTTTATTAAGTATGTGCGAACGCATTCTGTAGAGAAGCTATAGCTCAGCTAATTATTTAAACCTTTCCCAGTCTTTTGAGTTTTTAGTTTCTGTGAAGGGTTTAAGAGTGAAGTTTAAATCGAAGTGGGCGGGCAGCATTTTCTTTAGCTGTGAGAAAGACTTTAACCTGACACCAATGGGCCAAACCAGAGAGGAAACAACTCCATAAAAATTAAAAACTACCATGAGCAAAGCTCAACAGCGATAAAGGGAAAATATTATTTAAAATATTTACATGTTCCAGATAATGACACGTGTTTATTAATAAAGAGCGATTAAATCAATAAGAGAAAAACATCAGATATCTTCTATGTTTTAAAGGTAAAGGACGTGAACAAAAAAGTCACAGAAGGCAAATGACCAATAAACCTATGAAAATGGTTTTGATATCATTAATAGTAAAATAAATGGCAAATCAAAATACTCTGGAGAAATAAGGGCCATCACACAAATGGACATATGCACACCCATGTTCACTGCAGCACTGTTCACAATAGTAAAAAAAATGGAAACAATTTAAGTGCCCATCAACAGATGAATGGATAAACAAATTATGGTACATACACACAATGGAACACTACATAATGATAAAGAACAATGATAAATCCAGAAAACATCTCACAACATGGATGAATCTGGAAGGCATTATGCTGAGTGAAATAAGTCAGTCACTAAATGACAAATATTGCAGGAGACCACTATTATAAGAACTCAAGAAAAGGTTTAAAAAAAAAAAACCAAACCCAGTGCCATCAAGTCGATGCCGACTCATAGCGGCCCTATAGGACAGAGTAGAACTGCCCCATAGAGTTTCCAAGGAGCACCTGGCGGACTTGAACTGCCGACCCTTTGGTTAGCAGCCATAGCACTTAACCACTATGCCACCAGGGTTTCCAAGAAAAGGTTTACACACAGAAAAAAAATATTCTTTGATGGTTAGGAGGGGGGAGGAGAAATCACTAACTAGACAGTAGACAAGAGTCAACTTTTGTGAAGGGAAAGAATACACAGTATAGTGGAGGTTAGAATAACTGGACCAAAGCAAATGCATGGAAGATTACTAGACACATCCAGACACTTGGAAGGGACCGAGTTGCTACGGCTAGGGAGTGGGGACCACAGTTTCGGGGTACATCTAGTTCAATTGGTATAACATAGTTCATAAAGAAAATGTTCTACATCCTACTTTGGTGAGTAGCATCTGGGATCCATCTAAGATACATCTATTGGTCCCATCCAATAGGAGAGTGAAGAACACCAAAGACACAAGAAAGCCCAAAGGACTAAAGGACCACATGAACCACAGCCTCCCCCAGCCTCAGCCAAGAAGAACTAGATGGTACACGGCTACCACCAACAACAGGTCTGACAGGGATCACAACAGAGAATCCTGGACAGAATGGAAGAAAAACACAGAACAGATTCAATTTTATAAAAAAGGTCAGACTTACTGGTCTGACAGAGACTGGAGGAGCCACCAAAACTATGGCTTCTGTATACTCTACTAGCTCAGGACTGAAACCACTCCCAAAGCCCTCTTTTCAAACAAAGATTAGACAAATACATAAAACAAAAAATAACATGTGTGAGGAACATGCTTCTTAGTTCAAATATATGAGACCAAATGAACCACTTCTGCCCAAGAGCAAGACAAGAAGGCAGGAAGGAACAGGAACTGGATAAATGGACACAGGAAAACCAGAGTAGAAAGGGGCAGTGTCCTGTCACATTGTGGGGATTGCAACCATTGTCACAAAACAAAAAAGAAAAGAAATGGCAAATCAAAATAAGTTTTATTTTTTGTATCTTATGTTGGCAAAGATTAAAACCTTCCACTTTTTCAACTGAATTCCCACCAAAACTGACCCTGGGAGTGGTTAATCAGGGTAGCTTCTGCTACCCTGGTGCTGGGCATGAAGCAAGATTAAGAGGCAGCTGTTACTGACGGCAAAGATGAGGAGATGGCCCCCTTCAGCTGGTGGTTTAATAAACAACACCCCAAAGAGCAACTGAAATCCTCTTATACTATTGGTGGGAGTGTTAACTGGTACAAGCACTTCAGGAAACTGTTGACGGTATCACTAAAGCTAAACTTCTGCATTCCCTATGACTCAGGATTCCCACTCCTTGGTTATAGCCAACAGAAATGAATGCCACCGAAAGTAATGTGCAAGAATATTTATAGCTTCAACACCCATAATAAAAACACTCAACAAATTGGGAATAAACAACCCACAATAAACATCACACTTAATGGTGAAAGACTGAATGCTTTCTTTCTAAGATCAGCAACAAAAAAAAAGGATGTCCGTTCTTATCACTTCTATTTAACATTGTGCTGAAGGTTCTAGCCAGGGCAATTAAGCAAAATATATATATAATATATATATTATATATATATATTATATATATATATAATCCCATGCAGATTATAAAGGAAAATTATCTCTGTTTATAGATGATGTGATCTTATATAGAAAATTCAAAGAAATACACTAAAAAACTATTAGAACTAATAAATGAGTTCAGTAAGGTTACAGGATAGAAGATCAATATACAAAAATCAATTGTGTTTCTATATAGTCAAAAAAAAACAAACCAAGCCTGTTGCTGTCGAGTCGATGCCAACTCAAAGCAACCCTATAGGACAGGGTAGAACTACCCCATAGAGTTTCCAAGGTATGTCTGGCAGATTTGAACTTCTGACCTTTAGGGTAGCAGCTGTAGCACTTAACCACTACTCCACCAGGGTTTCCTTCTGTATAGTAGTAGTGAGCAAATCAAAAATGCAATTTCATTCATAACACCATCAAAAAAATACTTAGGAATAAATTTAGCAAAGGAAGGGCAAAACTTACATCTGAAAACTAGAAAACATTGTTTAAAAAAAATTAAAGAAGACCTAAATAAATCAAAAGACACTCCATGTTCATGGGTCAGAAGACTGAATATTGTTAAAGTGACAAATCTCCCCAAATTGATCTACAGATTCATTGTAATCCCTATCAAAATCCCAGCTGACATCTTTACAGAAATTGAAAAATTCATATGGAATTTCAAGGGACCTAGAGTAGCAAAAAATATATAGAAAAATAACAAAGTTGGAAGATACACACTCATGGATTTTAAATCTTACTACAAAGTTACTGTAATCAGTTACCGGCATAAGGATAGATATATAGATCAATGGGATAAACTGAGAGTCCAGAAATACACCCTTACAATTACAGTCAATTCATTTTTGACAAGTGTGCAAAGTCAATTAAATGGGAAAGTATCTTTTGAACAACGGTGCTGGGACAGCAGGCTGGCCACATGGAAAAGAATGAAGTTGGATCCCCACCTCACAGCATATACAAAATGGATCAAAAACCTAAATGTAAGAGCCAAAACTCTTAGAAGAAAGCATAGGCATAAATCTTAGTGATGTTGGGTTTCTTAGACATGACACTAAAAGCACAGGCAACAAAAGAAAAAAACAGATAAACTGGACGTCATCAAAATGAAAAACCTTTTTTTGCATCAAAAGACATGATCAAGAAAGTGAAAAGACAACTCAGAGAACAGGAAAATTTTTTTACAAATCATATCTGATAAGGGACTTGTATTGAGGATACAAAAAGAATTATTACAACTCAATAATAAAAAGACAAATAACCCATTTTTTAAAAATGGGCAAAGAATCTGAATAGACATTTCTCCAAAGAAGATATAAAAATGACAATAAACCCCTGAGAAGATGCTTAACATTGTTAGCCATCAGGAGAATGCAAATCAAGACAACGTGATACCACTTCACACCTACTGCTGCAGTTATTTGTCCTTGAGTTGACGCTGACTCATGGTGGCCCATATGTGACCTTTTGGAAGCATAAAAACCTCTAATTCGATAGAGACAGTAGATCGCTTTGTATTTTTACTTAGTGCTGTCCAGCTCGAGCTGTATTATTATTCTTCAATAAAATTCCTTTTCTTTCCCTCCTAACAGAATATTAGATTTTCTTGGTTTTTTTTTTTATTATTATTGTGCTTTAAGTGAAAGTTTACAAACCAAGTCAGTCTCTCATACAAAAACTTACATACACCTTGCTATGCACTCCTAGTTGCTGTCCCTGTCATGAGACAGCACACTCCTTCCCTCCACTCTCTCCTTTTCATGTCCATTTGGCCAGCTTCTGACCCCCTCTGCCCTCTCATTTCTTCTCCAGACAGGAGCTGCCCACACAGTCTCATCTGTCTACTTGTTCTAAGAAGCTCACTCTTCACCAGTATCATTTTCTATCCCATAGTCCAGTCCAATCCCAGTCTGAAGAGCTGGCTCTGGGAATGGTTCCTGTCTTGGGCTAACAGAAGGTCTGGGGACCATGACCTCCAGGGTCCTTCTAGTCTCAGTCAGACCATTAAGATTTTCTTCTTTGACATCAGTGAAAAACAGACTTTGCTACTTGCCCATTACCGGAAGAAGAGGTCATCTTTCCTGCCTTTCATCCCACCCAACTTTATTTCATCCCTCTAACTCCTTTAATCCCATTCTCTGGGCTGGCCATGTGAGGCTGTCCCCAGAGTGCCTTCAGCCTTGTAGTAAAATGAGAGCAACATCTGCTTAATCTTCCTTCCTAGGAACAAGAGTGATAAGGCCCCACCCTGATTTTTTTTTTTGGGGGGGGCATGGTGAAGCACCATGGCCCCCCACCCCCTTGGCAGTTGTCTGGTGGTGGTGGGCACCTGCAGACCACACCAAGCTGCTCTTGGCTCCACTGCTGTTTTTTCTTTTTGTTTTGCTTGTTTAATAATATTTTATTGAGTTTTTGGTGAAAGTTTACACAGCAAGTTAGGTTCCCATTTGATGATTTCCACACAAATTGTTCAGTGACATTAGTTATATTTATCACAATGTGTCAACATTCTCTTTAATTGTGTTCAGTTTGTTCCCTTTCCAGTACTCTAGCTCCTCTGCCCCCTTATCCTCTCACCTTTGCTTTGAATGAAAGGTCTCATATTGATGGTTTTTAAGTAGGGCACTGATGTCAGGCCCGCTGTGAATTTAAAGGAAAATCCTGAATGCAATTTCCATCTTTCAAACTCCTGTAGTGGTTTCCAAAATATGCTTTACAAGGAGCTCTTTGAAGTAGCTCTGTAGAGAATGGGTTTTCTGTCCCGCAAACCTTGATCTTCACAGTCTGTAAGCAAAAGCCCTGTTTTTCAACCTGCCAGTCTTGAGTTTGCCAGCTCCTGCGGCTACGTGAATCAGGAAAAGCCTCTATCCTGATCCACGGGCTTGGGATGTTCCAGCCTCTACAGTCTTGTAAGCCTTTTCCTTGATATAAATCTCTCTATATATTCACACGCCTTACTGGTTTGGCTCCTCTAGAGAACCCAGCCTGAGACACCTGCTTCCAAATTAGGTTCCTCAACTGAGCAAAAGATAAAGGGGAAAATTGTCCTTTCTTCCATTTTGAAAATAAAAAAATTTCCAAGGCTTCTCTGAAAAATTACTTAAAAATTGAAAGTTATCAGGGCATTTAGAAATAGCGAAAAAGATTACTGGTGTCTCCAGTGGAAAATTATGCAGTGTTTAGAGCTGGCCCATTTGGGTTATCTAATTGTAGCCTTTCATTGTCTTTCAGCTACTTCACATCTCTGTAAATTACAGATAAGTAATTATGTTGCAAAATAATTCTTGTTTATACACATGCAAATAAATTGTCTGATGGAGAGTCAATTGCCTCTTTTCCTCCCGATGGAAAAAGCCAGTTTCTCTATCCATTCCTAACTTCACTTCAACATTCCTTTACTCCACATAAATTTGTGTTTCTTTGACTTCTCCACGGAACTGGTTGTAACATCTTACCAGTTCCTTCATTAATAATGAGTTAAATAAAATCTTTAACACATATTAATTTTAGTTATGACTTTACCCTTTAAAAAAAAATTATCTTTTAACAGGCTCAAGCCTCCAAATTCCAATAAGACAGAGGACTAGGAAAGTCTACACTTTAATTCGAAGAAGAATTTTCAAGTAAACTGTAACAATCATCTTCTTATTTAGTCTTAGTTATCTAGTGCTGCTATAACAGAAATACCACAAGTGGATGGCTTTAACAAACAAATTTATTCTCTCACTGTCTAGGAGGCTAGATGTCCAAATTCAGGGCTCCAGCTCCAGGGGGAGTTTTTCTCTCTCAGTCAGCTCTGTGGGAAGGTCCTTGCCATCAATCTTTCCCTGGTTTAGGAGCTTCTCAGCACAGGGACTCCAGGTCCAAAGGACGCATTCCACTCCCAGTGCTTCTTTCTTGGTGGTATGAGGTCTCTCTCCTCTCTGCTTGATTCTTTTCTTTTTCAAAAGAGATTGACTCAAGATACAACCTAATCCTATAGATTGAGTCCTGGCTCATTAACATAACTGCCTCAAATCCTGCCTCATTAACATCATAGAGGTTAGGATTTATAACGCATAGGAAAACCACACCAGATGACAAAATGGTGGACAACCACACAATACTGGGAATTGTGGCCTAGCCAAGTTGATACACATTTTGGGGGAACACAATTCAATCCATAACAAATGGGGTAGCTAACCTCACAAGTTAGAAAGAAGGATCCCCCAAGTGCCAAAATGAAGAAGGACTGGACGACTGAAGCAGTAAGCACAGGAGCTAATCCTGTAGCTGTCCTAGAAGCAGCAAAGGTACTGAAAATAAAACCTTGATTCCACAAGATGTAAGGAGGTGGACGTAAATAAATGGAGGCCTTTGAAGGTCTAACCCTCAGCGAAAGAATGTACCAGAATGAGATGTGTCCACCAAGTCAGGGGGACGTCAAGGAATCCTTCTGTCCCTGTTCCAGACTCTGGATTTAAAACAGATCTCTTTTGAGAACTTTAGAGCCCTGGGCCTAACACCTCACCCAGGTTTGTTGTAAGAATTTCTTGGCTCGGGAACTCCAACCTATCCCCAAACTGAGAAATTAACATAAAATGGTGTGAGTTTAGTGAAACGCTGGGGCTCCTTGTAGACGCCAGTGCTCTTCTATGCAAGAGTGTTTCCACAGCTCAGGCCACAATTTTCACAGAAAATGCAAGCCCCCACTAAAGGTGAGTTTACTGTAAAAATTGTTAAAGCATGGTGTCTTAGTCATCTAGTCCTGCCATAACGGAAATACCACAAGTGGATGGCTTTAACAAAGAGAAATTTATTTCCCCAGAGTAAAGTAGGCTAAAAGTCCTAATTCAAGGTGTTAGCTTCAGGGGAAGGCTTTCTCCCTCTGTCAGCTCTGGGGGAAGGTCCTCGTCATCAATCTTCCCATGGTCAAGGAGCTTGTCAGGTGCAGGGCCCCTGGGTCCAAAGGACACGCTCTGCTCCTGGTGCTGCTTTCTTGGTGGTACGAGGTCCCCAACTCTCTGCTTGCTTCCCTTTTATCTCTTGAGAGATAAAAGGTGGTGCAGGCCGCACCCCAGGGAAACTCCCTTTACCTTGGATCAGGGAGGTGACCCGAGTAAAGTGGCATTACAATCCCACCCTAATCCTGTCAACATAAAATTACAATCACAAAATGGAGGCCAGCCACACAATACTGGGAATCATGGCTCAGCCCAATTGACACACACATTTTTGGGGGGACATAATTCAAACCATGACATGTGGGAAATATCCCACCATATAAGTAAGTGTCAGTGAACACAACTACCTGATCTTGAGTTAAGAAGACAATCAGAGAGAATAAAATAAGTATTTTTAAAAGTTTAAAAACATTAGAAAAAATCAAAACCAAAGAAAACAACAAGGTCCTATGGGGGGGCGGAACTCAAAACAAGCATATTTGGCAAGAAAAAAAAAATTTTTTTTAATCAAAATTTTAAAAGTGAAAAATAGTTATTGAAATAAAAAAAATACAATAAAGAAACAAACAACCCATTAAACAAAATTAAAGAGAGAAGTATCAAGCTAGAAGAGAGATTTCTTTTTTTTAATGCCCCAAAATACCACAGGGAATTAAAGAAAAGAGGTCATGACAGAGACTAGGAGAGAGGAAACAGGGTGAGAAGGTTAAACATATTTGGATTAGGAATTCAGAAAGGAAAGAATGAAGATAATTAGGAGAATGAAATTCGAAGAGGTAAGTGGCTAAATTTTTTCCAGACCTGGTGAAAAACGTAAATCCTCAGATTCAAGGATCTCTGGGGTTCAAATCAGACACAGACAAACAAATCCACTACTCCGTACACCTCAGTGAAACTGAAAAACACCAAAAACAGGGTAAGTCTTAAAAGAATCCTGAGAGAAAAGATATTACTCAGAAACAAAGGATAATTAAGCTAACAGCTGATTTTATATCAGCAGTAACAGAGAAAAGTCCAAGGTACCTGGGTGGTGCAACTGGTTTGCGCTTGACCTAAAGGTTCACGTCCGTTCACCAGAACCACTGAAGGAGGGCCTGGTGATCTGCTTTTGTAAAGTTACAGCCAGGAAAACTCGATGGAACAGCTCTACTCTGTAATACACGGGGCCACCACGAATCAGAACCCACTCAGTGACAGCAGGTTTAATTCTGTAAAACCTGTGAAAGCCAGAAGCTGTGTAGGGCAGAAATCTGTCAGAGAAGGAAAACTGAAATATTTTCCACTAAAAGGAGCGATAGACAAGTGATATAATTGCCCCCTGTCAAAGGCGGAAAACTTGCGAGACCCAGAAAAACAAGGCAGTCCTGTCGAGTTCCAGCTCTCACAGGTTTCACTATAATAGAGAGGCCAGGAGACAATGAAATAACACCTCCCAACTGCTGAGGGGAAATAATTGCCAATTCACAAATCAATACCCAGCTCCTTCAAGAAGAAAATAAAAACATTTTCATATAAACGAACAAAAAGACAGAAAGAATTTATCACTCACTGATGTTGAGGAAACCCTGGTGGTATAGTGGTTAAGAGCTATGGCTGCTAACCAAAAGGTCGGCAGTTTGAATCCACCATGCACTCCTTGGAAACCCTTTGGGGCAGTTCTACTCTGTCCTATAGAGTCGCTATGAGACAGAATTGACTCGACGGCACTGGGTTTGGTTTTTGGTGTTGGATGTTGCTGAGAGAAGTACTGATGGATGTTCTTTAAAAGAAACCAAGCTGATTCCAACTCATAGTGATCCTGTAGGGTAGAGTAGAACTGCCCTATAGGGTTTCCAAAGAGCAGCTGGTGGATTCGAACTGCCGGCCTTTGGGTTAGCAGCCAAGCTCTTAACCACTGCGCCACCAGGGCTCCAATGGATGTTCTTTAGGAACAAGGAAATTGAACCCAGAAGGAATGAGATGTAAGAAGGAATGGCAAGCAAAGAAATGAGTAAATATGAAGAAATGTGAAAAAGCACATGCTCATAAAACAGCAACAATAATCATAGGTAATTGGGAGGCAAAAAAACTAGACAAATTAACAATACGTGGAAAAGAGATGATTGAAATGAGCATTGGAAGGTTTTTGTTCAGGAAGAAGGTAGACATAAAGATTAATTTTAAACTTCCTCAAACATACCTGGTTAAGTTTAAAGGGTGTTCACTGAGAGAATAGAAAAAAGTAGAGGGGAGAAAGGGTAACAAGGAAACTTTAACCAAACGCTCTCTCAAACAGGCCTCCATCTCCTTCCTGGAAGGGTGTGTGGAGCATAGCAGGGAGTGGGGGACCCAGGGCTCCACCTAAGCCATGGCCAAGGATGATGGTAAAAATAGAGGCACTGGTAAGGATGAGAACAAATCTGAGATAAGAGAATGTTCACAGAGAATAGGCCATGTTCATGGAGAATGAGCCAGCAGGCCCAGGTAATCTGAACATTGAAAAATGGACAAGTAGAAGCAACGTGTTTTGATGGTCAGAAGAAAACTGAGAAAATGAGTTTGGATAAAGATCTCTGATATTATATCGATGGGTCCACAAAGCTACTGGACTTTGAAACCGATGCAATTTTACACTACATTGCTGATGAAGCTGGACATCTGAAGCCATCTAGTGAACTTCCAGGACAATCTATGCAGGTTACATTTGTCCCAGGAGATCATGCCAAAATCTGGTTTGATGACATTAGAGATGATGCTGAATGCATTGAGGATATCTTTTTTTTTTTTTTAATTGAACTTTAGATGAAAGTTTACAGAACAAACTAGTTTCTCATCGAACAATTAGTATACACATTGTTTTATGACATTGGTTAACAACCCCACGACATGTCAACACTCTCCCTTCTCAATCCTGGGTTCCCTATTACCAGATTTCCTGTTCTCTCCTGCCTTCCAGTGCCTGCCCAGGGCTGATGCATCCCTTTATTCTTGTTTTGTTCCATGGGCCTGCTCAATCTTTGGCTGAAGGGTGAACCTTGGGAGCGGCCTCATTACTGAGCTGAAAGGCTGTCTGGTGGCCGTACTCTCAGGGTCTTTCCAGTGTCCATCGGGCCAGCAAGTCTGGTCTTTCTTTTTGAGTTAGAATTTTGTTCTACATTTTTCTCCAGCTGTGTCTGGGACCCTCTATTGTCAGTGGTGGTAGCCGGGCACTATCTCATTGTACTGGACTCAGTCTGGTGGAGGCCATGGTAGGTGTGCTCCATTAGTCCTTTGGACTAATCTTTCCCTTGTATCTTTAGTTTTCTTCATTCTTCCTTGCTCCTGAAGGGGTGAGACCAGTGGGGTATCCTAAGTGGCTGCTCACAGGCTTTTAAGAACCCAGACGCTACTCACCAGAGTAGGATGTAGAACATTTTCTTTATAAACTAAGTTATGCCAATTGAGCTAGATGTTCCCCAAGACCGTCGTCCCAACAGCCCTCAGCCCAGCAATTCGGTCCCTCAGGGAGTTTGGATGTGTCTATGGAGCTGCCATGGCCTTGCCTTGTGTAGGTTGTGCTGCCTTCCCTAGTATGGTGCACTGTCTTACCCTTCACCAAAGTTACTACTTACCTTTCGTCTATTAAGTGTTTTTCCATCCCCACCCCTCTCCTCCTCATAACCATGAAATATTACTTCTTTTTGTATGTAAACCTTTTCATGAATTTTTACAGTAGTCGTCTCATACAATATTTGTGCTTTTGTGATTGACTTATTTCCCTCAGCATGATGTCCTGTGCTGAGTTCCTTTTGTTTGTGGGTTTCTTTTTCATTTCTTTTGTTTTTGTAGATTTTGTTTTTATTGAGCCTTTATGTTTTTCTTCTTTATTTTGATGCATAGGTTTGTTAACTTTCTTTGTGGTTACCTTGAAATTTACCCTTATCTTCCTAGGTTTGAACCAGTCCGTTATTACTTGGTATCACCTTGCCTTCCTCTCCCTTAGAGAGTTCTGTGCCTATACCATTTATTCCGTTTTACTGTTCTGATGTTGATGTCATTTACAGATTAACCTCTCTGGTTCCCTGTTGCAAGCATTGAGGATATCTTAATTGAACTCAACATCTTACATTCCAATTTTTCTGATGATTGTTGCACAATTTGGGTTATGGTCAAGATCCCCGAAGCTGATTAAGACCTCATTAACATGGGTGAAGTTTGTTAAGGCAGATTTTCTTTGATGTGTATTTTAAAGTTTTTTTTTAAACTGATGATGAATTATCTTGAGTCAAATGTTAAACCCACTTTGTTCTATTGTTGTAACAGAATTTGCTTGGGTAAAGGACCACAGCATCTGCTGTTTAGAGAAAAAGGGGAAAATGTGTTAGTAATTTTCCTTCTGTCGCCACATCACCCCCATTAAATGAGTGTTTACAACAAATTCTTTGCTCTGTAATCATCATGGATTATGTACAAATCCCTAGTTTTCACTAGCCTGTACAATAATCAGAATCTTAGTATATGCTCCAGCTACTTAGATGTCATGTTTAGATTTCGATAAAATTTAAGGGAGGCAGAATTCTGCATTTGAAATTACAATGTATGGGTCTGTTTTTCATATTTTAGTAGCATGTGACTAGTTTATGTTAATTTTGAAATCACACACATTCTTGTCATAATCTTATGTTGCCATCACAAAGAAATCAACAAGAAGACATTTCCAAGCACATTTTTAAGAATTTGTAAGATCAGTAGTTGCAGAAATTGAACACTGGGTGGCACCCAATTATCATCTGAAATACTAATACATTGGTTCACTTTTTTTTTTTTTTGCTTTAAGTACATTTCACAAACAAAAGGGACTATCTTTTTAATCTTTTCTCAATACGGAATTTTAAAGCTTTTTATTTGGAATTCATTTCAATGTATAAAAAAGTTGCCAAAAAAAAAAAATTTCAAGACCGTCTGGCCACTGCGTGCCTCTTGGGTTTCCACATGAATTTTAAGATCTGCTTGTCAATTTCTACAAAGAAGACAGCTGGGATTCTGACAGGAAATGTGTTGAATCTGCAGATAAATTTAGGGAGCATTGCCATTTTAACAATATTAAGCCTTCCGATCCATGAACATGGGATGTCTTTCCATTTAGTTACAGCTTTAATTTCTTTTTACAATGTTTTGCAATTTTCAGAAATTTTGGCATTTAATACTTTTGAAGAGACACATGCCTCGTGTCCAGCAGTTCTACTTCTAAGCTGGTGAAATTCTATATACAATGCATCTATATAAGGAGACAATGTATAAACAACTGCATCCCAGACGGCAACAGTGAACAACCTCATCATCCCTCAGAAGGGAAACAGATACACAAATGTAGTTTATTCTTTCACACAAGGGGTCTACTCTGTATGGCTGTTAAAATTAACGAATTAGATCCCCTGGAGAAACCTCAGAATCATGTTGAGAGAAAAAATCATGTTGCAGAAGAAAACATATATAGTTTAATATTACCTGTGCAAACTTTTATGGAAACCCTGGTGGTGTAGTGGTTAAGAGCTATGGCTGCTAACCAAAAGGTTGGCAGTTTGAATTCACCACGCACTCCTTGGAAACTCTATGGGGCAGTTCTACTCTGTCCTCTAACCCAAAACCCAGGGTTGCTATAAGTCAGAATCGACTCAACGGCCACGGGTTTGGTTTTGGTATGCAAAACTTTTAAAGTATACGAGTATATGCATTATTTATGAATTTATACATTTGTAGTAAACCCCAAATCAAAGCCATTGCTCTCAAGTCAATTCCAACTCACAGTGATCCTACAGAACAGAGTAGAACTGTCCCATAGGGTTCCCAAGGCTTTAATCTTTACAGGAGCAGATTGCCACATCTTTCTCCCAGTGGCTGAATGGACCTTTCAATTAGCAGCCAAGTGCTTTAACCACTGTATGATCAGGGCTCCTCACATGTGTAGTAAAAGTACAGAAATGTAAATAACTTATACACCTATAAAGAGTTGAATTGGCAAAAGTTGTGTAAGATATATTTAGAATGACCAAAAACAAAAAAAGAGTAGCTGCTGAGGCTGTTCATGTACAACCAAACACCTCATGAGATTTGGTTCCTTTGTTTGGAGGTTTAGGGTCATGATTTCATGGGACATCCCAGCTAATTGGCCTAATAATGTGTTTAGTGCTTCTGTTCTACCTCCTAGTTCATTAATCCTGATCAAAAGAGGAGAAATGCAGAACGGAATTTCATATTCTCATGGAATCCAGCAATTCTGGAGCCATGGAGGCTGAATGAACCCCCGAAACTATTGCCCTGAGATAATCTTTAAACTTTAAACCAAAAATATCCCTGGAAGTGGTCTTAAAACCAAACTATTTTAGCTTAACTAGTAAAGACTGTCTTGAGTATTCTGCTCTTTTAAGATCCATCTCTATGGGATCAAACTGAAGAACTAGAAAATTTAGGGGGCAGCGAGTTTATGTTAAAGGAGAAGGAACAACTCAAAACAGGAGGGTCAGGATGGCTGTACACCTGGAAGAATGAAGAAACTGTTGAACTGGTATATGTTCTGCTGTGTATATTTTCAACAACAACAAAATAAATTATATTTTAAAAAGTACAAAAATGTATATGAATGCCTATACTGACTTCAGAGGGCAAAGAAACGGTGCTTTGGTCATATCAGTTACATTTTATTTATATCTTTAAGAAAGAGTTTTGAAGTAACTATGGCAAAATTTTAACAACTAACATTGATGGTGCCACATAGACATCTCATGTTATTTTATGTATAGTTGAGGTCTTACATAATTTAAAATTTTAAAACCTAAATTCTATATTAGGCATAATTTGCTCATTATAAGTTGAACTGGTTCCTGAAACAGAAAAAAGATATTAGTTGAAAAACTTGGTGAAATTCAAATAGGATCCTAGTTAGTAGTATTGCTCCAATGTTAATTTCTTGGTTTTGACAAATATACCGTGGTTATATGTTTTATATAAGATGTTGGAGCCCTGTTTGTGCAGTGGTTAAGAGCTCCGCTGCTAACCAAAAAAGGGTTGGCAGTTTAAATCCAGCAGCTACTCCTTGGAAACCCTAAGGGGGCAGTTCAACTCAGTCCTATAGGGTCGCTGTGGGTCAGAATATAGTGGATAGCAATGGGTTTGGGTTTTTTGTTTTGGTGACATAAGATGTTAACATTAGGGGAAGCTGAGTGAAGGTACACAGGAACGCTGCTATTTTTGCAATGTTTCTGTAAAACTAAGTTTTTTTTTTAAACGAACAAAGGTATGAAATCAAACTCCATATATTTTCTGTAAATATTTTTGTTTTAACAGGAATTCAAGCCTCTTCAAGGACAAGTTTTATGAACACAAAACTTTTATGTATTTGCTAGGTGTCTTTTTCATGCCCTAGGTGGCATTACCTGTAGGTGATTTCCCCAGTCAGAAGGGCCCCTGAAGCAGGGGCAACCAGTGAGGACGAGCAATTTTTGACCCCATTTTGCCCTCTGGTTTCCCTTCAGTTTCCCAGAGGCAACGGACTTTAATTAAGGACCTGGTATATGCAAAACATTTGGGGGGGGGAGTGGCTAAAAAGCTAAATATGATTCATAGTCCTCTAAGTTCTGAGAAGCTATTTGAAAGGCAAAACTTCAGACAGTAAAATTATAAATCAAGATTATAAAAAAGACAGTGGGTGACTTCCTGCCAAGTCAAATATATAGGCTTACAGTTCCTTTTGGTTTGCAATGCGGAAGGTTCCTCACCCTATCAGAAGTCTCTATTTTTGCCGCTTACAAGTTGTGGGTTTTTTTTTTTTTTTTTTTGCATAGGGTATTTTTAATTTTTTAAAGTCTTTACCATCATCGTGTTTCCTAATAGCCCCATAAAACAGCAGGGTAATTTTTCGTTTCTCTATAGGTGAGAAGAATGAAGCCCGATGAGTTTGCGGGATTTGTTTAAAGCCAAGGACTAGTATTTAGTGGAACTACAACTCAGAGTCCTCTTCAGCTCTTCTCAAAGTTTAATTTGCATACAAATCACCTGGGAATCTGTGAAAATGCAGATTTTGATTCAGTGGGTGTAGGGTGGAGCCTGAGCCCTGGTGGCGCAGGGGTTAGAGCGATGACTGCTAACCAAAACGTGGGCGTGGGGAAACCACCAGCGGCTCCCCTCCGCGGGAGAAAGATGTGGCAGTCTGGTTCTGTAGAGATTTACAGCCTTGGAAACCCTATGGAGTCTCTATTAGTCCAAATTGACTCCTCGGCAGTGGGTTTGGCGTTTGGTTTTGGGGTGGAGCCGTCCCGGGGCCACGTTTTGAGTAGCAGATTAAGCTGGGTATTACACTCAGCTGGCCAGCTTTCCCTGCATGTGCTTGGGAACTCGGATGGATTTCAACGTAAGGCTTAGCAAAACGGAAGGGTCTTGCCTTGAAAGACATCCTGATGCTGTACTCTATCAAGCAGAAACCACTTTCAGATTTCCGGATGGTTTTCATTCTCTGTGGCACCTTCCTTCTCCATGTAATCCACCCATAATTAATGGTAGGTTGTGCTCATGAAGCCAAGCCTGGCGCTAGGCTGAAACATGCTAGGATTCTGTTTACTTTTGACTTGGACTTTAAGGGAAATTATAATTTGTCTCAATCCTAAATGCATGTGCTCCTTGGAATCTGCGGTTGTGCTTTTATTGATGACCCTGGGAGCCTCCTTTGCTCAATGTCTGAGATCTGGTTTGGAAATCACCACATTCTAAATGCTTTGCAGCAGCCGGTTAGCCTTGTTGTGGGGAGTCCCGTTGTGAGGGGAACAAGCCTACCTCTTCCCAAGGACTGGATCTGGTGGAGGGTGCGCAGAGCTGTGCTGGGTCCGCGCGGGTGTGGCGTGGAGAAGGGCGCATCTGTGTGGTGTCCTTGGAATGCGACGGATTACCAAATAAGCAAGGTACGCGCGGCTTGTGCTTACTTACTATAGTGGACAATTTCACATGGGTTTTGTGAAACTGTGCACTACAGATTAGTAAATAAGCACAAGTAAGCCCGTGCGTACCGGTGCATAGCTTGCTTACTGGTTAATCGCCCCTGCCGTGGCGCATGGTGCGCCCGGGAAAGGGGTTCGCGGCAGCTCTCTGCGGCCGGCAGCTGCCGCCCACAGCACCTGCTCCAAACAGCAAGCCTGGCTGTTTGGCTCTGACAACAGGACTGACCGGTGTGGGGGAAGTGTCAGCTTTCTGTGATAAAGCACTTTTAGTTTTCTAAAAACGCTTGTTATGAACGGTTCTCAAATGTGACTGAAGGACAAATACCACCGTTGATGTATTTCCAAGTATCAAGCCTACCCCGGTGAGTTTATTTCACGGGGAGAGAATGGGCACTCTGGCCGAGCTCGGCCATTAGCCGAGGTCAGCAGAAGTGCTCGGGATGCCTGCAATACCAGGGTTAGAGGACTTCACAAGAGGCGTCTCTTAAAAGACTTTTCTGATATCCTAGGCCATTTGTTTGCCCTCGTTTCCACACATTTGTGCTGAGCACCCACTTTGCTTATAAAAGCACCATACTGGCCTTGGTGTAGGGTAGGTGAAAACAATAAACAAGAAGGGTTTTTAAAGATTCCATACTCTAGGTGAAAAATTAAGAAACAAAATTAATAAACATGCCCACATATCATAAATGTGAACTAACTGGTCCAGAGTCAAGCCCTTTACAGGTGTCAGAGAAAAGGTGTTTCTGCTGAGGTGAAACTCAAGCCAGGCCTGGAGCACAGGTGGTACCTTAATGTCGGGAAATGCACAGGAACTGTCCTAGACAGCCCAAAGTATCGGAAACATGTAAATAGACTCTGAGGGCTCAACAGCTCTGAAGAGAAGCTGTGGGGGACAAGGCTGAAAAGGTAGGTTGAGGGTATGTTGTGAACCTGCTACCGATTCTGACTCAGGGCCACCCAGTTGTTTCATCCCAATGACAGCAGAAAGCTGTAAGTTTAGTGGACATTCCTAAAGAATTATGGAACTGGGATGTCCCATGGAACCAAGACCCTAAACCTCCAAACCAAGGAACCAACCCCATGTGTTTGGTTGTGTGCAAGCAGCCTCAGCAGTTTTTTTAGTCAAGTTGTTAATATATCTACCTCATGACTTCAACTACTCTTGAATATGTCACAGTGGATAACATTAGTGATTTGATCCTCACATTTTTGTGCCCCTCAGGAAATGCCAATAGTGTATTTGTCACATAATTCACTTAAAAAAAACCAACAAAAAAATTCATAAAAGGATTTTATGATTTCATTAGAAGTTCCCTTTACTTTCTTCTTTAAATTGGCAACTTCAAAACAAATTTTAAAGAACTTTTCTAAAAACGGAAGCCAAGATCCCGTGAAAACAGAAGTGTTCTTTGTGGGTCTCGCAATCATGCCCACGGTTTCTACAGGTGCCATCCCCACCAGCCACAGTCCACGCCGACTCCTGGCGGCTCCATGTGGGCCAGAGTATACCCTGATTTTTCAGATGTAGACTGGCAGGCATTTTTTCCTAGGCATCTCTGGGAGGGCTTGAACTTCACTTCGTTAGCAGTGGAGCAAGTTAACCCACTAAAGCACTTATCACAATTATGGTCATGCTTTCACTGTTCTCCCCAGTACTGGAAAAAGCCTTGACTCTTGGGACTACTATCTGTATCCTCCTTATTGCTGTAAACTGAGGCAGCCGGACTCAGTTGTTCTTCTGGCTTCATGGTTCTGTGATATATATAAATATACTGTGAATAAGTTCAGAGAGTTGCTGTTCCCCCCTTTAGCCCAATTTTTGGTCCCTAGGACTCTTTTCCTTTGCCCTGATCCAGCTTGAAGATAAAACCGTACAAGCAGTTAGAATGCTAGGGTAGAAGGGAACAGGACCAAGTTTAGAAAGTCTGAGAGGGGGTGATATTTGCTGTCGAAGCCAACTTTTGCCTCTTGAAAGTTGTTTGGTTCTAAAATGATAAAATACCAAGTAAAAAGGTAGGTAAAGGCAAGTCAGGCATCAGGGCAATTTCCAAACGGAGCATTAGGTGATGTTCTAAACATCACAGATGCTAAAGCACAGGATTTCGTTGATGAACCTGCGCCTGAGCCCAAGGACATGACCCAGTTCTACACGGCAGTCCTCTGTGCCAACTCCAGAAACCTCAGGGAGAAGAGCCAGGGCCCTGCACAGCTGAGTACACACATTTCTTTAATGCACTTCACAGCCGTCACAATACATTGTTATAAGGAAGATCTTTAATTCTGAAAGGCCTATCAGTTACTTTGAGCAACACTATATACAACCCAACAGATACAATGAAATAACTGACAGCCCCCTAAAAGTTAGAGCGAAATCACAGAGTAACTGGACAGCGCAGACAGCCCCAATAAGGCGTTTATTTTTATTCTGTGCTTAACATTAGATGATAGATAAAACTCAACCCGGGGAGACCAAAGGAGTGTGATTTTTCCTGGAACCAGGCTTGGCTAATTACGATATGCGGATAACCCCTTGGTGGACAAGTATTTCAACTAACTATATATATATATAAAAAAAATACACTCAGATAAGAACTGTGTAAAATCATTTTCTTTTAGGAGAAATGAATCAAATATTGAGGGGACTTTATTTTTAAAGGGCTGATCAGATAAGACGCAGCTTTCATTTACCCAAACATGCATAATCTATCCTTAACATACTCTGTACTCAACTGCTCAATTACACATGAAATACAAAGGAAATACAGTTTTACGTATGTAAAGATTGCCACCTATTGCAATTTAACAGTAAAATTAACCAAGACATCGTACATTAAAAAAAAAAAAAAAAAAACCAACATCATAAAGCCAATTTTCTATAATCAAGAGAAATTGATATGGACTGGTCTGACTCAAAGCAAAGCTTACGGCACCTGCTATGGACTTAAGAGCAGTAACTCTCATCTATAGTTGTGACAGTAAAATAGAATGTTAGCCAAGACACCGTTTCAAGGAAGGAAACAAGTAGAGGCATCGATTTACTGGTGAGAAAGGCAGATTAACGATGCAGTTAAAAACCTGCCAGCCCAACGTCAGCTGATTCCTTTCCTATTCCTTCATTATGGGCAGCTGAGCCAACCTGAACGAACAGTCAAGTTCCTAAACGAACAGTCAAGTTCCTAAACGAACAGTCAAGTTCCTAAACGTTCTCAACCACTTCTCCCCCCTTCCTCTCCCCCATACTCAGGGCTATCAGCTCTCTCTGAGGTCCATGCTGTGTATACACTAGGTAGCAGATTTCCCTTCTGTTCCTCTTAAAACAGCTTATTTTTAAGAGATCTCCCGAGGCAACCAACAAAGCATACGGAAGCAGCTTTCTTTCCCATTAGTTCATGCTCAGGCACCTCTAAGGCTTTGCTCACCAAGTTACGCCGAAGTATATGAAAGCCAATACCTGCAGTTTGCCACCAGTACCAGAAAACCCCAAACCCGCCTTACGGCACTCTTACCCCTACCATTAGTAAGAAGAAAATCTAGTCAATCATCCCCTCTGAAATCATACAACAAAGGGAAGACTACGGACTGATCCCTGTCAGTAAATCCATGTGCTTCCAGATGCTCCTCTGCCCTGATTATCTAGAAACCTCACGGCATTTTACTCATAAACACAGAAAAAGCGTTTCCGAAGTATGTAACTTCTCACTTTGCAGACGTGCCTTTTTTGGTACTGAAAGTGCTATTAACATGCTAGCATGTCTTATGGCACACGGGACTCAACAGCATGTCCTGACGAGGCATTCGTTTTTAGGAGTATTTTCTTCCTAAAATTTTGTCTCGCATAGTAAACCCCTTCGATATGTTAATTCTGGTGAAATCAAGGATGACGTAAACCTCCCCTGAACTGGCTCCATCACAGTAGCTTTTAGGGACTCCGTAATGACCAAATCACAAAACGCTCAACACCAAGTTCTTTTATTTTTTATGGCATCTTAGGTGAGTATATTCACTCATGTAAAATCCAAGGTAGTGTAATACAAACATTGTTGAAACAAAGCTTGTGGCTATAAGCATCTCCCTGTACAGTAGGCATTTAGAGGCCTTTTAAAATTTTTAGGTGCTAAAGGTTGTGGTAAACCTAGGCTAACTCTGTAGCTGTCCCATTTAAAAGCACCTTATTGCAGGACGGTTAGGTGACCCTATATGGGAGTGTGCTTTCAATTCAAGAGACAGTAGTAATAAAGTGCCTAGCTATATAAAAACCATAGATTCTGAATTTTAAATTAAGCTAACTGCATTTACACATTAGGCTTAACAACACCTAGACCTGGTCTGCACTGATTTGATCTGATTAGCCATACTGCACACAGTTTCAACAACCACGGAGAAAAACTTACTCCTTGCTGACTGAATAAGAAGGGTCCACTACTGTAGCTTAACAATCATATTTTATTGCTTTAGTCATGTGGTGCTTTTGCAAGGCACTGTGGTACGGACTAGAGAACTTGGAATGACTCGTGAAGAAACCTTGGAATGATACATGAAGGACGATATATAGGAAAAGTCACTCTGAGGCAGGATGCTTTACTTCATTGTTTTTAACCAGGGATCAAACGTCAGGAATGAGTTCAAGTTAAAATTCACAGGAGAATGGAAACATCTTAAGGTTCAGTCACTTCACATGCCCATCCTGATACTTTGAATAATCTGGAAAATTGCTGCAAAGAGAAAGACCAAACGTTAAAACAAGCTTAAAATAAAACGGGTCTGACGACTGGAGGACTGTAAGGTAGTTCAAGCATGCTACTACATACCTTCATTGTAATAAGAAGTGAAGACAGGGAAGGAAAAAAAAAGGCAAAACAACGAACAAAACAAGTGAAGACAGGCCTACCTTAACAAAACAATAAAATGCCCATAAATTCTTTCAAGATCTCTGCTCTGAATTTTCTATCTTAAGTGTCCAAGAGAGCTTACAGATTCCTAATCATTTCAGAAAGAAGTTATTCAGCCACCACGGTAAACAGGTTTTTCTAATACATAATTATTCTGGTTTATCCTTAACTGTCCTTTTAAGACCTGGCTTAAGATATATGCAGGTTTCCTTATTCTCACAAGGCTGAAATTCAATAATCTTCATGTTATATAAATTGCTTGGCTCTTAGCCATTTAACAGAAAAACTTCTAATCGGTAAGTTCAAGAGGAAGGTAAAGTGAAACACTAAACAGAAATCTCAGTAACTTTCGAGCATCGAAATATGGCAAACCGAAACAACTACTTCAAGACCAACAGCCTGCATATTAAGGTAATAAATGAAGGAAGGAAACTCAATCTTTTATCCGTTTGGGAAGGCAAGGATCCATTCTCTAAGAGCAGGCTGCCCAAATTTTTCCTACCATATGTCAAACTTAAAAAAAAAAATCTAAAAACATTTACCTCATTCATTAAATTGCAAATCAGGTACATTTCCTCTACAGTGAGTCAACTCTCTCCACCAGATTTATGCGATAAATATCTTCCACCCAACACTGACTTAAGCCCTCACATTCTGGTACATGTTAAATCCCGTTCAGACATCCGTACCTACACAATGTCCACGGACGTGCACTTTAAGGTGTCTAATTTCATAAACAACTTTGCAAAAGCACTGATAATGAGATTCCGAAACATTCCAGATTCTCATTCTGTTCTTTTTTTTTTTAATTTTTGGTCTTAAGTGTCTTCCAGTGGGGTCATTCCCCAGAGCCTGACCTCCTTTCTGGGGAAGTTTCTGGAGCACCACCCTCTGTGTGTATGTGGGACAAATACTTCGGTTCAGATGAAAAAGAATTATGTGGCGCTCCGGGCAGGTGGGTAGGACTCACCACTGATAGGTCACCACGTCATCCCAAAGCCGTCACCCAACACCCCACCCGGTGGGAACCCCCCAAAACACACTTACCAGAGCCACAAACAACAAAAATGAAGAGAGCCAATAACCAGGGTCCTACAGAGGCCTTTTCTTCGGGGGCATTTCTCTGCAGAAGGGAAAACGCAGCGTTGGAGGCGCAGACCCCTCTCGGCCCGGGCCCCGGAGCCCGCACCCGGGGCGGTCGCCAGCCCCTAACCTCACAAGCCCGCCCCCCGCCCCCCAGCTCCCCAGCTCCGGCCCACGGCCGCGCCCCCACCCTCCGGGGCACCGGGAGCCCGGGGTCGGCGGGCTGCGGAGCCGAGGGGGCGCCCGCTCCGTCCTCACCGAGGTCTTGGCGACGTTGCCGCGCTGGGTGATGTTCTTGCTGTGCTTCTCGTTGGCCATACGGATCCGCTGCTTGGCGACCATCTTCGCGGCGCCGCCACCTGCCCCAGCCGCCCCTCGGGCCGCTGCGAGGCTCCGCTCGTGGGCTCGGCGCCGCCGGAGCGAGGGGGCTCGGGGGCGCGAGCTCCGGCCGCTGGGCCTGGGCGCGGCGCGCGCGGCGGCGGAGCACCAGGGGGCGCGGGCCGCCGACCCACGGACGGACGGACGGACGGAGCGGGGCGGGCGCGGGGGCGGAAGGGAGCAGGCCGCCGGGACCTTCTCACGCCGCCGCCGCCGTCGGGAGCGTGGAGCGAAAGAGGAAGGAAGAGCAACACAACAGCCGAACGGTGCAGCCCGCCGCCTCGAACTACTTCGGGTTCAGCTGCCAACGTCAGCACTGGGCGGGCTCCGCCCCGCGGAAGTGCGGGCTCCGCCCTCTGGGGAGACGAGGCCGGGAGGGAGCAGGCGGCGCACCGGCACCAGTGCAGCCCGCCCACCGCCTATAGAGTGGAGCGCCAGCGCTGCGCGTGCGCGGCAGAGCCCCTTTCCCCGTAGCTCTCCAAACCGGAAGTAAACCGTCCCCGAGGCTAGTGGCCCCGGAAATACCAACTCGCCTTTCCACGCCTGAGAAGACGTGTAGGGGCTGGGTTCGGCTCTCGTGAACTCTGACCCGAACGCGTCGGTTTCTCTTTCCGGGACAAGATGGCGCCGTCCACGCCACTCCTGGCAGGTAAGTTTTGGAGGAGCGAGGCGCTGTGTTTCTTCAGAGCGATTTCTTTTCGTGGCTTTGTCTTTCGCCAAGAAGCCTTGATGTCTGCTCCGCCTTTTCTTGGGCTGGAGGGTCTTTTGGGTTTCGTGGTGCAGCGTGGCAATCGGAAGTGAAGCCTCCGCCGCTGGCCCCCAGGCTTCCTTATTTGCCGGTTCATCGTGCTTTCGTGTCTCTTCATCTGCTACAGAAATAGCAGAAGGGGTCTAGGACAGAAAAAGTGCTAATTGAGCTTTTGACACGGGTCCTTACTTCGTGACAGGCCATGTTGACAATGTGAAGTTATTTATCATTTAGCTAGGTAGTTGGAACAAGAAATAGTTATATCGCTCAGTATTCTAGAATGTCCACATACATTAAATATATTCTCTAATCTGTGTGCTAACTAGCTACTTTTTTTTTCCTTATTGTATTTTAGATAAAGATGTACAAAACAAAGTACTTTCCCATTAAACAGTATACATGTTGTTTTCTGACATTGGTTAACAACTCCACGACATGTCAATACTCTCTTCTCGATCTTGGGTTCCCTAGTGCCAGCTTTCCTGTCCCTTCCTGCCTTCTAGCCCTGGCCCCTGGGCTGGTGTGCCCCTTTAGTCTCGTTTTGTTTTATGGGCCTGTCCAATCTTTGGCTGAAGGGTTAACCTCAGGAGTGACTTCATTACTGAGCTGAAAGGGTGTCCAGGGGCCACACTCTCAGGTTTCTCCAGACTCTGTCAGGACAGTAAGTTTGGTCTTTTTTAATGAGTTAGAATTTTGTTCTACATTTTTTTCTAGCTCTTCCAGGATCCTCTATTATGATCCCTGTCAGAGCTGCCAGTGGTGGTAGAAGAGTATTGAGTAAGGAGGTGGTAGTTGGGAGGGAAAAGCAAACTGATTAAGTCAGGTAAGTATATACATGCAGAAAGAAAGTCATTAAGAGAAAATTGGTCCAGTTTTGTGGAGGGGACTTGAAAGGAACCTTCAGAAGTTTTTTGCCGTATGTTTTGTTATATATATTTTATCACAATAGGGTCGCTGTGAGATGGAATCCACTCGACGGCACTGGGTTCTGGGTTTGGGTTTATTTTATCACAGAGAAGAAAAACAGATCGCCACATCTTTCTCCCACAGAGCAGCTGGTGAGTTCCAACTGCCAAGCACTTTAACCACTGTGCCACAAGGGCTCCTGTACCATTTACTCAAACCCAAAACCCACTGCCATCAAGTCGATTCCAATTCATAGCGACCTCACAGGATTTTCATGGTTGTAAATCTCTATGGAAGCAGACCGCCAGATCTTTCTCCCGCAAATCCGTGGTGGTTTCAAACCGTCTACCTTTCCGTTAGCAGTCGATTGCTTTAACCACTGTGCCATTAGGGCTCCTTTGTACTATTTACAGTGCCTGCTAAATAGTAGAGGAGCCCTGGTGGCACAGTGGTTAAAGTGATCAGCTGTTAAAGTGATCGATTGACAGTGAGTGTGAATTTCTGGCAACTCCCTGTCAATCAGTGTACTTCTACAACTGCTTTTGAATTATTGTCAGCCAAAATTTTGCTTGAGTGAGATATTAATGATATTGTTCAATAATTTTGGCATTCTGTTGGATCACCTCTTTTTGGAATAGGCAAATACGCTTTTTTCCAGTTGGTTGGCCAGGTAGCTGTTTCCCAAATTTCTTCACATAGGCGAGTGAGTACTTCCAGTGTTGCATCCGTTTGCTGAAATGTCTTAACTGGTGTCCCATCAGTTCCTGGAGCCTTGTTTTCCGCCAGTGCCTTCAGTGCAGCTTGGATTTCTTCTTTCACTGTCATAGTGTGATCATGTGCCACCTTTGAAATGACTGAACATTGACCAGTTCTTTTTGACACAGTGACTCTGTATTTCTTTCATCGTCTTTGGATGCTTCCTGGATCATTCAGTATTTTGCCCATAGAATTCGTCAGTATTGCAACTCAAGGCTTGAATTTTTTCTTCAGTTCTTTCAGCTTGAGAAATTCCAAGCATATTCTTCCCTTTTGGTTTTCTAACTTCAGGTCTTTGCACATGTCAATCTAATACTTTACTTTGTCTTCTTGAGCTGCCCTTTGAAATCTGTTCAGCTCTTTTACTTAATCATATCTTCTGTTTGCTTTAGCTACTCTATGTTCAAGAGCAAGTTTTAGAGTCTCTTCTGATATCCATTTTGGTCTTTTTTTTCTGTCCTGTCTTTTTAATGACCTTTTGCTTTCTTCTTGTATGATGTCATTGATGTCATCCCACAACTTGCCTGATCTTTGGTCATTAGTGTTCCGTGCATCAAATCTGTTTTTGAGTTTGTCTCTGAATTCAGGTGGGATATATTCAAAGTCATACATTGCGTCTCGTGGACCTGTCTTCATTTTCTTCAGCTTCAGCTTCAACTTGCATATGAGCAATTGATAGTATATTCCGTAGCTGGCCCCTGGCCTTGTTCTGACTGATGACATTGAGCTTCTGCCATCATCTCTTTCCACAGATGTAGTCAGTTTGATTCCTGTGTATTCCATCTGGCAACGTCCTATAGGTGCCGTGTATGTTGCTGAAAAAAGATATTTCCAATGAATAGGGCATTGGTCTTGCAAAATTCTGTCATGCCATCCCCAGTGGCATTTCTGTCACCAAGGCCATATTTTCCAGCTACTGATCCTTCTTTTTTTCCACCTTCAGAGTTCACACACAAGTAATTATCACTGCATCTTGAATGCATGTTTGATCAATTTCAGACTGCAGAAGTTGGTAAAAATCTTGAATTTCTTCATCTTTTGAGTTAGTGTTTGGTGTATAAATTTCAATAATAGTCCTATTAACTGATCTTCCTTGTAGGTGTATGAATATTTTCCTATTACTGACAGTGATGTACTTCAGGATTGATCTTGAAATGTTCTCTTTGACAGTGAATGCAATGCACTTCCTCTTCACTTTGTCATTCCCGGCATAGTAGACCATATGATTGTCTGATTCAAAATAGCTACTCCAGTCCATTTCAGCTCACTCATGCCTAGGATATCTATCTTCAAGCATTCTGTTTCAGCTTTGAAAACTTATAATTTTCCTAGATTCATACTTGGTAAGTTCCATGTTCCAGTTATTAATGGATGTTTGCAGCTGTTTACTCTCATTTTGAGTCATGCCACATCAGCAAATGAAGGTCCTGAAAGCTTTACCCCATCTATGTTATTAGGCTCTACTCTACTTTGAGGAATAGAACTTCTCAGTCCTATTTTGAGTGCCTTCTAATCTGAGGGGTTGATCTTCTAGCAGTATTGTCAGACGATCTTCCTCTGCAATTCATAAAGTTTTCACTGGCCAGTTTTTTTTTTGAGGTACACAGCTAGGTCCTTCTTCCTAGTCTGTCTTAGTCTGGAAGCTCTGCTGAAACATGTCCACCATGGATGTCTTAGGCTGCGTTCTCTGGAGGTGCAAAACTAATGAAATGTATGTATAAAAATATATAAAGATTTAATTTAAGGAAATGGCTCACACAGTGGCAGAGGCTGGCAAGTCCCAAATCCATGAGTCAGGTGTCAGACTTCTCCTGACTCATGTGGTTGCATGGGCTGATAAACGCAAAATCTGCAGGTCAGACAATGGAGTGCTAGCTCATGTCCCAAGAAGTGGAGGTCACAGAAGGATGAGCCAGATGCAGGATCCAGAGTAAGAGTGAGCCTTGCGGGAACATCCATTTATATAGTGGAAGCAGGCTACACCCCCAGGGAAACTCTCAACTCTTTGGCTGCTCATCACAGAGCTCATCATGGAGGTGATTTCATTGTACCAGATCTCATCATGGAGGTTATTACATTCTGGAAGAGCAGTCAGCCCAATGTCTGCCAAACCACTGAGAATCATAGCCTAGCCAGGTTGACACATATATAAACCATCACAGTGGATGAGCCTGCTGGTATTTGAAATACCGGTGGCATAGCTTCCAGCAATACGCAAGCTACCACAGTTCAAAAGACTGTCAGACGAGCGGTGGCAGGTTGCCCTGAAGACCCTGAAAGTTCCAACTGCTGTAGCCAAAAGGGCTGCTTTTGTGGCTTCTTTTGGGGTACAGCTGGCACTTTGTCGTCGTGTGCTGTCAAGTCGATTTTAACTCATAGCTGCCACTTTAGTAGTGTACAGAAATTTTGAATTTTTCCCAAGTAAACATTGTGGTCGGTGATAACAGCAAAATCAACAAATACAGAAGACCAGGGTCACTAATTACAAGATGCTGGCGAACACAGGAAGTTGAGATGAGCTGGGGGAAAGCTGCGTTTTTTTAATTAGCCAGTTAGTTCAGGCATATGTTCTCAAGGCCAGCAGTTGAAGACCACAGACCATGGTTTAACCACATCATCGTATGGCATGTTTTCTAGTCACATCACAGCTTCACTGGGGCTGTCCTGACGGTGACCATGTCACTTAGGGCTGTACGTCATCTGGTCACTATAAGCTTCCTAGCTTGAGATATTAATTTTTAAATTAATCCTTCAAATTTGTTAAAATCTGAAGTATAAAGAAAAGAACGAGCTATTCTCTTCTAAACCATAGTGGTACTGCAGCAGATGATTGATGGGACATGCTTCGCTGGTGTGGTAAGGGAATTTTTTCCCTGTTTTATCACAAAAATTTTATTGTCTTAAAATGTATACATCAAAAAGCTTGTCCTTTTAACCATTTTTAATGTACACATAATTTTTTTTTTTATCTTAGAAAAGGTAGACTTTTAGTAAATGCTTTATCACCGGGTTAAGTCATGCAGTTACAACATTGGTAGAACTTTTTGAAAGGGTATTATTGTTTAAAAAAAAAAAAAAAAAGATGCTGTTTCATTACATAAATAATATCGAGCATTTCGTTGGGACGCTACTTGTCAAAAGGCTCTGGCCAAACAGCTCCCGACACGGCACTTAGTCCAAGGTTGTTCGCAGACAGACGTTGCGAATTAAGCTTGTGGGCAGCATGTGAGGCCCCCAAGAGAAGAGGGCTGCAGAGCTGGGCCCAGGGCACTGCTCAGAACAGCCAGCAGGGCTCCACACAGGGGGCGTTTGTTTTTCTGGGCTGTTCTACTTGAATCATTGTTCAATTTGCCAACGTGATGCATCCTTTAAAGAAAAGAAAAATTAATTAGTGTGATAAGAAGGTTACTTACTGCCTTCTTTGACTATGTGCCATAATCATAGTTAGCAAATTCAGACGGTCTTAACTAAAATAGCCTCCATCATCTGCAGTTATGAAGATAGCTTGATTCTCCATCTGGCTTTGTTTTTGCTGGACAGCAACGCACAACTGATAAGCTGTAAATGATCCTGTTTGTGTTATAAAAATACTAGCTTTTTTGTTTATGTTTATAGGCGTTCTCTGCATGAGCCAAGCTTAACTCATGACATTCACCGTGTTGTGCTACCATCACCAATATCCAGTTCCAAAAATTTTCATCAGTCCAGACAGAAACTAGGTACCCCTTCTGTAAGAACTCCTGTTCGCCCTCCCCTCCCCGACCCCTGGTAACCACTACTAAACTTTTGTCTCTGTGCATTTGCCTATTGCCAGATTATTTCATCACCATTGACAGAAATGCAGTTAAGCTGTGAATCTCCATTCCAGGCCCCCCCCCACCCGCCATCTGCCCCTGTAATCGCTTATAAACTTTGGTCTCTATACATTTGCCTATTCGAGGTACTTCATGTAAGTGGGATCATGCAATATTTGTCTTTTTGTATCTGACTTATTTCGCTTAGCATAATATTTTCAAGGTTCATCAATGTCGTAGCATGTTATCAGAACTTTATTTCTCTTTATGGCTGAATGAATCTCACTGTATGTATATACCACATGTTTATCCATTCATCTGTTGATGTACACTTGGCTTGTTTCTGCGTTGTGCCTATTGTGAATAATGCTGCTAAGAACCTCGGCATATCTGTTTGAATCCCTGCTTCCAAGTCTTGGATATGTACCTAGGGATGGGATTACTAGGTCGTGTGATGGTTGTACGTTCAACTTTTTGAGGAATCGCCATCCTGGCTCCTAAGGTAGCTGTACCGTTTTACAATCCCACATGCAGTGGTTGAGGGTTCCAGTTACTCCATATCCTCACCAACACTCGCTATTTTTCATTTTTTCTGACAGTAGCCATCCTGGTGGATGTGAAGCAGCGTCTCATTTTGGTTTTGATTTGCATTACCCAGTGGTTAAGCACTGGACTGCTAACTGAGAGGCTGGCAGTTCAAACCCACTTAGAGGTGCCTGGCAACTTGCTGCCAAAAAGATCTCAGCCTTGAAAACCCTATGGAGCAGTTCTACTGTTCACACGTGGGGTTGCCAGGAGTCAGAATCAACTCAACAGCAACTAACAACTACTAACAAAATGATGACTTGGAGCATTTTTTGAGGTGCTCGTTGGCCATGGGGATCTGCTTCTCAAAATCAGCCAGTGAAAACCCTGTGGATCGCAAGGGTTTACTTCACAACCGTTCATGGGGATGGCGCAGCACCAGGCAGCCTTTCCTTCCGGTGTACACGGGGTTGCTGTGAGTCGGGGGCTGACTTGAGAGCAGCTAATGACAACAACAGAACTGGCAGATCCACAGAGACAGGAAGTAGAATCGAGGTTACCAGGGACTTAGGGGGAGGGGGAAATGAAGCGTTATTGTTTAATAGGCATAGAATTTCTGTTTGGAATGATGAAAAAGTTCTGGAAGTAGTGATGATGAATATACAACACTGTGAATGTACATAACACCACGAATTGTTAAAATGTAAGTTTTATGTATATTTTTCCACAATAAAAAAAAAGGTTTAAATCCGTGTAAACATTCCTGCCATTCTTAGGATACACACCAGCATTACTTAACTTAGGCTACAAGATCCTGCTTGTTCCGAGCCCTGTTTACTTCTCCTTCCAGCCACATAGGCCTCCTTTCCCTTCCTCTGATGCTGGGTCAGTCCCTCTTGACATGGAGGGTTCACATGGTTACTGTTTGTTAACTGTGGTTCATCTTTCAGATCTCAGCCCACAGATCATTTACTCAAGGAAGCTTTCTGCAACTTTCAGTTTTTTAGGTCAGAACTCTGTATTATATGCTCGTGTAGCACCATGCAGCCTTCCTTTGCAGTACTAAACACATGCAGTTCTGTGTATTTGACTCATTATTTGAATAATGTCTGGTAAGTTGAATGTGGTCAGGGACAAGGCCGATTTTCATCCCTGTATATCTCTAGTCAATACCAGATCTGGAAGAGAATTTTTTCCTCTGAGGATTTGTTGAGTGAATGAATCAAGTGATTTATTTGGTTCAACTTTAGAAGCATCAAGTTCAGCCATTTAAAAATGCTTATTTAGTCTTTAATTTTGTTCCCATTTAATATTTTAAGATACTACTGTAATTTGGTGTGTGGTAAATGAGTGTGTGTTATCCTACTTGTGCTCTGCTTTTGAGAAATTGTGAATATTTTAATAATGCCTTACATTTCTGAGGACTTTCAACATACACTGTTTTCATGTATGATATTACAAAGAGAAGTTTATTTTCTTACAGTCTGGTAGGTTACAGGTCCAAATTCAGGACATCAGCTCTCTGTCGGTTCTGGAGGAGCTTCTCAGGTGCAAGGACCACATGTCCAAAGAATGCGCTCTGCTCTGGGTGCTGCATTCTTGGTGGTATGAGGTCCCCAACTCTCTGCTTGCTTCCCTTTTCTTTTATCTCCTGAGAAATAAAAGGTGGTACAGGCCCTACCCCAGGGAAACTCCCTTACACCGGATCAGGGAGATGACCTGAGTAAAGGTGGTGTTACAATCCCACCCTAATCCTCTTAACATAAAATTACAGTCACAAAATGGAGAACCACCACACAATACTAGGAATCATGGCCTAACAAAGATGACGCATACTTTTGGGGGGACACATTTCAGTCCATGATATTCCACCCTTTGGCCCCCAAAATTACATCCTTGCAACATGCAAAACATATTCACCCCATCATATCATAGCAAAAATCTTAACTCCAAGTTCAAAATCCGATTATTCCTCTTCGTCTATGAAATCTAGAAGTTATCTGCTTCCAGGGGTACAATGGCAGAAGAGGCACAAGCTAGACGTTTCCATTAAAAATGGAAGAAACTGGGAGGAAAAGAAGGCATAACTGGCACCAAGCAAGTCAGCAGAACACATTACATTAGCCCTCAAAGCTTTGAAAATAATCCCCTGTTTTCTGAGATAATTTACACAATGGCCCTCCCCTTTAGACTCTAGGTATTGGCCCCAATCTCCAGATTCTGGGCAGAGGCTCCTCGGCCCTGGGCTTCAACTCCACCTTCCAGGCCCACTGGGACTGAAAGTCTGCTCCCTCACCTTTAGGCGCAAGATTCTCCTCAACCTTCTGAGTGGCAGCTCTACCCTTAGAAACACCAGCGGCCATGGCTCCAGCCTTTGAAACCCCTGAGGTCATGGCCATACCTTGTGAGACTGGGGAAGCTCAGCTTCTTGTGTTCCTAGCCACTTCAGCTTCTGTTTCATGTTTTCTTTGCGTCTCAGCTCCTAGGGCCTCACGCCTGCATCTCCCCATGCTGGTGCAAGTGTTCCAAAGCTCTGTAGCTCCACTGATAAGTGCCCGGAGGCACCCCACTCCCTCTGCCAGTACGTAGGCACTGAGCTCTCCCGCTCTTTGGGTCAGCTTCAGCACCGTCTCGCTCTGGTCTCCTGGTTCTGCTGCTCCTGGTCCTCTGCTGTCGCCACTTCTCTGCCACTGTAGGTTCTCTGCTGCGCAGGTCCTTTACAGCTGTTGCAGCTCTATCCCTTCAGTTTTAAAACTTCCACATTTTAGGCATCTGTTAGAGCAGCACCCCACTCCAGGTGCCAAATTCTGTCTTAGTTACCTAGTGCTGCCATAACAGAAATACCACAAGTGGATGGCTTTAACAAAGAGAAATGTATTCTCACGGTCTAGTAGGTTACAAGTCGAAATTCAGGGCATCGGCCCCAGGGGAAGGCTCTCTCTCTCGGTCGGCTCTGGAGGAAGGTCCTCGTCCTCAATCTTCCCCTGGTTGAGGAGCTTCTCAGGCGCAGGGACCCTGGGTTCAAAGGATGCGCTCTGCTCCTGGTGCTGCTTTCTTGGTGGTATGAGGTCCCCAACTCTCTGCTTGCTTTCCTTTCCTTTTATCTCTTGAGAGATAAAAGGTGGTACAGGCCCCACCCCAGGGAAACTCCCCTTACACTGGATCAGGGAGGTGACCTGAGTAAGGGTGGTGTTACAATCCCACTCTAATCCACTTAATATGAAGTTACAATCACAAAACGGAGGACAGCCACACAATACTGTGAATCGTGGCCTAACCAAATTGACATGTTTTTGGGGGGAGACAATTCAATCCATGACAAACGCACACAACCACCCTGTGTCCCAGCATCATTTCAGTTTTGCAGACTAGGACACACATTCAGAGACGTTGATATATCCAAGGTCCCATGGCCAGCATATGAACCCAGCTCAGCTTCTGAGTCCATGTCCTTTCCGTGACACCACAGCTGCTTTTCACTAGCGACAATGAAATTTTTCTGTCTTTATTCGTGAAGATTACTTGAGAGGGTAAACCGATACAAAGATGATTAAACTGAGTTCCAGCCAGCCTCTAATTCTGTTTCCAAGCTTACGACATCCATAGATTTTGAAAATGAGCTTAGAAAATAATTAGGAAACATAAAACTAAGATAACAAATAAGGGGAATATTACCCATTTATTTCTTAGCAGTTATAGGATTTTATGCAATAGGGTGTGATGAGCTGCAGATGAAGAATGAAAGTAATGTTGTAGGGGGAAAAACACCACAAAGTTTAGTAAAGCAAAAAAAAGGTTTTATTCGGCATATATTCAAAAAGACAAAAAAGTGGGAAGCAGACAAGCACGCTGCCACAGACATGCCTGCCGGAGTCCCAGGAAAATAACGGAGTCGTCAGTGTGTATTAACATTACAAATGGGCAAAACCGTTGAAAGCTTTACCTTTTCACAGATTGGCTAGTAACTGTGATCTTACATTTTGAATTGTCTTTCTTAAGTGATCGTTGGTACAGGTTTCAGTAATGACAGTCAGGAAGGTCTTCATTGGTCCAACAGATTTCTATTCACTACACGTTAACAGAAAAAGATAAGAGTGGAAAGTCTTTTGTGTTCTGGTTTATATGAAAGTTTCCCTAAAAGGTGTTTTCTGAAATTATCCTATCTATTGTCTTTATACCTCAGGGCCCAGTTGATGTGTCCTTTGAGGCCTTGTGAGCCCTGCTTCAGCTGGGTCATATTCTCTATGCTCAAGAACAGGAAATAATGATTCCAATATTATTTCCTAAATCAGTAAGTTTGTTCAGGGCTGCAGCCTTCAGTGAATAATTGACATTCACCCAGTGGTGTTTTCATAGGCTGTGTTACTTACACAGGAGCCCTGGTGGTGTAGTGGTTAAACCGCTTGGCTGCTAACACAGAGGTCAGCGGTTCAAACCTACCAGCTGCTCTGCTGGAGATAGATGTGGCAGTCTGCTTCCGTAAAGATTTACAGCCTTGGAAACCCCATGGGGCAGTTCTGCTCTGCCCTATAGGGTCACTACGAGTTGGAATTGACTCAGTGGCAGTGGGTTTGGTTTGGTTTTATTACTTACACAATAACTGAGACAGAGGAAAGGGCAAAATTTCATCACAGATCGGTTTCCTCCCCCTAACCCCAGAAAGGTCCTTTGTCCCTCAGTGAGTTGACACCGAGATCTCTTTTGTGCCCTGATAGCCCCTCAATATGTCATGGGAGAAGGGAACAGAGGGGCCAGGGGCCCTTGGGTGTCTATATACCTTAAACCATAGGGATCTGTGTGCATAGGAAAAGGGGCAGGGGAGGAGGAGGAAGGCTCCTTGATGCAGTCTAGGTTCAAGATGCATCATGGTCTTGTGGTCAGCTTTAATGGTGTCAAAGGGAAGAACATAACTTCCCCTTCTTGGAGCTAAGGTTAGATCTTGTCAGCATGCAGCTACATAGTTACTCATACACTTCTAGAGCTTTCAGCCAAAGCACCAGGGGAGAGGGTCTACATCCCCAGGAGTACATTCCTTTGGTACAGTTTTAGTGTAAGCGACATCAAGTGGTGGGGGAAGAAACTGCTTCCTGCTGCTCCTCCGTTAAAAAAAACCAAACCCACTGCTGTCGAGTCAATTCCGACTCATAACCCACCACCCACTGCCGTTGAGTCAATTTCGACTCATAGCGACCCTATAATAGGGTAAGAAAATGGGCCCTTTTAATGCTTATGGTCTATAATCCCATGAAATGTTTTAAGGATTTCGTTAGTATTTTGACTGAAAGTTTTTTGTACTTTTGAAAACATCTGTGATAACTAAATCTTTATTACAAGGTAATGGCGGTTCTTTCCATTTCATTTCTTTAGTCCGAGGGTCAGAAGGACTCTACCTGGTGAACGGACCACCACATTTTACAGAAAGCACCGTGTTTCAAAGGTATGGGTGTTTTGTGGAGTGATGTCATAGGCAACTGTATAGTACTTTCTAGATTGTTATTTTGTTGTTGTTATGTTCTGGGGAAAAAAGAAAAGCAAGATAAACTATTACTAGTTTCTTGGAACATACTGTATAATATTAAGTCACAAAGAGTACATATTCTCTATCAAGGAAAATGATCTTCAGATTTGAAAATAATAAGCCCAGTTAAGGGGGGGGGGGCAGGGAGGACAGCATCAAGAGAAAGCTTAGACACTAGTGTAATTGAGCTCAGTCTTCTGTCTTAGAAGAATTTTATCTTAAAAAAAAAATGAGAAAAACTTGAAAATATAATAGTCAAACCATTGCCAGTAATCTTTGTGAAGTCAAAGAATAAAAAAGAAAAAGGAAGAAAATATGAATATATGTATATAATATGTAAGAAAAACCAAACCCATTATCATCGTGTCGATTCCGACTCATAGCAACCCTGTAGGACAGAGTAGAACTGCCCCATCGGGTTTCCAAGGAGCAGCTGATGGATTTGAACTGCTGACTTATTGGTTAGCAGCTATAGCACTTAATGACCACGCCACCAGGGTTTCTATATAGCATATAGCTAGATAAAAAACCTGTTGCCATTGAGTTGATTCCAACTCATAGTGACCCTATAGCACAGAGTAGGACTGCTCCATAGGGTTTTCAGGGAGCGGCTGGTGGATTTAAACTGCTGATCTTTTGGTTGCGGCCGAGCTCTTAACCACTGTGCCACCAGAGCTAGAGAGATAAAGATATATATTTTTCCCATAAAGATACAATGCAAGTGTAAACCAAAAGTAATAAAAGTGATTACCTATGGAGAGAGAGAGAGTTACAGCATGCAGGGGACATGTCTGTGAATGAGCTTTGTTATATAGTTTTGACTTTGGATCATGCAATTGTTTTAAGTAAAGAACTAAAATAGAAAACTGAAATGAATGAACCTAACTTTATATCAGGGAAACCCTGGTGGTGTAGGGATTAAGTGCTATAGCTGCTAACCGAAGGGTCGGCAGTTCAAATCCTCCAGGCGCTCCTTGGAAACAATATGGGGCAGTTCTACTCCACCCTATAGGGTCGCTATGAGTCGGAATTGACTCGACGGCACTGGGTTTGGTTTGGTTTTGTAACTTTATATCAAGCTGGTGGCATAACCATATGAAGAACTGCAAAAATCTTCAGTGCATTTAATAGTTTTATTGTTAAGAGAAAATTGATTTTATTTTGAATATATTGTAGGATAAAACAAATAAGTAATATCATTAGGAACCAACATTTTTCAGCATAAGAGTAAAAAGATAGGCTTGTGAATATCAATATGAACTCAAGATTTCTTTTCATGAAAACATTTGTATTTCCTAGTTCAGTCCACCGAAAAAGCGGTAATGACCCAGTAGGAGTGAATACCTTTGCCCTATAGATTGTTATCTCTGAATACCAGTTCCTTGGAAAAGCCTCTGACTCCAGGTCAAAAGGTACAAGTTGAGCTCCGGACAGCTTGTCCCAGAAAGCAAGGAAGCTGTCAAAGACTACGGGGATTTTGTCAAAGGGAGTCCCCTTGAAGGGATCAACACCAACCTAAGATGGAACAATTTGAGCATAAACAAGAATAATGCCTAAGAAGATTAAAACATGCTGAGTATATAAATACTCCCCCCAGAACTTCCCTTCCCCCAAACCTTATTGGTCAGCATGGAAGGTTGTTGGAGTCCTTGTTCATTACTTAGAAAACAGATAAAGGGAAAGAATCAAGCGTTTATCTTGCCTTTCTCATGCAAACGGTTTTTTATAGTAACCAAATAGCTGAGGTAAAGTTCTTCATAGAAGAATTCCGGCTAATGCAGAAGAAATGATGGGATTAGACATTAGACATTGTAATCCTGAAGGAATCACGGCTCTACGTCAGTGGTTCTCAGACGTTAGCATGCATCAGAGACACTTGGAGGGCTTATTAAAACACAGATTGTGACCCCCCACTTAAAGATTTTTGACTCATTAGATCTGTGGTAGAGCTTGAGAATGTCCATGTTTTACCAAGTTTCCCGGTGATACTGATGTTGCTAATCTGGGGATCCCACCTTGTGAACCACTGATCCAAGTAGCTGCTCAACAAAAGGGTTGAAACTATTAGATGCACTTCTAGTGGGAGCTTTTATAATCAGGCTGCAATCACCTGAATCTACGGACCAGTTTGTTTTTAGGCCCAGTTCTCTAGAACCTTGATACTGGCACTGTGGGCCTAAGACCGGCCACGTTGGCATCGCCTGTGAGCCAGTGGAGAAAGGCCACATCTCAGGCCCTACCAGACTGACTGAGTTAGAAACGGTAGTTTAACAGGCTCCTCGGGTGGTTTGTATGTGTGCCAATGTCTGGGAAGCACTTCTGTAGAAAACAAAGTCTGTGGCAAAGCTTGGGTGCTACACTTCAGTGGGCTGTGGCAATTCCAAGGCAGCAGGAATGAGTGAAAGCATGTAAGGTGGGGTGCACTAAACTGAGCTGAACACAGCCTCAGAGAATACAACCGGGTTGACTGGTCTTGCAGAAAGTCTGCACAGAGGCTGTGTGGAACCACTGTGCCCTACAGCAATCTAACGGGTAGAGGAAAGGTGAGAAATCTATCTCTGGTGGGAGACTCTGGGTCTATTCAGGTTGGACCTGAGTGCTGGAGCTCTTGCTGCAGTGTGCATGATGGAGCCCATCCTGCAGTGTGGCCTTCACCCGCGGAGATTCTGAGACGACCCTATAGGGTCATTATGAGTCAGAATCCACTCGATGGCAACAGGTTTTCCTTTACACTTGTCTTAGTTAAAAGTGCTATGACAGACGAAAGCATTTTGGACTTACTTTTTTTCAATTTATGTAAGTTCTTAGCGGTGAAGATTACATTAGTAGTAAGATTGTGGATTTTGTAATCAGGTTTTTGACAACTATTAATGCTTACTAATTTAAACTTTTTTTTTGTCATTTCCAGGGAATCTGGGAAAAACTGCAAAGTCTATGCCTTTAGTAAGGACGGGACCTTGTTTGCCTGGGGCAACGGAGAAAAGTTAGTGTTCGTTTACAAGTTGTTATAGTTTATGTGCGTGTGTCATGAATATAAAATATTAACTGGCGTTATTTGAATAATGTGTTTGGGTATTAGCCCATCTTTTCGTGTCATGATGTCATTAGATATTATCTCTTGTGCAACGTCCACAGAACACTCCGAGGTTCTTAGTTCCCGTTTATGTGCCATGATTTGAGTTCTCTAGTTATTTAGAATTAAAAATTAGTACGTGACAGAAAGGGCGATTAATTTAATGCTTTTTTCTTTTTCCTGTGAAGAAGCTGAGAGTGTTTTAAGTAGTGCTCCAGGTTGCTCTAAATTTAGGGTTTCTTTTTTTTAAATTCAGCACTAACGTTTCGAGAGTAATTCTCTTTGCCCGTTTACCTTTGATTTGGATACTTTTTATTTTTGCTGTTAAATAACTGAACTATCTGAGGTTATTACTGTTAGTTTTATTGTATATAAAAGTATATCATCTAAGAATAAGTTTATTCAAAAGAACATTTAGTATAATCTCTATTATCTAAAGTATCATAAAGTTGGTCTTGCAAAACAAATACTTTAATACTTAAAATTTCACAAAGAAAACTAGTCCTTTTTAGCTTTTCCAAGCATCCTTACAACATTTCAGTTCACAAAACCAGCAAAATATTCAAATATGTCTTGCTAGGTTTAGAGTTATTTTTGTTGTTTGTAACCAGCTATAACATGATTAGGTTTTTAAAAGGGGAAAAAAGTATAAACATTAGTTTGGAAAGTACTTTTTAAAATGTTATTCTCTATGCAGTGGTAATATATCCTGAGGTCTTCCAACTATGAGTTCAGTTTGGATTAAACACATGATTTTTTAAAAATTAAAAAGAATGTGCCCAATTAGTTGATTCATCTTTTATGACTACAAATAGCTTTTTTAATGAAAAAATTAATAATTTTTAATTCTTTTTTAAGTTACTGAATCCAACCAATGAACTACTTCTCTCTAATTATTAAAAATACAGACATATTGGGTCTGACCCACAGTTCTAACAGCCCAGTCTTAATCTGAGCCTCAGGCTGAGGGGTCACTTCACATTTGTTTATTTCTCTTGGTGGGTAGTTGAAGTGTTTTTGTTTGTTTTTATTCATGTTTTAGTTTAGGCTGTTTCTCTGAGTAGTGAGTTAATAGAAATTTACCATCTCATGAGATATACCGTATTTCTTTTCATTGTTTATTGTCTTTTGAGGTACCCGTTATTTAAATAGCTTAGCGTTTGTTGAAAAAGTCTGTTTTCACCTTGTCAGTTAGTATTAAGAGTTATATACTTCACTCATATCCACATTTAGCCTTCTGTTTGGACTTGGCTCTGAATCTTTTCAATATATTCCCATATGTCTTGTGCATCATTTTAATAGCTATTTTCTATACCTGGTATTAGCATTTATTTCTTAAAGTGTGGTGACCAGAGTGGTTTATATTGTTTAGGGGGGGCAAGTGAATCAGATGTAGTGTGCTGATTGTTGTCGCTGGGAAGTTAGTGGTTAACTAAGGCAGAAGCGAAAACTGGTTTTTCCCCTCAAGCATGTATGTATATGTATGTGCATGTATATATATTTATCTATTTTAAGCTAAAGTGAATATCTTTCATTAAACTAAGAGTAACTATTAAAGGTTATGAACAAGAACAAAAGAAAAAACAAGAAAGCTTAATTTAATCCTAAAATGTTTAACTTAAATTGTATAGAATCTCAAGTGTGTATGTGTGTGTTTAAATGATATGTAGTAGTCTTTCAGTCTTACCAGTTACTGCTTGTCAGAACGTTGGTGTCCTCAGACTTGAACCGAACAAAGTTATTTAAACAGTTGCAAAGAATTTAGTGTAGTGCCTAAAAGTAAGTCTGATCAAATTGGTTTCAAAGCTTGACCCTGGCAGTTTGCCAATAGTATCATCTTGGGCAAACCACGGTATTTCTGAGCCTCAGTTTTACCATTTCTGTAATAAAAAAACCAAACGCTTTGCCATTGAGTCAGTTCTTACTCATAGCAACCCTATCGGACAGAGTAGAACTGCTCCATAGTATTTCCAAGGCTATACTGTTTACGGAAAGGAGCCCTGGTAGCACAGCGGTTAAGCGCTTAGCTGCTAACCTAACCGAAGGATCGGTGGTTTGAACCCACCAGCTGCTCCACAAGAGAAAAATGTTGGCAGTCTGCTTCTGTAAAGATTACAGCCTTGGAAACCCTATAGGCCAGTTCTACCCTGTCTTATAGGGTCGCTATGAGTTGGAATCGACTGGATGGCAATAGATTAATCTTTATAGAAGCAGACTGCCACATCTCTTTCCCAAGGACTGGCTGGTGGGGTCGAACAGATCTTTTGGTTAGCAACTGAATGCTTAACCAGGTCACCACCAGGACTCATTTCTATAATGAGGATGATAGTACATATCTTATAAGACTATTGTGAGAATTAAATGAAAAATGTATGTAAAGTGCTTAGGCTGGTACATGATACAAAGAAAGCATCCAACAGTGGAAGACTGTACATACTATTACTGTCATGATCTTTTGAAGGCTGCTTCTAAGATTTTAGTAGACGTCATAAGTCTCCTTGCTGATTCCCAGCTGGTACAGCTTCCATTTACTAAAATTAAAAGTACATACTTTTGCTATTTCCTTTAGCCCTTCTGCCTCCTCTTTAGCTTGATATACCTCAGCTCTTATGTAGCTAACTTCAAGGCCTTGTTGATTTGTTACTTATTTTTATTTTCATTTTTTGGCCAAAGGTGGAATCATCTATTGTGTCCTTCTGTTAATTCTATATTACTCCCCAACACCAGCCTTATTTAGGGGCCTTTTGGTACAATGTACATTCTTCTTAACTATTTATTGGATATTTTCTAGAACTAACTGAAAATTGATTTTCATGAAAAATGAATAAAGTAGCCTGTATTTGAAAAGAAGCATGCATGTTTTGGTTAGTGTTGTCAGTTATAAAACAGTATTTCATTGCTGAAGTAATTTCTTTTGAAACCAGAGTAAATATTATCAATGTCACTAACAAGAGACTGCTGCACTCCTTCGACCTCCCAAAGGCAGTCTGCCTTGAGTTCTCGCCAAAAAATACCATCTTGGCAACGTGGCAGCCTTATACTAGTAAGTATTTTCCAGATGTAAAAATATTCTAACAAGACCAATTAAATTCAGTGAAAAAAATGTGAAGGAATTTTAAAACCTAATATCAAGTAACCAGTCTTTATGATGGTAAATGTGTTTGTGAACATTTTTGACCTACAACAAATCTCGCACTCTCCAAATGCAATGTACTTTATGTAATTTCAAGGTTTAATAAGTTAGTGAAAAGATCCATTATGAGACAGAGAAAAAGAAAAACCTCAAGGGAAATTTGAGAAAGGCTAGCTACTAGGTAAGAAAGGTCTCTGATGACTAATAATGAATTTTAAACATCAGAAATGTTTTAAATAATCATTATAAGTGAAAGACGAAGTACAGTAGACACAACATCTAAGTGACATGAATGGCGTAATAGAGTAGTAAATATACCACTTTCTAACACACACGAAGCTTTCTAGTAGTAATACCTTATATGAACATTTTATATAGCTGTGTTTCATAGATGAGTAATGAAATATTGGGAACTAATATAGGAGCTTACTTTTAAGAAACATTTTTTGATAATATGGGTGTTGTTAGGTAAGAATATGATACTACTTCAGTCGTTAGGCTATAAACTTCCTGGGTTGTCATTCCAAGAGACATGGCTTCTAATGAGCCTTACTGGTTCATGCGAATGAAAGGGAATTGAGAATCAATGGAGAAGCGTGAGTGGTTTTCTGTAACTTTTTTTTTTTTTTGGTGACTTACAAGACAGGCTTTCGAGATAAGACACTTAATCCATATGACAGCAAACCATGTCGAACTTAATAAGCAAGAAATCTCTTAAGTATTCTTAAGCCTGTAGTAATTAACTCACTTCAGAAGTGCTAGATTTTCACTCCTCAGCAGCTGGCCTGGCTTTAGCGATGGATGATTACATGCGTAGTTAAGACTAGAGGGAAGCATTGATTTAAAGCAGCCCTTTTACCTGATCTTTATAATCTTGTTCAGTGTTTTCTAAGAATGAAATCTGACTCAACAGCAGCAGGTTTTTTGTTGTTTTTTTTTTAAGAGTCAATTACTGCAAAAAAAAATTGTTTTTATTGCAGCTTCGAAAGATGGCACAGCTGGGACACCCAACCTACAACTTTATGATGTGAAAACTGGAACATGTTTGAAGTCTTTTATCCAGAAAAAAATGCAAAATTGGTAGATAAGTGCTTTAAAGTACTAATTTTTTACAGAATTATAACAGATAAATATCTTAATTGTATAATAGGTTTCTCTAGTATGGATCTAAAAAATAATGCGTCAGACCAAAAGGTAGATCTTTAAGGATATTATATGTAGGAATCTTCATTTAAGCTGGTAGAATAAAAAACTTGATGTTGGTTTTGCCTAATGTTTGAATGGACAGGAACTTTTTCTATTACACACAGTAACTGAAACTAGTAACTGACTTAATGTCATATTTATAAGTACTTTGTTAATAGCACTTTATATCACAATTTCACAAACTAGCATGTTGACATGTGATGTTACAGTCTGTCTAAAACTTGTTTTATGCTTTTTCTTTTCGATGCAGGTGTCCTTCCTGGTCAGAAGAGGAAGCTATTTGTGCCAGAAATGTTAACAATGAAGTTCACTTCTTTGAAAACAACAACTTTAGTATGGAAAGATTTATGGAATAATTTGATTGTTTAGTATAAATGTATAGTGTTATTACTTTTTATGGCATCATAGGGTTTTTCTAAATAATGTTAATTTGTCAATCATTAATTGCTGTTGTATTCATTCATTCGAATACCTATTTATAAGGCAACGGCTAATGAAATTGTATAACAAAGATTTTTTTATTATTTAATGATTGCCATTAAAACATTCGAGTACTTTCTGATTATAGCTGCTGTTGAAATTTTGTGACACAAATTTTTAAGTTTTTTAAATTAAAAATATTGTGGAGAATTTCAAACATAAAAGTAGACCTAGTCCCAATAACCATTTGCCCATGGCCAGTCCTGCCTTATCCATATGTTCACACTGTCTTTCCTACTGGGCTGAAGCAAACCGAAGACATCCTATAATTTTACCTGGAAATATTTCAGTATGTATCTAAAGATTAGGGCTCTTAAATTTTTTCTAACTTAGTTACAATACCATTGCCACAGATCATTAAATATCTGGTGGGTGTTAATTAAATAGATGATCAGTGCTCATATTAAATTTCTGGTCTAGTGTTCAAATTTCTAATAATTGCAAGTGTTATATTTCTTAAATTCAGAATCTAAATAAGGTCCTACAAGTTGCCACTTACCGCTTTATCTTTTAAGTTTCCTTTAATCTATTGATTACCTCTTCATCCCCCCTCCCTTGCAATTTATTGTTTAAGAAACAAGATCGGTTGTCTTTTATATTTTCCCTTTAAACTTTAGTTTTGTATCCTGTACTATAATTCAACATGTTCATCTGTCCCCTGTACATTGCTAGTTGGATCTAGAGTTGATCAGGTTCACCTTTTTTAGGGGGCGAGGGCAAGGCCGCACTGTCAGTGGTGTTCTATAAAGAGAAATTTCCCGTCTACTATTTGGTTACCTGGAGACCCTGCTGGCATAGTGGTTAAGTGCTACGGCTGCTAACCGAAGGGTCGGCAGTTCAAATCCGCCAGGCACTTCTTGGAAACTCTGTGGGGCAGTTCTGTTCTGTCCTGTAGGGTCGCTATGAGTCGGAATCGACTCGATGGCAACGGGTTATTTGGTTACCTAGTAGTACCATTTGCATAGGAAAGGCAGGGCAAATATTCTTTCCCTTTATCAATTTTAATATCATGAGTTCTTTCTCTAGCAACCTCCATTGCTCCCAATTAGTCCCCTGTCTGCCCCTAGTCCTTATGTGCTCGTGGATTTAAACATATATAGCAGTTACTGTTTTATAAGTCAAGAGCTGTCTTCATAGCATTCATTCCTTTCCCCACTGCGTGGCTCTGCCTTGAGCTCTATTAGTGTGTAGCTGTGTTAACCCTTTTGTAACACACCGGGTTAGCTGTCTTCTCTCATCAACCTAACCCCATCTAATTTTTTTTTAGATACAATTGCAAATAAACTGCATTTGCAAAAAATTAATGACTTTGTGTTATCACCTGGACCCCAACCATACAAGGTAATGGCTGTATTTTTGTCTGTTCATATGAAATGTTATGTGGTTAAACTTTTTCCTAGTTTTTAGTGTGTGTAAAAACATGCCTGTGAAGTTTATAGGCTTCAAACAATTAAGTGATGATTCCCATCTGTGTGTCTCAGGTGGCTGTCTGTGTCCCAGGAAGTAAGGGCGCGCCCTCATTCGTTAGGTTGTATCAGTACCCCAACTTTGGTGGACCTCATACAGCCCTAGCCAACCGAAGTTTCTTTAAGGCTGACAAGGTTACAATGCTGTGGAATAAAAAAGGTAATGATAAACGTATCTTCTTCCTCATTTTGTTTATCAAAAGTTAATCCAGCCTTCTATTCCTCTCTGTGTAGAAGAATAAAAGAGCGTTAATGCTCACCTAATAGAAATTGATACCTGCTCTGTTACGTTTTTAATATTTTTTAGTCGCCATCAGGTTAAGTTGTGTTTTAAATCTAAGTGAAATTGTTCCCGTTCCAGCTACTGCCGTGTTGGTGATAGCTAGTACAGATGTTGACAAGACGGGAGCTTCCTACTACGGGGAGCAAACGCTGCACTACATCGCAACCAACGGGGAGAGTGCCGTTGTGCAGTTACGTAAGTATCGCAGCTGTCTTCCGTGGGTGAAAACAGTGATCATAGACAACACTACGCCGTAAATACGTTACACGCTGAAGTTCTTGATCAAGTGATTCAACTCACGTATTTTAATGACCTTTGAGATAAAATTCCTCTTAATTAAGGAACTTAAAATCATCCCTAATTATACCTTATTTTGACAGAATCCAGTTAGTTAATTGAGGTATGTCAGCATTTTAGTGGGAACTTGCTGAGTCAAGTCATTCTATTGTGGTAGCTAGCTTGGGACTTAATTAATTGTGACAGCAGTTTGCTCTACTGAGTTAGCACTATCTTCAGAGCTATGAATAAGATCTGAGACTATTACAACTTCAGCTATTTTTATGAGCTAAAATAACTGTAAAATGATACAGTTTTAAAATCCCGGCATCTCCCTAGTTTTTTCATTTTAAATTGATCAAGTAAAAGTAAGTTAAAGCTTCGTTACAAAAAATTGTATTCCCCCCATTGAAATCAGAAAGAAAACAAGGATGGCGCCCCTTTCCACCATTATTTAACATTCTAAAAGACCCAGGCAATGTACCTGATCAAAAGAAGTAAAGAAGTACTGTATTTTTATGCAAATAACACTCACCTTCTATGTTTGTTCAGCCAACCACACCCCCTACCCACCCCCACGCACCCCATTGAGGTATTTTTGTAACCACACGAACCTTTTTTTTTTTTTAAGCATAGTGTGCTTATGAAAATATCTTGCTGGGAGAAGGGACCAGTCGGCAAACTTAGAAGATACATATTATTTGTGTAAAAATACCATATACAAATTGAAAGGAGAAAACAGATTCATCTCTGCTCACATAGATAAAGTTATGATATAAAACAACCACGTAAGCAGTGGAAGAAAAGTTTCCGTGTACTACAGCATCTTAGTTATCTGGTGCTGCTGTAACAGAAATACCACAAGTGGATAGCTTTAACAAACGGAAATTAATTTTCCCACAGTTTAGGAGGCCAGAATTCAAGGTACCAGCTCTACAGATGGGCTTCCTCTCTTTGTTGGCTCTGGAGGAAGGTCCTCGTCTCTTGTGTTCCTCAGTGATATTTCTGTGGCTCGGCACCTCTCTTCCCCCATCTCTGCTTGCTTCTCTATGCCTAGTCTGCTCTTTTTATATCTCCAAGGTGATTGGCTTAAAACACATTCTACACTGATATGGCCTCTGAACATAACAAAGAAAACCCATTTCCAAATGGGATTATAACCACAGGTCTAGAGGTGAGGATTTACAATACATATTTTTGGGGAACACAGTTCAGTTGATAAACATACATCAACAGAAATAAAAAATACATAGGGTCTATGAGAAGAAAACTTTGGCACTCTTCTGAGGAATACTTTATAATGGATTTATAAATATGTCATTTCTCTCCAAATTGATCTAAAAAATTAAGTAACATGCCTATAAATTCATTTTTTTTTTTTAAGCTAGGTAAGCTGGTTCTAAAATCGATTTTGAAACTAACAAGAATATTTTGGAAACTTGCAAAAGAAGAGCAGTCTGGGGGAGCCCTGACGCTACCAGATATTAAAATTAGGATTAAGGCCATTTGATTCCAGCTTATGGGTAAATAGGTAAATCAGTGAGACAGAACAGAACTCAAAAATAGACCTACACTTCTATGGGCATCAATATATAATAAAGCAGCAGTTGAAATCGGTGGGCCAAATGGCAATCATTCAGCATATTGTTGGGGACAGCTGGCTAAACATTTGGAACAAAAAGTTAATATCTCTACGTCTTCAGAAAATAAATATCAGATAAACCAAACAATTATACATAAAACTACAAGAGAACTGGAAGAAAATACAGAAGGATTTTTTTCTAATCTTAGAGTGGAAAAAAACTTTCCAAACAAGACAAGACCTAGACGCCATACGAGAAGAGGAGGATAAATTTGAATCTGTAAAAATTAGAAATTTCTACACTGGGGGAAGAGTCCTTTCCTTAAGTACGCAAAAAAAGTGGGAGTAGTAAGAGAAAAGGTAAATTTTCTTGATATATTAAGTGAAAGACCAATCACAAGAGAAAATAGTCGTGAGACAGTAAAAACAATTACACAGAAAAAGAAATGAACTTAACTTTAATAAAAGGCACTTAGCTTGAATGGTACTTACAAATGTAGAAGTAAAAATGAGATACTCTTTTTCACGTCGTAGGTTGGCAAATGGAGAAAGGATTCTGAACAGTACAGATGAGGGTGAGGGGAAACGTGCATCAGAAGTGGTTGATAAGAGTGTAAATCGGCACATGTTTTCTGGAGGGCATTTTGATGGTGTGTTATTAAGTAAATAATATGCCCTTGAACCTAGAGGTTTCATTTGTACAGATGTATCTGTGTACACTCGCTGTGGAGAACATGCAACAAGGTTAGTAACAGGATACAGTGCAGTCGACAAAGAACAAAGTAGGTCTTCATGTGCTCAGATGAGAAAATCTCCAAAGATACAGTGTTAAAGGAAATAACAGAGATCTAGAAATGTGTCATGCGTGTGTGTTTGAGAGAGAGATGCTTTGTTTCAACCACAAAATGGTAAGGAAATGCAAGAAACACAACCCAGGGTTGCCTGTGTGGAGAGGAGCTTACTTTGTGGCATGTTGTTTTTATGGTTTGTATTTTTATTAGCATGTACATGTGTTATCTCTTCCAATAAAAACTAGTCTGTTTATTAATAAGAACAACCCATGCTTTCATGAGCCTGCATTGCCAAAATGTTTAAAAGCACCTAGATCAGTAAAAAAAAAAAAAGATCAGTAGGAGTTCTTAAATAACTTTACAATTATATAAAATCCCTGTAGTATATCATGTAAGAATATTTTAATTTTAGCCTATTTTGAAATTTTTGGCTTTCTTCTTGACTTGTTTATGAGTGGTGTTCTTATAACTAGTGCTAATAAATGTTATATCCGTGTACTTCTTTATTGCTAACTTGGGTTTCATATTCTTTTTCTAGCAAAGAATGGCCCCATTTATGATGTAGTTTGGAATTCTAGTTCTACCGAGTTTTGTGCTGTTTATGGTTTTATGCCTGCCAAAGCAACCATTTTCAACCTGAAATGCGACCCTGTGTTTGACTTTGGAACCGGCCCCCGTAACGCAGCCTACTTTAGCCCTCATGGACATATATTGGTATTAGCCGGATTTGGAAACCTGAGAGGGCAGATGGAAGTGTGGGATGTGAAAAACTACAAACTTATTTCTAAACCAGTGGCCTCTGATTCTACGTATTTTGCTTGGTGCCCAGATGGCGAGCATATCTTAACAGCCACATGTGCTCCCAGGCTACGTGTTAACAACGGGTACAAGATTTGGCATTATACCGGCTCTGTCTTACACAAGTATGATGTGCCATCCAATGCAGAAATATGGCAGGTTTCTTGGCAGCCGTTTTTAGATGGAATATTTCCAGCAAAAACAATAACTTACCAAGCAGTTCCAAGCGAAGTACCCAGTGAGGAACCTAAAGTTGCAACAGCTTATAGACCCCCGGCGTTAAGAAATAAACCAATCACCAATTCTAAACTGGTAAGTACAGTTTTAGGACTTCAGTGGGAAAAGAAGACTTTTCAATGTGTGATGTTCCCTTGATCTTGTTCTCGTGTTCTTGGGTTACTTGGTACCTTATAGGAATATAAACTTTAGGGCAGAAATGGCCTGGGACCAACTGCTGAAGGTCACGAACAGCTCGTATTGTTAGGTTGACAAATGCTAATTTAAAACAGTTCTCATTTTAAAAGCTCTGGGAAAGCTAAGTGAATGTGACATACGGGCTTTGTATATCAGGGCTCAAACTCTCATACCTGTCAGGCAGGCCATGTGAGGCAGTATAGGTGGGAGAGATGGCTGACCAGGAGAACTCATGCCCTATTTAAAGGGTGTAGCAGCTACACAGGCATAGCCGATTGCTTCCATGGGGGATTTTAGACCCTGTTTGCCAAAATGTTTGGCTTTTCAAGACAAGACAAATGTGAACACTTAAGTGAAATTTCTCAATCTTCAAAGCCCTGTGTTGGTCAAATAAAACACATCTATATTCCTTTTTTTTTATATTCCTTAGGCTATCAGTTCCCTGCTTGTATTGTAGGGTTAGGACCAGATGTTTGGTCAGATCCTGGTCATTTAGGAGGTAGTCCTGCTTTTAAAATGGTAGCCTTTCAGAGCTCAGAGGGGAGCATCTATTAAATGTCCTCAGTTTCTGTGATGGTGGTGAAGGATAAGATTGCTCTGCAAGAGAAACCAACAGTATCATCGGTATTATTAGAAACGTGACCGTATGTCCCACGTGAGCTGGGGCTGTTCTAAGTGAATGGAAATATATAATCACTTAATTATTAGGCACTCAAGGAAGCAGATACTTTATCAAAGGATAGATACTCTTATGCCTCCTTTGTGCCACTGCTCACCTCCTGCAAATGAATGAATGAATAACCCTTCCTTCTCTGTTAAACAAAATGAAGCGGCGGTCTGTAACTTTGACTTTTATTCATTCTGTGGAAACATTTTTGTTATGTGAATTATTTAGTAAAAATATGTAACAAAGTCAACCCTATTTATGGTATTTCGACAGCTCAGAAAAGAAAGTTTTTAGCAGTCTTGGGATCTGTCCTACTGCTGTGTTGAAGTTTTTCTTTTGAAGCCCTGGTGGGGTAGCGGTTGAGAACTTGGCTGTTAACCGAAAGGTTGGCAGTTTGAATCCATTAGCCACTCCTTGGAAGCCCTGTGGGGCAGTTCTCCTCTGTCCTATAGGGTTGCTATGAGTTGGAATCCACTCGACGGCAACAAGTTTGGTCTGATTTTTTTTTTAAGGTAAAACCTCAAGTAGCCCAAACACACCCTGCTTCCTGAGTCTGTGTGAGATGGCATGAGAGAAATCCTGAATTACTATATGTTGTTATTCTCTGGTTCATAAAACTAGTTTGTTTTGGTAGGAGGGAGAAATTAATCTAGGAAGATGATACTTTGAAAATGATGATACTAAAATAGGTAAGAACTTATTAAAACCAATTTTTTAAACATTTAAGATTTCCATTAAATTTTGCTTTTACATATGACATGGTGGTCATGTGATCTCATGAAATCATTGTAGGTGAAAAACTACATGCCCACTAATACGCAATTTTTGTTAGTATCTAATTCCAGAAAGGAGCTAAGTGGCAAAGAAAGCACTGTTCGGAAATTACTAAAAACAAGTGCTGTGTGGTAGATAATTTCGCAAAGGTGAAGGGTTACATTATTATTAGTGCCATCGAGTCAGTTCCAACTCACAGCGACCCTGTGTACAACAGAACAAAACACTGCCCAGTCCTGCACCATCCGCACAGTTGTCGCTATGTTTGAGCCCATTGTGGCAGCCACTGTGTTATTAGTCTGTCTTGTTGAGGGTCTTTCTCTTTTTTGCTGACCCTCTACTTTACCAAGCATGTTATCCTTCTCCAGGGACTGGTCCCTCCTGAGAACATGTCCAGAATATGCGAGACGAAGTCTCATCGTTCTTTCTTTTAAGGAGCATTTAAGCCATACTTCCTCCAAGACAGATTTGTTTGTTCTCCCAGTGGTCCATGGTATATTCAGTATTCTTCACCAATACCACAGTTCAAATGGATCAGTTCTTCTTTGGTCTTCCTTATTCATTGTCCAGCTTTTGCCTGCATATGAGGCGTTTGAAGATACCGTGGCTTGAGGCCGGCACACCTTGGTCCTCAAAGTGACATCTTTACTTTTTAATAATTTAAAGAGGTCTTTTGTAGCAGATTTGATTTCTTGACTGCTGCTTCCATGGGTGTTGATTGTAGTTCCAAGTAAAATCCTTGACAACTGCAATATTTTCAATATCATGATGTTGCTTATTGGTCCAGTCATGAGGGTTTTTGTTTTCTCTATGTTGAGGTTTAACCCATACTGAAGACTGATTTTGATCTTCATCTATAAGTGCTTCAAGTCCTGAGGTTACATAGAGGCAGGAAAAAAAGGTGTTGGGATTCCTCCCTGAAGAAAAATTAATTTTTTATAAGTAAAAATTCATCATAAATTATGCTTTTTAAAAAAGTATTTTTTGTATTATTTGGCTTTCTGAAATACATCCACTTCTGCAGTATGTTCATCAAAACTGTGTGATAACAACTGATACAGATTGTGTTAATGAGGGTGAGACTTGTGAACTACGTACAGTGGGTGTGTGATGCCAAAGCCAGAAAAGCTCATGATCTGCGGTAGTCGTGTGGATTTGGGTTTTTTGGGCCTAAAATGAAAGTCTCTTCTGTGACCACATGATGCTCATAAGCATGGAAGAGATTTGTAACTTATCCTTCCTCCTAGCATAATTTTTAATGGATTTTCCATTGTTTAAAAGTTCTCATGAGCAGAAACTTTTTCAGCTAAACAAGGTGACTACAGAAGAGTCTGCTACTGAAAGAATTTTCATGTTAATGTGTAAAACAAATGGTCAGCAAATCCTGTTTATCCTACCTACCATCTTATGCCATGGGGATATAAAAGAGGCCAAAGAGGCTTACCTTCCAAATATGTCTGTTGTACAAATGTGGGTTCTCACATACTCAGTTTGCTTAAAGTAGGGTGTGTACCCACAGAACTTTGAGGACCTGAAATAGTTAATGCAGCAGCTAAGATAAGGCGGCTTCATTGGTTTCTTATTTATTCCTCTGTATTTTAAATGTTTGAGTCCTGCCCATTTCCTTACAGGGCTTATAAACTCATGGCCGTCAAGTGGATTCCGACTCATAACAGCCCTATAGGGCAGAGGAGAACTGCTGGGTATCCAAGGAGTGCCTGGTGGATTTGAACTGCAGACCTTGTGGTTAGCAGCCGAGCTCCTAACTACTCTGCTACCAGGGTTCCATAGGACTTATACAAAAACAAACAAACAAACAAACCTGGTGCCGTCAAGTCAATTCTGACTCATAGCGACCCTGTAGGACAGAGTAGAACTGCCTCATAGGGTTTCCAAGAAGCACCTGGTGAATTCGAACTGCTGGCCTTTTGGTTAGCAGCCATAGCTCTTAACCACTACGCCGCTAGGGTTTCCATAGGGCTTATGAGTAAGTATAAACCTGAGACCTAGTACATAAGAAGCTTCTTGGAGAGCTGTTACCTTCCATGTGCTGAGTAGGGTCTAAGACACAGTTAACAGTAAGATAATAGCATTGTAGAGAGAAGTTACTTAGATGAATCTGATAAGCCATTATAGTGCTATCCCATATGGGTTGTGTGATGCTACCCTGGAAGCACTTTGAACCTACACTGAGTTTCCCCTCTTTCTGCTGTGGAATATATTTGATATATGGCTGTGTAAAATATCTGGTCATAGCAATGGCTGTCTTTATTGTAAAAGTCTGACGAGCCATTTAGTTTTTGTAGGCTCTTCATTATGCTGAGCCTGGATTTATAATTAGTTACTCACCTCTTTCTTTCTGTTTGACTTACTTTCTGATAGTCTATTTTAGTTTTTTCATTTGCTTTCATTTTTAATTTTCTAGTCTCTGATTTTGCAAGTAAAAATCTGACCAGTGATAATTCATGCAAACAAAGTAAGTGAGGCAACTAGGTTTCTGGCAGCAGTCAGATCCAAAAAGACCTCAAGAGAACCTATTGTTGGTGCCTCATTTCATAAGAATCATGTGTCACTAATTGTACTAGAATTTCCATTGTTAAAACAAACTAAAGAAAGTGAACATCACCACTCTTGTATAACTGAAACATATCAAATGTCAGTTCAAGATTCTAATTAATGCCATGCTAACACTTGGAGTATGTCACTACTGATCAAAGTTTGGAGCCCTGGTGGTGCAGTGAGTTAAGAGCTCAGCTGCTAACTAAAAGGTTGGCAGTTCTAATCCAACAGCCACTCCTTGGAAACCCTGTGGGGCAGTTCAGCTGTGTCCTGTAGGGTTGCTATGAGTCAGGATTGACTTGAAGGCAACAGGTTAATAAAAGTTTTGAAATATTCTTTGCCCGATCCCATACTAGCAAGAGTTGTATGGTTTCCTGTTGTACATGTTTTTGAAAACATGGGATCCATTTTAAATCATTTGTATTTCTCATAGCACGAGGAGGAACCACCTCAGAACATGAAACCACAATCTGGGAGTGATAAGCCGTTATCAAAAACAGCCCTTAAAAATCAGCGGAAGCATGAGGCTAAGAAAGCTGCAAAACAGGTATTTGGGGTACAGTCTCTTCAAGGCAAAACAGATCTGCAAAGAAGACAGTTAAGTTAGCTTTAAGCTTTAGATTTTAAGGAACTGTGGTCCTAGAGACTCGATTGTTATAAAATGTAGCTGGAGCTGTAGACTGGAATAGCCAGGATGTCCTTCGTTTATGTCTGCCTGTGACTTTCCAAGTAGTGCTGCAGACCTAATATGTGACCGAGGAACTTGGACCTGACCTTGACAACTGGGACCAGAATGGCCTTGTGGTAGGCTACCTGCTGAGGAGCCTTTTGATGGAGCCCGTGTGGAATGTGTTGTTTGCATCTTTAAAGCGAGTGTTTGTCTGGAGAGGCTGGAACTTACGTGACTGTAAAGCCATTTTGTCACTCGGTGTTTGTGGAGACCCTGGTGGCATAGCAGTTAAGAGTACGGCTGCTAACCAAAATGCTGGCGGTTCAAATCCACCAGGCGCTCCTTGGAAACCCTGTGGGGCAGTTCTACTCTGTCCTATAGGGTCACTATGAGTCGGAATCAACTCAACTGCAGTGGGTTTGGTTTTTGGTTTTTCGTAGTATTTATATACAGACACAACGTTCTTCTGGGAATCTAAACATCAGAAGTATCCAAACAGGGGAACTGTTCTAAAATAATTTTTTATTTGATCATACAGCTGAAAAACTATATAGTATGTAGCTCCTGGTGATGGTGTGACTAGCTAGCCTGGAAAATGTCTTGCTGGTGATGTCATGGTGACCACATTCTCGAGATTCAGGCAGGGTAGGGTAGATGAGACAGCTGATTGCTGATCAGTGCAATCTTGCTGATAATGATTGATTTTTGACATTTCTAGGTTGCTTAGGTTTTATGTAGGCAGTTACCATTTAAAGGTGGAGAATTGTATTATGCAACCGTGTTTTGCTAAAATCTGAGTTTAAAAAAAAAATCATTGTAGTTAATATATTTCATCTCCAGAAGTATCTTTAAATAGGCTGGATGTTGGTTATACCAGATCAAATAATCTACTCTTATGTATTAGATTTGTATAACAGCAGAACGTGGTCTTCTGTCAGTGTGGGTAGGCACCTCTCCTGGCCCTGGATTACAATTTAGCAGAGGAGTCCTCTTGGCAGTGGTACCACTCTAACATTTCACAGAAATAACCAGAATTCTTCAGTACAAATACTACAAAGAGTATAAACAACTTAATAGATTTAGTACAATCTGCCTTTTAATACTTTTTTAAAAAATCTGACAATATAATAATGTTTTAGCATCTTAAAAGCCATGTTATATGTCCAGAATACTTGTTAGTTGATACAGAAACCTTCTGCTTTACTCTGCTAAGGTCGTTTCACGTCTTTTCATTTGTCATCTTATTATATTACTAATATATTATTATTTTATTACTTACTCTGTTACTTTAAATTCTATATCTAACGAAGTGTTCCTCATGACAGTTACAGAGTAAAAACCTTTCGCATGTCTCATCATACTCTGGGTTTTTTTTTTTAAGCTGAGTATTTTCTATCTATTATAGGAATGTGTGCCATTACCTCATGAGACCTTCAGTTCAATCCTCTCTTTTTGTAAAATGCTTTATAGAAGATAAAATCATATATTTGGTTTCTGTACTTTATACACCAAGGCTTTGTTGGTTGAAATACTTTAATGTTTTCATTTTAGAAAGTTGCATTTTTTTAAAAAAACTTCCCACAGGAAGCAAGAAGTGACAAGAGTCCAGAATCGGCACCTACCCCTGTCCCACCCAGCGCACCACGGAACACTGGCCCCCAGTCAGCTTCTGGAGACCCTGAGATAGACAAAAAAGTGAAGAACCTAAGGAAGGTGAGATGTATTTTTTAAAAGGAATATGCTCCTTGGAAGCCCTATGGGGCAGCTCTGCTCTGTTCTGTAGGGTTGCTATGAGTCAGAATCAACTGGAAAGCAATGGGTATATATACGTATGTAATATATTTTTAATATAAACATATGTATTACATATATATTTTTATTATTTTTTTATTATATAGATATAACATTAATTAAAAGCTTGAAAAAATTTTTTTTCCAAATTCCCGGTTCTTAACATTTCCAGTTTTATGTTTAACTCCTATTTGATGCTTACAGAAACTGAAAGCAATTGAACAACTGAAAGAACAAGCAGCAACTGGAAAACAGCTAGAAAAAAATCAGGTATTTTCTGTATTTTTCATTTGGGCTCCTAGTCACCACTATCACTTCCCTTTTTAGTGTAAGAGAATCTTAAAAAGAATATGGCATGTTTTGAAAACCACATGCCATATTCTTTTTAAGGTTTTTACTCTTACACAAGGAGAGAGGGGGAAGAAATTCCGTAGACCCTGGGGCATAAGCCACGCGCTATTCCTAAACCACAGACTAATGCTGTCGCTTCTGACAATGTGGCACTTTCTTACGGTAGACGAGCACAAGGTTCACTTCTCATGGTAGACCAGCACAAGGTTCACTTCTCATGGTAGACCAGCACAAGGTTCACTTCTCATGGTAGACCAGCACAAGGTTCACTTCTCATGGTAGACCAGCACAAGGTTCACTTCTCATGGTAGACCAGCACAAGGTTCACTTCTCATGGTAGACCAGCACAAGGTTCACTTCTCATGGTAGACAAGCACAAGGTTCACTTCTCATGGTAGACAAGCACACGGTTCACTTCTCATGGTAGACCAGCACAAGGTTCACTTCTCATGGTAGACCAGCATAAGGTTCACTTCTCATGGTAGACCAGCACAAGGTTCACTTCTCATGGTAGACAAGCACAAGGTTCACTTCTCATGGTAGACAAGCAGAACATTCACTTCTCATGGTAGACAAGCACAAGGTTCACTTCTCATGGTAGACCAGCACAAGGTTCACTTCTCACGGTAGACAAGCAGAAGGTTCACTTCTCACGGTAGACCAGCACAAGGTTCACTTCTCACGGTAGACCAGCAGAAGGTTCACTTCTCACGGTAGACCAGCAGAAGGTTCACTTCTCATGGTAGACCAGTAGAAGGCTCACTTCTCATGGTAGACCAGCACAAGGTTCACTTCTCATGGTAGACAAGCACAAGGTTCACTTCTCATGGTAGACAAGCAGAACGTTCACTTCTCATGGTAGACAAGCACAAGGTTCACTTCTCATGGTAGACCAGCACAAGGTTCACTTCTCATGGTAGACCAGCACAAGGTTCACTTCTCATGGTAGACAAGCACAAGGTTCACTTCTCATGGTAGACAAGCACAAGGTTCACTTCTCATGGTAGACCAGCACAAGGTTCACTTCTCATGGTAGACAAGCACAAGGTTCACTTCTCATGGTAGACAAGCAGAACGTTCACTTCTCATGGTAGACAAGCACAAGGTTCACTTCTCATGGTAGACCAGCACAAGGTTCACTTCTCATGGTAGACCAGCACAAGGTTCACTTCTCATGGTAGACCAGCACAAGGTTCACTTCTCATGGTAGACCAGCACAAGGTTCACTTCTCATGGTAGACCAGCACAAGGTTCACTTCTCATGGTAGACAAGCACAAGGTTCACTTCTCATGGTAGACAAGCAGAACATTCACTTCTCATGGTAGACAAGCACAAGGTTCACTTCTCATGGTAGACCAGCACAAGGTTCACTTCTCACGGTAGACAAGCAGAAGGTTCACTTCTCACGGTAGACCAGCACAAGGTTCACTTCTCACGGTAGACCAGCAGAAGGTTCACTTCTCACGGTAGACCAGCAGAAGGTTCACTTCTCATGGTAGACCAGTAGAAGGCTCACTTCTCATGGTAGACCAGCACAAGGTTCACTTCTCATGGTAGACAAGCACAAGGTTCACTTCTCATGGTAGACAAGCAGAACGTTCACTTCTCATGGTAGACAAGCACAAGGTTCACTTCTCATGGTAGACCAGCACAAGGTTCACTTCTCATGGTAGACCAGCACAAGGTTCACTTCTCATGGTAGACCAGCACAAGGTTCACTTCTCATGGTAGACCAGCACAAGGTTCACTTCTCATGGTAGACCAGCACAAGGTTCACTTCTCATGGTAGACCAGCACAAGGTTCACTTCTCATGGTAGACAAGCACAAGGTTCACTTCTCATGGTAGACAAGCACACGGTTCACTTCTCATGGTAGACCAGCACAAGGTTCACTTCTCATGGTAGACCAGCATAAGGTTCACTTCTCATGGTAGACCAGCACAAGGTTCACTTCTCATGGTAGACAAGCACAAGGTTCACTTCTCATGGTAGACAAGCAGAACGTTCACTTCTCATGGTAGACAAGCACAAGGTTCACTTCTCATGGTAGACCAGCACAAGGTTCACTTCTCATGGTAGACCAGCACAAGGTTCACTTCTCATGGTAGACCAGCACAAGGTTCACTTCTCATGGTAGACCAGCACAAGGTTCACTTCTCATGGTAGACCAGCACAAGGTTCACTTCTCATGGTAGACCAGCACAAGGTTCACTTCTCGTGGTAGACAAGCACAAGGTTCACTTCTCGTGGTAGACTAGCACAAGGTTCACGTCTCATGGTAGACAAGCACAAGGTTCACTTCTCATGGTAGACAAGCAGAACGTTCACTTCGCATGGTAGACAAGCACAAGGTTCACTTCTCATGGTAGACAAGCACAAGGTTCACTTCTCATGGTAGACCAGCACAAGGTTCACTTCTCGTGGTAGACAAGCACAAGGTTCACTTCTCGTGGTAGACCAGCACAAGGTTCACTTCTCATGGTAGACAAGCACGAGGTTCACTTCTTATGGTAGACAAATACAAGGTTCACTTCTTATGGTAGACAAGCGTGAGGCTCGCTTCTTATGGTAGACGAGTACGAGGTACACTTCTTTCCTGTCTCAGGTGGCCTTGCCCAGCTTATCCCGTCCCTCCTCCTCCCCTAAGCACTTTTTCACGCACGTGGAAAATGGAAAGTTTATTGGACCCAAAGCAGTGCAGTAAGACTGCTTCTCTCCTTAGCCCCCTTGATTCATGCTGTGTAACAAATTACAATTTTTTTCAACTGCATTTCTTAATCTGTGTTTACCAATGATCTGATAAAGTGTCAGAAAAAAAGTTTCTTTTTCCTTTGCTATTTTGGCTATAGATCCCAAAACATGGAATTATTTTATTTCATTTACTACTTAATAACTGAATTATTTTACGTTTTTCTAGTTGGAGAAAATTCAGAAAGAGAAAGCCCTGCTCCAGGAGCTGGAAGATTTGGAATTGGGCCTTTGAAGATTCACGGAAAGGAAGTTGGTTCCCAGAAATCAGTGCAGACACATCTTCTGTTAAACCCACTGTCTTACTGGAGTATCTGTGCAGCCACACTGCACTTCCTTCTGTAATTGTAGCCACTTCTCCAAGATCCTGCCTATGTATGTAATTATTTAATAATGTCTATGAAATTGACTTCCTACACCCCATATCATGTCAGTATATGATAGAGAGAAAGAGACATGAATTTTTTGGCTAAGCTTGACCGATTGAAAGACTAATGTCACTGTTTTTCAGTAGAAAACAACATACCATATAAGTGAATAAAGGCATTTTTAATGTAATCATTTTTGACTGCAAGTCCCTAAATTAAGAAATCCTTTATTAATTCACAAGGTAAGTTTGGGCAGTTTTTCATTTGAATCTATAATACGGCTTTCACAATCGTAAAACCTTATTATGTTGTCAAATTTTAAAGAAAAGCTTTAAAAATCAGCTTGTACTAAATTAAGTTGTTTATATTCTTCATACTATTTGAGGTACAGTTTTTCTGGTTAGTTCTGAAGTAAATAATAGACTTTAAAAATAGGAAATATTAAAAAATTTTATTTTGATATCAAATAATAAACGTGATTTAAGGATGAAGTAAATATTTTCTAAGCATGAACTATGATCACTTTGCTGTAGTCAAGCCTTGATTATTTTGATTGTCTATTCTGATGATGAAAAATACGATGTAATGATAATCCAAGACACAGGACTATCAAAACTAATTTAGATTTGGTTTTGGAGTCCATTACGATTATTTTTTTACCTCAGTTTTATATTAGAAATTGTTTTTATTTCATTTACGTTGATATAAAAATCAAACCTGTTGACATCAAGCAGATTCCAAGTCATGATGACCCCATGTATTACGGAGTAGAACTGAGCTCCATAGGTTTTTCTTTTTAAATTAATTACCATTTATTGTGTTCTCTTATAAATGCCTACTAGGTCGGGGTTCTTTTTTCCTAGTTCACAGTAAACATGTTAATCATTTTTTAAAAATTTATCTCACACTTAGTGAGACTTTTTGTTCTTTTAATTGCTCCAAGTCGACTGTTTCTATCGAAATTCTCACTCATTATTTAGAATTGTCTTTTATTTCTGTAATCATTTAGTTCTGGCCACACATCAATATAAAAATCATTGAGGTGTGTTTTGACTACATATTTGTTTGATTTTTATTTTAAATACATTTTCTGGGAATTAGTAAGGTGATGAAAGTCTGCTTGAAAATGGTATTTAAAATACATAGCCGTATTCATTATTCAGGAAAATCTGTAGATCCTGGATTCTTGTAAAGATTTCCTTAATCATCTCAGAAATGTATCAGGTATCTACCATTAGATGTCCCTGTCGTTAGGTGCCATCGAGCTCATTTTCAACTCTTAGCGACCCCATGTAACAGAGTAGAACTGCTCCACGGGGTTTTCTGGGCTGTAGTATTTATGGGAGCAGATCACCATGTCTTTCTCCTGTGGAGCCGCTGGGCGGGTTCCAACTGCCAACCTTTTGGTTATCAGCCAAGGGCTTAACTGTTGCACCACCAGGGTTCCTGAGACATTTCTAGAGAGCCTTATGAGCTTGGGGAGAGGAGCTTCAATAGACAGAGACTGTTCTTGCATTTCATTAGTTAAGCAAGCTTTCCAGTGAGGAAGAAACCCTAAGAAGAATTCTCCTCTTAGAAAAGAAATAGAGATATCATTTATGTTAAAACATGCACATATATGTTGCCATGTACTATAATTCTGGATAATTTCAAAACAGTACTATTTCCTATGGGTAAACTAAGCATGTAGATCTCACAAGGGTACACACTAAATGGACGGTACAGAGTGTCAAAAGGAACTTTAACGTTATTCGTAATCACAATACATAGTTATTTTGCTTCTTGTAGTCGCCAGTATAGAAATTCCTAGAAATGTAATTGCTAGAATTCTTTAAAGTCAAAAACTTAAATACTCCTTTTGTTTTTAAAAATCTTACTTTTTCCTTCACCAACCTCACCATATTTATTTACTCGGTCTATTTTCACTTAGTATCCACAGGTACTCCTGTTACCCTGAGACTGTTGTCTTTGTTTAATGGTACTATGACTGAGGTACTTAAGTGAATCTGGCAAATGACTCAGCAAATTGACATTTTAACGACTGAACTTTTTCTGAAAGAAAGTAACTGGTCAGATTGATTTTGATGTAGAATGAACCATTTAAACATTCATTATTCAAAAGGTTGATGAAGGGAATTCACACTTGCATCAGACAAACTGTTACAACATTCCTTTTTAACTAAATTGAATACTGCCAAGAATAAAAATAACGTGTGTAAGTTCCAAAAGAATTTGTCAGGAAGTCTGCCACGTTTGTGACGCAATCCAAAGATGTGAAAAAAAGTAAGATGTTGAGTTTTCTAAAAGTAAATCGTAAGCTGAGCATTTTATTCTTTGCTCTTCAGCTCTGTACCTAAAGACACAATCCATCGTCCTGCTCAGACTGTCTGTGAGCCCTCCATCATATGAGGGGTCCGTCAGACCCCAGAGATAAGGTTACAGCTCTACAGGGACAGCTCAGCCCTGCAGAGCTGAGGAGGTTGGTGTTGGGCGTGGATACCTCTACTGAATTTGGGGCCCACTGCCTACTCGTGGTCAGTGTTTGGGCCCTGTGACAGGCAGGTGCCTTGTTAGTGTGGTGGCAAGATGACTGGGGACCGCCACAGTTTCCTCTAGGGATGGAGCTTTCTTTTGCTCCTCAGGATGTTGTGGAAGGAAGGCTGAGTCACTTCGCTCGGTGTTGTCTTGCAGGACACCAGCTAGAGGCAAATGCTGCCGCCGTTTGCTCTTTACACATGGGAAAAGGTCCATGGCCAGCAGTTCTACAGGTAGTGCTCTGATTAGTCACTTAGGTTGCATCTTTATCGCTCACCCTTTCCCTCTGTATCACTCATTTGGTACTTGGAGTCTCTCCACGTTTTCACCAGTTCCTGTCTTCCCTACACTCTTTCCCCGGTATGTTACGGAAATCACAGGTAAGCCAGTTAGAATAGTTCCATCTTCTGTCTTCTAGAGTTTTGACACGACTTCTGGACCACGGCCTTTTCAATGTTGCCGTGGATTTATTGCTTATAAGGCATTCCTGTCGAGTCTCTGAGACCCTGAGAAAGAGGGAGGCAAATGCCCGTGTTTCTTCTGCCGTCTTAAACTGAAAGTCAGAAAAGCACACTGATAAAACTTATATAATATTCATACTTTGAATTTTCAAATTAACGTTTTAACCATTTAACGCCAAACACAAGTCTTCACATGGCCACTAGGGGGTGCCAGAGATCGGAGTATAGGGAAATTGACACGGAATTAGAAATCTTAGAACGTATTTACAAAAAATTTTCACTGACATAAAACTTGCCATTTAGTCACCTGGGTGACTGCTCTTTCTTCATCATCAAACTCTTTGAGCGAACCCTGTACATCCCCTTACAATCATGCTCATTCCTACCCTTCCCCTGAACTTGTTATTTCTCTGTGTCTCCTGTTGGCTGCAAACAAATCAGCTGTTTGGAAAATGGAATATGTTCTTCCATCCAAAAAAAACCAAACGTGTTGTCGTCAAGTCAATTCCAACTCATAATCAGCAGTTCAGATCCACCAGGCACTCCTTAGAAACTCTCCGGGGCAGTTCTACTCTGCCCTATAGGGTCGCTTTGAGTCGCTATGAGATGTTTTTCCACAGAGTTATTATAAACGGATATTGGTGCTGAGGTGAGCACATGAAAACTTTAAATTGAAAAATTGGGTATAGACTCATAAAAATAAAAAAAAGTTTATTGTTGTTGTTAGGTGCCCCCAGTCAATGAGAAAAAAATTAAAGCCAGTGTAAGAAGTAAAGAAAATAGAATGAGAATTCTTTTGGAAAGTTTGCATTAATTTTTTTTTTTAGAAAAAGCAGATTTAGGTGAAGGAAGAGAGAGAATTTTTAGGAGATTCCTAAAGATAGTTTTGGTTATTTTTATGTGTCTTAGATATTGTTTCTTTACCACCTACCCATAAACTTACCTTCCTTTTTCCTCGAAACAAATTTTTGTTCGTCTTCAACTTAACCATGACTGAAGTCATTTAGAGTTTACAAATGAAGAAAAAAAAAAAGAGAGAGAGCTTTTCCTAAGATTATTAAGCAAAAAATGGCAGCGACGAGGAAAAGAGAGAAAGGGATTACAAAGAAAAGGATATGCATGAGGTGGACATAGAAAGGGAGAAAGAAAAGGTGTGGGGGGAAGAGATGGTGGAATTGTGTCGGAGACGCCGTGTAGGACACCGTCTCAGTTTCTTGTCGGGGAGGGCGTAGGGGAAAGGGGGTGAAGGGATTCGAAATGGTGAGCGGTCTTGGAAGAGGTCTGTTGGTTTTTGGTTTTAGTACAATAGTGTCCATTCCCCCACAATATTACCAGCACTTCTCTTAAGATGTATTATTTCCCAGGAACAGTGATAGCATGCCCCATCCTCCCTCTCCAGGTACACACCTGCCAGTCTGCCCCCACCCAGCACCCTGCCACCCCAGCGATGAGAACCTCTAGGTACACATCTGCCAGTCTGCCCCCACCCAGCACCCTGCCGCCCCAGTAATGGGAACCTCTAGGTACACACCTGCCAGTCTGCCCCCACCCAGCACCCTGCCACCCCAGCGATGGGAACCTCTAGGTATACATCTGTCAGTCCGCCCCCACCACCACCAAGGAAGAACAGCCAGGAGTGGAGAGCACATCCTTTGGGCTCAGGATCTGTGTGCTGAGAAGCTCCTGGACCCAAGAGACAGTTGTAACACTGAAGACAATGAGAAGCAGTGGCAGAGAAACGGTGGCAGAACAGACTGGCAGGAGAGATTGGTCCATGGAGCAAGGAAGCTGAGTGCCTTTAGGCTGAGGCTTTCTGGTGGAGTGGGTGCCTCTGGGAACTTATTGGCAGAGCTAAAAGAGCTTTTTAACACTTGCCTGAGCAGGACAGGCCCAGGGCCAGGGAGAGGCCTGCCTGTGAACACTACTGGGAAGAAGCTGTCTTAATGGAAGAACTATATCCTGAATGTTCCTGAACCTGAATTGTTACTTCGCTAATAAACCCCATAATCGTGGGTATTGGCTGTGAGTTCTGTGTAGCTATTGCAATGAATTATCAAACCTAGCAGAGAAGTAGAGTGTGCCATGGGAGGGACAGTTGGTGTCAGAATTGGTAAAGATAGTGGAGGGGATGGTTGGTGTCAGAATTGGCAAAGATGGTGGAGAGAGGCAGCGTGTCTGGCCTCCGTGTCTTAGGAATCAGCCTTAGGCTGTTGATCTTGATTTTCCTTTCCCCTCGTGAAGTTAGAAGAGGTCAAACATCACCCCCATGCCATTTTTACAAATAAAAAAGGAGAAATGGTTTGGGGCTTCAACCAGGGTGGTGGCAGTGGAAATGAAGACAGGGCACAACTTTGGCGACACTTTAGAGGAAAACTCGCTGGGATTTGGTGATACGATGTGTGGAGTGAGGTCTTTGCACTTGTGTTCTCCCTGCCTGTGACACTTTCCGCAGTTCACGTGGCTCACAACCTCATCTCCTCCAGGTACTTGCTTGTGTCACCCCTGCAGGGAGGCCTTTCTCTGCTCATCCCATTCAGAATGTAAATTTCATGAAGGCAAGGTTCCTTGTTGCTTTTCACCTCAGTAACCCCGGTGCTTAGAATGGTGCCTGACACACTGGTGCTGTTGCGTACCATTGAGTTGGCTCTGCCTCTTAGTGAATTTAAGTAGAACAGAACAGACCTTCCCTGGTCCGGTGCCATCCTCGTGATCGTTGGCGTGTTCGAGGCCATCGTTGTGGCCGTTGTGTCAATCCATGTCATTGAAGGGTCCCCTTGTTTTCACTGACCTTCTGCTTTACCAAACATGTCTTTTTCTAGCAATTGATCTTTCCTGATGGCATCTCCAAAGTAAGCGAGCTGAAGTCTCACCACCCTCACTTCTAAGGAGCATTCTGATTGTATTTCTTCTGAGACGGATTTGTTTGGTCTTCTGGCAGTGCATGGTAAATTCAGTATTCTTTGCCAACACTACAGTTCCAGTGCATCAATTCTTCTTTGGCCTTCCATCTTCATTGCCCAGCTTTCACACGCAGTGAGGCAATTGGAAATTGGGTCATCGTGCTTGGGTCAGGTGCACTTCGGTCATCAAAGTGACATCTCTGCTTTTTCACACCTTGAGAAGTCTTTTGCAGATTTGCCCAATACGATATGTCTTCTGGTTTATTTGACCGATGTTCCAAGGACATTGATTGCTGATCCAAGTAGAATGAAATTATTGACAATTTCAATGTCTTCTTTATTTATCAGGATTTTTTTATTGATCCGTTGTGAGGTTTTTTTGTTTGTTTTTCCACGTTCAGTTGTAATCCATACTGAAGGCTGTAATCTTTAACCTTCATCAATATGTGCTTCGAGTCATCGTCAGTTTTGGCAAGCAAGATTGTGTCATCTGCATATCACAGGTTGTTAATGAGTCATCTTCTGATTCCTGATGTCTTTTTCTTCTTCGTATCGTCCAGCTTCTCAGATTATTTGTTCAGCATACAAGTTGATTAAGATGAAAGGATCCAACCCTACCACATACCTTTTCTAATACTGAACCATGCAGTATCCCCTTGTTCTGTTTGAATCACTGCCTCTTGGTCCATGTACACTTTCCACATAAGCACAATTAGTTGTTTTAGAATTCCCCTTCTTTGTGATGCTGTTCAAAATTTGTTATGATTCACGAAGTTGAATGCCTTCACGCAGTCAGTGAAACACAGGTAAATATCTTTCTCTGCTTTCTGATAAGGTAAGACCAATCTGACATCATCAATGATATCCCTTGTTCCACGTCCGTTTCTGAATCCAGCTTGAATTTCTGGCAGTTCCCTGTTGATGTACTGCTGCAACCATTTTTGAATTATCTTCAGTATAATTTTGCTAGCATGTGATACTAATGATATTTTTCAAAATTTCTACATCCTGCTTGATCACCTTTCTTTGGAGTGGGCATGAATATGGATCCTTCTCAGTTGGTTGGCCAGATATTTCCAATGAGTAGGCAACTTCTAGCATTGCATCCGTTTATTGAGATAACTGGTGTTCCGTCAATTCCTGGGGCTTAGTTTTTCTCCAATGCCTTTAGTGCGGTTTGGACTTCTTCCTTCAGTATCATCGGTTCTTGATTATATGCTACCTCCTGGAATGGATAAATGTGGACCAATTCTTTTTGGTAGTCAAAGCAAACCAAACCCATTGCCGTCGAGCCGATTCCAGCTCATAGCCATCCTATAGGACAGAGTAGAACTGCCCCATAGGGTTTCCAAGGAGCGGCTGGTGGATTTAAACTGCTGATCTTTTGGTTAGCAGCGAAGCTCTTAACCACTGTGCCACCAGCACTCCAGTGACTCTATATAATCCTTCCATCTTGTTTTGATGCTTCCTGCATCATTCACATAGTAGGCACTCCATAAATATTTCTTAAGTGAGTGAATACATCAGGGAAAAAGACAAAGATGACTGAGGTTCTAGTGCAGGAATCTGGGTAGTTAATGAATACAGAAGAAAGACTGGGTCTTGAGTTTGGTGGTAAAGATAATATTTCTTTTGGGGGCATGTTAAATTTCAGGTGATGTCCTATAGGTAGTTGGAAGGAAATGTATGTTTAAAACGTAGGAGAGATGTGGGGGCTTGAGATATAGTTTGGGGAGTTCTAGTGTATAGAAATTATCATTGAAGTCATGGAGATTGCTATCATCTTCTAGGCAGAGTGTGTTAAATGAGAAAAATGAAGAGTAAGAGCCCTGTGGAAGACTAACATTTAAGAAGAGAGTCAGTGAGGAGTGATAAGAAATGGAAAAGGTAGAGCAGAAAAATGTGTTTAACAGAGGCAGAGAAAGAATTTCAAGGGTGGGGGAAGGTATCAACAGTGCCAAATTTATAGAGAGGTTAGAAAATAAGGGGAAAAAAACAATTTATTTGAAAATTATGGGTCAGGGTTTCCTAGCTTAGTCTTAAATTATTCTTTAAAACATGTTATTGCTATTTAACAGTCCATATGTCTGTGTACTGACTCCTTATCAGATAGTAAACCCCTTGATGGAATGATGTTCGGTACTCCTTTAGCAATGACTCCACATTCATTGTCCTTTTTGTGGTTACAGCTCTTGCAAAATTTCAATAGGTTAGATGAATTGGAAAGTCAATGAATTAACTTTCTTTTAAATAACACTTTGAAAATGGTGTCATTTCCGTAGGTCCCATGCTACTTGGCAAGATGTCAATATTTCAAAACAAGTAACACACCCTGTTGATTCAGGGTGTTTAAGATAAAGGTAATTATCTCAAGGCACAGGTTCAGTGGTCCCCAACCTACTTTTAAGGCAAGGTTTCTCCACCTCAGCACGACTGACATTTTAGACTGGATAATTGTTTGTAGGGAGAAGTTTTAAATTTTAATGTGCTAAAATTTGTGAATGCTTTCCTTAGTAGTTTGTGCTTTTTTTCTCTCTTGGCTAAGAAATCCTTCCTGATCCTGATATCATGTCTTCAACGCTTTTGACTAGAAGTTTTGTTGTTTTGCTTATCACATTAAGTTTTTGATCCACCTTGAATTTGTTTGTACGTATGATTTGATAGATATCTAACTGTATATTTTTCCATATAAATTATCAATAGTTCCTTCTTTTCCCCCAGTGATTTTTAGTAATGTAATCTCTATCATATAACAATCTCCTAAATATGTGTATATCTATTTCTGGAGTCTTTGTTTATTCCATTGGTCTATTTGGCTAATCTTGAGTCGATATCATACTAATTTAATCATTATAGCTTTATAGTAAGAATTGATATTTCGAAGACATGACCTTCCTTCTTTGTCAAAGCTGTGTTGATTATTTGGGGGCCATTATTATTCCAAATTACCTTTTCTAATTGTTATCGATGAAAACTAAGTTCTTTAAAAAAAGAAAAAAAAAACTTCTTAAAATTCTAGTTTATATAATGAGAAAAATGAATAGTGTTATATTTTTCAGTTGTTTTCTTTTTTGATCTAATAAATGCTTGACTTTGGCATTTGGTTTTTCCCTATATGTGTTTAAACGTGTTCTAACTGTATTCTCAAAGTCCCTGGGTGGTGCAAATGGTTAACGTGCTTGACTGCTAACCAAAAGGTTGGCAGTTCGAGTCCACCCAGAGGTGCTTCAGTAGGAAGATCCAGTGATCTACTTTTGAAAAATCAGCCGTTGATTGAAAACCGTATGGAGCACAGTTCTCCTGTGACACACGTGGGGTTACCATGAGTTGGAGCTGACTTGAGGGCAACTGGAATAATATGGTATTATTCCAAATGAATGTTATCATCAACTTGTCAAGTGCCTAGAAAAATCATTTTGAGAATTTGATTGGAATTGCACAGGTTGACAGATTTGGGGGAAACTTTCTATGACATTGACTCACCCTTTTTATAAACATGGTTTATCTCTCCAGTTATTTAGGTCTTAAGTCTCTTAAAAGATTCACACTTTGCTTTGTAAACATTTTGAATCTTTCATTTTAGACTTATTCTAAGAGAATAAATTATATTTCTAGAGAGTAAATTATATTTCTAGTTATTGTTGATGAAAAATAACTCTCTTAATTTTTGTAAATTGAGCTTATATTCAGCAACCTGGCTGTATTCTAAGTTGGTCTGTAGATTCTTTGTGGTTTTACTATGTGTATTCATATTATTTGCCAACAATGGCTGTTGTGTTTCTTTCTTTGGGGCCCTTACACATTTTAATTCATTTTTTTTTTCTGTTTTTTTGTCCAGCTTTAGTAGCTAAGGTCTCCAGCGTGAATATGAGCACTGACAGTGGGCATGCTTGACCCGTTTCTGGCTGAAATGGGAATTTACTAAGATTTTAATGTTTCAAGTGAGGTATGATGCTTCCACTAATGCCCTTCATTAGGTTAAGGAAATTTCCTTCTAAGTTTGCTGAAACATTTATAATAAATGAGAGTTGAATTTTATCACATTCTGTCCTATGAAGATGGTTGTATGCTATTTCTCCTGTAATTCATTATTGCAAAGAATTCCAGTAACAGATTTTTTTAACTTTAAAAAATTCTCGTAACCTGTAATTATCTCGACTTTCTCATGATGTATTTTTTTTAGCACATTAACTTCTTCCTGTTGCAGAAGTACCATTCCCATTGACACTAACATAATGACTGTTTGCTTCACGTCACAGTACATGCAGCAGTCCAAGAATAATAATGTAAACACTAACACCAACAATGTGATTACCGAAAATAGTTTAAGATCTTGGTTTTGCAGTTCCTTTTATCCTTAGATATCTACCATTTCTTTAAAGTCATTTGGATTTTTTTTTTGCATTATCCCACAATGCCTGCAACAGTCTTTGAAAAATAATTAAAACAGTAGTATTATTCTAACACTGACAATATGATTACATAAAACAGTTTAAAATTTTGGTTTTACAGTTGCTTTTATGCTTAGGTATATATGGTTTGTTTTAAAGTCGCTTGATTTTTTAAAAAGTGAATTAAATTAACAATTGTAGAAGTTTTTTCAGACTTTCTCTGAACCCTTAAATTAGGAAAAAAATTGTAACGATGTACTAAATTTCAGCCATTGGGTATGAGGCATACATTTATTGAGAACTTCTATGTTCTACTGTTTTTCAAATTTGTATCTGATGTATTTCATGATGGGAATATCTAAGTAAAACCACCTGGAATAATGAGTATTTATAAATAAAACCCATTGCCATCGAGTCAGTTCCAACTCGTGACCACCCCATGTGTTACAGAGAACTGCTCTGTAGGAGTTTCTTGGCTGTAATCTGTCTTACAGAAATAGGTCACTGGGCCTTTCTTCTGAGGCACTACTGTGTGGATTTGAACCACCAACCTTTAGTAGTCCAGAACAAACCATTTGTACCACCCTGGTGCCTATTTATTAATACTGTTTTTCTTTTGTTTTTTAAAAGTATGACCAAATTTGCCAATGCTGTTTCACTTGAGAGGACCAAATGAGTCCAGTACTAAGGGCCACCTGCTGTAACTTGAGTCTCTCCGAGGAGGACAGTTGAGGAACTAGAGTGTTATAAAAATGGCATGAAGGTGGCATCTGACTTCCTCTAACTTCACAAGGGGGAAGGAGAATCAAGGTCAACAGCCCAAGGCAGATTCATAGGAGGCAGAGGTCAGACATGCCTCCTCTCTCTGCCCTCTTTACGAGTTCTGACAGCAACTGTCCCTCCCACGGCACTCATTACTTCTCTGCTGGGTTCGATAATTCACTGAAGTGGCTGTACAGAACTCACAGAGATACTCACAATTATGGGGTGTCTTAGTCATCTACTGTTGCTATAACAGAAATACCACAAGTGGGTGGCTTTAACAAAAAGAAATTTATTTTCTCACAGTCGAGTAGGCTAGATGTCCAAATTCAGGGCATCAGCTCCAAGGGAAGGCTTTCTTTGTCTGCTCTGGAGAAAGGTCTTCATCAATCTTCCCCTGGACTAGGAGCTTCTCTGCACAGGAACCCCGGGTCCAAGGGACTCACGCTGTTCCCAGTGCTTCTTTCTTGATGGTATGATGTCGTAGTTCCCCCCGCCCCCCAGCTTCCCTTTCTTTTTTATCTCTTGTAAGATAAAAGGTGGTGAAGGCCACACCCCAGGGAAACACCCTTTACATTGGATCAGGGGTGTGACCTTAGTAAGGGTGTCACAATCCCACCCTAATCCTCTTTAACATAAATTTACAATCACAAAATGGAGTACAACCACAGGATACTGGGAATCATGGCCTAACCAAGTTGATGCATATTTTGGGGGACACAATCAATGCATGACATGGGGGTTATCAGCATACAGTTCTTCTATCAGGACAGCCTCTTCCCAGCAGTGCCTGAAGGCGTACCTCTCTCTGGCCTCTTGACCTCTGCACTGCTCAGGCAAGTGTTACAAAGCTCTTTTAGCTCTGCTGGTAAGTACCCCTAGGCACCCCACTCTGCCAGCAAGCCTCGGCCTGAAGGCACTCAGCTCTGGCTCTGTGGGTCCACAAACCTAGCTCTATCAAGTGTCTGGATGTACCCTACTCCCCAAGCAAGCCTCCTGCCCGAAGGCACTCAGCTTTCTTCCTCTGTGGACCAGGAAGCCCACTGTGCCATCTCCAGCCAGTCTCCTGCTGCCATTTCCCTGCCACCCCTTCTGCCATCTTCAGTGTTATAGCTGTCTCTCTCTCTTTCTCTTAGTCTCCTGGTTCCAGTAGCTTCTCAGCGCAGAGATCACAGGTCCAAAGGGCATGCTCTGCTCTTGGCTCTCCTTTCTTGGTGGTGGTGGGATCCTTTCCGCTCTAGAATGGCTCATTTCGAGCCCAGCAGGATGGCAAAACTGACCAATCCCCTTGGTGGGCCACAATTACCCTATTTGCACATCTTGCCCAATCCCTTGAGTGGGAGTTACAAGACCATGGCCAGAAAGGCCACACAAAAGCCATCCATTGCAGACAGACTACCCGGTTCTGGCTTTTCTAGTCATGGCTCCTTCATACTTGAAGCATAACTCCCCCTCCCAATCATTTCATCGTCCAAAACAGTCACTAACAGGCACTATTAAAATATTATCTTAAATTCATGTCCTGAGAAAAGTGAATCAGTCACTTGGGAGAAAAGGGAGTGAGAGTTAGAAGGAATTTAGTTCTGGGGGAAAGAGAGGTATTCAGGCTCTTGGTGAAAGGCTGGGTATTGGATTTAGAAACTTCTCTTCCCCACCCTTTCCTCTTCTCCCTTGGGTCCTCTCCCTTCCCCCTTTAAAATTTTATTGTGGTAAAACACATATCACAAATTCTGTCATTTTACATCCAGTGATATTAATTACATTCATTGTGTTATGCAACCATCACAACTATCCATTTCCAAAAATAAAAAAAATCTTTAAGTCACCCTTAACAGGACCCACCCCTTTTAAGAACAACTCATAGACTTCTGGAGTAGATTGGATTCCAAATTAGCTTTGAGGAAAGTACCAATAATTAATAAACGTAAGAAAAGATTCTCAACCTCATACTCTGAGGGAATAGGAATTAAAACAACCAGGTATGAAACAGGGAGACAGATTTTTTTAATCTCCCAAGGCGAAGGCTTTTTAAAATTTTTATGAACATTTCATGCTTTAGTTGAAGGTTTGCTGAGCAAATTAGTTTCCCATTCAGTAATTTATATATAAATTGTTCTGAGACATTGGTTGCAGTCCCCACAATGTGTCAGCACTCTCTGTATTACTACCCTGAGTTCCCCATTTCCATTGGTCTGGTTTTCCTGCCCCTTCCTGCCTTGTCGTCTTTGCTTTTGGGCAGATGTTGCCTTTTTGGCCTCATACAGATGATTGTTCTAAGGAGCACTTTGCTCACAGGTGTTATTGTTTATCTTATAGGCCTATTATTTGGGTGAAAGGTGATCTCCAGGAGTGGCTTTAGTTCCAAGTTAGAAAAGTGACTAAAGGCCATAGTCTCAGGGGTTCCTCTAGTCTCTGTCAGACCAGCAAGTCTGGTCTTTTTTTTTTTTTTTATGAATTTGAGTTTCATTCTACATTTTTTTTCCATTGTAACTGGCACCTTCTATTGTGATCCTGGTCAGAGCCTTTGAAAGTGATGGCCAGGCACCATCTAGTTCTTCCGGTCCCAGGCTAGTGGAGGCTGTGGTTCCTACGGTCCATTAGTCGTTGGGACTAATTACTTCCTTGAGTCTTTGGTTTTCTTCATGCTCCTTTGCACCAGACAGAAGGAGGCCAATAGTTTTAACTTAGAAGGCTGCTTGCAAGCTTTTAAAACCCCAGATGCTACTCACCAAAGTAGCATGTAGAATATTGTTTTTATGAACCTATATTATGCCAATTGAGTTAGATATCCCCTGAGACTATTGTCCCTAGCCTTCGAGCCCAGCAACTCAGTCCCATGAGGTATTTAGTTAGGTCTAGGAAGTTTCCATGACTGTACCCCGTGTGCTCTTATATATTTATATACACATTTTTTATACACATACATGCAGCTCATACAAATATATATGTAGAAATATCCACCACCAAACCGATATATGCACATGGATGTACTTGACAGGGTTTTATAGGGAAGTGTCCAGAACGTATTCAAAAGAAGTTCAGTTTTGTTTGATGGTTGTTAGAATTTTTCTGGGTACAACTCAAAATGTAAGTAAATTAGAATTCAGATTTATGCCAAAACTGAAATTAAAGATCATTACAACAAAAAAAGTTACAGTACCTAAGAATAGCCTAGTATATTTAATAGCAAAGGCAGATATTACAATCAGTAGACACTAGACAGTCTCAAAGTTCTCCAGCTTCAATAGAATTTTCAAATTTTGTTATTCATTTCTGTAATTAAGAAAAAATTAACATGGTCATGAGGAACTACTACCCTGCCATCTTAGTGTCAGAGTGTTACTTTTCTGTTTATAATGATGTTGGTGACAATTTACCAACTAAAGTAACTTTTCGTGTATTCTTGGCATGGGTTATGCCAAAATGGCAGTTATCTTTCTGTGTCTGTTCTTGTGTCATGTTGAATTTTTCTATGTTATAAAGATAAAAATGCCTTTTATAGCTGTCAAAAGAATAATTGAACTTGAAAGTGTTCAGTCCTCCAGATCTACCTACCAATTTACAGAAACATGTGGGACAAAGATACACATTAAAACTAAAGTAAAATAATCAGCAAAACCCAGGCTGTCGGAAACTGTATAGGACAAAGACATAAATGGTTTCTTGATAAATGAAATTGCAAGGGGAAAGGAAGAGGAGGGGCGTACAGCTATTTAATTTTGTCTAAGCACAGAAAAAAGGAAGGTCACTGTGTTACACACAAAATACCAAACACGTTTTATCTTGGCCACAATGAGGAACCGCTGTTTCTTTACCAATTGCAACTTCAACTTTGTTCTAGTCTCCTCTCTTTAAGATACGCAATTATAGAATTGCCCATGCTTTCTGTCAGCACCAAACCAGCTGCCAAGTGGAGTAGCTTCTGACTCATGGTGACCCCATATGTGTCAGAGTAGAAGTGTGCTCGCCAGGTTTTCAATGGCTGATTTTTCAGGAGTAGATTGCCAGGCCTTTTTTCCCAGGTACCTCTGGGTGGACTTGAACCTCCAACCTTTAGAATAGCAGCCGAAAGTGTTTTCACTACCCAGGGACTCCTTTTGATAGCTCCCTTCCCCAAATTCCCCAATCAAATCCCAAATCCTATAATAGATTCTTTCTGAAACTCTCTTGCTGAGACTCCCCATGGTTCCCCATGGTGAGTGCTCCTCCCAGGCAGTAAGGAGTAATAAAACCCAATTTGTTTAACTGCAGGTGCATTCCTGGGCTTTGCCAGGACCTAAAAGATCTATCAACCAATGGGAATGTATGAATTTTATTCTGATCCTAATTTGAACAAATGAACAGTAGGAAATAAATATGAGACTACGGGAGAAAACTCGAACACTGGATATTTGATATTAAGCATATACCGGTGTTCCAAAGACGGGATAATGGTATTGTGGGCATTAAAAAAAAAAAAAAAACAACTTCTTTTTAGAGATACAGCCTAACATATTTATAGCTGAAGTGAAATATCTAAGATTCGCTTCAAAATAGTCCCTTGGGAGGGACGAAAGGTATAGGCGAATCAAGACTGTCAAAATGCCAGTAGTTGTTAAAGCTCTGGATTAAGGGGTGTTTTATTTATTTTTTTATTTTATGTTTGAGATTTTCCAAAGGTTTTTAAAATAATCTGTTGGGAGAGAATAATATTCTAAGGTCAAAGAAAAGACCACAGCATGCACGCGAAAGAGTTGCGCATTACCATCCAGAGGGCTGGCGAGTCTCTTCTACCTCCCACCACACCTGGAACAAGGCTGTCAAGAGTAGGTGTTCCTAAGTGTCTCAGGCAGATAAGTGTCTGAGTTAGTGAAACTGGATGTAGAACCCAAATCTGCTGGGGGCTGTGACTGGTAGGTTCCCGACGTTTCACCTGCTCTTTAGCCCTCTCCCTACACTCCCCACTCCCTCCAAAGGTCCCCGCACAGAACCAAGATGGTGGGTCAAGACGGGGAAACAGGTCCGTTCTCTCCCCCGCGCGTGCGCGGTCGCCGGGCCGCGCAGGCGCATTCCTTCTTCCCTCCCGACCTTGGCGGACCGCGCCTGCGCACTGAGGCGCAACTCGCGGCTCCGGCTCGGCCTCGGGCTGACTGCAGTGTCGGCGTGAGAGCGGTCGGGGCGGCTGGCTCGTTCAAGATGAGGCTTCTGCTGCTTCTCCTGATGGCGGCGTCGGCGGTGGCCCGGAGCGAGGCCTCGGCCAACCTGGGCGGCATGCCCAGCAAGAGATTAAAGATGCAGTACGCCACGGGGCCGCTGCTGAAATTCCAGATTTGGTGAGTACGTCCGCCCCGCCGCGCCTCTGCTCGGCACTGCTCGCTACGCGAGGCCCCGGCTTTGCGGCCTAGCCGGCTGCGCCTTCCCTTCCCCGAGAAACTGCGCAGCGGCCTTGCGCAGCCTGCCTGCCCCGGGGCCGCCCTCCTTCGTCTTCACGCCTTTCTCCCTCGGCTCCTAGAACGGTGGGACGGGGAAGCCGGGCGCGAGGAGGCTGAACGCGGAGAGGCGAGGCCGTGGGGTCCGGGCAGTCCCGCCATGGCCACCGCGGCCGCCTGCGGAGGTGGGGATGAGTCGGCGCCTGTCGCCCTGCCGCATTCTCTCCGGGAGCCCTGCTGGGCGAAGGCTCGAGGCGGGACCGCGGGGTGACGGCGGAGTCGGGGGGCGCAGGGACGGAGGGGGCGCCAGGGCTGCGGAGGGGGCGCAGGGACGGAGGGGGCGCCAGGGCTGCGGAGGGGGCGCAGGGACGGAGGGGGCGCCAGGGCTGCGGAGGCGCTGGTTTTCATGTGGCGGTTCCCGAGTGTCAGACGGGGAGCGCGCGCTGCTCGTCCACTTTGATCTTTGCGCCCCGGCGCCGGCCTTCTCGCCCCCCCGCCCCCCGCAGCCCCCAAATTGGCTGCTCTGGCGTCTCTCTCTACCTTTCAGGTCTCTTCTTGGGCCTTCAGAGAAATAAACCCCCCTCCCCCGCAAAATGACAGTTTTCGACGCTGTTCAATAAGTGATGTTGTTTTTGCCTAGTTAAGTCTTTCATGGAAACTCTGGTGGCGCAGTGGTTAAGAGCTACGGCTGCTCACCAAAGGGTCAGCAGTTCACATCCAGCAGGCGCTCCTTGGAAACCCTTTGGAGCAGTTCTGCTCTGTCTTATAGGGTCGTTATGAGTCGGAATCGACTCGACGGCATCGGGTTTTGGGTTTTGGTTTAGTTAAGTATTAAGAGCAGGACATTGTTGCATGTTAATAGGTAAGTGGAGTTGAGGAAGATGTGAAAAGCCTTAAAAGATTTTCTTAAAAATTGAGGAAACGGGGATCCTGTACCCTAAAAGATGACGTTTTCTCAGGATGGGATAGTCAGTAAATCTTTAGGATCTTGGTAATTTGGATTATTGGTGTTGGCCATCATTGTATTTAAAATCAGCTTTTAAAACTTAATGTATTAACAATGAAAAAAATGAATCTTAAAAAAGCAGTTGCTAATAATTAATTTAGACTATAATTTTGCCCCAGAGTCGATTCCGACTCATAGCGACCCTGTAAGTATACTAAAATTTAGATTTTCTCTTTCCCCAACTAGCTTTTGTTTAATCTTAAAAGTTAAAAAAAAAAAAAAAATCAGTTTAAGGTGACCTCTAAGCCAGAGCGTCAAAATAAGATGTTGAGATCTTATTTACAGAATAAAAGCTAAAAACGTTTCAACTTCTTCCTGATTTAAAAAAAAAAAAAAGAGCTCCCTGTATTGGCATATATCATCTCATGTAAGAACACAGGTGTGAGTCATGACTTGACCATTCTATGCTATATTTATTTATTTATTTATTTATTTATTTATGGTCAGAAAGTGGTAGTCATCTTGCCAACCTGTAAAGATTGTTTTATGCTTTTGGATTTAAGTAATTAAAACAAGACAGCGGTTTCCAAGTTGTCGTTTTCTATTTTCCGCTTTCCCATCTCTTGATTTCTCATTTGTTTTTCCCGTTACTCTTCTTTTACAGTTGCGTTGTTCAAATATTTGACATGCCTTCCACTGAGAATATTCATAACAGGATTTTCAAAAGATGTAACCGGATGTAGGGAAGGGAATTTGGGTGCCTCAAATTAAACTTTTTAAAAGAGTTGTTAGTACTTTAGTTGACCTTTTTGTTTGTTCTTGCCTTAAGTACAGGCTTATCCCAGAAGTCTGATGCAGTTTTCTTCTGTAGCCACCCTGAGCATGTACATAACAAAAGAGCTTCAGAGAGATAACTTCATTTTTGCCCTACTCAAAACCAAACCAAACCTATAGGTCGGAGTAGAACTGCCCCATAGAGCTTCCAAGGAGCGCCTGGGGGATTTGAACTGCTGACCTTTTGGTTAGCAGCTGTAGCACTTAACCACTACACCACCAGGGTTCCCTATGGGCTATCTTTTGCTGCTTCTCCCCATCCCCTCGGGGATTATCTGTGTATGTCTTACTGCCTACCAGTCTATTCCCACTCTATTCTGACTCATTGTGACCCTATAGTAAAGCGAATCTTGGGTTTTTGGTTTTGGCTGAATCTCTTTGGCATTCACTTGCAAGTATGCTTGGGGAAGGACAGGAAGCTGATGGACTGTTGAACATACGTGAAAATTCTTTTCTACCTTTCAGAGCTCTTCTATTTGAAGTCTGAGTGCTCTAAAATGCAGTTTTTCATTAATCACCACTGTTAACAATCAGAAGAGAGCCATTGTTATCTTTTCAGTTGCTGTTATCCCATATTACCTTTTGCACAAGCATATTTTATTTTCTTTATATAATTTGAGTTCTGTCACCTGGTAACTGTATTACTTCTGTAATTGCTAATGGTACAAAATCGCAATACACTAGACAAATGCAGTTGAAGGGAGAGAGAATAGACTGGAAAAATAGCCTAAATGCTTGAAGAATAGCCTAAAACAAACTTTTCCTGTACTGTGTTCATGTGTTTTTTTCCCCCCCAATATTCATTCAACACCAGCTATGTTTCAGGGGCTAAAGATGTGATGAACAAGACAGATACAGCCCCTCAGGGAGCCTACAGAGACAGCACGGTAAAGTTCCCTTGCCACATTTTTCTTTCTTGTGATTTTTAGGTGCAAATGTATTCTATGAATTTGGGGTTATTGAGGAGAGGGGTGCTTAGGTGAAGAGGAAGTAGGCTGAGTGGGAATAGTTGAACTTATTAACCAGAAGCCCTGGCAGTTACTGCTTTCCATCCTATGTATATGTATGTTTACTTCATGTATGATTTAGCATGTAGCTGCTTCTACAGTATTCAGTCAGTTGCAGTTTAAAGAGATTACTGGCTACACTTCTTCACAGTTGATACTTGTTTTAACAGTGACAGTTGATACACTGAGAATAGTAAAAAATATATATATATAGTTTAAATGAAGATTTCAAGTATTAGCCCAATATAGCGGAATTTTCAAATTTTTGTTAATTTAACAATCAGCTTTTATAATTTTAGGGCAACTACAAACTGGAGTTTGAAGAGGTAAATAATTAAAAAACAGATTTTCGTTTAAATGTAAACAAACTCAGCCTTTGCTTTCATAGTATGGAGGTAAGAAAAAAGGACTCAAGACTGATTTGGATGCCAGTACTGATTAAAGTTCATAAAATGCTGAATTGACCAGATCTGAGAAATACTGAATTACTGAGATCATGTTAGTCATCGTAGGCTTAACCTGTTGCCGTGGAGTTGGTTCAGACTCCTAGCGACCATATGGGAGAGTAGAACTGCCCCATAGGGTTTCGAAGGCTGTAAATCTTCAGGGAAGTAGGCTGCTGCATCTTTTTTCTGTGAAGTGGCTGGTGGGTTGGAACCGCCAGCCTTTTGATTGGCAGCTGAGTGCTTAACCACTGCACCACCAGGGCTCCATTACAGATACAATACATATTCAGCAGAAATTTGAGTACCTACTATGTGCAGGCACTGTGCTTGGTGCTAAGAATTCAATTCAGTGCTCTCAGGGACTTCACAGGCTGGAGGAGAAGACAGCTGTTAATCCATAGACTACACACATATAAAATTGCAACTGTGTTATCTGCGTGCAGAAAGGTTATATAGTGGTATGAGGGGGACATAGTCAGGGACCAGGGGAGGGTTCCTTGAGGAAATGAACTTTTAACTGAGGTTTGAAGGATAAGTAAGACTTAGGCGCAGCGGTGAGAAAGAGCTTTCCAGGCAGTGGGGATAATAGGTGCAGTGGTCCTGTAGAGGGAGAGAGCGTAGCTTACTTGAGGCAGAGACTGTTGACCTCAGACCGTAGACAGGATGGCACAGCCCTTACAGAGTCTAGTAGGTCATGCTAAGGATTTTGGTCTTTACCCTAAAGAGCTGTGGAAACCCTTCAGTGTTGAATGTAGAATGAGGTGGGCAAGTGAGCATGATGAGATCTGATTGGCATTTTATAAAGCTCAGCTAGTTGCACTGTGTGGAGGAAACATTCTATGGGATAAAGAGTGAATGGGGGAAACCATTTAGGGCTGTTGCAGTTGTCAAGGCAAAGGTGATGGAGGTTGAAGAGATGAAAATAGAAGTCGAGAGAAAAGGACAGGTTTGAGAGAGCTTTAGGAGGTAAGCTAACTGCTCTTGGCGATGGATTATGTATTTGGGGGAGGGGTAGGCAGCATGTGTACCACTCGGAAGGAAAAATGCTGCTGTTGAAGCGATGACACACTAATGATTGTAAGACGAACCTTGATTTTTCAGAGATGCTAACTAAGTATGGAGTAATGTGCTTCTTGGAGTCATGAAATGCAGGAGTAAGGACCTTTAGAAGCTGGTCCAGGGTAGTAATAAGAGTGTCACTAGAGAACAAAAAAGGGTGGCAGCTACATCCCTCTACCAACAGGTTAGGTTTTTTAAATGCTGTGTTTGCATGGAATTTAGTCACGCATTTTGTTTTGTTTTGTTTTGTTTTGTTACTTCTGATACTGCTGTCATTAGTGCTGTGCTGAGAACTCTGAACCTTTGAAAGCTTTCCTCTTCGACTTTCAACTCTTTCAAAGCTTTAATAGTTTCCTGGTTATGAAAATAATTACATTTAAAAATAATTTTAAAAGGAGTATAAGGAAAAAAAAAAGTAAAAATTCCTCGTAACCGTCTATTAACGTTTTGATGGGCTTCCTTCAAGAGGACTGCCTACACAGACATACGCTATACAGTGTAGTTTTACATAAATAAGTTCTTAACTTGTATGCATCTTTCATCTTGCGTTTGCTTTTTTCCCTCCACTTTTTATGTCAGTAAACTATTCCATAATATGGGGATGCCTTTATTTTACCAACCTTTTAGTAGTTAACATTCAGTTTGGTCCTAATTTTTCACAAAATTACAGTGCTGAGATGCATACCCTTCAAATATCTCTGTGTACTTATCCAGTTATTTCCGTAAGTAAATCTGTAAAAGTAAAATGTATGTCAGAGGTTATCAGATTTTAAATTTCAAGGTAGGCAGCTTAGTTAATGCTCCTACTATAAGATCGTAGAATGTGTTGAGTCTGTGAAAATTTGTAGCTTTATTGCATTGTAATCGGAAGGTGACATGTGCTGTTTCAGCGTGTTGGATTTTCTTTGTGACGTAACAGACACGGTCAGTAGTTGTACATAGTCTGTGCGCTCTCGTAAGTCATGTATCTTCTATAGGAAAAAGAATCTCGTCTATGAAATCTGTCTTATTAATGTAGTAATATTCAGAGCCTTTATAATTTTTGTTATTATCACTGATTCAGTTTTCCACAACAGTAACATTCTTCTTAGGGCTTCAAGGTATGTTTGGTTTTCCCTTTGAGTTTTCTGGAAGCCCTTATCTTTTTATCATCCTTCTGCCTCTTGCAGACCATTCTTGGATGTAGACTCTCGTTTTGAATCTTTTGGTTGTGGTTTCTGCTCTTTTGTTTTGTGACTTTTTTTCCATAGTCCCTCAAAGTTTTTTTCTTTTCCTCCTTACTGTTTCTCAAACAAGATAAAAATAAACAACTTGAGATATTATCACCTGACAACTGTATCATCTCCAGTAGAATGTCACCAGCTCCAAGAAGGCCTAGGTTTTTGTCTGTTTTGCTCACTGCCATATCCCTGGAACAGTACCTGTCATCAGTCAGTGTTGAGAAAAATGAATGAATGCCCTGTGGTAGCCCACCGTAGTGGGCCCTGTGGTAGCCTCTGCCCCCTACTATTAAATTACTGACTGGAGTACAGATGACAGCTCCTGGTATAGCTCCTTTCTGACAGGCTTTTCCCTGGTTGGTCTCTGCTTTAGCTTGGTAGCTGTTATGCATAGGATGGTATAGATGTAAAACGTGAGTTTTGAACATACTCTGCTATCAGCAGTTCTCTTGTCCTGATGGGGCTAGGTTACACTTCCCAGAGTTCATTGTGCTGTTTGTTGCCAGTCCTCTTCCTGCTGTCCTGATTGCCCGACACACCCTTACCACTTACCCTGTTGGTGTTTTTCTTCCTTTCTTTCTATTCTTAAACAGCCTCTGCCAGGATATAGAAAAGTTGGGGATGGGAACACCTATAGTACTTTTACCCACTTCACTGAAGCCAAAGGACAACTAACTGCCTTACTCTCCCTTTGGGACAGGCCTTAGATCTGTGAGCTTTCAGACAGAAATTTTCCTAAAGCAGAGTTTAGGTAATTTTTCTTAATCCTGTTCCTTCTATCTGCTTTATAATGAATTATCATTTTCTCCTAGATTTTGTCATTAGACTCTTGGTTAGTGTCTCTCTCTCTCTCTATATATATATATTTGCCAACTGACTTTTTAAAAAATTTTGTAAAATATATTTAACATAACATCTGCCAATTCAACGTTTTTCACATAAACAATTCAGTGACACCAGTTGTATTCGTGTGGTATATTTTTGTCAATTTCTGTAATTTCAGAATTTGAGAGAAGCTATGAACCAGAAGATTCCTTAAAGATTTTTAGCAGTTTAATATTTTAGAAAAGTAATTCTGACTAGTAGAGAAAAATGAAAAGCAGATTAAATAGTATCAAAGATTCTTACAGCACTTGGAATAGGAATGAAAATGGAACCCATCTGTTTTTATTGTGATTGGTCTCTACTTTGGCGTTGCAGTACTTGCTTGAAGAAGGTGGCTTAACCTATCTGTAAGGATCTGTCATTACCAAGCCTAGTGTTTGTACCAAAGCACAACAACCTTTACTTCAGGAATGCTACTCGTTTCTTCACTTTGACAAGTGGTTAACTTGGGAAGCAGTTGTGTCACTGACCAGAGCTACTTAACAACCATGACTTGGTTACCTCAGCACCACCAGTCCTAGACATCACCAGTTTGCATCTTGGCGGGTAAGTCTAGTCTTAACATTAGCTAACGGTAGATCGGTTTGGTAGTTGCCATGAGTCATAATTGACTTGACAGCAATGGGTTCGTTTGGGGTTTTTTTTGGTCCATGTTTTTTTTTTCCATTTTACTGGTAGAAAAGATAGATTATTATTAAGAAAGGCTAGAATACAGGTAGTTTGACATTAAAAGAAATACGATATAAAGATCAGTGCGGTCAGCCCTTTCACTTTAACACTTGTGTTTATAATTTGTCCTACACCGCTAGCTGGGCTTGCTTACATGTTAGCTTATCATTGTTCCCCAGGGCTTGCTCTGTGTTTGTCTCTTAGCTATGCTGTGAACTCCTTTAGGAAAAGAAGCTGACAGAAGTATTTTACTCGTCTAGAGTGTCTGAGTGCTGTTAGCATTCTTCTGGTAATGGTGATAATGGCTTACCTACATATGTGCGTCACTTTCACGTGCCTTATCTCTTGTGGTGAAAACTGTTAACATGCTCAGCTGCTAACCAAAAGTTTGGCAGTTTGAGTTCCCCCTGGGATGCCTCAAAAGAAAGACCTGGCAATCTACTTTCGAAAAATTAGCCATTGAAAACCTACAGAGCACAGTTCTACTCTGACAAACGTGAGATCGCCATGTGTCAGAAGCAACTAGTTGTTTTTTATCTCGTGTGTACCATATTTGTTGTATGTTGGAGTCATTCTCCTCATTATGCAAAAGCGGGTATGTGACAAAAACCATAAAAACCAAACCCATTGCCATGAAGTCAATTCCAACTCGCAGCGACCCTATAGGACAGAGCACAACTGTCCCATAGGGTTTCCAAGGCTGTGAATCTTTATGGAAGCAGACTGTCACCTGTCACATCTTTGTACCTTGGAGCAGCTGGTGGGTTCAAACTGCTGACCTTTCAGTTTACCAGCTGAACACTTAACCACTGCGCCACCAGGGCTCATGGATATGTGACAAAGGAAGGTTAATTGGCTTGACCATTTTCTTGTGGTTGGTTAGTGAGAGAGCTGATATATATATGTGTGTGTATATGTATGTATATTTTTTTCCATTGCTCATTCTTTCTACCCTGAATATCCTTTGTTTTATTGAGGAGAACTGGACTTTGGAGTCTTACATAATTTGGGTCCGAATTTTGCTCTGTCGCCTGTTAGCTGTATGACCATAAGCAAGTTAACCTCTCTGAACTTCAGTTTCCTCATCTATAAATGGAGATGATAAAACTTCACAGGATTGTCTTGAGGGTTAATTAAGAATACACATAGATAGTTTGGGCACACAGGTGTTAAATAAATTTTAATCATTTTCCCACTGGATAAGTCAGAAGAAAAACAAGACTTGAAAGTGGTAGGACTAATTTTGGAGCCCTGGTGTCGCAATGGTTAACAGCTTGGCCTGCTAACCAAAACGGCAGCAGTTCAGATCCACCAGTCACTCCTTGGAAACCTTAATGGGGCAATTCTACTCTCCTGAAGGGTTGCTATGATTCGGAATCAACTTGAAGGCAATAGGTTTGGGGTTTTTTTGTTTTGTTTTGCTTTAGGAGCATTTTGGCCATAATTTTGTTTTGCTCATTTAGCTCAAAAAAGCTATCTTTGTTAAATTTTGTATTAACCCCTAAACTTCATTTTGTTTTAATTTTTTTTATTCTTTTAATCAGTTTATTTTTGGTTATGCGGTTGTGCTTATTCTTTAAAAATACCATCTAAACCCAAAAAGTACTTCCGTGTGATTATCGTTATTATATGCCGTCAAGTCGGTTCTGACTCATAGCGACCCTGTGTACAACAGAATGAAGCGCTGGTCTGTGCCATCCTCACAGTTCTTAGGCTTGAGCCCATTGTTGCAGCCACTGTGTCAGTCCATCTTGTTGAGGGTGTTCCTCCTTTTCGCTGAGCCTGTGCTTTGCCAAGCATTATGTCCTTCTCCAGGGACTGGTCCCAGCTGATAACACATCCAAAGTATGTGAGAGATAGTCTCACCATCCTTGCTTCTAATGAGTGTTCTGGCTGTACTTCTTCCAAGACAGATTTGTTTGTTGTTCTGACAGTCCATGCTATACTCAGCATTCTTCGTCAGCATCATAATCCAAAGGCATCAATTCTTCAGTCATCTTTATTCATTGTCCAGCTTCTGCATACACATGAGGCCGCCAGTCGTGGCTTGGGTCAGGCACCTTAGCCCTTAAAGTGATAATCTTTGCTTTTTAACACTTTAAAGAGATCTTTTGCACCAGATTTACCTAATGCAATGCGTTGTTTGATGTGCATCGATTGTGGATCCAAGTAAATGAAATCCTTGAAAACCTCAGTTGTTTCTTTGTTTATCATGATGTTCCTTATTGGTCTAGTTGTGAGGACTTTTGTTTTCTTTATGTGGAGGTGTAATCCATACTGAAGTCTTTGTCTTTAATCTTCATCAGTAAGTGCTTCAAGTCCTCTTCTCTGTTCAGCAGGCAAAGTTGTGTTATCTGCATATCGCAGGTTGTTAATGAGTCTTCCTCCAATCCTGATGCCCTGTTCTTCTTCATATAGTCCAGCTTCTTGGATTATGTGCTGGGCATACAGATTCAATAAATATGGTGAAAGGATACACAACCCTGACGCACACATTTTCTGACCTTAAACCACACTGTATCCCCTTAAACCACACTGTATCCCCTTGTTCTGTTCGAATGACTATTTCTTGGTGTAAGTACAGGCTCCTCATGAGCAACTGAGCGTTTTGGGATTCCCATCCTTCACAGTGTTATCCATAATTTGTTATGGTCTATACAGTTGAATGCCTTTACGTAGTCAATAAAGCACAGGTAAACATGTTTCTGGTATTCTCTGCTTTCAGCCAAGATCCACCTGACATCAGCAGTGACAGCCCTTGTTCCGTGTGCTTTTCTATCTGGCTTGAATTTCTGGCGGTTCCCTGTCAAAGTACTGCTGCAATAGCTTTTCAATGATCTTCAGCAAAATTTTACACGTGTGTGATATTAATGGTATATTTGATATATATATATGTACTAATGATAGTATGTCATATATTAATGGTATATTTCTAAGGTAGATATTTTAAAAGATACTTTCTTACTAGAATTATTTGTGACTCCAGGCAGAATCCCTCATACCTTCCTGTCATACCTGGGTAGCATTTACTCTCATTCTCTCTCTACCTTATTTGAGATGAGATAGTCAGGAAGAGTGAAGCTTTTGAGAATTTTAAGCAGAACTAGACCTGATGGACATACTAATTTAAATTTTCCATCACTGCTACAGCACGCTTCTGTGACACTTTAGAAAAGCAGGCTAATATAGGACTTTGGGAGTGGCTTCGGTTCTGAGTTAGTAGGGTGTCCAGGGGATGTAGTCTCAGGAGTCCCTCCAGTCTCAGTCAGACCAGTAAGTCTGGCCTTTTTTGTGAATTTGAATTTTGTTCTATATTTTTCTCCCACTCTGTCAGGGACCCTCTATTATGATTCCTGTCAGAGTGGTCGGTGGTGGTAGCTAGGCACCATCTAGCTCTTCTGGGCACAGGCCGGTGGTGGCAATGGTTTATGTGGTCCATTAATCCTTTGGACTAATATTTTCCTTGTGTCTTTGGTTTTCTTCATTCTCCTTTGCTCCGATGTTATGGGACCAATAGATGTGTCTTAGATGGCTGCTCAAAAGCTTATAAGAACCCAGAGACTACTCACCAAAGTAGGATGTAGAACATTTTCTTCACAAACTATGTTATACCAGTTGCCTAGTTGTCCCCTGAGACCATGGTCCTCAGCCCTAGTTACTTGGTCCCTTAAGGTGTTTGGATATGTCAAGGAAGCTTCTATGACTGTGCCCTCTTTGTGTATTCTATTATGTATGTGGAAAGCATTTTTTATTAACAGATTTACATGGTATGTAGGCACTCAATAAAAGTGACAGTAAAGGCATGCAATAAATGGTGATTTATCTGCATTTTGAAGGAATTATGTCTCTTGTCAAATCCTTCACATACTACTACATATTTTTATTAGTGTTTCAATACATTTTTGAGGTATTAGTCACATGCCATAAAATTCACTCAGTGAATTTTTATAAGTTATCAGGAAGACTGACAAAAAAGTAAAATACAGCAATTCGCCAAACTAGAAAGGTCTCTTGGCCGCTTTGTTTATTGCTTTCCTGTTTGTCTTACACTTTTACCTGTTGGTTGTAAATTGATTTCAGGTGACGTTGGAATAAACTCGTAATAAAGTCGAGACTCAGAACCTCTTAGAAGCCACTTTAGGCTGTGTGTGTGTGTGCTCGTGTATTCACAGAGGAAAGGGGATCGCTTGGTTTCATAGAATACACTCCTTTCACCTGTTAAGCTGCCACCTCTTTCGTGATGTTTTTGCAGCTTTTTAAAAAGTCAGGCAAGTTCCAGTCCACATTTTTTGTCGTCATCCAAAATGTGTGCACACTCCCTGTTTGCAACTTAAAAAACAAGAATAAAACACCAGATAAATTCATTATTCAACTCCTGAATGTCTGCTTTCTGGTGTGGTTTATAGAAAACCTTGTTCAGGTTTGATTGCTTAAAACACTTAGAGTGAGTCATGCAGCACGCATCTATTACCTCTTTCTCTACCAAAACAGGTTCTGTCTAAAAATGCAGCAGTCCGTTTTCAGTGACCAGTGAGCTGTTGATCACTGATGTGGACAGTTAGAAACCACAGGATTTACAAAGTGTCTTCCTGATATTCTTGGTAGACAGGGGAACAGTAGTTGAAATTCTTGGGATGCAAGTAAGAGAAACCCATTTGAGGTGGTTTTAAAAAATTGCAAATGCATTAAAAGATTTTTAAAATGATAGTCATGGAATCCAAAGGCCGAGATGAAGGCAGCAGGGCCTCAGGAAGGGCTGAAAAGGGAACTGGAACGCCTGAGGAGGCGTCCCTCTTTCTCTGATTCACATCAGTACTTAGTAAAATGTAGTTGTTTTCTCTTCCTCAAAGATCGGCTTGTCTCCTCTTCTCAGTCCTGTCGAAGGATTATGGCCCCCACCCCTTCCCCTCCAGTTCTGATGTGAAATGTTTACCTGTGTGGGCAGTTCTTCATTCCTGGAGAAGGGACTCGGCCTCCCGGTGAGAGGTTGCCATTTCTGGAACATTCCCGATGGCAAGGGGTTGGGTTGCTGTGTAAATATAGCTGCCAGGAACCAACTGGGATGAGAGGGCAATCATGGGGGCTGTGGGGAGGTTGGAGTCATTGTGAATAAAAGGGAGGGTTGAGTTCAGGAGATGCTGAGGATAGAAGAAATCACAAGTATTTGTTTCGTAACAGTAAACATTGATTTTGCCCATGTCGTCCTTTATTATATGAGAAGGATGTGGCTGGTTGGGGATTGAGATCAGCTGGCATTTTGTCTACAGTTAGAGAGAGGCAGTAGAGAGAAGGGAGACGTGGGGTGCTTGGCATTGTGAATTAATTAGGAGGCTTGGAACACAGGATGGGCTTAAATGCACAGAACCTATTTGAAATACTCAAGTGGACAAAAGGTTTTTCTGGAATTGCTAAATTTCCTTTCTGTTCACTAGATATAGATCATCTGATATGTAAATAAGTTCTTTCAGAAAAATATTGTTTGGTATGAAAAATATTTTCAGTGGAGCAGTCGTAGCCGTTAACTCCATGGAGCAGGTATCTCTGCATTACTGGCAGGGCATTTGCACTTTGACTGGGAACTTACGTTTAAGATTCCAGTTCAAGGTTTAGGCTTACTCCTTAGCGCCTTTGGCCCAGGGCCCGAGGGAACAAACGGGCAGCTGCAGCAGTATATTTTTAGTGTGCTCACGTATTGTTGAAGGAACGCTGGGGGTCTGACAGTTTTACTCACTGACCCAGAAAAAGTGGAATAAGTTGAAAGAGCTGGGCGTGGTGGAAGAGGTAGAGTGATGACTGGCGCCTTACTGTGAGCGCATTTCACATAACGTTTTGTTCACCTCGGTAAACGCTAGGTATGTCTCACTTTGAAAAACATCCGTTGGCAGTAGTAATTACTTTTCTCAAAACAGAAAAATTATCTTGGGTAGGGCAGTTCTTACAAGCCTGGAGGCAGATATAAGGAGGGAATATGCATAAGCAAACTTGTCCGAAAATACACTGTGATAGTCTTATAAACTGATACAAAAAGCAGGGGCAGGTAAGTATGACAGCTCAAAATATGCAGAAACACGTGAGTAGATATTTGCTGCTGGCTAACAAGAACCCAGATCTGTAAAGCTTGATATTTTTGTTTTTATAATTTATTTTTTGTCATTGAGAATATACACTGTAAAACAGACACTATTGAACAGTGTCAACATGAACAGTTCAGTGACATTGATTACCCTCTTCTGAATTGTTCCTCCCCCATGAACAGAAACTCACAGCCCTCTAACTTTCCTGTCTGATTTTTCAAGCTGCTGTTGTCGGTTTGATCCCAAATAGATAGATCTTAAAAGGGCATAATGGTCAAGGCAGACATTCTTTACTGTTAAAGCTGAAGTATTTTCTGGTTTTAAGAAGCCTTCAGGGGATATCTTTGCTTTAAGGTTTAAAGGTTATCTCAGGACAGTAGTTTTTGGGGATTCAGCCAGCCTCCATCGCTCCGGAAATGCTGGATTCCATGAAAATGTGAAATCTTATTCTGCACTTTGCCCCTTTTGATCAGGATTCTTCTATAGAATCTTTGATCCGAGTGCTCAGTAATGGTAGCTGGGCACCATCGACTTCTCCGGGTCTGTGGTGGAGGCAGTTTTCCACGCACTCCATCTCTTCCTCCTCTTCCTGACTCTGCTTCTTCCTCGGTTGCGCCAGGTGAGTAGAGTCCAGTTGCTGTGCCTTGGATGGTGGCCCCCTGGAAGTCTTTAAGACCCCAGGCGCTATGCGGTGAACTAGGACCCAGAACAGAAGCACTGAACACAATATTGGGCCAGTTAACTGGGATGTCCTCTGAAACCATAACCCTGAGCCTCCAACTAAGGAGCCAGATCCCAGGAGGTATTCGGTTGTGCGTAAGCAGCCTCAGCAGCTGCTCTTTGTTGTTGTTGTTGTCGTCATTGTTGTAAATATATCTGTCAGACAGCTTTTACCAATTCACTTTTTCACATGTGGATAACTTACTGACAGCAGTTATGTTAATCAGCTGTGCAACCCTACCCTTAACGAGATTTTCCCATCTCAGCCTCACGTCTTCAGGCTCTGTCCACGTTGTGGCGTGTATCAAGACCTCATCTCACCGGCTGAGTAGCAGTCCACTGTGGAGCTGCCACGTTTGTTTATTCGTCCGACGGTGGGCATTTGGCTTTGTCCACCTCTCGGCTATTGTGAATAGCGTTGCGGTGAACATTGGTGTACGTGTATCTGTTTGAATCTCTGCTTTCAAGTCCTTTGGGTGTATACCTAGGAGTGGAATTGCTGGATCATGCGGTAGTTCTGTTTTTATTTTTCTGAGGAACCACAAAGCTTACTTTTTTAATGGAAGTATTTATGGGGTGTGGGGGGAGTGTAACTTAATGTGAAAAATTTCAAACTTGTACAAAACCTCGCCGTACCCATCATCCAGCTAGTCGTTAATTTGTGACTGATCTTGAGAAACATTTATTTTTAATCTTGGTAATAATTTTTAGGCTTTGGGTAACTGCAAAATAAATTTTGGTGTGTGCTACACCACTTAATGGAAACACTTATCTTTCCGCAGCGTCTCCTGAGGTTATAGGCGGGTGTTCGAGGAGTACATGCGGGTTATTAGCCAGCGGTACCCAGACATCCGCATTGAAGGAGAGAATTACCTCCCCCAGCCAATATATAGGTAAGTGCATTTCACTAACTGGAAAAGAAATTACTTGACTTTATAAATTGTGAATTGGTTGAATTAACTTTCTTTGGTTTGTGTAATTTCTTTATTGGTTATATTAATATACAGAGTTAATTTGACCCGAATATAGATGGCTTCTTGTGTAAGAACGGAAAGAGGAGGAGGGTCATTTCAAAGATGCCAGTCCTTCTAAAGATGTGTTTTCTTTTGTACTTTTTATTGTGGAAATAAGCCAAGAACTCCCAAATCCTTATGGAAAGTCAGTGGTATTAAATACTGTACTTTATTAAAATACTAGTATTTTAAAAGGTCCTGTGTAAGTTTGAGTTAACTTTTTTTTATCGATTTAAAAGATATTAAACACTTTTTTTTTTTTTTAACTGCAAATAAACTTTGGCTACCAGCTTCTTCTCAATTGTAATTAGTAACTTTCAGATTTGGTGTCTAGAAATATCTGTACACATGTATTTGCCTGTAACCTTGAAGTAGAGGAGAAATTGTGACTTCTGATGCATCTTTTCTTTTTTGATAGACACATAGCATCTTTCCTGTCAGTCTTCAAACTAGTATTAATAGGCCTAATAATTGTTGGCAAGGATCCTTTTGCTTTCTTTGGCATGCAAGCTCCTAGCATCTGGCAGTGGGGCCAAGAAAATAAGGTATGTCGCTTAATCACTTTGCTGGCTGGAGATGTTCAGGTTGTCAATGAGAATGTTCTAATGTATTTGCATTTTGAGTGGCTGTACTGATTCACCTGTTCACTTGTGTTAATTTAACTTAAACCGCTTTTTGTCTCTGGGCAAGCTACTTAACCTCCTTGGGTCTCAGTCTCCTTATCTGTATATTAAGAATGATTAGGTTTTACATTTATTATTTTTGGGTGGAGAGGGCAGGGAGGTAGTACTGTTAGTAGAATCTGGGCACAAAATAATTTAATGCTGAATTTCGGTTATACAACTTAGATTCAGGTCATATCCAGCAAAACATATACACATAGAAGGGGCCCTTTTTCCTGATTAACATGGGCGTGTTCATATTTAAAAAGGGGGTTTCCACTAATTTGTTCTTGCCAAAACTACTCTCTTAAAAAAAAATTGTCATGTAGACCTGTTTGTCAAATTGCCTGCAGGATTTTGTGCTATCTTTTATTTGTAGGTTCTTGCTGCAGTATATGTTCTGTTTAGATCTCTCTTAGGTTCATCTGTCTTACTTAAAATCATCTTTTCTGGAGGGCGTATCTTTCTGCTATCAGAAGTGAAGCTAATTTCATTTCTTTTTTGGACAAGAATGCTTAGGTTTCCTTCTGTGAAGTATTTTTATTTTGGGGTCCTCCATCTGGACTGCACTTTAGTTCTAGGCTGAGACTACCTTTAGCAGAATCCTACATAACTTTTCTTTTTTCTTTGGGAACCACTTATTTCTAACAACAGGTAAGGCTACTTAGCAAACCTCCGCAAGTGCTACCTCTAATTGAAGTGTGTCCCTGCCCTGTTACTAATGAAATGCTGATGTGCAAAAGGTTAAGGATTAGCAGTAGAACACTTACTGATACTGTTTCATGCTGTGTTTATGAATTCTGTTGACTCCAAGTTCTCTTTAGTGCATTTTACTTTTGTAGCCATACATTCCGTTATTGATCTCATATATAATGGGAATGTACTTTGAAAGTTGTAGCTTTTATGACAGCTTCCTGTGTTTGACAGATTGCCTTAAAGAATCGATGTAAATATACTGAAGAACCTTGTCGATTGTTCTGCAAGAAATGCTGGGGTAGCCACTGTGAATCAAAATGCACCTACCTCAGGCGGGGCAGGGAGAAAGCTCTCATCTACTGTGGGCATTTTGGTTTCTTTTTCTGAAACAGTTTTAGCTGTGGATTGGCATCCCTGCTGCATCCTGCGTTAATCTGGTGATTTTGTTAAAGTAAAACCTTCCTGTCCAACAGAGAGCTTCTAGTTTCTTTTGGGAAGGTATAGATTTGCTTTCAAAAGGTAGATAAATGAACCTTAATTTGCCACTGCTTTCTATCCTACTTTTTTTTCTTAATATGACTTAAAATAAGTTACTTGGAACGTGGATAGATTGTATTGACTATTAAAATAAGCTTAGTAGCAATGAGATGTTCACATAGAATTGCTTATCATTGCATCACTAGTCTCTTGTGAATTCCTACATTATAAAAATGGTAAAATCCGTCTTTCTAAAGTAGATTTAAAAAGACCATTTGCCAAATAAAATATGAGATTTTGTATTAAAAAGATTGCTGTGTCTCAAATTGTCTCGTTTTGACTTCAGTGTGACTTTGCCTGTCGTGCTAAACTGTATTTTCCCTCAGGTCTATGCGTGCATGATGGTTTTCTTCTTGAGCAACATGATTGAGAACCAGTGTATGTCAACGGGTGCATTTGAGATAACCTTGAATGGTGGGTTCTGAATAATTTGCATTTTGTGATAAATTTAAAATGATGTATAATTAGCATTAGGCTTTCCTTTTTTTTGTAATGAGGGAAACTTTAATGTTCAATAAAAGTATATTTGAAAGAAACTTGAAACTTCAGGGTATAGAATAATTTATGAAATTTCAATATATTCTGTCTTTACCTCTACTTGAACTTCGTATTTTGGAATTCTTTGGAGAGTTGGCCTTCATATGCTGAATTCTCTCTATATACAGCCCTTCCCTACGCCTGTGGTTTATAATAATAGCTGTATGATGACAAGTCCTGAATGTATAGCTCTGGTCTGTACCAGGCCTGTCTTCTAGGCCATACCCAGGAGTCTGAAAGTACAACCCGGCCCCAAAGTTAACTCTTGATCACCTCTGCTTCCTGCAAGTCCTATTCACCCCAGCTTGCTCTTCCATCGGCATTTCTGAGTTAATGACACCATCATCTGTCCACCCAGTTGGCCGGGTCAGAAACCTGGGGGAACAGCTCCATCTCCCTTTCTCCCCATGTCTGATGGACTACTGAGTCTTATCAGTTCTGCATCCTAAATTTCTCAGACATCTGCTTCTGTTCATCTTTACTGCCACCACCCTAGTCCAGGCCACAATTATCTTGTTCCGCTCCAATCCATTCTCTAAACCAGGAGCTGGCAAGTATGGCCCATGAACTAAGAATTGTTTTTATGTTTTTTAATGGTTGAAAAAAAATAGGAGAATATTTTCTGATGCATGACGGTCATATAAAATTCAAATTTCAGTGTCTGTGAATTAAGTTTTCAATTTCGTGAATGAAAAGTTTGTGGAAATATGTTTTCTTTCTGGTTATGTAAGTATTTATCTGATATCTTTGATCTTACATCCTGTGTAATACCCTTGAGTGGTGGTGACGGAGACCGTATATCATCCAGAGCCGGACACATTTGTTGCCTGGCCCTTCATAGCTCGTCAGCCCCGACCCCATCCCTGCCCACCTCTCTCCAGCCTCCTTTCTGCCTTTCCTCTCCTGCTGCCCTGACAAGCTCCCTGAATGTGACAAGCTCCTTCCAAATCTTTTCTCTTCCCTCTGCCTCAAAGGTTTTCTGGGTTTCTGTTCCCATGACCCCCATTCTATCTTGGTGACTTTGTCTTTTAGCTCTCCATTTAAATGGCATTACTTCTCTGGCCAGTCAGTGTGGGAGGCGTGCATTGTACATGCCCCTCGTAGCACTGTAGCACCTTCTAGTTTTAGTTCTTAGCACTTGGCAGAATGGTCATTTTATAGTTATTTGTGTACTTCTGTTTCCCCTGCTAGAATGTAAATCCGTAAGGGCGAGGAAATTACCTCTTTTGCTTACGTTTGTATCCTCAGTGTGTACATAGACACTCTATAAGTATTTGTGAAATGAATGTCCATTACAGACTCTTAATATTTTCTTTGTGATGCGGGTTGTGCCGTTTATTTTTATAGATGTCCCCGTGTGGTCTAAGCTGGAATCTGGTCACCTTCCATCCATGCAACAGCTTGTTCAAATTCTTGACAATGAAATGAAGCTTAATGTGCATATGGATTCTATCCCACACCATCGATCATAGCCCCACCTTTCAGCACTGGAAACTCTTTTGTAAGTACTTTAAAAATACAATTACTCTGTATAGGTTTCATTTCATTCTCATCACTAATCAGCAAGTTACTAGAAATTACATGACTTTCCAGCTTAAGATTTCACAGATGTATGTTTTCTTCATTAAAATTTATTAGCAAATCAAGAGAGTTTGGACCTGTCAAAATTAAGTAAGGTTGTCTGTATAATTTTATCTTCAAAGCTTAATAATTCAAAGCTTTAACACCTTTTCCTTGGCTGTGAACTCAAAATGGGCAGAGTTGATATGTTGTGTTAGAGTATGCATGGACATATATCCTCTCCTCAGTCTGGAATAATTAGCTCCTAAGAGTACACACATTCTTTGTGCAAATTCAGGATAAAATGTGTGTGACCATGGAGAGGTCTTGACTTTTGCTTAGCAGTGATGTTCTCAGTTCTTTTGCGGTTAACGAATTCACTTTCTGAAGGAAAGAGGAGTGATTTTTAAATAAAACGTTCCTTTTCTGTGTCTCTTTCAGACATTAAGGGATTTTTTCAAGAGCAGCGTGACTGACATTATGAAGGCCTGTACTGAAGACAGCGAGCTGTTAGTACAGACCAGATGCTTTTTTGGCAGGCGCGTTGTACCTCTTGGAAAACCTCAGTGCAAGACGGTTTGTCAGTGCTGGCACATCTTGGAGTTCTGCACGTCCGTGGAGTGCAATAATACTGTACAGCTTCCTTTTTTATTTTAATTCAGCCAGTTCATAGTTTAAAAAGTAAACATTACTACTCGTAACTTTTTCTTTTGGTCGTATTTGAAAAAGTAGGAAATTGAGTTATTGTTTGATTTTTTTCCCCCCCAAAGATGTCTGTTAAATCTGTTGTGATTTTGTATGAATTTTTCCTTTTTGTAGTTTAAACTAGATCTCTTTGGGGATAGAGCTGTAGTTCCCAAATACTTTATAAGAGCTTTATCAGACATCTCTAATTTGGTCGTGTCCAATCTATAAAGATTTCAAAATACTGCAGATCGTGAACAGTGCATTATACAAGATTACGGAGGGAAATCCTATATCCAGAGTACTCTATCAGTTTGTGTGTATGTGTGTATGTGTGATTACCAGAGAACTACTAAAAGACCAATTGCTTTTTAAACCTTATTGTGTAGTTCAAGTGTCTTGCCTTGACCAGTCTAATGAGTTGATTAACTGGGCCTTTATACTTAACTAAATAAAAAACCAAGCAGATACAAGTTAAATAAAAAGTTTCAATTTGTTGTGCAGTGTGTACCTGTTAGCACTGTATTTGTCTGCCTCCGTTTTTGCTTTTGACTGAACGGGTTAACTTGATAAGGGATACATGTTCCGTTCACACACAAATCAGAGGTTCGTGTGCTGGTTTTGAGGTAATTAAACCTTAACCTCACTAAGGAGAGTTTAGTGGAACTTCTACAACTTGGATATTTGGTGAATGGTGAGCACTTGACCAATAATTTAATTTGTCTAACATACCAGAATTTTATTGTATTTTAGGAGCAATTTTGAAGATTTTTTACTCAGTGAATTTAATGTTTTTTCAGAGTTTTTAAAACTTAAATTGATGAAGACTAAGACTAATTCAGCAGAATAGGATCATAATGTAGAAAAATACAATGAGTCATAATAGCATTCATGACATACCCTGGCATCCGCAGAGGAGGAGTAGAAGTGGTGGAGCCAAAAGTAAGCATAGATTTGTTAGTGGAAGTGAAGCGGGTTGTAAACAAGGTAGGAGTAATTCAGCACTCAGGCCACCTCACACCTAGCACAGAGCTGCTTACTTCGTTTGTCACTGAGTGTGAATGAATGTCAGGTGGCAGTCCTGATTGTGACAGCCTCAAGGTGAAACAGACCTTAACCTCTAGCTGACAAAAAGTTGGTCTAATAATTCACTGCAGAAAACTCATTAAATAGATTTTTAACCCAAGTTCTTTATATACTGGCAAGAGTCAATACAGTTGAAGCTGAAAGTTTCTTAGAGATTGTTCTCCAGTGTAATAATATTTTATTATCTTTGATTAATTGTCTGTCAGCTGAGGCATTCCACTAAGTGACACAGTTAATTTTATGGCATTTAGATGTTCAAAACTAGGACGTTGGCTATTCCCATGTACATAGCCCCCCGAACAGGTCAACCATGAAGAACTTTACGCTTGAAGGCTAACTTTGTCTGGGTTCCCTTCTGGTTGAATAGCTTATTTTTTACAGACTAGTTTTGAGGGGCTGACCCACTGATAAAACACACTTACTTTGTTGACACCTATGCTTGGCTGTATTACAGAATCTAGTAAAAAAATGCACGGAAAGCAGGCATGTAAAAAGGCAGGAGAATAGAAGGAAAGAGAGAAGGAAAGACAATATTTAGAACATAGTTTTATTATATTCTTAACATTTCAAAACGTACTGTTTGTAATTTGCTCTGGCTAATTTATAAATATTTATATACTATACTAGAAGACCATAGAATACGATAGCAGTTTGGCTAATTTTGGAGTTTTTATTGCCATTGTAGCTAACAAATTATTAGAATAATGAAAAATGTTGGCAAAATATGGCTTTATACCTCAGTATGCAAGATGTGCAAGACAACGATGCTTTCAGAATATGAGCACATCTGTAGCGTTAACACTCAGGATGGCAGCAGCCGATCTACCCTTACAGCTATCAGACTGCAACAGGGTTTCAGTGATGATGCCATCTTACTCTGAATGTTAGTTTGGGACCTTGACTGGCTGGCAAACATTTTATCATTTTATAATTTAAAATTATTCAGATTTTAAAAGATAGTCCATAGGATTTTTAAAATATGATTTGATATTTAATATTAATGCTTTAAAAAATCTCTTGAGCAAAATACAAGAGGAATTGTAACGGTTGGCGACTTGCCTTGGTAGCATGGTGAAAGTAAACTCTTATTAAGCTCAGGTGAAAGAAATTCCTACTTTGTGGAATTAAGCCTACACTAGCATGCTTTACGTGGTAACCTTAGTTAGTTTCTGCAGGATAGGCATTGTAAAAGTTCTCATCAAATACTGCATTTACCTTCTGATGGCTTCTTAACACCAACCAATGCCAGCCCTTCAGTCTGGTGCTCTTGGACCTTAAAATACTTCTCAGGCCTTATTGTCTGCATATGCTTTAGTGTTGCCAAACTGTCCATAGTTCCGTGACAATCTGTACTTTCTGGAGTCAAGCAGAGAGAAGCAGCTTACATCACTCTGCAACTTCACGTCCAACCTTCAGAATCCTGAGAAATTCTCACTAACATCCCCAAATCTGGAGACAAATAAAACGAGTGCTTCCCCTCTATTGACTGCTATAGACCATTTAATGAAGTCTCAGAAGAGAGAGCAAAGTCAGATGTTTCATAATCTGGCTGAGCCTTTCCCTTCGTGGTCCCTGGCTTTTCCCTAGGTTCAGAAAAAGTGGGTAGAAATGAACAGACCCAGCTCAAATGGAGGAGCTCATCTTCTATGTCTTAATCTGCTTTATCAGGTAATGGAATATATTGGTTATCCTTTCTTACTGGTGTATTGGGTTAATGTTGGCCTCAGAGACAGGGCTTTGAACTGGTTCGGTTATGGCCGATGTAACAAAACTGGAGCAGACTCGAATTTTTACAATTTGGGCGATCTGGAATGGGAAAAATTACAGGTTGAAGCCCTGGAATGAGAGTCTTGGAAGAGCCATAGTGACCCTTTCAGGAGCCCACTCCGTGAGATTAGACTATTGCCAGACCTGTGGAGAGTGACACACATTCAGCGCAGCATGGTCAGCTGCCATCTGAGTTGGGGCACCGCTGTTTCTGACTGCTGAGAATCCAAAAGGGCAAGGGATTTGGTTGCTATGCAATGCATACGCTGTCTTTCCTTTCTAATAGAGAAATTAAGTTTCTAACAGGGCTTTGAACCGTAATTTTTCCTGTTCCGGTTTCCGTTCCAGTTCACCCAAATTCTAAACACTTTGGTCTGTTCTGGTGTCGCTTCCTTAGCCATGAATGAACCGGGCAGAACCAGCTTGAAGCCCTGCTCAGAAATTCAGATGGGGTTATTAGAACTCTTTCCATCTGTGTATGCCTCATTTTCTCCATGAGCCTCCACCATAATTGGGGAGAAGAGTGGGGGTGGTGAGGAAGGAAGGAGAGCATGACTACAGATTGCTCAGGCTTCCATCATCCCAGATTGCAACCCCAGGATAAAGAGTCCTTTTCTTCCCCAATACCCATACATAAAGTGCCAGAAAAATACTCTGTTCCACCTTGGGCCACATTCCTATATTTGGGCCAATTACTGAAGCCAAGAAGGTGGAGAATTATGGTTTAGGTTTAATTGACGTTCCTCAGTGGGTCCTCACTGGTAACCCACCTGAACTTCGTGCAATAGGAAAGGTGTGGTGTCTTCATCAGAAGCCATGTTGTTGTTGTTAGGTGCCGTCGAGCCAGTTCCAACTCATAGCAACCCTGTGCACAGCAGAACGAAACACTGCCCGGTCCTGCGCCATCCTTAAAATCGTTGCTATGCTTGAGCTCATTGTTGCAGCCACTGTGTCAACCCACCTCGTTGAGGGTCTTCCTCTTTTCCGCTGACCCTGTACTCTGCCAGGCATGATGTCCTTCTCCAGGGACTGATCCCTCCCGACAACATGTCCAGAGTATGTAAGACGCAGTCTCACCATCCTTGCCTCTGAGGAGCATTCTGGCTGCACTTCTTCCAAGACAGATTTGTTCGTCCTTTTGGCAGTCCATGGTATATTCAATATTCTTTGCTAACACCACCATTCAAAGGCATCAGTTCTTCGGTCTTCCTTATTCATTGTCCAGCTTTCACATGCATATGATGTGAATGAAAATACCATGGCTCGGGTCAGGCGCACCTTAGTCTTCAGGGTGACATCTTTGCTCTTCAACACTTTGAAGAGGTCCTTTGCAGCAGATTTGCCCAATGCGATGCGTCTTTTGATTTCTTGACTGCCGCTTCCCTGGCTGTAGATTGTAGATTCACATAAAATGAAATCCTTGACAACTTCAATCTTTTCTCCATTTATCATGATGCTGCTCATTGATCCAGTTGTGAGGATTTTTGTTTTCTTTATGTTGAGGTGCAATCCATACTGAAGGCTGTGGTCTTTGATCTTCATTAGTAAGTGCTTCAAGTCCTTTTTACTTTCAGCAAGCAAGGTTGTGTCATCTGCATAATGCAGGTTGTTAATGAGTCTTCCTTCAATCCTGATGCCCTGTTCTTGTTCATATAGTCCAGCTTCTCGGATTATTTGTTCAGCATATAGATTAAATAGGTATGGTGAAAGGATACAACCTTGGCGCACACCTTTCCTGACTTTAAACCAATCAGTATCCCCTCTTTCTGTCCAAACAACTGCCTCTTGATCTATATAAAGGTTCCTCATGAGCACAATTAAATGTTCTGGAATTCCCATTCTTCGCAGTGTTATCCATAGTTTGTTATGATCCACAGAGTCGAATGACTTTGCATAGTCACTAAAACACAGGTGAACATCCTTCTGGTATTCTCTGCTTTCAGCCAGGATCCATCTGACATCAGCCATGATATCCCTGGTTCCATGTCCTCTTCTGAGACCGGCCTGAATTTCTGTCAGTTCCCTGTGGATACACTGCTGCAGCCGTTTTTGAATATCTTCAGCAAAATTTTGCTTGGGTGTGATATTAATGATATTGTTCTCTAATTTCCACATTCAGTTGGATCACCTTTCTTGGGAATAGGCATAAATATGGATCTCTTCCAGTCAGTTGGCCAGGAAGCTGTCTTCCATATTTCTTGGCATAGACGAGTGAGTACCTCCAGCGCTGCATCTGTTTGTTGAAACATCTCAATTGATATTCCATCAATTCCTGGAGCCTTGTTTTTCACCAGTGCCTTCAGAGCAGCTGGGACTTCTTTCTTCAGGACCATCGGTTCCTGATCATACGCCACCTCTTGAAGTGGTTGAATATCGTCTAATTCTTTTTGGTATAATGACTGTGTATTCTTTCCACCTTTTTTTGATTCTTCCTGCGTCGTTCAGTATTTTCTCCATGGAGCCGTGTTAGGTAGATGAAAAATAACAAAAACCCAGGTGCCCTTGAGTTGATTCCAACTGATGGCAACCAATGACACCACAAGGGTTGGCTTCACTCCCCTCCCCTGCCCAGGGTGGGTGGGGCTGGCCACCAAACCCCCTCCCCAGTGGGTGGAGGGCTCTGCCCAGCCTCGGCCCCCCCCCCCCGCAACTCCCTATGGAGGTGCACTCCATAGGGCATTCAAGGCTGTGACCTTTATGGAAGCAAATGGCCAGTTCTCTCTTTCAAGGCTCCCCTGTGTAGGTTTGAGCTGCCAACTTTTTGATTAGACCACCAACTTTTTGGCACTTAATCATTCGTGCCACTCAGGACTGCTGGGTGAACAATGTGAAGGACAACATGGCTCTGGGGACGCCATAGGCTGGGTTCTCTAGAGGAGCAAAGCCAGTGAAGCATGTATGCAGAAATTTATTTCAAGGAAATCGCTTGTGCGGTTGTGGAGGCTAGCAAGTTCCAAGTCCACACAGGTCAGACATCAGCTTGGATGCTTCTAACTCATGTGGTTGCAGAGGCTGACAAACCCAGTGGGCAGGTCAGATGGCAGGCTGCTAGCTTGTGGCTGCAGGAGTTGGGAATCCCAAAATCTGCAGATCAGATGACAGGCTGCTGGTTCAGGTCCCAAGAGCCGGAGGCCAGAGGATGGCAAGTTGGATGCAGGATCCAGAGAGGACGAGCTTTGCCCGAAGAACATGTGTAGATACTGGAGGCAGGCCACACCCCAAAGGAAACTCCCCTTTCAAGTGTTCGGCTGCTGCCATCAGATCACAAGATGATTATATAACACCTGCCAAGCCACTGGGAATCATGGACTAGCCCAGTTGACACAACCGTAACCATCACGAAGGGGAAATACTATGTCTGTACTTTCTAAAAGCATATACGTTAGCATACCAGTTTGCTTGCTATACCAAAGCCCAAAGTAGCAGTTGCATAGACGGGATTGCAGTATAAAGCTGACGCAGCGGTTTTAATGTTGGGAACCCAAGCTTGTCCTTGTTTTTCTGCTGTTTTCAACTTGCAGCTCCATCTGTGGTCTAAGATGGCTGCTTTATTTCCCAGCCGTCAGGTCTACATCGCAGTCAGCAGAAACGGGAGAAAGAAGCAGAGGGAAGGCTCCTTTGCTTTCGGGGTTTTTTGTTGTTGTTGTGTTTTAGGTAAAAGTTTACACAGCAAATTAGGTCTGTGATGTTGGTTACGATTTTCGCAATGTGTCAGCATTTTCATTATTTCCAATCTGTTCTGTTTCCATTTATCTAGCTACCCTGCCCTTTCTTGCCGTCTCATCTTTCCTTTTGGGTAAATGTTGACCGTTTGCTCTCATGTAGTTGATTGTTTAAGGGAGCACGTTCCTCCTGGGTGATACTGTTTATTTCATAGGCCGATCTATTATTTGGCTGAAAGGAAATCTCCAGAGCAGCTCCAGTTCCAAGTTAAAAGGGTATCTTAGGACAGTAGCCTTGGAGGTTCCTCTGGCCTCTGTCGGTGCAGTAAGTCTTAGCAAATTTGAGTTTTGTTCTACATTTTTCTCCCATTCTATCCAGGACCTTCTGCTCCTTTGCTTTTAAGGACTTGAAAGTTTGTTACATTACTTCCATTTATACCCTGTTGATCAGAATGTAGTCTCATGGCTAAATGTAAGGAAAACTGGAACATGTCTGGTTGGGTAACCACAGGGCAAGCCCAAAATTTTCTTTTTTACTTTGTTATCCCTCTAGCAGTCCGTAATGGTACAGACCCCTCTAGCAGTCCGTAATGGTACAGACCCATATACTGAAATCTTACCTTAAATTTTTGAGGATTTATGTGATGAGATTAAGCAATAAATTTAAAGAAAATTAGTATTTATGATGTTTTACAAACAATTTATAAAGGAAAATTTGATGTAGCCATATGCTTACTGGTGAATTTTGTATTCCATGAGTATTGCTGTATTTTTAATTAGCTAAGGGAAAAAAAAAAAAATGCTTATCCCTGGCAATTAACACACAGGCAGAAAATCATGACTCGACAGTGGGTTTTTGGCGAGCACATGGGCACAATTAGGGTTGACACCGGCAAGTGAATAACTTGAATATTTTACATTTACTCTGAAGGTTTTCTCTTGTCATGGTAGATATATTTATTTTTTTCTTTAACACTCAAGTTTTAGAAAACTTTTCCCATATGCTATGTTGTTAGCTGCTGTTGGGTTGACCCCTGACTCATGGCAACCCCACGCACAACAGAACAAAAACTGCCCGTTTCTGCGCCATCCCCATGATCTGTTGGGTATTGGACTGGTTTTTGGAAGTAGATTGCCAGGCCTTTCTTCCTAGTCTGTCTTGGCCTTGCAGCATCCTAGCAACACACAAGCATCCACTGGCAGATGGGAGGTGGCCGCACATGAGGTGCCTTGGCTGGGAATCGAACCTGGGTCTTTGCGTGGAAGGCAGGAATTCTAGCAGTGAACCAGCAGTGCCTCATCCTATGTGCTATAAAACCAGAATTGGAATCAACTTGACGGCAGCTTTATGTATGTCAGAGTAAAACGGTGCTCCAAAGGGTTTTCAGTGCTTGGTTTTTGTAGATCACTAGGCCGTTTTCCCTAGGCCTAGTCTGGAATCTGTTTAGCGTCGTAACCACAAGCAGTACATCACTGACAGACAGCTGATGGCTGTGCGTGAGGTGTATTGGCCAGGAATTGAACCCAGGTCTCCCGCATGGAAGGTGAGAATTCTACCACTGAACCACCACTACCCCCCATATGCTGTATCACCACCCAAGTTGGCAAGGGTCTAAATTCATATTTACGTTTGGCTAGACATATACCAAAACCAAACCCGTTGCCATCAAGTCGATTCCTACTTATAACGACCTTGTAGGACAGGGCAGAGCTGCCCCATGGGGTTTCCAAGGCTGTAAATCTTCATGGAAGCAGACTGCCACTTCTTCCTGCCTCGGCGCGGCTGGTGGGCTCAAACCACTGACGTTTCAGTTAGCAGCTGAGTGCTTAACTGCTGCGCCATCAGGGCTCCTGGTTAGACATAAACTCAGTTGCAGTCCTTGTCTGTTGTAGGCTACTTTGTTCTCTTGAATGTCTTCCTCGCCCCTTCATTGTTTACATTTCTTTGCATTCTTTCTCACTTGGTACCTACTCCCTGATTATTTTTATCACCTGTTAATCCCTCCTTTATTGATTTTTCTCTCCACTTAACGCACTTCACGTTCAGGATAATAATTGGATAAGACGTTTATGACTTTGTGGTTAGAAGCGACTCAGATCAAGAGCTCAGCTGTGTGTTTAGCCTGGCTGGGAGTTACTTGAAAATAGATGGAGCCAGTGCATGGCTGTTTGGTCAAGAAAGCAAATTGTTGGAGCCTAGCAGGTAGGTTGCTACCAACACTCCCTTGGGCAGCTGGCAGTACTCATCTGCTCTGTGTACTAGCAACTCTTACTAGAGAAAAACAATGGACTTATTCTTTGTTTATTGTTACTCATGAGTTGCTAAGAGCAGGTCTGCTTGCAGGGAACTGTGCTGATCTACATGTATTTTTAGAAGAAATATATTAGAAAATGTTGCTGAATTTTATAATGGCCTATTTAGAACCTAGAGTTGAACTACTTTTAAGGTATTGAAATATATAATATTATATGTAAGCATTTTGGTGACTTAGAAATGTGTGATTCTTCAATAAAATTTTGCATTATACAGATATATACAAATTTTGTGTTGTGAAAGATTTTGAAATCACCTAGTTTTATATTTTCATTTTGAAGTAAAGGAAAAACCAGGAGAGGTTAAATGTTTTGTCCAGGTTATATAGCTTACGACAGTGCTAAAGAAAAGGAAAAAAAAAAAAAAATCCACGAAACCCCTACACACCCTTGGGGACTTTGGGGAAGCATAAAGCAAAGGGGACTTTGTCAGGAGTTACTTTAGGTGGGATGAGAAGAGATAGTAGCAAAATGAACTTAAAATTTTGAATCTTAATATGACTTCACAACCATATTTACTGTTTAGCTAAGGTGGCCTGGAATTTTTCAAATCAACTTTTGAAAAGCCAGTAAAGGTGGGGGGAGGAGTGGTGGAGGAGACGTCACAGTAAGAGAAAGCAAGTTTACATGACAGTTTCTTATCCTAACATAATTCAAGCTACAGATTGACTGGACCTCTTTTCCCCACCTGGGACAGTGACTTAAAAAAAAGGAGGGGGCTGGTTTTGGTTTAAGGAGCACTGGTGGCACAGTGGTCAAAGCAGTTGGCTGCTAACCGAAAGGTCAGTGGTCTGAAACAGCCGGCGGCTCCTTGGGAGAACGCGATGGCAGTCTGCTTCTGTGAAGATTTACAGCCTTGGAAACCGTATAGGGCAGTTCTACTCTGTCCTGTAGGGTCGCCACGAGTCAGAATCGACTCAACAGCAATGGGTTTCGTTTGGGTTTGGTTTTACATTAATCAATTGGAGGGTAAGAGCTGATTAACATCCCAGGTCAGTAGAGTCGAGAAGTGTCTCCTGACAACTAAAATAATTTTCTGGGTTTCCGTCTTTCTTTAGGGTTTTTAATTTCTTTAGGGTTTCCATCTTTCTTTAGGGGTTGCAGGGGGAGAGGTTTGGGATCTGCACTGAGGGCCAAACAAAATCACAACTCAAAGTCACTAGTATTTTTGGAATTTTCCAACTTGTGAAAAATGTTTCCATTTAGTTTCTTATGCAATAGGCACTCTATGGGGTCGCTATGAGTCGGAATCGACTCGACGACACTGGGTTTGGTTTTTTTGGGGGGGGTATGAGTCGGAATTGATGGCAGTGGGTTTGGTTTTGGTTTGTGTGCAAGGGACTATATGGGATATAACACAGTTGGGAAAATGTGTCACGCGACTCCTGCCTTCAAGAAGCTTAAAGTCTAGCAGAGGAGACCACCGCACAAAAATGTCATACATCGCAGGACAAGCTAAGTCTTGGTAAAAAGAAACAAAGACTGAGGGAGGAAGAGGACATTGGATCTGGATGTTTGAAGACTGAATTTTCAAGAAATGGAGGGAGGGGGCCGGGCAGGAGGGATAGAGCATCTTAGAGATGAGAAACTATAGGGCACAGGGTCTTCGTGATATTGCCGGTATGGGAAGGGGACTGGAGCATAGCATAGATGGGGTAGGGATGGGGAACGGAGGGCTGGAAAGGGAGATTGGTTGGGACTATATGATTGAGGGCATTGTAAGCTAAGCTGGAAATTGGTGTGAATTCTGTGGCCGATAAGCCAAGGAAGGTTTTTGAGCAAATGAAAAGACCATATCTGCTGTGAGAGATGATTCTCATTGACAAGGATAGGAGGAGCGGGAAAACTGGTTGCTAGAGACAAGGGACATGGCACGTAGTGAAGGGCTTGAATTTTCCTTGGCTCTAACAAAAACATTATTATGACATTATCCTCATAGCATCACACTCTTCAGGCGTCTTTGACTTGGGCATATAATTTATACGGTTATTTCTTGACTTCATTATTTGAAATTATTGGTGTCATTTTATGTGTGGTCACTCACATTCCCTTTGTTTCTGCTTGCGTTTTACTTCAGAATCCAGTGTCATGCTGAAACATCCACTCTCTTAAAATTATCGTCCTTAAATCTATAGGCTCATGTTTACAGTTTAGCTTTTAACCCTTGGGTATCATTTACCTTCTTTCTGGTGTCTGTTTTCTGTCCATTGGCCAAGAGCATGAACTTTCCTGCAGTTAGACTGCCCAGTGGTTTAGTGTGACTGTCCTTTCTTGTTTCCCTGATGTCATCCTTGCCCTGTGGTCCAGTCCTGGGTATAATCTTGGCTTTCATATCCAGGGATGATACACTGTATGTCCTTGTGAAAATTGATTTCAGGAAGGTCATTAAGCCTAGATACTCACTTAGGGGACTGATTTTTCTTTTTAATTTCAAGGAGACTTTTATGATGGAAATTTAACTGACTATTCTCTTGGACTGGATGAGAAACTCTGTCCATACAGGCGAGAGTAGGGCCTGGAAATGCCTATCCGTCATCTTGCTAGGCATATGTTGGGCTGTCTGATACATACAGGATCCTTACTCCCACCTAGTTCAAGATAGTGTGATGGATCTACCTTTCTCTGAGAGCATACTAGGTAGTGTCTGTAGCTTTCTCAGGGGTTCCTCATGATGGAGTTGTGGCTCGCCATCCTTTTCTCCTCAGAGATTTCTGAAAACGTTTAGTTAAAAAGTAAAAAGGCATGTTGCAAAAAGAACTTCAGCTTCTGGCTATGACGAAGTAACTGGAACCCAACTAACCTTCCTAATACAAATAACGAGAACTAGGAAAAATGTATGAAACAATTCCTTTCAGAACTTGAAAAATAGGCAGTCTGGGACCTTGATACTCAAGAAAAAAGAAACAGATAAGGAACTCTCTACGAGGACCCAGACTTACTGCTTGGAGTCCTTTTCCAGATGAAGGTACGGGGAGGGGGGCTCCCAAGTGACGTGCAGTCATTTCACTGAGTTCAGGAGGCAGAGATTGGAATTTGAGGAGTGAAGTGGCTGGAATTTGCAAGCCAGACAACCACAGAGGAGGGACCCATGCAGAGAAAGAGCTCTAGAATTCTGCACAGAGGTGCCCTTGAGTGTCTTGCTGAAGACGCAATGATGTTGGGCAAAGAATGGCTGGGGAGTTGTAAGATGAACAATTCCTAGAGCTCACAAAGGACCGAGAGGTATTTGCATTCTGAGTTGTTAGCATGAAGAATTGTACAGTTGATGCATTCAGTAGAGAACCAAGAAGGGCCATACCTTGGCAAAACAGTAAAGACTAACCTAAATGCACACCACCAGGCTTAAAAATGAGCCTTGAATGGCTGGAAGTGATCCAAACAAAGAACAAATAGAATAAAGTCCTACATCCTTTAAAGGAAAACAACAAAATTCAACACTCAATGTAAAAATTGCAATGCTGACCCAATAAAAAATTACTAGACATGTAAAGAAGGAGGAAAATGTGAACCATAACTAGGAGAAAAATCAATAAATAGAAACTGAACCATAAGTGATAAAGATGATGGAATTGCAAAGATTTTAAAAGTTATTATATGTATGCTCAAATATTTAGAGAAAAATATTCATGCAATGATGACAAAAATTGAAGACATTAAAAGAACAACTTCTAGCAATGAAAAATACAATATCGTATGTGAAAAAAATCACTGGAGAGGCTTGACAACAGATTAGACACTTGAAGAAAAGATCAGTGAACTTGAAGACATAACAAAAGAAACTATCTGAACTGAAAGAGAAAAAAAAGACTGAAAAAATAAAAAACAGGACCTTAGTGACGTGGACAATATTATGAGATATAAGTGCAACTAAAGTCTTGGAGAAGGGACAGAGGACAGGAGAAGTATTTTAAAAAATGGTGAAACTGTTCCAAACATTTTTTAAAACTTTTATTGGAATGTAATTCACATACCATAAAATTCACCAATTTAATGTGCACAATGTTTTTTAGTATATTCTCAGGCTTTTGCAACCATCACAACCTAATTTGAGAACATTTTGTCCTTCTTAAAAGAAACTGCTCCATAACCATTAGCAATCACTCCCCATTCCCCACTCCTCACACCTACCCCCCCACCAGCCGTAAGCAACCACTGATCTTCTTTCTGTCTGTATAGATTCACCCATCCTGGACATTTCATATAAATGGAATCATATAATATGTAGTCTTTTGTGACTGGCTTCTTTCACTTGGCATGTTTTTAAGTTTCATCCATGTTGTAGCGTGTATCAGTACTTCATTTCTTTTTCATTTGAAATAATATTCCATTGTATGGCTATGCCGATGTACCACATTTTATCTGTCCATTCATTGACTGATGGACATTTGCTGCCATGAACATTCCTGTACAAGTTTTTGTATCGACATATGTTTTCGTTTCTCTTGGGTATATACCTAGGAGTGGAATTGCTCGTCGCATAGTGATTAAGAGCTATGGCTGCTGCCCAAAAGATTCGCAGTTCAAATCCACCAGCTGTTCCTTGGAAATCCTATGGGGCAGTTCTACTGTGTCCTGTAGGGTCGCTGTGAGTTGAAATTGACTCAACAGCAATGGGTTTGGTTTTTTTTTTTGGATGGCACAAAACAACATGGTAACTCTATGTTTTACTGTTTGAGGAACTACTGGTTTTCAGGGTGGCTGCACCATTTTACATTCCGTTTTCTCCATATCCTCAGCAGTAATTGATATTGTCTATTTTTTTATTTAATCATCTTTTTTTTTTAGTAGGTGTAAAGTGGCATATTGCTACAGTTTTGTTGGCACTTTCCTGATGCTGAACATTTTTTCATGTGCTTATTGGCCATTTTGTATATCTTCATCGAAGAAATATCTATTCAGATCTTTTGCTCACATTTTAATGGCGTTATTTGTCTTCTTGTTGAGTTGTGTTTTTTGTAAATTCTGGTTACCAGACACGAGATACAGGATTTGTGTATATTTTCATCCATTCTTTGGGTTGTCCTTTCACTTTGTTGATGATGTTCTTTGAAGCACAAAAGTTTAATTTTGATGATGTCCAATTTACCTCTTCTTCTTGCCTGTGTACTTTTGGTATCATGTCTGAGATACCATCTCCTCATCAAGACCATGGAGAGTCACGTCTGTTTTCTTCTAAGAGATTTATAGTTTTCGCACTTGCATTTAGGCCTTCGATCCATTTTGGGGTTAATTTTTCTACATGGTTTACGGCAGGCATCCAACGTCATCCTTTTGCACTATTTGTCCCAGCACTATTTGTTGAAAAGACTGTCCCTTCCCCCACCGAATTGTCTTGGCACCCTTGCCTAAAACGGGGAGATTTTAAAACAGTCTTGTGTGATCAGATTTGCTTCCTTGTTGATTTATTTTTGGTGAAAGCATTGAGAATTCTAGTGAAGGTCTGTTCAGGCTACAAAGCTGTTCTTTTCTTACCCTCTCTGGTCTTCAAGTTTCCTGATTCTTCTGCCAGCTCAGATGTATTGCTGAGGCCCTCTTGTGACTTTTTCATTTTGTTTGTTGTACTTTTCAACTCCAGAATTTCCATCTGGTTCTTTTAAATAATTTATCTCTTTATTGATATTCTCTAGTTGATGAGTCATAGTCATCATACCTTCCTTTAATCATTTAAGCATCATCTCCTGTAGTTCTTCTAGCATATTTATAATGACTTCTAGGAGTCACCCTGGGTCAGAGGAGATTATTGTTTAGTGTTTGATCAGGGGCTGCATTTAACCCCCTTGTGCCAGTGAGGCTTCCAGCCTTGGTTGATGAGTGTGTGTGACTTGGGGAATCCCTTCAAGTTTGCCGCATGTCCTTCTCTGATTGTTTCTGAGTGGAGGCAGCCTAGTGCACATGCACAGGCTTCCTGACCCACAGAGTTGAGAGTGGTTCCAGAGGGGCTCTTCTTGGCTGTTTATTTCACTGATTATCTCTTCTAAACTTCTGGTTTCTATGCCATTTTGCTTGTATCAGAGCTACTAACTTCCTTTTAGTTGCTCTCAACCAAAGTCTCCATTGTTTTGACAATGCCCTTAGACATACGGTTTGTCATGGATTGACTCGTGTCCCTCAAAACCTCTGTACCTGTAAACGTGACCCTGTTTGGAAATAGGTGTTTTCTTTTGTTTATGTAAATGAGATCATACTAGCATAGGGTGGGCCCTAAACCTAATCGCTTCTGACTGATGTCTTATTAAAATAGACACAGACACACACAGGGGGCAGAGAAATGCCATGTAAGGATTGTCTGTAGTCAAAGGAATGCCAAGGATTGCTGGCTGACACCAGAAGCCTGAAGAGAGGCCCAGAAAAGGAACTGACACAGCTAAGACCTGATTTGAACTTTTAGCCTCTGTAACTGTGAGAAAACAAATCTCTTCTTTAAAGTTACCCACTCTTGGTATTTTTTGTTATGGCAGCACTAGGCAACTAAGACAGAACTCTCTACATTTTGTTCTGAATACAGTCAGTCCCCTCTGGAAAAGCTGCTGGGCTCTTTTCCTCATGGCCTTGCTTTCCCCCTTGTCAGAGCCTCTGCGCCATGGCACAAGAACCAGTAGTGGGGGACCTGCTTTCCCCTGAGTGATACCCTTGCTCTAGGAGTGGACACTTGGGGGGAGGGTGGCAGCCTCTGGTATTCTTGCTTTGCCCCTCCTGTTTTGAGACCTCTGTTCTACAGAGGAGCTGGAGGAGGAGAACACTCAAGCTCCCAGTGTTCTAGGCTTACCTTACCTGGGGTAAAGCTTCTACCATAAGAGTGGGGGCTGGGTGTGGGAAAAGAGACCCAGTCCTCTCTGTCATGGCTGCTTGGAACAGAGGGGATGAGTAATGCCAGCAGCCTGACTCCCTAGGGAGAAACCACAGCCCCAGACTGGAAGCTGGAGGGCAATGGAAGGCTAACCTCTCCACCTCTGTCTCTTTGGCTGAACATGCTCAGGGTAGAGTTTCTGTAACACAGAACTGAGGTCAAGAGGAACAGTGCAGCAGGTCACAGCTTAAACACCTGACTCCTGCTGTTCTTTAGTAGATTTTCTTGAATGAGTACTTCTCTACTTGCTGTTTCCCCTTAGGACAATTTCCAGGGACTTTTTATAATCGTTACCAGTTAAATCATCATTTCGCTGGAAAGAGGTTCTCCCAACCTCCTTATTCCATCATTGCAGAAGTCCCATCCCCCAAAATGTTACAAATTTTTTTTAAGGATTTTTTTTTTTAATTGTGCTTTAGGTGAAAGTTTACAGCTCAGTTTCTCATACAAAAATTTATACACATACTGTTTTGTGACATTAGTTGCAATCCCCACAATGTGACAGCACTCTCCCCCTTTCCACCCCAGGCTCCCTGTGTCTACCCATTTGACCAGTTCGTGTCCCTTCCTGGCTTCTCATCCTGCTTTTGGACAGGAGCTGCCCATTTGGTCTCGTATATCTGAACTAAGAAGTACATTACTGTTTTCTTTATACTCCTGTCTAATCTTTGTCTGGAAACCCTTGTGGCGTAGTGGCTAAGTGCTACGGCTGCTAACCAAAGGGTCAGCAGTTTGAATTTAATCTTTGTCTGAAGAGTGGGCTTCGGGAATGGTTTCAGTTCTGGGTTAAGATTGCATTCGGCGGCCATAGTTTTGGGGGTTTCTCTGGTCTCTGTCAGACCATGAAGTTTGGTCTTTTTACGTGAATTTAAGTTCTGTTCTACATTTTTCTCCTGCTCTGTCTAGGACTCTCTGTTGGGTTCGCTATCGGGGCGGTCATTAGTGGTAGCTGTGGAACCATCTAGTTCTTAATGGTCTCAGGCTGGTGGTGTCTCTGGTTCATGTGGTCCTTTAGTCCTGTGGGCTAATATTTTCCTTGTGTCTTTGGTTTTCGTCATTTTCCTTTGCTCCAAGTAGGATGGGACCAATTAGATGCCACTTAAAATATTACAAATTTGATGAAAATTGTAAAGCCACGGATCCAAGATACTCAATGAACCCCAAGCAGGATGAAAACAAAATCACCTCAAGGCATATTTTAATCAAATTACTAAAAACAATAAAAAAGAGAGAAATGTTAAAACCAGTAAGGGAGGAGGAGGCAATGGAGAACACATTCTTATAGAGGAATGGAACAGGAAACCCTTCTATACAGAATACAATGGAATGTAAATTTAAAACGGCTGCATTTTTTTTTTTTAAAGAACCACTTTGCCTTTGATCTAAGGGCTATGAATTTGATCTTAACACAAGATAATCTGCTTTACCAGGGAGAACCCTTTCTCTGTTCCTGAATTCCCAGCCAACCACCATGTCCCAGAGCTCATGAGGATGGAGAAGAAGGTTTTGTTTCTAGCCTGAAGAAAAAACAAATACCAGTCTCTGCTGATACTGCTCCTGGAGTCTGTTCTGATTATGCTTTTAGGGAAATATTTTCTCCTTTAATTTGGCTTTAAAACCCTTGTTCTTAACCTTGGCTACACTTTTAAATCAGCTGGGGAGCTTTAAAGAACTGATGCCCGGCTTCCATCCCAGACCAATTTAGAATCTTTGATGATGGAGTCAGGCCAGATGTGTATGTGTGTATTTTTATTTATTGTGTGGAAATATTAAAACATATACAAAAGTGGAGAGAATAGCATAATGAACCCTGACATACCCATAACCTAGTTTTAAAGATAATCAATTCATAGTCGATCTTGTTTCATCAATGCCCCCTTCCTCTTTCTCCACTGAGTTATTTTGAAGCAAATCCCAAGCATCATATTCTATTCACATATTTCAGGATGTATATCCAAAAGAACAACCTTTACAAAAAGGAGTACAATACTACCATTACATTTAAAAAATTAACATTAATTCTCTAATTTCAGCAAACACCTTGACAGAGTTCCAGTTTCTCAGGCACAGGTATTTTAAAGGCTCCCTCTCCCAGGTGATTTTAATGTGCCACCAGGGTTGAGAACTCTGGGTTATAGATCAGTGTTCCTTAGACCTTAATGAGCACACAGATCTCCTGGGGATCTTGTTAAAATTTAGATTCTGATTCAAGGGTATGAGATTCTTCCTTTCTAACAAGCTCCTAGGTCATACTTAGCTGCTGATACAAGGACCACCCTTTGAGTGGTGAGGCTGTAGACCACAAGGCCTCCTGGGAGGAATGTATGTGAGTGTGCTTGCGTGTACGTGCAACAATATCTGCTTCATGACGAGAAAGAGCCTTCATTTTGTACCACACATGGATGGAGAGATTAGAAAAAGCATATCTGGGGTGTCAGCTACAGCTTCCACGCACTGGGGATGGTCTGATTCAGCAATCTTCAAATTAGGGGTGAAGGCTTTTCAAGGGGATCAGTTCTTATGTCCTCAGTTTCCATGTGTCATCTCTAAAAGTAAACTGGCAGAGACTGAGCTTTGCAAAGTTCAGGAGGACTCAAGGCCACCCTCACTTATGACACCAACTGCATGTTTGCAGGTTTCTAAGACCACCTCCAAGTTTGATAATTCACTAGAAAGATTCACAGAACTCTTTGAAAGCTATTGTACTCATGGCTACAATATAGCAAAAGGGTATAAAAGTAAAATCAGCCAAGGGAAGAGGTATATGGGATTGGGTCCAGCAGAGTTCTAAACACAAATTTCCAGTTGTCTTCCTGTGGGAATCATGGTGCCATGCAGTGAATTACTTAACATGGACCTTCTAGGCATAGTCTTTGTGACTCCCATGTAGTGATTGGGACCATGCAAATAAGGTGTATGGAACCCTAACGAGGTATGGTGGTTGGTGTTGTGTGTCAGCTTGGCTAGACCATGATTCCCAGTACTGTGTGGCTGTCTTTCATTTTGTGATCTGATGTAATTATCCTAATTATCCTCCATTTTATGTGTTGTAAATCCTAACCTCTATATGTTAATGAGGCAGGATTAGTGTGGGGTGAATATTGCATCACAGCCTTGAAGGAGGGTGTGACTCAAGCCCCACTCTTACTCAAGTCACAGCCTTCCCTGGGGTGTGGCCTGCATCCAATGTATATATGTGGGTGCTCAGAAGGGGCCCTCTCTCTGCATCTGGATCCTGTGTCTAGCTTGTCATTGTCTGACCTCCAGTTCTTGGGACTTGAGCCAACGGCCTGCCATCTGACCTGATTCATCAGCTTCTCTAGCCTTGTGAGCCAGCAGCCTATCATCTGACCTGATTCATCAGCATCCACAGCCTTGTAAGCCGGCAGCCTTGTCGTCTGGCCTGGTGATTTGGGTTCATCAGCCTCTGTAGCCATGTGTGTCAGGACAAGCCTACACCTGACCCACAGATTTGGGACTTGCCATTCCCTTGATATGAGTTCTGTTAGATTTTGCAGTGAGAGATGTTGCAGTGAATTAGGGAACCCAGAGACGGGAGGGGAGAGTACTGGAGGAGAAGTAGTTGATGTTAGAAATGACGGAGTAGTACAGCAATTTGGAAAAGCTGGACATTTGGGACATGTTTAACCTCTGCCTTATAGGAACTAGCTTTGTGCTGATCCTCATAAATGAAATTATTCATTTACGTGGATAGTGCTGACTTCTCCTAGCAATGATGTGTGAAATACACACAGAGTATTGCCAGCCAGAGAAACTCACCTAAGCCTTGATATCCACAGTTTTTATTGAGGTTCGGTCACATATACATGGTTAACCATTTATGTGGCTGACCTTAGTCTTTAGTCCCTCTGGTGGTTGAGCTGATAGTGCCTGCCCCAAGGCCCCCAGGTAAACAAAGACACTCTGATCAGGCAGGAAATCCCAAGAGTTTAGGAATTACCTCCCAGAAGGCTCTCTCCTCTTTTAAAGCCATCCATCTCCCACTTTACAAATGAAAAGCAGACACTTTTCCATCCATCTCACTGAGGGGCAGTACCCCCAGTCATAAAGCTCAGCTCCACCCAAGGAGAATGTGAAATACTGAAGTCCATGTCCACAATGGAAATGACCCTTGTGATTGAGTAACTTTATATATCAGGTGGTTTACATCTTTTTTTTTTAACCGAATTTAAGAAGGGTGAATCATTAAGAAATAAATTTCCCCTAAAATTTTACTTTAAATTCTTCAAAATCTAAAGTAAATTTTTATTGTGTGATCAATTATTCACTACTAATAATTGTAATGTTAACTCCATCGAAGGAAAAATTTTAAATATTCAACAGCCTTAAGTTCACAGGAAGTTAAATTAAAAAAAAATCTATGTATGTATTTTTGTAGTTAAGAATTACAGTAAGATGATCAGCAAAATACCCTCAAGCATAAAAATATATCACAGTTCAATACATTTCTGTAGAGGAAGTAGGATGGAAGTATGAACTGAAAAAGTAAAAAGGGATGTTGTAAATTTTCTGTTAAGGAATAGCTTGTTCATCTATATTTTAGATGGATAATGTAGATATCATGTGACATAATCGTTTTAATTCTCCTGGAATCCAGATTTCTGGCTTTCACGGAAGTTGGGGTAACCCGCAACCCACAACCCACACAGGCCATTGCCCTTAGGTGTCCTTTTGAAACTTGAGCCTTGAAAAGACTGGTTCCCAAAAACCACCTTTGAGTCAAGCAGTGGTCCAGATAAACTAGCAAGACCATTTTGCCTTGGGCGTTTTGCTCTTTTGAAAAATTCAGTTAATTTCAGAAAAGACTCCAAAGGTCAGACTGGGAGCTATGCTTAGGGCAAATCAGTAATTATTTTAATTGTTCTTTAAGACAATTCTGTATGAAAATCCTTCCTGGCCACAGATTTGTTTATCAGCTCTGTTCCCACCCTTTTTTTTTCCATAGCAACACTGATAAGATTTGGTATGTGTGATCGTGGAAGATATGACCCTTCAGAAGTAACTTCAGAAAGTCTTCTTAAGAGAAAATAGATTTCTCCCATTGCTGACACTGAAGACTGGAAACGATCAGGTTGCTCTTTTAACACCATAAACGAATAATTTCTTTTATGAGGATCAGCACAAAGCTGGGTGCTATGAGGCAGGGTTTAAGGATGTCCCATCATCTCTAACATCAACTACTCCCTCTCCCCGCAGTACTCTCCTTCCCACCTTTGGGTCCCTTAATTTGCTGCAGTGTCTCACAGAACTCACAAACTGTATAAAGGAAATGGCTCACGCGGTTGTGGAGGCTGGCAAGTCTCAAATCCGTGGGTCAGGTGTAGGCTTCTTCTGACCCATATGGCTGCAGGGGCTGAGGAACCCAAACCGGCAGTTCAGACCACAGGCTGCTGGTTCACAGGGCTGTGAAAGCTGGTGAATCAGGTCAGATCATAGGCCACCTGCCCACGGGGCTGTGGAGGCTGGTAAATCCTAGAATCGGCAGGTCAGATGGTAGGCCTCTGGCTCAAGTCCCAAGAACCAGAGCTCAATAGATCACAAACTGGATGTGGGATCCAGATGCAGAGAGAAAGAGAGCCCCACCAGGACACACACATATATCTTAGATGCAGGCAACACCCCAGGGAAGGGTGTATGTAGCTTGAGTAAAGGTGGGACTTGAGTCATGCCCTCCTGCAAGGCTGCTACCCAAGACACACTACGCACCAATCCTGTCTCATCAACATGTAGAGGTCAGGATCCACAACACAAAATGGAAGACAACCATACATTATTGCGAATCATGGCCTAGACAAGTTGACACATAACCCCAACCATCACAGGTTCCATATACCTTATTTGCATAGTTCCACTTAATCATTGTGTGTGAGTCACAAAGACTGTGCCTAGAAGGGCCACATTAAGTAATTCATTACACTGCACACCACCAGTAGGCTATGGATGGGACCTAATGGTAAACGTGTCCTTTCCATATCACTACATGTCCCTATGGCCATGGCTTTGCATATGAATTCCCATATGGGATGAGGTAAAATAATTGAAACCCTGAAGAAATATTGGTGGGGTAAAAAACAATTTTTTTTTTTTACATTATTTAATTCAAATATTTAATGGTGTAATGGATTCAGCTATCCCGTAGAGATTCACAAAACACTTGGCCTGGACAGATAAACTCCTTAGGCGATAGCATCATCTCTCATGGGCATTTTTGGATGCCTGTTGGCAACATTTGTCCTTTTTTCTCTCTTGTATTTCTATACTTCCATTTTATAGCAAGCCCCCTTCTGGTGGACACAGATTTTCTTAAAGATATTTTGCATCAGTTAAAAATATGATAAGCTGCGAATAACTGAAATCCTGATTAACAGTTACTTAAATGAATCTGTGGCAAATGAAGCCAATGGAAAAGGTTAGGAATAGGTGTGGGGCCATCCAGCCCGCAGCATCTGCCATATAGGCCCATGGATCAGAAACCTAATAGCAAATCTCACCAGCATGAAAGTCAGCCTTCTCCTAAAATGACGGGAAATATTCATTTATTATCATTTTTACAGTGTCAGTAGGTATCTAATTTACATTATTCTCAAGCTTTTTTTTTTGCTATGTCTTTTTTAAAAAATTTATTGTGCTTTAAGTGAAAGTTTACAAATCGAGTCAGTCTCTCATACAAAAATTTATATACACCTTGCTATATACTCCTAATTGCTCTCCCCCGAATGTGACAGCACACTCTCCCTCCACTCTCTATTTCTGCGTACATTCGGCCAGCTTCTGACTCCGTCTGCCTTCTCACTCCCCTCCAGACAGGAGATGCCAACATAGTCTCATATGTCTACTAGATCCAAGAAGCTTACTCTTCACCAGTATCATTTTCTATCCCATAGTCCAGTCCAATCCCTGTCTGAAAAGTTGGCTCTGGGAATGGTTCCTGTCTTGGGCTAACAGAAGGTCTGGGGACCATGACCCTGGGGTCCTTCTAGTCTCAGTCAGACCATCAAGTCTGGTCTTTTTATGAGAATTTGGGGTCTGCATCCCCCTGCTCTCCTGCTCCCTCAGGTGTTCTCTGTTGTGTTGCCTGTCAGGATAGTCATTGGTTGTAGCTGGGCACCATCTAGTTGTTCTGGTCTCAGGCTGATATAGTCTCTGGTTTATATGGTCCTTTCTGTCTCCTGGGCTCATAATTACCTTGTGCCTTCGGTGTTCTTCATTTTCCTTTGCTCCAGCACTGATGCTGGTGGGGTAAATTTTTTGAAGCTGCTGAACATAGCATCAGCCATTGCTGGCTTTGCTCCCATCATAACCCTGGGAAGCACCTTCAAGTGCCTTCAAGAAAATACCCCTTACCCTCTGGGCCTATGCTTAAATGGCAATTAGACTTTATTCAGCTCCCACCATCAAATGGATACAAGTATGTTTTATTAATGGTGTGCATATGCTCACACTGAGTGGAAGCTTTTCCATGTAAAAATTTTACTGCTACTTTGGTAGCCAAAAAATTGTTAGAGAGTATCATTCCTACTTGGGGAGACCCAAAAACTCTTTTCAGTGACTGAGGTACTCACTTTACTGGGGAAGTGATTCAAGAAACATGTAAAAAAAAAATTTCCAGTTTATCAAAGACCACACTGTGCATACGATCCACAATCTTCTGGATTGGTGGAAAGAACAAGTGGTATAAATAAAACCCGAATAGCTAAACTTTGTGAATCATTGACCCTGCCCTGGACTAAAATTCTTCTCTTAGTCTTCCTAAATTTGAGATCTACTCCGTTTGGAAAGCACAAACTCTTTCCTTATGAGATAGTAACTGTCAGATCCACATCCTTGCCATATATGGCTTACAAGGACCCCAACTTAATCTGACAAGATATACTTAAATATTGCCAATCTTTGACGCATTATTCAAAGCTTATTTTTCCCAAATTCAAGAAGCTTTTAATAAGGATGAACCTAAATCTCAGTTCTTACCCAAAGTTTTCCAATGTGATTTTGTCTATTGGAAAAGGCATCAACTGAAGCATTCCTTAGAACCTTGCTGGAAAGGATCCTACTTAGCGCTCCTCGCCAACCCTTGTGCCCCCAGGCTAGAAGGAGTGAACTCTTGGATCCATCTCTCACAGCCAAAGAACCTGCCTGGACTTGTGAACCCACTAGGGACTTATGGATCACCCTCAAACACCAAGATGGTCAGAAGCGGATGACTTTGGAAGTAGACAGCTCTTCCAAAGATCACATCCAAAGAACAGGACCCCATGCAAGCTCTTAAAATCTTTGAACTCTGATTCATAGTTTTTGTTGATCACTTTATTGCATTATTGTGGTATAATCCCGTGCTTTAACATTTTTTTTTTCATGCAAGTAATCAAGGAAATTTATTTTACTTTAGTAATACCAGTTGTTAAAGTTTAATACCTACTGCCTTTGAAATAGCTTTATTCTACCAATTTGGATATATTACCTGGTGGATTAATCAATATAAAATTTTTCATGCTCTTAACCTTTTTCTACAACCTTTTTTTCTGCCAAGGCTTGGAAAGAAAATGCTTTCATTAGATTAGCCCAATCAATAGCTAGCATTGCTAATTTTACTGACTGTTGGATCTGCCATCCTTCGCCACAAATGGTACCTGAAAGCTTAGATCCCTTAGCTTCTCCTATGCTGAATTATAACTCTGTGCCCCTCACAACTGTTAATTTTAACATCACTTTTAAACAAGTTCTGTATTGCCAACTAGATTAATGATATTAATTGTGGTAATAGTTATTGGAATAATCGAATGTTGCATGAAACATGTAAACAATGTTATAACACAAAAGACCAATTTAATGCCTATGAAGAGAATTATGTACATAGATGAGACCCATTTCTCAAATGGACTCAATTTCACACCCTGAGACTGTTTTTTGGACAGTCAAACTGTGTCTCTAATGTGGCCTTACCCCACACAGACCCCTCCTTCCAAGATCACAGAGGCTGAATGTTAGGCCATGAGAGAGCAAAGAGGTCAGATGGTGCCAAACTACTAAACAGTAGGGTCAGGGGTCTTAAAGGCTTACCTAAGTAAGTAGCCATTTAAGGAATCTTGTATCATCATTGCAAGCCCCTGCAGAAGAAACTATTCATATGATAGTGATCAAAAGATGTTAATGAAATTCTTGATCAAAAGGAGGGAATGTGTGAGAGTTCCAAAATTGAGGCACTTGACTTGTGTCAGAATGATCAGCCCTGGTCTGAGTATCAACTCCATCTTGTTGCTGTTGTTGTTAGGTGCTGTTGAGTCAGTTCTGACTCATAGCGACCCTATGCATAACAGAATGAAACACTGCCTGGTCTTGCGCCGTCCTTACAATCGTTGTTATGCTTGAGCTCATTGTTGCAGCCACTGTGTCAATCCACCTTGTTGAGGGGCTTCCTCTTCTCCACTGACCCTGTACTCTGCCAAGCATGATGTCCTTCTCCAGGGACTGATCCCTCCTGACAACATGTCCAAAGTATGTAAGACGCAGTCTCACCATCCTTGCTTCTAAGGAGCATTCTGGTTGTACTTCCTCTAAGACCAATCTGTTCATTCTTTTGGCAGTCCATGGTATATTCAATATTCCTTGCCAACACCACAATTCAAAGGTGTCAATTCTTCTTCAGTCTTCCTTATTCATTGTCCAGCTTTCACATGCATATGATGCAATTGAAAATACCATGGCTTGGGTCAGACGCACCTTAGTCTTCAACACTTTAAAGAGGTCCTTTGCAGCAGATTTACCCAATCCAATGCGTCTTTTGATTGCTTGACTGCTGCTTCCATGGCTGTTGATTGTGGATCCAAGTAAAATGAAATCCTTGACAACTTCAATCTTTTCTCCATTTATCATAATTTTGCTCATTGGTCCAGTTGTGAGGATTTTTGTTTTCTTTATGTTGAGGTGCAATCCATACTGAAGGCTGTGGTCTTTGATCTTCATTAGTAAGTGATTCAAGTCCTTTTTACTTTCAGCAAGCAAGGTTGTGTTATCTGCATAATGCAGGTTGTTAATGAGTCTTCCTCCAATCCTGATGCCCCGTTTTTCTTCATATAGTCCAGCTTCTTGTATTATTTGCTCAGCATACAGTCTGAATAGGTATGGTGAAAGAATACAACCCTGATGCACACCTTTCCTGACTTTAAACCAATCAGTATCCCCTCTTTCTGTCCAAACTACTGCCTCTTGATCTATGTCAAGGTTCCTCATGAGCACAATTAACTGCTCTGGAATTCCCATTCTCCATCTTAGCTTTTGCTTATTTCACCTGCAACTTTCAAACCCTTAGAGAAACTTAAGTAACAAAAGAAGCATTTTTTTTTTTTCCTGTGGTTAAACTCAAGATAAAGAAAGAATATTCCTAAGAGAGGGTTTTGACAAAGATTCTTATCAGAAATCCCTTCAGCAGCCCTCAGGAAATATTTTAAGATAATTACCTTGTGACCACCCTGTAGGACCTCCCCCAACCTTAGTCAAGTATTTAAACTAACCAATCCAAATAGTCCACATTCGTGTTTCTAACTAATCACTGTAAAGCCCCTGCTTTGAGTTGTCCTGCCTCCTGCTTCCCTGATCTTGTAACTTCCAATCAGAATGCTGTACCTTCAGTTCTTGATTTTACCCCATAAACGTGCATCTATAACTCCATCACTTTGGAGCATTTGGCTTCACTTTGTGAGATCAGCCGTGTCCCCTGTTCGAACTGTTTTGAACCTTCGATAAATCACGTTGCTTTTATTTTAACAGAGTACACATTCTTACTCGTTGACAGCTATAAGAATTTTGAAAATTCTTTTCAACTTTGGAACATTTCTGATACTCCAGTTGAAATGTTACCCCGATTTGCAAATTGTATATTCACTAAACTTCAATCAGCTTATATTGTGGCTTAATATAATTTTTGTGTTAACACATATTACTAGGTATTTAGATTCCATTTGATTCATTTTAGAAAGTAATGGTTTATTTCAAAATGCCAAGATTTACAATACATTAGAAATTATATTCTTTGCAACTGCTTGAACATGATAAATCATTATAAGTGTCAACTAAAATATGTGAAAAGGAGAACAAATATTAAAAAAAATTTTTTAGGGTCATGAGAAGGGAGAAGTTTGAAGGTCACTAGCCTAGATGGAAGGAGCCCTGGTGGCACAACGGTTATGCTCTCAGCTGTTAACCGAAAGGTTGGCGGGCTCCTTCGAAGTCTCTTCCGTAAAGGTTGTTGTTGTTGTTGGGTGCCGTCGAGTCGGTTCTGACTCACAGCGACCCTGTGCACAACAGAACGAAACACTGCCCGGCCCTGCGCCATCCTTACCATCGTTGTTATGCTTGAGCTCATTGTTGCAGCCACTGTGTCAATCCACCTCGTTGAGGGTCTTCCTCTTTTCCGCTGACCCTGTACTCTGCCAAGCATGATGTCCTTCTCCAGGGACTGATCCCTCCTGACAACATGTCCAAAGTATGTAAGATGCAGTCTCGCCATCCTTGCCTCTAAGGAGCATTCTGGCCGCACTTCCTCCAAGACAGATTTGTTCGTTCTCTTGGCAGTCCATGGTATATTCAATATTCTTCGCCAACACCACAATTCAAAGGCATCAGCTCCTCTTCGGTCTTCCTTATTCATTGTCCAGCTTTCACCTGCATATGATGTGAATGAAAATACCATGGCTTGGGTCAGACGCACCTTAGTCTTCAGGGTGACATCTTTGCTCTTCAACACTTTGACGAGGTCTTTTGCAGCAGATTTGCCCAATGCGATGCGTCTTTTGATTTCTTGACTGCTGCTTCCATGGCTGTTGATTGTGGATTTAAGTAAAATGAAATCCTTGACTACTTCGATCTTTTCTCCATTTATCATGATGCTGCTTATTGGTCCAGTTGTGAGGATTTTTGTTTTCTTTATGTTGAGGTGTAATCCATATTGAAGGCTGTGCTCTTTGATCTTCATTAGTAAGTGCTTCAAGACCTCTTCACTTTCAGCAAGCAAGGTTGTGTCATCTGCATAATGCAGGTTGTTAACGAGTCTTCCTCCAATCCTGATACCCCATTTTTCTTCATATAGTCCAGCTTCTTATATTATTTGTTCAGCATACAGATTAAATAGGTATGGTGAAAGAATACAACCCTGATGCACAACTTTTCCGACTCTAAACCAATCAGTATCCCCTTGTTCTGTCCGAACAACCACCTCTTGATCTATGTAAAGTTTCCTCATGAGCACAATTAAGTGTTCCGGAATTCCCATTCTTCATAATGTTATCCATTATTTGTTATGATCCACACAGTCGAATGCCTTTGCATAGTCAATAAAACACAGGTAAACATCCTCCTGGTATTCTCTGCTTTTAGCCAGGATCCATCTGACATCAGCAATGATATCCCTGGTTCCAGGTCCTCTTCTGAAACTGGCCTGAATTTCTGGCAGTTCCCTGTCAATATACTGCTGCAGCCGTTTTTGAATATCTTCAGCAAAATTTTGCTTGTGTGCGATATTAATGATATTGTTCTATAATTTCCACATTTGGTTGGATCACCTTTCTTGGGAATAGGCATAAATATGGATCTCTTCCAGTCAGTTGGCCAGGAAGCTGTCTTCCATATATCTTGGCATAGACAAGTGAGCAACTTCAGCACTGCATCTGTTTGTTGAAATATCTCAATTGATATTCCATCAATTCCTGGAGCCTTGTTTTTCACCAATGCCTTCAGAGCAGCTTGGACTTCTTCCTTCAGTACCATCGGTTCCTGATCATATGCCACCTCTTGAAATGGTTGAATATCGACTAATACTTTTTGGTATAATGACTCTGTGTATTCCTTCCATCTTCTTTTGATGCTTCCTGTGTCGTTTAATATTTTCCCCATGGAATCCTTCACTATTGCAACTCGAGGCTTGAATTTTTTCTTCAGTTCTTTCAGCTTGAGAAACTCCAAGCGTGTTCTTCCCTTTTGGTTTTCCATCTCCACCTCTTTGCACATGTCATTATGATACTTTACTCTGTCTTCTCAAGAGGCCCTTTGAAATCTTCTGTTCAGTTCTTTTACTTCATCAATTCTTGCTTTTGCTTTAGGTGCTCGACGCTCAAAAGCAAGTTTCAGAGTCTCCTCTGACATCCATCTTGGTCTTTTCTTTCTTTCCTGTCTTTTCAGTGACCTCTTGCTTTCTTCATGGATGATGTCCTTGATGTCATTCCACAACTTGTCTGGTCTGGTCTTCGGTCACTAGTGTTCAATGCATCAAATCTATTCTTGAGATGGTCTCTAAATTCAGGTGGGATATACTCAAGGTCATATTTTGGCTCTCGTGGACTTGCTCTGATTTTCTTCAGTTTTAGCCTGAACTTGCATATGAGCAATTGATGGTCTGTTCCACAGTCAGCCCCTGGCCTTGTTCTGACTGATATTGAGCTTTTCCATCGTCTCCTTCCACAGATGTAGTTAGGGTGATTTCTGTGTGTTCCATCTGGCGAGGTCCATAAAAAAAAAAAATAGTCACCGTTTATGTTGGTGAAAGAAGGTATTTGCAATGAAGAAGTCGTTGGTCTTACAAAATTCTATCATTCAATCTCCTGCATTGTTTCTATCACCAAGGCCATTTTTTCCAACTACTGATCCTTCTTCTTTGTTTCCAACTTTCGCATTCCAATTGCCAGTAATTATCAATGCATCTTGATTGCATGTTCGATCAATTTCAGACTGCAGCAGCTGGTAAAAATCTTCTATTTCTTCATCTTTGGCCCTAGTGGTTGGTGCGTAAATTTGAATAACAGTCTTATTAACTGGTTTTCCTTGTAGGCGTATGGATATTATCCTATCAATGACAGCTTTGTACTTCAGGATAGATCTTGAAATGTTCTTTTTGACGATGAATGCAACACCATTCTTCTTTGAGCTGTCATTCCCAGCATGGTAGACTATATGATTGTCTGATTCAAAATGGCCAATACCAGTCCATTTCAGCTCACTAAAGCCTAGGATATCCATGTTTATGCATTCCATTTCATTTTTGATGATTTCCAATCTTCCTAGATTCATACTTTGTACATTCCAGGTTCCGATTATTAATGGATGTTTGCAGCTGTTTCTTCCCATTTTGAGTCGTGCCACATCAGCAAATGAACGTCCTGAAAGCTTTGCTCCATCCACGTCATTAAGGTTGACTCTACTTTGAGGAGGCAGCTCTTCCCCAGTCATCTTTTGAGTGCCTTCCAACCTGGGGGGCTCATCTTCCAGCACTATATAAGATAATGTTCTGCTGCTATTCATAAGGTTTTCACTGGCTAATGCTTTTCCGAAGTAGACTGCCAGGTCCTTCTTCCTAGTCTGTCTTAGTCTGGAAGCTCAGCGGAAACCTGTCCTCCATGGGTGTCCCTGCTGCTATCTGAATACTGGTGGCATAGCTTCCAGCATCATAGCAACACACAAGCCTCCATAGTACGACAAACTGACAGACACGTGGGGGTCCGTAAAGATTAGAGCCAAGAAAATCCTATGGGGCAGTTCTACTCTGTAACATGGGGTCACTATGAGTCAGAATCAACTAGAAGGCTCACAACAACAACTGTCTAGATGGATTGCTTTATTTCCCTCCAGAGGGCCAGGGGACATTCACTAGAATGCAATTTATTTTAACCATCCTTATTTTACACTGGAAACCCTGGTGGCATAGTGGTTAAGTGCTACGGCTGCTAACCAAAGGTCTGGATGTTCAAATCTGCCAGGTGCTCCTTGGAAACTCTAGGCGGCAGTTCTACTCTGTCCTATAGGATTGCCATGAGTTGGAATCGACTCGACGGCACTGGGTTTGGTTTTTTGGTTTTGGTTCTATTTTACCCTGGCTAAAAAAAAAAAAAAGAGAGAGAGTTTAATGAAGCAGAAATTGATCCATATTCTACAGCTTTACATGTTTTGGGATTGATATACAATAAATGCTGCAAAAACTTAAATGTGTGCTTACGGAGATTGGGTGGATGCGTTTCGTGTAGCATTCCTGATCTATTTTTTGTCTGTAAAGTGGAAACAAACATGTCTATATGGTACAAAGGTAGTTTTAGTAGTGTTAATTGCTATTAATAGAGCTTATTTTAATAGTAATAATTAAACCATTCCATTCTGACCTTAGTTTTCAGTTAGTTCTCTAATCTAATTATCTAACTTTATGATCCATTTCTGTTAATCCTCAGAAGAAAGGTGAGTTTCATTCCTGTCTCTAGAATATCTTTGGCCCTCAGGAACTGAGTGAGCAGCTGGGCCTCTGTACAGGCTTTGACGTGTCTCTGTAATAATTACAGGGTCTCCCATTACTGATCACTGCTTACGGCCAGCTAGGCATTCCAACCATGAAAAATCACTTTTGTCTTTTCTGCTTTTTCGTGAGCCTCATGGAGGTTAAGTAACTCACCCAAGGGCACACAGCTAGCTCATTGATGGAAAGCTGGTACTTGCCCCTAGATTGTCTGACTGAATAATGTCCACTTCAGCATGCCACCCCTCTGGGCTCTGGCCCAGGCAAAGATCACCCTGGTGAAGAGTGAAGGAAAGATATTTGATGGGGGGTTAGAAGACCTGGAAGGAGCCCTGGTGGTGCAATGGGTAAGCACTCAGCTGCTAACCAAAAGGGCAGCAGTTTGAACCCATCAACCATTACGTGGGAGTAAAGACCTGGTGATCTACTTTTGTAAAGATTACAGCCTAGGAAACCCTATGGGGCAGTTCTAAACTGTCCCATATGGAACTATGAGTTGGAATTGACTGGACAACAAGCAACAACAGAAGACCTGGGCCCATTTTCTGGTTCCACTCACCTGTTAGCTGTGAGACCTAAAAAGTCACTTACCTTCTTTTAGTCTCAGCAAAATAAGAAAAATATTGCTGCTTCAATTTACAGGATTATTGTGAGACTTAAATTTCAAGATGTCCATAAATTGTAAGCAGTATAGGAATATGAGGGAGGATTAGTTTATCCTATCTCCAATCTTTTATTTTTTTATAGAATTAATGAAAACCTATCATATTACCTTTTGGTTGCAGATTCGCTCACAAGACATCATCTAACTTTGTAGAATTGGGAATCACTATTGGGTTATGTTTTTCCATCTCTGTTGAATGCTACAGTGAATGGATTATCTAAGCTTGGAAGTGTGGGGGAGTGGGAAGTATCCCTGCGCCTGGGAGGTGCTAAATACTGAATGATTGAATATACGTACCAGATGTCTTGTCTACTAGACAAACGTTACATTTTCCTATCATCCCCCCAGCATTTACCACCCCCATGTTTTGCTGATCCCTGGGGTACCGATTAGGGCGAATGCAGAGGTTCCTGACTGTATCCTACATAGAGGTTGTCCACTGCTGTCTCTTTCCTTCTGAGATGTTCCAAGATCTCAAGCACAGCTGAAATTTTTGATCTAAGGCCAGGCCATCTATACCCTCAATACCTGGGATGATGTCTTGACCCTACCCCTTCCCTCTCCATCTTTCCAGAAGTCACTGTGGCCTCCATAAGTGCTTGGTCAGGGTGGAGTTTGGCTGGATCATTTCTGGCCCTTTCTTGCTAACCTGAAGTTGTAGGCAACCCCATCTGCTTCTCCCGAGGAGTGTGCATGCATTCATTTACTCGTCATCCGGGCATTTGTGACTTTGTGAGCATCATTCAGTTCACCTGTGATTGTTGACCTACTCAAGGATTACTTATTGCTTCTGGGAGAAAAGTCTATGATCACTCTAAGACTGGTTGGTTGGCTCACTCATCTTTTGCAACCTCCTCCCTCCATGTGACATTTAATCTAAAAGGCTCCCTTTTCCATACTTCCTGTACTTCTATCACTGCACTGCCTTACTGTTTTGTTATGGGCTCTCTTGGCTTTTCTTTTTCCTGAGGACAGGGAACGTGGTGGTTCTTATCTTTGTGTCACTACTGCTTAGTACAAAGTAGGCACTGAATAAATGAATGGAGTGAACTCTAGAGTGAAGTTAAAACTAGATCATTAACACATTCAATTTACAGTGAGGGAGTACCCATCATATTTCTGGTAGAAATTTATAATCAATGGTAGCTCAAAGTCCAGAAAAAAACAGGTTTCGACAAAAAGATTGTGACGGGAACTAGGCTTTGAGATAACAATTGATTAAAACAGCAAAGAGACACCCAGAATTTTACCCCATAGCTATGTATGTCCCCGGTGGCGATTTCACTTCATTTTTTTATTCATTCATTTGTTCAACATTCATCAGGGGCTAATGTTTTAAACCTGATGCCGTCGAGTTGATTTTGACTCATGGTTGCTATAAGTCAGAATTGACTCGATGGCAATGGGTTTGGTTTTTTGTTTGTTTGGAATGTTTTAAAGGAGTTCCTGTGTGGTGCAAACAGTTAACACGCTTGGCTGATAACTGAAAGGTTGGAGGTTGGAGTCCACCGAGAGGTGCCTCAGGAGAAAGGCCTGGTGAGCTATCTGTGAAAAACCAGCCACTGAAAATCCCGTGGAGTACGGTTCTGCTCTAACACACATGAAGTCACCCACCATGAGTTGGAATCAACTCAATGGCAACGGGATTAAGGTTTCACATGAACAAGAGAGCAAACAGCTGATTAGTTTTCCAATGTGTTGTCCCTTTGCTTAACAGCCTAACACAGAGGAAAGCCTTTTGTGAGGTCATTTGAAAAGACATGATCCAGCACCATTTCTGAAGAGTTGGATGGCTATCACACTGTCTTTTCATCTCCTAGTGCCAATCCTATACAGCAAGTATGTAAAAGGGGCACTCAAAAAGCAAAGTTGTTTTCTCCTTAGACTTCTCTGTGTATTTTCTGATAATGGCTCTCACCACAAGGTATAATACAGAATCTTCAGTGGTTCCCTTTCACTATGGATATGCAGTCTCTTTATCACCTGTGTTTGATTTGCCAGCTTGGCTCAAAGAGAATTATTCCAAATTCCTGGATTTCACTCACTTTCATCAAGGAAAAACTGATATAGTCGTTCCATCTAAGAAATAAACAATTGGAGGAGGCCCTAATAGCTGGTTGGTTATCTTTCCATTAGAGATGTTCTTGCCCCAATTTTAGCAAGGGTATTAGTCCTGCGGAATGCAGTTTGAATATCAATCTTACTAATTTTTTTTTTTTGCCTTGTTTTTATCAATCTATTTTGTGTATAATATTCAAGGGGAAACTCTGGTGGTGTAGTGGTTAAGTGCTATGGCTGCTAACCAAAAGGTTAGCTGTTCGAGTCCACCTGGCAGTCCTTGGAAATTCCATGGGGAAGTTCTACTCTGTCCTACAGGGTTGCTATGAGTTGGAATCGACTCAATGGCAATGGGTTTTTTTTTTTTTTTTTTTCAATTTTACTATTATTCTACATGTAAAAGGTACTTTAAAGCCTTCTGGAATAAGGCAGAGAATAAGCAAAAAATTACATACTATTTACTAGCTTGCAGTGACTTAAACGGTAGAATAATCAGGATAAAATTACTTGGTTTGAAGTAAAATCTATTTTTAATTGGTCTTTTGTGTATTTTCTACCATAATGGAGAAAAAACAGTGCCTTCCTGTGGTTTATTATTACTACTAAAATATAATATTAGTTTCAGTATATACTACTGGTATCCCAAATCTTGCCAATTTTATTTTAAATAGATGTATTAAAAGCATCTTAGACTATAAAAAAAAGTTTTGCTTTATTAATTCATTCACTCATTTATTTTCTTACAAGCTGGTAGTGAATTTACTGGTGAAAATGAAAACCCTAACAGTTTTACTAGATATTTGTTTCCAGTTTACTAACACATAAAATGCATTTAATATATTAGGCTTATTTTGCAAATCTGTAACAGTGTTTGAGGAGCCCAGGTGGCACAGTGGTTAAAGTGCTCGGCTGCTACCTGAAAGGTCAGAGGTTGGAGCCCACTAGCTGCTCTGCAGGAGAAATTTCATAAAGGTTACAGCCTTGGAAACCCTTGAGGCAGTTCTACTCTGTCCTATAGGGTCACCATGAATCAGAATGGACTCGAGGGCCCTGGGTTTTTGGGTTTTGTAATGATGTTTCATTTTCTACAACTTTCTTTTGGGAGTGGAAATTCAGTTTTCGTCCTAGGTTTCAAAATTTTTATTGGCAATGAATATAAAGAGTTCCTTCTTTCCAAGAAGCATTTTGATTAATTCCCATTTGGAAAAAAATGTATTTTTCAGTAGGATACCTACACACAAACAGAAAAAGGACAGGACAGAAATACAGCAGAATATCAGTGACGTGGTGGGATTATGAGTGATTTTAAAAATCTTTATACTTTTCTGTAATCTTCAAATTTTCTACAATGTATTTATATTACTTTTATTACCAGAGAACCATCAACAAAACACAGTCTAAAACAGTCTGCTCGTATATCCCAGGAGATCCGCAGAGGCTGACAAACTCGTGATGCTTTTTATGTCTCAGTGCCTGCAGGGCTGTGAGTAACCCTGCAGCAAACATTATGCTATCAAACTTACCTTGAAAGTTTTACTTCCTTTATCCTCTGGTTACGTTGATGTACATTTGCATATGTTCTCAAAAGCTAATTGTTTTATCTGTCCAGAAACATATAAAATCTAAAATATATATAAATAAAATAAAAAGCCAAAACTCTGACGTCAAGAATGAAAGGGGGCTGGGGCTCGTACTGCTGGTTAAACTTTAAATATACCAATGATTTCATCAGCGTTTACATCTGGAAAAGCCAACAAATTTAAAGTGTTTTATTTTTTTAAGAGGTTTGTATTCTGGAGGAAAAAACCTCATAAATTAATGGATTATTCAAAACTCAGATTACCTAAAACAGACAGGAAAAGGCAGATATTGATATATAAAACCTATGACAACCTACTATACAGCCATGGTAGTCAAAACAGCCTGGTGCTGGTACAATGACAAACACAAAGACCAATGGAACAGAACTAAGAAGCCAGACGTAAATCCAAACACCTGTGGACATGTGGTCTCCAACAAAGGATTGAAGTCCATTAAATGGGGAAGAGAGCCTCTCTTCAACAAATGCTGCTGGCAAAACTCAGTATCCATCTGCAGAAAAATGAAACAAGATCCATACCTCACAGCATACACAAAAACTAACTCCAAGTGGGTCAAAGACCTAAATGTAAAACCTAAGACTATAAAAAGCATGGAAGAAAAAATAGGGACAATGTAGTCGCCCTAAAATATGGCATAAATAGAATACCAAATACAACAATGCACAAACAGCAGAAGATAAACTAGATAACTGGGATCTCCTAAAAATTAAACACTTATGCTCATCAAAAGACTGTACTAAAAGAGTAAAAAGAGAAGCTACACTGGGAAAAATTTTTTGCCTACTTCAACACCTCAACAATAAAAATACAAACAATCCAACTAAAAAATGGGCAAAGGCTATGAACAGACACTTCACCAAAGAAGACATTCAGGTAGCTAACAAATATGGCTTGTGATCATTAGCCATTAAAAAACAAAACAAAACCATTGCTGTCCAGTTGATGCTGATTCATAGCGACCCTGTTAAAAAAAAAAAAAAAAAAAAGACCCTGTTTAGACAGATGCAAATCAAAACTACAATGAGATACCATCTTACCACAGCAATAATGGCACCGATCAAAAAAACAGAAAACAACAAATGCCAAAAAAAAGCTAGTGGAGTGTAAAATGGTATAACCATGATCGAAAATGGTATAGTACTTCCTCAAAAAGAGAAATACCATATGATCCAGCAATCCCACTCCTAGGAATATATCCTGGAGAAATAAGAGCTGTAACATGAATGGACATGCACACCCATTGTTCACAACAGCAAAAAGATGGAAATGACCTAAAATGTCCATCAACGGATGAATGGATAAAAAACCGTGGTACATACACACGAGGGAATACTACGTAATTATAAACAACAACGATGAATCCGTGAAACGTCTCACAACATGGATGCATCTGGAGGATGTCACGCTGAGTGAAACAAGTCAATCATAAAAGAACAAATACTGTATGAGACCCACTATTATAAAAAGTGAAGAAAAGGTTTACACACAGAAACATTCTCTGATGGCTACCGGGGAGAGGGAGGGAGGGAAAATCACTACCTAGATAGTAAGATAGTAAAAAAAACGCGTGTTAATTCTGGTGAAAGAAAAGGCAATACATGATACGGAGGAAGCCAGCACAACATGACCAAGGCAAGGGAAGACACTGAGAAGCACCACGAATGGAAATGGGGAACTCAGGGTGGTAATGGGGAGAGTGCTGACATATTGTGGGGATTGCAGCCAGTGTCACGGAATGATTTGTGTGTAAGTTATTGAATGGGAAACAAACTTGCTCTGTAAACCTTCCCCGAAAACACAATAAAAATAAAATAAGATCTATGGCATACTTCATTCCTCAAAATAAGATAATTATTGAAATTAATAACTCAGTCCCTTAAATATGACACTAAATATGAAATATGACACTAAAATACATACATTGGTATTTTGCACTTGGAAACATTTTCGTTTTTATAGAAGCAACATAAATCCCTTTTTCACACGTTGTAGTTTCTTACTGATTAGAATAAAGATAATTCTAATTAAAACTCTGGCATTAATCATGAAGCGACATGGTAAAGGATCTTGTCCCATCATCTTGCCAACCTCCAAATAACCATGGCCTCGTTCCACCTGTACTATAGGTTCAGCACTCCAAAAATAGTTTTTAATGATGTATGAAAGCAGATTCCACACCAGAATCGCCTCAGGCTTTGTTGTGATGTGCTGTCTTGTGCTCTTTTATCAGGGCTCCACTTATACATATTAGCTCAATTAGTTTCATATTCTTATCCCATTTGATAGAAACTAAAAGTTCGCTCAACAACAAAAATGAAGAAGAATGGCTAAAGGCAAAAGAGAGAGAGAGACATTTAACACTGATGAAACCGGGGTGGCTTAGTGGTTAAGTGCTACGGCTGCTAACCAAGAGGCTGGCTGTTCAGCTCCACCTGGTGCTCCTTGGAAACCCTATGGAGCAGTTCTGCTCTGTCCTCTCGGGTCACTATGAGTCGGAATTGACTCAATGGCAACGGGTTTCGTGTTTTTTTTTTAAAGATGTATGTGTAGGTACCTATTTCTTTCTCACAAAAATAGCAATGGGGATTAGCGAGAGTGGAAATGAAAAAATAAGATTTGAATCCTCAGTGTTAACAAAGTTTGTAAAAAAGTAAGGTGACTACATGCATCAAAAGCATGGTGGTTATAGATTGCTACCAAGAACCAGGCCCCCTTTCTCCCACCAGCTCAGTTACTTCATACTGCCCAGCACTCAGTCTCCCCTGGGCCAGCCAAAATCTTCCTCTTCTTTCCCTTTCATTGCCTCTTCGCACTTCCTCATTTAGCTCCTGGCGGGGGCGGGGAGGAGAACAAAATGGTGCGAGTGATTCACACTAAACTGTGAATGACTTCATCCCACTTGTGGCACTTTTGCATCAAACTGGGAATTCAGTATAAGGAATGACCCCTGAAACCAAGTTTTTTCCTCTCTCAAAAAACAGGGAACTGACGAAGCCAACTCTTCAGACATGGATTGGACTGGACAATGGGTTGGAGAGGGATGCTGGTGAGGAGTGAGCTTCTTGGATCAGGTGGACACTTAAGACTATGTTGGCATCTCCTGCCTGGAGGGGAGATGAGAGAGTGGAGGGGGTTAGAAGCTGGCGAAATGGATACGGAAAGGGAGTGTGGAGGGAGAGACAAGGCTGTCTCATTAGGGGGAGAGTAATTGGGAGTGTGTGGCACTGGGTTGGTGTTGGGTTTAGCAAGGTGTATATGGGTTTTTGTGTGAGAGACTGACTTGATTTGTAAACTTTCACTTAAAGCACAATAAAAATTATACAAAAAAGAAAAAAAAAAAAACAACAGGGAACTGAGAAGTCTGGGGGAGGTTCGGGCTCCAAGATTGTTTTCACCCAACTCTTAAGTCCTTTTCTGTTAAAGTGAACGCTTGTACCCCACCATGGTCCTAAAGCAATCTTAGGACACAGTGCTGGGTTGTCACTGGAGATTCAGAAGCCCTCTCCCCCAAGCCCTCACCCTCTATGCAGGAACTGGATGCATGGAAAGTATATAATTTTCATTATCCTTTGTCAAAAAGAGGCATGGGCCTGAGGTTTCAAGGGTGGGAGAGGCGAGAAGCTCTCATTCATCTTTGGCAGGCGGGGTACACATCTGGGCAGATGGCAGTTTCTTGTGATTCCTGCACTAGGGTGTGAGGCTGCGGGGATTCCTGCCCTAGGGTGTGAGGCTGCGGGGATTCCTGCACTGAGGTGTGAGGGGGTGGTGATTTCCACACTAGGGTGTGAGGCTGCGGGGATTCCTGCCCTAGGGTGTGAGGGGGTGGTGATTTCCAGAAGAGCCCCTGCCAACCTCCACGTTCCTCCTGTGAGCCACTAGGATTACTGGAGGTGACTTCTCGCCTTCCTGAAATTCTTTCACTTCCCGAGTTCCTGAAAGCCGGCAGGGATTTTCCCTGACTTCCCCTTCCCCAGCTCTTCCAATGGTTTGGTGAATAGGTGATCCGCTCCTGCTTTCTTTATTTCCCGTTAGAACTCAGACTGATACCGACACGTCTGCTGATTTTCTCTCTCTCTGGTGTCCAGTAAGTAAGTTGTTTAGTTTTCCCACCAAGACAACTGAACTGAGGACATGTTCTAAATTTTTAACCAGCCATGTTTCTTGACATTTTCTAGGCATTTTGTACACTTTTTAAAAAACTTTCCACTCCCTCCGCCACAAAAAAAATGAAAGCACCGTCACTCTCAGTTAAATTTTCTCGTTTATTATACCTGTTATGGTTGCCATTGTATCTCGCCTTATACCGGAGTTGTGACACAGGGCAATTAGCTTTAGAGACAGTGAAGAAAGGTAAGAAGGTTGCTTTAGTTTACCCCAGACTTGGCTTGAGGGAAAATTCACACATCCTTCTAGTTTATGAAACAGGCGACGAATCTTTATTAAGCTGGCCAGCAGGAGAAGGTCATCCCCACTCAAGTATCGGAGGACCGGAATCTCCTCAGGGTTTGGTAGCTTTTCAGCAAAGAGAGAGAAAACGAAAGCTTAGGATCAAGTCATGGAGACTGTGACTGCGGGACTGGGGAGGTGGAGGAGCCGAGGCGGGGTAATGCTTCGGGGAGGAACTCCCCACGAAGGGTCCCGTCTAGTTAGCTGTAGACAAGGGCACTGGGATTAGTGTAACCTGTATAAGGAATGAACTGAAGTGCCGGGGAGACTTGAGACACTAAAAGCAGGCCAGACGGAGTAAGGTAAATGGAATTTGGATACCTTCGAAAGCCTGCAATTTATATAATTTAATTGGCATATTCTGACAGGGAGAAACTGGGAGCACAGTCCCTTCCCTTGGAGAAAGATGAAAAGATGGTTTGTGGTGAGAGCTGGACTGGCATCTGGGAAGCCACTGAGGAGTCGTCATCCTCCAGAGAAGGGAGCACTTGAACTGGGTTTTCAAGAATAATGGGAATGAACAAAACTCCCTTTCTTTCTCCTAAAGTGCACCTCTACCTCCAGGACACCGTTCCAGAGTAACCTTCCTTGGCCTCTGCCCCCTCCCCACTTTCTCACAGTCTTTGGTGATTCAAGGCTGGTGTAGCCTCCTTGCAGCTGCTGGAAGGTGAGTGGGTCTGTCAGGATGGTCTTGCCTGAGGTGTTTCCATACCCTGCATCTTCAGAGCCAGCCTAAACCCCACTGCCATGGAGGTGATTTCAGTAGAACTGCCCCATAGGGCTTCCGAGGCTGTAAATCTTTACGGAAGCAGACTGCCACATCTTTCTGCCACAGAGCAGCTGGTGAGTTCGAACTGCTGACCTTATGGTTAGCAGCTGAGTGCTTTAACCACTGCACACCAGGGCTCCCTACAGCCTGCCCAGGCGGGGCCATTTGGCCTCAGCGGGGCAGGTAAAATGCAAGCTGAACTACTGATCGCTTACCTGCAAAAGACACAAGAACTTATAGCACCTCTGTGTGTGTTCCCACCCCCCTTCTCCACATCAAAAGGAAGGAAGCAGGGATGGATGGACGAGGACGAGGACAACAGATGGACAGACGGATGGACGGAAGGAAGGAAGATGAGATGGATGAATAACAAAGAATGGATCAGGGTCCTTAACATCCCTTTCAACTCTAAATCTTGTAAGATGACAGAAAACTTTTTAAGAGATTACATCAACAATGGTTGTAGAAAATAAGAAAGGTTTTCATCAACAGAAATAATTTTTAGGAATTCCTGAAAATCAGAAAGCAGATGGACATGAGCGTCTGGCTGAGATTTCTAAGCAAGATCTTAAAGGGGCCGCCTGGTTTCTCCTTGCCACTTACACTAGCGTGCGGGAGGAAAGAGATGGACTTAAAAATGAACTATGTGAAGTGAAACCAGAACTTAAAGATTTGGAAAATTCTGTTGTACAGACTAAGGACACGTGCCCTAAAATTCTCACCAAGGACTTGGTGACTCAATGTTTGGTTAAACTGATGGGTCTAAATAACCACCACAACAGACAACCCATCAGCTTAGACTGAAGGGGCCAGAGACAGGATGAAAGGAAGGAAAGCTATCTGCCTCTTTGAATTCTATAGGCAGGAAACAGGCCAAAGGACCCATGTCTGTTGTCCTCCCAGAAAAGAAGAGGACCATCCCTGGAGCAGCTCAGAGATAGCAGAACTGTTGGAAGGAAAACTAAGGCTGACTTGGTTTCGAAGGGTGGAGCCACGATCTCCCAGGTTTCAAAGGATGGAGCCAGGTCTCCTAGGTCTCAAAGGGTAGAGCCACAGCCTTCTTGGTTTCAAAGGGTGAAGCTGTGGCCTCCTAAGTTTCTAAGAGTTAGATCTCCACCAACTCAGTTCTGGAGTGTGGGGCTGCTGTTTAGGTGGGCCAAGAGGATGGAGTCACCACCGAAAACTGAGAGGGCAGGGCTGCCACGCCCATGGGGTGGAGAACTGAGCCTACTGGGCCTGAGAGGTTGGGGTCGCCACTCAGATGAACCCGGAGAATGGGACCAACCAAAGCCAAGGAGTTCATGTTTCCATACCAGTGGGTCTGGAAAGTGGTGCCTCCGGCCAGCTGAGGGACCAATACCCAGAATCTGGAGACCATGGCCAACACCCGGAGTCTGGGGGCAAAGTCATTGCTTAGGTGGTCTCAGAGATCAGAGAATTATTTTCAAGCCTTGAGAGTTAGTATAACTTGTTCTACTGGGTTTTGGACTTGCTTGGTGCCCATTATCCCTTCTTTCCCTCCAATTTCTCCCATTTGTAATGGAAATGGCTACCTTGTGCCTGTTCCACCATTGTACTGTGGAAGCAGATAACTCGTATTCTAGATTTCACAGGTTCACAGATGAAGAGGAATTTTGCCCGGGGATGCAATATGCCTAAAGTCTCACCCATACTAAATTTAGAAGGTGACTTTTTGGACTTGGAGTTGATTTAAGACTTTTGGGATGATGTGATGGGGTGAATGTGTTTTCTATGTGGGAAGGATATGAATTTTGGGGGCCAAAGGGTGGAAGGTTATGGATTGAACTGTATTCCCCCAAATATGTGTTGCAAATCCTAACGCCTACACCTGTGGTTTGGAGCCGTGGTGGCATGTTGGCTAAGAGCTCGGCTGCTAACCAAAAAGGTTGGCAGTTCAAGCAGTTCAAATCCACCAGTTGCTCCTTGGAAACTCTATGGGAAAGTTCTCCTCTGTCCTATAGGGTAGCTATGATTTGGAACCAACTCAACAGGCACCTAACAACAACAACAACAACAATGACATACCTGTGGTTGAATCCTACCTGGGGATGAGTTTTCTTTGTTATGTTTATGAGGCAATATTAGTGTAGGATGTGTCCTAAGTCAATCTCTTTTGAGATATAAAAAGAGCAGTTGAGCAAGCAAGAAAACAAGCACAGACAAGGAAAGACAGATGCCACGCCACGGGAGCTCTCCAAGGAACCAAGAAACAGAAGCTGAAAGGAGACAAGGACCTTCCCCTAGAGCCCACAGACAAAGAAAGCTTCCCCTAGAGCTGGCATGCTGAATTCAGACTTTCAGCCTCCTGAGCTATGAGATAATAAATTTCTGTTTGTTGAAGCCATCCACTTGTGGTATTTCTGTTATAGCAGCTCTATATAATTAAGACACACATCTAACTCAGAACTACAGAGAAAACTTGAAAATCAAAGTATGGGAAAAATATGTACCAAGCAAATGCTAACAAAAAGAAAGCAAGTATAGCAATTTAAAATCAGACAGGACAGCATTTAAGGCAAGGTCATGAAAAGTGTAATTTGGAATAACACATACTGATAATATTAAATTTTTTATTATCAAAATAAAAGCAAAAACCCTCCGTGATACACTGAATCACAGAATGGGCACAGATGAAGAGCCAAAAAGTGAGGTGGAAGACGGAGCTGGCCCAAGGGAAAGGTACACCAAAAAGATAGCTAACATCTTTCATTTCCTAACCATAGAGCTTCAAAATACATAAAGCAAAACCTGATAGAAATACTAGGCAAAATGGATGAATCCATGATCATATTGGGAGACTTTCATACATTTCTCAGAAATGAACCAATGATATAAAAACAAAAGGCTATAGAAAGAAGCTGGAATAGAACAATTAGACATATTTGATTTTGTGATGACTTTTTTTGGGTCAAATATCCCTGGAACACTCAAAAACTGGTAATCAACCACAAAGAGATCTATACATTCCAAACAGCAGAAAAAAAAAAAAAAAATTGTGGGCCATAGTGTCTGATCATTTAGGTATTAACAAGAAAAGGATCGTACAAACTTTTTTTTTTTTTTTTTAAATATCTGAGAATATTAGAAGTAACTCCTGAGTTGAAGAATTCAAAATGGAAATCATAAACCATTTAGAATGGAAAGAAAATGAGAGTACTGTATTTCAAAACTTGTTATATACGGCCAGAGGCATGCAGAGTACCAGGGTGGAGGTAGGAGTGGGTAGTTACTAGTTTAGATAGGATGGTGAGGAAAGGACCCTCTGAGCAGAAGCCTGAAGGAAGTGAGGGAGCAGCCATGTGCTAGAAAGAGGGGGAGCATTTTACGTTGAAGGAATAGCACGAGTAAAGGGCCTGGCATTTTTCAGGAACACCTAAGAGGCCAGTGTGGCTGAAGCATGGTGAGTAAGAGAAGAGTAATAAAGAAAGACTATTATTATTTTTATGAGTTGGAATTGACTGGATGGCAATGGGTTGGGTTTATTAAGGAGGTCCAGACCACATGTGGCATTGCAGGCCTTTCAGAGGCTTTTACTCAGAATAAGATGAGAAGTAGCTGGACAGTTTTGATTAGGTTTGGGTTTTAGAAGTATCAATCCAGCTATTGTGTTAGAATGGACTGCTTCAGGGCTTGGGAAGAGCAGAGATAGGGAGAGTCACTTGCAGGCCACTATAATCGTTCAATGTAATAATTCTAACCAAAAGGTCAGCAGTTTGAATCCACCAGGTGCTCCTTGGAAACTCTATGAGGCAGGTCTCCTCTGTCGCGTAGGGTCACTGTGAGTTGGAATTGACTCGACGACAACGGGTTTCTTTTTTTTTTTTTTGTAATAATTCAAACAAAAGATGGATTAGTCCAAAAAATGGATAAAAAGAGTGATGGTACTGGAGGATGTGAGAAGTACTAGATTCTGGATATGCTTAGGAGGTAGAGTTTATAGGACTGGCAGATGGGTTGATTCGGGGTGGTGAAACAGAGAGGAGGATAACTACTCCCAAGGGTTTCGCCTGAGCAACTGAAAGAATGCAGCTGCCATTTTCTGAGATGGAGAGGAAGTGACCGCGGAGCAAGCTTTGAAATCATCTTGCTGTGTTAAGTTTCCAATGTCGCTTGGACATCCAAGTGGAGATGTTAAGATGGAATCAGAGATTTCCAAGGCTAGAGATCTACCTGGAAGTTTTTTTTTTTTTATCATGTAGATGGTTTTGAAGGACATGAAACTCAGTGAGATCAGCTGGGACAGTGAGTATAGAGAAAAGATGAGCCCGAGGACAAGCCCTGGGGTCCTTTGATAGTTAGAGAAAAGGTAGGTGAAGAAGAAAGAGAAATGAGAAGGAACAGTCTGTGAGGTGGAAGGAAAACCAAGGGAGAGTGGTGTCTGGTAGCAAGGGAGGAAATGCTTCCAGGAAGAGGGAGTGATCAACTGTGTCCAGTGCTGAGAAGAAGTCATTAGATTTGGCATAAATTAACTATACCAAAACCCAAACCAAGTCAATTCTGATGTATGGCGACCCCATGTATTACAGAGTAGAACTATATTCCATACGGTTTTCAATGCTGTGAACTTTTTAAAGCAGATCACCAGGCCTTTCTTCCAAGGTACCTCTGGGTGGCTTTGAACCGAAATCTTTCAGTTAGTAGTTGAGCACTTAATGATCCGTGCTCCAAAATTAACTACCAAACCAAGAAAACCAAACCTGTTGCTGTCAAGTCGATTCTGACCCATAGTGACCCTATAGGACAGAGTAGAACTGCCCCACTGGGTTTCCAAGGAGCACCTGGTGGATTCGAACTGCCGACTTTTTGGTTAGCAGCCATAGCTCTTAGCCACTATGCCATCAAGGCTCCAAAATTAACTATAGCACATATGAAATATTATTCAGCAATTAAAAACTAAAAAGACAAATATACTTGGTAATGTAGACACAGAAAAGCCTTCGAGACTTGTTAAGTGAGAAACAAAAGCAACAGAAACCCCCTCAACGACACACTCAGTATAGTATGACCCAATTTTTATTTTTTAAAAAAAATTGTGGTATATTCACACAATGGAATACTACGCATCGATAAAGAACAGTGACGAATCTCTGAAACATTTCATAACATGGAGGAACCTGGAAGGCATTATGCTGAGCGAAATTAGTCAGAGGCAAAAGGACAAATATTGTATAAGACCACTATTATATAAGATCTTGAGAAATAGTAAACCTGAGAAGAACACATACTTTTGTGGTTACGAGGCGGGGAGGGAGGGAAGGTGGGAGAGGGTTTTTTATTGATTAATCAGTAGATAAGAAACGCTTTAGGTGAAGGGAAAGACAACACTCAATACATGGAAGGTCAGCTCAATTGGACGGGACCAAAAGCAAAGAAGTTTCTGGGATAAAATGAATGCTTCAAAGGTCAGCGGAGCAAGGGCAGAGGTCTGGGGAACATGGTTTGAGGTGACTTCTAAGTCAATTGGCAAAATAATTCTATTATGAAATCATTCTGCATCCCACTTTGAAATGTGGCGTCTGGGGTCTTAAATGCTAACAAGCGGCCATCTAAGATGCATCAATTGGTCTCAACCCACCTGGAGCAAAGGAAAATGAAGAACACCAAGGTCACACAACAACTAAGAGCCCAAGAGACAGAAAGGGCCACATGAACCAGAGACCTACATCATCCTGAGACCAGAAGAACTAGTTGGTGCCCGGCCACAATTGATGACTGCCCTGACAGGGAGCACAATGGAGAACCCCTGAGAGAGCAGGAGATCAGTGGGATACAGACCCCAAATTCTCATAAAAAGACCAAACTTAATGGTCTGACTGAGACTAGAGGAATCCCGGCGGCCATGGTCCCCAAACCTTCTGTTGGCACAGGACAGGAACCATCCCCGAAGACAACTCATCAGACATGAAAGGGACTGGTCAGCGGGTCGGAGAGAGATGCTGATGAAGAGTGAGCTAATTATATCAGGTGGACACTTGAGATTGTGTTGGCAACTCTTGTCTGGAGCGGGGATGGGAGGATAGAGAGAGAGGGAAGCTGGCAAAATTGTCAAGAAAGGAGAGACTGAAAGGGCTGACTCAAGAGGGGGAGAGCAAGTGGGAGTAGGGAGTGAGATGTATGTAAACTTATATGTGACAGACTGATTGGATTTGTAAACGTTCACTTGAAGCTTAATAAAAGTTATTAAAAAAAAAGGTGTATATGAATAATTTATAAGTACACAGAAAGGGAAAAAGATACACATAAAATTTTAGGTGGTGATTATCTTTGGGGAAGGGGATTAGAATAAAAGAAGAGATGGGAGACCTCATTTTTTACTCTCTAAATATTTGTTTGAATATTAAATACCGGCTATATTGACATGTCTCTTTTGTAATTAAAAAAACAAAACAAAGGATGACCATGAGAACAATGAAAAAAGTAAAAACTTTGAACATGTAATTCTTCCTTTTGCATCAAATGATTATTGCTGTGATTAAAATTCACTTCTAAGATGAGAGAAAGAGAGAGAGGGAGAGACAGAGAGAAGCGGGGAAGAAGGGAGGGATTGAGACAGAGACAGAGAGAGGGAGAGAAACGTTTACATTTTTACACTTTAGGTAAGAAAACATTATGAAGGTAATATAGCAAAAGGAAGCTACACTGTAAATGCCTAACCAAGAAATAGGTTTGTGTGGACCCTAAACATCTGGCAGAGGTAGCTACAGTAGTATTTAAGTACATTGTAGACCCTAAGGGTCTGTTGGTTGAATCCGAATCTGAGGCCTCCCTTTTCTTTGTGTTCCCAAGACATTCCCATTGGAGAAGAATATCGAGAGCATAATTCTACATACTTGAAAGTATAGACTTTTCAGAGGTGGAAGACACCTTTGTAGTTTGGAGCAACCTTTTCCTTTAGTAACCGATGAAATGAAGGCCCTTGGAGTTTAAGGGAATTGTTCAAAGTCACTGCGCATACACACATGCACACACACACACACACACACAGATCTCTGTGCCTGTCTGTCTCCACATCTTTACTGAGTACTCACTCAAAGCCAAGCACTGTGCTTGGTGCTCTGCATTCTCACCCAGTCTTCACAACAATCTGTAAGGTAGGAATCACCATTTTATAGATGAGAGACCTGAAGCTCAAGTTCACCCAGTTAGCTAAGTGACAGAGCTCATGTTTCAAACTGTCTCTGAAGTCCGTGTTCCTAACCGTTGTGCAATACTGTCAGTCTCTGAACGTGTACTCTGAACCAGGCCCTGGGCTGGGCTCTGCAATAGAGGAATCAGTAAGACAGATTGTCTGCCCTCCAGTAGGAAGGGCAGCCATGGGGTTAAGTAAAGTGACACCGTTCAGCAAGGACAAGGACAGAGGCGAGAGTATGGAAAGCCCAGAGAAGGGCATGATGGACCCTGACGGGGCAAAGGACTGAGAGATCTGGGGAGCCTCTTCAAGGACATGGGGCTTATCCTTGGTCTTGAACGTGATTCAAACCCTGGTCTCTGACTCAGCCCAGTACTTTCTACTACAACGCGGAGTAAAACAAACACAGTACAAAATTCCAGAACCAAACCTCCACAGCAGTACTACTTAATCACAGAGTAAACGCAATAGATATTACTTGGATTCAAATTTGAATTAAAAGGAATTTCTGAGGAAGAAGAAACAAATGAGTAAATAAGTCTACTTCGATCCCACGTGAAACTTTGACTATGCATTTTTTTCACTGAATTCCAGAATCTTCTGTGGATCGTAGAGTGTGCACAGGTATAATTTATCAGCAGTAACACCAGCTAAAAGTTACTGTGCTCAGATTATTCTAAATGCTTTAAACTATTTAAAAAAATGTACCTACCTTCACTTTGGTTCCAACGCTGATTCTTGCCTGTTGCCCCATTGCTAGGAAAGTGATTGAAATTTTGTCTTGTTCTAAGATGCGAACTCCAACGTAATGGTTCAAAGCCAAAAAGACTGGTTTAAATGAAACGAAGGGTGTGGAAGCGACAGAACTTGACCAATTCCAAGCCCTTACTCTGTTGCCTGCTTCATCTGAATATTGACCTCCCAAGATATTGATGCATACCCTGGGCAGGAAGGAAATTGAAAATCTTAAATAGTAACACTACATTTCAGCCCTGGAATTAACCTGTCACTTGCTAACCGGGTGGAGCAACAATTTATGCTAGCCAATGACACATGAATGGTGGAGAACCTCAGGTAACCATGACTCAATTCCATATTAATTTGAAATATGGGGTCCAATTAGAGACTGCATTGATAAAATGGGCTCAAAGGGTGGAACCAGGGTAGTGAAAGGATTTGGAAAATTATGTGTGGGAAGGATGAAGGGAGGGCAGGGGAAGATTTAGTCTTGAAAAATAGAGACACAGGGAAGTGGGCTATGCCCGCCATCTTAAAATACTGAACGAGGAGAGAAAACTATATCCGTACTCACTGCTGTTGAGTCGATTCCGACTCACAGCGACCCCATGTGTTACAGAGTAGAACTGCTCCGTAAGGTTTTTTCGGTTGTAATGTTTACAAAAGCAGATCGCCAGACCTTTCTTCTGTGGCGTTGCTGGTGGGTTCAAACCATCAACCTTCCAGTTAGGAGCTGAGGGCAAACCATTTGAGCCACCCAGGCACCTTAAGGTGAAGACCAACCAAAAATCAAACCAAAGTCGTTGCTGTCAAGTCATAGTGACCCTATGGGACAGAGTAGAGCTGCCCCATAATGTTTCCAAGGAGCAGCTGGTGGGTGTAAATTCTGAGGAAGGCAGCGCCCTCATATCGGGAGCCAGGCATCCTTCTTGGAAGCCTCTCGGCAGGGCAGGGTGCGTGCGGGGTAAGGCTCAGGGGTCCCCTCTGAGATTACTGCTTGGGGGAAGAGCTCTGAAGCCGAGCAGAATGTGGAACTTAGACCATTGGGGCCTCTCCAACCTCTCCCTGTGGCTAATGCCACATGTCACTACATCGCATACCAGGTCAGCCCTGCACACCTGTGATCTGATGGAGTGAATGACCGCCTTCTACTCAGTTACGTCCTTCCCATTCTCTCTCACCTTCTTCCAGCTAGTACCACCACCCCTTCTTGAAGAGGGAGAAGAGGCACAGGTCTGGGTACTTAGAATGTTGGCTTCATTCGACAATGGAATATTTTTTAAAAATTAGATGAATGGCTGTACCACATGATGGATATAGTTAATGTCACTGAATTGTACACTTAAAAATGGGTAAAATGGCAATTTTTTTTGGTTTATATATATATATATATACACACACACATCCACAATAAAACTAAAACCAACCAACCAACAAATTAAGTAAACTAGATGAATTGGCCATGAGGCCCTCCAGGGGTAAGAAAACTAATATCTCATTTTCCTACATTGATTAATGGCAGTAATCTAATAGCAAAAGCACAAATGAGAAACTGAGGTGATTAACTTATTATATCTGGGGAAGGGGCGATTTAATTTTATCTTGAAATGTAGGCGCAAATAATATTAAACGAAAATTAGATAAATCAATCCCCCAAGTTATGACGGGTTTACGTCCCAACAACTCCTTCTTAAGTTGGTTCTGATGTAAGTTGAATACCTTTTTTTTTTTTAGTTTTCATTATACTTTCCTTTTATTATCAATATCTTTATAAATCTGATCTTTAGTTGTCTCTGGGGATTGGCATGAGAATGATAACATCAGCAAATTACACGCTGCAACACTCTATGTAGTATGTATTACTAAAGATGAGGTGTACCAAAAAAGAAAGAAAGGATGGTGTGTGGTTTGTCGTAACTCGAGTGTGCCGTAAGTCCTCTGTATTTAATAACCACCCCTTGAGTCTATGCTATGTACAGATGTGCTGCAGTGTAGTGGTGAAGATTCAGGACGAGCCACGAGGAGCTGTAGTCCAGCAGTGGAGACGGACTTGCCATATGAAAGGCATTGAAGGTGCCATAAGACTGTCAAGGCCATGTCAGCGTGCCCAGGAGTTCAGCTAGTGGGTGGGTAGAGGGCTTCATAAGAGAGGGAAACCTCCTGGAAACCAGTCAGTATCTGGTGACAATTAACATACTGCTTCACCAAACATAATGCTGACGTTGTTACTGTAGGGTCGATTCTGACTCCTGATGACCCCATGTGACCCCATGTGACCAAATATAATACAGAATTGCTACTGAGACCTGAAGATCAAGTAGAAATTTTCCAATATACCTGGTGGTGACGGATTGACTAAGAAGCCTACTGCTTTGGACTAAAAACACAAATGGCTCACTGAGTCCCAACTCTGTCAAATATTCGCAGTGTCCAAAGTTTGCCAACTATTGACAGAGTTTCTCCAGATGAGATTATTATACCCATAAATACCTTAAAGGAAGAAGAGTATCTCTTTCTGAAGAGCTTGAAAAGTTTAAATCGTGTGTGAAGTTAGAACCCAAATTTCATTTTGTCATGCTAAATAAAATGATATGAAGTCACGGAGTATGTATATTAGCAGATCAAATTAGATCAGTATCTTAATTTTTTAAAATAGATTTTGTTTGTTTATATGTTATTGTTGGTTCTGGCTACAGGAAACTTACTAGTTAGGAATATAGCTCAAATAATAAAAAAACAATACTCCGTAGCAGCTGTCCATTGGCAAATTATTGCTACAGGTGAGGCATTATAACATTATTAGGTATAGGCTGTAATAATGAGCAACTATGGGCTAGTGCCATGCCCTGGTGGTGCAGTGGTTAAGTGCTTGGCTGCTAACCAAAAGGTCAGCAGTTGGAATCCACCAGCTGCTCTTTGGAAGCCCTATGGAGCAGTTCTACTCTGTCCTATATAGTCACTATGAGTCAGGATCCCCTCGATGGCAATAGGTTTGGTTTTGGTTTGATATGGGTTTATATCCCAAATCCATGGGCTCACAATATAATTTAGATTTTTTTTCCTATATCACAGTTGTATAGTTCATATATTTATAGAAAGAATATGGCGAGCTTCCTTTTGTATAGTTGCCTGGGATGGCAGAAATAAAAAATTTCCTTGTGTTGAGCATTACTATCTAAAGACCATTAACTGAAAGCTTCTTAAGGCCCTGTTTACTATTTAAAAGGAAAAATAAAATTCCACAAAACAAATGAAAACGGCAGCAGAAGGAACCCAGAAACCTACCAGACATTTCCGTTGGGGTGATAGCAGGAACTTCTGCCGGAGGAATCCAGCAGTGCCAAGATGGCGGGCTTGGTGGGCATGTCTTCCTGGATTATACAGGTGAAGCCATTTATCTTGTTGGGCACTCGGATGATGGCCAGGTTTCCTGACGGGTAGCTGAGATCAGATAAGGTCATCTGAGTTGTTCTAAAGGCCCTTGACTATTCAGGAATGAATTCAATTCATGAGAAAGCCCCACTGAAACTACACGGCCTTCTGAAAATGGGAGATACTGTTACTACAAAAAGATTTTAAGTGCCTTTATGTGGATTGAAATACACTTATGAGACGTAAAATTCCTCAACAAAATACTAGCAAACAGAATCTAGGAATACACAGAAAAGATTATACGCCATGACCAAGTTCAACCTGCGAGCCCAGTTTACGCTTGAAAATAAATCAATGTGATATACCACATCCACAGGATAAAGGGCGAGAATGGCAAGAGCTTCTCGACATGCAGAAAGGCATTTCACGAAATCCAATGCCCTTTCATGACAAATACACCTAACAAACTAGAAATAGAAGGGAACTTCCTCCCCCTGATGAAGGGCATCTATGAGAAACCCACAGCTGACACTGTATTTAACAGTGAGAGATTGGACGCTTTTCCCCTAAAGTCAGGAACTAGATAAAAATGTCCACCTTCATCACTTCTAGTCAGCGTCACACTGGAAGTCCTAACCAGGGCAATGATCCAAGCCAACCCCAGGCCTGTTGCTGTTGAGTCAATTCCGACTCATAGTAACCCTATAGGACAGAGGCGAACTGACACATAGGGTTTCCAAGGAGCACCTGGTGGATCTGAACTGCCAACCTTTTGGTTAGCAGCTGTAGCTCTTAACCACTAAGCCACCAGGGTTTCCTGGGCAATGATAGGCTAGGAAAATAAACAAAAGGCTTCCATATTGGAAGAAGAAAAATCTATTTGCAGATGACATGCTCTTGTGTGTACAGAAAATCCTAAGGAATCTACAAAACAATATGTTAGAGCTAATGATATAATTCAGCAAAGATGAGTGGTGAAGTGGTTAAAAGCTAAGCTGGTCAGCAGTTCAGAGATGATGTATACGCAATACGCAGACGGACTCTGAATCATTTTGAAAATCAGGTACAGCCTTCAAGAAAGTGAAGAAAAACTAAAGCCAGCCTATGAAAAAATAACTAGTAATAAAAGTTGGGTAAGTTATTTAAATTTTACTGATATAATTAAACATAACTTCACTGGGTCTAGGGAACTAAAACATCATCCTATTTCCTGTGCCACGTAAGTCATTTTTTTTTTGGTTTATTATTGGAGCTTGACTAAACATTTAGGACACTATGAATAAAAGTTATTTCCTTCTACTGATGACATGATCTTATACACAGAAAATCCTAAGGAATCCTCCAGAAAACTACTGAAACTAATAGAAGAGTTCAGCAGAGTATCGGGATATAAGATAAACATACAAAAATCAGTTGGGTTCCTCTACACCAACAAAAAGAACATCGAAGAGGAAATCACCAAATCAGTGCCATTTACAGTAGCCCCCAAGAAGATAAAATACTTAGGAATAAATCTTACCAGAGATGTAAAAGATTTATACAAAGAAAACTACAGTACACTTCTGCAAGAAACCAAAAGAGACTTACATAAGTGGAAGAACATACCTTGCTCGTGGATAGGAAGACTTAACATTACAAAAATGTCTATTCTACCAAAAGCGATCTATACATTTAATGCAATTCCAATCCAAATCCCAACAACATTCTTTAACGAGATGGAGAAGCAAATCACCAATTTCATATGGAAGGGAAAGAGGCCCTGGATAAATAAGGCATTACTGAAAAAGAAGAACAAAGTGGGAGGCCTTACTTTACCTGATTTTAGAACCTATTATACTGCCACAGTAGTCAAAACAGCCTGGTACTGGTACAACAACAGACACATGGACCAATGGAACAGAATTGAGAATCCAGACATAAATCCATCCACATGTGAGCAGCTGATATTTGACAAAAGCCCCAAAACAATTAAATGGGGAAAAGACAGTCTTTTTAACAAATGGTGCTGGCATAATTGGATATCCATCTGCAAAAAAATGAAACAAGACCCATACCTCACTCCATGCACAAAAACTAACTCAAAATGGATCAAAGACCTAAATATAAAATCTAAAACGATAAAGATCATGGAAGAAAAAAGTTATTTCCTTCTACAAAGAGAGGCCCTCCGTTCACCAAAATGCCCTCCTCATTGCATGTAAACACTTCTGCTCTCGTCAATGCGTGGAACGGCCTCTATCTCGAGGTGCCTAATGGCCTGTGTATCAGACAGAAGTTCAAGGCGTCAGCCGCTTAGGGTTCCATAAAATGTGTATCCAACGTTTGTATTAACCATCAGCTGAAATACCATGTTGCTCCTGTAAACCTGTTGCCGTTGAGTAGTTTCCGACTCATAGTGACCCTATAGGATAGCGTAGAACTGCCCCACGGCGTTTCCGAGGACTAGTGGGTAGATTCAAGCTGCCGACCTTTTGGTTAGTAGTTGATCTCTTAACCACTGGGCTACCAGGACTCCAGCATGTTGCTCATGGATGCGTAAACTGGCACAAATTTTCTGGGGGGCAAAAATCTTATCAAAGCTTTAAGATATCCATAATGTCTTACCCAGAATGTCTACCCCTAGGTATGTAATTCAGGAAAAAAATGACAAGTATACACAAAGCTGTTCATTCAGCTGTCGTGTCTAAAGGCAAAAAAGTTTTGAAACCACCTTTGTTCAGCAATAGGAGACAGGTTAAATAATGAAATACTATGCGGTTATAAAAACGGTGGTGTATTTCTGTATTTACTGCACATTATATACTTATAACATTATTTACTGCATAATATTATGTGAAGAGGGCAAAATATTATGCATAAATAGATGAAGAATTGATTTTAAAAGCGCTACGGGGTCGCTATGAGTCGGAATCGACTCAATGGCAGTGGGTTTGGTTTTTTTTTTTTATATAGGAAACCCTGGTGGCAGAGTGGTTAAATGCTATGGCTGCTAACCAAAAGGTCAGCAGTTTGAATCCACCAGGCGCTCCTTGGAAACTACGGGGCAGTTCTACTCTGTCCTATAGGGTTGCTATGAGTTGGGATCGACGTGATGGCAACCGGTTTGTTTTTTTGTTTTTTTTCTTTTTTTAAATCTCTAGGCTCATAGACATAGAAAAAAGTCAGGGAAGATAGACATAAAAAGATGTTATCAGCTTTTCTCTGGGTGATGGGATTCGGGGGTAGGCTTTTCTTTATAAGTTTCTGTATTCTTTCTTTTACCTTTGTTTTTGTGAAGAAATGAAGCTAATAAAAATACTCTGTTGAAAGAAAGGATACAATATTTGTGTTGTCCCATCTGGAAATGAAGTCAGAAACTTGTTCCCGTGTTTGTAGCTCCTCTCTAACAGCTGGTCCTCCGCCAGGGTCTGCACGCCACAGAAAGCAGAAGGATACTTACTTGGTAACGGCTTCAGACACAAAATGTTAAGTATGACAACAATGGACATTATCTGGTTGCTAGACAGCGATACAAACCATTTCTTAATTTAAAATTTTGGCTAAGCTTCAGAGTCAGGGAACAATCCTTAGGAATCGTTGAAGGCTGACCCCCAACCCCTGCAGTATAACTCGATACAACTTTTTGGTAGAAATACGACATTGCATTGTGTTTGAGGTTTTTTTTTTTTTTAACTTATACACATATTACTGTAAAAATAAAACAAAAGATGATAAAAATCAACCCCGGCAAAATGTAAACATCCTATATGCTGATTTTAACAGTGGTTACGCAACTGTAAACATTTGGCAAAATTCATAGAACTGTACACTTAAAAAGGGTGAATTTTACTGCATGTGAATTTTAAAATCTGCCTTAAAACAAAACTTCAGTATAAGCTGCAGAAGCTGGTCTCTCTTCAGGGTTGCTCTTGAAATTCATTTGATCAAAACCCTGGTTAGTGTAGGAAGGTGAAGACAGACACAGGGATATATTCCTTATTTTTCTTCGAGTTTAACTATTTCATATGTTACAGTCAATAGGGAAATGAATGTATATTTATGTTTACTTCATCACATATATATTAATTCATGTTTTAAAAAGATAACTTCTTGTCTTTTGGGGGCGTATTTCAAAGAAATTTAAAGAAATCATTTTATCTTTCACTTCTTTTTCAGAGGAAACCCTGGTGGTATGGTGGTGAAATGCTATGGCTACTAACCAAAAGGTCAGCAGTTCAAATCCACCAGGCGCTCCTTGGAAATTCTATGGGGTGGTTCTGCTTTGTCCTATAGGGCTGCTACGAGTTGGAATCGACTCGACAGCGACCCGTCTTACTACTTTGGAAGTTAGAAACTCTGCTTCTATTGTTTCTATTGAAATTTCCAGCATGAGACTTCAATTTAGCAAGTCAAAAATTATCCTATGGACTTATTACCCCTAGTTTATCATTGCTTTCAAGTTCCACCCATGTCAGTGCATGTATGAGAACTTCATTTCTCTTCAGGAATTAATAGTAATTCCTTGTAGGTGTCCATCGCACTTTGCTTATCCATTCCTCTGTTGAGGAGTACATAGCTTGTCTCCACCCTTAGACTACTGTGAACAATGTTGCAGTGTACACTGGTATACAAGTATCTGCGTTCAATTTCAATTCTTTTGGATGTATAACTGCTATTGTTATGTGCTGTTGAATCGGTTCTGACTCATAGCGACTCCACAGGACAGAGCAGAACTGCCCCACAGGGTTTCCAAGGAGTGGATGGTGGATTCAAACAGGCAACCTTTTGGTTAGCAGCTGATCTCTTAACCACTGCACCACCAGGGATCCTGATCTATAATCAGGAGTGGTATATATCCAAGTCATATGACAATTCGATGTTCAACTCTTTGAGGAATGCCCAAAATGTTTCCACAGTGATTGCATCGTTTTACATTCCCACCTGCAATGCACGACTGTTCCAATTTCTCCACATCTTCACCAACACTTGTTAATTGCTGTTTTTCAGATAACAGCCATCCTAGTGGGTGTGAAGTGCCTACAATGCATTTTAATACCTTTTAGATCTATCTTCCAGGTCATTAGTTTGCTCCTTAGTTGGATCCAATGTGCTTTTTAAACTCTCATCTTTTGGGTTTTTAAGGATTGGCTAATTTTTGGAAGGAGATCACCAGCCCTTTCTTCCTAGTCTGTCTTAGCCTGGAAGGTCTGCTGAAACCTGTCCACCACAGGTGATCCTGCCAGTATTTGAAATAGTGGTGGCATAGCTTCCAGTATCATAGCAACACACAAGCCACCACAGTATGACAAATGGGCAGACAGGCGGTGGCACACAGCTATTGAAATGCCCGTCAATGTAAATAAACTATGCAACTAAATAAAAAAGAGAGAAAATTATATATGATACAATTACAAGTATGTTGACAAAGACTATGCATAGAATAAAGTCTACAATGGTGCTGTCTCATAGAACTTTCTATGACAATAAAAATGTTCTCTATGTGCACTGTCCAATATGGTAGCCTCTAGGCACATGGAGCTATTGAGCATTTGAAATAGGACTAGTGTTACTAAGGAACTGAATTTGAAATTTGATTTAATATTAATTTTAATTTAAAGAGCCATATTACGTGGTAGTTGCTACCATATTGAGCAGTACAGGACTAAACATGTTAAAATATTAATAATGTTTTTTGGGGAAGTGGTTGGGACTTTTGGTGATTTTCTCCCCTTCTTTCTAGTTTTATACATGATCCAAGTGTTCTTTAATGTGCAATTATCACATTTTACTGTAAAAAAATTTTTAAGCAAAGTCCCAAAAACCTGTTGCCGGCGAGTGGATTCCAACTCATAGCGACCCTACAGGACAGAGTAGAACTGCCTGGAAGGGCTTCCTAGGCTGTAATCTTTCTGGAAGCAGACTGCCACATCTTTGTCCTGTGGAATGGCTGGTGGGTTTGAACCGCTGACTTTTCAGTTAGCAGTCAAGAACTTAACCATTGAGTCACCAGCAAAATGGTTCCCTGTAAAAAACACTGTTATAAAGTCTAGTAGAAATTGAAAGCCCAGATTTGATAAATTACAAGCTAGTTACCTTTCCACACGCTATCCTAGAATCACAACAGATAATGGGTAAGTTACTGGCATCTGCTTGAAAATCAAACATGCTCTTCTCGGGTGACTTCTTTTCTGGAATATCCACAGAGAGTTGATAAGAAATTGTTTTTAAGTGCCTCGAATCTAAAGGGAAGAGAAGCACATGAAAGCAAATTTATATTTTCCAAAACCTCACTTCTAAAATTAAATTTCAAACTCTATTGCAAATGTCATTGTTGTTGTTAGGTGCCGTCGAGTCGGTTCCGACTCATAGCGACCCTATCTATGCCCAACAGAACGAAACACTGCCCGGTCCTGCACCTATTGCAAATATACTGACTTATTAGGCACTTATTTTAAAGGAAGAAAAATGAGGAACTTCATTCAATTAAAATGAGAATCTTCTTTGTTAAAAAATAAAGACATCATTCGATAAAAACAAAAATGAAGATTTTCATTAAGTGGCATTTTCTGGCCTTTTACTGTGGCATGAAATACTTGAATATCAAGGAATATCTAGATTTAGTCACAAACACAAAATAAACAAAAATATCTTCGCCCCAAATATCTTTTCAATAGCTTTGGGTGGTAGAGGAGGAGACTGGTACTCAGAACGGTTAAGTAAATTACCCGAAGTTCGACAGTGTTTAAGGAGAGGACCAAGGACATGAGTCTAGACTCCTGATTCTAAAATCAGTGTTCCTAGACTATAATTTTAATTTTATGGCCAGCCAACTGACCGTACAAACATATGAGAAAGGAATCCGATTTATTTTTGAAGATTTTCCATACCCAAGCTTGCAAACAAAATGGAATGTGTGCTTAATAAAACAAAGGGCAATGAAAGCTCTTTGAGGCTATCTGCAAAGTGCTCTATTTAAAAAACAAAAAAACTGTTGCCTTCTTGATTTTGTCTCATAGCAACCCTATAGGACACAGTGGAACTGCCCCATAGGGTTTCCAAGGAGCCGATGGTGGATTCCAACTGCTGACCTTTTGATTAGCAGCTAAGCTCTTAACCATTGCACCACCAGGGCTCCAAAGTGCTCTGCGTTATTTGTTGTTAGGTGCCATTGATTTGGTTCTGGCTCATAGGGACCCCATGTACAACAGAATGAAACACTGCCTGGTCCTGCGCCGTCCTCACAAATGTTGCTATGCTTGAGCCCATTGTTGCAGCCACCGTGTTAATCCATCTTGTTGAGGGTCTTCTGCTTTTACACCAACCATCTACTTTACCCAGCATGATGTCCTTCTCCAGGGACTGATCTCTCCTGACAACATGTTCGTGAGACGAAGTCTCGCCATTCTTGCTTCTAAGGAGCATTCTGGCTGTACTTATTCCAAGTCAGATTTGTTCATTCTTTTGGCAGTCCATGGTATATGGAATATTCTTTGTTAACACCATAATTCAAAGGCATCAATTCTTTTTTGGTCTTCCTTATTCATTGCCCAGCTTTCACATTCATATGGGGCAATTGAAAACATCATAGCTTGGGTCAGGACACCTTAATCTTCAAGATGACATCTTTGCTTTTTAATGCTTTAAAGAGGTCTTTTGTAGCAGATTTGTCCACTGCAATGTGTCATTTGATTTCTTGCTTGTTGCTTCCATGGGTGTTGATTGTGGATCCCAGTAAAATGAAATCCTTGACAACTTGAATCTTTCCTCTGTTTATCATGATGTTGTTTATTGGTCCATTTGTGAGGATTTTTTGTTTTCTTTATGTTGAGGTGTAATCCATACTGAAGGCTGTGGTCTTTGATCTTCATTAGTAAGTGCTTCAAGTCCTCTTCACTTTCAGCAAGCAAGGTTGTGTCATCTGCATAACACAGGTTGTTAATGAGTCTTCCTCTAATCCTGATACCCCGTTCTTCTTCATATAGTCCAGGATGAATAAACATGGTGAAAGGATATAACCCTGACACATACCTTTCCTGACTTTAGACCATGCAGTAGCCCCTTGTTCTGTTTGAACAACTGCCTCGTGATCTATGTACAAGTTTCTCATGAACAATTAAGTGCTCTGGAACTCCCACTCTTAGCAATGTTGTCCGTAACTCGCTATGATCCACATGGTTGAATGCCTCTGTATAGTCAATGAAACACAGGAAACATCTTTCTGGAACTAGGACCTACAAAACCAGATGGCTGAAACACCAGATTTCCTGAGCCATTTTGGTTAGTGCAGGGTTTACCGTACTTAGAAATGAAAATTTATATATTACTTTAAAAATATACTCATTTTAGCTCTTGCTCAAATATCTGAGCTTTCTGATATCATACAGCTGATGTACAATATCAGTGCTGGTGAACTCACCATCTTCGGAGAAATTAGCCTCCTCGTTGGATATTATTGCAAGTTGTCTGGCCATTTGTCGCTCCTGTTTTCTACAAAATCAAAATAAATGTTGCATAAATCTGAAATGTGTTTGAAACTTAAAACAATATCCTACAAACTTTAACTGCTTAAATGCCATCTCTTATTATTATCTGTTATTATTTGTGAATCTAGCCTATTTAATCTGAGTATGTGGGTTTCTAATCTCTTTAGTGGACACATTTCTTCTATATAGGATTTCCAAATTATCCTGAGAATTCGGGGTTGGTAAATTTCCACTAAGGAGCTCTGGTGGCGTAGTGGTTAAACACTTGGCTACCAACCAAAAGGTCAGCGGTTCAAACCACCAGCCGCTCCACCGGAGAAAGATGTGACCGTCTGCTTCCATAAAGATTACAGCCTTGGAAACCCTATGGGGCAGTTCTACTGGGTCACTATGAGTTGCAATCTATTCAATGGCACACAGCAACAACAACAACAAATTTCTACTTGAGTGGTAAAGAATTTAACTGTGCCCTTAGCTTCTGGAGGTGATTTCTAAACCTTTGGAATGTCATGCCTAATAGGAGTGTCTTTGTTTACCTGGATAGTCTCACAGTGATTGAGGGTGGCAGGTAGTATTTAGGGTGGGGACTGACCACGCCAGAAAATCTAACTGTGGGATGTAGACTGGGGATTTTGAGCCATACCAGCAATCTGATTTAGGGCGGGGGCTTTGGGTCCCACGGCCTCAGTCAAGCTCTGAAGGGGCTGGAGATTAACATCATCCACAGGGGCTGTCAATCATGCTCACGTAATGAAGCCCCATTAAAACTCTGGACACCAAGGCTCAGGTGAGGTGCTGTACACACTGGTATCCTAAAAGTGACGCTGTCCATTCCTGGTGGAGCAGGGGAGGACAGCAGAACCTCTGTGGTTGGTACCGTTCCTGGTCTTTGCCCTCTGAGCTTCTTCCTTTGGCTGACTTTATCTGTATCCTTTGCCTGTAATAAACTGTAGCCATGAGTATGACAGCTCTCAGTGAGTTCTGTGAGTCCTTCTCACAAGTTATTATATCTGAGGGTGGTTTGTGGAAGCCCCCAAACTTTCTATGGGTGTTGGAAATGAAAGTGGTCTCGTGTGGTGAACTGTGTCCCCTTTAATTGTACAGCTGGCTAACATTCACACTACTTTAAATCAGCTTGTCTCCAGTTTCTGGATCTCATGATATCCACCAGGAATTGTGATAAGTTTGCCTCACTGGAAATGCATCTCCGAAATTATATATTTTGTAGAAAAAAAAAAAAGGTTCACTTTACAAAATGTTTTCCAATTAAGTGGACCAATCTGAGTCTCAATAGCAAAGGCTCAGTGTTACCTCCGCAGGGCTTTTTCCTTTGCTTTGAGTCTATCGGCTTCACTGCCGTGGGCTGCATGAGGGTTAATACAGATTAACTCATCACCAGAGGTTTGGATTTTTTGTTCTTCCACGGAGATATATTCAACGAGATTTTGGAAATGAACACAGCAGGAGTCCTGAAAAACAAAAAAAGGTCTTTTTTTTTTTTTTAAATCCTAGGTCAAGATGATTAGAGAAGAAAGAAAAACAAAACAAAAATGAAAACTGGTTAATGGAGTTTGGATAAAAGGCTATCATAGTTTTTTTTGGTAACAACTTTATTGAGATATAATTCACATACCATACAATTCACTCATTTACAGTGTACAATTCAATGGTTTTTAGTATAGTTAGAGAGTTGTGCCACCGTGATCAGGTCTAGAAGGCTTCTATTAACCTAAAATGAAACTCTCTACACTTTAGCAGGCATTTCCCGCTGCCCCCTACTTCCAATCCCTGGCAATCCCTAATCTATGGGATTTCTATGGATTTGCCTATTTGGGACATTTCATATAAATGGAATCAAACAACATCTAGTCTTAGTGACTGCCTTCTTTAACAATGTTCTGAAGCTTCTTCCATGTGTTTTTATAGCCAAATAACATTCCAACGTATGGACAGACTATATTTTGTTTATTCATTTATCAGCTGATGGACACGTGGGTTGTTTCCACTTTGGGGCTATTGTGAACATTCATGTGCAAGTGTGTGCACGGACATAGGTTTTCAGTTCTCTTGGGTATATACCTAGGAGTGGAATTCCATGTTAACTCTATGTTTAACCTTTTGAGGAACTCCCAGACTGGTTTCCAAAGTGTCCGCACCATTTTCTGTTCACCGCCAGCAGTGTCTGAGGGTCTAATTTTCCCACATCTTAGCCAACCCTTGTTACTGTCTGTCTGTCTTTTGGTTACAGCTATCCTAGTGGGTGTGAAGTGGTATTGCACTGTGGTCTGGTTTTACATTTCCGTCATGGCTAACATGTAACTCTAAGGTCCAGGAGAAAGTACTACGTGTTGTCTGTATGTGTACACATTTAAAAATAACATTTCCTCAGTAAACCTGCTTTAGAACTTACTCGTTTTGCTGGTTGAACGCTACCGTAGTCGGAGTAAAAATCCATACTGGAAAGAAACGTTCTTAGATCGCTCCCACAGTATTCACACTTAGGCAACAGCTCCTCCTCTTCTTCCTTTAAAGAGGGGGGAAATGAGGAAGTGCTGACAAGCAGGCCCAGATGCTCCAGCTGCAGCAGCAGGAGAGAGAGCTCTGGGCAGGGTCAGCGAATATCTTGCGGTGGGGATTGCAAACCTGCTTGAGAATTCCTGTCAGACACCCCGGGAACCCCCAGAAATATGCAGTGGGAAACTTTCAGGGGCTGAGATCCTATACCAGAAGGCACCAGCAAGATTAATGTGACATCCCTCCTACTCACAGGCTGGCGAGGGTCGGGGAGGCTGAGGTGGCATTTTGAGGGCCTCTGTCTGGTGCAGCTCACTGGAGCAGAGCTGAGCCCATCAGGAGCTGGGCGGACCTTGGGATGCCTCCCCCAGGCATGTAGACAGTTACAGAAATCACTTCACTGTTGACATCAGAGTCCCTGGTGTGTGTGTGTATGGGGGGGTGGTGGACAGGGGTACAGTGTGTAAACTAGATGAGAGAGACGAGGTAGCACACACCTGATTTTATGCAGACGGTCTGAGGTGTCTGAATAACATAAGGTCTTTCCTTTAAGAAGTGTCAGGAAAGAAAAAAAAAACTGTGACATTACTGCCTAGGCCAGCATAGAGCTATCAACTTTCTAAAATAAATTAGAGTCCTATCTTGAGGGAAGACCCAGACTGGGGCTCTGAATTCTCCTGTCAGGAGAGCAAAGCTAGGGTAGCAAAGGGGAGAGACAGCGTGAGGGGCTCAGGTGACTCTGTGAGGGGCTAATGCGCTGGGGCCACGTTGCTGACCTGAGGTCATGTCTGTGACTGCCGAGGGAGGCGGCTGGGGGCCAACAGCCGAGCCTCAGCACAGGCTTCCAGGGAGGGACTCAGGTCCTTGCAGATCACAGACACCATTGGGAATGTCATACATTTGCTATGAAAACCACCCTCTGGGACTGGCAAGGAGCCCTGATGGCACAGTGGTTAAGTGCTCGGCTGCTAATCCAAAGGTCAGCAGTTCTTAGTCCACCAGGCACTCCTTGGAAACCCTACAGGGCAGATCTACTCTGTTGGGAGTTCTACTCTGTTACTGTGAGTTGGAATTGACTCAGTGGCAATGGGTGTGTTTGTTTGTTTTTTTGGTCTGGGGCTGGAAAAATGGCCACCTACTGGGGCCAGAAAGGGACTGACAGTACAGCTGGGGATTCTCCACCTCAGCGTGACACCCAATAGCTTCAGACCATCACAACTACCCAATACAAAGTGCTGCATGTCGCTGAAAGCAGGATGCTTGGGGAGTAAGCCTTACAATAGGAAATGGTGGTGAAAAACCTAAGATAGCTACCAAAAGATAGAGCAGGCAGAAAGAGAGCTTGGCAATGCCAGGTCACCCACAATCTGTTTCATACAGGAGATTTTGTGGTGAACTCCTCAGCCTGTGATCCCTGTACACCATTAAGGGTTGGGGTGAAGCAGGGTGGAGGTGCTTCAAAACCCAGGCATAGGCTTGGAATCTGCATCTGCAAAGAACATGGCTGTAGACAAGGGCTGGGCAAGCTGCCCCTGGACTACACTACTGTCCACACCTGGTCTAGAGGGCCCAAAAGGTCTGCCTAGGAGCAGGAGAAACAAACCCTTTTACAGGAGACAGTGCTAGTACAGCTCCCTGGAAGACAGGCCACAAGCTGTCTGCAGATTTTGGCTCATCTCTCGGAAAGAGGCCATAACTCCAGCTCAAGAAACTTCCCTTCATATAGACCTTTGTGGTTCAGAAAGGGAAGGTGAATGAAATGTCAGCCTGATGAGACTACGGGGTGACCATGATGAAGTCTAGAAGCCCAGGCAAATAAAAACAGTACATGCATATTGATATTACATTACGTGATTATCCAGTGTGCTGTCCTGTGGTACGGAGCCCTGGTGGTGCAGTGGGTGAGTACATGTTTGGAACCTACCAGCTGCTCTGTGGGAGAAGAATGTAGCAGTCTGCTTCCATGAAAGATTACAGCCTTGACACCCTTTGGGGAAGTTCTACTCTGTCCTACGGGGCCTAAGGGTTTTTGGATACCTATGGTTATAATCCCATTTCATAATGGGTTTCCTTTGCTAAGGTAATGAGACAGTGAGTGTAGGGTATGTCTTAAATCAATCTCTTTTGAGATATAAAAGAGATTAAACAAAGTGAGGAAACAGAGATGGGGTAAGAGAGGTGCCAACCCATATGAAGATCACCCAGGAGCAGAAGCTCAAAAGAAACAAGGATCTACTTCCAGAGCTAACAGGGAGAAAAAGCCTTCCCCTAGAGCTGGCACCCTGAATTCAGGCTTCTAGCCTCCTAAATATCTGTTTGTTAAAGCCACTTACTTGTGGTATTTCTGTTATAGCAGCACTAGATGACTAAGGCAGGTATGTTCACTATTTATTGTGCAAATCATCATGTGACTTTTTGTCCTTTATTATACTACTAATAAAAAAAAGAATATGAATTAAAATCACCTTGAATTTAATGTTTATATTGGAAATCTCTGGTTTGTATGTCAGAATGGATGGTGGCCCAATGCTGGGTAATGTTCTCAGAGAAGGCGCAAACAGTTTGATGAAGTCGTCCTTAAACTAAAAAAGAAAAAAGAAAAATTGAAGATCAAATAAGCATTTTTAACACGAAAATAGTGCACTAATTGATATGAGAAATATTTCTTACCTCCAGCTCATATAAAATCTTTAATTTTGGATCTTCTGGGTTAATTACCCATTTTTCTGAAGAAAGAGATAGGTTTAAAAGGAAAGTTTAAAACTTTTCTGTAGTACGTTCCATTTCCTCTAGCTTGGAGGTTCTCATCTCCCCTCTTCCCCGCTTACACACACGCAGTTGAGATGCCCTGAAACCCTTCGTTTTTACCACCTTCTTGCGTACATGCTTAAAAATAAACAAACCCACTGCCACTGAGTCAATTCCAACTCATAGCGGCCCTATAGGACATAGTAGAAGAACTGCCCCATAGAGCTTCCATGGAACAGCTGGTGGATTCGAACTACCAACCTTTTGGTTAGCAGCCATAGCTCTTAACTCCTGCGCCACCAGGGCTCCCATATATGCTTAGGGGAGTGCTTTTCTAAAGGGTGTGGGCATCGTCAAAGATAAGGATGGTTCCCTAATGGCAGTTTGCCTCTGCCAGCAAAAGGGGATGACTCCAAACATCTATTTACCTCTTAACTCAGAAGCCAGATTTTTAGGTTCAGCTTTCTTCGTCGATGGGGGTTGTTTTTTCTCCTCTGTAAAAAGAGTGCACATTTGTCGCCAATTGGGACAAAACAGAAAAGATGTTTAGTGTAAAAGTACGTCTCTTGGAAAAATAATACCACTTTTAGGCGTGTTTGTTTTATCTTTCAACTTTTTGTCTTTCCAAATGACATTTTATCAACAATAACGAACAAACAGAGGAAACTCACCACTCTAAAGTAGCACATGTATAAATGTTACCCTGTTCCTGTGTAGCCATAGAATAGTACGCGGACACATGTATTACTTGATTATAATCATGGCGTGCATACCCTTACGAGTTTTCTGCTTCTTTCAAGTATCCTTATGTCTATGTCATGTCTGTTACTCTGTATGGGGTTTCTCAGGGAGGAGGATATTGGGCAGAGGAGGGTTCCAGCACAAGGAGTAAATTAAACCACAGGATTACTGCTCCACCCTCCACAGATTCCACAACAGTACTGGAGATGGGGAAGAAGGCCATCAACAGCCCGGCAACTTTGAATAAATGTCTAGAAGGTAAAAAGAACAGAGGATTGATATGATGAAAAGCTAGTCAGAGCAATCTACAGCGAGACAGAGGCAAAAGAAGGGGGCTGCTGAGGTGGAAGTGCTCCATTTCCTTAGTAGATTCGGAGATGGCAAAGGCCGCTGTCAGGAAAGAAATGAGCTTCAGAAGCAGATCTTTGGGGTGGAGGGTGGCAATGCGTAGTAGCTGCAAAACTTTTAAATATATTTCTAGGTGTTTTGTTCAATGGAAATTCCAGAACAGGCATAAAAACAAGAACGCACAAGGACTTTCATTAAAGCGTCATTTGTTATAGGGAAAAGCTCAAAAAGAAAACAAAGGCAAAAACCACCCTGCAATGTCTAGCGATCTGATTTATTACATAAGTCACCATAACATGAGGGAATACCAAAAAAACCAAACCCTCTGCCATCGAGTCGATTCCAACTCATAGTGACCCTATAGGGCAGAGTAGAACTGCCCCATTGAGTTTCTAAGGAGCACCTGGCGGATTTGAACTGCTGACCTTTTGGTTAGCAGCTGTTGCACTTAACCACTACATCACCAGGGTTTCCTTTACTACACAGCCATTTAAAAGAATTAGATCAGTCTTCCCTGAGATGGAAAGATGTCCATGATAGACACTGTTAAGTGAAAAATTAAGGGAGAGAGAAAGCTGCCATTATTTGCAGGAAATGTAATTGTCTAGTAAACTCTCAAGTGACAAGCTGTTAAGACTAATAAGAAAGTTCTGCAAGGGGATCAGACGCAAGAGTGAGTATAGAAATCAACAGTTTTCCTGTACACCAACAATAACCGGTTAGAAAACATACTAGGAAAAAATGATTTCAATTGCCAAACCAAGAGACTATAAACTACCTACAAAGAATTTAATAAGAGCTACATAAGTCCTACCTGGGGGGAAAAAACAACTACGAAAGAGAATCTGGGAAAAAATGGAGAGGTACTCTACATTACTGCATAATAAGACTAAATATTAAAAATACGTCAATTATTCCTAAATTAATTTACATACCCAATATAATTCCAGTGGGATTTTTCAATGGGTTTTAGCAAGTTGATGCTAAAATGCTCCTGGAAGAGCAAATGCCCGAGAATAACAAGGAATATTTTGAAAGAGAACCAAAAGAGCCAGTGGTCATTGAGTCAGTTCTAACTGATGGCGACTCCATATGTGTCAGAGTAGAACTGTGCATCACAGGGTTTTCAATGGCTGATTTTTTGGAAGTAGATTATCAGTTCGTTCTTCTAAGGCGCCCCGGGGTGGATTCAAACCTCTAACCCTTCAGTTAGTAGCCAAGCACATTAACTGTTTGCACCACCCATGGAAAGAGAATAAGGAGGGCAGTACTTGCTTTATCAGATAGTAAATATATGACAAAGCTATAGAAAATAAAACAATGTGGTATCGATGTAAGAAAATATAGTTCATGGGAAAAGAATATTCATAAATATACAAATATATATATTAGAATTTAGTACAGAATAAAGATATCATTTCAAAGCAGAGGGGAAGGATTAGACTATTTAATAAGTAGTATTGGGACAAAATTTAGAAAAAAATTAAATATGTTTTCAAGTCATTCACAAAGATGAATTCCATATTAATTAGGGAGGTAAATGTAAAAAAAAAAAAAACCATAGAAGTATTAGAAGAAAATAAAGGAAAATATGTTTATGAAGCTTGAGTTGGCTGTTGATTTCCATACTTTGCTCTTGCAACTTGAGTTATATAAATCACAAAATTAAAAAAAAATCACAAAGATGATTTATTTACATAAAAATTTTAAATTACATATGACAAAAAAGTACCACAAACAAAGACAAAAGACAAACTGGGAGGAAAAAAATTGCAAAACATATAACACTCAAAGTATTACTATATGCGTAAAGTGCTAAGGAAAAAAAAAAAAAGACGACCAATTGAAAAATGAGCAAAAGATATGAACACTTGTTTCTTTGCTTATTTCAAAGAAGAGAATATTCGAGTGGCTAAAAAAAATACCATATCCTGGTAATAAGAGACTTAACCTCACTAGTAAAGAGTACAAAATAAAATAATAATAAGATACAGTACAATTTCCACATACTACACTGTCAAAAATTTTAAAAAGGGGCAATATCAAACACTTGGAAGGGTAGGAAAACAAGTGGTCTCACAATTCTTCTGATGGAAGCATACACTGGGTCAGCTCTTTAGGAAGGCCATGATTAATATGTCTGCCCTTCCACCCGACAATACCACTTCCTGGCATCTAATTTAGGGAAATACATGGATGTGTACGTGAAGAGAAGGATGTTCCCCGTATCACCGTGGAAGTGAAAATCTGGGAACAACTTTATCACACATCAATTGGGGAGTCTTAAACAATTGCACATCCATACTATTTCTGAAAATGATTAAAAAGAATGAGGAAGATCTGTATTTCCTGACCTGCAAACACTTCCAAGGCATATTAAGTGAAAAAGCAGGTATGACAACATTTTAGTGTGACAACCATTAGAAAATGACAACAAACAAAAAATTGTGGTGTTATTGAAAAATACTGAATATACCATGGACAGCCGAAAGAACAAACAAATCCATCTTGGAAGAAGTACAACCAGAATGCTCCTTCGAAGCAAGGATGGCCAGACTTCATCTTACATACTTTGGACACATAGTCAGAAAAGAGCAGTCCCTGAAGAAGGACATCACACTTGGTAAATAGAGGGTCAATGAAAAAGAGGAAGACCCTCAATGAGGTGGATTGACACAGTGGCTGCAACAATGGGCTCAAGCTTAACAACAATTGTGAGGATGGCGCAGGACCACACAGTGTTTTGTTCTGTTGTACATGGGGTCATGCCTTAACGGCACCTAGCAACAACAATACTGTCTATATTTCCACTTATATGGATGTAAATCTTAGAAAAAGGTCTGGGAAGATACCAACCAATGTGACAATAGTGGCGTTCTCTGAAATTGGGGGTAATGGCCAAAAGAAACTGATATTTCATTTGTATTGTTTGATTTTTTTAAGAATATGACTCTTCATGTAGTAGTTATACTGTTAAAAACTTAGCAATAAAATGGGAGTGTGAGGTTTGGGCCCATTTTTATTCCACACTTAGTTAACTTCAATTTCCCTTCTCCCACACTCCCTCGAATCCACTCCAATCAGGTTTTCATCTTCACAATTACACTGAAACCGGTCCTACCATTGTCACCACGCCAGGTCTAGTAGTTGATTTTCCGTCCTCATCTTCCTTGACCTCTAAGTAGCATTTGATCTCGTCGATTGTTCCTTCTTCCTTAAGACATTTTTTCCTTGGCATCTAGGACACTTGTTTTTCTTCCACCTCATTGGCCACTTTTTCTTAGTCTCCGTTGTTTCACCTCTTCATCTCCCCAACTTCTTAACAATGAGTGCCCCAGGGCTCAATACTTGCCGCCCCCCCCCCCCCGCCGCCCCCCGGTGGCCATGCCCACTTACAATCTTAGCAGACCAGCAGCCATTAAAACATGAATTAGATTGTGTCATTGCTCTGCTGGACAGCTTCCAGTGACTTGCTACTCACAGTGAAAAAAATCTAGTCCTCATTATGTCTCCAACCTCACCCCCTAGGATTCTCCTCCCAGCTTACACTAGTGCCACACGGGTCTCCTTCAAGTTCTGGAAGGAGGCATTGCTGTTTCCTCCAACTGCAACACTGTTCCCACCCACAGAGAGTCTCATGGCTCACTCTCTCACCTCCTTCAGCTCTTTGATCAAATATCTCAGCTTCTCAATGAAGATTTCCCTGAGCACCTTATGTAAACTGGCAGCCCACCCACCCTGACACTCCCCACCCTCTTCTGTCATGAATTGAATTGTGTCCTCTAAAAAGATATGTTGAAATCCCAACCTCTGTACCAGTGAATTTAACTTTGTTTGGAAATAAGGTTGTCTAGTTATCTGCTGCTGTAACAGAAATACCACAAGTGGATGGCTTTAACAAACAGAAATTTATTCTCTCATAGTCTAGGAGGCTAGAAGTCCGAATTCAGGGCGGCGGCTCCAGGGGAAGGCTTTCTGTCTCTGTTGGCTCTGGGGGAAGGTCCTTGTCATCAATCTTCCGTGGTCGAGGAGCTTCTCAGTGCAGGGACCCCAGGTCCAGAGGACACGCTCTGCTCCCAGCTCTGCTTTGGTGGTAGGAGGTGCCCCTGGTCTCTCTGCTCAAGTCTCTCTCTTATATCTCGGAAGAGGCTGACTCAAGATACAACCTAATCTTGTGGATTGAATCCTGCCTCATTAACATTATAAACCAAACCAAACCCATTGCCATGCAGTCGATTCCAACTCAAAGCGGCCCTACAGAACAGAGCAGAACTGCCCCAAAGAGTTTCATAGGAGTGCCTGGTAGATTCACACTGCCCACCTCTTGGTTGGCAGCACAGCACTTAACCACTATGCCAGCAGGGTTTCCAATTAATATCACAGAGGTTACGATTTACAACACACAGGAAAATCACTTCGGATGACATTTACAACACACAGGAAAATCACATCGGATGACAAAATAATGGATAGCCACAAAATACTGGGAGTCATGGCCTAGTCAAGTTGACATACGTTTTTGGGGGACACAATTCAATCCATAACAAGGGTCTTTGAAGATATCAGTGAAGTTAACATGAGGTCACGCTGGAGTATGGTGGGTTCTAGCCCAATACGAATGACTCTTTATAAAAGAGACGAGACAGAGACAGAGGAAAGACAGCTGCAGGAGGCTGCACCTGCATGCTGGGGAATGCCTGGGCTATCAGAGGCTTAGGGAGGCAAGAAAGGGTCTTCCCCTAGAGTCTCTGGAGAGAAGAAGGCCCCGTGGACATCCTGAATTTGGACTACCAGCCTCCAAAACTGTAAGACAATAAATTTCTGTTCTTGTAGGCCACTCAGTTTGTGGTATTTTGTCATAGCAAACCTAGGAAACTAATACACCCTCCCTGCTTTATTTTTTCCTTAGCACTTATGCCATCTAACATATTATGTATTCATGAATTTATTTTGTATATTATTTCTCTCCCTCCTCCTGATACGTTAACGTAAGATCATTAAGACAGAGATTTTGTCTGTTTTGTTCACTGCTATTTCCCTAGAACAGGGCTTGGCCTATGACAGGTGCTTGGCATATGGTAGGGCTCAATAAGTATTTCATGAATAAGTGACATAACATAAAATTTAAATACAAACATCTGAAAGGAAAAGCTATGCATAATGATCACCTCTGAGAATTACACTGGGATGCTTAAATTTCTATTTTTACATTATATATTCCTTAATGGCTTGACTTTTTAAAAAACACTGCCCATATGTTAATTCTATACTAAAAAAGACAAAGATACGTGTCAAAAATAAAATGGCAGATTGCTTTTTTTATTTGCTAAAATTTATTTTTTTTTTAGATTATTTCTTGATGTGAACAAAGTGCTACCATTTATTGAACACTAAGTGCCAGGGGAGTTTAAATATTTCATCTCATTTTGATTCTCGTATCAGTCTTGGGATGGAAGTATTATTACCAACAGATGAAGGAGCTATGACTTGATAAGGTTAAGTAACTCATCCTTCCTTACAGTGTTCAAACCCAGCTCCACTGGCCTTCTTTTCAATATGCAATCCCACCTCCCAGCAAAAGCTAAGAACTCAAAGGACTCACTTGGGTGATACTTTTGATCAGACAAATCTTGAAGCCAACTTTCTTCTGTTTGTACTGATGTTGGAATTCCTGGAAACAAGCTTTGATAGAGCATCCTGAAATTTAGAAAAGACGTTGGTTTTGAGCTCTGGTGGCTTAGTGGTTAAGAGCTCAGCTACAAACCAAAAGGTCAGCAGTTTGAATCCAGCAGCTGCTCCTTGGAAACCCTATGGGGCAGTTCTACTCTGTCCTATAGGGTCACTACCAGTTGAAATTGACTCGATGGCAACAGGTTTAGTTTTATGGTTTTTATACAGCTGTTAGTAGATTTTCTAAATATAGTACATTTAACAAATAGCATTTGTGCATAGAAGATCTTGACTCTATTTTCTTTGAAATCTTTCTCCCATTCTTATCTCTTCAGTAGAGTTAGGTCAGGCACAATGCCTTTGTATCAAATCTGCTCTTTGGAAGGTATTCTTTCCTATATCTCTGAGGCTCCCAATACCAGGTTATTTTCCTCAGGGAGTAAATTACTACCCCTCTATCTGTGCATAAATGGAAACCCTGGTGGTGCAGTGGTTAAATGCTATGGCTGCTAATCAAAGGGTCAGCAGTTTGAATCTGCCAGGCGCTCCTTGGAAACTCTATGGGGCAGTTCTACTCTGTCCTGTAGGGTCGCTATGAGTCGGAATCAACTCGACGGCACTGGGTTTGGTTTGGTTTTGGTTATCTGTGCATGTGTGTTGGTGGTGGGGCTGGTAGTAGTAGGTGTATGTGTTTAAACATTGACTTAAATTTAAATTAGGTCATATTATTCATTTTCAATAGCTTAAAGAAATCAAACTCTTTTTAAAAGGCTGAAGTTAATTAAAAACAAAACACGTTGCCATACAGTTGATTCCTACTCATGGCGACCCTACAGGACAGAGTAGAGCTGTCCCAGAGCGTTTCCAGGGAACCGCTGATGGATTCAAACTGCTGACCTTTTGGTTCGCAGCTGAGCTCTTATCCACTGTGCCACCAGGGCTCCCAAGTTCATTAAGTATATTGTAATCAAATCATCTATATTCTTTCTACAAGTAGTTTAATCAGTTATTTATTATTGACAAGGTAGGAAGGCAGGAATTTATTGATTTTGCTAGTTAAAATAACTGTTACTGGTAACAAGTAAACAATAGCTCTTGCTTCTCAAATTTCTTTGCTTCTTTCAATTTCTTTTTTTTTTTTTTGTAATAATTTGCTGGATCTTCCAAAATTATCAAGCAATATTTTTCTAAACAATTTAGTCAGTTTTCAAATTGTCACTTTTTCACCCTTCTCAATTCTCTTATGCCTCTGCCTTCCTTTTTGATGCTTGGCTCCTCGGCACATGGCTTCAGTGGAATTTTTTTTTTAATTCTGAAATTACTGTGTGCCCTAATAGGCAAAGAACTCTGCTGAGGCCACCTGTGCTAGTCTCTGAGCAAGTCTGTTTCTCTAACCTGCCGGAGGAACAAGTTGTAAGGACCAAGAATAAAGGAACATTAAGGACAAATCTTTAGATCACATTGAGTGTTTTGTCGAATTCAATGGTTAACAAAAATCAATACATTATTCGCCCAATGTCTCTTTGCCTTTCTTAAGCCAACACCAAAGATTGCTTCAGAAATTCTGTGTAAAGGTGGCAGACATCAGAGGGTAACAACATTAACATTTACGAAGAACTTTCTACCTGGTAGTATATACGTAATAGCTGCTTTATTCGCTTTATTTCATTTTATCTTTACAAAAATCATTCACGGTAGGTACCAGTATTGCCCTTTTACAGATGAGGAAACTGAGGTTCATGGGGTTTAGGGGATCTCTCAAGAATCAAATGCCGCAAAGGCAGACTTGAGCCCAGACGTGTCTGGCTTCAAAACCTTTGTTTTTTCACATTCTTTTGGGTCCTAAAGTTTGCCCCATTTTTAATCAAAATACGAATAAGGCAATTAAAAGTAGAAGTTGAGCCAATATTGGTTGCATTTTTGTGAATTTTAGGACAGATTTCTTTAAAAACACGAGCTCATGAAATTCACGAGAGAATGTTTTAAGATATAAAAGAAGCACCTTCTTAGGAAGATTTATGAGGAAAATTAAGAACTTGAGCTAGGAAAGTGACGTTCCCACGCATTTGAGACATATAACTAGAATTCTAGATCAAGATGGTGGCTGAGCACACACTTCTCCTTCCCTGCCTTTCCAAGATCTTACTGAAATAACAGACACTTAAAAAAAAAGCCCTGGAAAATAAGTAGAGTGCCATCAGTAGACAAGCAAAATTGATAACCACTATGCCACCAGGGTTTCCGGAGACATCCTTAAAAGAAAGAAAATAGGTGATGGTTTTAGGTTTCAGGAAAACTAGAGCCGAGAACACCACAGCTCAAGACAAGAGATGTGAGTAAGGCTCTTCCAAAGGCAACTTCTGAGAACTTAGGTCAGACTCAACCAAACACAGAGAAGGAGGAGCTGGGGCAATCATCGGTGGAGTTCAAGGACTGAACTTGGAACAGCTGCCCAGTCCGACCCTTTCCCCTCCCCTTCCCCTTCCCCTTATACAGGGCAGTTGGCAGCAGTTGTTCCTGTTTCTGGATGAAGCCCAAAGAATTCTCTTGTGGAAACAGAGCGTAACCTGCACTATTGAGGCCTGATGCAGAAGACAGCAGAGTCTGAGGTTTACTCAGGACATGCCCAACAGGCTTGGGTGAGAAAAGAGGAAGGAGCACTGTGACCAGGAATGAAATGTATAAAGAACTCCATCCACACAGTAAACGTCCTTATCCTAACTCTAGTAACAGTGGGCTCCCTTGTTTGCTCCCTGCCCGGACACTCCATAGGGAGGCCACCGACCTACATGGGGCTCAGAGTCAGCCCTCCCATGTAAGCTCTGTTACGAAATAGAACTATCAGCTGCAGAAAGATTTCATTCTAGCAACCTACCAGTCATTTATTTACAAATACAAATGGATAACCAAAGATTACCAGTCACTTGAGGCCAATCAACTGCATGAAGGAGAAGGACCAAGATGAACAGAAAGAACAGCTGACATGAAAGAAAAAAAAACACAGAGAACTTAATGGAGAACTTAAACATATTATAACTAGTGTCCTCAGAGGCTTAAAAACAATTTTTAGTGACTGTTTATGGCCATGGGAAGTTTGGCAACCATTATGGGTGGCTGTTGTACAACATGACTAATACAACTGATAGCACTGAATTGTGCTGAACTAGTAAATGTGTGTTATATATATATTTAAAAAATAATTTTAAAAACTATTTTGTATAACAACAATCACAGAACAAGAACTGGGTTCTTGGAAATTACAAATATGAACCACAAAATAAAAAATTCTGTACAAAGGCTGTATGGTAGCATACAAACACCAAAGATGTGGAAGGTATTGAAAAGTTATGAAAGTTGGAGAATGTACTCAAGAGATCCAACATCCATCCAGCAGGAGCTTCAGCAGGAGAGAACAGAGAATGAAGGGATAGGAAATAATCAAACATCAGAAATAGTTTGAAAATGAACCCGAACAGCCATACTGGGTATGAGGAGGTAATGAAGCAATGTCTTCCGAGCTGTGAGGGACAATAATTTTCAACCTATTCTTTTATACCGAGTTCTGTTATTCATCAAGTATAAGGGCAAGAGGAAGAAATTTTCAGACCTACAAGAACTCAGAAATTTGACTACCCGTAAGCCCTATATGAAAAAGGAAAAGGAATAAAAGATACGGGAATCAAGAAAGTATAGTTGTTGAGCCCAACCCAGAAAAACTGAAGATAACTAAAAACAACTGAGAGTTGAAAAGTTCACCTTCCAGGAGCCAAGTTTTACAGACAGAGGATTATATTTTCCTGTCCATGGGTACAATCACATTGTTGGGTTTTCTGGTAAATAGTAATTAGCATGATTTATGTACTGTTTATTGGTTTTCCAGTTTTAGCATGAACCAGTACCCAAAGTACCAAGACTTATTTATAGTTACAAAACATAATAAAATATAATAAAACTTGGCAAAGGAATTTAACTTTAGCTATGTATGTATGTCTTAAAAGATAAAAAACCAAACCTGTTGTTGTCGAGTTGATTCCAATTCATAGTGACCCTATAGGTCAAAGTAGAACTGTCCCATAGGGTTTTCAAGGAGCCGCTAGTGGATTCGAACTGCTGACCTTTTGTTTAGCAGCCAAGTTCTTAACCACTGTGCACCAGGGCTCTGAATGTATGCCTATTTTAATATAATTCATGATTATATCATTTATAGAATTTGTTGTTAACTGGGAGAGCAGAGGGTGAGAGGAGAGATGGAAGCAGAAGTGCGTTAATGTGTTAACTTTGCGCAATAGTTGGCACTCACTAAAACTGGTAAGTCGAGAAGTAGAGATTTAAATATTGCAAAGCCCTAAAGGTTAGAAAAACGGAAAATAACATAACTACTAAAAATGGGGAGGAGGGAGGCAATATGAGTAATATTCCTCATTTTTGATGGTGGGAGTAAATAGTTAAATCAAAAACTGATAAATCAAGAAATGAAAATAAGTTCCTTTAAAATGATAACCAAACAAAACTGGAAGTGTTAATAATATGTTAACTCTGGCAAGTGGGGGTGGAGATGCGGAAGGAGGTTAGAGATTTTCAATGCTATATCTTTGTACACTTTAATTTTTTAATCATGTGCATGTATTATTTTTCATCAAAAAGTTGAATTGAAAGGATAAATAACACCTAAGTGGGATAGAACAATTCTCCTTATGTTTAAGAACTTAAAAGTTGCTCATAAAGGCAAAGCTGATGTGAACAGTAATTCAAGACTGTGGACTCAGGTTTGGTGTGAAATTTCAAAGATTCGTAAAGAAGTTCCAAAAGCTATTTCTCTGGTATCTTCCTATTATAAAGGACCTGAAGACTAATAACTGTGCAATAACAAGAAAAAAAAAAAAAAAAGACCACGATTTCCAGTATCTGTCACAAAAGGTGTCCGTGATTACTCTCAAATTTAGCCAACAGAGACCTATGTCCTAAACTTTCGTAGCATTTACTGTTGTGAACATATATGTATTATTTCATATTATATTGACACATGGACATATCATCTCTCAAAACAAACCATTTGCTGGTGACCCCATGTATATCAGAGTAGTATTGTGTTCCACAGGGTTTCCACTGGCTGATTTTTCCAAAGTAGATAGCCAGGCCTTTCTTCCAAGGCACCTCCAGGTGGACTTGACTCATCATCGTTCCTTTCGGTTAGCAGCCATGCACATTAACCGTTTGTACCATCCAGGTACTCCTTTCTTGTCATCTCTACAGCTAGGTAATAAGCTGGAGGTAGGCAAGGGCCTTGTCTTTATCGATTCCAACTCACAGAGACCCTGTAGGACACAGCAGAACTGCCCCATAGGGTTTTCAAGTGCACCTGGTAGATTTGAACTGCCGACCTTTTGGTTAGCAGCCGTAGCACTTAACCACCTCACCACAAGGGTTTCTGTCTAACACACAGTGTGGGTTTAAAAAAATCTTTTTGAACAAATCAGTTGTAAATGGCCTGGCTATTTCACTCTACTCCCTGACATGTTTATTCAAAAGGTAAACATTACCAACCTCCAAAATTAATATGAAAACTAAAAATGCATTTTCTTACCTTTCAAAATTCATCTCGGGCATGTCTTTCTTAAATGACTGAAATATTTTAGGAAAACCTGTTGAATGAAATATTAAAAAATATAGTCACTCCCTTTAAATCACTGGTCCTCAAACGGTGAATTTTTTTTCTCCAGGGGACATTTGTCAATGTCTAGACAGACATATTTTTTGATTACCACAAAGTATGTGCGTACTAGGTGATGGTGTTGCTACTGGTGTAGCTAGGGATAGAGACCACAGACGTTCCTAAAATTTTATAATACACAGGACAGCCTCCCACAACAAAGAATTATCCAACCCAAAATGTCAGTAGTGTGAGGGTGGGAAACCTACTCTAAATATTGGCTCTGCCTCTCTTTCTAAGGAAGTGGGGGGAGTGATTTCAATACCCACAGCTGTCCTGTCCATTCTGACTCATAGCGACCCTACAAGACAGAGAAGAACTGCCCCACAGGATTTACAAGACTAAATCTTTAGGAAGTGGAGTGCCATATCTTTCTCCCGTGGAGGGGGGCTGGTGGATTCCAACTGCTGACCTTTTGGTTAACAGCCCACTTAAGCATTGTGCCACCAGGGCTCCTTAGTTTCAGTACAGGAAGTTAAATACAAAAGTGAGTTGCGTTTTTTGCAGGACAATGTTTTTAGCAGCACAGCACCTTCTCAGGAGTGACATGTGCTACTGTGTGTGTTTATGTGAAAGAAACTTAGCTGTGTGAACACACAGAAGGCTCATAATAAAAAGGAGCACGCCGTACAGCACGAAATTTCCAGTTTTACAGAGCGTTTCACCTGTACCCTGAGTTGTGAATCATCACAAGCTCGTGAAGATTTCAGTGCCTCTGACATATGAGGCTGAGGGTGATGAAAGTCCTGAGCTCCCGTAAGGGGTGTGTGTGTATGCTGGTACATATATTTAGAAACCAGAGAAGGCTCTGGGATCTATGGGCAGTACGTGTGTGTATGTGTGTTTGTGTCTGGTTGTGTGTATGTGTGTCATGGTACACATATTTAGAAACCAGAGAAGGCTCTGGGATCTGTGGGCAGCCTGTGTGTGTATGTGTGTGAGAGTGAGTGTGTGGTGTGTAGTGGTACACATATTTAGAAACGAGAGAAGGCTCTGGGGTCAGAGAGCAGCCCGTGTGTGTGGGTGTGTGTGTGGGTTTGAGTGTGTGCTGTGTGGTGGTACACATATTTGGAAACCAGAGAAGGTGCTGGGGTCTGAAAGTGGTGTGTGTGTGTGTGTGTGTGTGTGTGTTTGTATGGTGTGTGGTGGTACATATATTTAAAAGCCAGAGAAGGCTCTGGGGTCTGAAAGTGCCCTCTGTGTGCGTGTGGTGGTACACATATTTGGAAACCAGAGAAGGTGCTGGGGTCTGAAAGTGGCACGTGTGTGTGTGTGTGTGTGTGTGTGTGTGTATGGTGTGTGGTGGTACATATATTTAAAAGCCAGAGAAAGCTCTGGGGTCTGAAAGTGGCCTCTGTGTGCTGTGTGGTGGTACACATATTTGGAAACCAGAGAAGGTGCTGGGGTCTGAAAGTGGCACGTGTGTGTGTGTGTGTGTGTGTTCATGGTGTGTGGTGGTACATATATTTAAAAGCCAGAGAAGGCTCTGGGGTCTGAAAGTGGCCTCTGTGTGCTGTGTGGTGGTACACATATTTGGAAACCAGAGAAGGTGCTGGGGTCTGAAAGTGGCACGTGTGTGTGTGTGTGTGTGCGTGTATGGTGTGTGGTGGTACATATATTTAAAAGCCAGAGAAGGCTCTGGGGTCGGAGAGCAGCCCGTGTGTGTGGGTGTGTGTGTGGGTGTGAGTGTGTGCTGTGTGGTGGTACACATATTTGGAAACCAGAGAAGGTGCTGGGGTCTGAGAGCGGCCCGTGTGTGTGTTTGGTTGTGTGTGTGGTGTGTGGTGGTACATATACTTGGAAACCAGAGAAGGCTCTGGGATCTCAGGGCGGCCGGTGGGCGGCCCGTACTTCTCTGGGAGGAGACGGTGGAGGACGGCCTGGAGCTTGGCGAGCTTGGCGTGGGGTCCCACGTCTCGCTCTGGCTCGACCTGCTGAAAGGTGGCGTCGGGCTCAGGCTGGGGCTGACGACGCTGGTCAGGCGGGGCAAGAAGACAGGGGACTCTTCTTCACTGTCGTCCTCCAAGGCCATGAGCTTCAAGACGTAATCCAAGTCGAACGCGTCGGGCTCCTCCTTTTTCCCCGCCTCCTCCTTTGCTTCCTCCTTTCCCTCCTCTTCCTCCACGATCTCCTCCTCCTCCTCCACGAGCTCCTCCTCCTCCTCCACGATCTCTTCCTCCTCCTCCACCTCGGCCTTCTCGGCCTCCATCTCCTCCTCCTTCGCCTCCTCCTGGTCCTCGTCCTTCGCCTCCTCCTGGTCCTCGTCCTTCCCCACGGGCTCTGTGGAGCTGCGACGCGGGCTCATGTTGGCCATGGCGAGGGAGAAGCGGGGTCACAGGTAGCGCGGCGGCGGTCGGTCTCGCCCTGGGGCCTCGCGCGGCTGTTGTGCGTCCGTCTCCCGGGCAACGGCCTGCGGGCGGCGCCAAACGTGGGATTCGAACCTGGCGGTGGAGGGAGCTGCTAAGAGGAGTGGGGCCACTGCAGGCTTCCTTCTGTCCCTGCTCTAGGGGTCTCAGCGGCGAATTATTTCCCTTGCTTCTCAGCTTATTGGGATCCCGTCTAATTTTTTTTTTGAGGGAGGGGCGCTAGCTTCTTGCAGTGGACACCTTACATAATGCCTCTTGGTATTGTGGGTGCAGGAGTGCGGTTTGTATTCAGTAGATAGTTGCTTGATAAAGCTTCCAATAAAACTTTATTTACCAAAACAGGCTGCTGGCCCGGCCATAGCTTGCTGATTGGCTTTTTAAAAATACTGCATTAAAGGTTATTTATTTTAAATAGTTCTTTTTTTTTTTTTTGGTGTTCCTTAAATTTCCCTCCTAAGAGGATTGCCTCACCCTAGTCCCAGTCTTTCTTCCATCCATCCATCCTGGAGGTGAAAAAGGGCTGAGGCATGTGGCCACCTAGGTACCCTTTGAATCTTTCTGGAGGCTTTGTTTCCAGCTCCTTGTACTTACATTTTTGTAAAATATTTTTATACACCCAAAAATCTATGCAGATTAATATAATGAACATCGTTTGCCCACTAGGCAAGTTGAAACGTACACCTTCCCTGTAGAGTTCTGCTCCCCTTTCACAGCCTCTCAGGACTGGGAGCAATGACGTCCCTGCTTGCTTGCCTTCCCCTCTAAGGTAAAGGAAGTGAACCAAGATTCTACCGTCCAGACATTTGGGTGTTGTGCTGACTCCTGGGTTAGGCCTAGACGTGTGATCTTGGCTAAATCACTTGAACTTTTTCAGCCTCAGTTTCCCTGGTTGTAAACTGGGAATAATAATCCTTATCCCTAAGAAGTTTGTGGATGTCAGTGAATGTGAAATGGCTGCCTACAATGTCAATGAATTTCAGCCGAAGACCACCAGCAACACATCTGTAGTTAAAGTAACTGGGCCTATTACCTCTTGCAGTGGGGTTTTCAGTAAGAGGTTGTTTTGGGGTAGGGTATAAGGAAGTGGGGGCTCAGTCTAGATTGGAGATATTTTGTGAGTGGCACAATGACGGTAAAAAAATCTGTTGTTGAGGTGGAGCCAAGATGGCGGAATAGACAAACACTTCGCTGGAGCCCTCTTTACAACAAAGACCAGAAAAAACAAGTGAAACGAGTATATTTGTGACAAGCTGGGAACCCTGAGCATCAAAGGTAAGCTTAGACAATGAACTTAGGGGCAGGGGGAGGAAGAGACCGTTCAGAAGTGGAGAGGAGTTGCCGGACCTGAATCGCGGGGAGCCCTCAGGGACCATTCCTGGAGCAGCGGCAGCAGCGGGCTGGTCCTAGCGTTAGGTCGCAGTTTCCTCAGGGAGAAGCAGCCAGCCACACAGCCCACTCACACCACTGGGACCTGAGGAGAACGCAGTTTCCTCAGGGAGAAGCAGCCACCACACAGCCCACTAACACCTCCAGAACCTGAGGAGTACGCAGTTTCCTCAGGGAGAAGCAGCCAGCCACACAGCCCACTCACACCTCTGGGACCTGAGGAGAAGGGCCTCTCGGCAAAAGCTAAGTGCTCACGTATATTTTACCATGTCCCCCCCCACCCCCACTCCAACCCAGCTTCAGCGGCTGAATCCCTAGGCCTGAGATAGACCCTGGTGAGCACTTGGAGCCGTCCTCCTGGCCTTCAGGAAGGAAACGATTTCCAACTGGGGGGAAAAGATAATTTGCTAGCTCCATTAACTGGGGGAGCTCAGGACAGAAGTGGCTCCTGTCCAGGCATAAACCGTCCGTGGACCTTGAGCACCTTTCCCTTCTGCACGGACCTGTGTGGGCCTATTTTGGGAGAATAGGCCCTTGTTGGCAAACTCCAACCATTTCAGTGGTGTGATGGAGAGGTGGGTGTTTGACGTTTGACATTGCTCTGCCTATTAAACAAGGTCTTCACCTACCCACAACAGGGACCTAAGGACTGGTGGCTCCACTTGGGTCACCCAGCCACCCGCGATGATAACTGGTACCTACTAGTCCTTACAACAAAATCTTTGCGTGCTCATGGTCCTTCTGCAGAGCCCACCCACCAGCACGCTCTAGGGAACAGAGACGCGTTTTCCTCAGAGACACTTGGGGGTCGGTTCGCAGCCCCCTGCCTTGTTCAGAGTGTGACCCCTGCTGCAATCAGATACGGGTATATACGCCAATCACCCCTGCCCCTCTAAGACTGGAGGACTGAGCCTGTACCACACACTTGATATCAGCTACCTGGAAACCTGAGCTGAATTCATACAAGAAAACTGAATGGACTCCTAGACTGATATACCTGATAACAGCTCTAGCCAGCTGGGGACAGGACACCAGAGCTCCAAAGGCGAAAGTAATCAAGCTAGCTCACTCAAGCAACCCATAGGGGTATACCAAAACAAAACAAAGCAAGCAGCTACAACACAGTAAGCAAGCATAAACAATACAATAACTTACAGATGGCTCAGAGACAACAGTTAATATCAAGTCACATAAAGAAACAGGCCATGATCACCTCAACAGGATCTCAAAACAAAGAATCCAGGGATCTTTTAGATGAAAGTGCATTCCTGGAATTACCAGATGCAGAATACAAAAGTTTAATATATAGAACCCTTCAAGACATCAGGAAGGAAATGAGGCAATATGCAGAACAAGCCAAGGAACACACAGATAAAGCAACTGAAAAACTCAGAAAGATTATTCAGGAACATAATGAAAAGTTTAATAAGCATAGACAGACAGCAATCAGAAATTCAGAAAATTAACAATAAAATTACAAAATTGGATAACTCAGTAGAATGTCAGAGGAGCAGAATTGAGCAAGTAGAAGCTAGGATTTCTGAACTTGAAGATAAATCACTTGAAACTAATATATTTGAAGAAAAATCAGATTAAAAAATTTTTAAAAAATGAAGAAATCCTAAGAATCATGTGGGACTGTATCAAGAGAAATAACCTACGAGTGATTGGAATACCAGAACAGGGAGGGATAACAGAAAATACAGAGAAAATTGTTGAGGATTTGTTGGCAGATAACTTCCCTGATATTGTGAAAGATGAGAAGATATCTATCCAAGATGCTTATTGAACTCCACAAAAGGTAGATCTTAAAAGAAAGTCACCAAGACATAATCAAGCTTGCCAAAACCAAAGATAAGGAGACAATTATAAGAGCAGCAAGGGATAAAAGAAAAGTCACCTACAAAGGAGAGCCAATAAGAATAAGCTCAGACTACTAGGCAGAAACCATGCAGGCAAGAAGGCAATGGGATGACATATTTAAAAAATTGAAGGAAAAAAATTGCCTGCCAAGAATCATTTATCCATCAAAACTGTCTCTGAAATATGAAGGTGAAATTAAGACATTTCCAGATAAACACAAGTTGAGGGAATTTGTAAAAACTGAACCAAAACTACAAGAAATACTAAAGGGAGTTCTTTGGTTAGAAAATCAATAATATCAGGTATCAACCCAAGACTAGAACACTGGGCAGAGCAACCAGAAGTCAACCCAGACAGAGAAATCCAAAAAAACAAAACAAAAAAGCAAGATTAAAAAAAAAAAGCCCAACACAGGGTAATGGCGATGTTATTATATAAAAGAAAACAAAAAACCAAACCTAGTGCTGTTGAATCAATTCCGACTCATAATGACCCTACAGGACAATATTAAAATAATAAAGAGGGACTAAGAAATGTAATCCTACACCTTCTGTATGGAGAGGAAGATAGAGCGATACAAAGAAATAAAAGTTATAAATTTAGAAAAATAAGGGTAAATAATAAGATAACCACAAAGGAGACAAACTATCCTACTCATCAAAATAAAATACAAGGGAAAAATACAGACTCAGCAGAAACAAAATCAACAACAAATATGAGGAAAGGACAATATATAAAGAAAATCTACTCAGCACATAAAATCAAGTGGGAAAAAGAAGCTGTCAACACACAAAAAAAGACATCAAAATGATAGCACTAAATTCATACCTATTCATAATTACCCTGAATGTAAATGGATTAAATGCACCAATAAAGAGACAGAGAGTGGCAGAATGGATTCAAAAGCAAGATCCGTCTATATGCTGCCTACAAGAGACACACCTTAGACTTAGAGACACAGACAAACTAAAACTCAAAGGATGGAAGAAAATATATCAAGCAAACAACAATCAAAAAAGCAGGAGTGGCAATATTAATTTCTGGCAAAATAGACTTTAAAGTTAAATCCATCAGAAAGGATAAGGAAGGACACTATGCAGTGATTAAAGGGACAATACACCGAGAAGATATAACCATATTAAATATTTATGCACCCAATGACAGAGCTGCAAGATACATAAAACAAACTCAGCATTGAAAAGTGAGATAGACAGCTCCACAATAATAGTAGGAGACTTCAACACACCACTTTCGGTGAAGGACAGGGCATCCAGAAAGAAGCTCAGTAAAGACACGGAAGATCTAAATGCCACAGTCAACCAACTTGACCTCGTAGACATATACAGAACACGCCACCCAACAGCAACCAAGTATAATTTCTTTTCTAGTGCACATGGAACATTCTCCAGAATAGACCACATACTAGGTCATAAAGCAAGCCTTAGCAGAATCCAAAACACTGAAATATTACAAAGCATCTTCTCTGACCATAAGACCATAAAAGTGAACATCAATAACAGGAAAAGTAGGGAAAAGAAATCAAACACTTGGAAACTGAACAATACCCTGCTCAAAAAAGACTAGATTATAGAAGACATTAAGGATGGAATAAAGAAATTCATAGAATCCAATGAGAATGAAAACACTTCCTGTCAGAACCTTTGGGACACAGCAAAAGCGGTGCTCAGAGGCCAATTTGTATCAATAAATGCACACATCCAAAAAGAAGAAAGGGCCAAAAATCAAAGAACTATCCCTACAACTTGAACAAATAGAAAGAGAGCAACAAAAGAAACCCTCAGGCACCAGAAGAAAATAAATAATAAAAATTAGAGCTGAACTAAATGAAATAGAAAACAGAAAAACAATTGAAAGAATTAACAAAACCAAAAGCTGTTTTTTTGAAAAACTCAACAAAATTGATAAACCATTGGCCAAACTGACAGAAGAAAAACAGGAGAGGAAGCAAATAACCTGAATAAGAAATGAGATGGGCGATATTACAGCAGACCCAACTGAAATTCAAAGAATCATATCAGATTACTATGAAAAACTATACTCAAACAAATTTGAAAACCTAGAAGAAATGGATGAATTCCTAGAAACACACTACCTACCTAAACTAACACAAACAGAGGTAGAACAACTAAATAGACCCATAACAAAAGAAGAGATTGAAAAGGTAATCAAAAAACTCCCAACAAATAAAAGCCCTGGTCCGGATGGCTTCACTGCAGAGTTCTACCAAACTTTCAGAGAAGAGTTAACACCACTACTACTAAAGGTATTTCAGAGCATAGAAAAGGATGGAATACTACCCAACTCATTCTATGAAGCCACCATATCCCTGATACCAAAACCAGGTAAAGACACCACAAGAAAAGAAAATTATAGACCTATATCCCTCATGAACATAGATGCAAAAATCCTCAACAAAATTCTAGCCAATAGAATTCAACAACACATCAAAAAAATAATTCACCATGATCAAGTGGGATTCATACCAGGTATGCAGGGATGGTTCAACATTAGAAAAACAATTAATGTAATCCATCACATAGATAAAACAAAAGACAAGAATCACATGATTTTATCAATTGATGCAGAAAAGGCATTTGACAAAGTTCAACACTCATTCATGATTAAAAACTCTCAGCAAAATAGGAATAGAAGGAAAATTCCTCAACATAATAAAGGGCATTTACATAAAGCCAATAGCCAACATCACCCTAAATGGAGAGAGCCTGAAAACATTCCCACTGAGATCAGGAACCAGACAAGGATGCCCTTTATCACCACTCTTATTCAACATTGTGCTGGAAGTCCTAGCCAGAGCAATTAGGCTAGACAAAGAAATAAAGGGCATCCAGATCGGCAAGGAAGTAAAATTATCTCTATTTGCATATGACATGATCTTATACACAGAAAACCCTAAGGAATCCTCCAGAAAACTACTGAAACTAATAGAAGAGTTCACCAGAGTATCGGGATACAAGATAAACATACAAAAGTCAGTTGGGTTCCTCTACACCAACAAAAAGAACATCGAAGAGGAAATCACCAAATCAGTGCCATTTACAGTAGCCCCCAAGAAGATAAAATACTTAGAAATAAATCTTACCAGAGATATAAAAGACTTATACAAAGAAAACTACAGTACACTTCTGCAAGAAAGCAAAAGAGACTTACATAAGTGGAAGAACATACCTTGCTCATGGATAGGAAGACTTAACATTATAAAAATGTCTATTTTACTAAAAGTGATCTATACATTTAATGCAATTCCAATCCAAATCCCAATGACATTCTTCAATGAGATGGAGAAACAAATCACCAATTTCATATGGAAGGGAAAGAGGCCCCGGATAAATAAGGCATTACTGAAAAAGAAGAACAAAGTAGGAGGCCTTACTTTACCTGATGTTAGAACCTATTATACCGCCACAGTAGTCAAAACAGCCTGGTACTGGTACAACAACAGACACATGGACCAATGGAACAGAATTGAGACTCCAGACATAAATCCATCCACATATGAGCAGCTGATATTTGACAAAGGCCCCAAAACAGTTAAATGGGGAAAAGACAGTCTTTTTAACAAATGGTGCTGGCATAACTGGATATCCATCTGCAAAAAAATGAAACAAGACCCATACTGCACTCCATGCACAAGAACTAACTCAAAATGGATCAAAGACCTAAATATAAAATCTGAAATGATAAATATCGTGGAAGAAAAAATAGGGACAACATTAGGAGCACTAATACATGGCATAAACAGTATACAAAATATTACAAAGAACATAGAAGGAAAACTAGATAACTGGGAGCTCCTAAAAATCAAATACTTGTGCTCATCCAAAGACTTCACGGAAAGAGTAAAAAGACTACCTACAGACTGGGAAAAAGTTTTAAGCTATGGCATTTCTGATCAGCACCTGATCTCTAAAATCTACACAATACTGCAAAAACTCAATTGCAAAAAGACAAATAACCCAATTAAAAAATGGGCAAAAGATATGAATAGACACTTCACTAAAGAAGACATTCAGGTAGCTAACAGATATATGAGGAAAAGTTCACGATCATAAGCCATTAGAGAAATACAGATCAAAACTACAGTGAGATTTTATCTCACTCCAACAAGGCTGGCATTAATCCAAAAAACACAAAAGAATAAATGTTGGAGAGGCTGTGGAGAGATTGGAACACTTCTGCACTGCTGGTGGGAATGTCAAATGGTACAACCACTTTGGAAATCAATTTGGCGCTTCTTTAAAAAGCTGGAAATAGAACTACCATACGATCCAGCAATCCCACTCCTTGGAATATATCCTAGAGAAATAAGAGCCTTTACACGAACAGATATATGCACACCCATGTTTACTGCAGCACTGTTTACAATAGCAAAAACATGGAAGCAACAAAGGTGCCCATCGACGGATGAATGGATAAATAAATTATGGTATGTTCACACAATGGAATACTACACATCGATAAAGAACAGTGAGGAACCTGTGAAACATTTGATAACATGGAGGAACCTGGAAGGCATTATGCTGAGTGAAATTAGTCAGTTGCAAAAGGACAAATATTGTATAAGACCACTATTATAAGAACTTGAGAAATAGTTTAAACTGAGAAGAAAACATTCTTTGTGGTTACGAGAGCGGGGAGGGAGGGAGGGTGGGAGAGGGGTATTCACTAATTAGATAGTAGATAAGAACTACTTTAGGTTAAGGGAAAGACAGCACACAGTACAGGGGAGGTCAGCAGAATTGGACTAAACCAAAAGCAAAGAAGTTTCCTGAATAAACTGAATGCTTTGAAGGCCAGCGTAGCAGGGGCGGGGGTCTGGGGACCATGGTTTCAGGGGACATCTAAGTCCATTGGCATAATAAAATCTATTAAGGAAACATTCTGCATCCCACTTTGAAAAGTGGTGTCTGGGGTCTTAAACACTAGCAAGCAGGCATCTAAGATGCATCAGTTGGTCTCAACCCACCTGGATCAAAGGAGAGTGAAGAACACCAAGGACACAAGGTGATTACGAGCCCAAGAGACAGAAAGGGCCACATGAACCAGCGACTACATCATCCTGAGACCAGAAGAACTAGATGGTGCCTGGCTACAACCGATGACTGTCCTGACAGGGAACACAACAGAGAACCCCTGAGGAAGCAGTGGGATGCAGACCCCAAATTCTCATAAGACTAGACTTCATGGTCTGACTGAGACTGAAGGACCCTGGTGGTCATGGCCCCCAGACCTTCTCTTGCCCCAGGACAGGAACCATTCCCGAAGCCAACTCTTCAGACATGGATTGGACTGGACAATGGGTTGGAGAGGGATGCTGGTGAGGAGTGAGCTTCTTGGATCAGGTGGACACTTGAGACTATGTTGGCATCTCCTGCCTGGAGGGGAGATGAGAGGGTGGAGGGGGTGAGAAGCTGGCGAAAAAGACACGAAAAGAGAGAGTGGAGGGAGAGACCAGGCTGTCTCATTAGGGGGAGAGTAGTTGGGAGTGTGTAGCAAGGGGTATATGGGTTTTTGTGTGAGAGACTGACTTGATTTGTAAACTTTCACTTAAAGCACAATAAAAATTATTAAAAAAAAAATCTGTTGTTGTTGAGTGTTGTCAAGTTGCTTCCAACTCATAGTGACCCCATGTGAGAGAGTAAAACTGCCCCATAGGGTTTTCTTGGTTGTAATCTTTACCAGGTCTTTCTCCCGTGGAGCAGCTGGGTGAGTTCGGACCACTGACCTTTTGGTTAAAGCTGAGCACTTAACCATTGTGCCACCAAGGACTCCTGGAAAGGATATCATGCTTGGTAAGGTAGAGGGTCAGTGAAAAAGAGCAAGACTTCAACGAGATGGATGGACACAGTGACTGCAACAATGGGCTCAAACACAGAAACGATTGTGTGGGTGGTGCAGGACCGGACAGTGTTTCATTCTGTCAGACATAGGGTCTCTATGAGTCGGAACCAACTCAAAGATACCTAACAACATGGTGACCTGACCTTACTTTTGTCTGCGATTAGACAAAACAATGAAGTGGCCCTGTTTTGGTTCATTTTATCATCTGTCAGAGCAACCTTTTCTGAAGTTGTTATACATTGAGAATGTTTATGTCCAACAGGAGAACAAAATGGCCTAGCTGTGAATATCAGACCAACTTGTAATGATACTGAGGTCTAGCTGTGAATATCATGCCAGTTCCAGGTGACAGGGACTGCTTTTTTTTTTTTCCCCCCCTTTCTCAGAACTGTAAACCTGTACAGAGGGGCTTTCACGCCAGTCATATCTTCTAGCCCAGGGAACATTTATTATCAGGGGTCTTGAGACCTTTCTCATGAGAAGTTTGGAAATATTTTATGACTGCCAAATCATTCAACAAATATTTATTGAGCCCTACCATGAGCCAGGAGCCCTGGTGGCAAGGTGGTTAAGAGCTCAGCTGCTAATCAAAAGGTCAGCCGTTCAAATCCACCAGCCGCTCCTTGGAAACCCTATGCAGCAGTTCTACTCTGTCCTATAGGGTCGCTATGAGTCAGAATCGACTCCATGGAAACAGGTTTGGTTTTGGTTTGGGACCACGGGTCAGTCCTCTGCTGGGCCATGGGGCCATGGCAGTGAATAGGAGAGGTGTGGTCCTTGTCCTCACCCATCCTGGGCATCTGGCTGGAGTCCAACCAGCTCATAGGCACTGGGAATAGAAGAAGAGGGTTGAGAGGCACACAATTGCCACTGCACCCCAGGGAATCAGAGAGAAAATAGACACTGAATACTTTAGGAAGAAGAAGAAGTCTTGCAGGCTAGCGGAGCAGTGGGCACAGAAAAGACAGGGATTTGAGCTGCTCTAGAAGTAAAAAAGGGTAAATGTGGATGGCTGGGAGCGGAGTGTGAAAAGCATTCCAGCTGGGGAGGAAAGAGCAGCCCCAGGCCCAGGGCAGAAAGCAGGGCCAGCACTGGGGCTGGTGGGTACAGCGGGCGAGGTACAAATAAGATAAACGGAATTAAAAAAAAAAGCTCAGTCCTTTCCTGGGCAATGATAATAGCATTATATGAGTTTGAATGGCTCCTTCTATACAGGGCAAGGGGTTTGTTTGAGTCTGTTTCTGATTCCAGGGCCTTATAGGGCAGAATGGAAATCAGGGATGCAGGGGTAAGAGGGGGCCGGGAGAGAGCAGGGTAAAGTACCTGTCCCTACCTGGGTTCCTTGATGGGTATGGCATTTTCTCAATTCCACAGCGAATTAATTTTTCCAAGTCCTCCTTGTTTAGAACCTTTGTTACTGTCTCTTTAAAGCCTTAACGAAATCTCCTTGCCTTAATCCACTTCTTCTACAGAGAACAGTTTCTTCGTTCCCCATAAAGCAATTGTGACAACATGGTGCTGGGCCATCAAGGTTGCCATGAGTTGGAATCTACTTGACAGAGATGGGTTTGTTTTTGTTTTTGTTTTTTTTTTGGTTTTCCCCAATGTCTTGATGGAGTCTGGGGTTTGGGTTTTGAGAGTCAGGCACCACCCACCCCTCAGCAACAGCCTGACTGTGAGCTTGCTGAACCTCAGTTCATTGATCTGTTAAATGGAAGCATCCATACCTTCCCGCTCACTTCATGGTGCTATTTGGAGATAAACAATTATTGCTCTTATTTTCTTATTGAGAATTGATCTTGTATTTTATTTTTTAGGGCCACATAGTTCCATTTAGAAAATAATATGTACCTGTAAAAACCAAAAAAAACCAAACCTGTTGCTGTTGATTCTGACTCGTGGTGACCCTGTGTGTTTCAAGGTGGCACTGCTCCATAGAGTTTTCTTGTCCGTAATCTTTATGGAAGCAGGTTGCCAGGCCTTTCTTAGGTGGTGTTGCTGGGTGGGTTGGAACCACCAACTTTTGGGTTGGTAGCCCAGCACAAACTGTTCACACTACCCTGTGACCTGCTTACCTCTATAATCTGTAAAGTGATGTTCTGAGTGCTTCAATGTAAATGGACTTTTCAAAATTTTTTTCTGTCAAAAGCATATATTATTATGTAATTATCCTCCATTGTCGTCATGTGGCATTTTGTTTGTTTCCCTTTCTACTTATCGTTTTCCCTCTAAATATCGCCATGCATTATGATCACTTTGAGGAAGGCAAGAGATTGACTTTTTGTGCAGTTCAAATTTCTTACTTGCATGCAGAATAATCTGAACGTGCTACAGATAACTCTAGAGCCCTGGTGGCACAGTGGTTGAGCATTTGGCTACCAACCAGAAGGCCAGCAGTTCAAATCCACCAGCCGGTCCTTGGAAACTCAACAGGGCAGTTCATCTCTGTTCCATAGCGTCGCTGTGAGTTGGAGTTGACTTGATGGCAACGGGTTTTTTTTTTTTTTTAATAGCTAGCTCCCTGTTCATAAAGAAACCCACAGTGTCTGTCTGGAATGCTTTTGATAAGCATTGCAGTGATTTCTAGTGGAGGAACAACAGCACAGGAAGAACCCTAGCCTTGGTGATGGCTCATTAAGGACGAGCCTGACTGCGTGAGCTTGGAGGGGCGCCTTTCTGAACATCAGCCTTCCCTGTTCCACGAGCTCCTTTCAGAAGGTGATTTCTGAAAGCACGTTTGTGTCTCTTAATTAGCAGTAACATCCACTTTATCTTTGCCCTTAACGTTTTTATGGGAGGTACTCCTTCCAGATATCTATACCACCACCAGAGACTTGGGGACCGTTGATAGGTGCAGAGCACCCGATGTATCTAGCTATCTTCCCTCACCCTAAGTCCCTACAGCCTCCTGCTCTCTGTTCCCTGACTTTCTATCCTCTCACTAGTAGCTTTGAGATCAAACCCCTTTGGACTCCATTGCTCCTGATGTGTTTCACATCTCCGGACTGCTCCTGGGAGCTCTGGTGGCGCAATGGTTAAGTGTCCTGCTGCTAACTCAGTGATCAGCTGTTGGAATCCACCAGCCACCCTTTAGGAGAAAAGACCAGGCGACCTGCTTCTGTAAGATGACAGCCTAGGAAGCCCTATGGAGCAATTCTACTCTGTCCTATAGGGTCGTTATGAGTTGGAACCGACTTCACAGCACACAACAACAACAGATTGCCCATGCAGTTACACACAAAGAAATGCCCTTTATCGTTGTTGAAACTGGCAATGGCAGGGGGCATGCCCCCCCTTCCTGTCTTCTCCAGGGCTTTGCATTCATTCATTAGCTCAGTAATTCATTTGTTCAAAAAATATTTACTGAGTGTGAGTTATATAGCAGGCACTGTCCTAGGCCCTTGGAGCCCTGGTGGCACAGTGGTTAAGAGCTCAGCTGCTAACCAAAGCGTCAGCAGTTGGAATCCATCAGCTAGCCGCTCCTTGAAAACCCTATGGGGCAGTTCTGCTCTGTCCTATAGGGGCACTGCTAGTCAGAATCAACTTGAGCGCAATGGGTTTAACAGGTTCAAGGCCCTGGAGAAATAGCAGTAAACAAGCTTTCTGCTCTCATGGGGGTGCTTACATTGGTGGAGGACCATACAATAAAGAAATAACGTATCAGAAGGTGGTAAGTGCTATGCAGAAAAATATAGTGAGGGGATCTGAAGTGACTGAGTGTGGGGATGTGGAGTTGTGTTTTTTTTTTTTACAGAGGTGGCCGTAGAAAAACTCTCTATTAGGGTAATATTTGAGCAGACATGGGAAGGAAGTGAGGGAGTTGGCTGAGGGGACTGTGGGGAAGAGTGTTCCGGGCATAGCGAGATGGCATGGAAGCTAGTGGTCAGTTGTGTAGGGGCTTTGTTTTTTCTGAGTGTGATGTGGAGCCAGTTTGGGGGGTTTTGAGAAAGGTGTGACTTACGTTTTAAAAAGATCACTCTGCCTGTTGAATTGAGACTAAAGTTGACTCTCAGCTTGTTGTTAGGTGCCATCAAGCCAGTTCCAACTCATGGAGACCTTATGTATAGCAGAATGAAACACTGCCCAGTCCTATACCATCCTTACACTCGTTGTTATGCTTAAGCCAATTGTTGCAGCCACTGTGTCAATCCATCTCATGGAGAGTCTTCCTCTTTTTCTCTGACCCCTTACTTCACCAAGCACGATGTCCTTCTCCAGGGACTGGTCCTTCCAGACAACATGTCCAAAGTATGTAAGATGCAGTCTTGCCATCCTTGTTTCTAAGGAGTATTCTGGTTGTACTTCTTTCAAGACAGATTTGTTCATTCTTTTGGCAGTCCATGGTATATTCAATATTCTTCTCCAACACTACAATTCGAAGGTGGCAGTTGTTCTTCGGTCTTCTTTATTCATTGTTCAGCTTTCACATGCATAGGAGGCGATTGAAAATACCATGGCCTGGGTCAGGCGCACCCTAGTCTTCAAGGTGACATCTCAACTAGACTCTACTAGATTCCACCAGACTAGTCTACTCAACTAGACTCACTAGACTAAAGCTTAACTAGTAGGGAGACCTGATAGGAAGATACTGTATTGTAATGATGGGCAAATATGTTTGAAGTGCAGCCCCAAGGGAAAAAGAGATACTGTGGGGAATACAGAGGAATGCTCCCTGCCCTCAGGAAGTAGAGTGGGTAGGGAAATAAGACAAGTCCCCAAATAATATAACACTAAATGATACATCTATCTTGTCCTCCTTGTGTCCCCAAGGCCTAAAACCAAAAGCCAAACCCATTGCCGATGAGTTGATTGCAACTCATAGCGACCCTATCGGACAGAGTAGAGCTTCCCCATAGGGTTTCCAAGGCTGTAATCTTTATGGGAGCAGATCACCAGGTCTTTGTCCCCAGGAGGCACTGGGTGGGTTCAAACAGCCGACCTTTCCGTTAGCAGCTGAGCACGTAACTACTGTGCCACCAGGGCTCCTTCTCAAGGCCTAGTAGGCACACAGTAAAGTTAGGTGAATCACAACAAAATTGACTGGGTTTTGGGTATAACTTAATATAACCTTTGACTTCACAGATGAACAACTCTGGCTCAGAGATGCTTGGTGGTTTATCTCAGCCCACAGAACTAGTTAGTGGCAACATGAACGCTAGAGCTCAAGTCTCTTGATTCCCAGGACAAGGGTTTCTTCACAACTCCAAAAAACTTCCTGTGTCTTTAGCACTATTGTGATCAGCTTGGGGCAGTTTTTAGAAATGTAAACTTTTTATTAAAATATCACGTGTACACAGAAAAGTGTACAACTTGGTGAGGTTCACCAAGTGAACACAACAGCACAAGTTTAATGACTAGATGCTAACTGAAATACATAGAATGAATATAAACTTCTCCATAAACCTGGTGTGAAAGTATAGTCATAGCCATTTAGTTTTTCCATGTAAGCCCTTACTAGAATCCTGGTGGTGCAGTGTGGTTAAGAGCTACGGCTGCTAACCAAAAGGTCAGCAGTTCAAATTCACCAGCCGCTCCTGTCAGGTCGCTATGAGTCAGAATTGACTCGACGGCCACTTTTTTTTTTAAGCCCTCTCCTGCCTTGTTAGCACAATCTCCCAGCACAGTGGCTGCTCTCATCCTTCCAGAGGGGAGGGTCCTGCTCCCTGGTTGCTGAGTGCAGCCAGGATTCCCCTCACTCGAGTTTACAAAGTTACAGCATATATTAGTTTCCTAGAACTGCTGTAACAAACCACCACAAACTGGGTGGCTTAAAACAATAGACATTTATTCTCTCCCTGTTCTGGAGCCTAGAAGTCCAAAAATCAAGGTGTTGGCAGGATCATGCTCCCTCCGAAGTCTCTAGGGAAGAATCCTTCCTTTCCCTTCCTGGCCGTTGTCAGCAATCCTTGGTGTTCCCCAGTTTACAGACACATCACTCCGTTCTCTGCCTTCATTTTACATGGCCATCTTCCAGGTGTGTCTGTCTCTGACCAAATTTCCTTATAAGGACATCCGTCATTGGATTAGGATCTACCTCTTGACTAAATCTGCAAAGACCCTATTTCCTAATAAGGTCACAGTCACAGGTACTGAGGCTTAGAAACTTGAACATATCTTTTTGGGGGGACACAATTCAACCCAGTAACACAGCTCTGAGAGTTCAGCCCATTCTATCTCTATCACAGCTGCCTCAGAAGTGCTGGGTCAGAACTGGTCCAGTACCCACCACCTCACTGAGCCAGAGCACCGTCTTCCTCTCTCTGGGCCTGTCATTTGAGGAAGGCAGTTTTTCCTTTTGAACACTATATTATGGATTGAATTGGGTCCCCCCAAAATATTTGTCTACTTGGCTGGGCCATGATTCCAGTATTGCGTGATTGTCCACTGTTTTGCCATTTGATGTGATTTTCCTATGTGTTGTAAATCCTCTCTCTATGGTGTTAATGAGGTGGGATTAGTGGCAGTTATGTTAATGAGACAGAACTCAATCTACAAGATTAGGTTGTGTTTTAAGCCAATCTCTTTTGAGATATAAAAAAGAGAAGCAAGCAGAGAGACCTGGGGACCTTATACCATGAAGAAAGAAGCACTGGTAGCATAACGAGTCCTTTGGGCCTAGGGTCCCTGTGCTGAGAGTCTCCTCAGCTGGGGAAGATCGATGACAAGCACCTTGCCCCAGAGCCAACAGAGAAGCAAGCCTTCCCCTGGACCTGATGCCCTGAATTTGGACTTCTAGCCTCCTAGACTGTGAGAGAATAAACTTCTGTTTGTTGAAGCCATCCAGTTCTAGTATTTCTGTTATAGCAGCACTAGATAACTAAGACACAGTCATTGCACAAAGGTTCTAAAAAGGGGCTGTTAAAGAAAATGACCCCCCTCTGTTTAAACTTAATTTACAACTCTTTACAGAAACTAAAAACTCATGATAAAGACAGTTCTGGGAGATGTTTAAATAATTAGATAAACCGTAGCTAGCCTATGGAATGCAGACATGAAAACTTAATAAACCAATCCAAGCTGCCTCCTGCTGATTAAATGGATGACAACCAATCATTTTAAATTGCCCTTTTGGGAAATCCCCAAACAATTTGTATAATATATAAGCTAATCCAATTGTAAAGTGACAAGCTTATCTCTTTGGAGGGGTGCTCCCTGTTCTCGAACATTTTTTTTTTTTTTTTTCCGCCCATTAAAACGTTTTAACTCTAATTGACTTATTGATCAGATTTTTCCTTTCAACAGGGGTATGCTTTTTCCCTAGACACTGGAGCTGCTTGCCCTTCCAACAAGATGATATAGCTTCTAAGAGAGACACCTTTAAGAATTCCCCGGTGCTCTATACATGCTGTTAACGAGTCTGATTGATTGAATAAATGATCGCAAATTCCTCCCTGTGATTGTTAAGGTTGTGTGTCAACTTGGCTGGGTCATGATTCTCAGTGGTTTGGCAGTCATATGATGTTGTAATCACTTCCATAATGGGATCTGCTCTGAGTAGCCAAACAGATGAAAGGGAGTGTCCTTGGGCATGTGGCCTGCCTTGAATGTGGGAGGACATTCTGGCAAGGCTCATGGGCTTTTGCTCACCCTGGATCCTGCAGCTGGCTCCTGTTCATCTGATCTCCAGGTTACCTGCAGCCTTGCCTGCCGATCTTGGGATTCGTTGATCTTTGCAGCCTGTAAGCCAAGAGCCCTGCTTTCTGACCTGCCTATCTTGGGTTCACCAGCCCCTGTGGCTAGTGAATCAGGAGAAGCCGCTATCCTGACCCACGGACTTGGGACATTTCAGCCTCTATGAACATGTGAGCCATTTCCTTGATATAAATCTCTATGTATTTAATATGCTTTACTGGTTTTGCTTCTCTAGAGAACCCAGCCTAAGACAAAGGCCTTTAACTTTTAGTTCTGTATACAGGTGTATATTGTATGTGTTCAGCCATTTCAAGAGGTAGCGTATGATCAGGAACTGATGGCACTGAAGGAAGAAGTCCAAGCTGCTCTGAAGGCATTGGTTCCAGGAATTGATGGAATATCAATTGAGATGTTTCAACAAACAGATGCAGCGCTGAAGGTGCTCACTTGTCTATGCCAAGAAATATGGAAGACAGCTTCCTGGCCAACTGACTGGAAGAGATCCTATTTATGCCTACTCCCAAGAAAAGTGATCCAACAGAATGTGGAAATTACAGAACAATATCATTAATATCACACGTAAGCAAAATTCTGCTGAAGATCATTCAAAAATGGCTGCAGCAGTATATTGACAGGGAACTGCCAGAAATTCAGGCCGGTTTCAGAAGAGGATGTGGAACCAGGGATGTCATTGCTGATTTCAGATGGCTCCTGGCTGAAAGCAGAGAATACCAGAAGGATGTTTACCTGTGTTTTATTGACTACGCAAAGGAATTTGACTGTGTGGATCGTAACAAATAATGGATAGCATTATGAAGAATGGGAATTCCAGAACACTTAATTGTGCTCATGAGGAACCTTTACATAGATCAAGAGGCGGTTGTTTAGACAGAACAAGGGGATACTGATTGGTTTAAAGTCAGGAAAGGTGTGCATTGGGGTTGTATTCTTTCACCATACCTATTCAATCTGTATGCTGAGCAAATAATACGAGAAGCTGGACTATATGAAGAAAAACGGGGCATCAGGATTGGAGGAAGACTCATTAACAACCTGCATTATGCAGATGACACAACCTTGCTTGCTGAAAGTGAAGAGGTCTTGAAGCACTTACTAATGAAGATCAAAGACCACAGCCTTCAGTGTGGATTACACCTCAACATAAAGAAAACAAAAATTCTCACAACTGGACCAATGAGCAACATCATGATAAACAGAGAAAAGACTGAAGTTGTCAAGGATCTCATTTTACTTGGATCCACAATCAACACCCATGGAAGCAGCAGTCAAGAAATCAAAAGACGCATTGCATTGGGCAAATCTGTTGCAAAGGACCTCTTCAAAGTGTTGAAGAGCAAAGATGTCACCTTGAAGACTAGGGTGCGCCTGAGCCAAGCCATGGTATTTTCAATCACATCATATGCATGTGAAAGCTGCATAATGAATAAGGAAGACCGAAGAGGAATTGATGCTTTTGAATTGTGGTGTTGGCGAAGAATATTGAATATACCATGGACTGCCAAAAGAACGAACAAATCTGTTTTAGAAGAAGTACAATCAGCATGCTCCTTAGAAACAAGGATGGTGAGACTGCATCTTTTTTTTTTTATTAACTTTTATTAAGCTTTAAGTGAACTTTTACAAATCCAATCAGTCTGTCACATATAAGTTTACATACATCTTACTCCGTACTCCCACCTGCTCTTCCCCTATTGAGTCAGCCCTTTCAGTCTCTCCTTTCGTGACAATTTTGCCAGCTTCCCTCTCTCTCTATCCTCCCATCCCCCCTCCAGACAAGAGCTGCCAACACACTCTCAAGTGTCCACCTGATATAATTAGCTCACTCTTCATCAGCATCTCTCTCCCACCCGCTGACCAGTCCCTTCCATGTCTGATGAGTTGTCTTCGGGGATGGTTCCTGTCCTGTGCCGACAGAAGGTCTGGGGAGCATGGCCGCCGGGATTCCTCTAGTCTCAGTCAGACCATTAAGTATGGTCTTTTTATGAGAATTTGGGGTCTGCATCCCACTGATCTCCTATTCCCTCAGGAGTTGTCTGTTGTGCTCCCTGTCAGGGCAGTCATCGATTGTGGCCGGGCACCAACTAGTTCTTCTGGTCTCAGGATGATGTAGGTCTCTGGTTCATGTGGCCCTTTCTGTCTCTTGGGCTCCTAGTTGTCGTGAGACCTTGGTGTTCTTCATTTTCCTTTGCTCCAGGTGGGTTGAGACCAATTGATGCATCTTAGATGGCCGCTTGTTAGCATTTAAGACCCCAGACGCCACATTTCAAAGTGGGATGCAGAATATTTTCATAATAGAATTATTTTGCCAATTGACTTAGAGGTCCCCGCAAACCATGTTCCCCAGACCCCCGCACTTGCTCCGCTGACCTTTGAAGCATTCATTTTATCCCGGAAACTTCTTTGCTTTTGGTCCAGTCCAATTGAGCTGACCTTCCATGTATTAAGTGTTGTCTTTCCCTTCACCCAAAGCAGTTCTTATCTACTGATTAATCAATAAAAAACCCTCTCCCTCCCTCCCTCCCTCCCTCCCCCCTTTGTAACCACAAAAGTATGTGTTCTTCTCAGTTTTTACTATTTCTCAAGATCTTATAATAGTGGTCTTATACAATATTTGTCCTTTTGCTTCTGACTAATTTCTCTCAGCATAATGCCTTCCAGGTTCCTCCATGTTATGAAATGTTTCACAGATTCGTCACTGTTCTTTATCGATGCGTAGTATTCCATTGTGTGAATATACCACAATTTATTTACCCATTCATCCGTTGATGGACACCTTGGTTGCTTCCAGCTTTTTGCTATTGTAAACAGAGCTGCAATAAACATGGGTGTGCATATATCTGTTTGTGTGAAGGCTCTTGTATCTCTAGGGTATATTCCAAGGAGTGGGATTTCTGGGTTGTATGGTAGTTCTATTTCTAACTGTTTAAGATAACGCCAGATAGATTTCCTAAGTGGTTGTACCATTTTACATTCCCACCAGCAGTGTATAAGAGTTCCAATCTCTCCGCAGCCTCTCCAACATTTATTATTTTGTGTTTTTTGCATTAATGCCAGCCTTGTTGGTGTGAGATGGAATCTCATCGTAGTTTTAATTTGCATTTCTCTAATGGCTAATGATCGAGAGTATTTCCTCATGTATCTGTTGGCTGCCTGAATATCTTCTTCAGTGAAATGTGTATTCATATCCTTTGCCCACTTCTTGATTGGGTTGTTTGTCTTTTTGTGGTTGAGTTTTACAGAATCATGTAGATTTTAGAGATCAGGCGCTGGTCGGAGATGTCATAGCTGAAAATTCTTTCCCAGTCTGTAGATGGTCTTTTTACTCTTTTGGTGAAGTCTTTAGATGAGCATAGGTGTTTGATTTTTAGGAGCTCCCAGTTATCGGGTTTCTCTTCATCATTTTTGGTAATGTTTTGTATTCTGTTTATGCCTTGTATTAGGGCTCCTAGGGTTGTCCCTATTTTTTCTTCCATGATCTTTATCGTTTTAGTCTTTATGTTTAGGTCTTTGATCCACTTGGAGTTAGTTTTTGTGCATGGTGTGAGGTATGGGTCCTGTTTCATTCTTTTGCAAATGGATATCCAGTTATGCCAGCACCATTTGTTAAAAAGACTATCTTTTCCCCAATTAACTGACACTGGTCCTTTGTCAAATATCAGCTGCTTATACGTGGATGGATTTATATCTGGGTTCTCAATTCTGTTCCATTGGTCTATGTGCCTGTTGCTGTACCAGTACCAGGCTGTTTTGACTACTGTGGCTGTATAATAGGTTCTGAAATCAGGTAGAGTGAGGCCTCCCACTTTCTTCTTCTTTTTCAGTAATGCTTTGCTTATCCGGGGCTTCTTTCCCTTCCATATGAAGTTGGTGATTTGTTTCTCTATCCCCTTAAAATATGACATTGGAATTTGGATCGGAAGTGTGTTATCTGTATAGATGGCTTTTGGTAGAATAGACATTTTTTCTATGTTAAGTCTTCCTATCCATGAGCAAGGTATGTTTTTCCACTTAAGTATGTCCTTTTGAATTTCTTGTAGTAGAGCTTTGTAGTTTTCTTTGTATAGGTCTTTTACATCCTTGGTAAGATTTATTCCTAAGTATTTTATCTTCTTGGGGGCTACTGTGAATGGTATTGATTTGGTTATTTCCTCTTCGGTGCTCTTTTTGTTGATGTAGAGGTATCCAAGTGATTTTTGTATGTTTATTTTATAACCTGAGATTCTGCCAAACTCTTCTATTAGTTTCAGTAGTTTTCTGGAGGATTCCTTAGGGTTTTCTGTGTATAAGATCATGTCATCTGCAAATAGTGATAACTTTACTTCCTCCTTGCCAATCCGGATACCCTTTATTTCTTTGTCTAACCTAATTGCCCTGGCTAGGACTTCAAGTATGATGTTGAATAAGAGCGGTGATAAAGGGCATCCTTGTCTGGTTCCCGTTCTCAAGGGAAATGCTTTCAGGTTCTCTCCATTTAGAGTGATGTTGGCTGTTGGCTTTGCATAGATGCCCTTTATTATGTTGAGGAATTTTCCTTCAATTCCTATTTTGGTAAGAGTTTTTATCATAAATGGGTGTTGGACTTTGTCAAATGCCTTTTCTGCATCAATTGATAAGATCATGTGGTTTTTATCTTTTGTTTTATTTATGTGATGGATTACATTAATGGTTTTTCTGATATTAAACCAGCCTTGCATACCTGGTATAAATCCCACTTGATCAGGGTGAATTATTTTTTTGATGTGTTGTTGGATTCTATTGGCTAGAATTTTGCTGAGGATTTTTGCATCTATGTTCATGAGGGATATAGGTCTATAATTTTCTTTTTTTGTGATGTCTTTACCTGGTTTTGGTATCAGGGAGATGGTGGCTTCGTAGAATGACTTGGGTAGTATTCCGTCATTTTCTATGCTTTGAAATACCTTCGGTAGTAGTGGTGTTAACTCTTCTCTGAAAGTTTGGTAGAACTCTGCAGTGAAGCCGTCCGGGCCTGGGCTTTTTTTTGTTGGAAGTTTTTTGATTACCGTTTCAATCTCTTTTTTTGTTATGGGTCTATTTAGTTGTTCTACTTCTGAATGTGTTAGTTTAGGTAGGTAGTGTTTTTCCAAGAATTCATCCATTTCTTCTAGGTTTTCAAATTTGTTAGAGTACAATTTTTCGTAGTAATCTGAAATGATTCTTTTAATTTCATTTGGTTCTGTTGTGATGTGGTCCTTCTCGTTTCTTATTCGGGTTATTTGTTTCCTTTCCTGTATTTCTTTAGTCAGTCTAGCCAATGGTTTATCAATTTTGTTAATTTTTTCAAAGAACCAGCTTTTGGCTTTGTTAATTCTTTCAATTGTTTTTCTGTTCTCTAATTCGTTTAGTTCAGCTCTAATTTTTATTATTTGTTTTCTTCTGGTGCCTGATGGGTTCTTTTGTTGCTCACTTTCTATTTGTTCAAGTTGTAGGGACAGTTCTCTGCTTTTGGCTCTTTCTTCTTTTTGTATGTGTGCATTTATCGATATAACTTGGCCTCTGAGCACTGCTTTTGCTGTGTCCCAGAGGTTTTGATAGGAAGTATTTTCATTCTCGTTGCATTCTATGAATTTCCTTATTCCCTCCTTGATGTCTTCTATAACCCAGTCTTTTTTCAGGAGGGTATTGTTCATTTTCCAAGTATTTGATTTCTTTTCCTTAGTTTTTCTGTTATTGATTTCTAGTTTTATTGCCTTGTGGTCTGAGAAGATGCTTTGTAATATTTCGATGTTTTGGACTCTGCAAAGGTTTGTTTTATGACCTAATATGTGGTCTATTCTAGAGAATGTTCCATGTGCACTAGAAAAAAAAGTATACTTTGCGGCAGTTGGGTGGAGAGTTCTGTATAAGTCAATGAGGTCAAGTTGGTTGATTGTTGTAAGTAGGTCTTCCGTGTCTCTATTGAACTTCTTACTGGATGTCCTGTCCTTCTCCGAAAGTGGTGTGTTGAAGTCTCCTACTATAATTGTGGAGGTGTCTATCTCAGTTTTCAATTCTGTTAAAATTTGATTTATGTATCTTGCGGCCCTGTCATTGGGTGCATAAATATTTAATATGGTTATGTCTTCCTGATCAATTGTCCCTTTTATCGTTATATAGTGTCCTTCTTTATCCTTTGTGGTGGCTTTAAGTCTAAAGTCTATTTTGTCAGAAATTAATATTGCTACTCCTTTTTTGCTTATTGTTTGCTTGATATATTTTTTTCCATCCTTTGAGTTTTAGTTTGTTTGTGTCTCTAAGTCTAAGGTGTGTCTCTTGTAGGCAGCATATAGATGGATCGTGTTTCTTTATCCAGTCCGTGACTCTCTGTCTCTTTATTGGTGCATTTAGTCCATTTACATTCAGCGTGATTATAGATAAATAAGTTTTTAGTGTTGTCATTTTGATGCCTTTTCATGTGTGTTGTTGGCAATTTCATTTTTCCACATACTTTTTTTGTGCTGAGACGTTTTTCTTAGTAAATTGTGAGATCCTCATTTTCATAGTGTTTGACTTTATGTTAGTTGAGTCGTTACATTTTTCTTGGCTTTTATCTTGAGTTATGGAGTTGTTATACCTTTTTGTGGTTACCTTATTATTTACCCCTATTTTTCTAAGTAAAAACCTAGCTTTTATTGTTCTATATCGCCTTGTATCACTCTCCCTCTGGCAGTTCAATGCCTCCTGTATTTAGTCCCTCTTTTTGATTATTGTAATCTTTTACCTATTGACTTCCATGATTCCCTGTTATGTGTATTATTATTATTTTTTTTTAATTAATCTTAATTTGTTTGTTTTTGTGATTTCCCTATTTGAGTTGATATCAGGACATTCTGTTTTGTGACCTTGTATTGTGCTGGTATCTGATATTATTGGTTTTCTGACCAAACAATATCCTTTAGTATTTCTTGTAGCTTTGGTTTGGTTTTTGCAAATTCTCTAAACTTGTGTTTATCTGTAAATATCTTAATTTCGCCTTCATATTTCAGAGGGAGTTTTGCTGGATATATGATCCTTGGCTGGCAGTTTTTCTCCTTCAGTGCTCTGTATATGTCGTCCCATTCCCTTCTTGCCTGCATGGTTTCGGCTGAGTAGTCTGAACTTATTGATTCTCCATTGAAGGAAGCCTTTCTTTTCTCCCTGGCTGCTTTTAAAATTTTCTGTTTATCTTTGGTTTTGGCGAGTTTGATGATAATATGTCTTGGTGTTTTTCTTTTTGGATCAATCTTAAATGGGGTTCGATGAGCATGTTGGATAGATATCCTTTCGTCTTTCATGATGTCAGGGAAGCTTTGTGTCAGGAGTTCTTCAACTATTTTCTCTGTGTTTTCTGTCCTCCCTCCCTGTTCTGGGACTCCAATCACCCGCAAGTTATCCTTCTTGATAGAGTCCCACATGATTTTTAGGGTTTCTTCATTTTTTTAAATTCTTTTATCTGATTTTTTTTCAGCTATGTTGGTGTTGATTCTCTGGTCCTCCAGATGTCCCAGTCTGCATTCTAATTGCTCAAGTCTGCTCCTCTTACTCCTATTGCGTTGTCTAATTCTGTAATTTTATTGTTAATCTTTTGGACTTCTACGTGCTGTCTCTCTATGGATTCTTGCAACTTATTAATTTTTCCACTATGTTCTTGAATAATCTTTTTGAGTTCTTCAACAGTTTTATCTGTGTGTTCCTTGGCTTTTTCTGCAGTTTGCCTTATTTCGTTTGTGATGTCTTGAAGCATTCTGTAAATTAGTTTTTTATATTCTGTATCTGATAATTCCAGGATTGTATCTTTATTTGGGAAAGATTTTGATTCTTTTGTTTGGGGGGTTGGAGAAGCTGTCATGGTCTGCTTCTTTATGTCGTTTGATATGGACTGCTGTCTCCGAGCCATCACTGGGAAACTAGTTTTTCCAGAAAATCCGCTAAAAAAAAATGCAATCAGATCCCTATCAGAGTTCTCCCTCTGGCTCAGGCTATTCGGATGTTAATGAAGCCGCCTGGGGAGGGTGGGGGAGGGATCAGAGAGATAGGAGAGTAGCACCTCAGAATATAGCCAGAGTTGCTTGTCTTGCTTGGAATGACTGTTATATCTGAGATTCCCGCGGGCGCGTCGCCTATGTGTGCTGGCTGTGTGGAGATTGCCCCCAGGGGGTCTGGCCCGCTGGAGTCACGGTCAGATCCTCCGCTGCCAGCCTGGGGCGGTGCACTCCCGACTGCAAAATCAGTCGCTGCCTTCCGGGGACTCCCCGTCCCGCCTGCCGTGTCGCCGCGCCGCCGCGCCGCCTCCGAGAACCAGCTGGGCTCCCCCCTGGGGTCAGCTCAGGTGAGTGGAGCAGCTCCCTGCGCCTGTGCCACGACCGCGCGTCCTGGCTGGGACTCCGCTCTCCCCGCTCCAAGACCTGTCACTGTCTCCCGGGGACTTCTCCCACTGGCTGCGTCACCACACCGCCCGCGTGAACCGGCTGGGCCCCCTCCTGGGGTTAGTTCAGGGGGGTGGAGCAGCTCCCCGCGCTTATGCCGCGCCCGCGCCCCACCAATATCCCGGTGGGACGGCTCCCCGGCTGGGATGCTGCTCTCCCCGCTCCAAGACCAGTCACTGCCTCCTGGGGACTTTTCCCACCGGCTGTGCCGCCACACCGCCCACGCGAACCGGATGGGCCCCCTCCCGGAATGAGTTCGGGGGCCAGGGCTGGGCCCGTTGTCTGTGCCGTCTGCCCCCCTAGGCTCTGCCCCAAATCGGGTGCCGAAGGTCACCTGACTGGTACACTGGCTCCAGGCTCTGAAAACAATCGCTGCCTCCCCGTATTTGTTCGTTCTCTGTCTCTAAATCTGTGTTTGTTGTACAGGGTTCGTAGATTGTTATGTATGTGATCGATTCACTTGTTTTTCCGAGTCTTTGTTGCAAGAGGGATCCGCGGTAGCGTCCACCTAGTCCGCCATCTTGGCCCCACCTCTCGAGACTGCGTCTTACATACTTTCGACATGTTGTTAGGAGGGATCAGTCCCTGGAGAAGGACATAATGCTTGGCAGAGTACAGGGTCAGCAGAAAAGAGGAAGCCCCTCAACAAGGTGGATTGACACAGTGGCTGCAACAATGAGCTCAAGCATAACAGCGATTATAAGGATGGCTCAGGACAGGGCAGTGTTTCGTTCTGTTGTGTATAGGGTCACTGTGAGTCGGAACCAACTCGACAGCACCTAACAACAACAACAACAATAGTGCTTTAGGGGAAAGTTTACAGCTCAAGTTAATTTCTCATTCAAAGATTTATACACATGCTGTTTTGTGACATTGATTGCAACCCCCAGAGTGTGACAGCATGCTCCGCATTCCCACTCTGGGTTCCCTGTGTCTATTTGTCCAGTTCCTGTCCCTTCCGGCGTTCTCGTCTTGCTTTTGGGCAGGAGTTGCCCACTTGGTCTTGGATATTTGATTGGACTAATAGCATGTTCCTCACATGTGTTACTGTGTGCTTTATAGGCCTGTCTAATCCTTGTCTGAAAAGCGGGCTTTGGGAGTGATTTCACTTCTGAGTTAGCAGTGTCCAGAGTCCATACTCTTGGGGGTTCCTCCACTCTCCGTCAGGCCAGTACGCCTGGCCTTTTTACATGACTTTGAATTCTGTTCTACGTTTTTCTCCCGTCCTGTCAGGGACTTCTCTGATGTGATCCTTGTCAGAGTAGTTGGTGGTGGTAACTGGGCACCATCTATTTCTTCTGGGCTCAAGCTGGTGGAGGCTGTGGTTCATGTGGTCCTTTAGTCCTTTGGGCTAATATTTTCCTTGTGTCTTTGGTTTTCTTCATTCTCCTTTGCCCCATATGGGGTGGAACCAACAGATATATCTAAGATGGCAGCTTGCAAGCTTTTAAGATCCCAGACACTACTCACCACAGTGGTATGCAGAGCATTTTCTTTATGAACTATGTAATGCCAATAGACCTAGATATCCTCCGAGACTATGGTTCTCAGCCCCCAGCCCCAGCAACTCAGTCCTTTAAGGTGTTTGGATGTGTTTAGGAAACTTCTATGCCTTTGTTTTGGTCAGGTTGTTCTGACTTCCCCTATATTGTGTTTTGTCTTTCTCTTTACCATAGTTGACACTTGTCTACTATCCAGTTAGTAATTTCCCCTTTTCCTCCTTCCCCACCTTGATAACCATCAAAGAGTGAGTCATTATTTTTTTTAATTAAATACCCATATCATGCTGAGGAGCTCTCATTACAGCCCCAACTTGTGACATGGGATACTAAATCCCCTCATCCAGAGCCCTGTGGGGCTTTCCTTTCCCTCAGGAGGTGAGAGGTGTCCCCTCATACCTAAATATGGTAGATGTCACAGAAGCCTGGAAACTCTCTGCCCTCTTAGACCCCTTCATGTCCATTGGTGGAATGTAGGGTGAGTGGTGGGTGTAGGGAGGTAGAAAAAAGGTGGGAGAAAAAAAGGATGGGAGAGGAAGAAGAAGAAACATGTTTTGCTGTGTCCAGAGGTGAAGAAATAACCTCAGGTGTATGGGGTGTGGTTCTGGGTGAGGCAAATGGTTAACATGCTTGGCTGCTAACTGAAAAGGCTGGATATTCGAGTCCACCCAGAGATGCCTCAGAAGAAAGGCCTGGGAATCTACTTTCAAAAAATCAGCGGCTGAAAACCCTGTGGAGCACAGTTCTACTCTGACACACACAGGGTCACCATGAGGCGGAGTCAACTCAACGGCAATTTTTTTTCCCACTCGTTTGGTTTTGGGGGGTTGTCTTGGTCTGTCCCATGTAACATATTTTGCTGCATCAGAAGCTCCTTCCAGGCGTCATCGAATGACTTAGTGGAAAAGTTGTGGGAGCTTAGATGTTGAGTGGAGAGCAGAACAGTCATAAGCGCTCCAGGGTGTGGGGTTTCCAGAGAGAGACAACAAAAAAGCAGGAAGTGGGGAGGGGAAGAGTATGGCTAAGTATAGAGGAAAATCCAGTTTAGCTAAAGTTCTATACCTCTGTATTAGAGATGTTTTCCATTTGGAAAATTTCTAAGTTTCCCCCTATTTAGTTTTACTAGCTATCCACACTCTTTTTTACTAGCAGTTATGAAATCCTCTGGTAGACAATGATGGCTTTGGGTGACCCAGCAATTCTCTCTACCGCTCTTTCTGCTGGAGAACTCATAACATGAGATTTAGATGAGGATGACCTCTCAAACCCTCTTTCCATAACCAGAGGTGGACACACATTTTTCTAATTCTAGAATCCCTATTTGATTATTATTTGTTTTTAAAAATACTTGCTATGTCATTTTTCTTATTTTTGAGCTCCCTTTTGAAATTCTCAGTCTTATCTTTTAAGATTGAGTTAAGCATAGTTATTTTTAAGTCTATATCTGGTAGCTCCAATATCCAGAGCCCCTTATGAGTCTGTTTGTATTGTCTATTTTCCTGCAGGTTTTGTTATTGTTATTGTTCATTAGACTGTCTCCTTAAACACCTGGTTATTTTCTATTGTGTGCCAGACGTTGTGATTTGAAAAAATTGTTTGTGAAGATAGTATGAGGCCATGATTCAAAGCTAAATTGTCCCAATTCAAAGTGTGGGGGTTACCAGGACCCCTGTGCCACCCTTGGTAGGTTTTGGTTCTGATTTTCATCCGTTTAGTCAATTCAAGGCTGTGAAAAGTCTTGCTCAGCCTCTCAGTTGTCTCTTCTAGAATTGGCAAATGCACTCAGGGAAAGAGCAAGCCCAAATGCTGGTCTCACCTCTCTGGATTTCCCTCTTCTCCATTATTTTAACTTTGTGATTTTAAACTGACCTCCTAGCTCTTCAATCCCTTTATGTAGGTTTTCTTTTTTAAAGTATATTCTGTCTGGCTTTTGTAGATGTCTTAGTGGAAAAGTTGGTGTGAATTACCTAGCTTATCAACCACTAGAAGTCCTTTATAAAAGTATCAACTGTCTTGGATAACACTTTAATAAATTTTATAAATCAAAGGTGGATTTATGGGATGAGTTTATGAAATATCAGTCTTAGAAAAGGAAAGAGGAATAAAGTTCTAGGAATGAAGATTTATCCTCTGAAGAAGGTAAAGGTGAGGTTGTTGTAACAAAGAGGCCCAAAACACAGTGGTTCAAACAAAATCAAGGTGTTTTTCTCTCTCACATAACAGTCTAGAAGAAGCATAGGCTCTCAGGGCAACTCTGATCTATGAGCATCCGAGGCCCAGGGCTCACCTATCCTCTCTCCCCGCCATTCCCTAGGAAGTAGTCCTCATCTTCATAGCTAAAGCTAGCTCAGCAGCATCATGTCGGCGCTCCAGCTGGGAGGGGAGAAAGGAGGAGAAGGGCATCCAGGTTTCTTTTATTCAAGGATAAAATCTGGAAATTGAATGCCTCACTTTCATTCACATCCTTGTGTTCCAAACCAATTATTTGCATAGCCATGTCTAGATGCAAGAAGATACGTAGTTTCTAACCTGGAAGCACTGTGACCTGCTAAAAGTTGTGGCAAGGGGTGAGGGTGGGTGGTGAGCAATGATTGTACTAGTAGGAAGAAGAAGGGCAGAGTGGATCCTGAAGGGCAATTATTAGTCTCTATCTCCTTGGAAACCCTATGGGGCAGTTCTACTCTGTCCTATAGGGTCACTATAAGTTGGAATTGTCTTGACGGCAATGGTTTTGGTTTTTGGTTATCAGGGACCTTGGAGCCCCTGAGTAATGCAAATAGTTGAGCGCTTGGCTGTTAACTGAAAGGCTGGCAGTTCGAGTTCACGCCGAGGTACCTTGGAAGAAAGGCCTGGCCACTGAAAATCGGATGGAACACAATTCTACTCTGACACACCATGGTCATGATCACGGTCATGGTCGCCATGAGTTGAAATTATTGGATGGCAACTGGTTTGGCTTTGTTTTTTTCAATAGTGGTAGAGAACTACATGTCACACCCAGGATGGGGTAATGGAACAAGGAGAAGAGAGGCCTGTGTGGCTTCACACACAAGTAGGGGCACCTGAGATTTCTCTGTGTTAGCGGAGGATGAATTAGACTGGCGGTTATCCAACTGGAGCATGTATTGTGACGCTGGGAGGCTTGTCAAAGAGAGACTGCTGGGCTTCACTCCCACCTTCTTGAATCAGTATGGATGGGGTGGGACTGAGAATTTTCCTTTTTAACAATTTTCCAGATGATGTTGTTGTTACTGGCTCAGAGACCGTGTGTTGAGAACCCTACATCTTGTGCCCACTTCTCTTGGATTGGCTTTGCTTCTAAGAGTTGACACAACCAAGTGTGCTTAGCAATAATAAAGGAGCCCTGGTGGCACAGAGGTTAAAGTGCTTGGTTGCTACCAGAGTGTTTGGCAGTTGAAACTCACCAGCGGCTCTGCAGGAGAAAGACATGGCAGTCTGCTTCCTAGCCTTGGAAACCCTGTGGGGCAGCTCTACTGTGTCCTATAGGGTCACTATGAGTTGGAATCAACGCGATGGCATACAACAACAACATAGCAATAATCATGTGATTGAGCCCTACATTTTTAGTTGTAAAGTTCTGGAATCCTTCACCCTTAATAGGAGTCCTGGTGGCACAGTGGTTAAGAGCCTGGCTGCTAACCAAAAGGTCAGCAATTTGAATCTACCAGCTGCTCCTTGGAAACCCTGTAGAGCAGTTCTACTCTGTCTTATACGGCCACTATGAGTCGGACTTGATGGCAGTGGGTTTGCTTTTGGTCACCCTTGATACTGAGGGGATTTTTGCTGTCTCAACTAGGTAAATTCCTTAACATACATTAGCATAATCACTTTAGTTTTGATTTCTTAACATCAAGTTTCTTTTTCTCCTGCTACATCCAATTGAATATACTGGAAGGGCTGTTTAAAGGTCTTCGCCTGAAGCATCTTTGATAAACAGATTTTGTTGTGCGTTTACTTCACATTCTAACAGATGTTTATTCACATTTTAATGGGAATTTTATGAATATAGGTCTTGCTTCTTCAGGACAAGTTAGAACATGGTTTATTTAGTTGCTTCCCTTTTTTTTTTTTAATTTTAGGAAAGTTATTGAGTTTACTAAATGAGGTAACTGAATTCCCATATACTATTTTATAGAATGGAATTGAAAACAAGGACAAATGCGTTTGAAAATAACTATGTTTCTTGAGAGAATTTTTGATTTTGGATGGAATCTATTTATAGGCCTCATGTTTAATTATTGATACCTGCACCTTGGCTGAGGTTCACCACCCTTGTTGCCGTCGAGTCGATTCTGACTCATAGCAACCCCATAGGATGGAGTAGAACTGCCCCGTAGGGTTTCCAAGGACTGGCTGGTAGATTCGAGTTGCTGACCTTTTGGTTAGCAGCCCAGCTTTTAACTGCTATGCCACCAGGGTTTCCTAGCTGAGGTTGGGCTGTATTATTTCCAATTCTAAGTGGCGTTTATTTAGCAGGCAAGGGACGTGTGCGTGTGGGGGACGGGGGGGAATCTTTAGTCCTGGAGCATCACAGTTGGCCCTGAGCAAGACATAAGGAGCATAACTGGGAAGAGAGGAAGGAACCTAAGTGCAAGGGAAACAAGGCATGTGGGACAATAGGGATGGACGCAAGGCCCAGGAAGGGGCCACCATTGAGGTCAAGTACCAGCTAGGGGGTGTGGCTGATCCAGTCCAGTTCTGTGCTGTCGAGTCTCTTCCAATTCATATTGACTTTATGTTGTTGTTAGGTGCCATTGAGTCGGTTCTGACTCATATCGATCCTGTGCACAACAGAACGAAGCACTCACCACTCCTGTGCCATCCTCACAATTGTTGTTATGCTTGAGCCCATTGTTGCAGCCACTGTGTCAATCCATCTCATTGAGGGTCTTCCTCTTTTTCACTGACCCTCTACCAAGCATGACGTCCTTTTCCAGGGACTGGTCCCTCCTGACCGCATGTCTGAATACCTGAGACATAGTCTCTCCATCCTTGCGTCTAAGGAGCATTCTTGCTGTACTTCTTCCCAGACAGATTTGTTCGTTCTGCCCCGTAGGGTTTCCTAGGTTGTAATCTTTATGGGAGCAGATCACCAGGTCTTTTCTCTTACGCAGTGGCTGATGGGTTTCAACTGCCAGCCTGTTGCTGAGCACTTAACCACTGTGCCACCAGGACTCCATAGTCTAGTTCTAGTTTCCTCAAATCCTAGGGAATCTGATCTTGTGGAAACAGGCTGGAGGTGGAGCTTCAAGGGAAAACTTGGTAAGCTTCTGATATTAGATTCAGAGGTATGCCACTCCAGTAATTCTGTCAAAAATCTAAGCAAAGACTCAGAATGGGTAGAAAAATAATATCAAGAGACCTGGGTAGGAGAAGGCTGGGTAGGATGGTAGCCACCACTCAGAAGTGTCCCTGCTGTATTCAGGGCTTTAAATATCAGATGAGAAGTAACTATCCAAATTCTACTAGTTTTCTGGGCAGGCAGTTTGTAGAGAGGGTCAGGGCAGTTTCTCGACAGTTAGATGCTGTTTCTAACGAGTAGGTGACATTGTCTGGGCTGACAAAGTGACTGGGGCTTTTTCCATCCCTGGGGCAGAAGTCTTTGGGACTCCCAGGCTGAGCTGCAGGACATTGCCTTTAAAGCTACATTCCCAGAATGCCCTGATGAATGGAGGACCTCAAATCCTAGGAAGACATGGGAGTTTTTTTCCTCTTAAACGTGATGGTTCTTAAATGCCTCTTATACAATCTGGCATTATTGCCTTTGTAGGAACAATGCAACAACCCACCTTTACTTTGCATATCAGAATGTATGAATTTACTCCACTGACCTGTGAAAGGAACTTGAATTTGAAAAGTGGAGAGTATCGAGCAGTATTTTTTCCAGATAAGTCCTTTTTGGTAGTTTATTTGAGGTTTAACTTTTTATTAAGGTGCATATGGGTTTTTTTTTTTTTTTTTTTAATTAGAGTGTACCTGTAAAAAAAAAAAAATGTTGCCATAGAGTTGATTCCAACTCATAGTGACTCTAGGACAGAGTTGAACTGCCCCATAGGGTTTCCAAGGAGTGACTGGTGGATTTGAACTGCTGACCTTTTGGTTAGCAGCCGAGCTCTTTAACCACTACACCAGCGGGGCCCCGGTAGATGTACAGTTCAATGAATTCACACAAACTGAACAAGTGTCCAGTCCCAGATCCAGAAACAGGATATTAGCCGCTGCCTGGAGACTTCCTTCTTGTTCTTTCCCCTACTCTTTGTCACTGTCCACCCACCAAAGGGAATCTCTGTCCTGACTTTTAATAGAACTGATTAGTTTTCTGTTTCTGTCTTTTATATAAATGGAATTATGGAACATGTACTCTGTATCTGACTTCTTTCTTCCTTATTGCTGTAATTATAGATTGTGCATTCTCATTACTGTATAGTATTCATGGTGTGTTTTCAGTTGCCTCACAGGCATGCAAAAGCTGGGCAATGAATAAGGAAGACCAAAGAAGAACAGATGCCTTTGATTTGTGGCGTCGGTGAAGAATATTGAGTATACCATGGACGGCTAGAAGAACGAACAAATCTGTCTTGGAAGAAGTACAGCCAGAATGCTCCTTGAAAGCACAGATAGCAAGACTTTGTCTCATGTACTTTGAACAGGTTATAAGGAGGGGATCAGTCCCTGGAGAAGGGTATTATGCTTGGTAGAGGGTCAGTGAAAAAGAGGAAGACCCTCAACTAGATGGACTGACACAGTGGCTGCAACAATGGGCTCAAGCATAACGATCGTGAGGATGGCGCAGGACTGGGCAGTATTCCGTTCCGTTGGACATAGGATCGCTATGAGTCGGAACTGACTCGATGGCACCTAACAACAACAACAACAACATTTATTGTGTGAATACACCACATTTTATCTATTGTTCTGTTGATGGGTATTTGGGTAGCTTCCAATTTGGGGCTACGATGAGTCCTGCTGCAGTGAACTTCCTGCTTCCTTTTGGTGAGTATATGTCCACATTCTGTTAGTACTTTATTTTTCGCTGTAGAAATACTTCAGCATCACCAATTTCCCCTTTGGGCATGGAACTGTCTGGTAGTTGCTGGGATGAATTAAAAGAGAACAAATCGGTGTCTCTCAGGAAAAGCGCAGGGGGGAGGTGAAGATGGTTCACGTGGCTTTGGAACCCCTGCGTCTCCTAAACGACCAGACCTCAGCCCTTTCCATACATTCTGTTGTTTAACCTGCCCAGTGGTCTGGAGCGGAGACCCGCTGGTGCAGTGGTTAAGAGCTTAGCTACCAACCAAACAACAGAAAGTTCTACTCTGTCCTATAGGGCCGCTCTGAGTTGGAATCAACTCGACTGCAACGGGTTAGGGTTTTTTTTTTTTTGGTTTTAGATTGATAGGCCTTTCTTCTAAAAATCATTCACTAAGTGTCTTTCATCTTTCTCCTGATTTTCTCTCAAATCTCTCCACTTTTCCTCTCTACCCCTGGATTTAGGTTGCTTTTATCTCTGACCTTGAAAGGTCGGCCTATATTCATCCTTATCTGTGCATTCTTCAAATTGCAGCCAGGGTGATTTTATGAGAGTGCAAATCCAATGCTATTCCCCTCACCCCCCACCCCCACCCCCCAAAATCTTAAAACTGTTTAAACAATGGCTTCTTAGCATTCTTGGGACAAAGGTCAAAGTCCTAAATACCACCTGGAATGTCCTGCATGTTCTGGCTTGCTCCTCCAGCTTGTGCAAGTTTCTCGTCTGCTTGGTCTCTGCACTGTAGCCAAACTGGCCAGCCTTCAATTCTTCATGTACCCCCAGCTCCGCTGCTCCCACCTCAGTGCCTTCTCCCTCCACCATCTCTCTCCTTCTGACAGTCAACTCCTCCTGTAGTCACTTCCTCTGGGAAGCCTTCCCTGCATCCCCAGGGGAAGTCAGACCCTCTGTTACATGTCTCAGAGCACCACTGCCTCTCTTTCATAGAACTTTTTGTTATGGCAGTTCATTGATTATGTGAACAGTTGTTTAGTGTCTGTCTTCCCTGGTGGAAGGCTAAGCACCCGTGTGGCCATTGTCCCTGTTCCCAGCACCCAGCGCAGTGCCTTGCCTCTGACGGGGGCTCAGCCAATGTTTGTTGAATGAATAAATGAGTCAATGACTTGCTAACATCAGAATTTTCAACTCTATCTCTTCTGATTGTTCTTCGCTCCTATGTTATCTGGAATGTTTAGATTAATTAAATTTGCCCTAATTTGTCCTGTGTGACTACTGTGCTCAACATCATTAAACAATCAGGGAAAAGCAAATCAAAATCACAATGCGATACCACCTTACACCCACTGTTGTTGTTAGGTGTCGTAGAGTCGATTTTGACTCTTGGTGACCCCATGTGACAGAGTAGGACTGGTTAAGCTTTCAGCTGCTAACCAAAAGGTCAGCAGTTCAAATCCACCAGCAGCTCCTTGGAAACCCTATGGGGCAGTTGTACTATGTCCTACAGGGTCACCTTGAGTCAGAATTGACTCCAGAGCAATGGGTTTGTTTTTTTTTTTTTTTTGCATTTTTTAATCTTTGCAGGAACAGATGGCCAGCCTTTCTCCCATGGAGCTGCTGGTGAGTTTGAACCTCCAACCTCTCAGTTAGCAGCCGATTATGCTGACAAAAAATTAGCAAATTTTATATTGCTACAGGAAAAAATATGGAGCCCTGATGGCGCAGTGGTTAAACACTTGGCTGCTTACCAAAAGGTGGGTGGCTCAAACCCACAACAGCAGCTCCGTGGAGAAAGACCTGGCCATCTGCTACCGTAAATATTGCAGCCTAGAAGACCCTATGGAGCAGTTCTGCTCTGTCACATGCGGTTGTTACAAGTCAAAAGTGACTCAACGGCACTTAGCAACAACAGCAGAAAAAAAAATACAGCCATGACTTATGTTTCACAATTTATGAGCTCTTATCTGTGTACTTTTGACAGTTCTGTCTGAAGTCTCACGGTGGAATTCCCATATGACCCAGCAATTTCACTCCTAGGTATGCACCCGGGAGAAATGAAAACACAACCCCAAAGACTTGTACTAGAATGTTCTGTTCTTTTCCCACTTCTGGGCAGCTGAGGGGGCAGAAATCTTTCTCCACCTCACTCCCCTTCTATTACAACAGGGTGCAATAATATGTACGAACACAAGGGGGCAACATGCAATTGCAGGTTTTTTTTTTTCAATGAACCCATTTGAGACTCATTTAGACCTGAAGACACAAAATGTCCAGTACTGGCAGAGAAACACTGGTGGCGTAATGGTTAAGAACTATGGCTGCTAACCAAAAGTTCAGGAGTTCAAATCCAGCGGCTGTTTCTTGGAAACCCTATGGAGCAGTTCTATAGAGTCTCTATGAGTCAAGATCGACTCAATGGGTTTGATTTTTTTTTTTTTCTCGGTAGTACAAAGGAAAGAGAAATGGCTTTTAGTATAGCGTCATGTAGTATTCTCTTGTTAAAAAAACACACACAAAAAGCCAAACCTGTTGCCGTCGAGTCCATTCCAGCTTATAGCGACCCTATATGTATCGGAGGGCTATTACTTCTGAAAGGAAGTAGTTACTTCCTTGCAGCAGCATTAGTCAGATTCTACCTGCGTTTGCCTACCATAAAGACGAAATAGAACCATTTTTTACATGGTATACGCTATATAGGGGCCTGGATGACGCCAACGGTTAAGCACTTGACTGCTAGCCTGAAGGTTGGCCGTTCTGACCCACCCAGAGGTGCCTGGAAAGACAGGCTGGGGATCTGCTTCCGAAAGGTCACAACCTGAAAACCCTGAGGAGCAGTTTCTCTCTGCACACATGGGGTCGCCATGAGTTGGATTTAACTGGATGGCAACTAACACCAACAACATACACTATATACGACAGTTCCCATGAGAAAGCCCAGCTTCTTGTGTAAGTTGGCCTCTGACTGGGACAACAATGGGAAAAGTTTGGACACCTACATTACATAGCACCTAGACACACTATCTAGTCTCTGGAAGGCCCAGTTGTGCTTCAAATCCTAGGCTTCCCTGAGACACCTGACCAGTTTTTCTTGAGGTGTGTGTGTCTCCAGGCAATGAGAGTCCCTCAGGTATAGGGACCATTATGGATGAATTGTGTCCACCAAAAACACATGTTGTAAACCCTAAACCCCTGTACCTGAGGATGTAATCTCATTTGGGAATAGAATTTTCTTGGTTATGTTAATGAGATCTTATTAATGTAAGGTGTTTTAAGCCCATCACCTTTGAGATATAAAAGAGCAGATTAGTCACAGAGAAGGAGCCAGAAACACGGGGAAAGATACGCATCACGTGAACGTAGCCAAGGAACCCAGGAACAGAAGCTGAAAAGAGACAAGTACCTTCCCTTAGAGCCTGCACCCTGGATTTGGACTTCTGGCCTCTTAAACCATGAGAAAATAAGTTTCTGTTGGTTAAAGCCACCCGCCTGTGGTATCTGCATTATAGCAGCACTAGATTAACTAAGATGGGGCTGTAATTCATTCATTCATCTTTGTGTCCCTGGCATTTTGCAGTGCTTGTCGCATCCTAGAGGAAGCTGGACAAATTCTGCTGGACTCATTGGCTCCATGAGCTGAAACACAGGAGGGAAGTTATGACCACTGTGTGCATGAACAGTGGGGCTCTAAAATGGGACCCCCCCCCGCCCCAGTGGAGTTTCTTTAATTATTTTTTCTATATTACAAAAGGAGTTCAGGCTTATGATGGAAAAGCAAGCACAAAGAACATTTAAAATACTCAAAATCCCATCCACCCAGTATTAACCCTGGGGAATACCACGAATTCTTTTCCCCTGAAGTCAGAGTATAATATATATAGTTTAAGTTTATGGCAGTGGGGGACATGGTATTCCGTTGCAGGTGATACTCTATTTAACTAATCCGCCTTCTCTTGGGAATGTAGGCTGTTTCTAGATTTTTGCTATTTTAAAGAGCAGTCTGGTAAACATCCTTGTAGCTAAATCTTAGCCCACATTCTCTAGGATAAATTCCTAGCAGCAGAATTTCTGGGTGAGGGACAATTTACATCATCACCAACAGTGACAGTGCCCCTGATCAAATGAAAAGCTTTCATTAAATGTCACGCAGAATCCCACAATTTTGTCTCAGTTGTGGCCTCGCTGCTGTAAACACTTGGCGAACTCTGTGTTTGGTGATCTAGGCTGTGACTCACACAAGAAAGCCAGTCCTAATCGCTTATCTTGCCTTTGATCTTGGCCTGTTCAGGAAAATCTACTTTACCAGCCAAGGACAAAGAAAGGAACTGAGGAGGATGTTCAGATAAATGGACCACCAGAGTCAGGGGGTAAAATAGAGACGTGGTTCCAACTCTGTCTCGAGTAGGGAAGAAGACATCAGAGAATTAGCGTGAGGCAACTCAAAGGCCAGCTCTCGTTGTGCATGTGATCTGATAGGATTGTTAAAAAACTAGAGTCGTTGCCCCCGGGTAAACTTTTTTTTTTTTTAATTGTACTTTAGATGAAGGTTTACAGAACAAACTAGCTTCTTATTAAACAATTAGTCGGACATTGTTTTGTGCCATTGGTTGCCAACCCCACGACATGTCAACACTCTCCCCTTCTGTACCTTGGGTTCCCCATTACCAGCTTTCCTGTACTTTCCTGCCTTCTAGTCCTTGCCCCTGGGATGTTGTGCCCCTTTAGTCTTGTTTTGTTTTATGGGCCTGTCTAATCTTTGGCTGAAGGGTGAACCTCAGGAGTGACTTCAGTACTCAGCTAAAAGAGCATCTGAGGGGCCATGCTCTCGGAGTTTCTCCAGCCCCTGTCAGACCAGTAAGTCTGGTCTTTTTTTTTTTTTTAGTTAGAATTTTGTTCTACACTTTTCTCCAGCTCTGTCTGGGACACAACCCCCGTGTACTCTTTTTTTTTTTTTATTAACTTTTATTAAGCTTCAAGTGAACGTTTACAAATCCAATCAGTCTGTCACATATAAGTTTACATACATCTCACTCCCTACTCCCACTTGCTCTCCCCCTATTGAGCCAGCCCTTTCAGTCTCTCCTTTCGTGAGAATGTTGCCAGCTTCCCTCTCTCTCTATCCTCCCATCCCCCTCCAGACAAGAGTTGCCAACACAATCTCAAGTGTCCACCTGATATAATTAGCTCACTCTTCATCAGCATCTCTTTCCCACCCGCTGACCAGTCCCTTTCATGTCTGATGAGTTGTCTTCGGGGATGGTTCCTGTCCTGTGCCAAAAGAAGGTCTGGGGAGCATGGCCGCCAGGATTCCTCTAGTCTCAGTCAGACCATTAAGTCTGGTCTTTTTATGAGAATTTGGGGTCTGCATCCCACTGATCTCCTATTCCCTCAGGAGTTGTCTGTTGTGCTCCCTGTCAGGGCAGTCATCAATTGTGGCCGGGCACCAACTAGTTCTTCTGGTCTCAGGATGATGTAGGTCTCTGGTTCATGTGGCCCTTTCTGTCTCTTGGGCTCTTAGTTGTCCTGTGACCTTGGTGTTCTTCATTTTCCTTTGCTCCAGGTGGGTTGAGACCAATTGATGCATCTTAGATGGCCGCTTGTTAGCATTTAAGACCCCAGACACCACATTTCAAAGTGGGATGCAGAATGTTTTCATAATAGAATTATTTTGCCAATTGACTTAGAAGTCCCCTCAAACCATGTTCCCCAGACCCCCGCCCTTGCTCCGCTGACCTTTGAAGCATTCATTTTATCCCGGAAACTTCTTTGCTTTTGGTCCAGTCCAATTGAGCTGACCTTCCATGTATTGAGTGTTGTCTTTCCCTTCACCCAAAGCAGTTTTTATCTACTGATTAATCAATAAAAAACCCTCTCCCTCCCTCCCTCCCTCCCCCCTTCGTAACCACAAAAGTATGTGTCCTTCTCAGTTTTTACTATTTCTCAAGATCTTATAATAGTGGTCTTATACAATATTTGTCCTTTTGCTTCTGACTAATTTCGCTCAGCATAATGCCTTCCAGGCTCCTCCATGTTATGAAATGTTTCACAGATTCGTCACTGTTCTTTATCGATGCGTAGTATTCCATTGTGTGAATATACCACAATTTATTTACCCATTCATCTGTTGATGGACACCTTGGTTGCTTCCAGCTTTTTGCTATTGTAAACAGAGCTGCAATAAACATGGGTGTGCATATATCTGTTTGTGTGAAGGCTCTTGTATCTCTAGGGTATATTCCAAGGAGTGGGATTTCTGGGTTGTATGGTAGTTCTATTTCTAACTGTTTAAGATAACGCCAGATAGATTTCCTAAGTGGTTGTACCATTTTACAATCCCACCAGCAGTGTATGAGAGTTCCAATCTCTCCGCAGCCTCTCCAACATTTATTATTTTGTGTTTTTTGGATTAATGCCAGCCTTGTTGGTGTGAGATGGAATCTCATCGTAATTTTAATTTGCATTTCTCTAATGGCTAACGATCGAGAGCATTTTCTCATGTATCTGTTGGCTGCCTGAATATCTTCTTTAGTGAAATGTGTGTTCATATCCTTTGCCCACTTCTTGATTGGGTTGTTTGTCTTTTTGTGGTTGAGTTTTGACAGAATCATGTAGATTTTAGAGATCAGGCGCTGGTCGGAGATGTCATAGCTGCAAATTCTTTCCCAGTCTGTAGGTGGTCTTTTTACTCTTTTGGTGAAGTCTTTAGATGAGCGTAGGTGTTTGATTTTTAGGAGCTCCCAGTTATCGGGTTTCTCTTCATCATTTTCGGTAATGTTTTGTATTCTGTTTATGCCTTGTATTAGGGCTCCTAGGGTTATCCCTATTTTTTCTTCCATGATCTTTATCGTTTTAGCCCCGTGTACTCTTGATTGATTGATGTGAAGGGTTTTTTTCTTTCATCCACCATTTCTCTAAGCCTTTTTGGAAATTAAAATGGAGCTGACTGCTTCCCATCATCTGAGGACCGTTATGGGTTATAACAAAAAAGGCCCCTGACTGGTTTCTTTTTTAAAGGTTCTCAAGCTCCTCTTTCTTTAGGTCTTAAAAATATACACAAATAAAGAATGAACATTTAAAAATATATTTACTGGGATCTCTTCACGGAAAGAGACAGTAGCATCTGGTTGGGGCTTAGTATTTCCACATAGGAGGGTCTGAGATGTGGCACTTGATCAACAGGGGTATGAGAAGATGATTCGCACTGGTTTTTGCTAAGATTATATGTTTACTCGTAGAGGCCTTGGGGAAAGACCGATTGGATTTATGGAGAGAAGGAGCTAAAGCTAACTCAAGTCACCTTTTGGTGCTGCCATTTATATCACCGTGTTGCTTAAAAAAATCCTCAGTAGGTCTTGGTATCTGTGATGGATTGAATTGTGTCCCCCCCCCCCCAAAATATGTGTTGTAAATCCTGACCCCTAGACCTATGGTTATAATCCCATTTGGGACCGGGTTTTCTTTGTTATATCAAGAGGCCTTATCAGTGTAGGGCATCTTTTAAGCCAGTCACCTTTGAGATAGACAAAGAGCAGATTAGGCACAGAGAAGCAAGCAGAGATGGGGGAAGAGAGATGCCGAGCCAGCTGCAGATGGCCCAAGAGCAGAAGCTGAGAGGAGATAAGACTTTCCTCTAGAGCTGCCAGAGAAAGAAAGCCTTCCCCTAGAGCCAGCACCCTGAATTTGGACTTCCAGCCTCCTAAACTGTGAGAAAATAAATTTCTGTTTGTTAAAGCCACCCATTTATGGTATTTCTGTTATAGCAGCACTAGTTAACTAAGACGGTAGCCTACCAGATAAAGATGTAATGCTTTGGGCTGATGCTAAATGCCCTCTACAGTATAACCTTGACTTACTTTTCCAGCCTTAACATCTCCTACTCTTTATACAAGGAGCCCCGGTGGCACAGTGATTCAGTGCTTGGCTGGTAACTGAAAGTTCAGCGGTTCAAACCCACCAGCAGTTCTGCGAGAGAAAAGACCTAGCAATCTGCTCCCACAAAGATTACAGGCTAGGAAGCCCTGTTGGGCAGTTCTGCTCTGTCCTATAGGGTTCGACCGCAGATAGCAGCCATACTCTTATACAGACATGTATGGATGCTATAAATCCTCTTGGCCCACCTGCTGCTCCAGGTATTGCTGGAGCTACCAGCTTCTTGCAGGTGTGGCTGACAGCCCTTGCTTTTGCTGCACCGAGAATGGCTCGCTTTTCAGAATGCCTGAGTGTGGGCAGGTGGTACCCTGACCCAGCAATGTGGACTGGACACACTTGCCTCCTGATTTTGTCTCCTGAGTGTGTAAGGAACAACCCTTGATGAATGGGGGATGGGAACTGGTGGGTGAAGACTCCCCTCTTCTCTCCCTCAGGTAGATACTTCTGAGGTCCTTCTACAGAGCTCCTCAGAAGTCCCCATGCGATCAAGCCCCAGTGGCCCATAGAGGGGACCAGCTCCTAATGCAGCCGTGTGCTGGCTTTCCCCCCTGCCTGTCCCTCCTCCCCCGCCCGTCCATCCTGCTCCCTGGAATCACTTTCTTAAATAAACTGCATCCAAGCCTTGTCTCAGGCTTTGCTTGTGGGGGGAACCAGATCCACACAGCAGCCACTGTCCTATTTGCTATTTTCTGATTGTATTTCTTGTGTTTCATCTATTAGTTTCTTCTCTACTCATTGAAAAGCCAGTTGCCACAGAGTTGACCCTGACTCTTGGCAGCCCCATGTGTGTCCGAGTAGAACTGTGCTCCAGGGTTTTTGGTGGCTGATTTTTCAGTAGATCACCAGGACTATCTTTTGAGCACCTCTGCGTGGACTTGAACTGCTAACCTTCTGGTTAGTAGCCAAACCCATTAACCATTTGCACCACTCAGGGTCTCCTACACTCATTTAAGGAACAAGTATTGTGCTCCTGCTCTTGGGGAGGGCCCTAGAATATAAAAGGGAATCAGACAAAGGCCTTGCTCTGGAGGTTTAAGAGAAGACCAATGGCTTAAAATAATAATAATAATGAGAGTACAGCCTGGTGAGTGCTACTCCAGAGAACAAGAAGGGGGAACACAGGGTAGGACAGCTGATCTTGTTTGAGGTCTCCTGGGAGACTGTCTTTTAAAGGCTGGGAAGACAGTTTTCAGCTGGAAGAAGGTGGGCTGAGGAGTGCTCTGGGCAGAGGCGCAGAGTCCTGAAAGAACGCCATATGTTTGGGAACTGTGGGAAGTTCCAGGAGAGACTGGATGTCTGTCAAAATTGGGGTACCTGCTACACCCAGGGAAGCCAGGGAAGGGGCCATCGGTGTCTCCTTCTGTGTCTGCACTTCTGTACTCTGTGGCCCTCCAACACTGGCCGCAGGTGGCTGATCAGCGGTGGTCAGCCTGAGGCCTGAGCCTGCTGCGGGTGCTGCTGGCAAACTGAGCCTTGCCTCACCTGATCTCACAAGAATGTGCTAGGGATGGTTTGTATCCACTTCTTGCTCTTGGGGAGGACAGCCAGAGTCTCCAGAACAGCTGAGAGGGGCCAGGAGGGTATATCGCCCAGCCCCTAATACCTCTGCCTGGGAGCAGACTGTGTCGTCTCCCGCATGTGCCACAGCTTGTGTGCATTTCTGTATTCTTTGGTGTGAACAATCCTGTGTGGGTTTGCTGGTGTCTTCTCATTGGCTGTCCATGTCCGTGACAGCCATGCAGCTCCAGATCCAAGGATAGGCCAGTTTGGCCCTCAGAGCAGACAGTCAGATGGCTGGCTGAATCAAGCCAGCCCTGTCTTGAGGACCTTGACTTGGCTGTAGCTGATGGAAAGCAGAAACTGAAAGACACATAGAGACGACATTAGGCAGAAGCCATGGGGACAAGACGGCAGCAGAGAAGAGCTGATGCTGGTGACGCGTGACACCGAGAGAATATGCTGAGTCATGGCCATGCAGTGGCACCAGGCCCTGTGAGACAGAGAGGCCAGCTTCTCAGTGGTTCCTGGGCGACCTTTCTGTTTCTGAGCTATATACTGGGCTCCTGGAATCCTTGTGTGGCCAGTCCTACACGCCCAGGAAGTGCAGATAGACACACCCTCTCCCCTTCCTTTGTACATCCTATAGAGTAGTGCTAGGAGCTACACTGCCTGGGTTTGAATCCTGGCTCTGCCACTTCCTGCTGCATGAACTTGGCTCAGTAGTTGATCTCTCCTCGTTTGTAAAACATGGCTGATGCTGGTGTCCACCTCCTAGAGTTATTGTGATGATTGCATGAGTTAATGGATATAAAATGCCCAGGTCCTGGCACATACAATGCACTTTGTAAGCACGTAACAGCTTGGGTCTGGGCAGTACACTCACACGGTGTAACTGAGAGTGTAAGGGGCTGTATACAAAGTGTGGGCAAGATAAGAGTCCCTGGGGGCACAAATGGTGCACTCTACTAACCCGTTTTGGTAGAGTCAATTCTTACTCATAGTGACCCTATAGGATGGAGTAGAACTGGCCCGTAGGGTTTCCAAGGAGTGGCTGAGGGATTTGAACTGCCAACCTTCTGGTTAGCAGCTGTAGCATTTAAACACTGCACCACCAGGGCTCCTAACCAAACCAAAACCAAACCCAGTGCCGTCGAGTCGATTCCGACTCATAGTGACCCTATAGGACAGGGTAGAACTGCCCCATAGAGTTTCCAAGGAGTGCCTGGTGGATTCGAACTGCCGACCCTTTGGTTAGCAGCTGTATCAATTAACTACTATGCCACCAGGGTTTCCTCAGGGCTCCTAGTAACTACTAAACTTTATTTTACCCACTTGAAAATGCCCTTTAAGACTCCCCCTCCCCCCGGAAGTAAAAGAGAAAAGATAAAAAAGCAAAGCTTTTGGAATCAATTCTGATTTGAGGGGGTGGGGGTATTCCATTCTGTCGGGGCAGCTGGCCTTTTGTAAGAGCCAGCCACTCCAGCAAACAGGAGCAGACAAGTAATGTCAAACCACGGGGGAGAATGCTGAGTCATGGACAGCAGGTTCTCACAGATGTTGTGAGTTGATTACAGAAGGAAAAAGCTGCGTGTGTGTGTGTGTATGTGTGTGTGTGTGAATATTTCACACAAGGTGGAGAGAGGAAGTTGAAGTCATTGCCTGATGTTTGGTCAGGAAGGAGGCCAGGCCCCAGGCCGGGCTTTTCCCTGGATCCTCTCTTTAGACAGACCCTGGGCTTCCTTGGATCTCACTGACTCATTACAGCAGCCTTATGGAGTAGGCACTGTTCCAGTTTATAGACAAGAATACCGAGGCTAATAAGTTTGGAAAGCTAGTGGTAAGCATCTGAATTTGGACCCAGGTATAAGACTTCAGAGCCCTGGTGGTGCAGTGGTTAAGAGCTCAGCTGCTAACCAAAAGTTCCGCAGTTGGGATCTACCAGCTGCTCCTTGGAAACCTAATGGGGTAGTTCTACTCTGTCCTATAGGGTCGCTGTGAATCGGAATCAAATTGACAGCTACGGGTTTGGGATTTCTTTTTCCTTGGTTTGTAAGTCTTCAGAACCTAATTCTTAACTACTGAATTGGTGTTCCCCAAACTATAGTCATTGCAGCCCACCACTAGCATTTCGCCCCTTTTATGTATCATCTGTAATATTATTTACTTCATATTTTTCTTGAAATTGACTTTTTTTAATACTTTAAACAATTTTGCTTGAAAAGGAGAGCTAGAATCACCTACGAATAGGCGATAACTGTAAGTAAATACAAAGGAATTCCCGGCCTCCACTCCAGCTAGCTCCAAATTCTAGAGTAGAATGATTTTGGAATAGCTTCCTCCCCTTAAAACTGGTTGGTTTCCCTGATAGACTTCTCTCCCCTCTATCAGTCTGGGCCCTAAGATATATAGAATCGCCTGTGAAACTGGATTGTAGCCAGAACTGTGCTGGTAAACATTTAATAAGCTGCACAACAGATAATAAAAAATGAAACTCACTTGGTATATATATTAAAATTTTTCATGTTAGATAAATATTAATATTTCCAGTATTTTTCAGACATTTGCTGTTAGTGTTATATTAAATTATTACCCAGGTTAATATTATATCAAATGTATGGTAGATTGTATACGAGTGTATACCAAATGTTTTAAAGGGAAAGTTATAAATATTATTGTTTAAAAATTTAGGACATTACATAAAAGCTATGTAGTTAAAAAGTAACTTGATTGAATTCATTGCAGTGGTCAACTTCTTTGAATTCTTTTGTGTGTCATCTGGGACTGGAGTTCCCATTCGTTGTTCATCAGGATGTGCACAAGAGCATATACCCTTGTGTTTGTTTTATGGCAAAGAGCATTGTTGGCACTCCTAGCTGGGGTTGCTGGATCAGCAGACGTGGATGTACAAGACGGTTCTCTCAAAATGGATCAGAGACCTGTTATCTATTAATATAATCTGTCCTTGCCCAGTAACTGCTCATGTTGGATCTATTTGCATATTGGGTGAATGTAGCAAGAGCTATACTCAACAACACACCCCCACTTCTTGCTTATTCTAAGGAAATAGTATACTCCCAAGGGACCTACTGAGATAAGGAGTTTCAGTTACATGGGAGGGGACCATAGGGGACAGATGTCAGTGAAGATGTCGAAGCGGTAGGGGCCTCATAGCTTAAATGACCTTGCGTGTGGGCACCCTCGTGACCCTTCGTGAACTTATTTCCAGCTGGCACACCTTCATTCACTGGAGCTGGTATCCATTTCGTTCAGTGCCAGTTCCCTTCCACTGCAGCAATCACTTTCCCTTGTGTCCTGTCTGCTTGGCATCTATGGGTCTTTGCTTTGGACAACTGGTACCCTAATTTTGTTGATGCCCTAAGCACATGCTTACCTTGCTTATTGGGTAATCTGTCCCTGTCTAGAATAATCTGCTACTCTTAGATATACACAGTGTGCTATGCTTCTCTTCCAAAGAATAGAAAATACGCTCCTCCTCTTCTTTTTTTTAAAAAGTAACATTGTATTGCGTTTTCGGTGAAAGTTTACACAGCAGAGTAGTTTCCCCCATTCAACAATTTCTACACAAATTTTGTTCAGTGACATTGGTTACATTTTTGACAATGCGTGAACATTCTCATTTCCATTCTCGTTGTTGCATTTCCAGTAATCTAGTTTTCCTGCCACCTTACCTTCTCGTCTTTGTTTTAAAGTAGTTGTTGACTGTTTGATCTCATATAGATGATTTTTCAAAGAAGCACAGTACTCACGATTGATATTCTTTATTTTGTGAACCCATCTGTTATTTAGCTAAAAGGTGATCTCAGGGGATAGCTTTGGTTCAGGGTTTAAAGAGTATCTCAAGGCAATAATCTCAGGGAGTCTTCTAGTTTCAGCCATCTAGTAAGTCTGGATTTTTTTTTTTAATTTGAGGTTCTGTCCCACATTTTTCTGTCGGGATACAACTATTGTGGCCCTGATCAGAATGATCGGTAGTGGCGGCCGGGCACCATCTAGTTCTTCTGGCCTCAGGGTAAATGAGGCTATGCTTCATGTAGATAGTTAGTCCTGTAGTTTCTTTTCTGGGTCTTCGGCTTCCTTCTTTTTCTTTTGCTCTGGAGGAGTAGAGAAGAATAGTTGTATCTTAGATGGCTGCTCTCAAACTTTTAAGACTCTAAACACTGCTCACCAGAGTAGGATGTAGAGCATAAACTTTATGAGCTATATTATACCAACTGAACTAGTTGCCTCACGAGACTATGATTCTAAGTCTTCAAACCCAGAAAACTAATCCTTGAGGTGTGTGGTTATGTCAAAGAAGTGTCTGTAACTGTGCCCTCTATGGGCTTTATTATATATATGAATATATATGCATGCAGACACATATGAATACTTACACCTATACATATATACACACATATACATACCTATACACATATATGTATACATAAAAAAAAATTTTTTTTTTTTACATACATACATATATATCTGCACATGTATTTTTTTGGTTGTTGTTACAAACTTATATATGCCATAGCAATTACCAACAAGTCCTTTTTTCTTGTGTACATCTTAGAGACATCATTTACCTTGGTCAAGCTGTGCACACTTCAGCTACATTTGCTATTATGTTTCCCATCACCAAAAATAACAAGTGTCTACTAGCTAGAGAGTGATTTCTCCTCTCCCCCGATCCCTAAAAATCAAGAAGAAAACCAAACGCGTTGCCATTGAGTCGATTCTGACTCATAGCCTTCATCCCTGGTAACCACCAATGAATGTTGATCTCTGTATATATACCTTTTCTTGTCTTTTTATAAAAGTGAGATCATACAATATTTGACCTTTTGTGATTGACTTATTTCACTCAGCATAATATCCTCCAGATTTATCCATGTTACGTTTTTTGAACTCATTATTCTTTCTAGCTGCATAGTGTTCCATTGTATGTATGTACCACGTTTTGTTTATCCATTCATCCATTGATGGGCACTTAAGTTGTTTCCATGTTTTTGCTATTGCAATAATGCTGAAATGTACATAAACCAAACCAAAAACCAAATCTGTTGCCATCGAGTCGATTCCGACTCATAGCAACCCTATAGGACAGAGTAGAACTGCCCCCATAGGGTTTCCAAGGAGTGCCTGGTGGATTCCAGCTGCCAACCTTTTGGTTAGCAGCCGTAGCTCTTAACCACTACGCCACCAGGGTTTCCGAAATGTATATTATTCCTTTAGCCTTGTCTTGTCCTCTTCATTTCCTTCTTTCTCACTCTGCTCCCTGGATATTTCTGGAACACACCAGCTGTGTCCACTTCAGGACCTATGCACTGGCTATTCCCCTACCTGGAATGTTCTTCTCCCAGGTGATCTGCATGGATCACTCTCTCACTTCGTTCAAGTCTTTGCTCAAATTTCACCTTCTCAGTGAGGACATCTCTGACCACCTGTTATGGATTGAATTGTGTCCCCACAAAATATGTGTTGGAATCCTAACCTCTATACCTGTGGATGTAATCCTGTTTGGGAATAGAGTTTTCTTTGTTATGTCGATGAGGGCATATCAGGTAGGTTGCGTTTTATGCTCATGTTTGAGATATAAAAAGAGCAGGTTAGGCACAGAGAAGCAAGCACAAATACAGGGGAAAATACATGCCACGTGGAGATGGCCAGGGAATCAAGGAATGCTGCATTTACAGAAGCTGAAACAGATCTTCCCCCTCAGATAACAGAGAGAGCCTTCCCTTAGAGCCAGTGGCCTGAATCCAGACTTCTGTCCTTCTCAACTGTGGGAAAATAATTAAAATTGTCTGTTCTTTAAAACCACTCATTTGTGATATTTCTGTTAGAGCAGCACTAACTAAGGGAGCCCTGGTGGCGCAGTGTTTAAGAGCTTAGCTGATAATCAAAGGGTCAGCAGTTCAAATCCACCAGTTCCTCCTTGGAAACCCTATGGGGCAGTTCTGCTCAGTTCTCTAGCTTTGCTATGAGTCAGAATTGACTCCTTTGAAACCCTATGGGGCAGTTCTACCATGTCCTATAGGGTTTTTGGTTGGCAAACTAAGACACCTCCCTCCTCTATTCCCACTATGGGCTCTTCCCCTCCCACGCTTTACTTTTCTTCATAGCACTGATTCCCCTCAAATGTACCAAATTCAAATGTAGAAAATCCTCCCACATATTTTGTTTATTGTCTTTTTCCTTCCACAAGTATTCAGGCTCCACACGGGCTGACTGTTTTCCTGGCTCTTCACTATATAGGGCAGTGTCTGACATAGAGCAAGCAGCCAATATGTATTTGTTGACTAAGTGAATGAATGAATAGTAGGTGCCCAGTAAATGTATGTTGAATGAATGAATGAATGTTGTCTCTAATCCTGAAATCACCAGGAAATTAGGGGAAGAAGTTAAAAAACATTATATGTAAGATATAATTCACATACACAATTCGCCAATTTAAAGTGTACAATTCGACCATTTTAGTACCTTCCCAGAGTTATACAACTATCACGACATCAGTTTTTAAAACGTTTCATCACCCCAGAAAGAACCCTGTACCCATTAGCACTGCCCATTGTTCTCCAGCTCCTTCCTCTCCAGCCCTCGGCAACTACGAGTTTCCTACGTTTTGTCTCTATAGATTTGCCTATTCTGGACATTTCACATGAATGGAATCATAGAATACATGGTCTTTTGTGACTGGCTTATTTCACTTAGCATAGTGTTTTCAAGGTTCCTCTGTGTTGTAGCAACCATCAGTACTTCATTTCTTTGTATTGCCAAATAATATTCCATCATATAGACATACCACATTTTGTTTATACACTCATTGGTTGATGGACATTGAGGTTGTTTCCACATTTAGGTACCTTTCCACAAATCTAAAAGTGGAATTACTGGTAACTCTATGTTTTGTTTTGTTTTGTTAATTTTTTCTTTCTTTTTTACTATGTTTAACCTTGAAGAACTCCCAGACTGTTTTCTAAAGTGCCTGCACTGTTTTATATTCCCACCAGCAATATACAAGGGCTCTAGTTTTCCCACATCCTTGTAAACACTTATTATTATCTGTTTTTATTAAAGCCATACTAATGGATGTAAAGTGATATCTCATTGTGATTTTGATTTGCACTTCCCTAATGACTAATGGTATTGACTGGACAGCAGTGGATTTGGTTTGGTTTTGGAGTGACTAATGACATCAAGCATCTTTTCATGTGCTTATTAGCCATTTGAGTATCTTCTCTGGAGAAATCCCTATTCACATTCTTTGCCAATTTTTTGTGTTTTATGTTTTTATTATTGAGTTATAAGAGTTCTTTATAAATTCTAGAAACAAGTCCCTTGTCAGATAAATTACTTGCAAAAGAAAAATTGTCTCATTCTGTGCATTGTCTTTTCACTTTCTTGATGGTATCCTTTGAAGCATAAAAGTTTTTAATTTCAGTGATGTTCAATTTACGTCTTTTGTTTTTTGTTGCTTTTGCTTTTGGTATCATATCTAGGAAACCATTGCCTAAGACAAAGTCATGAAGATTTACACCTGCATTTTCTTCTAAGAGTTTTATAGTTTTTCCTTTTGTATTTGGTCCTTTAATCCACTTTGAGTTAATTTTATTATATGGTGTGAGGTAGGGGTCCAAATTCATTCACTCATATCTATTGTCCCAATACCATTTATTGAAAAGACTATCCTCTTCCCTGTTGAATTATCTTGGCCCTCTTGACTAAAACAGGGGAAGAATTTAAATCAGATTTGTCTGATCAGGCTACAAGGCAGAAAACTGGCTCAAGAAAAGGGACATCCCTAGCACCAAGATTGTGGTCTTGAAATGTTTCCCAGTAAAAGAAACCAGGGTTCCTTGGAGGCCTAGCTAATTCTAGGTTAAGGGTAGAGAAAGAACAAAATGAGTCCAGAACACCAAAGACAACTATCTGTGGTCTGGTCAAAAGACCCAGGAAACAAGCTGAATATGCATTCGGCAGCGATCAAACCAAGATGGAATGGTCTGAACATCAAGAATGATAATAACGTCATTGGATTGAAATATCTCAACTATGTTTCATGGTTGACAGTAATATTTTTTAAATATTCATTATGTTGAAAGCTTATACAGTAAAGGAAAATAATCAAGCATTATCTTACCTTTCTTTTGTGAAATGTACCTCAGGGCGACTAAGGTTAAGGAATGGAGAGGAAGTTTCTCAGTATAGATTCATGACAACCCCATGTGTGTCAGAGTAGGGCTTTCAATGACTGATTTTTTGAAAGTAGATTGCCAGGCTTTTCTTCCAAGGCACCCCTGAGTGGTCTCAAACTTCCAACCTTTCAGTTAGCAGCTGAGTGTGTTTGCACCTCCCAGAGATTCCAGCATTGTTAGGACCATATATGGATCCCAGTTCCAACAGATACACACACACACACACACACACACACACACATATATATATATATATCCACCACAGGAATGTGAACACTGACTGAATATTTGATTATATTAAGGAGTTATTATTAATTTTTATAGTTATTATTAATTTTTAAAATCCTTATCTTTAGATACTCTATCCTGAAGTATATACAGATGACATGATAGAATGCCTGGGATTTGATTAAGAAAATCCATGTGCGGGTGTAGGTCAGGGTACATAGATGAAACAAGATTGGCTGAGGGTTGATAAAATTGTTGAATTTGGTGATTCTCGCTTCCTTCTTTTGAAAATTTAAATAATAAACTTTTTCTAAAGTTATAAATCTTGACAATAATAATCATAGAATTAAACAAAATCAGAAGGAAGGAGGAAGCTTGAGCGTGTTACTTTCCTCAGTTGATGGGAATCAACATATAAGGTCTACAATTGGGAAAGGGAAAAACGTAATCAGGAGAGTTAATTGTGAGGGCATAAAGGCCATCTCCCAGACCCCTGAGAACAGAAATGTAGTGTCTCTCGCTGGCCTCATGGGAGGAGACTGACAGCTGGAAGGTGGGCTGGTGGAGGCTGCTCCCTCCATCTCTCCGGGCCTTTTGCTCCCCCATCCCTGCTTTCTTTGCTCCTGCCCTTTCTCATCTTGGCACAGCCCTGACTTTCCAGGGTGGCTTGGGTCCAGTGCCCACCACTGACTGGAGCCCACTGTCTCAAAGTAATCTGATTTTGTCACTGCTCAGCCAATGAATGGGCTAGCCTTGGGTTAGGTTTTATAAACTGTGGTCGAGTCTGTGAGTTTGTGTGTGGATTAGTAAGGGATCTTATGAGGTTTTCCAAGAACTATGGGGTGGGCAAATTCTCTAGAAGAAGCTGTGGTTGGTCATGAAACTTAGCTAGTATAGGGATAGCTTAGAGAAGGGAGAGGATAGAACCTATGAGACCAGGTAGGATACTCTTGAACTCAACAAATAGTCACTAGGCATCTGCTTTGTGTCTGACCTTGCTTGAGGTAGGTGCTGGAGATATACATCCTTCCCTGTGTGTCTCTATGTCTCCACCTGTTTTTTAATAAGTGATAGGGATACTGGGAATTTGAGAGATGGAAAACCCTGCTAATGGGATGGTGAGGTGGAATAGGCTGGATTTAGACCGCCAGTGGGTTGGGGTTGGTGAGGGAGGGTCTGTTCCTTCTCTTGGCATATCCTCCCAACTCCCTCAGCCCTGCCAAATCCTACCCAACTCTCAATATCCATCTCACACACCACCTCCTCCAGGAAGCAATTTCTGATCTTTCTTTGAATTCCCTGGCTATTTGTATGTCCTTTTCTTACCTTAACTTGCTCTGTGATGACATAGCTTGTCTATGTAGTAGATAGATATTTTATGTAGTGGTAATCACATATTTTGTGTTATTGCAATCAGCCTCATTGTCTTACGTTTTAGGACTCTTGCTAGACCATAGACTCTATATCTTAGACACGTTTGCAGGCAGTCAGGGCTGTTGGAAGGGCTTGCAAGCTATCAATTGCAAGCTGTGTAACTTTGTGCAAGTTACTTAGCCTCTCTAAGCCTTTCATCATTTGTTAATGGGAATGAGAATAACCATCTCCAAGTGTTTTGTGGGGATTGAGTTATATCAAAGATATAAAAGCACTGAACCAAGCACAGAACAGTCGGTTGATGTGTGCTGATTGAGGGGAAGCAAGTTAGGCCTTGAAGGATGAGCAGCTGCAGTATAGCTGGAAAGATAAGGAGAAAAGGCGGTGCATACCCAGAGCCCCATCCGCCCTGGTCTCTTAGGGGACCAGCAAGAGAGTGGGCTGACCAGGGAGAGGGGCAGCAAGTAGGCCACACTCAGGATGGGATGTCTCTCCGTGTCATCAGCTGACGTCCCTGTATTTCTAGGACTCAGGTAGCCACACGCTTGTCCAGCGTAATGGAAACTGCATTCTAAGCTGTGTTACTTGCTGTCCTTGCACCAGGGACTGGAGTCAGTAACTAGAGCAGTACGTAGAGCTTGTCTCTCAGGGAAATAGAGTTGGACTGTCTTCAGGAATATTTCACCCAGGCTTTAGGGGAGCCTGGAAAAACACCCCAGCTTACTGAGGAGTAAACCTCCCTGGTGCCTGGAATGTTCTAGGCTGAGCTAGATTCAGGGCCTTTGCCCTAGACAGAGCTGTAAATGCATAGGCTCAATCCCCCAAACCAAACGCACTGCCTTTGAATAGATTCTGACTCACACTGACCGTACAGGACAGAGTAGAACTGCGCCATAGGGTTTACGAGGCTGTAAATCTTTACAGAAGCACACTGCCACATCTTCCTCTTCTGGAGCGGCTGGTGGGTTCGAACTGCTGACCTTTCAGTTCGCAGCCGAGCACTTTAACCACTGTATTACCAGGGCTTCTACTCAATCACCAGGGCTTCCTAACCATCATTTGCTTCAACCGTTGCTTGTAGGTAAAATTTCTGAGGTTAAGCCTCTCTCTCTTACTTTAGTTATTTTTAATAGTGGCTGCTTCCTGACCATCTTAATTGCACAATAACCTGCCCTGGAAACTCTTGTCTTCGCTAGGACTTTATGCCTGTTATTATTGCCTCTTTCTCTTGCACCGCCCACTTCTTCCTCTTCTGGTCATTCCGTTAACATACTGCCAAGCTCTAGTGGCTCCAACTTTTAAAGCAACACAAAAGAAACATCTGTCCCTTGACCCTACCAGTCTCCTGCAGCTAGTGCTTCATTTCTTTTACCCTTCTGAGCATAGCTTCTGGAAAGCGTGGCCTCCTCCTTGCCACTCCCCCCGCCACCCCCCGCTCTGTTCTCCCCTAACCTGTTCCACTCTAGGCTTCTGTTCCCTCATCTCCGTTGAGAATAAGCCTGTCAACTCACCACGACCTGATGGTCTTCTCAACAGCATTCAACGGCCCACCCCTCTATTCTACTTGAACCTGATTTTTTCTGAGCTTCTGATACCATAGTCTTGAATTGCCTCTCACCTGAATGGCCACTCCTCCCCAGCCTCATTTCCTGGCTCTGGTTTCCCCTGTGACTTCTAAAAGTTTGGTAGGCCTGAGGACATAAGTCTGAACCCCACACTCTGTGTGCCCATATTACCCCCCACATGAGTTCTTCTCATCCCGTCCCACAGCTTAAATACCACACATAGGGTGAGGGCCTCCAAATTGGTATTTCCTGCCTGGCCTCTCCCTGAAGTTCCAACCCTATGTAAACAAGTGGCTGGTTGATGCTTCAACCGTGTCTCTCTGGATTTCTCCCCAGTGTACTGGTCTCCTAGGACTGCTGAAACAAATTATCACAAACTCTGTGGATTAAGGAGCCCTGGTGGCACAGTGGGTAAGAGCTTGGCAGCTAACCAAAAGGTTGGCAGTTCGAATCCACCAGCCACTCATTGGAAACCCTATGGGGCCTTTCTACTCTGTCCTACAGGGTTGGTATGAGTTGGAATCGACGGCAAGGGGTTGGTTTGGTTTTGGGTTTATGCAGATTAAAAGAACAGAAATTTATTGTCTCACAGTTCTGGAGGCTAGAAGTCCAAATTCAGGGTGTTAGCAGGACAATGTTCTCTCTGATGTCTCTAGGAGAAGATCTTTCCTCCTCTCCCAGCTTCTGGTAGCCTCCGGCATTCCCTCGCTTGTGGCAGCATAACTCTAATTTCTGTTTCTATTGTTGGTGCTGCGCTGACTGGTTCTGCCTCAGGCCTTCTGTACTTGCTGTTCCCTTCTCATGAAATGCTTCCCTCCAGGTGGTTTTTGCACTCATTTGTATTCCTTGCCATTCAGGTCTCAGTTTAAATATACCTTTCCAAAGAAGCCTTCCCTGGCCACTCAATCTAAAGTAGCGACCAGTCTGGGGTAAAGATCCTGTTGCCGTTGAGTCGATTCTGACTGATAGTGACCCTATAGGACAGAGTAGAACTGCTCCTAGGGTTTCCAAGGAGCATCTGGTAGATTTGAACTGTCAACCTTTTGGTTGGCAGCCGAATGCTTAACCACTGTGCCACCAGGGCTCCACTCTGTAGTGTATCATATAGTCTCTAGCATATCATATAGTCTCTGCAGAGCACTTCTTACCCTCTGATATTTTCTTGTGTATTTGCTTGTCTAATGTTTGTCTCCCCTGCTTGAATGTATGCTCCATGAAAACAGGGGCCTTGTCTGTTTTTGTACACTGTTTTACCCCAGGACCTACAATGCGGATGGGCACATAGTAGGTGCTGTTAGGTCTGGAATTTGATTGTACCACACTTAGTGCTTTTACTGTTTCATAGATGTTGGCAGAAGACCTGAGATTCCTGGGTCAGAAACAAAGGACTTCATTACCCCTGGCATAGCAAGCAGCACGAGCGTCAGCACGTTCGCATCCGTTTCCCTTGCCTCCTGTCTTAGTCATCCACGGTTGCTATAACAGGAATACCACAAGAGGATGGCTTTAACAAAGAGAAATTTATCCTCTCACTGTCTAGTAGGCTACAAGTCCAGGTTCGGGTTGTCAGTTCCAGGGGAAGTCTTTCTCTCCCTGTCAGCTCTGGGGGAAGTGCCTTGTCATCAATCTCCCCAGTTGAGGAGCTTCTCGGTGCAAGGACCGTGGGTCCAAAGGATATGCTATTCTCCTGGCTCTTGTTTCTTGGTGGTATGAGGTCCCCATGTCTCTCTGCTCACTTCTCTCTTTTTATATCTCAAAAGAGATTGACTTAAAACACAACCTAATCTTGTAGATTGAGTCCTGCCTCATTAACATAACTGCTGCTAATCCCACCTCATCAATATCATAGAGATAGGATTTACAACACATAGGAAAATCACATCAGATGACAAGATGGTGGACAACCACACAATACTGGGAATCATGGTTAGCCAAGTTGACAGACATATTCAGGGGAAACAATTCAATCCATGACACCTAGCAAGGTGGGTAGGGACATGAGAGTCCCATGGAGAGCTGTCTCATAAAGGTGCTTATAAAGATTTGCTGGATGAGTGAAAGAAATCTAGTCTAGTGACCAAGGTACCAGGTAAATTCTACTCTTGGATTCTCTTCGACCATTGTTCTTCTCAACCTTGTGACTCCTTACTCCCAGCTACACTAACTGATGCTGAACGCTTGCTGACACTGGTAGCTATCTTCTGTGACCACGTGAGCCAGACACCAGCTTCTGTTCGCTGGATGGGATTTCTCCCCAGCATCTGTGGCTGGGTCTGTCTTCTCAGAGTCTTTCCCACTCCACTGCCACGTTGCACCGTTGTTAAATGGACCAAGGTTGGCCCTGTCATGACGCACAACATGAGGGATGTTAAGGATAGTGTTATGGGTGGCACAAGTTGGATACATTAGACAAGGGGGTTCTGCTTTAGTCCCTTTACTCCTCACCCCAGAAAGTACTCTGTGAAAAAAAAAAAAAACTGTGAGACGGCATTAAATTGACCTTTGCTATAACCCAGAGTCCAGCTTTACTGGTTTGAAACATATTGACAATGTCTTGGGTTGACATAATCTAGCGATGCTGACTGACTAACAGAGCTCTCAGAGAATGAAGAAATATCTGAGAGCCAATAATTTAATTTGCAGATAGCTGGACCATTTACAACAGTCTACCCAGGGAATTCTCACTCTGTAAGCAATTTTTTTTTTTTTTTAAGCAAACTGCATGGGGAGTCAGATTATATACAGATAGTTGTTTGGCAGGCATGGAATTAGACACCATGGTATGAGGAGCTGACCAGATGATTAGAAGGTTTAATGTCATGTGCTTTGAAAGCCTAATGTGTCTGTCTCCATATTGGAAACACACCTGTCATCTTAAGCCTTATCCTCTACCCTAAAGAATTTTTCTAGGTTCTGGACAGCCAGTTGTTGCCTGTTGGACTCTCCATTTTCAGTGTTTCTAGGGTTGAAATGGAAACCCTGGTGGCGTAGTACTTAAGTGCTAACCAAAAGGTCGGCAGTTCGAATCCACCAGGTGCTCCTTGGAAACTCTATGGGGCAGTTCTACTCTGTCCTATAGGGTCACTATGAGTCGACATCAACTTGATGGCAACAGGTTTTTTTTTTTTTAGGGTTGAAATTCTCCCTTTTTGATCAACACATTCGTTTTCTCCCTCTGAAGTTTACTTCCAATTATTTTCTATTCTTTTACTATACAACGAATATGTAAATACATTTTATTGTAATAGATTCAAGCAACACATCTATATGTAGTAAAAAGCCCATGAGAGGCCTTTGTTACATCCCTCGGCTAGCCCCTTCTGTCTCCCTTTCAATGGGCACCAAGTAAAATGTGCTGGTGTTCACTTATGGAAAGAACTGGATAAGAGGACCTTAAAATTTTATCAGTGTTTATTGCCTGGAGAGGGTTTTCTGAGTGACTTTTTCTTCTTTGCATCTTTCTGCATTAAAATTTTCAGAAAATAATAGCCATTCATTACTTCTATAAAAAGTAAGAAGTTTTCTTACCCCTTCGGAAGCAAGGAAGAATGAAGAAAACTAAAGATACAAGGGAAAGATTAGTCCAAAGGACTAATGCATGACGTCTACTATGGCCTCCACCAGACTGAGTCCAGTACAACTAGATGTTGTTGCCCGGCTACCACCACTGACTGCTCTGACAGGGATCACAATAGAGGGTCCTGGATAGAGCTGGAAAAAAATGTAGACCACAAAATTCTAACTAAAAAAGAAAGACCAGAATTGTTGGCCTGACAGAGACTGGAGAAACCCTGAGAGTATGGCCCCTGGACACTCTTTCAGCTCAGTAATGAAGTCACTCCTGAGGTTCAGCCTTCAGCCAAAGATTAGACAGGCCCATAAAACAAAACAAGACTAAAGGGGCACACCAGCCCAGGGGCAAGGACTAGAAGGCAGGAGGGGACAGGAAAGCTGGTGATAGAGAACCCAAGGTTGAGAAGGGAGAGTGTTGACATGTCATGGATTTGGCAACCAATGTCATAAAACAATATGTGTACTGTTTAATGAGAAACTAGTTTGTTCTGTAAATGTTCGTCTGAAGTACAGTGAAAATAAATAAATAAAACCACATATAAAATAATAAAAAAAATAACCCTATGGGGAATTTGCTGCAGCTATAAAAAAAAATTTTTTTTTTTTTTAAATGAAAAATGGTACCAGAATTCAGGTTTTTGGTTAGTGCAATACTTTCATAAAAACAAAGAAAAAAGTTTTCTTTAAAAAAAGAAAGAGCATAGCCTTTGGCATCCAGCAGACACAGGTGTGAATTCTGGCTCTCCTCCTTTCTCTGTCTGTGACTGTGCACAAGTTATTTTGCCTCCTTGAGCCTTGGTTTCCTCATCTGGAAAGCATGGGTATACAACCCCCTACTTTAAAAGTTGTTATGAATAAAACATGTCAGTGTCCCTGACACATGACTGTCACTCACCAAATAAGTTTTTTTTTCAAGTGAGGAGAAAACACCAGCGTGTCACCCGTGGACCTCTTTTCAGTCGTTTCTAAATTTAAATGTGAAAAGTTTCAGAGTGTGAGGCTTTATGAAGATTCTGTGATGCACACATGTAGGCGTCCCCAGAAGAAAAGGGAAGGAAGAAGTGTAAGAATAACGCTGCTAAAAGGAGCCTGAGTACCCCTCTTTCCTTCCCCCCACACCACCTTGAGCCCTGGGTTTTCTCAACTAAAGACGCAAAAGTCACGTTACCTTGCTTTCCTACAGAGTTTCAGTCAACGGTACACGTGTCGCTTTCAAGGGGCTATTTCTGCCTGTGCTAATTCTGTTGTTCCTGTAAATACAGATCAGAATGTGGTATGGAAAGTATTTTTGTTTATAGGTTTAAAAAATATGAACGCAGTGATTATGCAAACATCTTTGAGCGCTGGTATAACCTGGCTCTACTATCAGGGCAGCCATCTGGGGGAGGACAGGGGTGCAGGGAGATGGGGTGGGGGTGGCACAGGAGACCCCCTTTGACTTCCTTCTTTGTGGACCATTAGGCCTCACCTTCCACCACTTTCATTAGCATCCTTTCATCACAGTCTTAACAAAAGTTGACAGTAGACCACCTCAACATTTTTTTTGTAATGACCCCACACTTAAAGAACATGCTTGGGGAAGGAACTGGGAGGCTTCAGCTTTTACTCCCCTGACAGCCATCTTCTGCTGCCCCAAGGGATCTGACTTAGGCTGTCAGAGAAGCTGTCATTTGTCAGGGTCCTCTTGTCAGGTGCTGTTGAGTCAGCTCCCGACTCATGGCGACCCCGCGCACAACCCGAATGAAACACTGCCCGGTTCTGTGCCACCCCCGTGATTGGTTGCATTGTGATCTGCAGGGTTTCCATTGGCTGGTTTTCAGAAGCAGATTGCCAGGCCTTTCTTCTTAGTCGGTCCTAGTCTGCTGAAGTTCTGCTGAAACCTGTCCAGCATCATAGCGTCCACTGGTACACCAGCGTGGCCGCGCCCTCGGGGTTCTCCTGCGCACTGCTACACTCCCCATTGGAGCTTTGATGTATGTTTCCCACAGTACCTCTCTAAAGTAGGTATTAGTATCTCTATTTTATAAATGTAGAAACTGAGGCACCGTGAGGCATGTGACATCTCTAAAGCTATACTGCTAATAAGTAGGAGAGCCAGAATTAAAATCTTGGTCTTTTCATCTCCAAAGTCCACACTGGTTTCATTATACCTGCTGACCCTCAGGCAGGTCACTTGACTTGTTTGAACTTCAGGATAAAACAAGGAAAAATAAAGAAAATAACCCAGCAGGTTGTATTAGCTCTGTGGTTCTCAACTCTGGCTTTATGTTGGACTCCCCAGGAAGCTTAAAAAAAAACATAGAAGCCCGACCCTATGGCCAAGGAGTCTGACTTGGGCCCTGGTAAACTTTCAAACTCCCCACGTGATTCTAAAGTGCAAGTGTGTTGAGAGCCCCTGGCCTAGACCCATGTGTCTCAGACTTGAATGTGCATCCAAATCACCAGGGGATTGTGTTAAAATGCAGATTCGCCTGCAGTAGAATTACATTTCTAATAAGCCCCTAGGTGCTGCTGATGCTGCTGGTCCAGCACTTTGAGCAGTGAAGGTCTGAATGTTCTCTAGGTTTCCATCCTGCTCTGACATGCTAGGACTGTGGAGAAAGCAGGTCTAAAGCATAGGTGTTCTGTTCTTTGTCCACGAAGCTCCCTGTATTCCTAGATCTTGCTAATCTTTGTTACAAAAAAGCAATCTTCCTGCTGGTGGTCTAAATATGGGAAAGCCATAATGATGGATCATGTGACCTGGTGGCAGAGGTAGGGAGTCTGTAATGTGTCCATATTTCCAATTCTTTTGCTTACTAGCCGTGTGAGTTTAGGCAAGTTACTTAACCTCTCTGAGCCTTAATTTTCTAAGCTCCAAAATGGGGATGATAAGTATTTCATTAGAATATTGGGAGGATTAAATGGGTTAATACATACAAGGCACTTGGCACATGACAGGTGACCAGTAAACGGCGACTGCTGTTCTTAGGGTGGACTTTGCAAGCTGATCTAATCTCGTAATCCAGTTCTCTGCAGGTCAGAGGGATCTCCATCTGCACCCTCTGCAAAGATCACCAAACAGAGTGGAGCCAGCCTTTGATCTGAATGTCACGTGGCATGATGATACAAGAAAGTTCAAGGCACAGGGCCTTCAGGCCAGCGTTTCTGTTCTTGCCTAGAGAATGACAGGGGCAGAGAAACCCTTGTTTCCTTCCTTCTATGGTTTGTTAGGAACCCTAGTGGTGTAGTGGTTAAGACCTTGGCTGCTAACCAAAATGTCGGCAGTTCAAATCCACCAGACGCTTCTTGAAAACCCCGTGGGGCAGTTCTACTCAGTCCTATAGGGCCTCTCTAGTTGGAATTGACTTGATGGCAGTGGGCTTTTTCTTTTTTAAAATAGATTTTTAGGTTATTAACCCATTTGCGATCCCCCTCTACCTTCACCAACTTCCTAGTGATTTTCGGTAAAAAAAACAGCATGTTAATTCTTAAAGTGTTCACTTCACAATGGCTATCAGACTATCTGTTAATAGCAAATTTATCCAGTCAGATATTAATTGGGTGCCTAGGTGCTGGGGATATAGGTCTGAGCAAAAATTTCAAAATTCCTATCACCCTGGATAGAGCCCTGGTGGTGCCGTGGTTAAGAACTTGGCTGCTAACCAAAAGGTCTGCATTTTGAATCCACCAGCCGCTCCTTGGAAGCCCTATGGGGCAGTTCTACTCCATCCTATAGGGTCACTATGAGTGGGAATTGACTCGACGGCGACAGGTTTGGAGTTTATCAAGGGTGAGCAGATGTTAAACAAATTACATATACAGTTGCCATTGTAGTAAGTGCTATGAAGGAAGAGAACAGGGCATCATCAAAGAGAATACTGAAGAATTTGTGACATCATCTGATTTGCATATTAAGAGAGCCTTCTGACTGCCTATGTGTAGAATGGATTGGGGCGGGGTGAGAGGAAGAGCAATTGAGAGCTTGTAGAGTGGTCCATCTTTGAAGACTAAGGTGTATCTGACCCAAGCCATGGTGTTTTCAGTTGCCTCATATGCATGTCAAAGCGGGACAATGAATAAGGAAGACCAAAAAAGAATTGACATCTTTGAATTGTGATGTTGGCAAATATGGAATATACCATGGACTGCCAAAAGAACAAACAGTTCTGTCATGGGAGAAGTACAACCAGAATGCTCCTTAGAAGCAAGTATGGCAAAATTTATGTCTCACATACTTTGGACGTGTTGTCAGGAGGGATCAGTCCCTGGAGAAGGACATCATGCTTGGTAAAGTAGAGGGAAGCGAAAAAGAGGAAGACCCTCCATGAGATGGATGGACACAGTGGCTGCAACAATGGGCTCAAGCATAACAATTGAGAGGATGGCGCAGGACCGGGCAGTGTTTTGTTCTGTTGTACATAAGGTCATTATGAGTCAGAAACGACGCAATGGAACCCAACAACAACAACAACATAGTCATCCAGCCCCAAGGGGTGACAATGGAGATGGGAAGAAGTTGTTGGATCAAGACTGGGAGCAAATTCCCTTCATTTGCCTCAATTATCATAAAATATTGGCTTGTAGTTTTAATAGTAATTTTTTTCTCTTCTATTTGAATACAGATGACACTATGTCATCATCATGGAAATGTCTAACCAGTTGAGTGGTTTTGAATCAGTGGCTTCCCCTCTGTAAAACCAGTAACCAGTTGCCATTGACTTGATTCTGCATTATGGCTACCCCGTGTGTGTCAGAGTACAGCTCTGCTCCATAGGGTTTTCAATGGCTGTTTTTTTGGGGGAAGCAGATCTCCAGGACTTTCTTCTGAGGTGCCTCTGGGTGGACTCAAACCTCCAGCCTTTTGGTTAGCAGCCAGGCATCTTAACCCTTTGCATCACCCAGGGACTCCTTCCCTCTGTAGTTCTTACTATTTTTTTTTTCTTCCATAAAATGGTGGCGGTGAGGTGCTGTCAATGGAGTCTAAAGTTCTTACTTGTGCTGTCATTTGGGGACTCTGTGATAAATGAAAAGAATTGACAAATAAGAAATTTTGAGCTTCAAATTAGCAGTAGAAGCCTAAGGTTTAAACATACAGAGGTCTAGATTTACTATCTTTTGAGAACTCTTGACTCTCTTTCTTTCAGGCCAGCAAAAGTCAGTGAAATTATAGTCATACCTCATAGCACGGGTTGCATAAATCAGGGTCCAGGTTGCAGGCCTCTTAAGTTGGAACTACAAAGCAAAACCGGTCTCTATGCCCAGGCACCACCCCCAGCTTTAAAACTGTGGGAATTTGAGGGGCAGCTGGAGCATGACTCATCTGCCAACACCTGACAGACACAGGCTGGGTCACAATTATCTTAGAACGTCTCATACAAAGGACAGCTGGAATGATTCACATACCTTAACATTAAAATTAAATAGCTCAGTTGTCTCATAGAAATCAGTACTATAGTAAAAACCCAGAAAACCAACCCTCAGATGTCACAGGTTAAAAAACTTGGGACCAGAGGGGTCAACTGATCAACCCAAGGTCACACAGATGATTAACAGCAGAGCTACTTAGCAAGTTCCAAGAACCTGAAGTTAAGTAAGAGGAAAGGGACAGGAAAAGTACTGTAGGATGGCATTGTATGGGAGTTGCATGATTCTGCTGCCAAAATGGAGACACTCACCCATTAGTTTGGGTCTGTTGGTAGTTTGAAGTTCTACACCGGAGAATTCCAAGATGGTTGATGCTTCATGCTTTATGGTCTGTCCTCTGGTTTCCCATAATTTCCACTGGACAGTTCACCATGAGGACTCCACCATCTTAACATTCAGGATTCAGAGAAACCAAGAACTCCTTGTTTGGGAACCCTTGATCTGAAGTGTGGTTAGTTTTTAAACAATTTTTTAAAATATAGAATGATATAAATAATATTATACCCAAGTATCTGCCACCCAGAATTAATGACCTTTCTTCCAAGGTATTTGTGGTGCAATGGATTGTTTTTTAAGGCTTTTCTAGCCATGGTCTTGTAACTTCCACCAAGTGATTGGGTGAGACTATGCAAATAAGGATTATGGCCCACCAAGGAGATTGGACAGTTTGCTAATAATGCAAATAAGGTGCAAGGTACCTTTGTAGGGTGGGACCATACAAATAAGGTATGTGGAACCCTAACAAGGGGTTTGTTCAGTTTTGCTATCCCACTAGGCTTAAAATGAGCCATCCCAGAGGTGGACGGGGGGACCTCACTACCACCAAGAAGAAGAAACAGGAGTGGAGGATGTCTTTTGGACCTGGGGTCCCTGTGCTGAGAACTGCCTAGACCCAGGAGATAGAGAGAGAGCTATAACACCAGAGATGGCGCAAGACAGTGAGAAGCAGTGGCAGAGAAATGGTGGCAGGAGAACCAGGAGGCCATTGTGAGACAGCTTCCCAGCCCACGAAGCAAGGTGGTTACAGTGTGTGTGCTGACCCACAGAGCGAGAGAGCTGAACACCTTCAGGCAGGAGGATTCCTGGTGGAGTGGGATGCCCCAGGCACTTATTAGCAGAGCTAAAGAGCTTTGTAACACTTGCCTGAGCAGGGCAGAGGCCAAGGGCTAGTGAGAGGCCTGCCTGCAGGCATGGGTGAGAAGAAGCTGTCCTGACAGAAGACCTGTATCCTGAGTCATTCCTGAACCTAAATTGTAACCTATTTAAAAAAAAAACCCAAAAACCCAAACCCATTGCCTTCATGTCGATTCTGACTCATAGCAACCCTATAGGACAGAATAGAACTGCCCCATAGGGTTTCAGAAGAGTGCCTGGTGGATCTGAACTGCTGACCTTTTGGTTAGCAGCCAGAGCTCTTAACCACTAAGCTACCAGGGTTTCCTGTAACCTATTACTTTCCTAATAAACCCCATAACTGTGAGTATAGTCTGTGAGTTCTGTGTGGCCATTACAATGAATTATTGAACCCAGCAGAGAAATAGAGAGTGCAGTGGGAGGAATGGTCGGTGTCAGAATTGGTAAAGATAACGGAGAGAGAAGGCATGTCTGACCTCCGCCTCCTAGGAATCAGGCTTGGGCTGCTGATCTTGATTCTCCTTCTCTTTTAAACAATTAAAACATTGTTTAAAAACTAACCACACTTCACTCAGATCAAGGGTTCCCAACCAAGGACTTGGTCTTGGTTTCTCTGAATCCTGAAGGTTAAGATGGTGGAGTCCTCATGGTGAACTGTCCAGTGGAAATTATGGGAAGCCAGACATCAGGCACCCCTGCCATGCCATTTTTCCAGTATTTAAGAACACTTTTTTCTCTAGAACGTCTCAGGCATAAGAAACAAGCTGAATCTACCACCTTGTTTGTTTAACTAGATTTTTTTTTACCAAATTAGGATATTGAAATAGGACAGGAAAATTTTTTTTTTAAATATTACTTAAGTGGACCATGTAATGAGTTTTGAAAAAATGCCTATCATGTTTTAAATTGCATTTGCAATTGTAGCTACATAGGAAGGCATTCAATTTACAGCTTTTTTCTTTTTTGCTGGTTTTCACTTCCTCTTAGAACAGGGAATAACCTGGGGATTTTTTTTTTTTCTGGCAGAAAACACCTAGTTTCAAGAAAATCAGAGAGTAAAAGTTAAGTTTACAGACTTCCAGTGGCAGAGATTTAAGGGAGCCACTTAACTTTGCAAAGTAAGTTCAGAATTTTGCCCTAAAACCTTTAAACTTCTCATTTGTTAAGTTCTAGAAACATGTTTCAACTGGGGAGTCAGGAAGCCTGAATTGTAGAATCAGTGCTGGCCAGTAACATAGTTGTGTGCTTCTCGTCCACCACGTTACCTTCTTATGCCGAAGATCTAATATTCTATGCTTTGGGGTGACTAATTCCGTTATCTCCATTGTCATGGTCTTCTGTTTATAGCATTACCCTTCGGTACATTGTTGAGCAATCTGCTGTGACCCTCCATGTCATCTAATAATATGGGTGTTATGGATTGAATTGTGTCTCCCAAAAACGTGTGTCCAATTGGCTAGGCCATGATTCCCAGTATTGTGTGATTGTTCACCATTTTGTCATCTGATGTGATTTTCCTATGTGTTGTAAATCCTACCACTACGTTAATGAGGCAGGATTAGGGGCAGTTATGTTAATGAGGCAGGAAGCAATCTACAGGATTAGGTTGTATCTTGGTCAGTCTCTTGAGACATAGAAGAGAGAAGCAAGCAGAGAGACAAGGGGACCTCATACCACCAAGCAAGAAGAGCAAGGAATGGAACGCATCCTTTGGACCTGGGATCCCTGTGCGGAGAAGCTCCTAGACCAGGGGAAGATTGATGACGAGGACCTTCCCCCAGAGCCAACAGAGAGCCTTCCTCTGGAGCTGGCACCCTGAGTTCGGACTTCTAGTCTCCTAGATTGTGGGAGAATAAATTTCTTCGTTAAAGCATCCACTTGTGATATTTCTGTTACAGCGGCACACTAGATGACTAAGACAATGGGGAAGACAGGAATGAAATGATGCTATGAAGCCAGGTTGTACTTTATGCATCAAACATGTTGCATGGATTCTGTGCGGCCACCAAGCACCCTTATCTGGACCAGCTCTGCCCCTAAGAAGGTCAAAGCTTCACCTCCTGATTTCACCACCATGAATCCTACTTTACGTTGGCTGGAAATGTGGACTTGCATGGTTGATACCTTGGTAACAAGAGTTGTGGTTTTCATTCATTTACCAAACAGAAGCACCTACTTTTTTTTTGAGGCACTGCTTTTCATTTTGAAGAATATCCTAGAAGATAAGTTACTTTAGTAATCCCTTACCTGCTAGACATCGATTCCAACTCATAGAGACCCTTTAGAATAGAGTAGAACTGCCCCATAAGGTTTCCAAGGAGTACCTGGTGGATTCGAACTGCTGACCTTTTCGTTAGCAGCTGTAGCTCTTTACCACTACACCACCAGGGTTTCCGCTAGACCTCTAAGCTGTCTAAAAACTCAACAGCGTATCTCACTTCAAAATTAAAAACAAAAACTCTAAAGCTATCACTTCCACCTGGTGCTACTCTAATGGAATGGAGTCACTGAGGTAAGCTGCCTTTAACCCCCACAGAGCATTCGAGGCTGACATTTTGAATTCTCATGAGAGTTTAGGGTTGGGACTGAGGAAGTAGGTTATCTTGAGTCTAAGTCAGTACTCTGGGCATCGGCACTAGCCAAGTCTCTTCCTCCTGGCTCTGTAAAAGCAAGAGAAACACTCTTCTTCAACAGGCACTGGCAACGTCAGACAAAACAGGCCCCGGGAAGACACCAATGGTAGTCAACGTCCAGAGACGTGAATTTGGATCCCATGCTGCCACTGACTTGAGCCATGACCTTGGACAAATGACTGTTTTCTCCTGTGAAAACAGTGATAGCACCAACCTCAAAGGAAGTGATGAAGCTTCAATGCACCTGCACATAGTAGCTGCTCAATAAATGCATATCAAACATTATTCAAACAGGAAAATAAAGCACAATATTAATTTTTGGAAAATATTTATTAAAAAACTAAAGTGAATGTGGCAAAAAAAAAAAAAACAAAAACAAAAAACACGAAAACCAAACCAAACCTTTAGAAAGTAAGCATATGACACTGGCTATAAAGCTTTTCCAAGTCTACTGATCTAGTCTTTCACACCATCTACAGTCCAAGAGGGCTTCCGATGGAAGCCACGTGTAAACAGGTCATCTATACTAGTGGTGAGCAAAAACTAATTACATGAGAACTATCATTGGCCATATGACTCATTTTCCTAGGCAATCCACCCAGAAACCACCGAGTGACCAAATCTCAGGGTGTGTTCATGTAGATATATAGTTCTAGTTTTAATTTGGGGGGTGGGGTGGGTGAAACAGTAGAAAGTCAAACAGGATCAGCAGAGGGCAATCTCAAAGCACCTTTGAAATCTGGACCCTTTTCCACAATTTAACCTAGTAATTCTCAAATCTTACCATGGAAACGAATCACCTGGTGAGCCTATAGATTCACAGGTGCCCTAGATCTGCTTAAAACAGATGAGTACTCCAGGTGAGGCTATGCACATTGGTCAGCATCCAGTTTGAGAAACGCTGTTTTAAATGCATTAAAGTAATTCCTAAACCAAAAAACCAAACCCACTGCCCTCAAGTCAATTCCGGCTCATAGTGATGCTATAGGACAGAGTAGAACTGCCCCACAGGGTGTCGAAGGCTGTCAAATCTTTACGGACGACTTCCACATCTTTATCCTGCAGAGTGGCTGGTGGGTTCCAACTGCCGACCTTTTGTTTGGCAGCTGAGTGCTTTAACCACTGTGCCACCAGGGCTCCTTAAAACAATTCCTACCCCCCTCAAAAAAACAAGATAAAAGAAATTTGCTGACAAACACTGTGCTATTGTCAACATCGAGGGACAAACGTAGGGAGACAGGCAAGAAGGAGTCCCAAATTTCTAACATACTGGTCTACAGGAGCCCTGAGCAAGCAGTCAAGTGTTGCTCAGGAAGCAAATAAAATTTAATAATAAAGTTTATTTTAGATCACAGAAGAGCCTCTAAACCCGATTCATCCTAGTTAATGAAATTTGCTGGGTTGATGTCAGTTAAGAGGTGTGTGTATGTATGACTCATAGCGAACCTATGGGACAGAGTAGAACTGCCCGATAGGGTTGGTTCCCAAGGCTGTAAATCTTTACAGAAGCAGACTGCCACACCTTTCTCCTGCAGAGCGGCTGGTGGGTTCCAACTGCTGACCTTTTGGTTAGCAGCTGAGCGCTTAACCACTGGAATCATCAGGGTTGCTATGAGAAGGGACTGACTCTATGGCAATGGGTTTGGGTGTGTCTATGCGAGATGGGAAGCTGCTGTTTCAACAAAACATGGGGCAACTGTGGATCCTGACTTGTGAAGACATACCGAATAAAACATCTATAAAAATCTTTATTCAACACAGAGAACTATGCCCAAATAATTTCAATAGTTTATAGATCCCACACGATGCGTCATGGACAACACGTAGAAATAGTCACATTTATCCCAAGGTTCCCATTATCCGCAAAAAGATGTGCGATGGCTGTGTCGAAAACGAGGCAGTCGCTGTTCATGATGGCCGCGGCCACGCCGTCGTGGATGGACCGGGGGGTGGCCTCCCAGGTCAGTCTCCGCCGGTTCCCGTTCAGCTCCAGTCTGTAGGCAAAGTTCTCGGCCTGCTTGCGGGTGCCGATGAGCAGGACGATGGCAAAGAACTGCTGGTGGCCTTCATACTTTTCTTGTTTCTCCAGCACCAGCATAAAGTGGTGGCCGAAACATGACTGCATCATCACCCAGTCAACAGCTCCTGGCAGGTTAATGTCCGTAGCTAGAAAGACGATGTCTTCTCCCTGAAGGGTAGTGATGCTTTTGTGGGCGTGCATGAGGTGGGACATCACGGCTTCCAGCGAGCCCTGCCACTTGCAGGACGCCCCAGGACAAGGACAAGAGTAGGGACGGTATTCACAGATGTCTTCATGTTCTGGCTTCTCCGTGTGGTGCAGAGTCAGGGAACAGCCTGTGGTGGCATACTGCAAAGACAGAAAGAAACACGTTGGGCCTTCTCAAAACTTCTACTGGTGTATACCTCTAGAGGATCTACCTACCCGCTCAGATTGCCTGGGCATAAACTGTACTCACTTCAACGACTTTTGCTCAAGTGAGTTAAGTATTTAAGACTAAAATACTGTCAGGCATAAAATCAGGGGACTATCCTGAACCACTGACCAGAAATGTACCCTTCTTCATGCTTCCCGTTCCAACGTTGTTAAAAACGTGAGAAAACTCAAGTTTTCTCACTATAACCTCAAAGAAACAAAATTGTCAAGACAGCCCTGTACCTTCCCCTTATTCTCAGTAAACTGTTTTTAAAAAAATTGAAAATGGCTTCGGGGTGTGGTTGGGCAAGGAACATATATTATTTCCAGACTAGGTTTCCCATTAAGATAGTTTTGAAAAAAGGTATAACCTCTTTATTGCTCCCTTCCCCGTCCTGGCTTAAACTGGTGACTCACCAGAAGGCCGGCAGGTGGTGGGGAAGGCTGCCCTTTGTTTCCCTGCCTTTGCCTGCTGGAATGACCAGTCCAGGGCATGGGGGCGGCTGGAGACCTGCACACTGCTGGAAATATCACCTTGCCTTCTTGCCCTCTGAACCTTCCCCTGGGGGCTTTGAACATACTTTTGGGTGGGAGAAAATCCTATCCAAGAGCTAAGTAGACAACTCTCAAGAGAGCACGTGGAGTTTGGTGCCAACCACACAGGTTCCAGGTCTAATCAGACAGTGGAGGCTAAAACGAGAACAGCTCAAACCTCTCAAACCCCACGAACTGTCCCCAGATCACTTCTTCAAGTTCAAGGGCACGTGTCTTCATGACCAGGTATGTCAGGTCCTCATGACAGACCGGGGAGGAAGGGGAACTACAGTGGGCCCTGGCGTGGTCACTCATCCTAGACACGTTTTCTGAGACAGTAGGTCTGCCCCTCAAATCCTGCCTTAATAAGGGAGGAACAAAACCTATTCTTCTCTTGCAGCCGGGAAGACACTCCTGAAGGGTAAATCATCCCACAGGAAAAGGCCACACTGAAAAGAATCAAACACCTGCTCCCAACCCTCCCAAGAGTGACGATGTTAATTCCTAGACACCAGGTGGAGAATCAGCCCACAAGTAGATACTTGCCCAGACTTCTCTGCCATTGTCTTATAAAGACACCTAAGAAACCTGAATCGCCTTTTTGGGTGAAACTAGGTGTCCGCCTTCTAATCTCGGTGCGCAGTGGCAGGTAAGCTGTCTGGCGGGTGTTACCTGGATTCCCTGCCCCCGACCCCCCATTCAGACACACCCAAATCCATTACTGTTGAGTTGATTCCAGCTCATAGCAACCCTATAGGACACAGCAGAACTGCCCTATAGGGTTTCCAAGGAGCGGCTGGTGGATTCGAACTGGTGACCTTTTGATAAGCAGCTGAGCTCTTAACCACTGTGCCACCAGGGCTCCGTTTTGCCCATAGGAATTGTTTATCCATCTTTTTTTTTTTTAACCAGGGACTAATTTTTAAAACCTGGGTATATAAAAAAAAAAAATTTAATCAGAAGGGAAAACCAGCTTACTTATCCCTGTATAGTTACACTTGAAGCTCCTAACTTTGTAAGGTCCTAAAAAGCAAATCCCTATTAACTGTTTTTAAACTTAGGGTGCAGCTGGGAATATAGAGCCTTCCGATGTTGTGGGTGATGGGTGAGGCATTTCTCCCTAGAGTTTAAAAGCAAACACACACTAAAAATAGCAAGAATTAGCTGTGAACTTGGCAGATTCTCCGGCTGACACAGGCCCTCATTATTTGGGTTAAGAAGATGTTTCAGAATGAGCTGTTTACCACTGCTGCCCAGGAATAAACTCAGAACTACTTGAGCTTTGGCAAATGGTGTAGAGAAGAGTGCCATCTGTCCCTCTTCCCTCACCCCAAGTCCCAAACCACTCCACGCTCACAGACTCAAAATGTACAACAAATATGTATCATCGAGCAAGCATTTTAGAACTTTTTCTGGGGTAACTGAAGTAGGAATATTTAGAATCTGAATTATTTGATTTGTCTTACAAGTCACACATTCACCTCTTCCTTCAACCCAAATATAGAGAATGGGGAACTTTCCCAAGTACACAAATAGAAAAGGCATTACTTAGCATCTGGGTGGACAATGGCCTTCTAAAAAAAGAAGCTGTTACAGATTTGGGGGCTTTCTCTGCCCTTTTTTTTTTTTTAACCAAGCTGAACTTTAACGCCCATCTATTCCTTCTTTATTCCATCATGGATGAGGGTGTCTCTTCATGACCACTGGAGCCACTTTTATGCAAACCCCTGCTGAGACTCTGCATTTCTAACAAGTTCTGGGGTGATGCTAATACTGCTGGTTAGAGGCCAATTCTTAGAACCACTAGTAGAGCAGTGGTCCTCAAAATGTATTATATGTAAGAATCACCTAGGGATGTTGTTAAAATGTAGATTCTGATTCAGTATATCTGGGGGTGGAAATGCAAATTCTCAGCAGGGGCCCGACCTGGTTCAAAGTGCTGCTTTTATGATGACTGGATTATGGATGACTCTAAAAAGAAAACATCTAAACTTTGAGATACACACACACACACCCGTGTCACACCTCATACTTCTGACAGCCTTGGCATTGTGCTAGAATGACACCTCAGTGCATGATGGGTGTTCTGGTCACCTGAATCAGGGGCTGTCATCCAGGAATCAGAGTGAGGACTTGGGGGCGGGGTGTCTGTGAATTCCCTGAAATGGTCTATACAACTGTCTATGTGTCTCTGAGCAGCCAGCTCAGATCTCACAGGCTGCTGGGACTGTGTTTTCTTGGAAAGCTGCAACTATACAAAAAAACTCAAATACAAGAGAAATACAGATGCAGGGGAGGATCAGGAGGGTGAAAAGTGACTCCAAGCCGGGCACAAGGTGAGCAGAAGAAGGTTAAGGAAAGCTTGCTGTAGAAGAAGTAGATTGTGGAAGGGGGAGACCTGTATGGCTCTAACACAGGACAAGTGGAAGGATCCAAACAACAACAACAAAAACCCAAACCAGTTGTTGTGGAGTCCATGGTTACCCCAGTGCCAGAACAGAACTCCAAAGGATCTTCAAGGCTGTGATCTTTTGGAAGGAGATCTCCAGGCCTTTCTTCTGAGGTGCCTCTGGGTGAGTTCGAACCTCCAACCTTTTGGTTACCAATCAAGTGCTTAACCAACTGAGCCACCCAGGGACTCCTGTGGAGGTAATAATGGGGGATAAAACCTAAAGGAGAAGGCAGGTCCAGATTCTGTCAGGGACTGTACTGATACTTCAGTTTATCTGCAGGGTCTCAACCTTGGCACATTTTTGACCAGATATATACAAGTCTGTGCTGAGCATGGAAACCCTGGTGGCACAGTGGTTAAGTGCTACGGCTGCTAACCAAAGGGCCAGCAGTTCGAATCCGCCTGGCGCTCCTTGGAAACTCTATGGGGCGGTTTTACTCTGTCCTGTAGGGTCGCTATGAGTGGGAATCGACTCGAGGGCAGTGGGTTTGGTTTCGGTTCGGTGCTGTGCATTGTAGGATGTTTAGCAGCATCCTGGCCTCCACCCACCAGATGTCAGTAGAACCATAACCATAACCACCTCCCCCCAGGTGTCATAACCAAAAATGCCTGCAGACATGGTCAAATGCCCCCCTGGGGGGCAACATCTGTCCTGGTTGAGAACCACTGATTTAGACAAAGGATAAAACTTGGCCTCCGGGCAGCCGTGGTGACAGTTGCAATGAGGGGCCGACACCGACAAGGTCAGCTGGCCTCTGCCCCACCCCAATGGGGACTGCCCGGGTTTGCAAAGCACAGCATTGAACTCAGGAGCTGGTTCTACCCGTTTTACAGACCAGAAACTGGAGGCTCTCAGCCGCCACACCGGGAGCTGAGTCTAGCCTTCCCGGGCCCTCCGCTGATGCTCTCTCTGTACAACACACAGCAGCTGAGGCGCCAACCAAAGAAATCATTTTCATCTCCCTTTGCCACTCCCTTTCCCCCAACCCAACACGCACAAAAACCCCGGTCCACAGATACACTGCTTTTGGCAACAGGTTCTAATATGAACTTCTTCTTTGGTTTGCAAGGAGAAAAAACAGCCCCGAGAGCTCCTCTCCCCAAGGAATGGGACTCATCGCCTACAAATAAAACAAATAAGTGACCCAGTAATTAGGCCCTGCCAGCCTTCTCTGGCAGCTAGCAACAAAGTCCTGAGGTTTCAATTTTCACATTCTGGCTAGGGCCCCTTCGGGCCCCACCAAATGGATGCAGGAAGGGTCCAAAGGATGCCTGCGTTTGGGACGGGCAGAGGCTTTACTTCAAACAACCTGGTTCTCAGTTGTCTGCTCTGGTTACTGGGAGAAAGCACCTGGCTGGTTCGTAGAGGGCTGTGTCATGGGACACATCCTCACTATAACAGAGATTTCTCCTCAGGGAACTATCTGCTCATTTCCCCTGGGGAAAACATGTTTTAAATCAACCTCTCTGAAGGAGGAAGAAAAAAAACAAAACAAAAACCAAACCACAGAAGCCCAAAGCTAAAGGGAAATTATGGAGAGGAGAAAGATGGCCCAGCAGAACAAGAAACAAAGAAATGCTGAAATAACATTGTGCCCCCTCTTTAGAAACTTCTCGTCTTGCAGTGGCTCCAGTCTTGTGCAAACATGTTCAGCCATGAAAGCCATTGAGTGACCTGGTGCCCCAATTTTAGGTCTCTGCAAAAAGAGGTCGCTATGAGTCGGAATCGACTCAACGGCACTGGATTTGGTTTTTTGGTGGCAAAAGAGGTAATTAGGCCCAATTCTTTCCGTGGGCCTGGGTTTTGGAGGCTGCATTTAAGTTGGAATTTAGGCAGAGTTTTTCCTTTTCTGCAAAGAAACCCCTTCACTCACACATACTCGTAAGATATGTAAGAAAGTCAAAGACTCAAACCCCATGGCCATCGAGTTGATTCCGACCCTGCAGGACAGAGTAGAACTGCCCCATAGGGTTTCCAAGGAGCAGCTGATGGATTCAAACTGCCGACCTTTTGGTTAGCAGCTAAACGCTTAACCACTGGCGCCACCAGGGCTCCAAGATTAGACTGGACGCCTGTTATTTACCAAATAAACACAGCTATATTTGTTTATGAAATATCAGAATAACCCTTCTAAGTGGGGGTGCTAGTGAAAGTCAGGCATGGATCCTGTGACTGGATGAAAACAAGTCATTTAACTTAATTTGAGTCCATGCAATTCAAGAGTGATTTACAGAGCTCCGACAACCAACAACCTAGTACAATAGAGGCAGCGTGAGCCCCACGACGATGAAGGGCGACCCTCTTGGGGAATGTGAGGTAAGCACCCTGCCTCAGCCTGGTCACCTCCTAGGAAACAGCTGAAATGTATTACCTGCCTAGCGCTGGGGCCTCAAATGAGAACACCCCAAGAAAAACAAAGCACAATTGCTATTTTGTTGTTGAGGCTCATAAACTTGTGAATTAAATCCAAGAAATGACCTTGTCTTGGAATAAGCAAAAGTGAGCTGGGCTTTCCTTCAATCTATATACGCTGTAGTGATCATAAAATGCACAAAGTACAATACATGACCCCTGCCTGGGAAACACAAATTGCTATTGGACATTATTGGGGTAACAGCTGAAATCTGAATATGGACTGTGAATTTGATAATAGTTGCTACTGTATGTAAAATTTCCTGATTTTGATAACTGTATCATAATCACACAAGACAATGTCTTTGTTTTTAGGAGAAACACATGGAGGGGCAAGATGTCTGAATTTCCATTCAAATGATTAAAAAGTATATGGATATATAGAGACTGTACAAATGACAAGTCAAATGGGGCAAAAAATAAACAACTGATCAATCTGGATAAAGGGTACATGGGAATTTTTTGTACTATTAATTGCAGCTTTTGTGAAAGTCTGAAATCATATCAAAAATATACCCCCCAAAGAGCATATTAAGTAGTCCAGAGACTGAGTTCTCTTATTTGTCCTTTATGGGATGGTGATTCCTTGTGCAGCTGAACCTCGTTATTTCAAGCCAGTGATGAAGAAGAGTTGGTTGAGAGAACTGTTTTACCAGAACAGTGTTTTAAAAAAAAGAAAATGTACTTTTAACTACATATCCTCATGTAAATGCAGCCAAGTTAATAGTTTTTCTTTAACCAGGCTCTTTGGAACTCATTTTAAGGAACCAATAAAAACTTGCAATGGTGACATTAATTGCTGGCATAATAACTGACACTTCTTTGATCTTGTAAAAGACAAAGCTTCTCCATCACCCCTTGGATCCTTCTCAAGGTTTATGGCTTGACAAGTCTGTGGTCCTGAAGTGTATAGTTTTTGGCCAGTGTAGTTTCATCCCCCACCCCTCCCAAATTGAAGGTAAACTTGGGTTCGATTCCAGGCAATGTCTGAAAGAGGAGCCCCGAGAACGAAATTCACCAAGGCGACCCAGAAACAGAATCAGAACTTAAAAAACAAAAAACCCCATTGCCTTCCAGTTGATTCCAACTTCTTCCTAGCGACACTATAGGACAGAGTAGAACTGCCCCATAGGGTTTCCAAGGCTGTAATCTTTACAAGAGCACCTTGCCACGTCTTTCCTCCTCAGAGGGCCTGGTAGGTTTGAACTGCCAGCCTTTTGGTTAGCAGCCAAGCCCTTAACCATTGTGCCACCAGGGCTTCCTAGAATCAAAACTACATGAGTACAATTTGAAGGATGATTTCCTGGCTGCATAATTTACCTATGATCAGATTATTAGGCAGTTACTGGTTGAATGAAGTCTCTACCTTCTCAACGTTCTTCAGAATTGCTCAAATGGGAGTTGGAAGCGAAATCTCCTATAGAGCCACAATATGGTAAAACATAGCCAGCTGTTAAAGTTTTAATCCCTAAAATTATGCGTTTATCTAAAGAACCCAAGTATATATCCATAGATTGGTCAAATAAAAAAGATTCAGTAATAGAAAAAAAAATTCCATTTTTTTAAGGACTTTTAGCCATTCAAGCTAGCTCCTTTGTGATTAAAAATGGTTATCTACCCCAGAAAGATCACTTGGCGACCACAGATTACTTTCCAAGTTAATTTGGGGGTTTATGAATTTTGTTCATCGATGTACCGATTTATTTATTGCCTGCTTTCTGCCCACCAAATGTTTGTTGATAAATGAATAAGTGTTCCTAGGTTTTGGAGCTCTAGTGGCACAGTGGTTAAGAGCTCAGCTGCTAACCACAAGGTCAGCAGTTCGAATCTACACTCCTTGAAAGCCCTATGGAGCAGGTCTGCTGTCCTACAGGGTCCCTTTGAGTAGGAATAGACTTGACAGCAACAGGTTCAAGTGATTTTTATTACTAGGTTTATCTGTGGAAGACGCACTGTTGTCCGCCACGTTGCTTTTATTTTAATTTGAGCCTTACTGTGAAATTTAGAATTAAAAAAATCCCATAGGCCATTTGAGAGTACATAAAGGACAAAAAAGAAACCCTGGTGGCGTAGTAGTTAAGCGCTACGGCTGCTAACCAAAGGTTCGGCAGTTCAAATCTGCCAGGCGCTCCTTGGAAACTCTATGGGGCAGTTCTACTCTGTCCTATAGGGTCGCTATGAGTTGGAGTCGACTCAACGGCACTGGGTTTGTTAGTTTTTTTTTTTTTGGTAAAAGACAAAAATGTACCATTTTTCTTTTAAACTTCAGTCCTATGGGTTTGGTTTATAGTCTGGATAGGGGTGTTTCATATATTTTAATCTATGTAAACTATTCGGGGAGGAGTGTGTTTATAAGCTCTTCTGAAACCTTACATAGACTGGCAAACAGCAGCGCCCGCTGATGTCGTTTTAAAGACTGAATGTCCCTTTTGCTCTAAGTGTGTTTACAAACTGCTGTTAGGGGAGTGGTGACTGGAACTCAAGTACTCTGCGTCCTGTGTGACCTTGAATCTACCATGTCACCTCTGAGTGTGTCTATATAAGTGTCTGCAGCTCACCCTGCGACTATTATTAACAGTGGATGAGCTGTGGGCTCCTCACGTTAATCACATTCTGACCCAGGTGGTGGGTTGAGGTGAAAACTCTCCTTGTGTCTTAATTACAATATTCAGCCCGCATCTGTCTAGCATCCTTCCCCTAAGAGACTTGGAGTGTTTTCACTCAACTCAAACGGTAAAGTCCTCACTGAGGCTATGAGGAAGTGGCAAGAGATAACAATCAACCAATAAATAGTGCAGTAGCAGTTTTATGGAATGCAGTGGTTACGTGCTTGGCTGCTAACTGAAAGGTCGGTGGTTCGAACCCATCTGATGTTCTGTGGGAGAAAGATGTGGCAGTCTGTTTCCCTAAAGATCGACACCCTTGGAAACCCTATGGGACAGTTGTACTCTGTCCTATAGGGTCACTATGAGTTGGAATCAACTTGATGGCAATGAATTTGGGTTTTTTGTTGTTGTTTTACATATAGTGATATGAGAAGACAATATTATTTAGTACCAGAACTTACAAACAGTGGCGAGACTTAAAAAAAAAAAAAAAAAAAAAGCACTGAATTTTACAAGCTGGGGCAGACAATTCTAATTAAGGATCACGGGCTCAAAAATTCCTCCTATTTGCCTAAGAGAAAGGTGAGGACAAGCCACATGTTTTGGCTAGCTGTCTTCCTATAACGTCTCTTGGTGGAAGGCTTTGGGGTAATATAATCAGAGAAATCTGAGAACATTGGGCTGTGGGGGGAGGGAGGATAATGGCCTTACAAAGACTCACTGGGCTGGCAGTGGTTGATTTTTAATCTTAGAAGCTTTGAACAAAAGTTGACTTTTGACCACGTATGCTTTTCATCTGACCATGAGCGACCATGCATTGTCTTGGAGAACCAGTTTTGTAAGGTCCCTTCAGAGGGCATGCTCAAGCAAACAAAAGCACCTTCAAGGAAGCGTCAGAGTTACACGGCTTTATCCCGGGCTAGCAGCACCTCTCCCGCCCTTCAACATGCCCTTACCTCCTGCGCCAGGTTCCCACCTGCACAGTCCCGTTAACAGAGCCGACAAGGCTTCACACAGTGCTGCTTAACTTCCGCAGTCTCTATTTCTCCACTACAGCAACTGAGTTCACCAGAAGACTTAAGTGGTAGGGTTGCCAGGTGTAACAAATAAAAACTCAAGCTGCTCAGTGTGTCCCCATATAATATTTGGGATAGACATATGCCACACACAAAAAAAAATCTGTAGTTTATCTAAAATTCAAACTTAACTGGGCATCCTGTATTTTACCTGGAGACCCTATTAAGAGGGCCCCTCTGGTACAGCTGCCATCCCTCCAAAAGCCACTGAGTGGGTCTGGAATGGGTACCCCACTGGGCCCCAGTAGCAGGGAGAGGGCAGCAGAAAAGGCAGGCGGTTGTAGTGGAGAGACGTTGTACGTGTAATTGCTCGGCGCAGACTGGAATTTCTGCTCCACAAACTTACAAACTCCATGACCTTGGGCAAACCCCTTGGGGTAGGGGACACGAACCTCATCCTATCTCTTCTACAAGGTAATTAGGGCAATATCAGGAGATAGTACACCTAATTCTGGCAACCTATTAACAAGGAAAGCAACACTATCTACGAGGAACTCCACTGGCTTTCCCACATAACCTCACCGTGAGCTTCCATTCCTTCTTCTTCTCTGGACAAACTGCCACTCCACCTTCAAAATGCAGCTCCAGAACCCCGCTGCAGAGAGGTCCCCCATCTCCCCTCTGCTCCCACCACTTGCGAAGGCCTCTGCTGCTCTGTTGACCCGTCTCAACCACGAGGCAGTTTCAGAAGGATGAGGCCAGAGAGTCAGTGCCCCTTACCATTTGTTAAATAAAGGCAGCAAGGTAAGTAGAGGCAATGGCTGGCTAGGCAGGTGGGCAGTGAAGGAGAGGGCCAGGGGCAGATGGCCTGGGGCTGCAGGAGAGAGTCCAAGGTAAAGGGGGGTAGGTTTCAAAGTTAGTGGGTCATCAGGAGCAACCAACTCCGGTCTGAGGCTAGGTCAAGGAGAAAAAGCAGGCAGCAGCATTAAGAAAACCAAAAGCTTAATAACACTCAGTGCTGGTGATGCTGGGGAGAAACAAGAGTAAATGATTCCAAGTAAGACAGCAGCTTGGCTCTACTATTAACAGCTTTAGATTTTTTGCATATATTCTTTGGCCCTACCATCCAGCTTCACGGGCTTGCAATATTATGCAGCCATTAAAAACGACCCTAAAGACTGCAGTTATCAATGTGAAAAAGCAGTCATCATGTGATAGATGGGAAAAAAAAAAGTTTATGAAACAGCGTGTACAATAGGGCCCCACCTCACCTGCTGTCTTTGAATGAAAAAATTCCATTGATAAAGAGGCAAGTTTGGAAGGATACATGCAAAAATGGTATAGTGAAATATAAAAATCTGTTGCCGTCAAGTTGATTCTAACTCATAGCGACCCTATAGGTCAGAGTAGAATTGCCCCATAGAGTTTCCAAGGAGTGCCTGGCGGACTTGAATTGCCGACCTCTTGGTTAGCAGCTGTTGCACTTAACCAGTACGGCACCAGGGTTTCCTTAGCAAAATATAGGGGATTTTCATTTTATTTTACTTTTACAGGCATTCTATATTTTAAAATAATTATCATAACTTTAAAAATCTTATTTTATAATGTGCAAAATAAAATTTTTTACCCGTTGCTGTCGTGTCAATTCCAACTTCTGGTGACCCCACACGTTACAGAGTAGAACTGTTCCAGGGGGTCTTCTTGGCGGTAATCTTACAGAAGTAGACTGCCAGGCCTTTCTTCTGTGGTGCCCCGGGGTGGGTTCAAACTGCCAACCTTTCAGTTAGCAGGTGAATACAAACTATTTGTGCCACCCAGGGACCTTATAAAATACACATATTAAAAAAAAATACATATGTTAAAAAAAGTTGCTTAATCTATCTAACCAGTCTTCCACACCTAAAAGTATTAAAGAAATGGCAAAAAAGTCTCATCGATCAAAAAGCACCACCAGCGCCAACTTGTATCAGTTCTATGAGAATCCTACATGATCAAGGGTAGGGAAAAGAAGTGGGAGAATCTGTGGGAAAAAATAAGAACGATTTCTTTTTCTTTAAAGCTTATGCCTGGAGCTGACCTCAGATGCTGACCATTTGCTTTCTGTTGGCTTCTAACTGTGCACATTAATTTAGTGTTTATGCCATGCCAGGGCTATCCTAGGCACTTGGCATGGATTATTACCCTGTTTGATCCTCACATTCCTATCATCACCCCATTTGCCAATAAGGAACTGAGCCTTGGAGAGGTCACCCTCCAGTCACAGGGGGGACAGAGCAGGGATTTGGACTCGGGAGGCATGGCTCAGGCCTGCTCTCAAAGCTACGGGTGCAAGAAGCTAAAATGGCGGTTGAGTGACCCAAAACGGAGACTCGTCAATTCAGCCTGAGATAGCGCGCAGGCCTTCACATTTAACAGAGGTGTATCTTCCATCTATTTCTACAACATCTTTGGCTGGAAACTATGAAGGAGGCATCCGTTTTATCTCATAGATGCTATATAGTTTGAAAATCATTACATAAAATCTTTATGAGACTGGAAATGAAGAATATGACAGTTTCCCAATTTTTAAGAAACTAATGGAGAAAGAGGCGCCCCTGAGGCAAAAACAAACGAACCCATTGCTGTTGAGTCGATTCCGACTCATAGTGACCCCATGTGACAAGGCAGAACTGCCCCATAGGGTTTCCTAGATTGTAATCTTTACAGGAACAGATTGCCAGGTCTTTCTCCCACAGAGCCGCTGGGTGAGTTTGAACTGCCAACCTTTCGGTTAGCAGCCAAGCGCTTAACAGAACTAGAAAATCTAACCTACCCACAGGTAGCTACTTTACAGGCCAGATCTGCTGAACCTTTTAGTAGGCATCCTCTCTAGTTATACTAAGGATCAACTTTAAGTCACAATGATTTACTCCAGTTCAAGCTCAAGGTGACCTGTGGAAAAGCCTTTGGCCAACTAGGCTAGAATCCACATTAAGCTTCTATACTCCTTGAAAGCATTCTAGCTCTTTCCTTCTCAGTTTTACACATAGAGCTGTATTATCAACTTCATTCCTTAAACTCTTGAGCTTCGGTGTCAGTGTACAGGGACTCTGGTCCCTGACAGCTCATTCTACATTTTTATGAATAAAACCAGTCAATTTCAGCCAGTAGTGAGGACCGCAGAGTCCATGGGTGGTACTAACAGTTAATGTCCTCAGCTACCAACCCAAAGGTTGGGCATTCAAGTCCACCCAGAGGAGCCTCAGAAGAAGGCCTGATGACCTACTTCCAAAATTTTAGCCACTGAATACCCCATGGAGCACAGTTCTTCTCTGACACACACGGGATCCCCATGAGTTGGAATCTGACTTGCTGGCAATTGGTCTGGTCAGTGAGGACTGCCAAGCAATTTCCAAAGTAAATGATTTTATCTTAGAGGAATTCTGGAGGTGAAGAAGACATCTTTGAAAAACTGTTTTGGCAAATCAGCATATCCCCTCCAGTTTCTAGGTGATCACCTACCACCTGACAGCCACCTTAATATCACTCATCTTCCACCTGACATGGTGAAGCAAAAGCCCTGCCACGGCCCTCCTCATCCGCGCTGCACAGCACCCCGTAGCTAGACATCGTCGCTGTTACTGCTAATGGATGAGCAAGCAAGCTCAGGGAATGATATGGACTGGACCAAGATCACTCAGAGCTAGAATGAGAACCCAGCTCTCTTGCCTCCTAACTCCTGCTCTTTCCCCTTGGGCCACTTAGTAGATTCTGAAATTTTAGGGCAAGAAAGGACCTTGGTATAATCATTTTGTCTAACCCCTCTTGTAAAGACAAAGGCCCTCGGATGCAAAGACATGAGCTGACTTGTACAAAGTGAATCACCTAGTGGCTGGGATGACGGTTCAGATCTCCCGATGGTCAGGATGGATGTGCTCTTGGCAAAAGAAAACAAGCTACAACATGACCTACAATTGGGACCTATCACAGTTCCAACGTTCATGTACGGTAAGAATTAAATGAAAAACTTCCAGGCTTGAGGAATGCTTTCTAAAAAAGAACCAGATATGAGGTTGCAAACTGGCAGTTGGAATTTGGCCTGCAGACATGGTTGGTTTGGCCTACAAGCTCTAGCTTTAAAGTTAGATTGGGCTAACTTTAAAAAAAAAATTGAGATGTTTAACATAAAATTTCAGATTTCTGGCTTTTCTTGAAAAACTCCAAATGTCTAGCATGACTGCACCCATATTCCCACCCCATCAATGAGCCAAGGCTGAGCATGGCTTGCCCCAGCTCACCATCGTCTCCAGTGCTCCTAGGGGTCTCCCAGACGCTGAGACCACATGTCAGATACCTCTCCCCCTTGCATCACCTGGTCCTAGCCTGCAATTAGGGAGGTTGCCTCCACTGGACTAAATGACCCCACCACACTGAGAAGCTGGACTTTCTTTCAACTGGGCCGTCTGACTTGTTGTTATTGTTGATTTGGAAACCCTGGTGACGTAGTGGTTAAGAGCTGCTGCGGCTAACCAAAAGGTCAGCAGTTCAAATCCAGCAGGCGCTCCTTGGACACCCTATGGGGCAGTTCTACTCTGACCTATAGGGTCGCTATGAGTCAGAACTGACTGGATAGCAATGGGTTTTTTTTTTTCTTTTTGGTAATTGTTGACTTGTGACATAGAGACCCCATGTGTTACAGAGTAGAGCTGATCCATAGGGTTTTCTTGGCTGTAATCTTTACAGAAGCCGATCCCCAGGTCTGTTCCATTCGCAGCACCACTGGGTGGGTTTGAACCACCAGTCTTTTGGTCACCAGCCGTGCATGCACGGTTTGAGCCACCCAGGGACTTTATTTTTGCAGCAAAGACAACATTGTCGTAATTCCAGCTGCAGGGAAGACGTGTCTAGCTAAGGCTTTCTAGTTTAATAATTATTTGGAGATATGCTATGAAAAAGTTTCAGAGAAGACAAAGAAAAGGTAGAAAGAGAGTATCATAGCCTACATGGGCTGGAGCAGTGTCTTTTTTAGCATTTCCCACAGCTGTGGAGAGAAACATGCGGCTGATGTCAAACTACACTGCTGAAGGAGGGCACACACGTGTCAGCCTTTACTCCCCACCCCACACCCCCACATTCCACAGGTGGTGGGTTTGATATTTGGGAATAAGGATGTACAAACTTCTCAGGCATGGAACAGCCAGAGAACAGACTATAAATACAAGTGGAAAAGAACCTTATTTGATAGAGACCCTTTCTTTGAAGGGAGACCTGAGCTAATCACGGTACCCTCTACCAAAGGTGCTGGCAGCACACTAGCCTCTAATTAAGCGGCCCCACACCTATGTAAGGCAATCATTTGACAACACATTCATTTTTTTTTTTTTTTGGCCAGCTGAAGCATCAGCAGCCCCCAAAGCTGTGAAGTCTCAAAATATTAGGTTTTTTTTCCCCCTGATCTTCCTACCCCACATGACCTACAAAATTCTTCCCAACGAATTCTTACAGTGAGCACGTATGTCATCATGTTGGGATGTTCCCATCAGAGGCCCATCTGGTGAACTCATCCATCCAGATGGTTTTGTTATTGGCGTCAAACTTCAGTTACGATTTGGAGCCTTGGAGTTTCAGCTCAGATTCAAAATTGATATGCAGTGAGGAGGAATAGAAGGATGTGTGCCCTCAGGATGTACGCTCAAGGCCTGATCCGCTTACAAGCTGTGTGATCTTGACACGTCACTTTAAGTGTTCGACAGCTATCAGTTTCTGCATCTGCAAAAAGGGTGAATTGATAAAAGCTGACCCACGCAAAGTAGCTGGGGCACAGAGCACCCAATAACCATTCCACATGGCCTCCTTTCTTTTCATGGAATGCTAGAAGTGACAAGTCCTTAGAAGTTGGGCAGTCTGATCCCCTCATTTATAGACCAACCCCCAGAGGCAGCCTCTCAGGCAAACAGTGGCAGGGCCAGGCAGCTTTTGAGAACTGGGCTCTGGTACTTACTCAAGATTGGCTTTCTCAAATCAGCCAATAAGGAGGATTCTGAAAGCAGGCAGGGACAGTGACAAGGCAAACCCACTGCTGTCCAGTCAGTTCCAACCCATGGCAACCCCAAGTATTACAGAGCAGAACTGTTCCATTCGGTTTTCTTGGCTGTAATTTTTATGGAAGCAGATCGCCGGGGCTCTCTTCTGTGGTATGGCTGGGTGGTTCTGAACTACCAACCTTTAGGTTAGTAGCTGAGTACAAACCGTTTGCGCCACCAGGAACCTTAGTGACAAGGCAGTCCCTCTGAGCCTCAAACTGCAGGCCAAAGGGCAAGGTACACAGACCTGTCTTGTCTTCATTTTGCCACAGGCCTTATCACTCTCTATTGTCTATCATCCTTCCCATATCTGGGCTGCTCGCTGGACCTCTGTATGTATCTGAGTTTGGATTCTCCAGATTAACTGGTCGAGGTGCCCTGGCCATAGTCTGGATGTGTGGTCAGCCAAAGTCAAGGTGTGCACACTGCCACTTTATACATCTTCTTATGCGCGCATGCGCGCGCTGCGCGCGCGCACACACACACACACACACACTCTCTCACACAGAAGTGGCCCCAAGGTAAACTCTTCTAAGCTTGCTTCCTGATCTGTGGGGAGATAGCTGAGTCTTACATTCCAGCTTGTCAAGTGATGGCTTTGCCCAACTGCATTTTTATAAAACAGGGACTTGGGAAAATCATAAAAAAAGGCTGAGTACTCCGGATTCCCCAAACAACCACCTTTCAAGAACGACTTCACTAGCATATTACGTGTGAGGGATGAACCTATACTTCAACAAAGCCCAAGTTCAAGATCCCGAAAGTGAAAGTCCACCCTTCACATCACATCCTAGAAGTGCTTCCCTTCCTTTCTCCTGGGAGTAGTCCCAAGGCTTTAGGAGATGGCTTTTTAAAAACCAATTACGAAATACAGACATTATATGCTAATTTGTGAACTATAGTTCACCTAAAGCCATCTTTTCTATTAGCCTCACACTGAAGCGTTTGGGAGACAGTGAAGGGCTGAGAAGATGGTTTCCCGGAAATCCTGAGGGGCTTTCTCCCTTCCCCAATATATCTCAAACATCAGATGCCCACTTTATTTCAACTACCATCAATTCTTCTCTGACCACTAAGTTGCCTACTTCTTCACGACTCCGAGAAAATCATGGAAATATTTCATATAAATTTTATAAGAAACAACTATTGGGCTGGGTGAATTACTAAGCATATGAGGATAGTATTAAAGCAAAGTAGTTTATTACAGCTGACTGAAACTCAACAGTCCAGATACTGATGCAGACCTTTATTTGAATATGCGATTTTAAATTTGATTTGTGGCGGGGCGGCACACCAGATTCAATCACTCATTTTACTGACTTGAATCCCAAACCTTGATTCTCTGGGGGGTTATTTTTAATTTAAAAAAGTGAGCTCTCATCCTATAAACAGCACCAAGGAGAAATTCAAGGCAAAGAAATTATTTGTACATAAAAAACCCAGAAGTATTAATGACGTGATTTCCATTTCTAAGTTCAGCAAGTGAAGTTTACTGAGTAGCTCTGGGTTATAAGGAAACAATAAAACAGACAAGGATATCTGCGGAATTGCTCCTGAATGTTTTTAAGTGATACCAAACCCAACCTGCCACCACTGAGTCGATTCTGACTCATAGCGACCCTACAGGACAGAGTAGAACTGCCCCGCATTGTTTCCCAGGAGCACCTGGTGGATTTGAACTGCTCTTAACCACCACATCACCCCAGGGTTTCCTTTTAAGTGACAGAGGCAGATAAATACATGTTATAATATGACCACACAACGTGATACTATGCAGCCATTTAAAACAGAAGGAGGTACAGCTAAATTTCAGACATCAAAAAATGTGTGATCATATGAATTAAAAATAGCAAGTTGCAGAAGCCATTTTTGGAGGAAACCTATGTCTATGTGTGCATGTATATATAAGCCTTCCTGACACACACTGACATCTACGATTCTATATTTGGCTGCAAGAGCACATTTATAAATTGTTAGAAAAAGTCCATAAATACACACGCTAAACCTAACAACGGTGGGAAGAGGCGAGAGGTCTTGGTCTTTTCACTGTTTTTCTCGTCTTTGTGGTCTGCATTTTTTGCAAAAGCGCTGGTAACTTTTTTGACTAAAAAATAAAGTGATAGGCTTTAAAGAACTGTACCAACAGCTCCCGCGCGCCCTTCCTGTGAAATGCCCGACAGACCCGGGTTTTCACCCGGCTTAGAACACAGACCAGGAGAGGGAAAGGCGTGGCTGCCAGGTTTTCTTGGTTTTCCTGTAGCTGGAGGAAAACAGGCTGTGGGCGCCCTTTCTATAGCTACACTCCCCGGAGTTCCCACGTGTCAGGGGTGCGCGGACGGTGGGCGCGCGGTGCTGGAGCCTAGGAGCCATTCTGCCAAGCCGAGTGCTGGGAAAGGGCGCGTTTAGCTCGCCACTTCCTCGCTCCTCAACTCCCCACAGACACGCAGCTTCCCGGTCCAAGTTTTACTAGCGCGGCCCAGCCCTACAGAGCACACCCAAGTACACGTCTGCAAAGGGCGCAGGCACCAGGCGGGGAGAGCAGCAACGGCTTCTAATGAGAAGAGAATTGCCAGTTCATCTGGGGTCAGTGTTTCGGCAAATGTCAGGCCAGAGCTACCCGCAAAGTGGACAGGAGGACTTGGGAGCGGGGGGATGGCCCGACAAAGCGGAAAGATTTTTGCTCTCACATAGGAGAGATGCCGCTTGCTTCTCAGGGCCTGCTAAGGAGCTGGAGGACACCGAAGTTCCGGAAGGTCGCCGAGTGGAGGTGCTCGAGCGGCACCTGGGCTTACCTTACAGGGAAAGAGAACAGCCGAGGCCACCTTCTCCATAGCCAGGTTCCTGATGCTGGGCGTCAGGGCGCCCCGGCACGTCGGGCAGCAGCTCAGCTTCTGGCGGCATTGGTTACACACCAGGTGCCCGGCCTGGCACTGCAGGATGGGAGGCAGAACATAGTCAAAGCAGACCGGGCACTCGAAGAGCGAGGTCAGCTCGTGGTGCTGCGGGGACACCGGGCCGGCCCCGCCACCGCCGCCGCCGCCGCCGCCGGGGCCGGAGATCACCGCCGCCGCGGCTGGCACCGCGGACGAGCCGGGGCCCGCAGCCGAGATGGTGGCGGCGGCCGGGGGCGCAGCCGGGGACGGAGCGTGCTGGGGCTGCGGCGGCTGCTGCTTGCTGCAGGGTTTGTTAGCGCTGGGGCCGGTGGAGGACGGGCGGCTCATTGCGTTCCGAGCCAACCATGGAACTGCGGGCGCCTGCCTGCCGCGGGGCCGCCGGGGTCAAGGCGGAGCGCGCCCCGCGGGCGGTGGGCTCCCGGGCAACGCCACGGCGCCCAGCCCGGGATCGGGTAGCGGAGACCGCCGGCGCCGGGCCGGCGGGGGATGGAGCGCACTGGCGCTCTCCAAGGGCCCCCGGCGTTCCAGAGACCCCTCAGCGCCCTCCGATCCCGCGCGGCGCCCTCCTCCCGGCGGCGTCCGGGGCCCCGAACCCGAGCGGTGCGCAGAGCCCCGGCCCACCAGCTTCTGGAGCGGCAGCTGACGCAAGCCCCGGGGGCGCGCGCGGACGTGACGCCTGGCTACGTGCGAGGCCGCCCAGGCGCGCAGGGACTGGCAGAGCCACCCTGCGCCGGGGCGTGGGCTCCGCCCGGCTCCAGCTGGCAGCGTAGGGGGCCGCCTAGCGCGGGCGCTTGGTGCTCGGGCCGCGGGTTTGGCCCGCGCCAGTGAGCATGCCCGGCTCGCCGCCGCCGCCTGCTGTCGCCTGCCGGGGCCGGCTTTTCCGGGCTGGGGAGGGGAGCCCTCCGCGAAGGCGTCGCCAAGGCCCTCTAGCCACACCCCGGGGAGCCACGCCGACGCGTCCCCAGCCACGAACCAGAAGGGCAACTTCAGGCCGGGCCGGGGCGTGGACGGCGAGCGGGGCGGGACGCTGGCGTCGGCCACCCTGCGCAGGTCGGAAAAAACCGAGAGCTTTCTCTCGCCTGAGTTGAGTCACCAGTGCGCGGGGGAGGGCGTGCGGCGGGGCCGGCCAGAGAGCTCTGGGTCTGGAACGCGGGGTCAAGAGGAAGAACTCTGGGCGGGAGCAGGACAATGGGTGGATCTGCAGCGGGCGCAGGACCTGGCACTATCAAGGGTACAGGTCTTCTCCTTAGTCCTGCCGCCCAGGGTGGGGAGGAGGCGGACTCCCTTTAATACTTTACCCCCGGACCTGGCAAAAGCGTCCTTGAATTGAGCGCCTTTGACGTGCACAGTAGGCCAGGGAAGAATTAATGGACAGCTTAAAAAAAAATTTTTTTTTTTTTTTTTTGGCTAAAAGGAGAGTTCGAGAGCACTCACGCATGCCATAAACATGGTCGTAAGACCCCAGGAAGGCAGTGCAGGACTCTCCAGTGTAACGCGCTGCGTCCTCATCTTTGGGATTCGCCGAAGTCCAAGGCTTTGATGCCTCGCACTCTCAGCGGAAGCCCTAGAACCAAAACAAACCCGAGCCCATTGCCATCGAGTCGATTCGGACTGGTAGTGACCCTATGGGGGGAGGATAGTGGGGAGTCAGCCGCATGTTTAATTTAAGGTATACTGTGCTCTGAGTTGGAGCCCTAGTGGCGAAGTGGTTAAGTGCTACAGCAGCTAACCAAGGGTCGGCAGTTTGAATCCACCAGGCGCTCCTTGGAAACTCTATGAGGCAGTTAGTTCTACACTGTCCTATAGGGTCGCTATGAGTCGGAATCGATTCGACGGCCCTGGGTTTGGTTTGGTTTTTTTGATTCTCTGAGTTGGAGCTCTAGTGGCGAAGTGGTTAAGAGCTCGACTGCTAACCAAGAGGATGGCAGTTCGAACCCACCAGCCGCTCTTTGGAAATCCTATGGGGGCAGTTGTAGCTATGAGTAGAAATCGACTCGATAGTAGCAAGTTTTGGTACTCTGAGTTAAAATGCCTTTGTTTTTTTCCGTACTTTGGTTGAGCTCCTGACTACCGGACTTGGGGGAAAGCACTACCTACAGGGGACTTGGATGATTCTTTTTGGGAGAGAAAGAGATAAGAAGCAGCTAACTGGACGTGATGAAAGATAGTGCCCTCCACCCAACACCTGCATGACTTCTGGCAAGTTCTCTTAACTTCGCTGTGACCCAGTTTCCTCATCTGTAAAACTGGAATAACGACAACAGTTTATAGGTGGAGTAATGAGTTGATACATGTCAAGCACTTAGAATAAAACCTGGCCCATCAGCATTGTTTCAACATTAGCTGTTATTTTTAAAAAGCTAATTATAAGTGAACGTTTGATATTAATATTAGTATCAGTGAATAAAATCAGTCAAGAAATGTGCTCTTGGAGCCCAGAGGAAAGCAGTTTAATCTTATAGAGGGCATCTAGAAAAATCACCTGCATGGAATTGGTGGAATTTGATCTAAATCTTGGAGAAAAAAAAAATGTATAGATGGAGGTGTCATTCAATCATTCAGTCAGTGTTTCCTAAACATTTATTATGTGCCAGGTACTGTTTGGAATCTGAGAATGTTTTTCATCCAGTTTACATTCATTCCAGAAAGGGAGCAAAGGACAATAAAGAAACAGGATTTCAGAAGCATTGAGGTGGGTGGTAGGAAGACACTTACCAAAACCAAACTGGTTGCTGTGGAGTGGATTCCGAGTCATAATGACCCTATAGGACAGAGTAGAACTGCCCCATAGGATTTCCAAGGAGCAGCTGGTGGAGCATGAGCCAAAAGTACAGGGTGAGAGAACTCCATGGTGGAGTACATTGAGGCTTGTAATGGGAGTGTCAATGGTGTAGGCTGGTGCGATTGGCTTGATAAGATATTTACCTCAGTGACCAGGGGAACAGTATAAGTTTAATTTTCTTTTTTTAATTGTGTTTTAGGTCAAAGTTCACAGAACAAATTAGTTTCTCATTAAACAATTATACACATATTGTTTCATGACATTGGTTACCAACCCTGCAACCTGTCAACACTCTCCTCTTCTTGAACTTGGGTTCCTCATTTCCATTCGTCCAGCTTTCCTGTCCCCTCCTGCCTTCTCCTCCTTGCCCTGGGCTGGTGTGCCCATTTAGTCTTGCATACATGGATGAGCTACATGTATTATTGTTTGTTTTATGGGCCTGTCTAATCTTTGACTGAAGGGTGAGTGACCTCAGTACTGAGTTAAAAGAGTGTCCAGGGGCCATACTCCCCAAATTTTTTCCAGTTTCTGTCAGACCAGTAAGTCTGGTCTTTGTGTGTGTGTGTGTGTGTGTAAGCTTGAATTTTGTTCTACACTTTTCTCTAGCTCTTTTGAGGACCCTCTATTGTGATCCCTGTCAGAGTATTTGATGGTGGTAGCCAGGCACCATCTTGTTATGCTGGACTCTGGTGGGAGCTGTGATAGTTGTGGTCCATTAGTACTTTGGACTAATCTTTCCCTTTGTCTTTGGTTTTCTTCATTTTCCCTTGCTCAAGATGGACGGGACCAGTAGACATATCTCAGATGACAACTCACCAGCTTTTAAGACCCCAGGCATTACTCACCAAAGGAGGATGTAGAATATTTTCTTTATAAAATGTGTTATGCCAATTGAGCTAGATGTCCCCCAAGACTATGGACCCCATAGCCCTCAGCCCACTAATTTGGTTCCTTGGGGGGTTTGAATGTCTTTATGAATCTTCCATGACTTTGCCTTGGTCAGGTTGTACTGACTTCCCCAGTATTGTATACTGTCTTACCCTTCACCAAAGTTACCACTTATCTATTGTCTAGTTAGTGTTTTTCCCTCCCCACACCTTCCCTCCCTCATAACCATTAAAAGTTGTTTCTTTTTGTGTGTAAACCTTTTCATGAGTTTTTATAATAGTGGTCTCATACAGTATTTGCCCTTTTCTGATTGACATATTTCGCTCAGCATAATGCCCTCCAGATTCATCCATGTTCGTGGATTCATCATTGTTCTTTATGGTTGCGTAGTACACCATCGTGTATATGTACCATAGTTTGTTTATCTGTTTGTCTGTTGATGAGCATTTACGTTGTTTCCATCTTTTTGCTGTTGTGAATAATGCTGCAGTGAACATGGGTGTGCATATCTCTGTTCGTGTGATGACTCTTATTTCTCAAGGATATATTCCTAGGAGGGATTGCTAGGTCATATGGTATTTCTATTTCTAGCTTTTTAAGGGAGTGCGTAAGAGTTCCAATCTTCCCAAAATCTCTCCAACATTTGTTATTTTCTCTTTTTTTTGATTTGTGCCAGTAATGTCAGGGTGCGATGGTATCTCATTATTGTTTTGATTTGCATTTCTCTAAAGGCTAGTGATCTCAAGCACTTTCTCATCTGTCTTTTAGCTGCCTGAATGTCTTCTTTGGTGAAGTGTCTGTTCATATTCTTTGCCCATTTTTCAAATGGATCATTTGTCTTTTTGTTGTAGAAGTGTTGGATTTTCCTATAGATTTTAGAGATTAGACTTTTGTTGGATGTCATAGCCAAAAATTTTTTCCCAGTCTGTAGGTTCTCTCTTTATTCTTTTGACCATTGTAGGTTTTTGAAAAGCAGTGTAACATGACTAAACCTAAGGTTTTGGAAAGGTGCTGTGGACAATATAAACTAATAATAAAACCCCAAAACCTAACCCATTGCCATAGACTCGATTCCAACTCATAGCAACTATATAGGACAGAGTAGAACTGCCCCATAGGGTTTCCATAGCTGGAATCTTACGGAAGCAGATTGCTGCATCATTCTCCCATGGAGTGGCTCGTGGGTTTGTACCGCCAGCCTTTTGTTTAACAGCAGCCAAGGGCTTAACCACTGTACCACCAGTGCTCCAAACTAATAAAAAAATAATAACTAATATTTATTGATTGTTCACTGTATGCAGGGCATCATCTTCTAAGTGCTTTGCATGAAATAATTCATTTAAACGTCAGCAATAATCCTTCTCAGTGGGCACTATTATTATCATTTCCAACTTGTTAGGTGCCATACAGTCAGTTCCAACTCATAGCAACCCCGTGTACAACAGAACCAAACACTGCCTGGTCCTGCACCATCCTCACTGTCATTACTATGTTTGAGCCCACTGTTGGAGCCATTGTGTTAGTCAGTCTCATTGAGGGTCTTCCTGTTTTTCACTGACCCTCTATTTTACCAAGCATGATGTCCTTCTCCAGGAACTGGTCCCTCCTGATCACATGTCCAAAGTATGTGAGATGAAGTCTTGCTATGCTTGCTTCCAGTGAGCATTCTGGCTATACTTTTTCCAAGACAGATTTGTTCATTATTCTGGCAGTCTGCAGTATATGTATCTCCATCTTACAGTTGAGGAAACTGAGGCATATGGAGGTGAAGTAATTTGCTCAAGATCACACAGCTGATGATGTTGGAACAAGCTCCAAAGCTCTTCTTAACAACTAGTCTACGTCCCTCTCAGTGATACCTGACTCCTTATACTTCCAGTCCGGTTGAGGAGTTAGCACCTTCAACACAGAAAGCAGTTGCACAGCCTATAATAAAGTGTTGCATTTTGTGGGCAAACTTAACATTAATTCTTTCCTTAGCTGGTCGTGGGAGAAAAAAAATTAAATCATAATCTGTTACATTTTCACCATTTTACGGCATGAAGAACAGATTAGTGACAACGACAGAAAAAAAAAAAAAAACCCAGCCACACTTTCACTTTTATTGGAGAAAATGTAATGTTTTCCACTCTTCATTTAAACCCCCAGCAGGTGGAATTAATTAGCAGAATTTATGTCCTTCCCCTCTGCTTCTGGCACCTTGGTGCAGGTGGCCCCCCACCCACGGCTTACTCACACTCATTGGAGAAATGGGGTCCCCACCCTTGCCAGGTAGACATGCATTTTCAGTGTTCCAGCCAGATAGGCCCTGGTCGTTCAGAAAGCAATTTGGCTTGGGAGGTATTGAAACAGAGAATAGGAAAAGGAATTCTCTGCAGAGAGAATCTGGTTTATTTTTCTAAAAATACAGCTAACCCATTCACCCTTTGCTGGGCAAATAGATGCCTGCCATGGTATGGAGGAATTTATTCTTGCTTCTTCCTTCACATCATTGCACTGCTGATCATATCAACTAGGGTAATGTTAAAAACAACCACCACAACCAAAAAACCTGAACTCCTTTGGGCAATTGCTGAAGGTAGGTGCGAGGAGAGTGGACAAGCCTGTTGGTTGACTCACATTAGTGACCGCTTCAGGCTGCCAGGCTGGCTTTTTGCTGTCCCTTTCCTTCTTCCTCCTTTTGAATCAAAGAAAGGTGGTCTTTATCTGTAAGCCAGAGGACCTTCCGCCAGGAGGGTAGCCGGCTCAGAGCTCCGCTTAGGTACTCAAGACCTGAGCTGAGTAAGGTTTATTTGCCCTTGGTGGCGTGGCTGCTGCTGGGGAAGGGGGGAGCGGCATGTTGGTAAGTCATTTACCACAACTGTCGGATGACAGGTTGGCACCTTCCCCCACAGAATACCAGACTGCAGAAGGAAGATAGGTGTCAAGCAGGACACCACTCCTTAACCCATCTTCTCTACGGTAATGTTTAAAGATCGGGGGTGTACTTAGCAACCCTTTCGTTTCTTAAAATATCAGCGTGGGTCTTGTTAAACAAAAGCCAAACAGAAAACTCCCAGGTAAGCCTCTGATGGCGCCTAAACTGTAGAGCACAAGGAGAAAGGCCTCAGCTAGGCAGCCATGCTCTTTAGCCTCTGTAACTTACAAATCGTGTGGTTTTGCAAATTGGGTAAAGTGTGCAGTCAGGCAAATGGCGTGCATTTGCAAAGTGAAATGTGGTCAGCTCTTACTGTTGAGGTGTAGCGGTGACTCAGGAGTGCAGTGGAGATTTCTCATAAGGAGGAAGCTCATGGAAGGTTTGCGGGGGGGACCCTGAGGCCCCCTGGTAATTATGGTAGAAACTTTCAGCTTTATAAAGTACCTCTGTTTCTGGGGTGATTTCCATATGCTGAAACTTCTCTTGAACAATTATGGGTTATTTAATTCAAGTATTTTTTTTTTTTTTTGCACAGGCACCATGGGCCCGGTTCTGTGTACTACACAAAGGAGACGTACATATTTGCATTATTCTTGTATCCAGACTTAGCTAATGTTTCTGTAGTGCTCACCCTGTGCCAGGTATTGTTCTAAGCACCTAATGTTTTAATTCTATTAAATGTTTAAAGGTGACAAAACTGAGGTACAGAGAGGCCAAGTTACTGGTAGCACGTAGCCTTTAACATGGTTCCCAGTGTTCCTGCCTCTCATTGATATGTCCCAGGGGTGGAGTATCCAAGAGGTGAGGTAAGCACAGTGCTTACTTTGCTTACCAGACCATCTGCAGTGAAATTATTCAGTACAGATTAGTAAGTAAGCACAAGTAAGCCTGTGCTTACATCGATTCAATGACAATGGGTTTGGTTTTTGTTTTGTTTACCTTGCTTACTGGGTCATCTGCCCTGTCAGGAATCATAAATTTGAAAAGAGGCTTTGATTTTGTAGGAAGGTGCTGTAGGGTTAGGAGAGAGACAGATGCCAGCCATACTAGAAGCAGAAAATTTGATGTGGTGCAAAAATGTGAAATTGTTTACTACAGATGATCTGGTAAGCAAGGTCAGCACCATGCTTACCTTGCCTATTGGATAATCTGCCCTTGATTTGCCCCCTTGTGTAATCCCTTCTTTCTGAGTGAGGGCTGGACACACTGACTCTATTTAATGAATAGAATACAGCAAAAGTGATGGGATGTCACTTCAGAGGTTACCTTACAAAAAGACTGTGACTTCCATCTTGCTCTCTGTCTCTGTCTCTCAGCCCTCTCTGTGGTGAAGCCAGCTGCCCTGTGGTGAGTACTCCTATGAAAAGGTCCATGTGGCAGGGAACTGCTTTCTCTGGCTAACAGCCAGCGAGCACCCGAGGCCTGCCAACAATTAGTGAGCTTGGAAGTGGACCCTCCCTAGCTAGTGGAGCCTTGGAGGTGAGTGAAGTCATGCCTGACAGTTTGACTGAATTTATGACACACTAAGCTAGAAGACTGATCTGAGTGGACCCACAGAAACTATCAGACAATAAATGGTTGTTGTTTTAAACCACTAAGTTTGGAATAATTTGTTACACAGCAGTGTATATAGTGAATTCTTCTTATTTTCAGGAGTTAAAATATCAATCTAGGTCCCATTTAAAAAAAAAAAAAAAACTCCCTTTAATCTCTAATCTTGCCTAAACTGCTGAGCTTAATGAGAAAGGTTGATATTCAGCCATTTCAGGAGGTAGCATATGATCAGGAAGCAATGGTATTGAAGGAAGAAGTCCAAGCTGCACTGAAGGCGTAGACAAAAAACAAGGCTCTGGAAATTGATGGAATACCAGTTGAGAGGCTTCAACAAATGCAGTGTGGGAGGTGCTCACTCATCTATGCCAAGGAATTTGGCCAAGTGATTGGGTTTTATGTGCATATGAGGCGACTGAAAATATCATGGCCTGGGTCAGACACACCTTAGTCCTCAAAGTGACATCTTTGTCTTTCAACACTTCAAAGAGGTCTTTTGCAGCACATTTGCCCAATGCAATACGTCCTCTGATTTCTTGACTGCTGCTTCCATGGGTATTGATTGTAGATCCAAGTAAAATGAACTCCTTGACAATTTCAGTCTTTTCTTCATTTATCATGATGTTGCTTAGTGGTCCAGTTGTGAGGATCTTTGTTTTCTTTTTGTTGAGCTGTAGTCCATACTGAAGGCTGTGGTCTTCGCTCTTCATGAGCAAGTGCTTCATGTGCTCTTCACTATCAGCAAGCAAGGTTGTGTCATGTGCATAACGCAGGTTGCTAATGAGCCTTCCCTGAGTCTTAATGCCACGTTCTTCTTCATATAGTCCACCTCCTGGGATTATTTGCTCAGCCTACAGACTGAATAAGTATGATGAAAGGGTACAGCCCTGATGCACATCTTTCCTGATTTTAAACCACCTTGTTCTGTTCGAACGACTGCCTCGTGATCTATGTACAGGTTTCTCATGAGCACAATGAAGTCTTCCGGAGTTCCCATTCCTCCAAAGGTTATCCATAATTTGTTATGATCCACACAGTTGAATGCCTTCGCATAGTCAAAAAAACACAGGAAAACATCTCTCTGGTATTCTCTGCTTTCAGCCAAGATCCATCTGACATCAGCGATGATATCCCTTGTTCTATGTACTCTTCTGAATCTGGCTTGAATTTCTGACAGTTCCCTTTTGATATACTGCTGCAATTGCTGTTGAATGATTGTCAGTAAAGTTTTTCTTGCATGCAATGTTAATGATACTGTTGTATGATGTCTGCATTCAGTTGGATCACCTTACTTTGGAGCGGACAACAATGTGGATCTATCTCTTCTAGTCAGTTGGCCAGGAAGTGGTCTTCCAAATTCCTTGGTATAGACGAGTGAGCAGCTCCAGTGCTGTGTATATTTGTTGAAACATCTGTATTGGTTTTCCATCAGTTCCTGGAGCCTTGTTTTTCACTGAAACCTTCAGTGCAGCTTGATACCATCTGTTCTTGATCATATGCCACCTCCTGAAATGGTTGAACGTCTACCAGTTCTTTTTCGTACAGTGACTCTGTGTGTTCCTTCCATCTTCTTTTGTTGTTTCCTGCGTCATTCAGTATCTTGCCCACAGGATCCTTCAATGTTGCAACTCATGGCTTGAGTTTGTACATGAAGGTACAAAGGTCTTAAAACTTCTCTACCCTGGAGAGTCTTCTGTCACTTTACGTGCCACTGAAAATCAGATCCCTGCCATCTTCCTGCCTCTGAACTTGCTGTTGAGGAAGAGTTGCTTAGCAGGGTCCTTAGGGCATTGCCATTTCTCCCCCATCCATTGCCATCAAGGTGAATCTGACTCACAGAGACCCTGTGGGACAGAGCAGAGCTGCCCCATTGGGTTCCTAACGCTGTAAATCTTTACAGAAGCAGACTGCCACATCTTTCTCCCATGGAGCGGCTGGTGGGTTTAAACTGCTGACCTTTTGCTTAGCAGTTCAGTGCTTAACCACTGCACCACCAGGGCTCCTTCCATCTCTCCCAGGACTGTTTATTCCTACGTCTCTGTTTCTTTGTGAGACCAACAGCCTTAGTCCGTAGTGAGATGTTAAGAAAGGCATTCCCTTGGGCAGAGGTTAAGAGAGAGTCTTCAATAATCCCCCCATCCCAACCTCACTCCCCTAGGCCTGGTCTAGAATTCCCCGGAGAACCTCGGCTTTGTCAGGCCTGACACAAGAGTGCTGATCACTGAGAACCAGCAAATTGATGTAACCCTGAAGCCCAAAGAATACATCTTTCTCCTTTGACATCAATTTTATCATATTAAAAATTCGATAACAGGCTGTCACTGAGTCTGAGAAAAGAGATAGTAACAAAAAGGAGGATTGGGGTACGTAACGGAAAGCGGGTGATTTTAGAAATCTATTCCTTCAGCCATCTGCTACAGAAAGTCAGAAAAGTCAGGAAAGCCTGGCCATGTATCTTTCTCCCCAGCTCTCACTTCCCCACAGACATGCTCCCTCTGTTGTCTAGGACTTGGTGATGGCTTCGTGTTATTGCCCCAATATGCCTGGCTGAGGGTCATCCTCACTTCCCTCTGGCTTAGCCTAGTTCTGCCTCCTCAGCTTCCCACATGCCTGACTCTCCACGCTGTCCCTGCTGTTTACCTGACTCTCCACGCTGTCCCTGCTGTTTCTGCCCTGACCGAGGCCTTACACAAGCTACCTGGGGACTCTGCCTCCCCTCACCAGCTCCCTCCTCCAGCCCTTCTTTTGTCTGCTGAAAGGGGCAAACAGACGTACTCTGGGAAACAAATAGCTACCCAGCTGAGTTAATCCTGACTCATGGCAGCCCCATGCGTGTCAGAGAACTGTGCTCCATAGAGTTTTCAGTGGCTGATTTTTTGGGAAGTAGATTACCAGGCTTTTCTTCAGAGGCTCCTCTGGGTATACTCCAGCTGCCATCCTTTCAGTTAGCAGCCCAGTGCATTAGTCTTTGCACCACTCAGCCTCTCCTAGCGAATGGCTAGATACAGGGTAATGAGCACTACCGCATTGAGTAATGGAATGCAATCCCTTTACCTTATTGGTGAGTGGAGAAAAGATTGAAGCTGTCAAGGATTTCATTTTACTTGGACCCACAAGCAAAACCCATGGAAACAGCAGTCAAGAAATCAAAAGACACCTTGCATTGGGCAAATCTGCTGCAAAGGACCTCTTTATATTGTTGAAAACCAAAGATATCTCCTTGAAGACTAAGGTGCACCTGACCCTAGCCATGGTATTTTCAATTGCGTCATATGCATGCGAAAGCTGGACAATGAATTAGGAAGACCGAAGAATTGATGCCTTTGAATTGTGGTGTTTGTGAAGAATATTGAATATACCACGGACTGCCAAAAGAATGAACAAATGTGTCTTGGAAGAAGTACAGCCAGAATGCTCCTTCGAAGCAAGGATGGCGAGGCTGCCTCTTACATACTTCGGAGATGTTGTCAGGAGGGATCAGTTCCTGGAGAAGGACATCATGCTTGATAAAGTAGAGCGTCAGCGGAAAAGAGGAAGACCCTCAACGAGATAGATTGACATAGTGGCTGCGGCAGTGGACTCAAGCATAACAATGATTGTGAGCATGGCACAGGACTGGGCAGTGTTTCATTCTGTGGTACATAGGGTCACTATGAGTTGGAACCAGCTGAGTGGCACCTAACAACAACAACAGCTAGCACCTATGAAATAGTAACAGGCTAGTGTAGGGTTAGCTTGTAAGTGGGGTAAAATAAATCCCAGACCTGACAATAATCTTGCCCCCATTTTCATTTCTTGAGCCAGAAAGAGTTGAGATTCTGTCACTTGGAACAAAAACTTCTAACTAATTGTCTCACTCATCAGCTGAGATAATGTATGTGAAAACTTCTAATCCATACTGGGCTCCCAAGTATGTGTGGCCCTATTATATATATATATAAAATATATATATATATATATAATTTTAAGACAGCTTTGTTGAGGTCTAACTAACATACCACCTGTCTGTTAGTTGTCATAATGTGGTGGCTTGTGTGTTGCTATGCTGCTACCACTATTTTAAATACCAGCGGGGCTATCCATGGTGGACAGGCTTCATTGGAACTTCCAGACTAAGACAGACTAAGAAGGAAGGCCTGACAATTTACTTCTGAAAATTAGCCAATGAAAGCCCTATGGATCACAACAGAATATTACCTGATATAGTGCTAGAAGATGAGCGTCCTAAGTTGGAAAGCTCTACGCAATAGCCGCAACAATGGACTCAAACATACCAATGATAATGTAGATGACCAAGGACAGGGCAACATTTAGTTCTGTTAGACATGTGATCCCCGTGAGTCAGAGCTGATTCTGTGGCAGCTAACAACAGCAACAATTGCCATACAATAAGCCACACATATTTGAAGTGTACAATTTGATAAGTTTTGACATATGTACACATCAGTGAAACTCACCACAATTAAGAATTTTTTAACTTTTTATTATGGAAATATTTAAACATACACAATAGTAAAGAGTGTAGTGAACTCCCAGATACCCATCACCCATCAGTGGTCAACATTCTGCCACTTTTGTTTCGTCTACCTCCCTCCCACTTTTTTTTTTTCTGGAATGTTCTAAGGCATATTCCAGACATGATATTATTTTACACATAAATACTTTAGTATATATCTTTAACAGAGGAGAATTTTTTTTTTAATATAACCACAATAGCATTATCACATTCAACAAAATTAGCAAAACATTTTTTAATATCATCTGAAGGACAGTTTCTGGTATTTAGTTTCCCCAATTGACTAAAAATGTGGGTTTTTTTTCTTTAAGTTTATTTTTTCAAATCGAGATCTAAACAGGGTCTATAGATTGCATTTGGTTAAAGCATCTCTTAAAAATCGTTTAATCTGTAAAAGTTACTTCTCCCTTGCAGTTTACACCCAGTCCTCACTTATCAACATAGGTTCTAAAAACCAGGGTGTTATGCGGAAATCAGTGTTAAACAAAAATGGAGAATGGCTACATCAGATCACAAAACGGAGGATGAGTGCATCATCACATGACAGCCAAATTACATCATTACATAACTGCTAAACCACTCAGGATCATGGCCCAGCCAAGGTGACACATAACCTTAACTATTACAGCCAGCGTTACTCTCACCTGGCACCTCGGCACTTGTTTCTGCCAGATATATGTCATTAATGCACAAAATTGGATAACAAGACAGTGGATAAGTGAGGAGTAGGTGTAGTTGTTGAAATTGAGTCCTTCCTACAGAATTTCACAAATTCTAGATTAGGCAAATTGTATCCTTTGATGGCGATAAATATTCCTCATTTTTCCTGTATTTCCACTAAAGTGGTAGTTAGGTCTAGATCTGTGCTGTCCGCATGGTAACCACTAGCCACATGAGCACTTGAAGTTTGGCTAGTCTGAATTGAGATGTGCTGTAAGGGTAAAATACCGGATTTCAAAGATTTACTATGAAAAAAGAATGTAAAACATTTTATTAATAATTTTTATATTGATTACATATTAAAATGATAATATTTTGGATATATTGGTGTGATGGTTAAGGTTATGTGCCAACTTGGGAAGGCCATGATTCTCAGTGGTTTGGAGATATGATGTAATTACCATCCATGATGTGATCTGTTGAGAGCAGCCAATCAGTTGAAAGGGGAGTTTACTTGAAGGGGTGTAGCCTGCATCCAGTATATTTGGATGTTCTGGCAAGGCTCACCCTCTCTCTATCCTGCATCTGACTTGTCATCCTCTGACCTCTGGTTCTTGGGACGTGAGCCAACAACCTGCCATCTGACCTGGAGATTTTGGGATTCGTCAGCTTCCGCAGCCCCATGAGCCAGTAGCCTTCTGTCTGACCTGCCAATTTTGGGTTCATCAGTCCCTGCAACAACGTGAGTCAGGAGAAGCCTGATACCCGACGCATGAATTTGGGATTTGCCAGCCTCCACAATTGTGTGAACAATTTCCCTGAAATAAATCTGTGTGTGTGTGTGTGTATATACATATATAAATGTGTATATATATATATATATATGTATATATATATACATATATATATATTTTTTGCTTCACTGGTTTTGCTCCTTTAGAGAACCCAGCCTAAGACAATTGGCTAAATAAAATATATTTAAAATTGATTTTCTTTCTTTTTATTTGTTTTAATGTGAGTACTAGAAAATTTTTAAATTACATCTCTAGCTTGTGTTGTATTTCTGTTGGGCATTGCTGGTCTAGAGTCTTAATTAGATTCAGATTCAGGTTCTTTTGACAAGAGTGCTTCCAAGGTGATGTGGTATGCTGCTTCTTGCATCACATCAGGGAGCACATACTATCCAGTTGCTCTACTTTTAGTGATAAAAAGATGACCCAGTGGTGAGAAAGGGAAAAGCAGGCCCTGATGGGAACTGGCCTGGCACAGCTAAAACCTTGTGTCTTCTTTTGAATGTCAGCAATTTCTCAGAACACTGATATCATGCAAGACCATTCTGTGATTTTAACTCAGCAAGAGAAAAAGAAGACCACGCGATAGCCATGCCTTACCAAGCCAAACCCGTTGCTGTCAAGTCGATTCCGACTCACAGCGACCCTATAGGACAGAGTGGAACTGCCCCATAGGGTTTCCAAGGAGCAGCTGGTAGATTCGAACTGCTGCCCTTTGGTTAGCAGCCAAGCTCTTAGCCACTGTGCCACCAGGGCTCCATTAGTCATGTCTGAGCATGTACAAAAACAAGAACATCGTCCAAACCACAAAACACCCCACGTTCTTGGTTAAGATGAGTGGCCATTGCTGTTTACCAATTACAGCTTTAGCCTTACTTTATTCCAACTGCCTTTTAGATGAAAGTGATTAAAATATCCATTCATAGAATCATCCGTGCTTCCTGACAGCATCCAGTCTTAGTGAGATCTCTGGTGTGTGTTCTCCCTTGTTGCAATGAGACAATGAACCCAACTTTGTCTGTTGTTGGTACACTTTGGCTAGAGAGCACTGACAGTGAGTTCGGGTAGTGCCAACCTCATCCTTCTGTGAAAAAGTTTGTTGGTTAAATTTTTAAGCAAGGATGGTGAAGTGGTTAAGTGGTCGGTTGCTAAAGGTTGGCGGTTTGAACCTACCCAGTGGCTCCATGGGACAAAGACCTGGCAATCTGCGCCCATAAAGATCACAGCCTAGGAAACCCTATGGGGCGGTTCTTCTCTGTCACATGGCGTCACATGAGTTGGAATAGACTCAAAGTCACCTGACAGCAGTAGCACAACTGAGTGCAATCAGATTTTGGGCATTTCACAGCTAATAGCTATTTGTAGTCCTTGTAAAACTGGACATTACAGTTCAGTCATGAAAGCCTCTTCTCCAAACAGATCTAAGCTGATTTGGTCATTCGCGACTATTAGATCACTTCTGACAGGTGTCAGAAGCCACTGATCTTAAAAGTAAGTGACAGTGGCTACTTCCTGACGACCTCACTGCAACGAGTTGATCATGAAAGCAAGCCTTCATTCAAATTCTACACGCATTAGACAGTTATTAGTGAGCAGTCTCAGGAGCAGTTCATAAAACTTGTTGGTAATCTCAAAAAGTCCCAGCTTTCTTCCCTTCGGGGCCTCTAACCACACTCTGTATGAATGGCTCGTCTCAGGCAGGTGCCACCAGCTCAAGGCAGGAGTCAGCTAACCGTGCAGTGAATCAGGCAACCAGGACCTCTGAAATCACGGCTGGGCCTAGGGCCATTTCTGAATCCAGTCCTGGGTCCCATCCTTATGGACAAAGGCGGAGGACTCATCCTGATGGTGAGAAGGTGGGAAGTGTCTCTAAAACATTTTTATCTCGAACAGCACCAGCTTCACCAATGGCAGTCCGTTTATAGTCTCCATTATGCTAATTAACAAGTCACTAATTTCACCAATGAAAGCCTATTAATAACATTTATTATAATTAGCAAACCTCTGCGGTTGATTGAAGATAGCTGAAGTCTTGTCTTCTGTGGTGTGTGGCATTTTGATTAAATGCTAGCTGTGAATTCCTAATTAGGGCAACTGACTGTCCCTAGAGGGTAGACAGAAACTAACAAACACACCCATTTATGTCACACTGTCTGAGCTGAAGTATTTAAAGCAAATTACAGATATTCTAACCAGGCCTTGCCATTTTCAGAGCCTGCTGGGGAGGATGCATAACAAATAGAAGCACTTTGGGTGTAAAGACCATGGGATGGGAGTCAAGTGTGTCTTTTTCAGTGATCTGTGTGACCTTGGGCAAATCATTTACATGTTTTGGGTTTCTTCATCTACAAAATGAAAGGCCTGGATGAAACGATCCTTTAGGTTTTCTTCAGCACTCAAACTCTACAATTCAATTCCAAAAGCTAATATATCAAAAAAAAAAAGCTAATATATCAACAAGTATAAAATAATACAGACTGAATACATGACTGCTTAGAGGAAATGATATCAAGATGAGATTGGATTCATCAAGGAAGACTTTTGGGGGGGGCCCTGGTGGCGTAGTGGTAAGAGCTCGGCTGCTAACTAAAAGATCAGCAGTTCAAATCTACCAGCCGCTCCTTGGAAACCTTTGGGGCAGTTCTACTCTGTCTTATAGGGTTGCTATGAGTTGGAATTGACTTGATGGCAATGGGTTTTTTTTTTTTTTTTTTTAAGGCAAACCCAGTTGTCAGTGAGTTATTTTATTTGACAATATATGTGTGTGTGTATGTATATATATATATATTTTTTGTGTGTGTGCGTATGTGAGTGTATAATCAGCTATTGAAACCCTATGGAGCAGTTTCAGTATGACACACATGGAGTTGCCATGAGGTAGAATCTACTTGACAGCAGCTGGTTTTATGTATAAACCATGGGTTTATAGGCAAAAATAACAACAGCAGCAACAAAAAAATCCCATACACACATATACATAGATACATACATATATGTGTGTGTGTGTACATGTGTGTGTGTATATATATATATATTTTTTTTTTTTTTTTTTGCCTGTAAGCCCATTTCCTGCGTTGGTCAAAATGATCCTTATCACTTTAAGACTCTATTTTGACTATTATTTAAGATTTCTTTGTCAGCTTTTAGAATTTGTGGTTGTTAAGGAAGCAGGATGTTGGTTTTGCTCCTTTGAAGCTGAGGGGTGCTCCAAAGGCAGGTGGGTATGCCGCTTCAAGCTCAAAAAAGGCAGAGGGTTCATGCATCCCCCTCCTGCCATTTTATCTCTGTGCCTTCTCTAGTGAGACTTGGAATTAAATGCTATGTGCAAGACTAAAGTCTGAATAAAGATGTTCCTTTATGGTCAGAAAGCAAAGGGAAGAACATACTGACTTCAAATACCTTGATAAAAGTAATATTCAAATCCCAAACATTGACACAACCAAACGATTCAAATGAAGCCCACAGGCAAATCAGCGTTATGCTTCACCACAGTTCCCGGACCTCCTGCCCAGGGATGATGCTAGGAGGGAGTGTAGCAGCTTCCTTTTGTCTAGGATGGAAACACACGTTAGATGGGATAAACCGAAATGTCCACGAGGGCCAGGCAAGTAAAGTCAGTGCGTGAAGCCAACTGACATAAGGCGATAGGAAATGAGGAGACAGGCCCGATCCCGTCAAAGGGGCGAAGCCATTCACCAGCTGTGGACTGTGCCAGCATTCCCATTGGCAACGTGCCTCCAAGACTGCCAGATATTCCTGAATTTCCACAGTTGCCAGACAGTCCAATGTTCTCTCTCCTCCTGAAGCTGGAATCCAGATTTCCACATGACAACTCCTCATGGTTGAATACCTGTAATAGATTCAAAGTTTTTTAAAGCTTCGTACCAAAAAACCCACACCAGTTGCCAATGAGTCGATTCCAACTCATAGTGACCCTATAGGACAGAGTAGAACTGCCCCATAGGGCTTCCAAGGAGAGGCTGGTGGATTTGAACTGCCGACCTTTTGGTTAGCAGCTCAGCTCTTAACCGCTGCACCACCAGGGCTTCTTAATGCTTCATAGGCTGGACAAAACAGCTGCTTGTGAAATGTGGACTTTTAGGCCATTGATTTACCATGGAAGAAAAACCAGGGCTTTAGACACAGCTGGGAACAAAGCCTGGTGACATGACTTACTAGCTTTGTAACATTGGGGAAGGTATATAAGTCTCTGAACCTTACTTTTCTTGTAAGTGAAAAGTGAGGATGTTTTTACTTATTTAGTAAGGTTGTCGTGGGTGGTGGACTTGAGAAAGTTCTTGAGAACGCACGCAAATACCCCTGGTATTTAGTTCGATAAGTACTTACCTTTGCTCTCTCCAGACACCCTTTGGACCAATGGTTATAAACTGTGCCTGCAGGTCAAATCCAGCCCCTGAGCTCCTAATTTTTACGGCAGCCTCCAATTAGCTGGCGGAATCTCTGGGTGGTGCGAAGAGTTAATACACTTGGCTGCTAACCAAAAGGTTGGCAGTTCAAGTCTACCCAGAGGTGCCTCGGAAGAAAGGCTGTGTGATCTACTTCCAAAATTTCAGCCATTGAAAACCCTATGGAGGTTCTACTCTGACACACGTGGTGTTGCCATGAGTCAGAATCAGCTCCATGGCACTTGGTTCAACCGGCTGAAGTGGGGTGTTTGCTTCTTCTGAAATGAGACGTGGGCTCTTCATCTGGTCACTCTCCCCACCAGTCTGTAATTTTCATTTTTGCTACGTTCCTGATGCCTGAGTTTGTGACCCTGCGTACAGTGTAGTCACCCAACCCTGAAAGTATATGGTGTGTTTCCAATCCCTACTACATCAAACTGCTCAGTGATAAGAAACTTGGCGTTGTTGACTGTGCTGAGTCCGTAGAGACGTCATCACCTACACTGAGACCGGCCAGTACAATCAGAATGACATAAATTCAGTGGCAGTGTCATGTCTCAGTCTTCTCTGGCTGTTATGTTTCATGACATTTAAATGATCTATGAATTTACATGGCCTCAGCCAGTCGGGGCACCCACACATAAATGCTCACTTCACCACCATTCCCTGTGCTAAACCCATGATTTAAAAACCCAGTGAAGAGTGTTTCCTCTATTAAACAATAATTAAAAGGCTATGCCTCAGGGCTTGGGAGATATTATGGTGTCCCCAGAAAAGGGCTGTGGAAAGACTTCCCACCGTGCCTGATTGTATGTGGTATGGAAATGAGCATAGCAGCTGTGAAAATCTGCGCGAGTCACAGATCCTGGGCCTCAGAGAAATATAATGGGCGCCTGGTGGATCTTAACATTTTCAAGGCTGGGAAATTGTCATTTGGGGAGTTGTAAGCAATTTATGCTGTCTAAGGTAGAGCTTGCAATTTGTCTTTGGGGTTATATCAATTAGAGTCGTTTGGTGCAACCAATAGAAACAGACCTTGGCAGATTTGAAAGAAGGGGGTCTTACTGGGAGGATATGGAGTAGCCTAGAGAAAAGGAATGAAAGTAGATGAACTGTGGTTTTTGACGCGACTAGGGATCAGGTGGAGCCTGGTGGTGCTGTGGTTAACCATATGGCTGCTAACCAAAAGGTCGGCAGTTCGAATCCACCAGTCGCTCCTTGGAAACGCTATGGGGCAGTTCTACTCTGTCCTATAGGGTGGCTATTAGTCACAATCAACTTGATGCAATGGGTTTGTTTTTTTAGGCATCAGGTGACAAGAACTACTGGTCTCTTTGGGGTTCCTTTTAGGGTGAACGATCATCTCTTCAGCCTCATAGTCACCCAGCTCAAGGTTTGGATCCTAGGGAAGTGTGTCTGATTTTCTAGCCTGGGTTTCTTGTTCCTCCCTGGGAGGAAGCATTTTGGTTGACAGTCTCACCATGAAGGCCTGCCAGGGGGCTGGGTTTACCAGTTGCTATTGACCCTATATGTGTGTGTCAGAGTAGAACAGTACTCTACAGGGTTTTCAATGGCTAGTTAAAACACTCCTGGCTTTTCCAGCTCTCTATCTGTGCGAGGCTGTGTCTTGGTTTCCTGGGGCTGCCATAACAAAATACCACAAAGTGGGTGGCTTTAAAGAGCAGAAATTTATTTTCTCACAGTTCTGGAGACTGGAAGTCCAAATCAGGGTATCAGCTGTGTTGATTCCTTCTGAAGGCTTTGAGAGAGGAACAGTCCCATGCCTTTCTCCCGGTTTATGGTGGCTACCAGCAACCCTTGGCATTCCTTTGCTGCTAATAGGTGCGTCTGCCTCCGTTGTTGTATGGCGTCTGTCTTCCCCCTGTGTATGACCCTGTCTCCATGTCTGCTCTCCCATTTTATGAGATGCCACTTAGAAAGGATTAGGACCAGGATCTACACTACTCCAGCATGACTTACCTGATAATATCTTCAAAGAAAAACCCTATTTCCCCAAATAAGCTCACATGCACAGATACAGGGGTTAGGAACCAATGTATATTTTGGAGGAACATATTTTAATTGATAATAGTCTGGATTTTCTCAATATACTACAACCGAAACAACACATTGCAACAAATTGAATGCAGAAGTAGCTATGAGACTCCAGCTGTGCTCTATGAAGCCAGACATTAAAGAGATTTTAAAAATGTAAAACAATTCCACTCTTCTCACTCTTCTTTATATTCGAAAATACAGTTATTTTTGGTAAAAATATGTAACTTATGTTAGTAGGTTAAAGCGATCGGCTGCTAACCAAAAGGTGGGCTGTTGAAACCCACCTGCTGCTCCTCAGGAGAAAGATGTGGCAGTCTGCTTCTGTAAAGATTTACAGCTTTGGAAACCCTATGGGGCAGTTCTACTCTGTCCTATAGGGTCGCTAGGAGTTGGAATCCACTCGACGGCAGTGGGTTGGGTTTTGGTTTTATGCTAATATGTAGTGGGTTTATTACTGTTATTTTTAAATAAATTAATAAATATTTAAACATGAGTTTTAACTTCTGATGTGGTAATTAGCCATAAATATAACCCAGATAAGCAAAAGATCCCTGGGATCCTCAATAATTTTTAAGAGTTTAAAGAGATGGATCCTAAGATCAAAAGTTTGAGAATTGCTATCCTAGTGGAACTCCTTCCACATGGAAGGAAACATCATCAGTAGGGAAAAGGGATTTCCAGTCTGAACAAATAAGAAGCCTATCTCTCAAGACCTGTTTTGCAAGACATTTTTAATTGGTCACTCACACCTCACTGCAGAGGCTAAAATGTCGAGTATTCACTTTTCCAGCATCCGTTGTACTCAGAGGCAGCCATGTGACCTAGTTTTGGACCAAGAGACTGTAGAAGATGCTTTTGGTGGCTTCTCCAGCATTCCTTTACTGTACCCATCCCTCAGCTGCTGTGAACGGTCCTCAACTGAAGGAATAGGACTTCCCTGGAAATGCCTAAGGGGTTATGCCACATGCCCCGGGCAGGCTGTAGCCAATGACTGACATAGGGATCCAAAAGCCAGCACCTCTCACCTCAATAGAGGATGACTCTGTGGTGGGATCAGACTGAGGTGAGATTTCAGCTAAACCCACTTCTTTGCCTAGTGTCTTACCTCTGCCTGATACTGCTTGCTGTACTCTCTTACAAGTTTTGATGAAAATACACCCTCGCCAAGTTGCTTGCATAGGAATTTGGGGTTCTAGAAGACCCATTTGAGGTTCTAGAAGACCCAGCCTAAGAAAGACATTAGCAGAAGTCTGCAAGAGTGACTTTTTGGGAAAGTAAAAATTAAATTAAAAAAAGGTCCTTTCCCTTTCTTCCTGCCTTGATCATGGCTGTGATGGCTGGAGCTAGAGCTCCCGTTTTGTGACTAAAAGGCAATAGACATAAAGGAAAGGCCAAAAGAGTCCCAGAGCCAGTGCCAGCAGTTCCTACCTCCAGACTTTTATATGTGAGAAAAATAATTCATATTTGCTTAAGCCACTTAAAGTCAGTATTTCTGTTATTTGCAGCTGAATACATTCCTATCGGGTGGAGTTGTTGTAAGAATGTAATGAGATAATAAAGGGCTTAGCACAGAGTGTAGCACATAGTTGTCATTGTTACGGGGTGATGAGTTGGCTCTGACTCATAGTGACCCTATGTACAACAGAACAAAACACTGCCTGGTCCTGCGCCATGCTCACAATTGTCACTACTTTTAAGCCCATTGTTGCAGCCACTATGTCATTCCATCTTGTTGAGGGTCTTCCTGTTTTTCGCTGACCACTACTCTACCAAGTTTGATGTCCCTCTCCAGGGACTGGTTTCTCTTGACAACATGTCCAAAGTATATGAGATGAAGCCTCACCGTCCTAGCTTCCAAGGAGCATCCTGGCTGTACTTTTTCCAAGACAGACTTGTTCATTCTTCTGGTAGTCCATGGTATATTCAATTTTCTTCACCAACACCATAACTCAAAGGTGCCAATTCTTCTTAGGCCTTTCTTATTCATTGTCCAGCTAGCACACAGCACACAGTAGGCACTCAAAATACAGCAATTCCCCTTTCCCTCATCTCTTCCCGAATTAATTTTCCTGGCTGGAGTTTATGGAAGGCCAAATGAGATTACAACATACCTGTGATTCTAACATGCCCAGAAGTGAGCTCTTTCTGAGCTGCTTATACTTTGAACCAATGCCCTAAGAAACACTGAATGACAGCAAGGAGCAGGGCCTTTTGTCTGTTCCTCCTTGCATTTCAGCAATGGATTGTCTTGTGTGTTGGCAGGGTTGGCAATGCTTATTGCTATAGTATCTCTTAAAGACTCAAGCAAAAATACATTTACGTTACATAAAAATGTGTTGTTATTTTGGGCTCATATTGATTCATAACAACAGCCCGATAGCTGCACCAAAGTAAGAGTGTGGTTGAGTGGCTTGGGTGTCAGGAACAGTAGGATCTTTATTTGAACTGCAATCCCACATATCACAAGCATCTCTTTGTTTTGGGGGCCACCATTCTTGCTCTGTGTGTATGCATCTTATTATTTATGGAAATAGAGCTTGTCTTTGGAGTACTGAAAGGCTGCTGGTACAGGGGCGTATTGTTTGAAACACTGAATGCAGCAGGTTTACATGCTGTTAAATAATGCAATTCAGCCCTATATAGCAAGTGTTTATTGAATGCCCACTGTGTGCTTGTCACCATGAGGCCTGTGGTGATGAATCCGTCATGGCCTGCCTTTCTGGAGCCAGAATCTGTGGGGTAGCAGACATATATGCAGACCACTTTGATGCAGGGTTATGCAACAATAAAGACGCTAACAAAGTTCTGTGGAACTTCTAGGGGACAGAGAGATTCATTTCACCCTGAAATTGAATAAAGGAATCTAGATGACAGTGGGAAAAGCAAATAAATCCCTGTTCATGCTTGTTTTTCTTTCTTCTCTCAGTTAAGTACGCCTTATCATTGTTAAAGTATAAAATCCTTTCATGTAGACTGTCATGGATTGAATTGTGTAACCCCCCCCCAAAAATACATGTCAACTTGGCTAGGCCATGATTCCCAGGATTGTGTGCTTGTCCCCCAGTTTGTGATCTGATTATCCTCCATTTGTGATGTGTTACAAGTCCTAGCCTCCATGCCTGTAGTTATGGTCCCATTTGGGAGTGAGCTGTCCTTTAGGTTAATGAGGCAGGATTAGGTCATGATGTTTGTTATGTTAATGAGGTAGGATTAGGGTAGGATGTATCTTGAGTCACAGCTCTTTACTGCCCTTCAAAAGATAAAAGCAGACAGAAGAGAAAAGAGAGAGAGACCTCCTATCACCAAGAAAGAAGAGCTGGGAGTGCAATATATTCTTTGGACCCGAGGTTCCTGAGCAGAGAAACTCCCAGACCCAGAGGAAGATTGACAAGGACCTTCGTCCAGGGCCAACAGAGAGAGAAAGCCTTCCCCAGGAGCTGGTGCCCTGGATTCGGACTTCTAGACTGTGAGAAAATACATTTCCGTTTCTTAAAGCCATCCACTTGTGGTATTTCTGATATAGCAGCACTAGATAACTAAGACACAGACTAACTTAAATTAATCCTTACACCACCACCATGGGGGTAGGCATGTCATGTATGTTTGTACATAAAGGGGTAAACCGAGGCTGAGCATAGTTTAAAGCGCCACATGGTTTTACATGATGAGGAACCCAGGTATTCTAACTCCAGATCTGGTCCTTTCTCTGTAAAGCAGTGGTTTTTAGAGTCTGCAGCAGTGGTTCTCAACCGTTAGATTCTGCACCTTAGAATCTCCCGGGAAGCATAAAAATCCTGATGCCCAAGCTCTACCCCAGACCAGTGAAGCCAGACTCTCTGGGGGAGGGGCCCAGGCATCAGTGTTTTTTTTCAAGCTCCCCAAGTGATTCCAGTGGCCAGTCAAGATTGAGAACCCCTGAAATAGATTGATCTCCTCAAGGACAAGACTCTATTTTATTCACCTTTCTATCTCTAGTACTCTACAGCATGCCTGGCAAACACGTAACAGGCACTCTCATTGAGCTGACTCCTCCAGGCTCTCTTCGTTTTATTTCTACATAACTTTTGCAAATCTGTAGCTAAGCCAGCTTTCCCTGTGAGGCGGACCTGTTGACTGCGAAGTTTCCCTCGGTTATGAACATTCGTTCCTGCCCTAGTCATATCTATTCTTTGACATTGCAGGCGCCAAGCATACGATAGAGAGAGTTGCTTCTTACAAACCTAACGGAAAAGGGGAAATAAAGAAAGTAGGAGCGAGACGGGCTGCTAGGTTTTCTTCAGGTGTGAAGCACGTGGGCTCACTAATTTCAGTGGCTCACCAAGTATCTGCTAGGTGTGACTTCTTCAACGCTTCTTTGCCAGCCTCTCCCTCATCCTGGCTCTTGCAAACAAAAAAAAGAGTTTTGATTGATTATTATAAAAATATAAATAACATATTTGCCAATTCAACATTTTTCACATGTACAATTCAGTGACACTCATTGCATCAGTCATGTTGTGCAGCCATCACCAATATCTGTTTCTAAATTCTCTGTCACCAGAAACAGAAACACAATGCTTGCTAAACAGTGAGCCCCCGTCTCCTCCTGCCTCTCATCCACAACTAAACTTTGATGTCTGTACATTTATCTATCCAAGAAAGAGCTTTTATTACTTAAAACAAATTTTGTGTTCCATCTTTGTTGGAAATATAGGCAGTTCCCGGATTATGAATGTCCCACTTATGGACCACTCATACTTGCCCTTTAACATTATGTAAATTTGCCCTCACTTCAAACAACAAATTCTTCATCACGTTCAACTTCGCTTGCTGCAAATGCGGCTTTTAAATCATTGAAAATACTTCGAGCCTTTTTCTGCACTAAAGTAAGGCTAAAAAAAGAACCATCGGCACCTGTTAGAGACTTATGAATTTGACTGAGAGGCACAGTTAGGAACTGATCTCATGTGTAACCCAGGGACTGCCTGTAGCAATTTTCTCAAGCAAACAGAAAATTTGGGAATGTAATTCATAATCATCTTAATCTAAGAGACCACACCTCTTAGTAAGCAATGACTGTAGGGAAGGCATCCAAAGAAGAGTAAGAAAAACTGGAGAAGGGGAGGTTAAAAGCCATTGCATTTGGTGTCTCTCTTTTCTCTTTGTCTTGCTGTCAAGAACGATTTATTTGATTGTCTCATTTTAGAAGACTTTAGTGTCAGTGAGCAGTCTTTTATATTACTCTGTCTTCTGCTGGTCTTTCCTGGGTCTCTTGTATTTCCATCAAGCTATTGGCATTCTGTCTGAATCAATAGCTGGCAAAGGTCTATTTCTAGGGTATGCAGGAACAGTGTATTGTACTTGGGATGGGAGATGAAGAATTATAGATGTTTAGAACCAAGGGAGACCTTTAGAGATGAGCTTTTTTCCCAATCTTATTTTCATTTTGGTCTATAGACACTGTGATGTAGCTGGTTAGTGGCAGAATTGAGGCAAGGACCCAAGTCTTCTCTCACTGAGTTTATTACATTTGCCATATCCTATGCTTATATTCACTCACTGCTTAGTCTTCAGCTCAGTATTTACTGAGTATCTCTAATACTCTAGGCATAGTGTTAGACATTGGAGGACGAGCAAGACAGATATGTTTCCTGTTCTTATGATCTGTGATGGTAGTGGAGAGACACCCAATTAAACATGCAGTACAGTACAGTGAGATGAGGTTAAGAGCAGGAATCCAGAAGTGTCATGGGGACACAATCACCTTGTTGTGGAGATCAAGGAGGACTTCCTGGAAGAAGGAATGTTTCAGTTGATAACTGAAGACCAAGTAAGAGTTAGCTAGGGAAAAGCTGCCTCAGGAAGAGTGAACAACACATGCAAAGACCCCAGGCAGAAGAGAGTAGTGCATTTGAAAAAGTGAAAGAAATTCAGAGTGGCTTATGGTGGGGGAGGTAAGCAGGGTCTGGATCAGGTCGTTCCTTGTCAGCCATACTGAAGAGTGTGGACTTCATTCTAAGGGCAGCTGTTGAAAGGTGAAAGTGGGATTTTAACAAATGGGACTGTATTTGAGAAGGCTCACTCTAAGCGCCCTGTGGAGAATGGGTTGGAAGTGGGCAAGACCAGGGAAGGGAGACCAAGTAGGAGGCCCTGGGACAATCCAGACGAGGGGTGATGGTGACCTGGACCAAGTTTGTTGCAGAGGGGATGAAGAGAAGTGAGAAGATTTCGGGTATGTGGAAGGTAGACTTGTCAGCGGTGGATTGACTGTGGTGGTGGTGAACCAAATGGGTCCCATACACTGGGAATGACCTTCAGGCAGAAGATCAGGTCTAAAGGGTGAGGTGGAGATGATGGTGGACATTTTGAAGCTGAAGTGCCTTTGGGACTCACACACATCTTCAGTTGCCTAGTGGATGCCTCAGATGGGTTAACAGTTTTTCATTCCTTCCAACTAATTTTAAGTGAAAATATCCATAGGCAGCTGGATAAAGGGACCTGTAGAGAGGTCTGAAGATAGAGCTTTGAGTCCTCAACACATAGACATAATTGAAGGTGTAAGAGGTTGGGGTCACCCCCAGTGTGTGGGAAGAGAAGAGAGGTGGGCCTAAGGCTGAATGCTGAGAAAGGCCTTCATTTCAGGGGCAGTCAGAGGAGAGGAGGGGCAGTGGAAGCCCGGGGAAGGGGAGTGATCAAGGGCTTGTGACTTCAAGAGGCCAGAGAAGGTAAGGATGGTAACGTTGGAGAAAAGTTTCAGGGAGAGGCATGGAAGGAAGCCAGACTGCAGGGGTTGAGCGGTAGGAGGTGAGGAGCTAGAGATGGTGGGGTAGATATGGCTTTCAAAAAGTTTGACAGGTCGGACAACTAGATGGTGCCTGGTAACCACCACCAACATCTCTGGCAGGGATCACAATAGAGTCCTGGACAGAGCAGGAGAAAAATGTAGAGCAAAATCCAAATTCACACACACACACACACACACACACACACACACACACACACACAAGAACAGGCTTCCTCATCTGACAGACACTGGAGAAACTGACAGTATGGCCCCCAGACACCCTTTTAACTCAGTACCGAAGTCATTCTTGAGGCTCACCCTTCAATCAAAGATTGGACAGATTCATATGGCCAACAATAACACATATGAGGGATGTACTTCATAGCTCAATCACGTATACGAGACTAATGGGCACACCAACCCAAAAGCAAAGATAAGAAGGCGGGAAGGGACAGGAAAACTGGTCGAATGGAAACAGGGGACCTGAGGTGGAGAAGAGGAGAGTGTTGACAAACGGTGGAGTTGGCAGCGAAAGTCACACAGCAATTTGTGTATTAACTGTTTAATTAGAAAGTGATTTGCTCTGTTAACTTTCACCTAAATCACACACACATGAAAAAAGAAGTTTAGTGGGCCGGGAGATTGATACTCAGAGTCAGGCAGAGGTAGGATTGTTATTAGTAATTTTTAAACAGAGATGCTTGACTCAGCCTAAGAGCTGATGGTTAAGGGCCAGTGTCTGAGTTCCCTAGTGCTGCTGTAACAGAAATACCACAAGTGGGTGGCTTTAAAGAACAGAAATTTGTTTTCTCACAGTTCAGGAGCCTAGAAGTCCAGATTCAGGGCACTGGTCCTAAGGGAAGGCTGTGTCTCTGTTGCTACTGGGGAAAGATCTGGATCTCTTTTGGTTCCGTAGCCCCAGCGTTCTTCAGTTCCTTGGTGACCTTCCCTTGGCATCTATTTTCCCCACTGTTTGTGCTTCCTTCTGTGCCAAAGTTGCTCTTTTTGTAACTCAGAAGTGCTTGGGTTTAGAACACACCCTACACTGGTATGGCTCCATTAACATAAAAAAGGAAACTCTATTCCCAAACAGCATCACAGCCACAGGCATAACCACTGCCTCCTCTCCAAAAAAAAAAAAAACCCAAACCTATTGCAATCCAGTTAATTCCGACTCATAGTGACCATATAGGACAGAGTAGAACTGCCCCACAGGGTTTTCCAAGGAGTGGCTGTCAAACTGCCAAGCTTTTAGAGAGCAGCTGTAGCTGTTAACCAGATATAAGGACTAGGATTCCAAGACAGGTTTTGGGAGGATGCAATTCAATCTATAGCAGGTAGTCTCACTATTCAAGTCAGTGGAGATACTCAGAGAGCCCAGCCCCTGAAAAGGTCAGCGTCGAGGGGTCCCAGAGCACTGAAGATGGGCCTTGTCCAGGAGGAGGGAAGGAGGAAGACCAGGTAAGGACGCAGGGAGCTTGTCCGTGTGGTGGCAGGAAGCTGAGGGAGCTGCCTCTGACCACTTCCTTCCTCTCTGAGAGTGCAGAGAGGTCACTTGTAGAGAGTGAGGGGGTACCGGTGGGGTGGGGGGAGACACCCTGTCACAGACTGGAGGATCGTGGAGACAGTTTTCTTGAGTAATACAAGCTATAGAAGGATCCTACTGTGTTTCTGCTTCCCATAGGGTGTTAGATCACAGACCCGACCTACCTTGTTTATGCAGTTGATTCATTGCCAAAACCACGCAATGCCTTGAGCTGTAAATCTAACAGAGCTGGCAAAACCATGTTTCTGTGAATTACTCATGATTTGCCAAGCCAAGGGATGATTATCATGCGAAATGTTGAGGTGCTACCTTGCTTATTTATGTCTGAGAAAGTTTTGTTTTCTCACCATGGATATTTCCACTGAAGGAAAATTCCCACTGTTTGTGCCTTACTATTTTAGGTCAGTTATGGCAAGTAACAAGTGCTCCAGGCACTTGTACAGTTCTGTGGATTTGGACAGAGATACCTTGAATTCACCATTATATTATCATACAAAATAATTGCACAGCCCTAAAAAAATTCCCTGTGTTTCACTTATTCAACTTGTCCTCCATGCCCTGCCCACCACTCCCGGCCCTAGGTAACTACTGATCTGTTTATTGTGGTGGTTTTACCTTTTCCAGGAGGTCAAATAAATAGAATCATACCGTATGTAGCCTTTTCAAAGTGGCTTCTCCCACTTAGCAATTGCATTTAAGATTCATCCACATGTGTCTTGATAGCTAATTCCTTTTTGATCATTTATTGTAAGAATGTCCACAATTTGTTTATGCAGTCACCTATTGAAAGACATCAGGGTTGTTTCCAGTTTTGACAATTATGAGTAAAGTTGCTATGAACATTTGTGTGCCAGTTTTGTGGACTAATGTGGACATACCCCCCTTTCAAATCAGGGGGATTAACACCTAGGGGTGAGATTGCTGGATGGCATGGTAAAACAACATACATGAAGAAAGCAAGAGGTCACTCAAAAGACAAGAAAGAGAGAAAAGACCAAAATGAGTGTCAGAAGAGACTCTGAAACTTACTCTTAAATATATAGTAGCTAAAGCAAATGGAAGAAATAATGAAGAGAAGATTTCAAAGGGCAGCTAGAGAAGACAAAGTATTTTAATGAAATATCCAAAGATCTAGTAGTAGAAAACCAGAAAAGAAGAAAATATTTGGCATTTCTCAAGCTGAAAGAACTGAAGAAAAAATTCAAACCTCGAATTGCAATATTGAAGGATTCTATTGTCAAAATATTGAATGATGCAGGAAGCGTCAGAAGAAGACAGAAGGAATACACAGAGTCACTGTACCAAGAGGAATTGGTCAATGTTCAGCCATTTCAGGAGGTCACATATGATCAAGAACCGATGGTACTGAAGGAAGAAGTCCAAGCTGCACTGAAGGCATTGGTGAAAAACAAGGCTCCAGGGACTGATGGAGTACCAACTGAGATGTTCAACAACTGGGAGCCACAGTGGAGGTGCTTACTTGTCTATGCCAAGAAATTTGAAAGGCAGCCACCTAGCCAAGCAACTGGAAGAGATCACTATTTGTCCCCATTCCAAAGAAAGGTGATCCAACAGAATGTGAAAATTATTGAACAATATCATCAATATCATATAAAAGTAAAATTTTGCTGAAGATAATTTAAAAATGCTTGCCCCCGTACATTGACAGGGAACCAACGGAAATTCAAGTCAGATTCAGAGGACTTAGAATGAGGAATATCATCTGTGCCAGCAATTTGTATTGTTTGGTTTTTGGATTTTAGCCATTCTAAAACCTAAAATCTGAATATTGGTGTGTAAAAAAAAAAAAATTTTTTTTTTAAGGTAGTGGTAACTCATTGTTGTTTTCATTTGCATTTTCCTAATGAAAAATCATGTTGGGCATCTTTTCATATGCTTAGTGGTCATCTGTGTATCTTCTCTGGGGGGGGGGTGTCTCTTCAGATCTTTTGCCTATTTTTCAATTGGGAGTCACTCTACTTCGGAGAGCAATCTGGGACTTGTGGTCGTGTTTGGGTGTGCAGAAGGGAACTAGGCAACACTGCCAACCCCAGATTTCCTCAGCTGAGCTTCTAAGACTCTTTCCTTGGGGGCATAACTCACCCAATTCCTGAGTCCCATCTGACCAGAGCAGGGTTTCTCTGCAGGTAGACTCTTTAGGGGAGATCTAGGTGTGGTCCGGTCTAAACCATTTACCCTGCTTTTTACCTTCTTTCTATCCCAACCTAATGCATCATGAAATAGTCTAGGAGATAAACTATTTTCACAATCCCACGAACTCCCATTTGCCCTTTCCTGGCATTTATGAACTAACTTAGGTGTCACACCAGCCACAAGGCATGTGGGTTTCGCAGGACTGTGAAAATATTCTGTTTTCTGTTGTGGTTAGCTGCCATTGACAACTGGATCTTTGTGATGCATAGGGTTTTCAGGGCCTAATTTTTAGAAGTAGATCACCAGGCTTTTCAACCTGGTCCGTTTTAGTCTAGGAGCTCCACTGAAACCTATGCAGCATCGCAGCAACGCACAAGGCTCCGCTGACAGATGGGTGGTGGCTGCGGACAAGGTACATCGGCCAGGAATTATACTTGGGTCTCCCACACAGAAGGGGAGAATGTGACTACTGAACCCACCACTGCCTTTATTCTGGTTTCTAGGCTTTCCTATTCTGTGAAGCCTTGAATAAGGTGGGTTTGGATGGATGTGTGGATATAAGGATACTTTCTTATTTTGGATGTAATTCTTTATTCGTTTTCCTGAAGACAGCCTTCAGGCTATTGGAACCTGAGTTATGCTCACAAGAGAAAATTGATTCAGTAAAATGCCATGTAGTGCTGTCACATGACAAAGGATTGCTGTGTTCTTCAGTGTGTAAGCCCCTCTGGTAATTTCTCTGAAGCCCGATCATTCTGAAGACCCTCTTAAAGCTGGAGACTCATTTTCTACTGTGGCAATTTACAAATGTCAGTTTTTCAAAGGAAATGCTGCTCAGCTGTCAGCAAATTGGAATTTTGACAAACCATGAAATACACAAAGCTCAGCTGGAGTGAGCAAAGGCAGTGCCGCCACTAGGGGTCAGCCGATGTCCTGTTAATGGAGGCACGGTTAGCGGGGAGAAAGGAGAGAGGGCGGAGAGAGGCCAACTTGCGTTTTCAGAGGCAGAAAATGTGCACCACCCCTGTATGGAGCTGAACGCACACCTTCCACACTTTGGCAATAAGAGGTGTTCTTCCTGGCTTGAATGCTAATCCTGTGAAGAGAAGCGTAGACGTCACGTCTGTCATTTTGCCTGGAATTTCTCCTTTCTGCAGATTTTCAAATGTCGTTTAATTTCTTTCTTACCAGCCCTGTCTGGCCATTCCTAGTTAATTCAGGATATGGACAATGTTGCCTCTGTTTCCCATGATTTTTTTTACTCAGGGGAAGTCTGGATAAAATTAAAAAGGGGTAAAGATGTCAACAAAACTCTCATGTGATCTGAGAAGGGCTGGTGGAAGGAGGAAGGAGAGAGGGACGTCTTTCCCCCTACCCTGGTCAAAGAGCTCCAGGCACTTTTTAGCCCCAAGTGCCAATCCCACCCTCTTCCTCTTTGGGGACAACATCAGGGTTCCCCACAGAGGAGAAGCCTGGGATATTACTGCTCCTCTAGATTCTTGTGCTCACGGCAGACATTGCTAATCCATTTCCCTTTTCTACTGAGTGCCGATGGACCTCACAGTGCTTTTCAGGCAGTTAATACCAACTTCACTGCCATCCCAGGTTTGGCAATGCCTAGGTGTCAAAAACAAGTTTAGGTTGAACTTGGAATTCACCTCCGTTGCTTTTGTGGTGGCAGTCATTGTTTGTAGTTTAGATGTCTGCAGAAGTTTTCTGAGTATTTTTACCAAAATGTGGTTGAGATATTATTGCACAATGGCTAAACCACGGGCTGGTTTCAGGCGCTGATTGGTTTCCAGATAACAGTTACAAGTTATTTTGCTACAGAGTTAGTCTAATTGCTCAGTAACTAGCATTCAGAAATACAAATTAAAATAACATAAGATACCATTTTTTTCTTCATCACTTGCAAAAATTAGAACGATTATACGCAGTGCTGGTGAGTGGAAGAACAGGCCTCCTGAAATCTTGCAGCTAAGAATGTAAATTGCTACTGTCTTTGGGAAGGTAGTGTAGCAATTTCTATTAAAATGAAAAAATACACATGCTTTTTGCCCCAAATCCCACTTCTTTTGTTCTAAATCATATCCTTCAGATATAAAAGTTGTAGAACATAAAAACACATAATCAAAAGGATGCTTGTAGCACATGTTTTTAGTGGCAAAAGAAAACCACATTGAGACACAGCCTGAATGTCCATCAATAAGATATATTTTGATACGAATATGATTTGGTACATTTGTAATTTCAATTTAAATGAACAGAAATGAATTTGGTCTATATGAATTGTTCTAGAAGCTATTGATGGTAAGTTGACTGAAAAAAAGTAAATTGTAGAGCCTTGAACATCACATGATTCAATTTTTGTAAAAACAAAAACAAATATACAAAAAAATCAAGACTCTCTACACAGGAATATATGTTCATACACCAGCATGGTAAAAGAGATAGAAGAACACCCCCTAGGCTTTTGATCCTTGGGGTGGAATAAGAGCAGGAACGCTTGTGTGTGTGTGTGTGTGTTTGCATGTAGTGTAGTATTATGAACTTTAATGTGCTTTAAAAATAAAGTACATATCCATATTTTTAGAATTAAAAAAAAAAAATGGGATGAGGGAACACAGTCCCAGAAAGGCTAATAAGACCATTGACCAAAGTCTTAATAAATGGTTGCAGGCCAAGCAGGAACTAGAGTGCAGGTGTTTTGAGTCCAGACTCTTTGTGTTCATTCCCCTGCCCTGTTCTCTACTAATAAAATAAAATAAAATAAAATAAAATGAAAATACAGAGTAGCTGGAAAAAATCATCATTGATTCTTCTTCTATTTGATATTTTCATCCCTCCCCTTCCTTCTGTTTTGAGTAACAAAATTAAGAAATGGAGGCTGTTTAATCGCAGCCAGATAGGTTGTGTTTATCCTCAAGCAGGCTGTCTTTGACAGGAGAAGATCACCTCCATGACTGGGTCAGCGACTCCATGACTGGGTCGGTGACTGAACGGCAATCCCCAGAGTTCAAAGAATTGAGGAGGTGACTGAAGAGTTATGTATTTCCTCATTGTCCAGTCAAGACATTCTCCTTGATCTGACAATTTTTCAGAAGTCAGCATTTTATTTCATTTCCAGCTTGACATAAAAGTTATTGTGTCCTTGGGGTTAGGAGATACATAACCTCACCTGTGACCTTCTTCTCATACTGCAAGCTCTCCAAAGACTTCATGAGACCAACTCAGTTTAATTCTGGCTTTGCTCAGCCTTCTTTTGGCTACAGTTAACCTCTGGACCCTTTTGAACAGTTTATTTAATCCGGGGGTGGGGGGTTGGGGGTTGTTACCCATCAAACAGAACATACTGCCGAATCCACTTAATTGTTTTTCTTTTTATTCCTATAGAAATATTCCCCCCTAACTTTCCTGATCTGTTATACAGTTTGGAAACATAAAACCACGAAGTGTGGATTTGGCCCTAAAGAAACTTTGAGGCAGGATAGTATCCCTCTAAAGATGTCCAGGAGCCCTGGTGGTACAGTGGTTAAGTGCTCGGTTGCTAACTGGAAGGTGTCAGTTTGAACACACCAGTCGCTCTGTGGAAGAAAGATGTGACAGTCTGCTTCCCTGAAGATTTACTGCCTTGGAAACCGTATGGGGCAGTTCTACTCAGTCCTACAGAGTCACAGTGAGTTGGAATTGTTCTGATCCCCGGAACCTGAATATGCTACCTTCCATAGCAAAAGGGACTTTCAGATGTAATTAAATTAAGGACCTTGAGATGGAGAGATTATCCTGGATTACCTGGTGAGCCCAATCTAATCACATAAGTCCTTAAAAGCAGAGAACCTTTCCCAGCTCTAGTCAGATGCAACTGTGACCAGAGAGAGATGTGAGTATGAAAGAATGATCAGAGAGATGCACCATTGCTGGCTTTGAAGATGGAGGAAGTGAGCCAGGGTCCAAGATATATGGTGGCCTCTAGAAGCTGGACCAACCAAAACCCGTTGTCATCCAGTCAATTCTGACTCACAGTGACTCTATAGGACAGAGTGGAACTGCTCCAAAGAGTTTCTAAGGAGCGACTGGTGGATTTGAACTGCTGACCTTTTGGTTAGCAGCCGAGCTCTTTACCACTGTGCCACCATGGCTCCCAAGAAACTGGAAAAGGCAAAGAAATTGATTCTTCCCTAGAACCTCCAGAAGAAACAAAGCCCTGCCACCATCTTGACCTTAGTCTACTGAGACCCCTGTCAGACTTTTGACCTACAGAACTGTGAGATGATAAATTTATAGAGTTTTAATTTGCAGTAATTTGTTACAGCAGCAGTGGAAAATCACTACGGGCAGTAACCAAGGCTACACAGTTGCCAGAATATTTCTGGAAATATTGGTGGAAACATTGCTGATTTGGAAGTCCTCAATCTAAGGTGTCACTAACCAGATGTGGAAGCAGCAGTCAAGAAATCAAACGATGCATTGCATTGAGCAAATCTGCTACAAAAGGCCTCTTTAAAGCATTAAAAAGCAGATGTCACTTTGAGGATTAAGGTGCACCTGACCCAAGCCATGGTATTTTCAATTCGCTGTATATGCATGTGAAAGCTGGAAAATGAAAAAAAAAAAAAAATTAAAAAAAGACTGAAGAAGAATGGACACATTTGAACTATTGTGTTGGCAAAGAATACTGAATATACCATGAACTGGGGGAAGAATGATCAAATCTGTCTTGGAAGAAGTACAGCCAGAATGTTCCTTGGAAGCCAGAATGGCGAGACTTTGTCTTGCGTACTTTGGACATGTTATTGGGGGGACCAGTCCCTGGAGAAAGACATCATGCTTGGTAAAGCAGAGGCTCAGCAAAAAAAATAGGAAGACCCTCAATGAGATGGATTAGCACAGAGGCTGCAAAAATGGGAGCAAACATAGCAAATATTGTGAGGATGGCGCAGGACCGGACAGTGTTTCGTTCTATTCTACATAAGGTTGCTGGGAGGTGGAACTGACTCAAGGGCTCCTAACAGCAGCAACCAGCAGATGTGTAACCTTTGGGCTACAGTCTCCATGGCTATAAAATGCAGGAGAAATCTGTCCTCCCTGGTTACCAGTGTCTGCAAATCTTTAAAGGGTTGCTGCCAAAGAGAAGGAGCCCCTGAGTGGTGCAAATGGTTAATATGCTCGGCTCCTCACTGACAGGTTGGAAGCTTACACCCACCCAGAGGCACCTTGGAAGAAAGTCCTGGCAATCTACTTCTGAAAATGTTATTGAGCACAGTTCTTGGTGGGGGAGGGGGGTTGGCGGAAATCAGCTCGAGGGCATTTCACACGGAGGAGGGAAAACTAAGAGAAGGGTGGAATGGGAACTTAACTGGAATACTCACTGTGGCATACCTGGCTCACCCTGTCACTGGAAGCTGTGTTAGGAGAAAGACTACAGGTCCATGTTACTCAAGCCAGTTGAGTTGGGTCTTTTTTTATTTGCTGCCAAAAATATTTTACTAGCCCTGTGCTCTCCACACAGAGGCACGAGCCCCCTTTACCTACTTCTTTCTTTCATGGTATCTGCCTGGCTCCTGCAGGCCTTTCTGTTGATGACTTGCTGAACCTACCTGAACCTGGCCAGTTTACCACCTGAGAGCCAGCCACCAGGCCCACATGCCACTGCAAGCTGGGGCCTCTCCCAACTCCTACACCCACGGCTGACATTGCTGATTGATCCTGGGGTTCTTTCTTTCTTTCTTTCTTTCTTTCTTTTTTATTGTGCTTTAGATGAAGGTTTACAGAGAAAATTAGTTTCTCATTAAAAAATTAATGCACATATTGTTTTGTGACATTGGTTGCCAACTCCACGATGTGTTAACATTTTCCTCTTCTTGACCTGGGGTGCCCCATTACCAACTTTCCTGTCCCCTCCTGCCTTCTTGTCCTTGCCTCTGGGCTCATGAGCCCATTTAGTCTCATTTTGTTTTATGGGCCTGTCTAATCTTTGGCTGAAGAGTGAACCTCAGGAGTGACTTCAGTACTGAGTTAAAACGGTGTCCAGGGGCCATATTCTCAGGGTTTCTCCAGTCTCCTTCAGGCTAGTAAGTCTGATCTTCTTTTGTGAGTTAGAATTTTGTTCTATATTCTTCTCCTTCTCTGTCCAGGACCCCCATTGTGATCCCTGTCAGAGCATTCGGTGGTGGTAGCCAGGCACCGTCTAGCTGTGCTGGACTCAGGCTGGTGGAGGCTGTGGTAATTGTGGTCCATTAATCCTTTGGACTAATCTTTCCCTTGTGTTTTTGGTTTTCTTCATTCTCCTTTGCTCCAGATGGGGTGAGACCAGTGGAGTATCTTAGATGGCCGCTCACAGCTTTTAAGGCTCCAGAGGCTACTCACCAAAGTAGAACATAGAACATTTTCTTTATACACTATCTTATGCCAACTGAGCTAGATGTCCCCTGAGACCATGGTCCCTGGGGTTCTTTCTTGCCAAGTCCAGATTTGGCCTTGTGATGCCCACCACCTCATTCCAGGCAGTCATGGCTGGTTGCTTGTAGCTGGTACACGGGGTGAACCCTTTTTGCCATATTAGCCTAGACATCATCTTTTTTTTAATTTTATTTTAATTAAAGTAGTTGCTTTGCCTTTTCGGTTCCTATTGTGATAACGACCGATTACAACTCTCAGGCCCCACCGTCCCCGCCTTTCTCTCCTTATTTCCCTGAGCCTGAGTTTGACACAGCCGTGGGCAGCCAGACCGAGGCGCCAGGACTTTGACTGTTGGTATTAAACCTTTGAACCTCCACTGCCCCGCCATTTGAGTTTAAAAACAACTTAGGGTTAATTTCTCTACTCCTAGCCTCTTAAATAAGGAGCCCTGGTGGCGCAGATGTTAATACACTGGGCTACTAAGTGAAAGGTTGGCAGTATGAACCCACTAGTCACTCCACAAGAGAAGACCTGGAGATCTGCTCCCGTAAAGATTACAGCCTTGGAAGCCTATGGGGGCAGTTCTACTCTGTCCGATAGGGCCGCTATGAGTCGGAACCTATTCAATGGCACCTAACAACAATAACCTCTTCGATGCTTTATATTTTTGTAGCATCATTTACATTTTACAAAGAGAATTTAACTCAGTAGCATTCCAGACTGAGGGCTACTGCTTCCTCCAAGAAAAGCAATCAGAATAGGAGACGAGTGACAGGACCCAGGAGAAGGATGGTCACTTAGGATGTGTGGATTTGGGAGGTGGCAGTACATGAGCTGTGTACCTTGGTGAGGGAGGAAGTGGGAAGATCCTCTTGGTGGTGTGGGACCCTGTAGGGAGGGACGATGATGAAATTCCTAGCACCTGCTCAGAGTTGTGGCGGTCTGACGGAGAGAGCTCTTGGAAGAGGGTGTCATGGATTGAATTATGTTCTCCAAAAAATGTCTGTATCAGTTTGGTTAGGTCATGATTCCTGGTTTTGTGTGGTTTTTCTACATAATGTAAATCCTGCCTCTATGATGTTATGAAGGTGGATGGGCGGCAGTCCTATTGGTGAGACAGGACTCAATCTACAAGATTGGATTGTGTTTTAAGGCAATCTCTTGAGATTTAAAAGAGAGAAGCAGCAGAGGGACTTCATACCATCAAGAAAGCAGTGCTGGGAGCAAAGTGCGTCCTTTGGATCTGGGTTCCTGCACGGAGAAGCTCCTAGTCTGGGGGAAGATTGATGAAAAAGTTGACAGAGAGAGAATTCGTCCTCTTGGAGATGATGCCCTGAATTTGGACTTCTAGGCTGTGAGAAAATAAATTTCTCTTTGTTAAAGCCATCTACTTGTGGTATTTCTGTTATAGCAGCACTAGGTGACTAAGAGAGAGGGCTTTCAGAGAGCAGTCTTGCTGTACTGCGCACTGCAATCCTTCTTGTCTTGCCTCCTCACCGGACCCATGGCAAACACCTCTATTTTTTTTCTCATTCTTTCTAGAGGCAAGATGCCTCTCCATGCTGTGACTCTAAGGTGGGGCCAGGAAGGCCTAGTTTTATTCGGATTCCAGGTTGTTTTATGGAGTCCTATTTTAAATATTTATACATCCTGTTCTGTTTGTGCCTTAATTGTGGTGGCTGGAGTTTTTTATTTCATGGTACCTTCTTTTAGCTCACTTTGACGGTTTTTCTGAGCTTATACTCATTTCATCTTGTTTTCTCTCATTGCTTTTATTTTTGTTCTTCCCAGCTCCATTTTATTTTTTTTGGGGGGGAGGGTCTTTTTAAACCATCCTTTAAATTTCTCTTGTTTACTCCCTGTTTTATTGCTAAGTTTCAACTTTCCTGGTTTATGTCAGTGGCAAGCAGGAAGGGGTGGCTCTGAGGCATCTCGACCCTGAAGATTCTTTGAATTCCTCTAGGCCGTTTGCCCCTTTTCTTTGCAGCCCCATGAAAATCTTTGATCTGAGAATTCAGGAAACTCACGAACTCATTCCCAGCCCCAACAATGAAGGTTGGTGTAAATGCGTTTCAAGTTCTGAACTGAGTTTTCTTCTCAGATTAACACGGGTGTTTGGAAGAAGGTTCCAATCGCAGGTAGGATCTCAAGTAATAAGGAGGGAAACAAAAGGCAGAAGCTGGGGCTATGGAATGAGCCAGCTCATTTGGAGCAAGGAAATAACAGCTGGGAGGTTACACCCGGGAGCGGGCGCATCCCTGGTGATCCCAAACATTGGCTGTATGGCCCTGTGACCAACTACAGACACCAGGCGATGGTGCCTCTGGAGCTGCTGGCTGCCTCCTGCTCAGACAGGATTGGCCTTGGGTCTGGGTGAGGCTTAGTCTATGAGTGAAGGAGGCGACAGAGGAACACTTATATCCTGCTCACACAGGGGCACATTTCCATTTCTGTTTCTTCTCTGCCCTTTATCTGCTGTCTTGGTCAGTGGCTACCTGATGCATAATAATAAGGGAATTTGGCTGCTTGCAAGGTGGAGTTTGTAAATAGGAGGAATGCCTGTGGTTATGAAGCTGATCTTTCATAGAAACGTAATAAGACTAAAAGTAAGGGGAAGAATCATTTGTTAAGCATGTGCTATTTTTATTGAAAACCTTTAAAAAGGCTTTCTGTCCTGTGTAATCTTGACTGCCATTAATTAGCACCTTCCAACTTGGTCAGTCAACAACTACTCTGCCCTTCTCTACCATTAACAATGTACATTTTTGCCATCTTCTGCTTTTTAATGTTGGCCAAAGGCCTAGCTTATTGTTCAGCCTTTTATGCCAAATAATACAAAGAAATGATGTGATCAAAATTACATACAAAACCTTACTGTGTTTCTTTGTATTTGCCTCCCTCAGGATGGCTAAACTTTAATTGCTTTGTGCTTGGAACCCCTAACAATGGAACTTGCAGGGACTCTCTTTGTCTTTGTTCTGAAGAGGTCTGCAACGAATTGTACCTACGTTGGGCCACGATGAACTAAAGAGAAGGAAACACTGGAACTTCCGCAGGGTTGGCTGTTTCCCCTGCGCTCACATCTCTGTCCCAGAGGTTCTCCCATTCCTTCTGTTGTCCAAGTGTCTTTTGTTCATTTTGGGGGTAATGCACTTTTTGGGGATTTGATGAAAACTAGCCTTTCGCCAAGAAAATCCATATAATGCACAAACGTTCCATATACTGCATACAATTTCAGGCTTTTCTCCAATCCCTGAAGCCCATCTTGTGTCCTCAAGTTAAGAATTCCTGCTTTAAATTGTGCTCACAGCCGTCGCTGCACCACAGTTGCTCTCTAACCCTGTTGGATTTGGTTTGCTAGTATTTTGTTGACCATTTTTGCATTTATGTTCATAAGAGATATTGGTTTGTAGTTTTCTTTCCTTGTTGTGTCTTCATTTAGCTTTGGTATCGGGGTAATTCTAGCCTCACAGAATGAGTTGGGAAGTTCTCCCTCCTCTTCTATTTTTTGGAAGGGTGTGAGCAGGATTTGTGTTAATTCTTCTTTAAATGTTTAATAGAATTCCCCATTGAAGGCAACTGGTCCTGGACTTTTTTTGGTTGGGAGGTTTTTGACTACTGATTCAATCTCTTCACTTGTTACAAGTTTGTTAAAATTTTCTGTTTCTTCTTGAGTCAATTTAGGTAGTTTGTGTATTTCTGGGAATTTGTCCATTTTATCTAGGTTATCTAATTTGTTGATGTAATCTTTTATAGTCTTTCTGATTTCTATAGGGTTGGTAGTAATGTCCTCTCTTTCATTTCAGATTTTAGTTATTTGCGTACTCTAATTTTCTTTGCCAGTCTAGCTAAACTTTCATTGATTTTATTTAATTTTTCAAAGAAATGACTTTGGTTTTATTGATTCTGTCTTTTTAAAAATTTTCTATTTCATTTATCTCTGCTCTAATCTTTATTATTTCCTTTCTTCTGGTAGCTTTGGGCATAATCTGCTCTTATTTTTCAAATCCTTCAACATATAAAGTTAGGCTATTGATTTGAGAGCTTTCTTCTTTTTTATGTAGGCATTTATCACTGTAAATTTCCCTCTGAAAACTTCTTTTGCTGTTTCCCATATGTTTTGCAATACTATACTTTCATTTTCATTCATCTCTAGATATTTTCTAATTTGGGTTGTGCTCTCTTCTTTGGCCTTTTGATTGTTTAATGGTGTGTTGTTTAATTTCCAGATATTTGTGAAATTCTTAGTTTTCCTTCTGTTATTATTTCTAGTTTCATTCATTGGTTGGTGGAAATACTTTATATAATTTCATTCTTTTTACATTTATTGAGACTTCTTTTGTGACGCAACGTATGGATCATTCGGGAGGAGAACGTGTGTTGTGCTGATGTTAGATGTTTCTTAGGTCTAGGTGGTTTATAGTGCTGTTAAAGTTCTCTATTTCTTTACTGGTCTTCTTTTAAGGCCTTTTATTCATTATTTAAAGTGGTGTATTGAGGTCTCCAACAATTATTGTAAAACTGTCTATTTCTTCCTTTAATTCTGTTAATGTTTGCTTCATGTATTTGGGGGCTCTGTTGTTAGGTGTATATATACATTTATAATTGCTATATCTTCTTGATGAATTGACCCTTTTTATCATTATATAGTATTCTTTGTCTCTTGTGACAGATTTTGACTTAAAGTGCATTTTGTCTGATATTAATATAGCCACCTGTGATGGTTAAGGTTGTGTGTCAGCTTGGCTGGGGCATGATTCTCAGTGGTTTGGAAGTTATGTAATGATGTGGTTATCCTCCATTTTGTGATATAAGGTAATCACCTCCATGATGTGATCTGATGTGATCAACCAATCAGTAGTAAGGGGAGTTTCCTCGGGGGTATGGCCTACATTCAATATATATGGACTTTCTGACAGAGCTTGCTGGCATTTGCTGGCTCTGGATCCTGCATCATCTGACCTCTGGTTCTTGGTACTTGAGCCAGTACCCTGTTGTCTTACCTGATCACTTGGAACCCTGGTGGCGTTCCATTTGAACGGCTAACTACAAGGTTGACAGTTCAAATCCACCAGGCGCTCCTTAGAAACTCTATGGGGCAGTTCCACTCTGTCCTATAGGGTCGCTATGAGTCAGAATCGACTCAATGGCAGTGGGTTTGGTTTTTTGGGTTTTGCAGCTGGTGAGCCAGCAGCTTGCCATCTGACCTGCCAGTCTTGGGTTCATCAGCTCCTGCAGCTACATGAGTTAGGAGAGGCCTTCAGCCTTCAGCCTGATCCATGGACTCTTCCCTTTTCTTACATGAATGGTAATATTATATACACTGTTTTGCAACTTCCTTTTCTTACCTAGTATTATGTTTCTGAGATGTTTCCACATTAGTACATAGCATCCTCGTTTCACTGTGTGGATGTACCCCAGTTTAACAAGCTCCCTATTGATAGATGCTTGGGTTTTCCCAAATCTTTGGTGAATACAAACAATATTACAAAGAATAATCTTGGATGTGTATCTTTTTGTATGTGAGATTGCTGAGTCAAAGAGTAAATGCATTTGAAATTCTTATAGATGCTGCAAAATTGCCTTTACCTTTGCAGTCCACAAGCCTATTTACCTGCAGTATTGCCAACAAAGTGATTGAGATATTTGCTCACCTGATAATGAAAAAAGGTGTTCGTTAGTTTTAATTGCATTTGTCTTTTGAGTGCAGTTGAGCATTTGTTCATATGTTTAAGGGCTGTTTGTAATTGTTTCGATGTGACTTAACCTTTGTCAGTGTTTTTGGTTCGATTGCTGATCTTTGTGTGATTTCTAGGTAGTACCGATATAATCTTTGAGTAGTCTTTTCTCTGTGATGGTGTTGCAGATATTTTTCCCAGTTCGTCATTTTTTCTTTTGACGTTTCTTACTTTTGTTTGATTTTTATCTTTACCAAATGACATCATCCAAGGCTTGTAATGAAAAACAACAGTCTCCTTGTTTTACCTCTCCCTGGCCCCCAATACTCCTCACCAGAGGCAACCACTTTCAGCTGTTTTGGTTGTAATTGCTGATATTCACCTCACTATTTTCATATAATATGCTTGTGCTGTTATTTCTTCACTCGTTGCTTTCACGCATTACCTACTGACGTCCTCTCACAGGAGACGAAGAATTCGCTTTCTTACACCATTCTTCTCTTCCTTATCACCCATGCTAATTAGAATGGCATGTTCATCTACCAAGCAGAACAGATGCTGGCTGCATTGAGCGGGCAGCATCATGGAGGATGAATTGTGGTCCAGGTTGGAGAGTGGAGAGGCTAAAGCAACTGGCACATGGGGTGGCATAGGGGTGAAGCTTAGGGCAAGGGCTATTTGCCATTCACTTTTTTATGGAAGTGTTTCATGGTGGACTACATGCCAGCCTGGTTATACTACACATTTTGGTTCTGCTATTGTGCAATGCATAATATTATGACCAAATCATTCATTTTTTTGCTCAGCTACTCATTAATTTAATTTTCTTTTCTACACAACTTTTTGTTTTTCTTTCAGTTAGTAAAAGCCTCATTTTCTTAGTTGCCTAGTTTTTTGGCACAATGGCTAAGAGCTCGGCTGCTAACCAAAAGGTCGGCAGTTCGAGTCCACCAGCCACTCCTTGGAAACTCTATGGGGCTGTTCTACTCTGTCCTGAAGGGTCGCTATGAGTCAGAATCGACTCAACGGCAATGGGTTTATTGCTAACCCTTTACAGATTTTCCAAGGTGCCTCTCGGTGTTCTTTTCTTTGTAGTCAAATACGCCAGCTGCTCTCTCACTTCTGTGTTCCTTACAGACCTCCCCTGGTCTGACCCCCTCTTGACCAGCTCCACAATTGTCATCCCAGAACTTCCCTTCAGTCTTCATCTGTCTTGGATCTCCCATTCTTCAGGCCCGATCTGAGAAGTCCAGAACTGGATTAGGAAGTGGCAGAAAAGAAACCTATCTCCCCTTATGGTCACCATCAGTTCTCAGCATGCTCCAGATAGCCACAAACAGGACAGGAGAACAGCATGGAGCAAGAATGCGTCTAAGCAGCTGCCGTGTCCCAGTGGCCCCTCTCTTCGTATAGGCACACACCCAGGGTAGTGTTGACGGTCAGCAGCCTGGTGGGGTGAGGAGCCCTCCAGTCTGAGAGGCCCTGACAAAAGGTCCCCAGATTTCTAATCTTGTCCCCGACAGGGGTGCCATATCAATGCTCAGGAACTATAAATCTACTTAAGCAGCCATGCCACCCACGCTGAATGTCTAGGGTCTCCATCGTGAAATTATTGCCATCTGTTTGTTACCTGTTACCCATTGCCATCGAGTTGATCCTGACTCTAAGCAACCCTATAGGACAAAGTAGAACTTCCCCATAGGGGTTCTAAGGCTGTAAAACTTTATGAAGCAGACTGCCACATCTTTCTCCCGAAGAGCAGCTGGTGGGTTTGAACCACCAACCTTCTGGTTCCCAGCCGAGAGCTTAACTACTGCACCCACCAGGGCTCCACTTGTCACCTGTAATCTCATCTTCTTTGTGCCTGTGACCCAGGTTTTGCAGCCTCCCTAATCTTTGCATGCATCGAAGGACCTAGGAATTTGGGGTTTGTGTTCCCTTAGGGCCTTTCCAAGGAGCCCTGGTGGCACAGTTGTAAAGTGATCACCAGCTAACCAAAAGATCAGTGATTGAAACCTACCAGTGGTTTCCTCAAAAGGAGGGCATGGGGCTAAATATTTGGAGACTTTGCATCCCTGAAGATGACTTTCTTTACTTTAACACCTGATTGCTGTTTTGACTGGGTTTCAAATTTTGGGTGAAAACTATTTTCCCTTAGAATTTCGTGGGCTTTGCTCCAATTTTCAGTACTGTTTGTTGACCAGATGCCTTTCTGATCCTTTATGTGTGACTCCTCTTTTTTTTCTTCTTCTTTGGAAGCTTTTACGATCTTCTATTTGTTCCCAGGAGCCCTGGTGGCATAGTAGTTAAGAGCTTGGCTGCTAATCAAAAGGTTGGCAGTTCAAACCTCTCAGCCACTCCTTGGAAACCCTATGGGGCAGTTCTACTCTGTCCCACAGGGTCACTGTGAGTCAGAATCTACTTGACAGCAATGGAGTTGGTTTTTTATTTGTTCCCAAGATTCTGAGATCTCATCAAGATGACCTTGGTGTAGGATGGTTTTATTCTTTGCCCTAGGCATTTCGTCAGCACTTCGGAAACCCTGGTGGCATAGTGGTTAAGAGTTTGGCTGCTAACCATAAAGTTGGCAGTTCAAATCTGCCTTGGAAGCCCTGTGGGGCCGTTCTACTCTGTCCTATAGGGTTGCTATGAGTTGGAATCGACTCAACGGCAATGGGTTTGTTTGTTTTTTGGTTCACCATAAAGACTCATGGCCTTCAGCTCTGGAAAACTGTCTTGTAATATTTCTTAGGCACACTTCTTTCTCTTGGTTCTCTGTCCTCTCTTTCTGAAGCTCCTTTCAGGCAGATGTTGGGTCTCCTGGATTGATTTTCTAATATTCTTACGTTTTCTCTCTCATTTCTAGATGTCATTGGAAAGAGGACAAAGACACACACATCAGCAGTCCTCTATGGTGTAAATGTAAAATAGGATTTGTCTGGGAGAATTTACAAGCAGAGTCGTGAACTTACAAGCAGAGAGCCCAGAGTCCCCCAAGTTCTTGTTACCCCACAAAGAGACTTGCTTCGCTTGGCAGAGCCGGATTTGACCTATCGTGGAGAGGCTCCCAGGGAGGGGTCCTGCTCCCTAATATTCTGCGTATTTATATGGAGAAAAGGTAGGGAGAGATGGGAGGTGTGAACCAATGGATGCTTCTTGGTGGAAGCAATAGCCTCCCTAGACTGAGGGCGACGGTTGAGAGCTCCAGGCATCAGTGCTGCTATCCACCTGTTCTTCCATTGAGCGAACTCAGACCTGCAAAACTTCCTTCTTGCTAAGATTCCAAAGGGCAGAGGAGGTGAGCTTCTGGGGTCTTCTATATTTGTCTCTCCTTACCATCTGTTTGAATTTTTGTTCAGCTTTTCTAGATTCATTCAATCTTATCTTCTAACCCTTTATTTCTCATTTATGATGTTTTTTATATTTTCTTTCCAAGATTTCTTTATTATTAATGTTCCTTTTAAAAATATATTCTTATTTCATGGAGAGGTAGCTTCTTCTACCTTCTAAGGATATTCATTACAGTTTTTTTTTTTCCCCCAGAAAGTTTTATTTTGCTTCCTAGATTGTCTTTATTTCCTTTATTCTCTCTGTTTTGGTTTCTGTCATTTATGTTGGAGGGTTTTTCAAAAGTCTGGTGAACCTCCTACTGTTTGTTCACATTCAAGAAGGAGGACCTGCAAAGCTGAATGGGAGCCTCTGTGCATTGGTGGGGCTTGTTGACTTAGGGAGTCACTGCAGGTAGCTCAAAAAATAAGCCACATTTTTCATTGGGGAATCCCCAAAGGTGAGTATTCATAAACATAGTTTTCTCCAGAGAATTCTCCCATCTCCTCCCTAGGGTGGGATATAAGCTTAGCAACTGGCACTCTGGGCTCAGAGCCCAGGAATCCCATCACTTCATATATAGACTTTTACTTAATCCCGGTTTTCTGCTGTGCCTAACCTTTTTCTTTTTTTAACCTTACCCTCCTCTGTGTTCATGTCCCTGTCTCCCGGGCATCTCTGTATTGTATTCGGTCTCTCCAGTATATGCATACCTGGCTAGATTACATGTTCTTTCTTTAAAAAATGTTCTTCTCCTAGTTTCCTCAGAAAGTCCTGATTTCTGCACTACTTTCTAATTTACCCCAAGTTGAAAGAAAAAAGGAGACAAGAAAGTAGATCTGGGCATGTTCTATTGGTAAAAATAGAAATTATTATCTGGGAGGATCTTGATTTTATTATTTTTTGTACAAGTTGCTGTTTCATTGGCATAAAGAGTTCAGATAGATGTGGTCTTTCAGCTTGTTTGTATAATAAGATTGCAATTATAATCTCTTAGTTTTGCTAGTCTTATCCAGTTCTAGAGCGTGAGGTCAGAGACAATTTAGGGTAAAAGAAATAATTAGGCAAAGAGGGTCCAAGGGCATGGTGTTTGATGATTTTGTGGTCAATAGTTCATTTCTTTTTTTGTCTTACCCAGATGAAAATAGCAATTTTTTTGTTATTATAAACGGAATAAATGCTCATTGCATAAGGAAATGATTTCGATAATACATAAGAATGTAAAGAAAAATGTGAAGCCCACCATTCACTTGGACAGTTTTTGCCAGATGAAGCCCAAGTGTCTGCTTCCTTCTTTTTTTCCAGGGGTCACTCTTTTTAGCACATTGAGGGGAGAGGGAGCTTGACTCAGTCTCTTCTGCTCCTTGCTTCCCTCCATGGTCCAGTCAGCTCCTCCCCATGGTTCCAGCATGACCTGTCTCCAGCCATCATGGTTTCAGCCGTGGGAAGAATGTGATGTGTGATGGGGGAATATCACTCATGACCAATTGAAGCAGAGGCAAGAGATGGTGTGTGTGTGTGTGAGACAGAGAGAGAGAAAGACCGACAGATAGACCTGGTGTCACCTGAATACTTGGTTCTAATGATCTCTGAGGGCAGCTTTACCCTTTCCATGTTTGGGGTTGGATTATTCCCTTTTGCCTGAACAAGTTCAAATGGGATTTCCGTCACTTACAACTGAAAGAATTCTGATGGGAACATGTATGAGTTATTATTCCTGCTTTACTCATGAGGAAACTGAAGCTCAGAGTGGTTACAGTTATAGAGTTCCAAACCTGTCGAATCCCAAACTCTGTGACCTTCCCAGTCCCTATCTTGCCTTCTTCTCTTTTATTCTCACGGCAGAGGAGAGGGTCAGTGGAGAAAGAGAAGTGTCCGAGTTCTGAGCCATGATCAGGGGGAGGTGTTGTGGGTTTTCCTATCCAACTCTGAAGTCAGGTGTGGGGACTCCAGGGGTTCACTGGTAAAGATGGGGGATGTCACAGGAAGTGTGATGCTTGTCACTCCCTGACGGAACATCTGCTTCGGCAGTGGGTTTGTTGAGCTGCCCCCTACCTACCTGAGCAGGGCAGAAGCATGTGGGAGACAGATGCGGCAGTGCTGAGAGGGGATGGCAGCAGGCAGACTCCATGGGCTGGTTAGTCAAGAATGTGAGAGTTTTCAGGAGGTCCTGAGAACTGCCCACTAGGCAAAGGGGTCCCCACAAGCAAGAGGCCTGGCGGGATGGCAGGGGCAGGAGTTGAGGGGCTGTATGAGGTAAGCCTGGAGCCCACTCACCAAAGTCAGGGAATGCTGGGTGGAAGCCGGAGAGAGGAGACCATGACGTTCCCCTCGTGGTGATTTGGAAGGGAAAAGCTTTGTATCAAACACGGGACAGGAAGTGTAAACAGCATGGACTTTTTAATAACTTTTGATATCTGGAAATCTAGATCTTCCCAAGATGCCATGCTACCTCATGGGGAAAGAAGAGCCAGCACTTGACAGCTGGGGTTCAGTGATGAACAGAAAAATGATGTCATGTGTGTAGTACTAGCAAAGGTGTCCCTGGGTGGCACAAACAGTTATGGGCTCCACTACTAGCCCAAAGGTTGGCAGGTTGAACCCACACAGGGGCCTTGTGGTCTGCCTCCAAAAGGTCCCAGCCTTGAAAACCCTACGGAGCAGTTCGGCTCTGCACACGTGGGGTCGTCATGAGTTGAACTGACGCCACGGCAACTGACAACAACAATAACACTAGCAAGGGCAGACTCTTCAATAATCTGCTCACATTTCTTCATGTCAGGGCTGGGCCCCAAGGAGACGATGAAGAGTCTTAACATCTGAAGCCACAGAAGCTGTAATGCTGATTGACAAGAGCAATGCCTCACGAATTCGCTCTTCCTTCTGGAGCCAGGCCCCTTGGTGATGCACGGACGGTTTCCTGTGTAGCTGAATACCGCGTAAGCCCCCTTCTGGCTGAGATGCAGAAACGGATTTCTGATTTAGCAAAGCTCTGTTAACGCTTCTTGAAAGTTTCTTTTTCTGGATGGACCCACAACTAAGCCTCAAACTTGCCTGGAAGAAGGCATTTGAAGTTAATCTACCGCCCCAGCTTGCTCCCTGACCCTTTACTCCATCCCTACAATCTTGAATTTCTGCCCTCTGTAAGCTCCGCGGGAGGCCACGGTGCAGGACAGTTAGGGGGGCGGGTTTTGCTGGCCGACAAGCTCTCTTTCTTGCCCCAGCTTTGTCACTACCAGCTGTGTGACCTTGAGCAGATGTCTTAAACTTTTGTGCCAACGTACCTGTGTAAGTTACCTAAGGTGGCCATGCCAAAGGACCAGAACCTGGGGGCAACCCTCTTGTTACCATTGGCATAGCCTTATACCAGCCACTTTTTGTGCCTCTGGACCCCGAAGGTAGTACATTATTCCAGTTCTAATGCATTTATTGTCAAGGCGGGTCCCATGTGAAACGCGTGAAGCTCAGCAGACTGGAGTTGGAGTCTCACTGTTATGTAGGTTGAGCGTTTTATTAGGTAATGTTTCCTGGCCGTTAGTTTTGTAGATCTCTGCCTTTTTCTCCGCCTTTTATTTCTGTGAGATACGGCTCCTATGTGATAGTTAGGGAGCCCTGATGGGTTCGTTTTGGTTTTTCTGTCTCATATGAGGAAAACCTAATGGAAAGCACTTGCAATAAATTATTGCATTGCTAGTTTCCATAGGCATACCAATCAATGTGCCACAGATGGGTGACACCACAGTGCCCCTAGCCTCATTGGTGGATTGTGTTCCCAGATCACATTTCTCAAAACCCGTATCACCAACCAAAAATTCAAACACGCTCAATTAGTAAGCATGCATTCCAATATGGAAAATACATGCCGTCAAAAAGGTAACTAAAGGGTTAAAATAATAGAAATTTGTTCTCTCACACTTCTGGAGGCTAGAAGTCCAAAACCAAGGTGTTGGCAAGCTTTGTTCCTTCGGGAGTGTTCTGAGGGAGTCTGTCCCAGCCTCTCGCCCAACTTTTGGTGGTTACAGCAACCTTGGCGTTCTTTGGCTTGTAGACCCATCACGCCAATCTCTTCCCTGTCATCACATGGCCTTCTTCCTGTTTGTCTCTCTTTAGGTATCTTCTCTTCGTATATGGACACCAGTCAAAATGGATTAGGGTCCACCCTAGTGACCTCATCTTCAGTTGATTATATCTGCAAAGACCCTATTTCCAAATAAGGTCACATTCATAGGCACTGGGGTTTGAAACTTCAACATATCTTTTTTGGGAGGACACAACTCAACTCACAACAACACCTAAGCCAAGGTGGTAAAGGACAATTACTCTTGGTAGATACTGTGCAATCTTTGATATTTGGGATGGTAGAACTACAGTGTGTAAACTGCTGCCACCTCACTGTTAAGTGTCAAGGAAAAGAGGGCTCAGGCTGAATTCTGATACGTGTAGACGTTTACTAGCAAACAGGCAAAAAACATGCACATTTCTTGTTCACTAAGCTTGATGAAATCCATGCTCTTGGTTCCTCTTAGGCCTCCTTGTATAAAAGATGCTTTTGAGACCAATACACCTATATTCTAGTAGCAGGATTCTGCAAACTGTTTTGTTGGAGTCAGGCAACCAAGAATCCTCTGGATGCAGGACCTTTCACGAATCAAGCCTTGTGGGTCACTGATAAGGGTTACATTTCTTCAATTCCATTCATGCAAGGGGGTTCTTTAAATGACTTTAGACATCCATAATATCTTTAGCAAACTTAATGTTATCAGTGGAAACTCATTTTTAACATTCAGGATGCTAATGAAAATACTTCAGGTGCTGCACAGAGATAAAAAGAGCTGAAGAGTTTATAGTAGCCCTCTCTGGAGTGGGGCCTTCTGATTAAATGCCAGGGAACCGCCCCTGGAGTGTGTATTCACGATTAGGGCAAGGAATACCACAAGAGTGCAGCCTAAATGAACACACACTGTTTATGCTGAAATATTGTGAAGTAAATTACAAATGACGTGCTACTTCGCACACCTTGGTTTCCCCTTCTGTAAAATGAGGATAAAAATACCTGGCTCGTGCAGGGTTGTCACCAGAGTATTAAATTGTGAGAAAAGCTTAGTACAGTGTCTGTCTGGTAAGTAGCAAGGGCTCAGAAAGTGTTAACTGAGATTGTTGCTGTTATTTTTTGCTTGTATACACCGAAGCAAACCTTCTTTGAAAAATCATGTGCTCGTTGTACATTTTTAAGTTAACATCTAAAAAATTTCATTAATATCTGGCACGTGGCAGTGATTAACGTTTTGAGTTAAAACTGATGCATGGATCTTTTAAATATAGCCAATGGAACCTAAGTACCACAGTAATTTAATGTCTATTATTCTTATTTAAAGAGTCCCTGGGTGGTGCAAATAGTTAATGTGCTCAGCTGCTAACCAAAGTTTGGCAGTTTGAATCCACCCAGGGGCTCCTTGAAATAAAGGCCTGGCAACCTACTTCCAAAAAATCAACCATTGGTTATCCTATGCAGCACAGTTCTGCTCTGGTACATACGTGGTTACCATGAGTCAGAATCGACTCAGTTGGCAACTGTTTTTCTTCTTCATCCTGATTTAAAAAAAAAAAAATATGTGAACTAGCTCTTCTTTAACATAAACACTCTTCTATAGTATTTAAGGTAGGACATTTTATTTTATTTTTTCCTTGAACTTGCATTTCCATTCTATCTACCCCACAGAAGTTTATCCTAACGTATTTTTATGCTTCAAGGTCTTCTACTGATTACCCTGTTGTATTTTCTGCAACAAATGCATGTGTGCAAATAAAAGTTTTATAATTAGTTTTATTTCCCTGACCTTAGGAATCCCAATGTTAGAAAACTTATTTAGATTGGGTTATCGTAAGAGTTACTTTAGTTTACCAAACCAATCCCGTTGCTGCGGAGTTGCTTCTGACTCAAAGTGACCCTATAGGACAGAGTGGAACTGTCCCATATGGCTTCCAGTCTTTACAGAAGCAGACTGCCACATCTCTCTTCCACAGAGAGGCTGGTGGGTTCAAACCGCCTACCTTTTGGTTAGCAGCCAACCACCACCAGGACTCCTCTTTAGTATAAAGCCAATCAAAATAACAAATATGTTATACAGTTTGATAAACACTTAATAAACAAAAATTAAACTTGTATTGAATATATAACTTTTAGTGAAATAGATTTCTCAACTAATTTATATATCTGGATGAATATTACTTATTTCTTGTTTCTAAAATGAGGCAAGGTTTAGCATCAATTATTCTTCAATTTTAGTTATTGATTTAAGAAGTGAGAGAAATGAGAGCATCTGTTCACATAAATAAGTAGATGGAAGTGAAAGGAATTTTGTGACAGCAACATCTCAATTTTTTGAACACTTCACATTTCAAGACATAGTATAACAACTGCTGAGAAACAACTTGCAAGCTAGAGGTTTAAAAGTAGTGAAGTTATTTTCTAAATAACATGGACCTGATAGAGTTGATGGAAACCCTGGTGGCGTAGTGGTTAAGAGCTATAGCTGCTAACCAATAGATTGGCAGTTCGAATCCCCCAGCTGCTCCTTGGAAACCCTATGGGACAGTTCTACTCGGTCCTACAGAGCCACTATGAGTTAGAATAGACTGGAAGGCATTGGGTTTGGTTCTGGTTTTGGACAGAGTTGCTTTATCCACCCCACCAGGTAAGGAGCCCTGCTGAGCCGAGGTGCTCGCTGAGGACAGTGGCAACACGCAGCAGAAGAAGGGAATCACATATGCCAGCTCTAAGCACTTGACTAGTTGCAGGAATAAGGGCTGTAACAAGTATGGGTATGTCATCCTTATCTTGATTTGTATCAACCAAATCCTTTTATCACCTAACACAAGCTGTGTTAATAGTTTTTAACTTTATTTCTTCATATTTAAGCTACAGGATATCAAGAGGGAAGCGTGATTCAGTTAGGAGAAGAACGGACATTATCTAAGGACAAAAAAGGACTTAGTGTCTACTTCTCGGGAAAGGATTAGTGTGCTTTGATTGTAGGCAGGATGGCTGTATTAGGTGAGGCAGAGGCGTAGCTTTGCTATTGTCTTTGTTTATAGGTTACATATGGTGCCCATCACTACCGCCAGTTGTCCTGGAGTCCATTCTGACTCATGGGAACCCCCCGTTTCAGAGTGGAACTGCTCCACGTGGTTTTCAATGGCTGTGACCATTTGGAAGTAGATTGCCAGGCCTTTCTTTTGAAATGCTTCTTGGTGGACTTAAACCTGCAACCTTTTGGTTAGTAACCAAGCACAGTAACCGTTTGCACTACCCAGAGACTCCTAAGTATGATGTAAGGACATGTTTATGGGTGCCAACTTGACAAGAAACGTGGCTTTGAAATGCTTCAAATTGCCTAGGCTGAAATACAGGTAGTCTCCAACTTACAACGTATTCAAGTTACCATGAACCACGCTTACGACTGTTTTGTTTTTGGTTTATGTGTGTGTAACTGGAGAAGCCCTGGTGGTGCACTAGTTAAGCATTCCACTGCTAACCAAAAGATCAGCCGTTCGGATGCACAAGCTGATTCCTGGAAACCCTATGGGGCAGTTCTGCCCTGTCCTGTAGGGTCGCTATGAGTCGGAATCCATTCAACAGCAACAGACTTTTTTTTTTTAAACTGGAGAAGTATGAAGTGCTGATGTTGAAGCTATAAGTTTATGTGTAATATTTCCAACCCCTAAAGACAAATAAGATTGGGCTTATAAAGATACTGATAATAAACCAAACCAAACCCGCTGTCGTTGAGTCGATTCCAACTCATAGCGACCCTGTAGGACAGAGTAGATCTGCCCCATGGGGTTTCCAAGGAGCAGCTTGTGGATTTGAACTGCCGACCTTTTGGTTAGCAGCCGAGATCTTAACTACTGCACCACCAGAGCTCCACTGGTAATAAAAGGCACTAATAATGAAAACCTCCCAAAAAAGGAGTATTTGACTTAGAATCGACTTAGGACAGAGTCGCCAGAGCGAGCCCCACTGTAAGCCCGAGACTGTCTGTACACTGCCTCCAGTCCCCTTCCTGTCTGTTTCCCACTAGAGAAGGCTACACGGGAGAGTCTCGGGAGATGTGGAAGGTGGAACCGAGGTAGCAACCATTTTGTAGCTCCCACAGGTTGCATTTTATCTGCTGGTTCACCTTGTTGGCAAAAGGCAGCGACCAGGTCTGCAGTTGTTACACCTTCCCCTGAGTTGTCCTTCAGCTTTTCTGACTTCTGGACCAGGTCTGTGTGTTCATCTCCATGACGAAGGCTCTGGCTTCTGCAGGACACTGTGCCATCAAAGCCAGAGGCAACAAGAACTAATGCAGATTTCACTTTGCTTTTGTGAGCTCCAGCTTATGTTTGCGGGCTCTAGGTTGTTCTCTCTCTTACCCATTTTACTTCTGTCTCCCCTCCTGATTGCTTGCTCATCCTCAGACCCAAAGACCAGAGTCTCAGAGAGACCATGTAACCTGTTCCCACAATTGTGTGAGGTCCAATCCTGTAGCCCCATTTTGGTGGTTCTACTTCTTTGATAACCCACCGCCGTCGAGTCGATTCGGCCTCATAGCTTGAAAGAACCCTGACTGATATAAAAAAACAAAAACAAACCTGTTGCCGTTGAGTTGATTCCAGCTCATAGCAACAGAGTTGAACTGCCCCATACCATTTCCAGTGAGCTGCTAGTGGGTTCAAACTGCTGACCTTTTGATTAGCAGATGAGTTCTTAACCACTGTACCACCAGGGCTCCTGACTGATATAATAAGTTACAAAAATAAATAAAAATCAATACGCTGTTTCTTATTTAGTTTGTAATAACACAATGGAATTTGTAGCTAGCATTATCCATTATTTTGCTGTTGAAGCCAGTTGTCTAACAAAGGCAAGATGTTCCTTCTGTAACGGAGTGTGGGTAGCACGTGAAACCCTGGTGTTCTGTCTTAAAAAATAATTGTATGAGAATCTAGTGTCAAAATTTGAAAAAGCTTTATTAATTTATTTTAGATTATTGTTGTTGTTGTTAGGTGCCATCGAGTCGGTTCCGACTCATAGCGACCCTATGCACAGCAGAACGAAACACTGCCCAGTCCTAAGCCATCCTTAAAATCATCGTTATGCTTGAGCTCATTGTTGCAGCCACTGTGTCAGTCCACCTCATTGAGGGTCTTCCTCTTTTCTGCTGACCCTGTACTTTGCCGAGCATAATTTTAGATTATAATAATAAATTTTCAATACATTTAATAAAGGAGAAAGGTAAGCATTGCTAAAAACGAACCGTTCCAACTGCTAGCATGTATGTTTTATTTTTTATTAATAGCAGGTTGGAAATACTAAACATTTCATAAGGTGAGGTAAGATGAGATTTTACTGGAATTAAAATATATATTTCATGATATGTAATAAACTGTGTTTTAACTAGCCTATTCATAACATCGAATCTGAAAAAATTTTATCCCTGGGTTTACTCCAGTTGTGTCTTGAAAATTTGACGGATCTGGGAAACATTCTCATTACGTTTAAAAGAATCAGCATCACTAACCTCTATTGCTTTCGCTGCTCAAAGGTGCTTTTCTTTCCAGCTAATGACAAGTTCTAGGGATGAGTGTTGAGAATAGCAGGAAATATTTGCTTGTGTTTAAATGCATGAGAAAAGGTTATTTTTAGCATTTAGAATGTTTAATTGATGCTCTCTTTACTTTGCTCTCACAAAATTCTTCTTCCAGGTAATTCTTCCTTTGACAGTAGATAGGCTGACGGGAAAAGAAAAAATGGACAAAAGATACGAACAAACGGTTCACAGAAAAAGAATTGCAAACAGCTCATAATCGTTAGGAAAAGTGTTTAGCTTCATTTAAAGTAAGAGAAGTGCGAGGGAAAGCTATACCTGGAAGAGCTAAACTCATGGAGAAGGAGAGGGAGAGATTGGAGGGGGCTGTGTGGATTAGTGGATAATGGAGTCTGATGACTTACGAGATTCAGCAGGGGATTCAAAGAAGAGGAAGGGACAGTGGCCTCAAAGTGGCAGCCATGAGCAAAGACGGCACCCACTCTAAGAACAAGCGGGGTGGGAGAGTGAACAGCCACCCTCTGAGAAGGCTAAAAACAAAAGTGAAGATAATTAAAAAATCCACTCTGCTGAAATGCCATTTCTTACCCATCAAACTGTCAAGAATTCAAAAGTTTGACAACTCTGTTGACAAGACTGTGAGGAACCAGAAACTCATATATTGCTAGCAGGAATACAAAATGGCACAGCCCTGATGGAGGGGATTTGACAAGGTCAGCAGTATTACCCTGGTGGTGTAGTGGTTAAAAGCTATGCCTGCTAACTGAAAAGTCAGCAGTTTGAATCCACCAGGTGCTCCTTGGAAACCCTATGGGGCAGTTCTACTCTGTTCTTTAGGGTCACTATGAGTTGAAATCGACTTGACAGCGATGGGTTTTGTTTTGTTTTGTTGTTTTGGTTACCCATATTACAGGAGCCCTGGTGGTGCAGTGGTTAAGAGCTCAGGCTGCTAACCCAAAGGTCAGCAGTTCGAATCCACCAGCCTCTCCTTGGAAACCCTGTGGGGCAGTTCTACTCCGTCCTATAAGGTCGCTATGAGTCGGAATCGACCCGATGGCACACAACAGCAGCAGCAGCAGTATTACATATGCATTTACCTATTACCTTGGAAATCCTGCTTCTAGAAATCCATCTTAAAGGTATACTGGCAAAAATGGCGTATGCACAAAGACTCTTCATCACGCCATTAAACTGTAAGGGGAATGGAAACTATGCAGATGCCAATAAACAGAGGACTAGCTGACTAACTACACAGATGCAATAGAATAGTATCAGCTATACAAAGGAAGGGAATTCTATAGGACAAACAGTCCATTTCCTTCAACCAATAAGTGGCAGAAATTAAAAAAGACAAGGGGAAACTGCCATAGGTTAAAATAGATTTAATGCAGTCAAATGCAATACGTGGACCTTCTTGGGATCCTAATTCCAAAAAACCAACTGGAACAAAGATATTTTTAGACAATTAGGAAAATTTAAATATGACTGGGTATTAGATGATATTAAGGAATCATTGTTTTTGTTAAGTGTGATGTTAAATATATTGCAGTTATATTTATAAAAAGGACCTTATCTGCTGAGATATGTACAGAAATAGGAGTAAAATGATGTAAGGTCTGGTATTTGCTTCAGAATATTCCTCCCCGTCCAAAAAAAAGTATGTGTGTATACGTGTGTGCCTGTGTGTGTGTGTGATAGAGTGAGAAATAGGTGAAATAAGGTTGGCAAAATGCTGATTATTGTCAAAGCTGGGTGATAGCTACTTGGGTTTATTATACTTTTCTCTTTAATTTTGAACATGTTTGTAAATTTCCATAATGATAAGTTAAATGTTTTTAATTAAAAAGAAATAGGGGGTTATTAAATAAAAAACATTATTCCCACCCTCCACTCTATATCTTGGCACAAGTCAAAATTCATCACCAGAGCTCCAAACCCTGAACAGAGCAATATATAAACAGAGGGGTTGATGGTTTCTGGATTGATTCATAGAGAACGCTCAGAGGTTTTCACACCTTGAGGCGACACAGCTGCAATATTTGCAGTGGGTGAGGGTGGCCTGGGAGAGGGGCTGTTGAGAACGCTGCCCCCTTCCTGGGCGAAGAGGTTTCGGTATTGTTGGTTGCCAAGGAGCTGGCGCTGACTCACAACAACCACATATGACAGAACGAAACCTCGCCTGGTCCGGTGCCATCTTCATAGCCGTTGGTCTGTTGGAGTCCATCGTTCTGGCTATTGTGTCAATCCACCTCATGGAGGGTTTCCCCCATTTGTGCTGACCCTCCACTTTACCAACCATGTCGTCCTTCTCCAGCGATTGGTCGTTACTGATGACACGTCCAAAGTCAGTGCACCAAAGTCCGGCCATCCTGCTTCTAAGGAGCATTCTGGTTGTATTTTTTCTAAGACTAATTTATTCATTTTTCTGGCAGCCCATGGTATATTCAATGTTCTTCACCTACACCACAATTTGAATGCAGCAATTCGTTCTCCGTCTTCCTTTTCACTGTCCAGCTTTCACATAAGAGGAGACTGAAAAAACCACGGGCTGCCAAAAGAACTAACAAGTCTGTCTTGGAAGTAGTACAACCAGAGTTCTCCTTAGAAGCAAGGATGGCGAGACTGTGTCTTACATACTTGGGACATGTTGTCAGGAGGGATCAGCCCCTGGAGAGGGACATCATGCTTGGTAAAGTACAGGGTCAGTGGAAAAGACCCTCAGCGAGATGGACTGACACAGTGGCTTCAACAATGGGCTCAAGCATAACAACGGTTGTAAGGATGGCGCGGGACCGGGCAGTGTTTCGTTCTGTTGTGCGTAGGGTCGCTATGAGTTGGAACTGACTCGACGGTACCTAACAACAACAACAACTTTGTGATGATTGTGCACATGGGGGTCTTTCTCGTACAGTCTACTCAGTCATTTTCAGAAGGCAGCAAATCTTGGAGTCTTGGGGAAACAGATGTAATATAATCTTCATCTTCTTCTTTCTCTCCTTTAAACTCTTAAGCCCTCCCTGGTAACTTCAGATGCTTTGAGCATCTTGGTAATTATGCATGGGTCCATTTAACAATTTAGATGTATGATATTTGTTACAAAAAGGATTTTTCTGATTATAAAGATATGTTCATTGTAAAAAAAAAAAGTTGGAAAATTTGTGAATAAAGACAAAAAACTCTACCACTCAAAGTAAGTGTTGCTAACATTTTGGTGTTTTCTATCTCCTTTTAATGAATGGATCTCTATGTGGCTATTTTTGATAAAATTGGGAAAAACCCGTATTGCCAGTTGTACCTCCTACTTTTATCATTAAATCTTTTTTGGAAACATTTTTTTCTTTTTTAATGAGAGGCACTGTGCTAGGCTGTGGGGCATACAATGTGTATAAATTTATGTATGTATGATTATATTTTCTAGCTTGTTCCCAAAAAGGGAAGAGGCAATAGATATTGTCTCCGCTCTACCAGACTTTTCAATCTAGTGGAAGAGATAATAAAAGTACATAATTAACTTCAATATGGCGGCAGTGTATAATGAATCATGAACTCCTGAGAGATAACTTTGGGATGGGATGAGTCTACATATGCATATTCTGGACGTTTTCCTGTTGTAGTAGTTGACACTGAAGAACTGTAAACATAATCTTGAAGCTTCTCCCAATTTTTGAATTAACAATTTCTGCTTTCAAATGCAGAAGTCATTGGAACGTTTCATTAGCTTATTACAAAGGGATGTTGGACTCAACGTCATTGTTCCCCACCTGTGAAAGGTCACAGAGGCAATTAGAGGCTTGGGTAGGTAGGCCACCTGTCTCTGGAATGTTTTGAGGGTGAGGAATAGATGAGCCATTCAAAGAGTGAGAAGGGGTTTTGCTCTTCCCTTCTTGGTGTGCCGTGGGAAAACACTAATTTAGAATAATTAGAGCTAAGTAATGGAGAAGCTGTAATGGGATGTTAGCCATGCATGTGACACAACAGAAGATTGCCCCTGCTAACAAGGAGGCAAGACCCAGTCCCCAGTAATTCAGAGACTTAACTATGTGCATTCCCATAAGACAAGTTAGACTTCCAGATCGGAGGAGACCAGGAGATTGGAAATGACACTTCAGTGGGTGAATGGACCCTCTTCCCGGGCAGTGAAGAATTCCCAGGCACTGAGTGTCTCCTGTAATTTTCTTCCTATTCAGTGCATGATCATCATTATTTTTTTAAGTATATAATCCAAAGAGAACTTGGGGAAGATGGGCACATCTTTATTGACTGTCCCAATAGTAAGAAGGCTTCTTGTCATTCAGTATCAGGTGGTGTCATGGACTGAATTATGTCCCCCCAAAAATGTGTATATCAATTTGGCTGGGCCATGATTCCCCGTATTGTGTGGTTGTACTCCATTTTGTGATTGTAATTTTATGTCAAAGAGGATTAGGGTGGGTTGTAACACCACACCTACCCAGGTCATATCCCTGATCCAACCTAAAGGGAACTTCCCTGGGATGTGGCCTGTGCTACCTTGTATCTTACAAGAGATAAAAGGAAAGGGAAGCAAGCAGAGAGTTGGAAACCTCATATCACCAAGATAGCAGCACTGTGAGCAGAGCACGTCCAAAGGACCAGAGGTTCCTGCGCTGAGATGCTCCCAGACCAAGGGAAGACTAAAGACAAGGACCTTCTTCCAGAGCCGACAGAGAGAGAAAGCCTTGCCCTGGAGCTGGCCCCCTGAATTTGGACTTCTGAGCCTACTGGACTGTGGGAGACTAAGCTTCTCTTTGTTAAAGCCACCCACTTGTGATGTGTCAGCTCTAGGTGACTAAGACTGGTGGTTATGACTCCACTTCTTCAGGAGATAACAATGTTCCTCTACTAGACTGAGAGGGGCCCTGGTAGCACAGTGGTTAAGCACTTGGCTGGTAACTGAAAGGTCAGTGGTTCCAACCCACAGGAGAAAGATGTGGCAGTCTGCTTCTGCAAAGATTTACACCTTGGAAACCCTATAGGACAGTTCTGCTCTGTCCTATAGGGTCACTGTGAGTTGGAATTGACTTAACGGCAACGGGAATACTAGACTGAGATTTAAGACCCCTTTCCTTTAGGATTCATCCACGTAGTGATGTAGACTGAGTGGGTAAAGCCTCTGCTTCCACTCTTTGAACCAGTGAGCTCAAATCCAAAGATCGTTCCAGGCCCAGCTGTGTTGGAGCAGGTGATAAGTGCTTCATGGTGCTGGGGTTTCTTTGCACAAGCCAACACTTTGGCTCAGGGTCCTTATCATGTACCCAAGGATCTCTCCATGAGACCCGGTAAGAGGCTGCCTCTTCGAGGCCTTGCTCATGGCCTGACAAAGGCAATACAAGCTAAATTCTTGCCTTTCTCAAGAGGCAGTGTTACAATCTAGTATTTTCTGGGTATATTCTTGCATCTAAATCCAGCCCCGTCTCTATGCCCAGCCCCCTCGCCCTCCATCTCATCCTTCCACACCCCTGTTTGCTTTGGACTCATAGGCAGCTTTGATGTACCTTCTGGTTACTTTCTTCCCAGGCCTCAAAGGTAAGCCCCTGCTGTGCAGCTCATGTGTCTGACTCTCTGGATCAGGATTCTTCAGAGTCATTGGTGGTTTCTGCTCCCTCTCCCAGGGCCACAGGACCGTCTCCGGAGCTGGTGACCTCAGGAAGCAGTTTTCAGATCCAGCCTTGACTCAGCCACTGGCCCCAGAGTGTGGGGAACAGCTGGTGGGGCTGTTCCCTCCGGGGACTATAGCTACTCCGGGTCTGGCAGGTTTGAGGACACACACCCCACCCCTAACTGGCTAGACCTGATTTGATTCTTTTAGTCACAATGAGACATATGTTTTTGAACACCAAGAGGCAGAGACTGGTCAAAAGATTTCATGTATCAAATGGAATGTTTAAAGAATATTCAGATATTAGGTGTCATTGAGTTGATTCCAACTCTGTCCCTGTAGGACAGAGTAGAACTGCCCCGTAGGGTTTTCTAGGCTGTAATCTTTATGGGAGCAATTGCCAGGTCTTTCTCCCACAAAGCCAATGAGTGGGTTTGAATCACCAACCTTTCGATTAGCAGTCGAGTGCTTAACCATTGCACCACCGGGGCTCCCTTGGCTGCAGATTTAAAAATGAAAAAAGTCGTAGAGTTGATTCTGGCTCATCGTGATTCCATGTGTGCAGAGTAAAACTGCTCTATAGGGTTTCCAAGGCTGTGACCTTTAGGAAGCAGATGGCCAGGCCTTTCTTCTGAGGCATCTCTGGGTTGGTTCAAGCTGCCAGCCTTTTCGTTAGTCATCAAGCACTTAACAATTTGTGCCCCCTGGGGACTTTTTAATTGTCTGAAGGGTCCAGGTCTTGAAGGCTGGCTTTGCTCCCTTGGTAACTGGGGGCAGAAGAAGATGACTAAGGGGTTGCCCGTGACTTTATAGCTGACACTTTGCAGACCTGAGGTACCCTTCCAAAAAATAAAGGTGGTATTTTAATACTTTTTATTGTTTGTCCTAAGGGAGATCTCAGGATTCTGGCTAATTTGTTTACACTCTACCCATGGAGAAATCCCATTAAATCTTGGTTCGTGGTGGTTTTATTCTACCACATTTGGGAAAAAGCTCTCCAACCCCTCAACTGGGAAGGAATTGCATATGTTGATTGATTCTCCCTCAGTGCAGATATCCTGGTGTTTTAAGGAAAGTGTGCTGGGACTTTACTGGCATTCCTTATTTAAGAAAAAGACTCACGATTCCATTGGTACTCACTGTTTCTGGAAGGCCGAGTATCGTTACATGGCAGGGGCTGGGCCGTCCGACACCAGGTGAAGGTTTTCCAGAGACTCCTTCTCAGCAGTGCTTGGCTCCCAGTGCTCCGTCCAACACACATAAGTCTTTTGAAGGATGTAAATGAACAGGCAAAGTCCTGAGGAGCTTCCGGATATCTTAGCGTGGAAAAAGCAGACTAAAAGGCCTTCAGGTAAGTCAGTGCATCTTGAGAAGAGGTCCGGTGAGTTTACACCTGCTGGTGACGGACGCCTCTGCAATGACTTAACCCCATTTAGGTGGGAAATGATGCTCTTGGTCATCTGACCAAGGGAATTCTTCTCAGCCAGGCAGGAGGTGGGAACTTAGGCTGGCGTAGAATAATAATGGCAAAAGCAATAATGGGCTTTAACTTTCTGCACAGAGACAAAGCAGCTGGCCTCGTCAGATGGAGCTGTGAATTATAATTCCTAGGTAGGTAATCTGTTTATACTATTTTGTCCACCCCATTTTCGCCATCTATAATTCACAAGGAGTCTGGTGGTGCAGTGGTTAAGAGCTTCGGCTGCTAACCAAAAGGTCAGCAGTTCGAATCCATCATCTGCTCCTACTGGGGCAGTTCTACACTGTCCTATAGGGCCACTATGAGTTGGAATCAACTCAAGAGCAATAGTTTTTTTTGTTTTTAATAATTCCCAAAATATCTTTGCTTAGGGGCTGCAGTGTGAGGGATAATGTTTTCCTTTGGGTAAATGTAATGAGATTCATTTGGAAAGAGGTCTGACCCATTCTGATCCATGGGGCACTCCGCTGCCAGACTAAGCTCTCTCAGGCAGAATGTCTCGCTCCTGCTTAAAATCCTTCAGGGGTTTCCCTTAGAATTCGTGGTGCTATCCGAACTCTTTGGTGATGTGGTCACAGACTAACCTCCCAGCCTCATCTCTGCTAACTCTTCACCTTGCCTTGTGGATTCCAGCCACACTTAACTGCTTTTTCTTTTTTTTACAACGAACAGTAATTGAGTGCTTTCTGTACCACTTGGCAAACACATGCCAAGGACTTTTACTTGGGTTATCTCATTTAGTCCTCACAACCACTTCAGGAGGGAGACACAGAGAGGTTATGTAACTCACCTAAGGTCATATACCTTGTAAGCGGTAAACTAGGATTCAAGCCTACATGGTCTGACTCCAAGGAACCCCTATGGCGCAATGGTTAAGCACTCGGCTGCCAGCCAAAGGTTGGTGGTTTAAGCCACCCAGCATCTCTGCAGGAGAAAAGACCTGGCAATCTGCTCCTGTACAGATTACAGCCTAGGAAACCCTATGGGGCCGTTTTACTTTGTCCTATAGGATTGCTATGAGTCAGAATTGACTCAACAGCATGCAACAACAGTCTGACTCCAGAGCCCTGCTCCTGACCACTTGGCTCCTCTGCTCCTCACCTGAAAGCCCTCTTGCCCCCCATCTTGTCTTTGCTGTTCCCTCTTGCTCTTCACATCTGGTTAACTCCTTCACCTTGTTTAGAAATCAGTATGGCATCGCCTCCTTCAGGAAGCCCTCCCTAAAACGCTCCCTCCCACATGCTCTTTCTGAGGACCCCCACAGCACCTGTAGTTAACTTTATCACAGCACTTGTCACACAATAGTGTGTGTGTGTGTGTGTTTGTTTTTTTAAATCTTTTTTCGGGCAAGGCCTACATCTTTTATTTCCATATTCAAACACTGTGTTTCTAGCACTTAGGAATTACCTAGCATATAGTAAGACAGTCAATAAAATCTTTTCTTTAATAGGCAATGAATAAGGAGCTCTGGTGGTACAATGGTTAAGCACTAGGCTGCTAACCAAAAGGTCAGTGGTTCTAACCAACCAGCTGCTCCTGGAAGAAAGATGTGGCAGCCTGCTGCCATAAAGATTTACAGCCTTAGAAACCCTGTGGGGCAGTTCTGCTCTGTCCTACAGGGTCGCTATGAGTTGGACTCAGCTTGATGGCAGTGGATTTGTTTTTCTTTTTTTGGTTTTAGGTAATGAATGCATGATAACCCATTGCCATCCAGTCGATTCATAGTGACCCTATAGGGCAGAGTAGAACTGCCCCATAGAGTTTCCAAGGAGCACCTAGTGGACTCGAACTGCCAACATTTTGGTTAGCAGCCGTAATGCTTAACCACTGCACCACCAGGGTTTCCGAATGCATGATATATATCTCTTTTTCACCTAACAGCCTGATTATAAGCTGTCCAGGACTGGATAGCAGCTCCAGGGTGAGGGGCTCCAGGCTCCTTTTATCTTTTTGTTCCACCATCCTGAAGGTGTTGATCTTGTCTACATGGTCCAAGATGGACCATCATCACAGTGTCCACCCACACTCAAATCAGTGGGAAGGTAGAAAAAAGTAAGGGGAACAAACACTCACGCTTTCTCTTTAAGGGCCCAAGTCTGTATTTGTGTTCCTCATCTCTGCTCACATCTCATTGGTCAGAACTGAGTTACATGGCTACACCCGGCTACTAGGAAGCCTGGGAAAAGCATTCTGGGAGGCCATGTGCCTGGATAAAAGCTATTACTATATTACTGTAAGCAAAAAATCAAACGAAACCCGCTGCCGTCAAGTTGATTCTGACTCATAGTTACTCTATAGGAGAGAGCCAAACTGCCCCATAGGGTTTCCAAGGAGCAGCTGGTGGATTTGGACTGCTGACCTTTTGTTTGACAGCTGAACCTGTAACCACTGTGTCACCAGGGAATAAGGGAGATGAATATTTGAGGATAGCTATCGATTTCTGCCACAGTGAACAACAATCTTAAAATCACTACAGAGTCTATCTTGGGTATATGTTTGTGCAGTGTCAAGTCAACATGTGGAGTGTTGCATTTTTAAGTTATTAAATAATAATTTATTTTGCAGAATCTAAGGCTTCTAACTTAAGTGCTCTCTGGCTGGAATAACATCAGGGTATACATTATTGGGAAGTCTCTGGTTAGTGCAGGCGTTACGTGCTCAATTACTAACTGAAAGAATGGCTGGTGATTTGAACCCATGAAGAGGCTCCTTGGAAGAAAGGCCTAGCACTCTTCCAAAAAGTCATAGCCTTGAAAACCTATGGAGTACAGTTCTACTGCGCACATGCAGGGTGGCCATGAGTCTGAATTGACTCCATAGTAACTGGTTTGGGTTTTGTTTTTTATATATTATTTACCGAATCAATCCGTTGGAACATTGGGGTAGTGGTTTATCAGAGAAGGCTTCCTGAAAGAGGAGGCATCTGATGTGATTTTTGAAGCATGTGTATGAGCTAGCCAGTCAAATACGAGCAATGGCACCTCAGGAGCATCTTAACTTCTCTAACTAAGGGAGAAAGAAAGGAACAGAGTTTTATATTCACGGTTTCTGCTGTGGGGACATTCCTGGGACTAGGAGCAGTGGCGTATCTAGGGTATCGCACCACCCCTGGGCGCATGGTGCCACTGAGCAGGTTCTATTGTTCCAGTACAGCCAAACATCCTTCCTTAAGCACAGTAAGGTGTCAATTAAAAGATTAATGAGCTTGACTTGTATTTTTGAGCTGATATTATGGTAAAGTTATCTGAAAGAGAGGTGTCAGATGTTTGGACAGGGGTACAATTTCAGTGGTTGCCATAGGCGGCATTTTCCATAGACTCACCGCTGGTAGAACCAGGTTGAGATAAACCGCCCAGGGGCGCCTCATACCCAGGTCTGGTGTCATAGCTGCCACACCATAGTTACACTTTGTGGGTTTTGACTCTGTGTTCAGGAGGTCTGAGTTATCCTCCACTCCCTTTGCACCCAGGAGAGCTTTGTAAAGGGGAGGGTTTGTTTAAGACTCCCCGAATGGCACAAATGATTAAGGCACATGGCTGCTAACCAAAAGGTTGGAGGTTCAAATTCACCCAGAGGTGTCACAGAAGAAAGACTTGCGATCTACTTCCAAAAAATCAGCCGTTGAAAAGTCTGCGGAGCACAGTTCTACTCTGACACGTATAGGGTTGCCATGAGCCCAGTTGATTCCACAGCGACTGGTTTAACAAAGTAGATACATGTGAGCCTTCCCTTCTCAGTCTCTGCTCTGTGGAAAACACCGTTTCCTCAAATCCTATTTCTCATTTCATCAGTAACATAAATCTGTTCTCCTCCGTGTTATCTCTATGAAAAGGGTGAGGTGGACAAAAGCCATCCACATGAGCACTCCCTCCCTTCACCCATCCCACCCCCTGAAAGAGGTTTTAGCTTCTGGAAAGACTTAGAGGCATAGGGCATTTTCAGAAAATCATTCAACCACACATTTCAATTTAGATCTCATTGATCTCATGTTAGCATGCAGAGAGGGAGTTATTAAAGTCTGTGGTTGGGTGGTTCCTGCCCATGGTTCTGCCTGACACGAAGGAGCTCGTCCTTGTCATGGGGGAGCCAGACAGGGAGGGGGAGCTACAGACACCAGGCATTCGTCACGGCTCTCAGGAGCTGGAGACACACGTCTCTAGAGTTAAGTTAATTTTACGGGAAAAGCCCCCCTCCCCAGCCTCGTACCCGCAAAAAAATAAAAATCCCCCTTCAGGGACTCAACAAGGAAAAATCACACAAGAGTCATCTTGACTGTAGACTCTCCTTTAAATAATATTTGGAGGAAATCATATCTGTTACCTGCTAACCAAACATGTTTTTGCTTTTTAAATTGTAAAATCATGATATTAAAGACATTCAAGGAAAAGATACAAGATCAGCCACAATTCCGCTCACCTAATACAGCAGCAGTCGTTTTCGGGGAGCAGTTGGGGTGGGTGACCTTCACGGTGTTCTCTGCGCCCAGAATCTTGTCTGTGGTTGCGTGAGCTTATCCCTGTCCTGAGGCTGGTGAAAGAGGTGAGCTCCTTGCCTTCTCAGTGCCCTGGGATGCTCACGGCTGAGCCCCAGCACTGTAGTTCTCCACGGCCTCGAGTGGAGTGAATCTGGGCGCACAGGAGGGAGAAGGGTCCGAGTTGGAGGATGCAGCCCTGGTGTTTTCCCCCACTAGCCCTAAAAGGGAAAACCTCTGGGTCTGCGAGCAACTTCCGGCCATTAGGAGGAACGGGAATGTTTTTGATACAACAGCAGGACATATAGACTTAGGGCTTTCGTTTTTAAAAGCAATTGTAGAAAATAAAGCATAAAGAAGAAAATGATCTATTATACTACCGTCTAGAAACGATCCTTCTTAATACTTGAACGTCTTTTCTTCTACATACACGTATAAAACGTTCTCTGCTTATAAAGTAATTTCTTGAGCACTCACATTTCTTTCTTAGCAAGAAACTCAGTATCTCCCCCTTGAAGTCTCTTTCATAGCACCTCCCTGCACGCCATTTGTGGAAGAACACCAGGTGCTTACTTGGTCTGGAAGGATTTGGTCCTGTTTCCAAATGTCAGGCACCACTGTATTGCCCCCTGATGGTGATGGCCTTAAAGGCTGATTCTGTGCTTTTAGGGGCAGATTATCAAATAAGCAAGGTAAGCAAAGGCTTACTTGTGCTTACTTACTAATCTGTAGTGAACAATTTCACATTGGTTTCACCACAGGTTAGTAATTAAGCCATAATGCTCATTAGAAGCAAGGATAGTAAGACTTCGTCTCACATACTTTGGACATATTACCAGGAGGGACCAGTCCCTGGAGAAGGACAGCATGCCTGGTAAAGTAGAGGGTCATTGGAAAAGAGGAAGACCCTCAACGAGATGGACTGACACAGTGGCTGCAACAATGGGCTCAAGCGTGAAAACCGTTGTGAGGATGGGGCAGGACCAGGCAGTGTTTCATTCTGTTGTACCTAGGGTCTCTATGAGTCGGAACCAACTCAATGACACCTAACAGCAACAACAACAAGCCTGTGCTTACCTTGCTCACTGGGTCATCTGCCCCTGTCAGGGATTTGAAAAGAGGCTTGATTCTGTAGGAAGGTGCTGTGGGGTTGGGAGAGAGACAGATGCCAACCATACCTAGAAGCAGAATCTGTGACGTGGTGAAAAAATGTGAAATTGTTCAGTACAGATGATCCAGTAAGCCAGGTAAGCACATGCTTACCTTGCTTATTGAATAATCTGCCCCCGTGTGCTGTTGGACAGACGACTGGTGCTCTCTGAAGTGTTACAGAAATGCTTCACACTCTGGCGAAAGTTCACAGTCACATATTCAACCATGGATTTCCAAAGCATGGAACAGCTGAGGCATGGCACAGCTGACGAATCAACAACCTTCTCCAAATCTCTTAAGGTCTTTGTGTTGAGCCTGGGCAAGAACTAGAGTTCTCCTTTTCCTCATCATATCATGACCTTATTGCCTTTTGCTAGCACTGAGTCTTGCTTTGGGACCACCATGATTCTTCTAAAAAATCTCCCTAATCTTGAATTTTAGGAAGCAGGGGTGGAGTACTGTAGTAACTTATATGTTCCAGAAGGGGATCGGGCTCTTTGTCCTAAAAGATAGATCTTCACCCCACAATCCACCAATCTTCTTACAAAGGGGTGAGGGACCTTTGTGAAACTCCACAAAAGAAAGAAGCCCATCAAAAGAGTGTGGCCACCAGCTTCCATTTCTATTTATTAAAAAGACTCCTCAAGCAATGTCATGTTGGAAAATGTTTAACAACCACTGTCTCTGAAAAAAAAAAGCCATGATTTATAGTATTTGTCAGTTTCTGGGATGACTGATTTTTAAGCTAACAACACGATGTCCTTTAACTGGGAGTTGGGAAGAGATGTGCGAAATTGGCACACATCCACTCTCATGGCTCTAGGGACCAGGCATGACAGACATCTGCTCTGAGGGGCCTTTTGTCTTTGCCTATTCAGGTAACTGCTGGGAGCATTTTATAAATATATAAAAGTAAATAAACTTCGTTCCATTATACACTTAAAAACTGGAATTGTACTGAACAGCATATTCTCTAAACGTCATTGTTAGGTGCTGTCGAGTTAGTTCCAAATCATAGCAACCGTGTGTACAACAGAACAAGACACTGCCCGGTCCTGTGCCATCCTCGTGATTGTTGTTATGCTTGACCCATTGTTGCAGCCACTGTGTCAATCCATCTCCTTGAGGGTCTTCCTTTTTCACTGACCCTCCACTTTACCAAGCTTGATGTCCTTCTCCAGGGACTGGTCCCTCCTGACAACCTGTCCAAAGTATGTGAGATGAAGTCTCTCTATCCTTGCTTCTAAGGAGTATTCTGGCTGTACTTTGTCTGAGACAGATTTGTTCATTCTTTTGGCGGTCCATGGTGTATTCAATATTCTTTGCCAACACCATAACTCAAAGGTGTCAATTCTTCTTCAGTTTGCCTTATTCATTTTCCAGCTAAACGTTATTGAAATAAAAACCAAACCCATTGCCGTCGAGTTGATTCCGATTCATAACAACCCTGCAAGACAGAGTAGAACTGCCCCATAGGGTTTCCAAGGAGTGGCTGGTGGATTTGAATTGCTGACCTTTTGGTTAGCAGCCAAGCTCTTAACCACTGCGCCACCAGGTCTCCATTATTGAAATAAGGCTTCTGATACTTGTTTGCCACCAGAAAAACCAGATATCCTGTCTTTTGTACTTACGAGATACCTTAGAGAGCCAAATTGAATTTTTTGTGCTTACTTATTAGGCTTAAAAGAAAAATGCCCCCCTCACCTAAAACGCCTCCTTGCCAACCAGCCCTATCATCCCTTCTTTTTCTTGACCCCTTCCTTTTTCTTCTCTTTCTCTCTCTCTGCTGCTCTTTTTTTCTTCCATAACTGCTTCTGGGGAAATTGAGACATTAAGAAGTCAAGTCCACTGTGTAGCCAGCACCAGACTCTCTTCCCAGATTCCAAGACTTGGATTGTACTTGTTGTTTAAAGCTGTGAAATATTTCAATAGGAAACCTCTTGGTATTTACTAGGCACTTAGGCCAGCGGCTGTAATCAATACCTGGTAGCATCCGTTTCCTTTAGGGGATCTTAGCCATAAATTATGATGCATATTTGCTTTAATGTCAGAGTTGACAGGTATTTTCCCCCAGAAGACCATCTAGGGATCTTTTTGTTAAAGAAATATTAAGTTATACAATAATCACCCCCTTCCCCTCTTTCCATGGCTATTTTGAAAGATGATTGCTGGTACTGAGCTACTATCCCTCAGAAACCTCAGGAAGGTCCACACAGAGAGACCCCCTTCTGGAGATCCCCTGCCACCACCACGTTCCCTTGTCTTTGGGAATTTTGCCCATGGCCTTGTAAACACACATAGTAGTGAGATGTGTCTTAGTCAAAAGAGGTGGAACCTATAGGATCTGTGTTTTTATTCAACATCTTTTTTTTAATTCGACATATACCAGGCACTGTTTTCAGTGTTGAGATTTATCAATGAACACAACAGACGGAATTCCTGCCCTCATGGCACTTACATCCCAGTGAGAAGCTGCAGACAAACAGTAAGTACCGAAGTGCTTGGCAAACAAGGGTTATGGCCTGATGGAGCAGCATTCAGTTTTGCTGGTGAAAACGGAGCAGTCCTAGAATCTTCCAGAAAGGCTCCAAAACTCTGTTACTCTGCCTTAGTCTCTTGGAGAGTGGCTGGCTGGTGGAATAGTGCTTGGCCCTTTGAATTCATCCTTCTCATTCACCATTCCTCAAGACCTGTCTTAGTGTCCTAGTGCTGCTATAAGAGAAATACCACAAGGGGGTGGCTTTAATGAACAGAAATTTATTTTCTTATGGTTAAAAGGCTAGAAGTCCAAACCCAGGGTGCCAGCTCTAGAGGAAAGCTCTCTCTGTTGGTTCTGGGGAAAAGTCCTTCTCTCAGTTTCTGTAAGCCTGGCATCCTCAGCTTCTTGGCTATCTCCACATGGCATCTCTCTTTCCCGCATTTGTGCTTGCTTGCTTCCGTGCCTATGCCACTCCATGTATCACTCAGCAGTGATTAGGTTTACGACACACCCTACACCGGTGGTGGTGTTGTTAACTGCCATTGAGTCGATTCCAACTCATGGCGACCCCATGTGTGCAGAGCAAAACTGCTCCACAGGGGTTTCAAGGCCGTGACTTTTCAGCAGCAGTTCCCTAGGCCCATCTTCCGAGGCACCTCTGGGTGGGTTCAAACCACCAACATTTTAGCTAGTAGTCAAGCAAGTGTGTAACCATTTGTCCCACCCAGGGACCCCCAACACTGGTAGGACCTCATTAACATAACAAATGAAACCCTGTTTCCAAGTGGTATTACATCCACAGTTTAAGGGTTAGGATTCGAACACATATTTTTGAGGGGACTCAATTTAATCCATAGTACCGGCCAATGGGTTTGGGAGCATTGCCAGGTACCCTGGTCTAAGGGCACTTTTGAAAAGGTGAGCCTGGTGTCTCCCCTCCCCTCTCCCTCCTCTCAGCCCCCTGCTGTACCCCACCGTGTAGCTTGCACTAATACAGCATACACAGGAGACGGGCCAGAGGGTGGAAGGGAGCCCTGGACAGAACCACAAATTCCAGCTTCCAGTTCTGCCTTTGCAAGTTACTAGGTGTAAGACATCAGGCTGCTCACTTACCTTTTCCATTTCCTCACTTGGAAAACAGGTAACTAAATCTAACTTCAGGATCGTTGTGAAGTTTACAATACGAACTACATGGGAAAGCGTATTTCAAACATACCATGCTGCTGTTAAATGTAACCTTTTTAATGTGAATTTGATTGTAAATTTGAAATGTAGCACCAAAGGTCTGTCTGGAAACTGTTACGTGCTTTCTTTGGGATTCTTTCTCTCTTTTGCTACGTAAACAGTATCTCCAGTACAATATTAGATAAACCCATGGCCATTGAGTGGATTTCAACTCACAGTGACCTTATAGGACAGAGCAGAACTGCCCCATAGGGTTTCCAAGGCTGTAATCTTTACGGAAGCAGACTGCCACATCTTTCATCCATGGAGCGGCTGGTGGGTTTGACCTGCCAATCTTTCGGTTAGCAGCCGAGGGCTTTACACTGTGCTACCTGGGCTCCTTCCATTGTTACATACTGAAGCTATTTTCAAGTAGGGATTTAACTTATAAGGTTCAAAGAAGGATGTAAAGTACCTGGTGGTCATATGAGGTATTTGACTAACGTTGCATTGGACACTTGCTGGCTCCTGGTTGCTGCAAGGAAGACAAGGGTGTCATGGCATTGGAGCTGAGGTGGACAGGATCCCAGAAGTGTCCAGGTGTAGGAGTACTGGGGGGAAAATGGACTTAGTCAATGTGAACAGTGGCCTTTTTACAAGTCTGAACCTCTCTGCCAGCTTGCGTGAAATTCCATCCTGGGGTGTTTAAAAGAAAAAACCCTGTAACTTAATAACAAGTTTTATTTTTGCTGATTATTTGCCTGGCGTTGCAATGCTCCTATCATTTCATGGGCCGCCATTTTTTTGTTTCGGTCACGTTTGGAATGTCTATTGACGCTCTGAAAACAGTTCATCAAATTAACACCAAGGGATTTGCACGTATGAAATGATTGCTTTTGAAATTTAGTAATTAAAAAGTCTTTAGAGTGGGAAAGGCAAAAGTGAGAAGAGATAGATGGCAATTTTCCAAGTGTGGAACTAAAGCCGTGTTAGGAAACATTACATTTTTCAATGCCCTGTCTTTAAAGCGTGTAGACACATTGTGTTTAAGATCATATGCCAAATTCTTAACTATTAATTGTTTTTCTTTCCTGGATGGTGGTTTTACTATTGCCTGAAGGAGCCCAAAGTACTTGATGTGCTGCTGTGGTTCTAATAGTTTGGAAACAGATGGTGGACCACAGATCCTTAAATATGAGCAAAGTGAAACACAGGGAAGAAACGTTTTCTTCTGATGGAAAGTGACAAGCCAAATTATTACAAGAAGTCGGCTTTTCTGACTCCACAGGTGTCTGTTACGGCTTTGTATAAAATATGTGTGCAATGACTAGACCACGCTGTTCTCTTCCTTCTCAGTTCAGCTCTCTGGTCAGCTTGTCCCTTACCACTGTGTCTTGAGGTCCTCTGAAGGGTCTCTCTCTCTCTCTCTCTCACACACACACATACACACACATATACAGTCTATCTGTCACACACACACACAGTCTCTCTCTGTCACACACACAGTCTCTCTCTGTCACACAGTCTGTCACACACAGCCTCTCTGTGTCACACACACACAGTCTCTCTCTGTGTCACACACACGCGCATACACACACATATACATACACAGCCTTTCTGTCACACACACACCCACACACACACACCCCTACACCTCTACCATCAGCATCACTCCTGCTTCACTCCCTACTCTCTTCATGAGAAAAGGGAACTGTCTGGTGAGGTCATGGAATGATACCTTTCTGACCCCAAAAGACTGATTACAGTTGCTTCTCATCCCAAAGGATGGCTTGCAAGGCAGTTTTGAAAAGGAGAAGCAGAGAAAAATGGAAGGAACTGATCATTTTAAGAGTTATTTATGTAGTAGCAGACTCTGCGTAAACAAAACTAGCGAAAAGCTCTCTGAAGATTTCTGGGGAGAAGTTAGAAGAAAACATCCCAGGTGGACTGCTGTAGGCTGGAAAAGCAGTTGTAGGCAGAACGGTTTTGGTTGTTCTTGGAAAGGGGTATCACGTTGAGGGGAGAACAAGAAGGTTGGTCATGCGTTACATCCTGTCGTTTGTTGCTGTTGAGTCGATTCCAACTCACGGCGACCCCACGTGTGCCAGAGCAGAGCTGTGCTCCATAGAGTTTTCAGGGCTGTGACTTTCTGGAAGCAGATTACCAGGCCTGTTTTTTGAGGCATCTCTGGGTGGGTTTGAACTGCCAAACTTTTAGCTAGTAGTTGAACACTTAACTGTTTGCATCACCCAGGGGCTGCAGCCTTACAGCCTAAAAACCCATTGCCATTAAGTCGATTCCAACTCATAGTGACCCTGTAGGACAGAGTAGAACTGCCTCATAGGGTTTCCAAGGAGCGGCTGGTGGATTCGAACTGCTGACTTTTTGGTTAGCAGTCATAGCTCCTCACCACCGTGCTACCAGGGCTCTGCCTTATATCCTATGATCTATTACATATTTGAATCACTATTCCATCCTTTCTGTTATGCTAGCAGCCTAAACCTGAGCATGCAGGGCAAAGTGACCCAGGTCACTGCAAAGAGCAAAGTATTTTCTGAAATAGAAATATCTCATTCTATGGAAAAGATTCCAAATTGGCTTTTCATTTCACATGCCCGTAACTGGAGCATCTACAACTTTAGATGGTGACTACATCCATGTCTTTATTTCTTAATGAGCGTTCTGCGCACATAACAACTTTCTGCCTTATTATCACCCTGGAACTTCAGGCTCGGTAGTGGAACAGATCTGATGTTATTCTGCACTGGATTCACTATTACGGAAGTGACACATAACAAGCCCCGGGGAGCCCTGGCACTGCTCACATTCTGAGATTGTCCCATGAATCCCCCAGAAGGAGGTGCTGCTTTATTTTCTACAATGACAGTTGAGCTCACCTAGCCAGTTCATTTGCACACCTCTTTCCTCCCCTGTGGTTTTAAATTGCTTAGTTAGTGAATCTGTCTTGCATTTAAATAGCAATCAAGAAGGTTGCTCACCTGCCACTTCTGTTTTACCCGTCAGGGCTCCCCTGTCTTTCTGCCTGGTCAAGTCTGATCAGTTCTTTCACAATGCTGGCTTCCTGGGCTGCTGCCAAGGGGTAACCTGGATGCTCCTTGCTGCACACCTCATGCCAGGGGCAGCCATCCCAGACACTAAGGGGAGGAAGGAGCAAGGGTGCAGTGAACTCTAATGTCCTCTGGGGGAGGAAGGGGCCAGCTGAATCCTCCCGTGAGGTTACAGTCTCAGGCAAGACAAAAGCTAATTAGAGGCAAAGGGACTTGGTCAAACAGAGGAGGACCTGATTTCCGTTGTTAAACAGACCAAACACCAATTTGTTTTTCAAGGGAACTTTGCTGGACGAAGGAGCCCTGGTGGCACAGTGGTTAAGTGCTTGGCTGCTAACCAAAAGGTTATTGGTTCAAACCCACCAGTGGCTCTTGGGAGAAAGAAGTGGCAGTCTACTTCTGTAAGGATTACAGCCTTGGAAACCCTATGGAGCAGTTCTAGTCTTTCCTACAGTGCTGTTATAGGGTCGCTATGAGTTGGGATCAACTGTACAGCAATGGGTTTTTTGTTGGGTAGATTGGGTAGGGGCAATGATAATGAATCATTCAGGCCTTCTACCCTCCCAGTGACAGACAACAGACATTTCAAAACATGCTGATGACAGGAAGAAATTTTTTGTCTCTGCAAATCTATCAGATCCTTATTATTTTACTATGGCTCCTTTCAAATGAATGGTATCAGCACTCCTTACAAAGACCCTATTTTTAAAATACAGCTTTATCAAGATATAACTTACATCCTTAAAGTTCACTTGTTTGAAATGTATAATTCAATGGCTTTTAGTATATCTACAGTATATTCTGCGGGTGGTGGGAGGCTGCTGAAGGATGTCTAGCAGAGAAATGACATGGTAAGGTGTGCACTTTAGAGAGATCACACTGGCTACAGTGGGGAGAGCTGGGTGAAAGGATTGATCCTGGAGTTAGGAAAATTAGTGGGCAGGCTGTTGTAAAAGCTCAAGTATTGAACTAAGCTCATGGAAATGAGGAAGAAAAGAAGGTTACGTCTGTAGGATGTGATAAGTGATCGGGTATAAGAGGTATAGGAGAAAGGAGACTCCAGGGTAACCCCCAGGTTCTTGGACAGGGTGAGAAGACCTGGTGATGCAGTCGTTAAGAGCTTGGCTGCTAACCAAAAGTGTGGCAGTTCGAATCTACCAGCTGCTCCTTGGAAACTGTATGGGGCAGTTCTACTCTGTCCTATAGGGTGGCAATGAGTTGGAATTGACTCTATGGCAACGGATTTAGTGGTTGTGAAGCAGTATCTCATTGTAGTTTTGATTTGCATTTTCCTAAGGGCTAATGGTATTGGGGATCTTTTCATGGGCTTATTAGCCGCCATTTGTGTATCTGTTCAAATCCTTTGCCCATTTTAAAACCGGGTCATTTGTCTTTTTATTATTGAGTTATAAGAGTTCTTTATATATTCTGAATCCCTAGAGGTCTCTTATTGGATACGTAATTTGCAAGTATTTTCTCCCAATCTGTGGGTTGTTTTTTCTTGATGGTGTTCTTTGAAACATACACACACACTTTTTTTTTTTTTGAAGTCCAACTTATCAATCCTCTCTTTCATCACGTGTACTTTTGGCATTATGTCTATGAAATCATTACCCAACCCAAGATCACAAAGATTTACTCCTGTGTTTTCTTCTAGAAATTCTATATTTTCAGCTCTTACATTTAGGTCTTTGATCCACTTTGAGTTAAATTTTGTGTGTGGTGTGAGGTAGGGGTCCAGATTTATTCATTTGCATGTGGGTGTTCAGTTGTCAGCACCATTTGTTGAAAAGAATATTCTTTCCCCATTGAATATCTTGGCCTTTTTGTCAAAAATCAGTTGACCCTAAGAGTTAGGGTTTATTTCTGGACTCTCAATTCTGTTTCATTCATCCACAAGTCTATCTTCAAATAGCCTATTTCTGAAAAATCTTTTTATTAACTATAATCTACATGTAAAAATGGGTATAACTTTTATGTGTATAATCTTTGATGAATTTTTACAAAGTGAACACAACTATGTAGCCAGCCCAGACTAAGAAATATAATATCACTAGCACCCCTTAAGTTTCTATGTATCCCTCCTAGCCACTACCTCCAAAGATAACTACTGCTCTCCAGATCTCTATTGACGCAGGTTAGTCTTGCCTGTTTTTGAACTATACTTAAATGGAACATATACCATGTGCTATTTCCTGACTCAGTGGTACTGGGTTTGGGGTTTTTTATTTCCTGTCTGGCTTCTCTCTCTCAGCATTGTACTTGTGAGATCCGTCCATGTTGTTGCTTGTAGCAATAGTTCATTCATTCGCATTTCTGTTTAGAATTCTATAACATTCCAGTTTTTGTTGACACATTCTACTGTTGTTGAACATTTGGGCTGTTTCCAGTTTTGGCTGTTGAGAGCAATCCTGCCTTAAACATTCTCGTGTTCGTTTTTTAGTGAGCCTAAGTATGCATTTCCGTCAGGTATATACCTGTATACCTAGGGGTAGAATTACTGATGGAGTCCCTCAATGGCGCAAACAGTTAAGTGCTTGGCCACCAGCTGAGAGGCTGACAGTTCAAACCCACCTAGAGGCACTTTGGAAGAAAGGCCTGGAGATCTACTTCTGAAAGGTCGCAGCCATGAAAACCCTATGGAGCAGTTCTATTCTGCAACACTTGGGGTACGCCCTGAGTTGAACTGACTCCGTGGCAACTGCTTAGAGCTGCTGAGTCACAGAGTATGCAGATGCTCGGCTTTAGGAGACACTGTGGGACCATTCTGCAAAGTGGTTATACAAGTTTACACTGAAATGAAGAATGTCTGTCTATCAAAAACGTCATTAACACAGTGAAAAGGCCACAGAGTGGAAGAAGACATTTGCAGCACAGGCATTTATATCAGAATAAGTAAATTACTCCTACAAATGAATAACAGAAAGACAAGACCGCTGAATAGGAAAATGGGCACATGAACGGACAGTTTTTGTTCACAAAGAAGATAGCAAAATGGCCAGTGAACACGTGAAAAGGAGCTCAACTTCATTAGTCATCAGGGAAATACAAATTGAAACCACAAAATGATACAATGTGCTCACCAGAACGGTCAGGATGTCGGGGAAAATGTGGAGCAGCTGGAACTGTCACACACGGTAGCTGGTAATTTAAATTGGCGCAAAGAACCTTGGAAGTGTGCCGACTTATGACTTCAATTTCACAAGATTTCGTCCCCACAAACGTGTGTAAAGTGTTTCAACACAATCATCAGATGGAGTATTAAGTTGTATCCGTGTCTAAAAGTTGTATCCATGTGTAATATTTTGCAGGTTAAGGAACTGGGATAGTGTGGTCACCTAGCTACTGCCTGGTGAACCTTCCCTTACTTCTGCTCTCAATATATTTCTTAGAAAATGACAAAGTCTGCTTTTAAGTCCTCAAGCTGTGGTCTTATTCTCTAACACAGTCGGGGCAAGCAACCTTGAAAGAAGCAGATCTGCGAGCCAGCTGGGGCAGCACCGGGAATCCAGGTTCTGTGTGAGGTTTCAGCATCCCCATGGTTTCTCTCTGGCTGTTTCCTAGCTCTGCGTTTGCATGAGCTCTGTGACTCTGACAGCCTGTTCCTGGTTTGGGCTTCAGGTCTTTGGATCTGGGCTTCTTTCCTAGAATGCTGGCGTCTCAGCGGGCTCGGCTCCTGCATCTAGGCTCTCTCTTGGCGACTGCCGGCTTCAGGCTCTGGCTCAGCCTCAGCTCTGCCTTCTGGACATCGTTAGAGTGAGCCCTAAGTCCTGGGCACAGGAAATCAGGTAGGGACCAGAAGTGCACATGATGAGGTGTGAGTTAAACACCTGGGAGGGTGGAAGGGGAGGGGGAGAGCTTAATCAGGGCACAGAGGTCAAGGTAGGCAGAGTGAACACTCAGCCCAGTGCCCAGTCAGCTTTCTTCTTGTAACAGCACATTGATGGTCCTTGAGGAATTATTCCTTCAGTCTATATGATTTGGACAGAGCTAAATCCACTTCCAGCTCCAGGGCACTCAGGTGACCTGAGACTGGCCAATCAGAGCTTCCTATCCCCCTGGTCACAGGGATTGGTTCAGGCAGAGGCGTGTGACCTGGTTAGAACTTTGTGGTATAGCTGAGGGTGAATTGCTTCTTCTGCTGATGAGGCTGAGAAGGGAGAACAAAAGCTGGAGGGTCTCGGAAGCCATTTTACCAGCAGGAACGGAACACAGGACATGGATGACATCTCAATATAAAGAAAACAAAAATCCTCACAACTGGACCAATAAGCAACATCATGATAAACAGAGAAAAGATTGACGTTGCCAAGGATTTCATTTTACTTGGATCCACAATCAACAGCCATAGAAACAGCAGTTAAGAAATCAAACGCCGCATTGCACTGGGCAAATCTGCTGCAAAAGACCTCTTTAAGTGAAATTAGGCAGTTGCAAAAGGACAAATATTGTATAAGACCACTATTATAAGAACTTGAGAAATAGTTTAAACTGAGAAGAAAACATTCTTTTGTGGTTACGAGAGGGGGGAGGGAGGGAAAGTGGGAGAGGGGTCCTTGCTAATTAGATAGTAGATAAGAACTGCTTTAGGTGAAGGGAAAGACGGCACACAATACAGGGGAGGTCAGCACAATTGGACTAAACCAAAAGCAAAGAAGTTTCCTGAATAAACTGAATGCTTCGAAGGCCAGCGTAGCAGGGGCAGGGGTCTGTGGACCATGGTTTCAGGGGACATCTAGGTCAATTGGCATGATAAAATCTATTAACAAAAAACATTCTGCATCCCACTTTGAAGGGTGGCATCTGGGGTCTTGAACGCTAGTAGGCGGCCATCTAAGATGTATTAATTGATCTCAACCCACCCGGATCAAAGGAGAGTGAAGAATACCAGGGACACAAGGTGATTACGAGCCCAGGAGACAGACAGGGCCACATGAACTAGCAACTACATCATCCTGGGGCCAGGGGAACTAGATGGTGCCTGGCTACAACCGATGACTGTCCTGACAGGGAACACAACAGAGAACCCCTGAGGAAGCAGTGGGATGCAGACCCCAAATTCTCATAAGACTAGACTTAATGGTCTGACTGAGACTGGAAGGACCCCGGTGGTCATGGCCCCCAGACCTTCGGTTAACCCAGGACAGGAACCATTCCCGAAGCCAGCTCTTCAGACATGGATTGGACTGGACAATGGGTTGGAGAGGGATGCTGGTGAGGAGTGAGCTTCTTGGATCAGGTGGACACTTGAGACTATGTTGGTGTCTCCTGCCTGGAGGGGAGATGAGAGGGTGGAGGGGGTTAGAAGCTGATGAAAAGGACACAAAAAGAGAGTGGAGGGAGAGAGCAGGCTATCTCATTGCGGGGAGGGTAGTTGGGAGTGTGTAGCGGGGTGTATGTGGGTTTTTGTGTGGGAGGCTGACTTGATTTGTGGACTTTCACTTAAAGCACAATAAAAATTATTATTATTTTTTTTTTAAAAAGGACCTCTTTAAAAAAAAACAAAGATGTTACTTCAAGGGCTAAAGTGAACCTGACCCAAGCCATGATGTTTTCAACGGCCTCATATTGATGCCTTTGAATTATAGCGTTGGCGAAGAATACCAAGTATACAATAGACTGCCAGAAGAAGGAACAAATCTGTCTTGGAAGTATAGACAAAATGCTCCCTAAAAGCAAGGATGGCGAGACTTTGTCTCACATACTTTGGACATGTTATCAGGAGGGACCAGTCCCTGGAGAAGGACATCATGCTTGGTAGAGTAGACGGTCAGCAAAAAAGAGGAAGACCATCAATGATAAGGACTGACACAGTGGCTGCAACAATGGGCTCAACCATAACAATAATGATGGCAGAGGACCAGGCAGTTTCATCCTGTTGTATGTAGGGTCGCTATGAGTTGGAACTGACTCGATGGCACCTAACAGCAAGATTTTGACATTTCGTCTTAAGTGCATAGAAATTATTAAGTGTGTTTGAATTACTATATTACAATCAGACTTGAATTTTTAAAAGCTTACTCTGATGGCTGTGCGAAAAGGATTGGAAGGGGTAAGAGAGAGGATGAGAGGACTCACTGGACAGCTGCTGTAACAGCTCAGGTAAGAGCGGGGGTGCCCGCACGGAGAGGCAGCAATGCAGTGGACTTAGCTCACAGGAGCAGCTCTGACCGCCTGCTTGGAGTGGCGGAGGGAGGGTGGCTGCTAGGTTAGAACACCCTACACACTAGCAAGGTAACACCAATCCTACCTCTGACACCAGTTAAATATCTACTAAATCAGTTTTATAAATCAGTTTTTTAAAATATATTTTAAGGGTTAAAATATGTACATATGATTAAATTACCCGCATTTACTTTGATAATTTGGTTATGTTTTTTTTTTTAATGAAATTGGAAAAAGTTACTTTCATAGCACCACCTTGTGGACAGTAGTGAGAAAGGTTTTTTTGTTTTGGTTTGGTTTTTTGTTGGAATTGGATTCACTCGCTAAAAAAATAAGACGCGCAAAGTTCTTCAAAAGGTTTACCGGTTACCAGTCACCCAAGTTCTTTTTAGAAGGACGTGGAGTATGAATACATTCAATGGAGTTAGATTTAAACTGGCTACCCCCGGTGGCGCAGTGGTTAAGGACTTGGCTGCTAACCCAAAGGTCCACAGCTTAAATCCACCAGTCGCTCCTTGGAAACCCTATGGGGCAGTTCTACTCGGTCCTGTAGGGTCGCCCTAAGTCAGAATCCACTCCACCGCAACAGGTTTTTTTTTTTTGTATCCTGAAAATAGGAGCCCAGTGGCGCAGTGGCTAAGAGCTCAGCTGCTAACCAAAAGGTTGGCAGCTCGAATCCACCAGCTGCTCCTCGGAAGCCCTCTGGGGCAGTTCTACTCTGTCCTATAGTGTCACTGTGAGTCAGAATCCACTCGATGGCAACAGAATCCTGAAAATAACTGGTTGAATTCATTCACATTTGATCCTCTCTGGTTGATTTTAACACAAAGAATTATTGCCTAAAAGTACTTTGTTATTTATCACCTGATTGCCACTAATAGTACTTTTTTTATGTCAAAATACGTTTCTTCAATGCACGTCTTCGTTATGTAGTGCTGCTTTCACAGAAATACCACAAGTGGATGGCTTTAACAAAGAGAAATTTATTTCGTCACAGTAAAGTGGGCTAAAAGCCCAAATTCAGGGCGCCAGCTCCCGGGGAAGGCTTTCTGTCTCTGCTGGCCTTCTCATCCATCTTCCCCCAGACTAGCAGCTTCCCTGCGCAGGCACCCGGGGTCCAAACGACGCACTGTGCTCCCGGCGCTGCCGTCTGTGTGGTGTGAGGTCCCCCTCGTCTCTCTGCTGGCTTCTCTCTTTTATAGTCCCCAGTTTTCAACTTTGCATCCAGTGAAGTCGTTATTAGGTTAATGCCGTCGCCTCAGAAGAGCCCGAGCTCCGTGAGAGAAGAGGGGCTACCTCTGATTTGGCTCATTGTGTCTCCCAGTGCCCGGCCTAGCACCTGGCACGTGGCGGTTGTTAGTTGCCGTGGAGTTGCGACCGACTCATGGCAAACCCATAGGCTCAGAGTAGAACTGCCCCATAGGGTTTTCAAAGCTGTGACCTCTCAGAAGCCGATTGCCAGGCCTGTCTTCCAAGGAGCCTCTGTGCGGGTTCAAACCATTGAACTCTTGGTTAGTAGTCAAGCACTTAACAGTTTCTGCTGCCAAGGGCTACATGCCTCGCATGTAAACCAAAAACCAAACCCACTGACAGCCATGGAGTTGATTCTGACTTGTAGCGACCCCACAGGGTTTCCAAGGCTGTAAATCTCTATGGAAGCAGACTGCCACATCTTTCTCCCGTGGAGCCGCTGGTGTTTTTGAACCACTGACCTTTCAGTTAGCTGTCAATCGCTTTAACTACTGTGCACCAGGGCACATCTGTACCTGTTACCATCAAGTCGATTCTGAATCACAGTGACAGAGAACAGAGCAGAACTCCCTCCCCGCCCCACCCCAGTTTCCAAGGAGCAGCTGGTGGAGTCAAACTGTCAACCTTTTGGTTAGCAGCCAAGAGGTGTTAAAAAAAACTGTTACTGAATGAATGAATGGCTGTGACTCTAAGGCCTGACAAGGCAATTACAAGTAGTTTGTTTTATTCACTTGTAAATGAAGCCAAGTTCAGGTGTGACTCAAGGTTGTATATCATCTGAAGGGCAAAGCAAACCAACCAGGTGCTCTTCAAGGTTCTTTCTGCGGTGTGAGGTGAAGGGATTATCAGGCCTGCCTGCCCCCCTGGCCTTGTCCTACCTGGTCTGTGGCACCAGTGAGCATAGAGTTGAAAGAGCAATACGCCAATCTTCTAAGAACACACAGTAATTTTGAGGAACACGCTGGTTCAATTTGCTATTTGAGAAAAAGAAAAACATTTGCCAGCATCTTGAGGGACCAGTCCTACTAAAGACATGGTCAGTTCAGGTAACTCGTGAGAAAAAATATCTCCATCTTCAAGCAAATGGCTTTCTCTTGCTTTGGGTCTGAGAAGCTGAAAAGACAATGAAAGTCATTTTTCTTAAAACACAGAAAGTTCAAAAGTGAACTAATGGCTTCAGGAAATTCCTAGCTACTTTTAAATAACATGTCTCTACCTTAAAAAAAAAATCAAGTCTTAGTGGGTGCCCTGTTTATAAAATAAAAACTTATTTTCACTGAACATTGACAAAGTGATGAATACCTTTATATATCAAAATTATTATACCTTTATATATAAAACATATATACTTAAACTTTTTTCTACGATTTTACTTATTTATAGACTCCTTCCAGGAATTTTTCCAGGAATAATTTAAGACATTACAAGAACATGTAAACTATGGCAAGATAACATAAATTATAAATAAATTAAAAATTCAAAGAAAAAATAAGGATAGAAACAGGGGATGGATACAGGAATGAAGCCAATTAAAAGATGCCTTTTGTACAGGACCAACATAATGCAAGCAAACACTGCCGGTAGTTCACCCAACAGTCATCTGTTATTTCTTCTACAGAATCCTTATTTTGTTCCAGTATCAATTGTCCTGTGCTTATTTCTAGAAGACGAACTATGATCAATTTATTAGATTCATGGATCCCCTAACTAGGCACTTCTTGTTAGAAAGGAATGTATTTGTTGTTTAAGACACTTTTAGTGAGACCTTCTCTTACTTGCAGCTGAGTGCTTCACCGCTGTTGCACTTCCTATGAGTTTTTAATTTGGCTTTATGTTGCTTGCAGTCAACTCAGAGAGAAACATCTAGTTAGAAATATAATTCAGTGTCCATAAAATAAAAATAGGCCAACACTTCAGGAAGAGCACAACTATTGCTAAGACAAAAACCAAATAAGACCAGGTCTGTAGGTACCCACTCATTTGTCCAATGTATTTAAAATCCCAAATGAAAACTGCAAAGATAGAGATACTGTTATCAGCAATCTGAGCCAAATTGGCTTTCTCTTTTGACATAATTTTTGTTCACCTTGAAGTTTCATTTTTTCTACATCCTCCTTCAGTTAAAACATTCTTTACTCTTTGAGCCAAGTGAAAATGCATTTAACAAATTAATTTGGACAATGAGTGCACAGAAGTTGTTCTTTAGAAACTAACCTTTGGCTTGAGGTACAAGGTCCAAAGTCTATGAGTTGGCAGACCAGTGAGGTGGGTAGGAAAAATGTGTAGATGGTTGCCATGTTCTTCTTTTAGAAAGAATATGTGTCTGCTCTGGGTGTCTCTTCAAAAAAAAATGTAAGCATTTAACAGCACAGGGAAAGATTATATTCTAAAAAGAATTGTTTCCCCATTGAACAATGACATAAGAAGAGATTTTATTTTGGGGATCTTAAAAGCCTATGAGCAACTATCTAAGATACTCCGCTGGTCTTACCCCTTCGGGAGCGAGGAAGAATGAAGAAAACTAAAGACGTAAGGGAAAGATTAGTCCAAAGAACTAATGGACCTCAACTACCATGACCTCCACCAGACTAAGTTCAGTATAACTAGATAGTGCCTGGCTATCACCACTGACTGTTCTGATAGGGATCACAATAGAGGGTCCTGGACAGGTGGAGGAAAATGTAGAACAAAATTCTAACTCACAAGAAAAGACCAGATTTACTGGCCTGACAGAAGCTGGAGAAACCCTGAGAGTATGGCTTTTAGACACCCTTTTAGCTCAGTAATGAAGTCACTCCTGAGGTTCACTCTTTAGCCCAAGATTAGACAGGCCCATAAAACAAAATGAGATTAAAGGGGCACAACAGTCCAGGGGTAAGGACGAGAAAGCAGGAGGAGACAGGAAAGCTGGTACTAGGGAAACCAGGGTTGAGAAGGGAGAGTGTAGACATGTCATGGGGTTGTTAACCAATATCATGAAACAATACGACAATATGTGCACTAACTGTTTAATGAGAAGCTGGTTTGTTCTGTAAACATTCATCTAAAGCACAACAACAAATTTAAGAGGCAAAAAAAAGAGGTTTTATTTTTGTATAGTTTTATCTAGGAATCACACTTCTGTCTTGGTTTATCTGTTTGAGTGTTTATATTGAGTTTATAAAGAAAAGAAACAGCCCTGATAAAAAGAATTTCTCCTTGTTGACTCCTTTTGCCCACATGTCAACCATGCTAGACACCAGGCTACCATGAACAGCCCTGCTTCAACTCCAGCGAAGCCCACTTACTATTTTAATAACAAGAACTTGCCAATGTGGACATGTGAGATGCATCTTTGGAAAGGAATGTGCTCTGTACCAGGAAGTCTTGGACAAGGCTCGAGTTCTTGCCATAACTAAAAATCTAATGATGCACAACTGATGACTTCATCCTGAAATGAAAGCTAGCTGCCTATTACTGTAACCCCTGGGGACGATGATACCAAGAAAAGAATAATTGGGAAATAACTTACAGAAGAGACAGAATCATTCCCTTTTTTTTTGAATAAAATGAAAGAAACAGCCCATGTACTACAGAGGTGTTACCATGCAGACCTGGGGCATTTTTCTACATTGTAAAGGCCCATGTTTCTCCTATAATACTTAAACAATTACAGAAGGGTTAACAGAGAAAAAATGAAAGAAAAAAATGCTATTGGTGTTTTTGGTGGGGTTCACGGGTGTGGAGTGTAGAAATGAAACGGCCTCCCTCCAAATTAGGCTTTTGCATCCCAGCATGCAGTTCTGATGCTTCTGACTCATTGCACATCCTGGTCTCTTTAGAAAAAGGGGACAGCCCCATTCCAGTTGATGGTGGCCTCTCTCCACTTAGTTCTGATTGTCATCTCCACTGGAGAAAACCGTTGTTCTGCTCCATGTTTATCTTCATGCTGGTCCTTTTCCCAGGGATGGGAGTGAGTATCTGAGGGAGGAACACCTGGCATTTAGACCCAGGTCTATGTATGCCATTCCAGAAGAAGTCAGGCCAGCAAGGAAGGAGAAAAGGGCGGGAAGGAGTTGGCTCAGCAAGCTGTGTTCCTAGAAATGGTTAAGAAGAAGGGGATTCCAGTAGAAGATATGTTGAAATGCCCCTTGCAAAATAAGTCTGTGGTAGCCTGGGTTGCTGTGTTTTTTGGGACGTGAATCTTGATAAGTTGTGTAACATGCTTAGGTCATCATGATGTCACACATTGAGTCATGGAATGTCATCACGAAAAACAGAAAAAGGAAAATCTCACCACTTCTTAACGTTTGCTAAGAATACATTGTGGATTTTTTGGTGTCAGGCAAGGCATTCTAGTGAGGGAGTCAAGATTTGGGTTCACGGCCTAGGTTCGTCACAAACAAATTATGTGACATTTGAGAAGGTACTTAACATCTCTAAGCCTCATTCATTCAGTTAGCAACTATTTACTGGACTCCTCAGTGACTTTATCTGTAAAAATAGATATCATAGTACCTACCTCATCTGACTGTTGAGAGAATTTAATGGGATAACATATGCAAAGGTTTCTGCATAGTTCACCAAACATAATGCGTCTGAAGCTTACGAGCTAATAGCAATTTTAAAAACTGTGCTTTCCTCAAAGAAGAGGGTTGAGGTAAAAATGATAATATGTTTTAAGGGACATAGAGTCAATGTCACACTACATTAAACGCACTAGTATATATTTCCCATAATTAAAGGAAAAGAACTAAGAGCACCACACATAAAATCGTCACTAAGATACATTCCCAAATCGAGACATAAGAGTGAAAGTTACTTACAGCCAGGAAACCCATAGGGTTTCCAAGGAGTGCCTGGTGGATTCAAACTGCTGACCTTTTGGTTAGCAGCTGTAGCTTTTAACCAGTATGCCACCAGGGTTTCCAGTATGGCTATAATTGGATGGAAATGGCCCTTTTGGTTGTCTGCTTCTCCCATTGGACAGCAAGGAACCCCTTAAAGTTTTGCTGGGACTGTGACTTCTCCATTGTTGTGTCTAGCCCAGCGTCTGGCACATAGTAAACCAGACCCTTTGCTGTTAAGACGATCCCAACCGAACCTATAGCACAGAGGAGAATTGCCCCAGAGGGTTTCCAAGGAGCAACTGGTAGACTTGAGCTCCTGCCCTTATCATTAGCAGCCAGGCTCTTAAGCAACATGGCACCAGGGCTCCGGCCCTCAAAAATGCCTCCTGAACTGACTTGAACAGAAGTGCACCACCCCTTTGGTAACTCATGTCTCTGGGTGATCATCTCATCTTTGCTTGTGGGATATGGAATTGGCAGTTGGGAACCCTGCTCCCTTCTATTTGTCTAATGCTTTTCTCAGGCTAAAACATAAAAGACCTTGAAGAAGGCTTTTTGAGAACTAGACTTTTCACCTTTTGTTTTTTTCTCTCACCTAAAAGTTGTTTGCTCCTCTGTGCTACGTCTGACCCCCCTGTTCTGCTTGGGTTTAGGCAGATTCGTTCATGGGCCCCATTTCAGAAACTGGGCCTAAGCATTTTCCTGCAGAGCTAGCATGAATAGACACGCAGCTGTTAAACACCAGCAGCCGTAGCCGTGTCTCTTCCAGCACGTGAAAGCACATGGTGTGCACGTCGGAAATGCTCACCTATTGTCAGATGCCCAAGCTTCTCCTGGAAGGGCTGGCTGCTGTAAAAGTACAGATCAAAGAGCCGTTCCATCTTCCAGTCCGATAAGAGCTGCCTGTTTGTGCTAAAAAGGACGCTGTAATTTCCATTGATGTTGCACAGCCAAATCGGTAATGTGGGAGTCTTCAGCATGCTGCCCACCTGGAAGGGGAGAGGAGAATGCAGGCAAGTATCCGAATAGATGAAAACATCGCGACAGGTGCTGATGCGTCATCGTGATCAAACCTCAGCTCCTGGGCTTCTCGTTGCACTTGAGGCTGTGCAGGGCCCCCTGCCTGGAGTCAGCTTTGGACTAAGGCTTCTACCATGAATGCATTTACATTTACGAATGGTGTGGTGAGGCAGTGAGGCTGTACTTTTTCTCTTAGTAACTTTTTTAACAAAAAAAATTTGAGGTGGCCTCATGGAGGGTTGGAACCGTCTCACTCTGGTTTTGAGTGACTAGAGAATAAACAGGTAAACTGAAATAAAAGTGGAGGGGCAACATGAAAACTTCTCTCTTTGCCAACAACTAAAGTGCTGGCTTCTGTTTCATTCAGTAGGTGATCGGAAATTCTGGCAACACCAACCATTTAGAACACGGGAAGGGGGAAGCACATTTAGAACTCAGAATGTTTAGAATATAGAAAAAAGCCTCTGGGAAATGTAGAGAATAAATACACACACACATATCCGTAGGTTAACATACAGATCACTTGTGAAGCTGTGCTTAGAGTGGAGTGTACTGATTCAATATTACATACGATATTAAGTTTACTAATTTAACCAGCTTATTTTCTGGGGTTTTTTTTTTTTTTTTTTGGCTAACTAACTGTCAAGCCAGCCTTGAATTCTCAGAGCTGGGGACTGGATTCACAAAAGCAGCATCAGGGAGACCATGTAGCGAAAGGGCAGTGGTCCAGCACACCTCAATAGCCCATGAGGGCATCACGTATTACAGTGCATTTCTATAAATTATATCCACATTATTGTTTAAAGAGGCAGGGAAGCACCTATTTTTTAAAAGATTGCCATCAAAATTCATTAACATCAGAATTTTTTTTTTTTTTTTTTCCCTACCGAAAGAGGTAGACCTGAGGGAGGAGAGTCAGGAGTAGGAGCAGGAAATGGAATGTGTGGCTAATTGCCTCCGTGAACGACTGCCCCCTTTGCCATGAAACCAGAACTGGATGGTGCCCGGCTACCATTACTGAACGTTATGATCAAAGACTCCATAGAAGAATGTTCATCAAAGGGGGGAAAATGTAGAACAGAATTTCAAATTCTCATGGAATCCAGCCTTGCTAGAGCCATGGAGGCTGGATGAATCCCTGAAACTATTACCCTGTGATAATCTTTAAACCTTAAACCAGAACTATCCCGTGAAGTTTTTCTTAAAAGCAAACAATAGTTCAGCTTAACTAGTGAGGACTGTCTGCCTTGAACATTGTTCTCTTTTAAGATCTACCTCTATGGGATCAAATTGACAATACTGGCTGGAAAGATGAGCTAGGAAACTTAGGGAATGGTGAATTTATGTTAACGGGGAAGGAACAACTTGGAAAAGGAAGGTGAGAAAGATTGCCCAACTCCAAGAATGTAATCAATGTAATTCACACACGTGGAAATTGTTGAATTGGTGTATGTTCTGCTGTGTATATTAACAACAGCAACAAGAATAAATTATATATGAAAAAGAGAGAGAGAGATAAACCTGAGCTACAGGGAAATGGCCATCATTTCCGTATGATGCCTGAGGGTGTTACTTCACCCCTCAGCCTTCCTCTTTCTTCCTATAATGGAAGGACCCAATGTTGCCATTTTGTTTCTTTTCTTCTCAGTCCTCACAGTAGTACTGTGTGATCAGGCACAAATTCTGTTGTATGGCAAATCCACCCAGTGACCCAGTGCCATCAAGTCAATTCCGACTCATAGCAACCCTGTAGGACAGAGTAGAACTGCCCCATAGAGTTTCCAAGGAGCACCTGGCGGATTTGAACTGCCGACCCTTTGGTTAGCAGCCATAGTACTTAACCATTACGCCACTGGTGTTTCCATGGCAAATCCAGCTTGGAAAAATTATCGGGTATTTAGTAAGTCTAAGTATTTAAAAAAAAAAAAAATTACAGGCTAATAATTTGACATTTTGACTTCTCAATAGTTCTATTCAAATATCTCAGTTTCCTTTGGATTAAATTCTTCATGTTGGTGAGTGGGTGGATCAGAGGCACTCTTTCCTTTAAGTTTTCACTTTGAGCTTCCACAGAGAAATTATATTACAGTGCTTAAAAGAAATGACCTCAACCATTTCTTCAAAAGGGAGTTTAAAAAAGGATGTGAGCCTTGCACCCTGACGTGGACATGCTCACGGCAGACGCAGGATTTGCTGATCTCCTTGCACCAGACTGAGCCCCCTCGGGTGGACTATGACATAACCATCTCACATAGCAAATGTGGGGCACGTCTGCCCACTGGCTGCACTGGAAATAAAACAGAAAGGATGTGGCACTGAAACATTGGTATGTGTTTAAATTCCAGGCATCCACCCCCAAATTCCAAATGACTTTGAAATCATTTTTTAGCTATAAAATGAACACTTCTTTTTCAGCCCTTCTTGTGAGGTAGGGTCTCCTTGGATGCTTGGCCAGCTTCTGTACTAAAGTTGTATGCAATCAAACGTAATAAGCAGGACACGGAAGAAGTGAAGCTTGGGAAACATGGGTAAACCTATTGAGAGGCTGAAGGCTCTTTATAGCAAAATGTCATTCCATGTGAACTTGGGGTGTATATTCTGGCTGATCTGCAATCAATGAAAGCTCCTATAAATTAGGCCTGGGTGGATGGAAGAGAATATACACGCCCAGGATGTTATTTCTCGGAATTTTTGCAGACAAAATTCAACTGGTGCTCAGATGAGCCTATTCCACCAGGTGCTGACATCGCACTATGGTTACTTTAAGGCCACTCTTTTCTTTCCTGAACTCAACAGCACTCAAGATTTTGTTAGAGTGGGAGGAAAGTGAATTAGCCATAAATACAAAAACCTCCAACCCCCAGAGAGACCACACAGAAATTTCATCCTTAGCAGACAGAAGCTCTATTGCCTTGACAAATTCTGGTGAGCAGAAATGTCATGCCTGACTGTGGTGGCACTTTGGGTATTAATTCTGAGAGATGAGCCTTACGATTACAGCTGAGAACACTTCTGGTTTAAAACAAGTCCTGCCAAAACAAAACAAAGCACCTCCCAATTGGATCCAGCCAGATATTACACCCCGTAATTTTCCTGGCACACCACATAATCAGTTTGACTGGAATTTTCTGTTTTCAGCACATGTACTGCTTTTGGGGAGACCTAATTTTCCAGCTACCCCCCAAACGCAGGCTTCTAAATATAGTTTATTGGTTAGAGTCCACCAATGCGTAATTTGTGCATGTTGCCATGGCAAAAAGGAAATTAAACTGTGATACAGTGGTGCTATAAATAAAATACCTTTCTCCTTAAGTTCGTTTATTGTGCAATAAGCCTAGTAGTTTCGGCATGTGTACAGAAATCAATCCTTTCATGAAATGTAAAATTCTAAGGACAGGAAGAAGGGTGGACAAATTCTAAACACTAGGCGCCACGGACTGAGTCCATGTAATTTTTTTATGCTGTCTAGGACAATTTTTTTTTTTAGGACAATGGCGCTCAGAGTGGGCCTTTGCATAACGAGTTTGATGTGGTAAGTCCCAAGGCCATGCTGCAGTAATTTGAAGGAGAGGGAAGGTGTTGAAAAAGTTGTGTGTTCTTCTCTGATTCCTGGTGACAGTTCCCGTTGTATAACTGTTAATGGTCTGGCTCTCATCTCTGCCACCTGGAATACAGGGTTGATGTAACTTCTGTCACGGAGTTTGCAGGTATGTTGTAAAGACAAATTAGTTAATATTTGCAGGGTGCTACCTCAGTGATGCGCTGTAGAGTACAGGGCGTGGAGGGCCGTTTGGTCCTTTTGGGGTTGGATTTCGTCCCACCAGAAAATGTAAAGAGGGAAGAGGGTGTGAGCTGCAGGGCCATGCTCCACCAGGGCTGCCCGTGGGAGTCATTCCAGCAAGACCTAAATGTCTTCACTCCCTTTTAAAAATCAGAGTTGATTTTTCCTCTCAGTGGCAGGTGTGAAGATAATGTGAACCTCCTAAGGCTTCCAGATGGTGTTAGACTCCAACGGCTTCATGTTCTCACTTAGGTATTGGAACCTCACACTCAAACCTGTACCTTCAAATAGAAAAGTAACGGGAAGGCTTCCAAACAGCGCTTCATCTTGCGAGTAGCTGGCTGGGCCCTTGGGGGCTTGCCATGTCATCTAGTGAGAATGCCATCTTTTTTTTTTTAAATCTCACCCGCTAGGCTGTGACATTGGGACCAAAAGGCATGTGTTTTTGCAATCTCCGCAACTTTATCACAGATTAAGGAGAGATTTACTCAGGGAAGGGCGGCGTGGCACTGGAGGACGGTTTTCACCTCAATAGCAGAATCTGTCAGGCAGTACTTTGGATTTGTTTTTTTTTTTTTTGAAAACAGAAATCTTTCTTCTGTTAGGTTTTCATTATCAGTTCACGCATATACTCTTTAGATTTTTTGTGCCCACCCTAGCCATGAGCCACTAAATGCTCATAAAGGCTTATGTACCCGGTTGGCACACACATGGACCCTGTATGTTATGACTTGTGTTGGAGCAGAAAGGAAGGCGAGAGGCTGTGGGGGTCTTCAATCCAGAGATACTTAGAGCACTGTTCTAGAAACACACCTGCCTTTTCTTTAAGCCAACTTCTCTTGTGTTTCAGTTCTCTGCTAGAATATTGAGAAATTCAGATGTCTGGGTACACTGCAGTCAGATGGGTCTTCCAGTTAACGCATCTCTGAGTACCACTGAGTTGTTCTCCGCGGGTGGAAGAGTTCCATCCTACCAGATAGATGTGGTTCTGCCAAACCAGGAGGTGAAGTGTGTGTGGGGTCTCTTTATGGAGAGTGCATGGTGCCCAGGTACCTGCAGCTCACACACAGCTCAAACTCACAACTGCTTTAACAGAGAAGTCAATGTGTTAAATCTTCACTTGCTGAGCAAGACTGTCATGCGTTCTAGAACCTAGCCATGATTTTGCCACCATGTCAATATTATAGTCCAACATCAGTGCACCTATGATACCAGTTGCCATCAAGTCGATTCTGACTCCTGGCGACCCCATGTGTGTCAGAGCAGAACTGTGCTCCGTAGGGTTTTCAATGGCTGGTTTTTCAGAAGTAGATGGCCACGTCTTTCTTACAAGGCACCTCTGGATGGACTTGAACCTTCAACCTTTTGGTTAGCTGTGGAGCGCTTAACTGTTTGCATCACCCAAGGATTCCTTTAACTATAGTTGTTGTTGTTAGGTGCTGTCGAGTCAGTTCTGACTCATAGTGACCCTGTGCACAACAGAACGAAACACTGCCCAGTCCTGAGCCATCCATACAATCGTTGTTATGCTTGAGCCCATTGTTGCAGCCACTGTGTCAATCCACCTCGTTGAGGGTCTTCCTCTTTTCCGCTGACCCTGTACTCTGCCAAGCATGATGTCCTTCTCCAGGGACTGATCCCTCCTGACAACATGTCCGAAGTATGTAAGACGCAGTCTCACCATCCTTGCCTCTAAGGAGCATTCTGGCTGCACTTCTTCCAAGACAGATTTGTTCGTTTTTTTGGCAGTCCATGGTATATTCAATACTCTTCACCAACACCACAATTCAAAGGCGTCAGTTCTTCAGCCTTCCTTATTCACTGTCCAGCTTTCATGTGCATATGATGTGACTGAAAATACCATGGCTTGGGTCAGGCGCACCTTAGTCTTCAAGGTGACATCTTTGCTCTTCAGCACTTTGAAGAGGTCCTTTGCAGCAGATTTGCTCGATGCAATGCATCTTTTGCTTTCTTGACTGCTGCTTCCATGACTGTTGATTGTGGATCCAAGTAAAACGAAATCCTTGACAACTTCAATCCTTTCTCTGTTTATCATGCTGTTGCTCATTTGTCCAGTTGTGAGGATTTTTGTTTTCTCTATGTTGAGGTGTAATCCATACTGAAGGCTGTGGTCTTTGATCTTCATCAGTAAGTGCTTCAAGTCCTCTTCACTTTCAGCAAGGTTATGTTATCTGCATAATGCAGGTTGTTAATGAGTCTTCCTCCAGTCCTGATGCCCTGTTCTTCTTCATATAGTCCAGTTTCTCGGATTATTTGTTCAGCATACGGATTCAATAGGTATGGTGAAAGAATACAACCCTGACACACACCTTTCCTGACTTTAAACCGATCGGTATCCCCTTGTTCTGTCCAAACAACTGCCTCTTGATCTATGTAAAGTTTCCTCATGAGCACAACTAAGTGTTCTGAAATTCCCATTCTTCGCAATGTTATCCATAATTTGTTATGATCCACACAGTTGAATATCTTTGCATAGTCAATAAAACACAGGTAAACATCTTTCTGGGTATTCTCTGCTTTCAGCCAGGATCCATCTGACATCAGCAATGAGATCCCTGGTTCCATGTCCTCTTCTGAAACCAGCCTGAATTTCTGGCAGTTCCCTGTCGATATACTGCTACAGTCATTTTTGAATGATCTTCAGCAAAATTTTGCTTGTGTGTGATATTAATGATATTGTTCTATAATTTCCACATTCAATTGGATCACCTTTCTTGGGAATAGGCATAAATATGGATCTCTTCCAGTCAGCTGGCCGGGAAACTGTCTTCCATGTTTCTTGGCATAGACAAGTGAGCACCTCCAGCACTGCATCTGTTTGTTGAAATATCTCAGTTGATATTCCATCAATTCCTGGAGCCTTGTTTTTCACCAATGCCTTCAGAGCAGCTTGGACTTCTTCCTTCAGTACCATTGGTTCCTGATCATAAGTCACCCGTTGAAATGGTTGAACATCGACTAATTCTTTTTGGTGTAATGACTGTGTATTCCCCTACGTGTCTGTCGGCTTGTCCTACTGTGGAAGCTTGAGTGTTGCTGTGATGCTGGAAGCTATGCCACCAGTATTCAGATACTAGCAGGGTCACCCATGGAGTACACGTTTCAGCTGAGCTTCCGGACTAAGACAGACTAGGAAGAAGGACCTGGCAGTCTACTTCGGAAAAGCATTAGCCAGTGAAAACCTTATGAATAGCAGCAGAACATTGTCTGATATAGTGCTGGAAGATGAGCCCCCAGGTTGGAAGGCACTCAAAAGATGACTAGGGAAGAGCTGCCCCCTCAAAGTAGAGTCAACCTTAATGACGTGGATGGAGTCAAGCTTTCGGGACCTTTGTTTGCTGATGTGGCTCAACTCAAAATGAGAAGAAAGAGCTGCAAACATCCATTAATAATCGGAACCTGGAATGTACGAAGTATGAATCTAGGAAAATTGGAAATCGTCAAAAATGAAATGGAACACATAAACATTGATATCCTTGGCATTAGTGAGCTGAAACGGACTGGTATTGGCCATTTTGAATCAGACAATCATATAGTCTACTATGCTGGGAATGACAACTTGAAGAGAAATGGTGTTGCATTCATCGTCAAAAAGAATGTTTCAACATCTATCCTGAAGTACAACACTGTCAGTGATAGGGTAATATCCATACTCCTACAAGGAAGACCAGTTAATAAGACTATTATTCAAATATATGCACCAACCACTAGGGCCAAAGATGAAGAAATATAAGATTTTTATCAGCTGCTGCAGTCTGAAATTGATCGAACATGCAATCAAGATGCATTGATAATTACTGGCGACTGGAATGCAAAAGTTGGAAACAAAGAAGAAGGATCAGTAATTGGAAAATATGGCCTTGGTGATAGAAACAATGCAGGAGAATGAATGATAGAATTTTGCAAGACCAACGACTTCTTCATTGCAAATACCTTCTTTCACCAGCATAAGTGGTGACTGTACACATGGACCTCGCCAGATGGAACACGCAAAAATCAAATTGACTACATCTGTGGAAAGGAGACAATGGAAAAGCTCAATATCATCAGTCAGAACAAGGCCAGGGGCTGACTGTGGAACAGACCATCAATTGCTCATATGCAAGTTCAAGCTGAAACTGAAGAAAATCAGAGCAAGTCCACAAGAGCCAAAATATGACCTTGAGTATATCCCACCTGAATTTAGAGACCATCTCAAGAATAGATTTGACTCATTGAACACTGGTGACCAAAGACCGGACAAGTTGTGGAATGACATCAAGGACATCATCCATGAAGAAAGCAAGAGGTCACTGAAAATACAGGAAAGAAAGAAAAGACCAAGATGGATGTCAGAGGAGACTCTGAAACTTGCTCTTGAATATTGAGCAGCTAAAGCAAAAGGAAGAGTTGATGAAGTAAAAGAACTGAACAGAAGATTTCAAAGGGCCTCTCAAGAAGACAAAGTAAAGTATTATAATGACATGTGCGAAGAGCTGGAGATGGAAAACCAAAAGGGGAGAACACACTTGGTGTTTCTCACGCTGAAATAACTGAAGAAAAAATTCAAGCCTCGAGTTGCAGTAGTGAGGGATTCCATGGGGGAAAATATTAAACGACACAGGAAGCATCAAAAGAAGATGGAAGGAATACACAGAGTCATTAACTATAGTAGATATTATAAAAAAGCTCTTATGATAGAGTAAGGAGCCCTGGTGGTGCAGCAAAGAGCTCAGCTGCTAACCAAAAGGTCAGTAGTTCGAATCCACCAGCCACTCCTTGGAAACCCTATGGGGGCAGTTCTACTCAGTCCTATAGGGTCACTATGAGTCAGAGTACACTCGATGGCAATGTTTTGTTTTTTTAATGACGGAGTATAATTCTGAGAACTGGCATTTGTGTATTTACCACTTTATCAGAAAACAAGCAAAGCTTAGAGTGACGGGCAGCGTGGCAGAGTGGACAGAATGTGGGCTTTGAGTGTAGCTTAGACTGGGTTCGTAAGCCTCACTCTGCCACTAGCTGGTGGTCTCAGGCAAGTTCCTACATGTCTCTCAGTCTGGCTTTCCTCATCCCTAAAATGAATGACCAACAAACACATACTGGACTTCAACTAATGCTGATTATAACTTTGAGTGGAAATGAGGATTAAATGAAATATCATTGCAAGGGGCACACTGAGAGTCCAGCACATAGTGGGTACTCTGTACATGGTGGCTATCAGCACTACAGTGAATATATACGCTTCCTATGTACTTTGTTTAATTATCATCTTTCAGGGATGGTAAGGAATATATATACATGTGTGTACAATATTATTCTAATAAACCCCAAAACCCATTGCTATCGAGTGGATTCCGACTCATAGCAACCCTACAGGACAGAGTAGAACTGCCCCACAGGGTTTCCAAAGAGTGGCTGGTGGATTTGAACTGCTGACCTTTTGGTTAGCAGCGGTAGCTCTTAACCACCGAGCCACCAGGGCTCCATTATTCTAATGATACATATGAATTATCGGTTGCTTTGATGTGTTGGTGGCCCAGTGGTAGAATTTTCACCTTCTATTATGGGGGAGACCCAGGTTCGATTCCCAGCCAATACACCTCATGTGCAGCCACCAGCCGTTAGGGGTGGATTGCGTGTTGCTAGGATGCTGAACAGATTTCAGCGGAGCTTCCAGACTAAGAAGAAAGCCTTGGTGATCTATTTCTGAAAAAAAACAGCCAATGAAAACCCTATGGATCACAAAGGTCTGATCTATCACCAGTCGTGGGGAGGGTGCAGGACTGGGTAGGCTTTCTTTCAGTTGTGCCAGGGGTGGCCACGAGTCAGGAGACGACTTGACAGCAGCTAACAATGAAGTGCTTGAATCCCAGTATAAAGACTGATATAGAAAGAATAAGAAAGTGCCTTCAGATAAAATCAACTCTATGTGTATACATATATGAGTCTAACATATTCATAAATATCAGCAGTTCGAGTGAAAAAAAGCTAACCGCCAGCCTCTATTTGCTCTTTAATATATTTGTTCTGAAACCAAACTCCAAGTGCATGACAGAGACAACATAATAAACATCCTCAGGGTTTCAAGCCATTAGTGTACAATTTCAGGCAATTTTCACCCAGGGCAGGATTCAGAGGCATCTCCTTGGGGACCGAATGCCGTGTCCAAGAAAGAAAGATGAAAAGCTGAATTAGTCATTTTTCTGAAAGACTGAAGCATTGTAGATTTGACATCTCTGTAGATTTTAAAGCTAACCTGGGCGTTTCCATCTTCTGCCCTATTTTCAATCTGTGAGCAAGCATTTGGAGGCGGGGTGGGGGGTCCTGTTGTCTGGTGCATTTTGCTCTCCTCCTGGAAGGAAAGCTTTTATTTTTCACCTTATGCCATGGCCTCTTGACCGACAAACTCTTTTGTAACCAATTATTTTCTGCTTTGAATTTTTTGTTGATACCATGTGTTTTCATTAATGGTAGCATGCTGAATCACTGAGTGTGTCTCAGTGGTTAAGAGCTCGGCTGCTAACAAAAAGGTCAGCACTTTGAATCCACCAGCCACTCCTTGGAAGCCCTATGGGGCAGTTCTGCTCTGTCCTATAAGGTTGTTATGAGTCGGAATCGACTTGATGGCAACAAGTTCGATTTTGGTTAGAATGGATTTTTTTTTCCCTTGCCTCATCCCACGAGCCTTACAGTCCCAAGGGACATATGTTGTCCCACAAATCTACCCCCAGAGTCCCCCCAGAGTCCACAGGAACATCTGTGTCCTAAAAAAAATTTTTCCAAGTTTCTCTTTTCCCTACCGAAAATCCAGGCACCTCGTACAATACCCTGTAAAAGCAGTAACTTGAGGCACACGCCCGTTTCTTCAGCTTCAAACTGTATTGCAGCGCCCTCCTAATGGCTGCTCATACCATCAGTGGGAAAGCAGCTTCCCAATAAACCTGAGAGGTGGAAAATGTGGGTGGGCAACCGTTTATCCCAACGTTCGTGGAAGGTCCCTGCAAACGTCCACTTTATTCCTGGAGGACGTTTTAGGCTCTGCAGGTTATTTTCCTTAGAGCATGATTTAGCAGCTGTATTGCTTTGAAGCGGCAAGAAAGAAGTGCAATCCAAAGAAAACACAGCCCTGGATCCCTGTGAATTCTTGCCTCTTTGGTGCTTTTTTGGGGTGGCATAGTCTTTTTTTTTTTTCTCAGAGACCCTCAGTACCTTTTAAGCAGACGCCCATTTCATTTTAATTTAAGGTCTAAAACTTGTCCCCAAGGCCTTGCAAATGTTAAAAAGGCACAGAGGGCGTCAAACTTTCTGATATGGGTTGAAAGGAGACACTCCTTCAATAAGTTCATTTGAAATAACTAGTTTCCCAATTCCACAGACCATGGATTTTAATCAGCTAAACCCAAAGCGATTTTGTTTATTGCTTTATCTCAAGCAGTAGTTCTTAACCAGTGGTGATCTGCAACCCCCCCCGGCCCCCCCGCCCCCCCCCCCCGCCCCGCCACAATCCCAGGACAAATGTCTGGAGACATTTTTGGTTGTCACAACTCAGGGCGGGGGGTGGGGGCGAGGGGAGTTGATGCTATGGCATCTAGTGGATAGAGGCCAGGGACGTGGTAAACGCTTTGCAATGCACAGACAGCTCCCCCCCACCCCCCCGACCCCCGCCCCAGCACGAAAGAATTCTCTGGCCCAAACTGTCAGCAGTGAGTGTTGAGAAGGCCCGCTCTAGAATAAAGGTCTGCAATAGTTCACATAAGGATTACTTGGGGGATTTTAAAAATCTTAATGCCCAGGCAAGGTCCAGACCAATTAAAACAGAGTCTCCGGTGGTAGGAACAGCTACATGGTTTGTGGGGCCCAGTGAAACATGAGCATGCATATGTATGCAGAGCCAAACCAAACCCCTTGCTGTCAAGTCAATTCCAACTCACAGCAACCCTATAGGACAAGGTAGAACTGCCCCATAGGGTTTCCATGGAGCTCCTGCTGGGTTTGAACCGCCCACCTTTTGGTTAGCAGCTGCTCTTAACCACTACACCACCAGGGTTTCCATGTATATGTATACATGAAAGAAAAAGAGAAGGAAGCAATTCTAGAATGACTGACCCACCACATTTTTAATAGTATTTCCTGGGTGGTAGGATTGGGTTCTTTTGCCTTACTTTAGCTTACCTTTCTTTTCTCATTTTTCTATGACAAACCTAGATTACAAACTCAAGCAAGAATAAGTAAATTTAAAAACACACTTGTGCACAAAATATACTAATTCTCCTACAGTCAGGCGCTATTTTCCTGAGGCTATCAGACGCATGATATATATGTGTTGTGAGATGGTGATTTCACGAATAACAAAAACTATTGTAGCTGGAACCAACAGGAGGGAGGACAAATGGAGCTGTGGATATAAAAACTCCTTGAACCAGGAAACGTGGAACCAGGAAAGCTGAAGGCTAGGACATGTGCTGAGCAGCAGAGGCCTTGTTGGTGCTGGTGGTTGGGGGCAGTTTGGGGGTGGTGAGGCCTGGAGGCTTTTGTCACCATCATATTGAATGATATCCCAGCTGGTTACAAGGCCACTCTGGAGAAAGGCTGCTTTTCACATTGTCTGCCAGAATGCTTCTTAGACGCAAAGATGGCAAGACTTCATCTCATATACTTTGGACATGTTATCAGGAGGGACCAGTTTCTGGAGAAAGGCCTCATGCTTGATAAAGAAGAGGGTCAGAGAAAAAGAGGAAGTCCCTCAATGAGGTGGACACTGACACAGTGGCTACAACAATGGGCTCAGCATAACAACTGTGAGGATAACGCAGGAACGGGCAGTGTTTCATTCTGTTGTACTTGGGGTCACTGTGAGTCAGAAATGCCTCGACAAGGGCACCTGACAACAACAACAAAGCCTTGCCTTGTCTGGGTTTTAGGATGCAAATGCTTGTGAAAATATCACAGAAGCACCCTTGGTTGTGGTTTCTAGTGAGTATACTTGCTTTCCCACTCCTGTTTCTTTTTGCAAAATCACATCTTACTGAATTCTCTGGTTGTGTTTTTCAACAGCACGTTTTACTTTTTGGTCGTCAGAGGCTGTAAACCCCAAGCTGGAAAGTTTTTTGTGAGGAGTTTCTTAAGCGGAGCCCTCTTTCTTTCAGTGATTTTTTTCCCCCTAAAGCTTTGAGTCTTACGTAGAATACCCAAAACCGCGAATAGATGCATTTATTTGTGTAAATAAAGGATTGGGTGGGCACCCATCAAGGCCGGCAGGATTTACTTCTGGGCAGGGGGTCTGTAGCCTGTATATTTCAAATATTGTTTTTAAAAATTTATTTGTGTATTACTTGTATTATCTATACTTCATGAACATAAAAATAAGTCAATTAAAACAGGAGGCTAGTAGACTTGGATCTTCCCTTCTAGGACCTTGAAGTTTCTGTGTGTGTGTGTGTGTGTGTGTGTGTGTGGCGGGTGAGAGATAGCAGGAAGGAAATGGCAAAGGACAATTAAGCTCATATTTGAGTTGTCTTGGTGTAAAGACTAAAAACTCATTGCTGTCAAGTTGGTTCTGAATCATAGCGACCCTACAGGACAGAGTAGAGGTGCCCCAAGGAGTGGCTGGTGGATTGTACTGCCAATCTTCTGATTAGCAGCCAAGTTCTTAACCACCATGCCACCGGGGCTCCGTAGAGACTAAAAAATGTCCACATATTGGCATTCAGGTTGTGCGGTTGCAATTGGAACCCACTTACCTGGGAGAGCCTGTCCCCCTTCAAGGTGCCTCTACCCCACTGCAAATAGCCGACGTCACTGCGGGCCAGGACTCCATGTAAGACTTCCTGAAAACTTCCTTTCTGACAGCCATTAAATACATTTGGGCTTGCTCTTCCGGTTAAAATCATGTTCAGAACTGCCTAGATGGCGTATTTTACAAATATTTACAATTTAGTTAGCAATGAAACAGGGACAGGATTTAGATTTCTTTTCTCTTGGAAAAAACATTTTAAAATTACCACTGTTACTAAAAAGAATGAAATATATAATACATAATTCTGGAAAAGCGTATGTCATAAACGTTTCGTAGAGTTGAAACGACATTTTATTGACTTTTTTTTTTTAATGGACCCCACAACGTTCCATGTACTCCACTCTGACCTTATTGCCCTTCCTCCCTTTAAATTTCTTTTAAACTTTGGTTTCCATAGTTGCAACTTAAGAGACATGAAGTAAATAAAGATGCTTTATTTATTTATTAGGGGGTCCCGGTGGGTCTCATCATGGTATTTTCTAGTGTTTCTAGAATCTCAGGGATGTAGCTCTCAGAGGCGAACTAGAAAGGGCTGTAGTAAATGTGGGAAGGTAGATTCTGATGACAAAGTCAGGATCAAACCAACCAAACCAAACCCCCTGCCATCGAGTCGATTCCGACTCATCGCAACGTATAGGACAGAGTGGAACTGCCCCGTAGGGTTTCCAGGAAGCAGTTGGTGGACTTGAAATGCTGACTTTTGGTTAATAGCCGAGCTCTTAGCCACCAGGGCTCCAAAGTCAGGATCCAAAAAACCAAACTTGTTGAGTCAAGTCGATTCTGACTCACAGTGACCCCATAGTTCTTTCATAACTTGATCACTCTGCTTAATGAGAAAAAACCAATTGCTATGGGGTCAACTATGACTCCCGGCGACCTCCGTGTGCGTCAGAGTGGAACTATGCCCCACAGGGTTTTCAGTGGCTTATTTTTCAGAAGGAGATTACCAAGACTTTCTGCAAAGGAGCTTCTGGGTGGACTCAAACAGCCAGACTTTCGGTTAATGACAGAGCACATTAACTGTTTACACAACCCAGGGTCTTCTTGCTTAAGGAGAAAATAGGCTTAATTAGAAAACAAGCCTAATTTAGATTCTATAATAGAAAGGCAAAGTCTTCCAACCCACCTGCCTGCAGAGGAAGCCACCAGCATTTGGCTGGAGTAGATGAGTGGTGGTGACGTCTAGGTCCTTCTGAAGCCTGCAGAATGGGAGAAACCATCAGCTTTTGGCCAGAGAAGATGATCACATGCAGAACCTGCAGTCTCCCCGTCCTCTGCCCCCGCCCAACACAAAGCAGCGGTTATATGGGCCCTCCCAGACACTACCCCTCACACAGGCCTTCCACGCTTCCACCTCTCCCTGGAAAGGCTTCGAGACTGGGGCTGCAGCAGTGATGGGAAAATTATGGATGTAGTGGGGGGAGGTGAGTGGTAAGTGGTGAGGGAGGAGAAGACACAGATACCTCCTAAGTTAGAACCCCTGCGTGTGTGCTCTAGGTGATGCAGAAGCTGTCTGCACTGTGTGGCAAGAGATTAGGCTTAGAGTGGTGACCTATGACCACACCAGATGACCACACCACAAAGTGCTGGCCCAAGGAGGGGCTGAGCAGGCTGTTCAAATGGAAAACACCAGCTTTGGAGTTGAGCCCATTTCTTGGAGGCAGGAGGGGAGCCTCCACTCTTATGTCAGGGACTTGAGGTTGGGTTCTACCTTGGCAATGTCAGGTCTAGGTGGAGTGTGGCTCCTGCTATCACCCAGGTTGAAGTGCTGAGAACCAGTCTGTGTGCTGTAGGTTTTCGTGAATAGACTGGAGGCAGAGCCCTTCCGTGACCAAGACCTAAAGCCTTGGGTCAATGGTGGCGAGTGCCTTGGTGACGGTGGCATCAGCTATAACTCAGAGCAGTGCTTCACAAAACATGGTAGAATTTTAGGTGATATAGATATGAGCATTTTTAAGTTTTAATGATGACATGTTAATTTTAATATGTATTAGGGAAAACATTAATGCACCAGATAGGTGATTTAAAGGATACTAAAGTTTAAAGTTTAGGAGGAGACTGAGATTTAAACGTGTGTTGATTTCAAGAAAACCTTTAAGCAAATAATAATATACACTATAAAAATCAGATGGTGGTGTGCAAAAGGTAACTTTTGGGAATACGGCTTTGGGACTTGTAATTATTTTGGGGGAGCCCTCCATTTCCGCGACTCTCAAAAGCTTACCTTTTCTTCAGGTCACAGAAGAAAAGCCACTTTTTCTGTGAAGCCTTCCCTGACCACCCAGCTGGTGGGGGCTCTGCCTCCCCTGGAATGGCACTAAGACTCGTTGTTTTTATACCTCACCGGGTACTATGAACACTTCTTGTTTCTCCCTTGGACTGGAGGCTGTGGTGGGTCAGGGCCATATCTTCTTATTTATACCCCCCACGGTGTGCCAGGCACAGGGCTTTTCACTTCAGAAAGACTAAATAAATATTTGTGAATAATGATAATAAATATATATTTATTTATGAAGATTGTACAAATAAGCTTTGGTGTCATCTACCAATACTTCAACCACAAGAAGGATCCTAGTACTGTATTAACAAAGCAGACTCAAACTTTCCCGATGAAGTCCACTTGCCCGTGAACGTGACCATATCAACTATAGAAAAGGGCATATTGACAGAAGAGTATCTATTAGAAAAAAATTTCACAGCATGTTTCTAGTATGGGATAAAAATATTTTTCTAACACAAGAGTACGTTGCTTATGTGATTCCAGACCCTATAGGAAATATCTCAGCAAACGTTCATAGAATTTACCTTTCAAATGTCCTGGAGAAGAGTAGGCTGTAAAGAAACAGAATAACACCGTGGCTTCCTTCCCCTCTGAACTATTTGGAAAACAAAAGAAGAGCATGTTTGCTTCAAAGCAGTACAAATATACGTACCTGTGGCTATCAATTCAAGGATTCCTATGTATATGTACATATAAAGGAGACCTGGTGGCACAAATGCTTAAGCATTTGGCTGCTAATTGAAAGGTTGGTGGTTCAAACCCACCCAGCAGCTGCATGGAAGAAAGACTTGGTGACGGGCTTCAATAAAGATTACAACCTAGGAAGACCTATGGGGCAGTTCTACTCTGTCACACCGGGGTCACTCAGTCAAAACTGACTCAATGGCACCTAACAACAATGTATGTATATCATGTATGTATATGTATATTTCTGCCTATTCCCAAGAAAGGTGATCCAGCCGAATGTGGAAATTATAGAACGATATCATTAATATCACACGCAAGCAAAATTTTGCTGAAGATCATTCAAAAATGGCTACAGCAGAATATCGACAGGGAGCTGCCAGAAATTTAGGCCAGTTTCAGAAGAGGATGTGGAACCAGGGATATCATTGCTGATGTCAGATGGATCCTGGCTGAAAGCAGAGAATACCAGAAAGATGTTTACCTGTGTTTTATTGACTATGCCAAGGCATTCGATTGTGTGGATCATAACAAACTATGGATAACACTGTGAAGAATGGGAATTCCAGAACACTTAATTGTGCTCATGAGGAAACTTTACATAGATCAAGAGGCAGTTGTTTGGACAGAACAAGGGGATACTGATTGGTTTAAAGTCAGGAAAGGTGTGCGTCAGGGTTGTATTCTTTCACCATACCTATTGAATCTGTATGCTGAGCAAATAATACGAGAAGCTGGACTATATGAAGAAAAACGGGGCATCAGGACTGGAGGAAGACTCATTAACAACCTGCATTATGCAGATGACATAACCTTGCTGAAAGTGAAGAGGACTTGAAGCACTTACTGATGAAGATCAAAGACCACAGCCTTCAGTATGGATTACACCTCAACGTAGAGAAAACAAAAATCCTCACAACTGGACCAATGAGCAACAGCATGATAAACAGAGAAAGGATTGAAGTTGTCAAGGATTTCGTTTTACTTGGATCCACAATCAACAGTCATGGAAGCAGCAGTCAAGAAAGCAAAAGATGCATTGCATCGAGCAAATCTGCTGCAAAGGACCTCTTCAAAGTGCTGAAGAGCAAAGATGTCACCTTGAAGACTAAGGTGCGCCTGACCCAAGCCATGGTATTTTCAGTCACATCATATGCACGTGAAAGCTGGACAGTGAATAAGGAAGGCTGAAGAACTGACGCCTTTGAATTGTGGTGTTGGCGAAGAGTATTGAATATACCATGGACTGCCAAAAAAACGAACAAATCTGTCTTGGAAGAAGTGCAGCCAGAATGCTCCTTAGAGGCAAGGATGGCGAGACTGCGTCTTACACACTTTGGACATGTTGTCAGGAGGGATCAGTCCCTGGAGAAGGACATCATGCTTGGCAGAGTACAGGGTCAGCGGAAAAGAGGAAGATCCTCAATGAGGTGGATTGACACAGTGGCTGCAACAATGAGCTCAAGCATAACAACAATTGTAAGGATGGCTCAGGACTGGGCAGTGTTTCGTTCTGTTGTGCATAGGGTCACTACGAGTCAGAACTGACTTGAGGGCACCTAACAACAACAACAACATATGTATATATGGAGCCCTGGTGGCTTAGTGGTTAAGAACTCATCTGCTAACCAAAAGGTTAGCAGTTCGAATCCACCAGCTGCTCCTTGGAAACCCCATGGGGCAGTTCTACTCAGTCGTGTAGGGTCGCTATGAGTCAGAATTAACTCCATGGCAATGGTTTGGTTTTTTTTTTTAATATATATACATACTTACTGTTTTTGTTTTTAATTTCTCACTGCTGAAAGGACAGCTGGAACTCTCTCTGCCTCCCCTAGTTCACCTTCACCCTCAAATTCGTTCTCCTTCCTCCCTTCATACCTGTCAATGGCACCATCATTCTCTTGGTCTTATCTTTTTCCCTCCACGCCTATCAAGTGAATCTCTTCAAGTCCTGGCTAATCTGCATCCCTCCTAACCTAGGCCCTCAGCATTGCTTTAGGCTAGCCTCTTCTTAGCCGGCTTCTCCCAGCTCAGTGCAACCCTCCTCATTGCCCCATCAAATTCAGGAGGAGCAGGGAGCTTTGTAGAAATAGCTTTTGGAGTTCAAATTACCATAAACTTGGTGGCTTAAAACATGAATTTATTATCTTACAGTTCTGGAGGTCAGAAGTCTGGCAGAGGTCTCAGCAGGCTAAAATCAAGGTGTGGGCAGACCTGTGTTTCTTCTGGAGACTCTAGGGCGGAATCGCCTTTTTCATAGTCCCTGGATAGTGCAACAGAAAGGCTGAAGGTTCGAGTCCACCTGGAGGTGCCTCAGGGAAAGGCCTGGTGATCTCCTAAAAAAATCAGCCTTTGAAAATCCTATGGAGCACAATTTTACCCTGACACACATGGGGTTGGTCGCAGTGAGTCAGAGTCGACTCCATGGCAACTATTTTATTATTATTATTTGCCTTTCCTGCTTCTAAAAGGTGTCCTCATTCCTTGGCTGGTGGACCTCACATCACAGTCTTCTCTTCCTGCTTCCCTCATCATGTCTGCTTCTTTCTTTGACTCCGACTCTCAGCTTTCTTCTTATAAGGACCCCTGGTAAAGACATTTGGCCTGCCCACCCAGGTAATCTAAAAGACTCCCCCCATCCCAAGATCCTTAATTTAATTACATCTGTAAAGCCCCTTTTATCCCGTCAGGTAACTTATCCATGGGTTCCAGGGATTAGGACGTGGACATCTTTAGGGAGACATTACTTAGCCTGCCATGATTTGTCAAATGGGGGTAGCTGCCCCCTGTATCAGCTAATGAAGGACATGCAAGAATATAGGCCTGGTATGGCCAGATTGGAGCCCTGGAGGTGCAGTGGTTAAAATCTCAGCTGCTAATCAAAATGTCCGCAGTTGGAATCTACCAGTCGCTCCTTGGAAACCCTATGAGGTAGTTTTGCTGTGTCCTATATGGTCGCTATGAGTCAGAATCAAGTCGACGGCAGCAGGTTTGATTTTTGGGGGGCCAGACTTTCTGTTTTGAGGGAAAAAGCAAAAATCCAGGTTTTCATGTGGAATGCCCCTACCCCACCATTTTTTTTTTTTTTTTTTGATGTTCACTGATTCAGATTTTTAAAAACACTATCTGAGCTACTGCTGTAGATTATATATGACAGGTCTACTAACCACATGTAGCCCTAAGACCTCCAGCTTGAGACCTCTGCATAAACAGAATGGGACACAGGACTAAGGAATTTTGATAGTGAGTGGGGTTTGGTCAAAGTCTGGTTGGGGCACTGTCTTAGTCATCTAGTGCTGCTATAACAGAAATACCACAAGTGGATGGCTTTAACAAAGAGAAATTTATTCTCTCACAGTCTAGTAGGTTACAAGTCCAAATTCAGGGTGTCAGCTCCAAGGGACAGCTTTCTGTCAGCTCTAGAGGAAGGTCCTTGTCATCAATCTTCCCCTGGTTGAGGAGCTTCTCTGCGCAGGGACCCCGGGTCCAAAGGATGTGCTCTGCTCCTGGCACTGGTTTCTTGGTTGTTTGAGTTCCCCTGCCTCTCCTTGCTTCCCTTTCCTTTCCTCTCTTATAAGATAAAAGGTGGTGTAGGCCACACTCTGGGGAAACTCCCTTTACATTGGATCAGGGATGTGACCTTAGTAAGGCTGTTACAATCCCACCCTAATCCTCTTTAACATAACATCACAATCACAAAATGGAGGACAGCCACACAATACTGGGAATCACGGCCTAACCAAGTTGACACATATTTTGGGGGGACACAATTCAGTCCATGACAGACTCTGATCACAGTGTGAAGCCCCGGGTAAGGAAATGCCCTTGAGAGGAAAATACATGCCATCAGTTCCCCCCTCAATCAGGAAATGGTGCCAACCCTTCCCCAAGGTGTTTAAGGTAATGGCCAGCTTGGGTCTGCTTGACCCAGGTGGTGTCTCTTGCGCCAAATCCACTTGTTTTATGGTGTCTGCTTCTGCTTACGGACTTTATTCTAGCTCAATACTTGGTTTTTGACTAGGAAGACCTTGGTGTATAACTTCAGCTCTGATTCACTGATTCTCGTCCCTGGCTATACTTATGAATCCCTTGCAGATGTGGGGGTCCTTCCTATTGAATAAGACTCTCCCAGGTTTGAGCTGAAGAGGTAGAAGATCGACATGGAGGGAGAGGCTTACCTCTTTTTGCTGGAAGGATCATTTCTGAAATGGATCCTCTATATTTGTGTAACATTAGACATCTCCCATCCACCACAAAGCATTCCTAAGTAGGCTTCTAGCTTAACATTTCATGTCCAAACCCAAAAAACCCATGGTCGTTGAGTCAATGCTGACTCATAGTGATTCTATAGGACAGAGTAGAACTGCCCCAAAGGGTTTCCAGGGAGTGGTTGGTAGATTTAAACCACTGACCTTTTGTTTAGCAGCCATAGCTCTTAACCACTGCGTCACCATTTCATGCCAGGTATTTAAAATCTATCGTGTAGGTTTTGTTAGTTTCATATTGCTGCTGTAACAAATTGCCATAAATTTAATGGTGTAAACAATACAAATTTATTATCTCACAGTTCTGGAGGTCAGAAGTCCAAGATGTCAGCAGGACTATGTCCTTCTGGAGGCTCTAGTAAAAAATCCATTTCCTTCCCTTCCCTGCTTCTAGAGGGTCCACCTGCACTCCTTGGCTTGTGACTACCCTCCTCCATATTCAACGCTGGTAAAAGGCAGTTCCTATTCTTCTCATATTACATGACTCTGAACTCCGCTTTTGCCTCCCTTTAAGGAAACCCTGGTAGTATAGTGGTTAAGAGCTATGACTGCTAACCAAAAGGTCAGCAGTTCGAATCTACCAGGCACTCATTGGAAACCCTATGGAGGCAGTTCTACTCTGTCCTACAGGCTCTCTATGAGTCGAAACCGACTTGATGGCGATGGGTTAGGTTAGGCTCCATATTTAAGGATTCCTTGATTACAGTGGGTATACCTGGATAATCCAGGATAATCTCCCTATTTTAAAGTTGGCTGATTAGCAACCTTAATTCCATTCCAACCTTAATTTACAGCCTTAATCCCTCTTTTCCATGTGTAAAAATGGTGTAAAGGAGACATCTGACCTCTTTGTCTAACTTCACAAGGGGGAAGGAGAATCAAGATCAACAGCCCAAGGCTGATTCCTATGAGGTGGACGTCAGACATCCTCTATCCTCCAAACTTTTTACCAATTCTGACACCAGCCGTCCCTCCCACCACACTCTCTACCTCTTTGCTGGGTTTGATAATTCACTGCGATGGCCACACAGAACTCACAGTCAATACTCATGATTATGGGGTTCATTAGGGAAGTGACAGGTTACAATTCAGCATCAGAAACAACTCAGGATATAGTTCTTCTATCAGGACAGGCTCTTCTCAGATATGCCTGCAGGCGCACCTCTCTGGCCCCTTGGCCTATGCCCTGCTCGTCAAGTGTTACAAAGCTGTTTTAGCTCTGCCAGTAAGTGCCTGGGGGTACCCCACTCCACCAGAAAGGCTTGGCCTGAAGGTGCTCAGCTCTTTTGCTCTTGGGTCCGTAAGCCTGGCTCTGCAGCCAAGTGCCTGAGGGGACCCTACTCCACCAGGAAGCCTCCTACCTAAAGATGCTCAGCTCTTTTGCTCTGTAGGTTGGCACACCCACTGTAACTGCCTTGCTCTGTGAGCTGGAAAGCCCACCATGCTGTCTCCTGCCAACCTTCTAGTTCAGCTGCCTCTGCTGCTGCCATTTCTCTGCCACTGCTTCTTGTCATCTCTTGCTGTCTTTGGTGTTACAGCTCTCTCTCTGCCTCCTGGGTCTATGAGGTCTCAGTGCAGGGACCTTGGGTCCAGTGGATGCACTCCACTCCTAGCTTTTCTTTCTTGGTGGTAGTAGGCCCCCCTCTGGGATTGATTGTTCCTTTAAGCCTATTAGGATGGCAGAACTGACCAATCCTCTTGTTAGAGCTCCATACACCTTATTTGCATGGTACCACCCCCCAAGGGTGACATGCATCTTATTTACCTTATTAGCAAGCTATCCAATCCCCTTGGTGGGCCATAAGCACCTCATTTGCTTGTCCCATCCAGTCATTTGGTGAGAGTTACAAAGACTGTGGCTAGAAGGGCCATATTAAGTAATTCACTGCACCACACCATGTAAGCTAATGTATTCACAAGTTCTGGGAAGTAGGACATGAACATCTTTGGGAGACCATTCTACCTACCACATGGGTTAACAACAGACCTATGAGATGACAGGGGATGTAGGTCTAAGGTACATAGTTTAACCAAGATCAATAAATAGAATGTGGCTGAGAACTTATGCCCAAGGTTTCTGCCTCTATAGAACTTAGAAAAGAATGGAATAGTGAGTTTCACGAATCACATTCCTCTCGTGCAAGTCCATGGTTTAATGGTTACCCTGCTTATTGTCCTTGCTTTCTGGTTCTTCAGAAACCTGCTTTCATTCTCCCCCTTCCCAGAGAAGTCTTAACAACGTACCTTCTGTTTTCCACCATCACAGTGCCCCTGTTTTGTCCCCTCTCCACCTGCGATAGGGGTGGGGTGGGAGAATCATTGCAGGAGAGGACATTGTGTGGAAGGAAATGAGAGTAGAGGTAAAATGGGACCACCTTTTTAAGACCAGAAGCCATTTACTTGGAGTCAATGCAGATGGTCGTTTTGGCAGCTAAGACGAGGGCCTTTGTTTTCTACCATTTTTGTTTTTTATTCATTAGATGAGGCAAGGCAGCTTTAACATTTTTCTCCCCCTCAAAAGAAATCCCGGTATAGGCCCCCTAAAGTATTATTCTCTGAGTTTGATTAGCCCAGGAAAAAGGGGCATTAGTGAGTGAGCCTTTGTGATCTGGGTCTCTTTCTAGGTTGTGGGGAGGGAGAGGCAGGCTTCTCTTTCTCTGGTTCCGCCTTTCTTAGCCCTCAAAATGACCTGGTTTTCTTAACAAGCATCATTAGGAATACACTTTATAAAAGAAGGAAGATCCCTGTAAGATCAGTTGAGCATAAAGGGGTTATCTCAACACTTAAACACTTACACATTGTAAATGATCATAGATGAATTTCTCAGTGGCTTCTTTCTCTAGAAATTCAAACAGCTGGAGCTATAAATCAGGAATAAAAGATAAAAAATGAAAAGGAAGATGAAAGTCACATCTAAGAGATGTCAACCCACTGCTATTACCTCAAAGGGTTTTTTGGTTTCATTGCACAATCGAGTAGCTAAAAGTTTGACACATTATCTTACATAAGACCATGTAAAACACACATGGCAAAATTGGGTGGCTGCTGGCACCATGACTTTTACATTCCTCAATTTTAAATCAATAAGCATTAAAACCACAAATAGATTTTTTTTTTTCCTAGTAGAATTTAATTACCTTTAAGACAGTAGCTATGGAAATGCAGTTTATGACGGTTTCAGGAATGGGACATTCTTGATCATGGTATATTCTGGAAGGAGAAATTCACAGCAAGGCTCTCCATTTTGAGTGCCTGGGTCACTTACAGCCCTGGGCACTTGCCTCTTTGAAAGGTGCCTTTGACCCCAGCCAGCCATTGTGGGAGCATCCCTGGGGCTCAGCTCCATTTCTGTCGCCAGTCTAGATGCGAGCTCAAGCATCACTGGCCACGTATCTGGCAGGACAGGCAGAAGTGCACTCACCCGCTCTGTGAAATCATCCCTGGAGTAGTCAGGAGTTGAGGCAACATAAGTGTCCTCAGTGACAAGACAGATGGTGGCCTTCTGAGCTGCTCCTGCAGCCCACAGGATGCCAGCGAGCACTGTGGCCAGGGCTTGCTCCTGCTCCCGCTTGCTTATTTCACGTAAACTATAATGCAGGGGGTGGGAGTATGAAGTCATTGGAATGAACAGTTTCCCACTCATGGGCAAGGGCCTCTGATTTGAGCCCTGGTGGTACAGTAGTAAAGAGCTTGGCTGCTAACCAAAAGGTTGGCAGTTCGAATCCACCAGCCGCTCCTTGGAAATCCTACGGAATCCACTCGATGGCAACTGTTTTTTTTTTCCTGTATACAGGATAGGCCTATGTGGTTGCTTCATCAACCTACAACTGAAAAGCCACCAGAGGTCTTGTCCTTTCTACTGTTGCTGGAAGTGGAGTTGATATAGCAGTACATTGTTTTCCTTAGTGATTTCAGCCAATCCTGCCATCGAGTATGATTCCAACTCATAGCAACCTTACAGGACAAAGTAGAACTGCCCTGTAGGGTTTCCTAAGTGATAATCTTTATGGGAGCAGATCACCAGGTCTTTTCTCCCACACTGCCACTGGTGGGCTTGAACCTCTGACCTTTCGGTTAAAGCTAAGAGCTTTAATCATTATGCCACCAGGGCTCCTCGCCTTCTAATCTGTGAGGAAATAAATTTGTTTGTTAAAGCCACCCACTTGTGGTATAGCAGTACATAACTAAAACACCCCCAGTGAATCCCAACACTGTCCTCTCTTCTGAACTCCAGCAGGAGTCCATTCAAACTCTCTAGCCCAATAAAATAGACCTCTTCCAAACTCAGCCTCAAACAATTCCTCCAGTTTTATCTCCAATGTTTCCATTTTACATATTCTCTTCCCCAGATGGACCAGCCCGGTGAACATATTTTCCACATGCCCACCTCCGTACCCTTTCTCATGCATTTCTCTGCCTTGAATGTCCGCACCTGTCCTTCCCAACTGTTATAGATCGAATTGTGTCCCCCAAAAACGTGTATCAATTTGTCTAGGCCATGAGTCCCAGAATTGTGTGGTTGTCCTCCATTTTGTGATCTGATATGATTTTCCTATATGTTGTAAATCCTAATCTCTATGATATTACTGAGGCAGGATTAGAGGCAGTTATGTTAATGAGCCAGGACTCGATCTACAGGATTAGGTTGTATCTTGAATCAGTCTCTTTTGAGAGATAAAAGAATCAAATAGAGAGGAGAAGGCCTTCGTACCACCAAGAAAGCAGCGTTGGGAGCAGAGCTCGTTCTTTGGACCTGGGATCCCTGCACTGAGAAGCTCCTATATCAGGGGAAGATCAATGACAAGGACCTTCCCCCAGAACTGACAGAGAAAGCCTTCCCCTGGAGCTGGTGCCCTGAATTAAGAGTTCTAGTCTCCTAAACTGTGAGAGAATAAGCTTCTGTTTGATAAAGCCATCCACTTGTGGTATGTCTGTTACAGCAGCACTAGATGACTGAGACAGCCCGGAAAACCCTATGGCGCAGGTCTACTCCGTTGCATGGGGTTGCTATGAGTTGGGGTTGTCTCGACGGCACACAACAACAACAAAGGCTTATTAAAGAACTAAGCAATGATTTATATAATCCATCCAGTTCTGTGGCAATACAGAAAAGAGTACCAAGGACCTTAATATGACAAAACTCTAGTACAAGGTAGAAAGATAGAGCGCTGTGAGAGTGCAGAGGAAGGACAGAGAACTTCCGACCGGGAGGATTCAGGAAGGCTCATGGGACGGTAGCATTTGGAACAGGTCTGTAATAGCTGTTACTCATTAACATTTACTTAATATTTACCACATGCCAGGTACTGTGTTCAATGCTTTACATTCAGGTAGCAAATGTTGTGTGCATTCCATCTAGACTTTGGGATCTCTTTTACTCAGTTGATGGGCACACCTCCCATCTGCTGCTAGTGGTGCTTTCGCTGGAGAAATGGTGCCATCTTGCCCACAAGTGACTAGGAATTATGCCCCCTTCCTAAGGATGGCCCATAGCCAATGACTGACTGGGGTGGGAGGTACAAAATCCCCACCCCCTTATCTGAAGGTGGGGCCGACTCTACCGTACTTTTAATGCTCCCTCCAGAGCTCCCTGTGGGATCAGGCTGAGGCTGGTTGTGGCTGAAAACCACATCCTTACTTAGCTTCTTAAGGAGCCCTGGTGGCCCAGTGGTTAACAGCTTGGCTGCTAACAGAAAGGTCGGCAATTTGAACCCACCCAGCAGCTCTACAGGACAAAGACCTAGTGATCTGCTCCCATAAAGAGCACAGTCTGGAAAATTCCATGGGGCCATTCTACTCTGTCACATGGGGCCACTATGATTTGAAATTGACTCAACCCCACACAACAACAACACTTAAGTTCTTCTCCTTTGACATTTTGCTTCCCACTCCCCCCCTTACAGATTTTTCCTGAGGGCACTTCCTTAATAAATCATTTGCATAAGAATTCCCATCTGGGGCTCTCCTTCCAGGGAACTTACCAATTTGTGATCTTAAAGTGTACCATACGTTTAGTTTCTGTTTTCGGTGATAACTTGTCCTGCCTGAGGGGAGATGTATGCCTTTTACTTCTTTACATCTCCTCTAATATCCCACATGGAGCTTTGCAGATGATAGGGTTTGTTAACTTCTAAAGATAAAACAATTTGAACTGATTTTTTTTTTTTTTTTTTTTGTCTTAATAAGCAACTACTAAACACTGTATTTTGTCAGCTGGGTTAAATAGAATTGATCCTTCATTTATCAGGTTTTCCATCACCCTTCTTTGTTCCTCTCTAGAATTGTCAGGTGGGGCTTCCCATCAAACTGTAGACAAGCAAGCCCACCTGAGACCTGGTGCTTCCTTAGACCTGACAGGGCGGTCTGCAGCAGAGCATAACACCTGCCAAGATTATTCCTGCAGCTGAACATTGAGGGTGACCCCAGGAGAGCCCTCCCCAGCCATGGAACTCATCCCCCTGCTAGAAATAGAGCCTGTCTTATGAGGCAGGTCCCCTGCCTGAAAAGGCTGAATTTTTCAGTCGTGATTATTTAGCACATAAAGGTTCTAGTGAAATGGGTAACACGTTCAAGTACTTCTGACGGTCCTCTCACCTGTGAATGTTACCATCTTTGCCCTTCCTTGTAAACAACAAGTATTTGATGATGGATGCTTGTACAGCCATCTGAATGCCTCGGGCACCTCCCTGAAACAAAGAGGATAAATAGTGAGACGAGTGAAGATGGAAGCAGGGGTTTACAACTGTAGTGGAACTACTCGGAGCCAAAGTTGCAAAAAAGAACTCTTATAAATGGATGGCATTGTCTATTCTTCTCTGCGGTCTTTTCCCTCCTGGTATAATGACATACCCCAGGCTAAGTCAAGCGTGTGGATGTGGTACAGGTGTGTACCATCCCTTTCTTTGGGTCATGGCTGGGCTAGAATCTGCAATGACTAGTTTTTTGTGGAGTTCTGTAGACTGGGGATACATGTCCTCCTTTATTCTACTTAAGGAGCCCTGGTGGCACAGTGTTTATGCACTCAGCTGCTAACTGAAAGGACAATGGTTCAAACCCACCAGTGGCTATGTGGGTGAAAAGACCTGGCAACCTACTCCCAGAAAAATTACAGCCTAAAAAACCCTATGGGGTAAGTTCTACTCCATCATAGAGGGTTGCTATGAGTTGGAATTGATTCAAAGGCACACAACAACAACATTCTACCTTAGGAGTACCTGGGTGGTGCAAACGTTTAACATACTTGTCTGCTGACCAAAAGGATGGAGGTTCAAGTGCACCCAGAGGCACCTCAGAAGAATGCCCTGACAACGTACTTGTGATCACTCAGACACTGAAAAAACTTACGGAGCACAGTTCTCCTCTGACACACATGGGATCACCATGAGTCGGAGTTGACTCTATGACAACTGGTAAATCCTACCTTCACTATGCCCCTGCTTCATAACAAATTTTTAGGTTGTAGGAGATAAGGGGGAAACCCTGGTGGTGTAGTGGTTAGAGCTATGGCTGCTAACCAAAAGATCGGAAGTTCGAATCCACCAGGCACTCCTCGGAAACACCATGGGGCAGTTCTACTCTGTCTAATACGGTCACTATGAGTTGGAATCAACTTGACAGCAATGGGTTTGGTTTGGCTTGGTTTTTCAGGAGGTAAGGGAGGAGCCCTGGTGGCACAGTGGTTAAAGCGCTTGGCTGTTAACCAAAAGGTCAACCGTTTGAACCCATCAGCTGCTCCATGGGAGAAAAAGGTGGCAGCCTGCTCCCGTAAAGATTTACAGCCTAGGAAACCCTATGGGGCAGCTCTACTCTGTCCTACAGGGTTGCTATGACTTGGAATGGACTCAACAGCAATGTGTTCAGTTTTTGGTGTAGGGGGTAAAGAACTAGTTAGCTAGCCCTTGAAATTTAGGCGTTGCCTGGTGGTCGATGGCATGAATTACTGTGATTTTAAAAAGCCAGAAAAAAAGTTTCTAGATCTCCTCTTGCCTCCTATACCCAAACTAGAATTTGAAAACAGGGATGTGGAGACTTGTTACAACGCAGACAGGATGTTAGAATTTCCAACAGTCTGTTACAATTTAAGGTTAATTTTAGATTATAAGTGTGTTTCTACATATGATTATAATGAAAACATACATTCATATGGATGAGGAACGAAAGGAAGCCTGAGTAGGGAACACGGGGAGTAGGATTTAAAAAAGTCATCAGCTGGCTATTACCTTTCCCACTTCCAAAGCAAAAGCCAGGTCAGAAAAAGGTTCACGGAACTTGAAATAGGCCTTTTTCCAATCATAACTGAAGATATGGGCAGTATTTCCAAAGAGGCTCTGTCGCAACTTCTGAAAAGAGGGGAAATAGATGATTCGATCAAAGATAACTGCTCTCAGACATCCTTCTCATCAGACCAGCTTTAAGCAAGATGGAGGAACCGTAGAGGTAGGTGGGTCTTTGTCCTCTTTCTACATTCAGGTTCACACTTCCTTCTCGTATTTTAATTATAAAAAGTCCTGTGCAAAAGAGTCATGTCAGGTTCAGTTACGAAATTTTCTTCTGAAGGCCCAGTGTGTAATCCTACAGCGTAGCGTCCTCTAGAGCGTTTTGTCCCGTGTGACTTACCGTCCATTGCCAGCCATCTTCCCTTCACCTCCTTGTAGTCTGTCGTGGGCTGTGGTCTGTCCCTGGCCCTTCGTCCTTATTCCGATGACTTCCTAACTCCTACTGCCCCCATCTGTGGGCCTTTCTCTCTCTCCCTCCAGAAAAGAGGACCAGACAGAACCCAATGTTTCTAGCCTGTGTGCAGTAGTGATTTATATATTAAACCAGCATTATCTCTTCTCTTGCTCTAGGATCTTTGAGGTTCTCCTGGATACTGCACAGAATGTTGAAATTGGAGAGGATCTTTAGAGCTTCGCTCAAAAAATATGAGCAAATTTTTTGTACGTCTTTATAAACATGAAAACAAAAGGGGGGATCCATTCATAATCAAGGCCCTTTGTGGAATATAGATATGTCAATAGGCTAACACCCTACGACTATGTATAAGACAATATATGACATCCCATAAGACAAGGACAAAGTACCATGAGAGAACAGAGGAAGGGGAGGGAACTTCTGATCAAAATACTTAGGAAGGCTTCATGGAAGAGGCAGCATTCGAGCTGGGTAAATGGCAGTCAGCATTTATTGAGCATTTTCTATGTACCAGACACTGGGCTAAGTGTTTTACGTTCAGAGTGTTGTTGTTAGTTGCTGTCCAGTTGATCCCGACTGATGGCCACCCCATGTGTGCAGAGTAGAATGGCTCCATAGGGTTTCCAAGCTGTGACCTTTTAGAAGCAGATCACCAGGACTGTCTTCCAAAGTACCTCTGGGTGTGTTTGAAATGCCAACATTTCAGCTAGTAGTTGAGTGCTTAACTGTTTGTGCCACCCAGGGCTCCACATTCAAGGAAAACTCTGCTAATATCCTTCTTTTACAGATAAGGGAACTGAGGCACAGAGAGGTTAAGGTACTTTCCTCAGGTCACACAGCTAGTAGAAACGGAGCTGGTGGAATTCGCACCCACTCCTCTAACACTGCAGCGGTACTTTCCGGCCTTTCACCCTGTATGCCCCACCTTTATGATTCCTGCCATATTCATGTGCCGATCATCACTTACTTAATAGTATTCATTAGCTTGGGTCATTTTTTTATTTAAAAAAAAAAAAAACCCACTGCCATCCAGTTGATCCCAACTCATAGCAACCCTATCAACAGAGCAGAACTGCCCAGGGTTTCCTAGGCTCTAATCTTTACGGAAGGCGACTGCCAAGTCTTTTTCCCTCAGAGCGCCTAGTGTGTTGAAGCCACCGACCTTTTGGTTAGCAAAGCCGAGCTCTTTAAGCCGAGCTCTTTAATCACTGCACCACCAGGGCTCATTTTTTTGTTTTTTTTTAAATAACTTAGGGAGCATTTATTTTCAAAAGAACAGTTTATATCATTTCCTTAAATGGGAATCCAAACCACTTTCTGTAAGTGATAAAATATAATGAAAATAAAACGTTACAGTATTACAGCTAGAGACTTCCCTGTGATGGCTCTGCCTGAGGCCTGCACTCTGATTAAAAAAGGAGGTTAAGAAAACCAAACCTGTTGCCATTGGGTCCATTCCAACTCATAGTGAACCTGGAGGACAGAGTAGAACTGCCCCGTAGTGTTTCCCAGGAGCACCTGGTGGATTCGAACTGTTGACCTTCTGGTTAGCAGCTGAGCTCTTAACCACTGCACCACCAGGGCTCCAAAAAAGGAGATAGGAAGTGTTAAAGAGATGTGAACGGGTACTTCTTCTGGCCTTATTAGAGGGATTGCCTGCCAGAGAGGAGAAGGGGTTAACTTTCTCATTAGGCTACTCAGTGTTACACAATATGTTTCTCAATGCCACATGCCCAAAGCACTCCACGTTCCATAGAGGCTACCTTCACACACTGAGGCACACCACACAAGAGAGAAAGATCTGCAAGCACACATACTCTAAGTACCCAGTGTCCAAGGACAAAGGAGTAGTTCGGCATGATTGGAATACTCTGTGTGTGTGGTGTGTGTGGTGTGTGTGTGTGTGTGTGTGGTGTGTGTGTATGGTGTGTGTGTGTGGTGTGTGTGTGTGTGGTGTGTGTGTGGTGTGTGTGTGGGGTGTGTGTGTGTGTGGTGTGTGTGTGGTGTGTGTGTGTGTGTGTGTGTGTTTGGACTCCGAGTCAGGCAGAGGGGAAGCTGAGGCTGGAGAATGACCAGTTACCAGTTGCTGTCAAGTGGACGCTGACTCACGGTGGCCTCATGTGCCCCATAGGGTTTTCACTGGCTGGTTTTTGGAAGTAGATCACCAAGACTTCCTTCCAAGGTACCTCTGGGTGGACTCGAACCTTCAACCTTTCAGTTAGCAGCTGAGCGCGTTAACCATTTGTACGTAGCTTGGGTCTAATCCTGGAGGGCTTTGTGTACCATATTCAGACATTTAGAGCCAGTTTAAGAGTGTGAACAAATGGAGCATGGGGCCAATGGGGGAGATACCTCTTCCCAGGTCTGCATCCGTGACAAGGAGACGCAGCAGGCCCCTGAGAGCAGGCCCTGATGGTTCTTAAAGAGGAAGGACACAGGCGGAGCATGCATCTGGAATGGCCTTCCCCAAAGCACGTCAGCCAGCACCTGCTTCCTTGGCTAGAGTTTATTTTCTGGCCTTCTCTGCTCTCGCCTTCAAAAGAGAAGGTTTTCTCTGCAGAGAAATAGGGGCCGGTGACTTTCAATGTGAACAAGGGCCCAGAAATGCACTCAGGGGGAAAGTATTCCTACCGTGTCCTAGGGTGGACACAACGTGCTCTCCTGGTCACAGACAAGAAGGGGGAGCTGGCAAGCACCGAGGCAGCTCCTGGAAGACCCAGACTTGAGGTGTACGATGGCCAAAGGGGGCCCCCAACCCAGCATATCCCCACGAGAGACATAGAGAACGAATGGAAAGTATCTCCCTCAACCAAGGCTGCACAGCAGAGAAAAAAGATGGCTACTTGGACTTGAGGACTGAGAAACCCCAGTTTGGTTACCTACTGAACGGGTGACCCTGGAAACAAATTGTCTGACTTCTTTATGTGCTTATCCAGAAATGGGGACAACCTCTGCCAGTCCACGTCTCAGATATCATCAAGGAGACAAAGTATGGAAAAGGCATTGAGACCCGTAAGTGCTGATCAAATGTAAAGTATTAGCACCTCTGTAAAAACACAGCCTGTCTGCATTGGAACGCGTTGTTGTGTGCAAGAAAGTCCTGGCACAGAAGGAAAAGGATCAGAGACTGGCAGGACGAAGGGAGGAGAAGCCGTTGTGTAATGTGAGAAATTAGGACCATCGAGACTAAGAAAGTTTAGAATTCAGATTCAGTTGAAATAAATTCTGCAAGCCGAGCCAAATTCCTGCCTGTGCTGCCTGTTGCTACCTCTAGCTTAGACAGCGTCACCCTCCAAAGGCATATCAGCGCTGACCTCTGATTATAGAATTTTAGGAATCAGGAGGGCATTTGAGATCTTACCAGGCGTGGAAATCATACTGTATAGGATTCTTTTGATAGGATTTGGAAACCCTGGCCATGTCCTGGGGGAGCCTGGGAAATAGATGGACTGCAGGCCTCTCAGGCCAGGCCCCATCGGCCAGGGTGACAAACAGATGACTCATCTTCTCTGTGTGACATCGACTTTTATATCATGTAGGAGATGGAATTTATAACAAGATTAACCTGACACATATTTAATGCCATGCATTGTGGTGGTGCTGGATGGTAACTAGACGTGAATGGCAAATGGTTCTAATAATGACTGTAATAGCTGTTATTATTTAACACAACCACGCGTGGTTTGTGGTTTTTATTTCACTTTGTTACCTTTCACGTGTTTGTAAGGAATGCCTATTTTTCATGACATTAACTTCCATTTGATGATGATGATGATGATGGTAACAGTGATCATAGTCATTACACACATACACACACATACACAGAGTGAAAGTCAGAGGCCCCAGGTCATTCTTCCCAGTAGCCTTAGGTTTCTAATCCCGACCCCTTGTACCTTGTCCCTGAGCTCAGAGATTCCCTTGACCACTTGTCCCTGTCTAGGCCTCCCCAATCCTTTCTCCACCCAACTGGAAGGAGAATAACCATCTTTGAAGCCTCTTCTCTAAATCCTTTCTAGCCTTATAAACTACCGGACCATCATGGAATCAGAGATTTTAGAATTAATGAGCCTGGAGGGAACATTTATATCCTAGACCATCAAATAGATTGGTAGACTCTTGGTTTTCCCATGTTCACCATCGATTTGTCTACATCTGGCATAGTGCCTGAGTACAGCACTCACAATGAGTATTTGTTGAATCAGAAAATCTAGTTCTGCCCTTTCATTCTACAATTAGAGGATCTGGAGCCCAGAGCAGTTAAGTGGCATGCCCAAGACTACATGTCTATTAAGTGGCATTGCCAGGACTCAAATGCAAGCCTTTCAACTTGTGCCAGCCACGGTCCCAGCAGGGAACAGATGGCCCTCTCCAATCAGGATGATTCATTTAAGGAAAGCTGAATACAGGTACTATGTATAAAGATGTGGGCTGGATGTAGGAAACCACAATGGCTAATGCAGTGTCCCAGGACTCGCAACAGTGAGGAGCCTTTAGGGTTCCTAGACCAGAAGGGTCAGGGGAGGATGGTTACTAGAACCACAAAGGAGAGCGTCCTGGTGGGAATGCTACCTTGAGAGGAGCTGTAACTTCAGATACAGGAGACCATAAACAACCCAACTTCATTCCCTCCGTCCCTCCAGCCTCCCTCCAGGGCTCCATGCTGGGCCAGACTTCTGGGCAGACAGCTGGGTGGAGAAGGATGGAGCGTGGATTTGGGTAGGGCCAACAGGAGACATCCACTACCCCATACTGAGACACCTCTCTAGAGATGGTCCACAGACGCTGTGAATCAGTTAATTAAGCCACCATCTATTGAGGCCCATCTATGAGCCAGACCTTATGCTGGGGGCACCAGGCTGTGCCTCTTGCTCCCAAAAAGCCACCCCATGCCTATTATCCTGCTCCTAGAGCTTTGTTCCTTGGGGAGCTCAAAGTTGGCCTCCCAGTATTTCATTTTTGATATTATACCACTGGATGGTATGCAGATACACCAAGTATTTGCTTCTTGGCTGCTGAGAAGAGGCTACAGGGATTCATCCAGGCTGAGTCCAGGAGAAGGGCCTGGGACTGGAGGAGGGTAGAGAACTTTCACTGGAGAGAAAAAAAGGCAACTGGATGGGGCTAGTGGGAGGGCCCAGAACAAATGCTCACCTTCTCTACAGCCTCCGCCACAGTTCATTACACCGAACACACTAGCAAATGTCAGGTTGCGGGAAGAGATGCTGCAGTGCTGGCACTAGGTCAGGACAAGCTGAGAAACAGGAGATCTGGGGGAAAGGAAGGCACATGGGTGCTTTACCACCTCACACAGCCAGCTTTCTCAGCAGATTCCCAGGAAAGAGAGAGTATGCACCAACATTAAGAAATGCCATGTATTCCTACACCAAGGAGAGAAAGGAGAAGACAACAACCAAGCAACAATAAAGGGCATTCTCAAGTGAATATTAGTATTCCGTCAGCTCTGATCGTTTGCCAGGCTGCTGCGCTTGCCGGAACGTCGATTCCAATCGGTCAAGCTTCCAGACCGCCGCCCCAGAACGTGCTTATTCAGAATCCCCAAGGCTTGCCGTCTTTAAATCCCAGGGTGCGTTTAATTAATGCTACTGCTATTTAAAGGAATGTTATTGTCTGGCCTACATAATGGGAATAAATCCAAATTCATTTTTTTTCTTTTTCTTAAAAAAAAAAAAAATCAATTATCTCTACTTCTGGGACTTCCTTAACACCCCGTCAACCCCGTTTCAGGCTGCAGTGGTCTGGTTCTTTTGTCTCCAGGCTTTTCCAAAGGGAGAGAATTACCTTGGAAAAGTCACCCAGGAGGTCTCAATTGCATCACATTTGTGTTTGTAGATAAGTCAGGGAATTCAGACCCAGACTCTTCTGCCTCCACCATAGAGAAAGAGACTGGACGACTTTGGAAATGTCTGTGAATGCTTTCTCTATACTTTGTCTTGAAGTTATGCTGTGAAAAGACTCCCTCTCATCCAAGTGTCTCTGTGTCCCACCTGCAACGGGTGACCACTGTTATGTCTTAGGAAACCTTCTGGAATTTCTATATGTATACTGGCAAATGCCAACATGGAATCATAGTTTTCTTTTTTCCACACAAAAGGTAGTGTATTATTCAGATAGGTATACATTGTAAAATGACATTCTCCCTTGAAATTCATTACCAAAAACCAATCAAACCCATTACCAGCGAGTCGATTGGGACTCATAGCAACCCTACATGACAGAGTAGAACTGCCCCATAGAGTTTCCAAGGAGTGCCTGGTGGATTTGAACTGCCAACCTTTTGGTTAGCAGCTGTAGCTCTTAACCACTGTGCCACCAGGGTTTCCGAAATTTATTACAGAGGCCAATATCTCATTATTAAAGATGGTTCACTAAAATCATTATTTTGTCGAGTGAAATACAGAGAGTTGCTCTAACTCCTGCTTCTATACCATAATGTGGATAGCATAACCACTGAATACTGAGGACCCTAATAGGATTACCCGTTACTGTCTTCATTGCTTAAAGCAGAAGGATTAACTAGGTAGAGAAGGCGCTCTGAGGCCAATGAGCAAAGTGCAGGGTCTTGTGAGAGCTCTGCCAACCTGCCATGAGTAGGAAATGACTCAATGGCAACTAACAACAAGAAGTCCCTATACCTGGAGTCCCTAAGTGGTGCAAAGTTAACGCGCAGGGCTGCTAAATGAAAGGTTGGAGGTTCAAGCCTACCCCAGGGCTTCAAACTGGCTCAGCCATGGCTGATGAAGCAGAATGAGAACTGACCTGAGCTGTTACAATTTGGGTGATCTGGAACAATAGCCAGAACAGAAAATATTATAGGTCAAAGCCCTGGAATGGGAGACTTGGAAGAGATGTAGTGAGCCCTTTCAGGAGCCTGATGCATGACACTGGATTATTGGCAGGACTGTGGACAGCGACACACATTCAAAGCAGTATGTTCGGCCGCCATCTCTGAGCGGGGCACTGCTGTTTCCAACTCTGCTTAAAATCTGACGGGGAAAGAGATTTGGTTGCTATGCAATGCTTACTCTGCCCTTGCTTTCTAAGAGGGAGAGTAAATTTCAGCAGGGCTTAGACCTCTAATTTTCTCATTCCAGATCACCCAAATTTTAGAAATTCGTGTCTGTTCTGGTTTTGCTTCCTCAACCATGACTGAACCAAGAGGAACCAGTTTGAAGCCCTCGTCTACAAGAGGCACCTTGGAAGAAAAGCCTGGCCATCTACTCCTGAAAAACCGGCCATTGAAAGACCGTATGGAGCACAGTTCTCCTCTGACACACGTGGGGTCACCATGAGTCGCAATCAACTTGCCAGCAACTGATACTGGTATTGGTAGTCCCTATATCTGGTTATATCCTGTCTGAGGAGCTTAAGGAAAGTTTACATTGAAGTTGGAAATATTGCAGTCAGACCTAGCCCTGCCTTTCTGCTCAAAAACCAGATGTAGATGTTGCGTGAAGGTTTTGTGTGGGTTCCAGGAAGGGATTTCACTCCACACACTCCTCTCAGTAAAGGCGTTGTGTGCACTGCGCAAACTACGAAACTTTATATGCATGGTAGCTCTGACTGCAGAGCAAATGTGAGTCTTTGCCCAGATAACTAGGGTGGCCCTGGGTTGTTTGTGCTAACACGCCTCAGTGTGTGTCAGCATGTCCTCAGAACAGGAGTGACCTCTTTCAACTCTCTCTTGTAGGATCCCAAAGAGAGGTCTCTGCCTGATGTTCTAGAATGTAGGTGGGGTGGGAGGGTTGGGGTGTGTTACAGATTCAATTGTACGCCCACCCCCAAAATGCGTGTCAACTTGGCTAGGCCATGATTCCCAGTATTGTGTGGTTGCCCACCATTTTGTGATCTGATGTGATTATCCTATGTGTTATAAATCCTAACTTTTACATTGTTAATGAGGTAGGATAAGAGGCAGGACACACTTTACAGGATTACGTTTCATCTTGAGTCAATCTCTTCTGAGATATGAAAGAGAGAATCAAGTGGAGAGGAGAGGGACCTCCTACCGCCAAGAATGAAGAACCAGGAGGGGTGCACGTCCTTTGGACCTAGGGTCGCTACGCTGAGAAACTCCTCAGCCTGGGAAGATTAGTGACAAGCACCTTCCTCTAGAGCCGACAGAGAGAGAGAAAGCCTTCCCCTGGAGGTGGCACTCTGAATTCTGGCTCCCAGCGTTCTGGACTGTGAGAAAAGTAATTTCTCTTTGTTAAAGCCATTCACTTGTGATATTTCTATTATAGCAGCGCTAGATAACCAAGACAGGATGGATGTGGCCAACTTGTCTTGAGATGCCCTGGGTCTCAATATGATTTAAAATCCAACTGGTGAAATCTCTCACCATAGCTGTTACTGTTGCCTCAGCTTGACCCGTGCCTCAGCTTCCCCAGTTGCCAATCATGCCTTTTTCACCATGATAGCTGGTCCTTTGGACATTTGCCAAGGCATCTATCTCCAGCCTTGGCCTATTTAATGCAATGAGGAGCACCTAGTTTTGCCTCCTGGCTGGGTTTCTGCCTCAGTCCTTTGTCCCCGCCCTGGTCAAGTCTTAAGGTGGAGCCAATGGTCCCTGGAACCAACAGTTTCCAGATCCACTTGGATCCTCAGCCGTTGGGTTCTCTTCAAATCTGTGCATTAGCTGGCAACCCCAGAAAACATTTCCTACTTAGAGTCAGCTCCTTGTCCTGGGACTGGGGCTGGCACAGGTCTCCCAGCTACACCACTGGCACATGGCATTTGCTTGCTCCCTCCTTCCTTCACATGGGCTGGGTCCTTTCTTCCACATCAACGTTGTTTTACGCATTTGCAGCCCTCTGCAGTCTGCCTCTTAAAAGGTCTGTCCTATCCTACTTTACATAGTGAATTATTTTAATTTTTAATTCGCCCAGTCCCTCAATTTTAACTGTCAAATCCAAGAACCGAGTAAACAGAGACTCCATGAGTTTAGGAGGGAAAGACTGTAACATCACTAGTGTCCTTGAAAAATACCATAAATAAATCATTTGAATTCTATTCTCTTTTTACCAGTAACAACCATCCAGAGTCTTATCTTCAATAATACTCTCACATGACAGCAGATAAGATTCCCCAACCTTGTTGTTTTGGGAAGATTATGTTTCGTTTCATGTTTAGTTGACAAGCTATACTTACCATGACCATTGCTAGGGAGATAGGCACGCCATTCAATTTTGAAGAGATGATAGAGGGGTTGGGAATAGAACAAAGGCTATTTGATGGCAAATGTCCTTGTCCTTTGGGATGAAGTATTCCTGTTACATCTTCAGTTTCATCAGCAGGTAGGTGGTTGCCTTCATGATTCTGTGCAAAATTTTGCCCCCAAAAACAAAGCATACAGAGCTGGTAATGATCTTTTTTTTCTCCTTTTCTCTTTCTCTGAAATACCAGTATTCAGAAAATGTTGTCTCCTTTTTAAAGATGTCTGAAAACTGTGATAAATAACAATGAAAGAGGGGGGAAATCTCTGGGTCTGTGTCAAAGGGGGCCTCTCATAAGTTTTCTATGACTTGCAGAGGTTAAATGTAACTATGGAAACATAATTAGTGCTATCAAGACCTTGACTTGAAATTACATTCAGAGAATGTAAATGTCACTATCTCTTTGTTTTGAGAAGACAACATTTTATGAACACTGAGTGAACCTTTCCAGGCTCTATGAGGTCTTTCTCGTTATGTTGTTAACCGGCCAATAAACCAAGTCAGATTATCTCCTTTTAATTCTTTCAAATTCCCGTTCCCCACTGAGTATAATAATATTCTTCCTCAAAAAAAAAAAAAAAGACATCCCCACCTTTCGAAAATCTATTTTAACTTTTCTTGACTGATTCTTATAGCATTTGAATGTAGCTGAGTGTCCGCTCTTCTTCCGATTTATTTAACCTCTCTCCTAATGTGGTTTTGGACCCTAATGTCATGAAACAAACCTGCTCTATCGGTAGCTGAAACAGGAAGGAAATTGCCTTCTTTTTCCGGATTGCTGGAGGTGAAGGTGCTTTTTTATCTCTGAAACACAGCATCCGAATCACAGACTACTACTCATGGAATAAGACACATTTTGCAAATCAAATGGGAAGTTTTTACATTTGTGGCAATGGGTCTCTCCCCCACCTTATGTAAAGCATAACTTGGTATTTATTTATTTTTTGCCTTTCGAAGATTGTTTTATCTTTTGAATGTTCTATCCCCCAAATGACAGCTATCTCCATTCAATAATCCCAAGACTAAAATAGCACCATTATCTCCCTGATGCTTATTTAGACTGTGGTTAACAGAGTTGAAGCACAAATAAGACTTTTGATCACGGGTTACTTGGAACAGGATGCTTCGGTGTTAGGGTATTAATAATTTGAGCTTTTGATCATATCATATACTAAAAACAAAAAACACCATTGCTCCCAAGTCAATTCCAACTCCTGGCGACCTTACACAACAGAGTAGAACTGCCCCGTAGGGTTTCCAAGGAGCAGCTGGTAGATTTGAACTGCTGACCTTCTAGTTATAACATGCTAGTGCCAGGAAAATCCCTCTTAATATTTTGTGTTGTGCTTGTTCAGTGGCTGAACTAACAGCTCAAATACAAAGTCCATTATTGCCTAAATTTTCCAAGGTAGAGTCAGACATCTTTCATCTTATATTGTACAACACATTAAAAAAAAATTTTTTTAATTGGGGTTCAGTCATCTTTCCCTTATTTTTTGAAAATGGTAAAGGAAAACTTTTTTTTTTTTTTTTCCCAGAAGCTGAATAAGGACGGTAACTATTTTCAAAACTACCTCTCCTCAGAACATGGGAGCACTTGGCTGTCGGAACCTAGTGTTATTTCACAAATGTAGGCACTCTAGAGTCTAATATTACTTTTTTTCTAAAATAATAAACATATGGTGCTCTTAATGATGAAAACTAGCTCTCAAAAGCAGGAAGAGGGTTTTATAAAAAAGAAAGCACAAGAAAGGATCCTCAGAAGAGGTTTTCTAGTTGCATGTCTTCACATGTTAAAAGCCCGTGACATTACGTGCATGGAATAAATGCAGATTATATTGTTAATGTGATTGTTTGAAGAAGCAACTAGAGGAAAACACACTGGCTTTGAGAAAAGTCATTACCTGAGGAGTTGTATTATTGGCTCCTAACCTACAAATGAAAGAGAAAACATCAAGTAAATTACTCACTTCATTCAAACGTCACACCCTCAATCCCCCAAACTCTACCCTTTCTGAGGAAGTCTCTTTCCACAAAGTAGGTATACCTTGAAGCATTTTAAAAGTAAATCTATAATCGAGACTTCTCACATAGCATACATAAAAGTTGATTACTTAAACACCCTCTAACACCCTCTCATTTCTAGAGAAATGAGAAAACAACACCTTACCTGTGATAACTAAAGATTTCCCTCCATTTGTCAAGAAATGAAATTTTCCTGGTTATCTCTTCCAAATCCAGCTTTTGGGAGCATTGTTCCTGGCCTGAGACCTCCCTGTCCATTTGAATAGTGTGAGAAATTGAAAGAAAGGAGTTATTAGACTGAGAGAGGGAGTTCCAACCGTGGAGAAGAGAGATGGCTGGTGCAGATGGCCGGATGAAGCGCGTTACCCCTATTTTGACCAGCAAGGAGATCACACCACACGACTGCCGCTCGGGGCTCACTGTAAGCCCCTGCTATCAGATCATAATTAAACTTTCATTAGAGGTGGAATACTTTCTGTGTTTTTGTTCACTGTATAGATGCCATGAATGTTTAATACAAAACACAGATTTATAAACAAAGGGATTACAATTGCTTAGCTGTATCAAAGCAAACTTGAATAATTTAATTGATAAAAGATATCATGCTGATGAAATGTGATAGTTCCTTATTCTGTGGTATCTCCTTGGAGGTGTTGGTCGAACAGAAATACATAGCCAAAGGGGCTAGATCTAGCCTGCTGATATCTAAAAACTGTGTTGTCTTAGTTATCTAGTGCCTCTATAACAGAAATACCACAAGTGGATGGCTTTAACAAACAGAAATTTATTTTTTCACAGCCCAGGAGGTTAGAAGTCTGAATTCAAGGTGCCAGCTCCAGGGAAAGGCTTTCTTTCTCTGCAGGCTCTGGGGGAAGGTCCTTGTCATCAGTCTTCCCCAGTCTAGGAGCTTCTCAGAGCAGGGACCATGAGTCCAAGGGACGTGCTCCCCTCCTGGTTCTTCATTCTTGGTGGTAGGAGGTCTCTCTCCTCTCTGCGCGACTCCCTCTTTTAGATCTCAAAAGAGACCGACTGAAGATACAACCTAATCCTGTACATTATTTCCCTTCTTTAATCAAAAATCATCCTTAAAAACAAACAAACCTTTACTAGTTTTCTCTTACTTTATAGTGTTAATGTTGGCGTCTGTATTTCATATTTATTAGGCACTCCCAGTGTAGAAAAAAAAAATTAAGAGATTACGTGGTTTTTGCTCTCAAATAATATAACAGTGAGAAATGGCCTGGAATTTCCTATTTAGAAACCATATTAAAAAATAAATTCTGGATCTGCCATTTAAATTATTTAACAGCTTAAAGCTAGGAAAGGGGAAGAGCTAAGAAAATGATTTCTCTTAAAATTCATTATTGAATCTGTGCATTTTTGCTAAACAACCAATTGGCTAGACTATGTCCTAATTTACAGAGACTTCTGCAAAACTGGAAGCATAAATCCCAGTGATTAGACGACTTATCAATAACCCATTTTGTTGGTAAGTTTTGAGTATTTCCTCTGTGCTCAGGTACTTGGAGGTGTCAAGGTAAGTGAGACAGGACTGGTGCCATTTCTCGTGGAGAAGACAGACACCCAGAGGGGAAAATGCCATGAGGACAGTGGCTTAGGGGGCAGTAGGAGGACAAGGAAAGGCAGGAGAGAAAAGTGGTTAAGAGCACAGCTCCGGGGCCAGACTGCTAAGTTCTGAATCATGGTTTCAGCTCTCACTAGTGATACAGCCTCAGACAAGTTGTTTAACTTCTCTGTACCTCAGTTTACTCACATATGAAATGGGGAAAATTTAATATCTTTACCATATTAAGACTTCTGATCCATGAACATGGTACATAACTCCATTTATTTTAAAACTTGTTGCTGTTAAGTTGATTCTGACTCATAGCAACCCTGTAGAACAGAGTAGAACTGCCCCATAGGGTTTCCAAGGAGCGCCAAGTAGATTCAAACTGTTGACCATGTGGTTAGCAGCCATAGCTCTTAACCACTACGCCACCAGGGTTTATTTTAACCTTACTTAATTTATCTCCCCATTGTTTATTTAGACTTAATCCTGAGAAGTAAAATGCCTGCATCCAATGATATGAGCATTTCAAAGACTTTTGATATACACTGCCAAGTTTCATCTTTGTTCATGAACATCCCTTGCCAAGTCCCTCTTATTCCTTTTATTCCCAGGTTGGAATTCATTCCCCTGTGATGTGTTTGTAGTAGTGGTGGTGACGAAAGGTCTTTAAACTCACGATGAGAAGGGAGAATCACCATCAGCACAAAACTGATTCCTATGAAGTCAAGGTCAGCTATACCTCCACTCTTCAACCAGTCATCCTCCCCTGGCACTCTCTGCTTCTCTGCTAGGTTTGATAATTTTTGCAATAGTCACACAGATTTCACAGATCATACTCACAATTATGTGGTTTATTAGGGAAGTAACAGGCTACAACTCGGGATCAGAATCAACTTGGAAGTAACAGGAACGACACAGGAGACAGAGTTTGTCAGTCAGGGCAGCTTCCAACCAAGACAGGTCTCAGCTCTTCCTTGGCAGTTCTGCAGGCTGGACACCGCTTGGGCCTCTGCCACCAGCCTCCCACCTCCGCTCTCCCCCCACACCCTGGCTTGGGCAAGTGTTACAGCTCTTTTTGCTCTGTTGTCAAGTACTTGGAGGCACCCACTCTGCCAGCAAGTCTCCTGTCTGAAGGCGCTCAGCTCTCTTGCTCTGCAGGTTTGTGAGGCCGCTGCAGCCCCCTTGCTCTGTGGAATGGGAAGCCGAATGCAGCTGTCTTGCACTGGCCTCCTGATTCTTGCCACTCATACCATTGTTACCAAATGCAATCAAGCAGACTGAAAGCAGACATAGTTTATTACTTGCAGCAAGCAAGGAGACAAGGAGATTGGTCTCGGAGCACTTTCTCCCCGAACAAAGGGCTGGAGGAAGTTTTTATGTTACACAGGAAAGGGGAAGTCATACATATTCATTAAATTCCTGAGAAGTGGCACGTATATTTATTGTGGGGTCAGTCTAGGAGTTAGCATGGAAGTAGCAGATGGACCCCTGCTTCTGAAGTCCAGTGATTTTTAGTTTCTTGGCATGAGTCTCAGAGCTCAGGTTTAACTTCAGGTCACTGATGTCTCACAGCACATGCAAAGGGGTCTGGTTTCAGCTAATTTGTCTGAAAAACATTTTTAAGCAGGGAGATTAGGACAGGGCAGGGGTTCACAATTTTGCTTGCAATTTGCTGTCCATAGGTGTCCTGCAAAATACTTCACTGGCACAGACCCCAGCTCGGGGCCTGTCAGTTTCCTAACTGGTCTCACCATCTCATACCATCTTGCACTATCTCATACCATCTCCAGTGTTACAGCTCTCTTTCTGTCTCCTGGGTCCAGGAGGTTCTCAGCACAGGCACCCTGGGTCCAAGAACACAAGGATGTGCTCTACTCCTGATTCTTCTCTTTTTTTCTCTAGAAACTGATGTTTATTTTTCATCAACATTATTTCCATTTTCTGTCTGTCTAAGAGACTGGAAAAACAGCTGAAGACCACTCAGCAGTGGCTCTTACCCATCAGTGACCTGAGCAGGGAGCTGCAGCCCAATCTTCTGAGCAGGCTGAGCACTCCAGTCTTTAGTAGAGAACTGCTGAACAGGCACAGAGGGCACCTGCATGCCTTCACATCAGTCCTCAACCTCGGGCTGAGCAGCAGTAAATTCAAGAGCTGGAGCAGTCTGTTTACCATGAAAGCACTCCTTGGTCACAGCTTCTTCAGTAGTGACTTACTTTTCCTTTACAGACTCTTCAGGATTTCTGTAGAAGTAGAGATCAGGCATGACCTCCCATGAGTACTCACGGGAGATGGGACCATGTATGCACAGAACTTCCCCGGCCAGCATCCACCATATCAGACCCACTGATTGAGCTCTTTTGTTGTTGCTTGGGACAGCAATGTCCATGTAGCACAGAGGAGAATCTGTGTGACACAGAGCAGGGGTGGACAGGTTAACATAAGACGCTTCAGTGAGAGGCTGGTGGTCAGCCCTGGGATCAGTAGCCACCAGAACATGTGGCTCCCAGAAGGCTGCCTGAACCTGGCTAGTGAAGGTTTCAGGAGTGAGGTGCCCAGCAATAGGAGTGGCTCCAGCGGCAGCAGCAAACTTCAGCATAGTCTGCTGACCAGTATTGCCAGAGGATATGACACTGACATCAGCTGAGTTTTCAATGGCAACAATGGCCCGAGCTGCCAACAGAAGATTCTCCTAGTAGGTCCTTTTCAGGTTTATGATGTAGACACCATCGCTTTTCTTTTTGGAGATGTACTGTTCCATTCGGAAGTCAAGGTTGGTGCCATGTAAGTAGGTTCCTGCCGCAACGCATTTGAGGACATCCTCCTGTTTCATCTGCAGAACATGAAGGGCTCTGGACATTGTGAAAGTTTCCCCTTTGAGTTAAAATGGGAACCCAGGACAATGCCATGTGGACCCTTCTCTGGGTAGCACAGAAAAGCCTGGGAGTGGCCCTTTTAAGCCTAGCAGGATGGCAAAACTGACCAATCCCCTTGGTAGGCCAGTCACCTAGTTTGCATAGTAAACTGTCCAATCCTTGCAAGGGTTTTACAGACCTTATTTGCATAGCAGACTAACCAATCCCTTTGTAAGATTGTGACCTAGCAAATCCTGTTGGCAGGACTACAAACTCAGGGCCAGAAAGGCCATATATAAAGGGGAACCTGTTGTACTGCAGCCCCTCATTTTTAATAAAGAAAGTGCCATCTTTGGTTCCTTACCCTCCTCTCTCTTTTCAGTTAGATGCTGACGAAGATTCTACAGATGGAGAAGGTTGATTTCTGGTATACACCAAGAGTTGAGAATGTAATTCAGCTACAGGCAAAGGAAGCTACCACTCTCTTGAGTATTATATCAAAAATCTGGGGCAGGTTCTTTGCTGTAAGAAGAGGGTGAGAAGGAAAGATGAGATTGGGGGATCCTGGACAGGTAGGAGGAAGGAGGCGGGGGTACAGTGATATGTGTAATTTGGGGTTGCTTTGTTCCACATTTACCTTGTCCATATCCCATGGCATATAAAGTCACCCAAAGCTCTGTCCCATGACTGCCAATCATGCAGCAAAGGACTGGTGCTGAACATAGGGTCTCGGGCAGCAATGGGTCTGCAGCAGCAAAGGAAAGCGTAAGTATAAAGTAGGAGGGTTTCTGTAGCTATGCAGCGGGGTGGAGGGTCCGAATTTATTCACCTATAAAGGAAATGCATTATGTCAGTATAGAAATCTGTACCCCAATCCGTTTTCTTTCTTTGTTGATAGTTTTTGAAAAATAATATCAATAATTTCTTGAGAAAAGCTATTATACATTTTATCTTAGTTACCTAGTGCTGCTTAACAGAAATACTAGAAGTGGATGGCTTTAACAAGCGGAATTTTATTCTCTCACGGTTTAGGAGGCTAGAAGTCTGAATTCAGGGTGCCAGCTCCAGGGGAAGGCTTTCTCTCTCTGTCAGCTCTGGGGGAAAGTCCTTGTCATCAATCTTCCCCTGGTCTAGGAGCTTTTCAGGAGCAGGGACCCTGGGTCCAAAGGACACGCTATGCTCCCAGCGCTGCTTTCTTGGTGGTATGAGGTTCCCCTGTCTCTCTGCTCGCTTCTCTTTTTTATATCTCAAAAGAGATTGACTCAATACACAACCTAATCTGGTAGATTGAGTCCTACCTCATTAATATAACTGCCTCTAATCCTGCCTCACTAACATCACAGACGTAGGATTTACCACACATAGGAAAATCACATCAGATGACAAAATGGCGGACAATCACACAATACTGGGAATCATGGCCTAGGCAAGTTGACACACATTTCTGGGGGACACAGTTCAATCCATAAGTTTTCAAATCTTGAAATTAGTATATAAGAGTTTAATGTTATTAACGTTTGCTATGGTTTCGCAGAAAATTGTGTCTGATCTTCAGAATCATGTACTCAATTTGCCCTGAAAGTCAAATTAAAAACTCTGGGCTTGCAAATATTTTGACTAGCTTGCAAAATTACCCCCATCCCCCCAATTTTTTCTCGCTTTTTTCATATGTTACTTCATAAATGGAAATCCGGAAGCAGAGTTTTAGAGCCTTTTGATTTTTTTTTTTAAACAAAATCTTGTTAGTGTTTAATTAACCTTACCCCAGGAAAGCGCTTCCTTAGGATTAAGTTAAATCCTTTAAGCTTAATTATCATTCATTTTCTCAGTTCTACTTTCTGTGGAGATGGAAATTTCCTGATTATATTCCTTCCTAAAAGAATTCTGCCAAATTTAAGGAAACTAGAAGATGGATGATATATTCCTTCTTTTGCTCTTTGGTGGTTTGGTGAAGAGGAAATAAGATGGGTGCCAGGTCCAGGGTCAAATCCCAGTGCTTCCACCATGCCTGTCTGTGGAACTTGGGAGAAATTAGTGTCTCTGAGCGCCACTCTCCATGCCTCCTTTGACTTACCTGATAGAATCGTAATAAATATGACTTATGTGAAAGCTCTTAAGCTTTAACCAAGGTTTTCTTGCTGTTAAAATTCTTCTTCGAAAGTTCTATTTTTTATGCCTTTATACATATTTAGGAACTGACGTACGCGTCAGGGATAGAGCTAGAAGTCAAAATCCTAAAGTGAGGAGACATGGACCCTGGTCCAGGCTCTGTCCCTCAGTCACTAGCCATGTGGCCTTTGGTTTTTCACTTAGTCCCTTGTGAGCCCTAGTCCTTGTTGTTGTTGTGTGCCATCAAGTCGGTTGACTCATAGTGACCTTATAGGACAGAGCAGAAGTGCTCCATAGAGTTTCCAAGGCTGTAATCTTTCTTCATGGGTGCATATCGCCAGTGGAGCCACTGGGTGGGTTTGAACGACCAACCTTTCAGTTAGCAGCTGAGATCTTAACCATTGTACCACCAGGGCTTGGGAATCTAGCATTTAAAGCATGGGTTTTGGAGTCAGACTGCCTGGGTGGGAATCTTTGCTCCTCTACTGTGTTATTTATTGCTGTGGAACAAATTACACAAACTTAGCAGCTTAAAACAACACCTATTTATTACGTCACAGTTTCTATGGGTCAGGAGTATGGGCAAGGCTTAGCCAGTTTCCTGCTCAGCATTTCACAAAGCTGAAATCAAGGTGTCTACTGGGGCTGTGATCTCATGTGAGGCTCAAGTCTTCTAAGTTTACATGATTGTTGGCAGAACCCATTTCCTTGTAGTATAGAATTCATAGTGGCTTGCTAATCTTCAAGGCCAGCAGGAGAGAGTCTTTGCTGCCTTAAGTCTCTTTGAATCCTTTTTTAAAGAGCTCACTTGATTAGGTCATGCCCCAGGATAATTTCCCTTTTGACTGACTTTAAGACCAAGTCAAACTGATTAGGACTTTAACCAAATCTGCAAATTCTCTTCACCTTTGCTATGCGCAGTTGGTAAGAAACAAGTCACAGGTTCTACCCACACTCAAAACCAGTTGCCATCAAGTTGACCCTGACTCGTGGAGACCCCATGTGTGTCAGAGTAGAACTGCGCTTCATAAGGTTTTCAAATGGCTGATTTTTCAGAAGTAGATCCCCAGGCCTTTCCTTTCTTCTGAGGGGCTTCTGGATGGACTTGAACCCGCAACCTTTCACTTCAAGCACAGCTGAGCTCATTCACAGTTTGTACACCTCCCAGAGACAAAAGGCCTGACTTGGTGGTCGCCCTAGTGTATGTCTACCACATCTACTTACTTACTGGCAGTCATCTTGGGCCAATCGTATTAACTCTCTGTGCCTCAGTTTCTATTCTTGTAAAATTAACTACCTCAATGGGTCACTCTGAGGATTCATTAATTAATACCTAAGAGTTTCCATGGGTCAGGAAACATAGAACAACATACAACAGTAGCATAACAAGCATTTAATAACCTTTAGATACGGCTATTTCTTTTCAAAGTAGAGACAAAAATTCCTAGCCCATTGACCTCTCAGGGCTACGAGACTCAGGAGGATAGAAGGACCCTGTTAACTGAAGAGCACTATGCAGACGGGGTGAGTTATTGCTATAGGGCTTGTCTTCCATTTTATTTTGTTTCTCTGGCTTAATCAGCACTTGACTTTAAGCAACAGAAACTCAATTTGAGCTGTTCCAGTAAAAAGAGAACTTAGTGTCTCATTTCATTTCAAGGGAGAAATTCAGTTTAGATACAACTGGATAAAAAACAACTGGATACAGAAGCTCAAATGATATTGTCGTGTGTAGTCTCTCTCCAAGTCTGGGCTTGCTTTCCTCAGTGTGGGAGACTCTCTTGTGGAAGAAAAGATTGCCACTCCAGGCTTACCTTTACCAGCTAAGCCACCCCAGGAGAAAGAAGACCTTCCCCCTACCTTTCCGAGTAGCTCCAGCAAAATCCCAGGGTTGATTTTCATTGGGTCACTGGTCCATCCCTGAGCCAATCTCTGTGGCCACAGCAATGGAAAGCTTTGATTGGTCAGGTCTGGCTCATCTGCTTACTGTTAGAGCTGAGAATGAAGCCAGATCCCCCTGAACCACATGGACTGAGGGTGAGGAAGAGAGGCTTCCCAATGGCAAATTGAAATGCTCGTACCAGAATGGGAATGGATGTTTGCAAGCCAAAAAAGGCTCATCGTGTTCTTCTGAAGTCTGGACAAAAGTACTAGACCTGCAGTCCAAGGAAGAACAAGCAGAACGTTAAGAGAGACTTCTGAGAATGTGTGGTCTACTCCTGTGAAGCCACAGACTGTCATTGCTGCAGGGAGCACAGAAGCCATCTAGTCAACCTCCTGTAAGACCATATCCCATACAAGTGGTCATCCATCTACCTTCCTTTTTAAAAAATATTTATTTATTTATTGAACTTTAGATGAAGATTTATAGTACAAACTAGTTTCTCATCAAACAGTACACACATTGTTGTATGACATTTGTTAACAACACAACAACATGTCAACACTCTCCCTTCTCAACCTTGGGTTCCCTATTACCAGCTTTCCTGTTCCCTCCTGCCTTCCAGTCCCCGCCCCAGGGCTGTTTTGTTTTGTTCCATGAGCCTGTCCAATCTCTGGCTGAAGGGTGAACCTCAGGAGCGACCGCATTACTGAGCTGCAAAGGTGTCGGGGGGCATACTCTCAGGGTTTCTCCAGTCTCTGTCAGGTCAGCAAATCTGGTCTCTCTTTTTGAGCTGGAATTTTGTTTTACATTTTTCTCCCAGCCAGCTACCTTCTGCCACTTCTTTCTTGTTGCCTTGGCACTCATGACTGATCTTGCATGCTTGTGGGCTACATGGGGTGTGATGGTGGGGGAACTGAGATCCTATTTAGGATCCTATTTTCTCCTAAAATAATACTGGATATCATTACCATCGATATGTAGCTGCTTACTGTATATACAAAATCTGTCGCTGTCGGGTTGATTCCCACTCATAGTGACCCTGTAGGACTGAGGAGAACTGCCCTATAGGGTTTCCAAGGCTGTGAACCTTTATGGAAGCAGACTGTCACATCTTTCTCCTGCAGAGCTGCTGCTGGATTCAAATTGCCGACATTCCGGTTAACAGCCGAGTGCATAACCACTGTACCACCAGGACTCCTTGTATTTATACAGACAGATAGATATAAAATGTATCTATATATAGATATATATATCTTTATCTCTAACTCCACATATAATGAAAAATACACCCCAAACCCCAATATTCCTTTCTGAATGAGCAACAAGGACAAAGACAACTGTTGCTTCAAACAGACCACCCAACATTCCTGAGCAATTGCTCATTCCTTTTGTCCAAGGAACGGACACCCCCTTGCTCCTCCAGAGCCCTGGGTGACCCACTAAACCTAAAACCACATTCTGCAAGTCATGGGTCTGCAGTCATCCACTGGACAGCCTGTGGCCCATGGTCTTTTTGTTTCCCGTTCTCTTAACAAATGCCTGCTTTCCTGCTGCTTCCGGTGTGCAGTGACACGTAATTGTCTATTTGTATTTGTGTGCAGAAGGAGGTGAAGGCTCTGCTGTGATTCACCATGTTAGCATTTCACGGCTGTCAGCCTGCCTGTTTTGAGGTATCTTCCGCCTTGTTTTAGAAGCTGCCTAGGCAACAGGAAGCTCACCGGGCAGCGAGTAACCAGATACGGGTTCTAATATTCAGTGGATTTGCTGTGTGATTTTCTTGAAGTCACTTAGCTTCTCTGGTCCTAAGAAGGTAGAAGGAGAGGTTGGAAGACTGCAGGTAATCTCTAGAAAACCCCTCCAGCGCTTCTGCCCTCTGACTTGGGCACAATCTGTCAATTCCACCTAACTCCGCCTGGGACCTCTTGACCGAGGCCCATGAGCCTTCTATTTATAGGCTCTTTGTGGATTTATAGTGCTTTGTGCTCTCTTCCTGGACTTCAAATAATCCAGTGTTCTATGGAGCCAAGAAAGCTGCTTTTGGAGGCAGCAGAATTCATTCTCAGCTTCCTAATTCTAGGAAACAGAAGCAATGTAATGCAAGAGTGTCAAAACAGCAGGCGAAATTAACAGATGCTCTGGGTAACGAACACGGCGAGAAAAGGTTTTCTATAACGACTGCCTCCTTAGAGTATAAATGGGAATCTGTCCGTTTGCTCCCGGTGGCCCCGCACACCATCTGTTACTTATGTCAGGTGGTCAGTAATTGCTATATGTGACCCGTGTTGTTAGTAACAGGAACAACACTGCACATTGTAGCTTTCTTTGCTTTCTCCCTTCTCCCGGCGACTGTGGCTGTAAGGTTTGTGTCTTTCCTAAGATGGTAGACCAGGATTTCCCGGGCCCTTGTAACTAAATATAAACAAATCACTCACTCTCCCTATTGGGAAATAAGTTATAAATAACGCATCGGAGCAATCTTTCATCAGAGAGGCCGTGGTTACTAGGAAACGGGTGCTGCAGTCAGGTTCTCTGTTGTCATTACGTATCTATACCGCTTTGAGTACAAGCTCTGGTTCTTTGGCTTTGGTCTTTCAAATGGCTCTTAAGTATGTTGTTCTTGCAAAGTAAGGTATTCTGCTCACTTGTACATTTTAAGGGAAGAAGGTTTGGGTTCTAATTTGGCCTCCGCTGTCAACTTGCTGTGTGATTTTGGGTGACTCAATTCACGTCTCTGGTCCTTGGTTTAATTCTCAAGAAAAGAGATGAGAAGATTGGGCTAGATCAGGGGTTGGTGAAACCTGGCCTGCCATCTGTTTATGGATGGCCTGCAAGCTAAGTATGGTTTATACATTTTTAAGTGCTTAAAAACAAAAGAAGGCTATTTCATGACATGCAACCAATGTGTTGGATGGGCGTACTCCCTCCCAGGTCTCTGGGGAAGATCCTTTCTTATCTCTCCCAGCTTCCTGTAGCCCCAGGCACTCCTTGGCGCAGATGGACACCATTCATTCCTTTGTTGTCTCTCTCTTTTAAAAGGACACCACTGGGGTTGGATCAGGACCCACCCTACTCTGGTGTGACTTCAAGTTCCAAACAAGGTCACATTCACAGGTACCAGAGGCTAGGACATCAACATATCTTTTGGGGGTGAGGGCCACAGTTCAATCCATAATAATCCCTTAGTCAAAAATACAGTACTCTCCCTTTATCCATATCTTCTGCATTTTGAGGTCCAACAGCAAAACTAGCACAAATTTGTTTCCTTCTTCACAATTGCATGGAAAGAAGATTCATTCTTACCATGGATCTTAGCAACCTCAGCATAGGATTTTTTTTTCTTTCCTTATTAAGTTGGAAACTTTCACTTTTTCACTTAAAGGAAGTACTTTACGGCTCCTCTCTGGCATATTTGAATTGCCAGCATCACTACTCTTGCACTTTGGGGCCCTTGTTAAGTAAAATAAGGGTTACTTGAACACAAGCACTGTGATACCATGACAGCATTGGACAAAGGCATGATTCATGTCCGGGGGAAAGACAGAGTGGGATGACACAAGATTTCATCATGCTACTCAGAATGGTACATGATTTAAAACTTCTTAGTTTTTTATTTCTGGAATTTTCCATTTAATATTTTCAGACCTTGGCTGACCACAGGTAACCGAAACTACCAAAAGTGAAACCGTGGATGGGGGAAGGGGGGACTACGTATCCACTTTTTCTTTTTTATTTTTTGCCAGTATATCAATCATGAAACATTTAGCATTTATTGGGTATCTACTATAATGCTGTACATGATATATAGCATTTTGTTATTTCTTACATATGACTATCATAAAGTTATTTCTTGGACTTGAAAATAAGTCTCACTTGGCGATTACTGGTGCCATAGAGGTTAAGAGCTACAGCTGCTAACCAAAAAGTCAGCAGTTCGAATCCACCAGGGAGCCTCTTGGAAACTCTATGGGGCAGTTCTACTCTGTCCTATAGAGTCACTATGACTCGGAATCCACTCGATAGCAACAGGTTTGGTTTGGCTTTGGTTTGGCAGTCACTGGTATGGTGGCTTCTCAATCATCAGGGACCTAGGCTTCTTCCATTTGGTTGCTCTGCCATTCTCACACTTGGTCCAATATGGCTGCTTTATCTCCTGCCATCAACCCTGTGTTCCAGCGGAATAGTGGAAAAGATATGCCCTTTAAGTAAATGACACAGAATTTTTGCTCACATCCAACAGGTGAATCATGTGGCCACTAGCTGCAAGGGAGGCTGGCAACATAGCCCTTAGTTGGGCAATCATCCATTCTATTAAAAATGTGATTACTACGTAGTAAGGGGAGAATGGCTGTTGGGGGTCAATCAGTAGCTTCTGCCATGAATGCCTCACAGATAAGTAAGGAGCCTTTCTCGATCTGAGCCATTTCTTGCCTTTCGCTTTACTCTGGCTCCTCCTCCCCTTTCCTCTGCCTCCTTGTAAACAGCTTGGTTTGTGAACCCAAGTGAGCACATTGAGTCAGCCCTGGTGGTTCTGATGTAGGCACCCAGTCATTTATTGTTCATGCATTCCTACCCACACAGCCACTCACTCCCCACACACCTACACTCAGAAGTAGCTCAGAAGACATGGGTTTAAGTCCTGCCTCCTTCACTTAGTGACCTTGGGTAAGTCAGCTAACCTTCATAAGCCTCATCTTCTGCACCTCGAAGAAGGCGCCATTGCATGACAGAGTCCCTGCTTAGCGTACCTTATATAGGAATGTGAGGACTTAAGGAAAGCCATGGAAAAGAAGGACACAGCTGTGGAGAAATATGTGGAGGAAGCCCTGGTGCACTGCAATGTCCCCTAATCTGATCACACTGCCCTTCTTGTAGAAGGAGCCCCCAGGAACCCCGTGTCTGCACATGACCCCTACGCTGGCCACAGCTGATGGGTTCAGGTGTGGAATCTTGTTACAAAAGGGCCCATCAGATTGTTTCTTTGGGGAATATGCCATTTTGAACTCATTACGATGAGCCCTATTAGTAACAAAGGACTGTAGGGGCCTGGGGTCTTGGAGCACTCCCTGAGGGCTGGAAGTCAACAAGTTCTTGTATTCTGTGAGATATCTTGTCTTTTCAATAAATTCCATGTCTTCACTTAAACTTTTTAGAACAGTTTCTCTTCCTTAAAATAAGCATCTTAACTAATCAACTCCACTACTGGCAAAGTTGGCAAAGTTTAACGTTTGATGCCTTCTTGTAAATGTGTGTGTCCTTTTTGTCCCCTCAGGGTAAAAGATAAATTATGCCTTCTTCTTGTTCCCATGTTTCCCTCCCCCATCAAAATTAGCCATTAGACAAGACTCCAACAGCAGTCCTTTGTACCAAAAAAGTGTGATTTTGTAGAAATATATACCTCTCCTGGGGTGATCAGGTAAGCCTTAATTCCAGTTACAGAATAAAACATAATTTTTCCCTGGTAAAGGAAGGAACTTAGGTGTCAGAAAGGAGATGAGCAAGTATACTCTCTGGAGGAAGAGGTCTTTCAACCTCTCCACCTCCACTTCACATGGCATCACGCAGTTGGCTGCCTTGTTTGTTGCGTGCACGTCCATGCGTCTGCATCCCCACATTAGACACACATCCACACCACGCAGAGTGAACTTACAGGCAAGCTTGTTACTGTTGTTGTCAGTTGCTGTCAAGTTGGCTCCAACTCATGGAAACCTTACGTATAACAGAACAAAATGTCACCCAGTCCTGCACCATCTTCTTGATCTTTGGTATGTTTGAGTCCATTGTCATGGCTATTGCGTCCATTCATTTCATTGAGGATTTCCTTGTTTATTGCTGACCCTCTTCTTTACCAAAAAGAATGACCTTTTCTGGTGATTGGTCTTTCCTGATGATGTGTCCAAAGTAAGAGACCTAAAGCCTCGCCATCCTTGCTTCTTAGGAGAATTCTGGCTGCAGTTCTTTTAGGACTGATTTGTTCATTCTTTTGGGAAGTCCACAGTATATTCAATATTCTTTGCCAACCCACAATTTGAAAGCATCAATTACTCAGCTTGAAGACAGAAAACTTGGCTCTTCATGTATTTACCTGGCACTTTCTCCTTGCCCATTGAGGCACCACCCAAGTATTTAGACCTTCGTATGGCTTCTATCTGCCCTCACTGAACTACGGACCCCACCTCTGAGGCCCCAGTTCTATCTTTTGCCTTTTTACTCATTATCCACCTCATAATATTTGAGTGGTTTGTCTGTGGTTGTCTTTGGAAGGGCATTTCTTCAAGGTGAATTCTATATCTTTCACCTATCTATGCTCGGGGTCAAATGCTGAGAAAGGAGATGGTCAAAAAAAAAAAAGGGGGGGTTTATAGACCAATGGAGCCCTTCTCACTAACTCTCTAGCTTTAGCCCCACCCTCCTTCCAGGGGACTGCTCTGGTCAAGGGCTTCCATGACCTATTGGTTAATCAGCCTTACCTGGCTTTTCTGTCCTGTTTAACACCTTTGATCACTTCTTGAAATATGTCTACCCTCCTTGGCTTTCTTCACCCTCCTCATTCTTCTCCTTCTCTAACTGTAAAAAAAAAAAACCACGGCTGTCGAGTCAATTCCGACTCATAGCGACACTATAGGACAGAGTAGACCTGCCCCATATGGTTTCCAGGGAGCAGCTGGTGAATTCGAACTACTGACTTTTTGATTGGCAGCTGTAACTCAACCACTGCGCCACCAGGGCTCCTTTCGCTGACCAATTCCTTTTAATCTCTTTCATTGGTTCCTCTTCTTCGTGCCCTTTAAGTGCCACTGTACCTGGGGTTTTATCCCGGATCCATACTTTCCCACCCTCCCTTGGTGATCCCTGCCACTCACCATGATTTTAGCCATATGTTGATGACTCACGAACCTGTCTTCTGCTTATGCCCTCTCCCTTCAGCTTCTCTCCATTGTCATTCAGACTCTTCATCTTAGGCACTTCACACTCCATGTCTTTAAATCAAACTCATCATCTTCCCTCTAAAACTTTACTCCCCCCATGTTTGGCCTCTCAGAGCCCTGGGGGCCTTCCTTATCTCTTCTCATCCTGTTCCCTTAAGTTAGAAGCCAAGGGGTCATCCCGTTTCTTCCCTGTCCTTTACTCCTCTCATTTGATCAGTCACCCAGTTTTGACTGTCTTACCTCATCAGTGTTTGTTTCCCTCCCTCCATTCCCTGAGTCAGACTCTCATCACCTTGGGCCAGTTTCTGTAAAATTTTCTTATTGGCTGTGCCCAGTCTCTTCTTGTCCCCTCGCAATAGGTCCCAGCATGTCCTTCTTCTGTAATGCAAATCTGACCACGCCATTCCCTTCAGTGGTCTGCCAGATGAAGTTCAAGCACACAAGCTTCTTCTGTGCTGCCCACAGAGCTGATGTCCACCAGGACACTGAGCACCTCTCTAAGGCTAGAGAGATTTAAATCAGCATTGCTTGTGCCTTCCTCGGCCTCTATCAGCTTGCTAAATCAACACAGCCCTCTCTACCTTTAAGCAGTACCAGGATGATAGCTGAAGGCAGTGATTAATTTGACTTGGAACTAAGAGGATCGGCAGTTCACAAGGTGCCGAAGATACAGCTGTGAACTTTCTGAGCAGGGAGCAGATTTGGAAAACCACCAAGGTGCCCTATATAGAATCTTCCAATTTCCAAAATGAACCGTTTAAAGAAACATGATATAAATCTTTCACTTCTTAGAGAAAAATGGGACGTAGTACTAGCATAAAGGAAAAAAAAAGGGAGGAAGAACCTGAAAGTTAAGTAAGGAATAACAAGAGCTTACTGAGTGTTCAGGGACAGTGGTGGTTCAGTGATGGAATTCTCACCTTCCACACTGGAGAACCAGGTTGGATGGATTCCCAGCCAACGCACCTCAAGTGAAGCCATCACCTGTCTATCAGTGGAGGCCTGCTTGTTGCTACGATGCTGAACAGGTTTCAGCAGAGCTTCCAGAGATGAACAAGAAAAGAGGCCTGGTGCTCTACTTCTGAAAACCAGCCAGCGAAAACTCTACGCATCACGTTGGTCTAATCCTGTTGTGCATGGAGCCACCATGAGTTGGGACCCATTTGACAGCAGCAAACAACTGACTGTTGATCCTTGCCTCTGTGGTCAGTATGATGGGGCCATGCACAGAACAGCCTGGCAAATGCCCACTAAGTGAGACCACTAGGTCATGGCAGTGCTCTCTGCTCCCCACTGTAGTAAAAAAAAAAACAAAAAACTAAGCCACTGCCATCTAGTCAATTCCGTCTCCTAGCAGCCCTATAGGACAGAGTAGAACTGCCCTATAGGGTTTCCAAGGCTGTAATCTTTACAGAAGCAGACAGCCCCATCTTTCTCCTGCAGAACGGCTGGTGGGTTCGAACCGCCAACATTTCGGTTAGCAGCCGAACACTTAACCAGTGCACCGCCCCACTGTACAGCAGATGTAAATGCTTCCAACGGTGGGCTGCACTGTCTGGAGGAACTGCGTGTTCATGGAGGCCCTGGATTCCTTAGAACACTTGACTGTTTTAGCTGTGAAGGACCTTAGAGATCTTTCGGGGTGGCCCTCTCACCTCTCACATAATGGATGATCCAGGTGTGCCCCAGACCAGACTGAATTCTGACTCTACAGAATGTGGGCTGCAGAGCCTTCTGGATGCATTGATAAGACACTGCCAAGTTGACAGGCATGAGACCTCCTTCTTTGGTTGGAGAAGGAACTGTGTGGCCAGGTACATGGAGAGAAGAAAGACTTGTGACAGGAGAGAATGCAAACTGATGCCTGGTCTTTGTCAGGGGATCAGCCTGAGCATCTGGTTTTGAGTTTCTTGAGAGATGTGTGACACCCCAGACACAGCTAGTGTGGTTATGGGCACAGATGACAAGATGGCATGGCAGGGCTGGGGAGGAGCTGTTCTCCACACCTGCCTCCAGCCTGTCACAGACCACCGTTCATTCTGGGACCCAGGGGTTGCAGAACACCCCTCAGGGAAGGGTCCTTTTGCAACGCAGTCTTCTCGCAGAGGCCTTGGAGGCAGAAGCATAACTAGGGTATAGCAGGTAGAGTGCATGCCATGGGCACCACTTGAGGACAGGCAGTAATGAGCAGCTTCTTTGGCCATGGCAGTTTCCATCACCCACTGTAAGAGATCATTTAGCAATTTAAAACTAATGACCATAGGTGCTATTTTCTGTAGTTAAGCCCCTGCTTGAAGGTAGGTAGGCTGTGAGCTTTCTTGGTGCGCAAACTGGGATGAGGACACCAGAGTGTCCATAAACTCCCAGAATGAAATAGGAGGAACTCGAGGGAGAGTTGGGGTTGGAGAGCAATGCCTTAGTTCTCCATTTGGCAGTGGGGTTTTAAGAGCCATCAAAATTCGGAAATTAAACTGGTGTGATTATTATTTGTATTCATATACTGCGAAGGTCCGGGGACATTTACATTAGTTTCAGATAAGTAAATGAAAATCAGGAAAAGTTAGGTGACACCCTGACATCACAGAGCTGGTGAGAGGAAGAGTTTAGGCTTGAACCTAGTCCATTTTTCACTTCCCCCAACTGGTTAAACTTCAGTTCACTTATCGAGAAAACAATCTATATTTTAGCAGCAGCATAATTTCTGTGATTTTTGGAAACTGGCTTAAGTTCTCAAGAGTAGGGGCCACGTCCAACACTTCTCTTTCCCTCAGGGCACATGGTTGAAGCTTAATCAATATCTGATGAGTCATTTGATTCATTCATGAGAAACAGCTTCAGCGTCTTCACCGCATGTTGTGGGCAGTTACTGGCAAGGGTTGGGAAGATGTGGCAGTAAAATAGATCTTATGTCACCAAGGAATCACTCAGTTTGAAATGAAGCAGCGGAAGCCCTATGAGAGTTAGTTGGAAATGAAGGAGAAAGGTAAGTGTAAGGTGGTAGGAAGGTGACTGAACTTAGGAACTTCAGCAAAGATTAGAAGCAGTCAGGTCTCTGAGACAAAAAAAAAAAAGATTGAAAATGGGCCCATATTCATTCAACAAATATTTATTGAGTGCTTGGCCCATGCCAGGCCTTGTTCTAGGGACTAGGCATTCAGCAATGGACAAAACAGAGCTGACTTTAAGTGAAAGCATTTTGAGAATTGTTGTTGTGAGTTAACATCGAGTTGATTCTAACTCACGGTGACCCCACGTGTGCAGAGTAGAACTGCTCCATAGGGTTTTCAAGGCTATGACCTTTCAGAAGCAGATGACCAGTATTTATGCCTCTCCATACCCTTGTGGAAACTCTTATGGCCTAGTGGTTAAGTGCTACAGCTGCTAACCAAAAAGTCGGCAGTTCGAATCTACCAGGTGCTCCTTGGAAACTCTGTGGGGCAGTTCTACTCTGTCCTATAGGGTTGCTATGAGTCAGAATCAACTTGATGGCAACAGGTTTTTGTTGTTGTTGTTGTTGTATTCCTTTGTAGTCCTAGGATGACAGTAAGGCTTAGATTTGTAAAATTTATAACTTACCTTGTTTTATAAAACATAAGGTGTATAAAACCAAACCCACTGCCATCAAGTTGATTCCAACTCATAGCAACCCCATAGGACAGAGTAGAACGGCTCCATAGAGTTTCCAAAGAGCAGCTGGTAGATATGAACTGCCCACCTTTTGGTTAGCAGCCAAGCTCTTAACCACGGCACCACCAGGGCTCTGAAAATAAGAAAGGACAGAAAAAAAGGAGGAAAACTGGGAGACAGATGGGCTCCAACACGATGGTAAACAAAAACAAAAAAAAAACAACCCAGTGCCTTCAAGTCGATTCCGACTCATAGTGACCCTATAGGACAGAGTAGAACTGCCCCCATAGAGTTTCCAAGGAGCGCCTGGCAGATTCAAACTGCCGACCCTTTGGTTAGCAGCTGTAGAACTTAACCACTATGCCACCAGGGTTTCCGTAACATGATGGTATCACCCATTAAGACAAACAAACAAACAAGAACGACAGAAACAGTTCTTTGGAAGGAAAACAGCAAATCCTGACACTAAGACCAGAAGGAAATGTCTTCAAGAGTTCTACAAAAAAAAATAGAAGGGCCTATGGATTTGATTGAAAACCCTGGTGGTGTAGTGGTTAAGAGCTAGCTACAGGTGCTAACTAAAAGATCAGCTGTTTGAATCCACCAGATGCTCCTTGGAAACCCTATGGGACAGTTCTACTCTGTCCTATAAGGTCGCTATGAGTAGGAATTGACTTGACTGCAACAGGTTTGGGTTTTTTTTTTTTACGGATGTGATTTGGACTCCATGGTTGGTGTAAATGGTTAAAACTTCACTAACCGAAAGGTTGGTAGTTTGAACCCACCCAGAAGTGTCTTGAAAGGAAGGCCTGGCGATCTGCTTCTGAAAGGTCACGGTCTTGAAAACCCTATGGGACAGCTCCACTCTGTTCACATGGAGTCGCCATGAGTCAGAATGGACTGGACAACAACTTTTATTCTACTTGCCTTTGTGGATGTGATACACGACTACATCAAAAGCAAAGGCCTTTCAGATGAGGCTGGGATGTTGTCACCTTGAATTGAATGGCTGAGTCTTCATGAGTTCACACTGCATCTTCAGGCAGTAACTAGAAGGCAAGCCCATCCACGGTAAGTCCCTTTAGCTGTATGCAACAAAGGCATTGAACACAAGGGAAAGGTGTGGCTATTGATCTTGCATGTGCCTCAAGAGATAAAGCGTTTCAATGTGCTTCGGAGAATAGCCGGAGGCAGGCGGGAGGGAGGTAAGAAAGCTTGGTGTCTTGCAGAGAAATGTGTGTTTACAAACTTCCTTGGAACAATCTCAGCTCCGATGAACAGGTTTGCCCAGCTCTTTATATGGATATAGGTTTGGCTATAGGTTGCTGTGACGTGGTGGGGAAGACCAGGTAAAGGATAGCAACATTCTGTCATGTCAGAAGAGAATGAATCAGTCTAGAAATGAAACTGCTTTCCCTATTCAGTAGAAATTATTTTTACTTAAAGAAAGTACTATTCAGTCAGCTGGGGTATCTGTGAATGACATCCCACTTACTGCCGTCCAGTTGATTCCAACTCATAGTGACCCTATAGGACAGCGTAGAACTGTCCCATAGGGTTTCCAAGGCTGTAAATCTTTACAGGAGCAGACTGCCAAATTTTTCTCCCGTGGAGCGGCTGGTGGGTTTGAACTACAGACCTTTTAGTTAGCAGCTGAGCTCTTTAACCACTGCACCACCGGGGCACCTGTGAATGAAATACATAGAGAGAGATAGAAAGGAAGGAAAGGAGAAACTTTTGATCTTACTGGCTTTTCAAACTTCTGAGGTATCATAGGAGATGCCACCGTGGCTTTTAACTGGATCTCTCTGTCTCTCTCTGACTCGCTCCCCTTCTCTCCCCCGCTCTGCTTAAGCTGGTTTGAGTGAGTTTTTGTTTTTCACATCAAATGCTCCCTGACCAAGTTACCATTGTCAGGTGTTGTCCAGTCAGTTCCAACTCATAGTGACCCCCTGCGCAGCAGAACGAAACACTGCCCAGTCCTGCGACATCCCAACAATCGTTGTTATGCTTGAGTCCATTGTTGCCAAGACATTCAGTAATAGGACGTTATTTTCTTTTCCCTTTCCTTTTCCTTGAGGTGGAGAATAGAGGGGTAACTTGCTGTTTTGTTGTTAGGTGCTGTCGAGTCAGTTCCAACTCGTAGCGACCCTATCTATGCACAACAGAACGAAACACTGCCCAGTCCTGCTCCATCCTCACAATTGTTGTTATGCTTGAGCCCATTGTTGCAGCCACTGTGTCAATCCACCTCGTTGAGGCTCTTCCTCTTTTTCGCTGACCCTTGCTGACCCTCTGCTTTACCAGGCATGATGTTCTTCTCCAGAGACTGGTCCCTCCTGATAACGTGTTCAAATTACATGAGACAAAATTTTCCCATCCTCGCTTCTAGGAAGCATTCTGGCTGTACGTCTTTCAAGACAGATTTATTCATTCTTCTGGCAGTCCAGGGTATATTCAATATCCTTTGCCAACCCCATAATTCAAAGGCGTCAGTTCTTTTTCTGTCTTCTTTATTCATTGTCCAGCTTTTGCATGCATATGAGGCAATTGAAAATACCATGGCTTGGGTCAGGCGCACCTGAGTCCTCAAGGTGACATCTTTGCTTTTTAACACTTTAAAGAGGTCTTTTGCAGCAGATTTGCCTAATGCAATATGTCGTTCTTTCCTCTAAAAAAGTAGAAATATATGAAATGTATTTATGCCAGAGGGGTAATTAATATCGCATAAATACGTTTTATGTATTTTTAAAGGAAATAACAAGCATATTTTTCTTTAGGAAGCTATGAAATGTTAAAAAGTAAAAAAAAATAATAAATCTGAAGGAAAACGTTTCCAGCGTAGTGTGCATATGTGTGTGGTGGGAGAATATTTCACCGGTTGTATTTAAGGTGCTTGTTTTCTTCCCCATGTTCATTGCATTTCTTCCCCCTGCACTTCAGAGGTCTCTGCACAGCCCAGGTAGCTGCACATCAGGCTTGGGAGAACAGGGATGGCTCTGGATTCAGAGAACGAAAGTGAAGTTTAGGTTCAATGGTCACTGGTTTAGGGGGAAAACAGAGCTGGACACATTCTTGCAGAATGAGTTTGTTTTTGTTTCCAAACTCCATTGGCCGGGGATGATTGGGAGGGAGAGGGGAGGTATCCTAGATGATCCTAGAACCTCTGCTGGAGCAAGTACCATCCAGCACCAGAGAACACCAGGGAAACTGAGTCCATGGCCAGTTGAAAACCAGCTGACACCAGGCAGCAGGTCTCCCATCAATTACCCTGCAAGGGGGACACTATTGTGGACCTCAAGACTTTGCTCAGTCCCCATCTGACACAGAGCTGTGGCAATTCCCTCCTTCAAATGCCCTGACTCCCCAGAAAGGAGGGAGCAGCCACAATCTTCAAGAGGAAAAGTGACGCCTGAAAGGGAACATGGCTGCCAGACTAAGGGTTGAACCAGGTGAAACCCCCAAACCCAGGGAGTGATGGAAGTCTCCTCCCCTCCACCCAGCCACTTCTTTCCTTGGCATTGTTTAATTAAGTACATAGTTCTTATAACTGTTTTGTGAATGTCGATACCCTAGGATAATTGTTGGATTTGTGTGTGTGTGTGTGATTTAGGTAAGTAAGGAATCTCATTCTTTTTTTTTACTGGCGAACTTTTAAAGGAGACCCTGGGTGGTGCAAATGGTTAGTGCGCTCAGGAGCTAACTGAAAGGTTGGAGGTTCAAGTCCACCCAGGGACTTCTCCGAAGAAAGGTCTGGTAATCTCCTTCCGAAAAATCGACCCTTGAAAACCGTGTGCGGCACAGCTCTGCTCTCAGACACGAGTCGGAATAAACTGGATGGCAACTTTTTTTTTTTTTTTTTAACTTTTAAAACTCTGACTTTAATAACACACCGACGCTTTGAAAAGAAAGGGGGGACCAAGAGTCTTGAAGGATAGTCTTCCATTGCGGAGTCAAGGGAAAATGGAACTGGAAGATTGCATGTGTTGTTTTTCAGAGCCTGGAGGTGGCGTACATCACTTCAGCCCACAAGCCATTGGTCCAGACTCACTCACACCTGACTGCAGGGAAGGGTGGGCAATGTAGTTTACAGCCGTGTACTAGCCAAGGAAACTTGGTAGGGACACATAACATCGTGTCTGCCACAGTGGGCAAAAAGGGTGACAGTGAAGGGGCAGGGCAAGGGGAGCCCCTATGTGGCAGCGAGTGAAGGTGTAGAACCAGCTTCTTGGGCCTGTGTATCTGGGGACGCAGCCTTGCTCCATTTTTCCCCAGGTCTCTAAGCTGAGATGCATAGCCCTCCTCCCCCATGTTAAGGCACACTATTCATGAATCCTGGCTAAAAGGAAGCAGAGCAATTTAAGCGCAGACCATTCAGCTGCGGCATCCTGATATCCATACCTCTGAACTGAATTAGGTACCATACACTTTTTTGCATAGGTGAAGTCCCTGATAAACTGGAACCAGGCCAGTTTGCAATGACAGCGTGAGCTGCATGTTTCTGGAAGGAAACAAGCTTGAATTACTTGGGGGCCTGAGACACCACCTCCATGCATGCTTACACAAACCAGGTTGAAAGAGAGAGGAGACAAAGCCTGTTGGGAGCCCCTGAATCTCCACTCTCTTCTGGAATCGAATTTAATAATCGCAGACAGAGTGGACCTTCTCCAGGGAGGAATACACCGACCTTGCAAGTCATTCTGTCCATTTTTAGAGTGGGTTGGAATGTCTCAGACCAAGATTCTAGCAAAGGAGCACAATCTCTTAGGACATTTGTCTTTTAATTCCTGAGTGGCTTTCACAGCACTATAAATATAGCCCCTGGGCGTCTACACCCACTGTCTGCTCCTGTCCACTAGGACTGGCAGAGATGACTCACTAGAGATTTCTGATTTGGGTTATCCAGTTGGCCTTTGGCTCCTTTGACCTTTCCAAATAGGCCAGTGAGTCCCATCTCTGGGTTGTGACATCTGCAGGTGTGTGTGGTTACCTAGGTGGGGAGAATGCAAAGTCTGCCAATCTAAATATAATCCAGTTCCACTTACATTACTGTTTTTTAAGAGCAAGAGGTCTTTTTCCCAGTGGGAAATTCAGCCCAGAAGCCAGGGCCCCAGGCCTGCCCAGTCCTTCTCTCTGCCTTTTAGTTTCCAAGAGCAGATGCCTTCTTCTCTAAATTGACCAGACTTGCTCTGCCCCTTGTCACTTGGGGGAGGTGGCCCATCTGCCAAACCAGCTACCAGCCCTGAGTTGTGACCTACCGTCCCAGTGAAACCCAAAACCCACTGCCATCGAGTCGATCCTGACTCATAGTGACCCTACAGGACAGAGTAGAACCGCCCCATAGAGTTTCCAAGGAGCGCCTGGTGGATTCGAACTACCGACCTTTTGGTTAACAGCCATAGCACTTAGCCACTACGCCACCAGAGTTTCCGTCCCATTGAAGGAGGTGGAAAATGCATGTATCACCAGATCAAACACAGAGCATCGAAGAAGCAGAGGTTTCAGAATATTTAAACGAAAAGGTTCAGGAGCAGCAAGGCAGTTAGAAAAATGAGGCAGATGGCTCGAGACTTGTCTTGAAGCTGCATTTCTATAACAAATGCACTGTTTTTATCTAAACTGGATCTTACAGGAAGGGGAGAGGTTGAGGAAAAGTAAGGGAGATTAGTCCCCCACACCCCCCAGCCACTCCAGCAGCCACCCCTTGGTGGTTTATTTGGGTTTTGCTAGATATGTGGTTGGGAGGAGTAACCACCGGAATGGCCACTCACCCTTCCCTGGAAGCTGGTGGAACCATCTCTGCATCAGAGTCAGGAGGAGGCGACAACTTACCCCTCTGCTCCCCTCCCAGCCTCCCTCTGCCCATCTGGGCGGAGGGAGAAGAGAGGAATGGCACCGTCCCCTGCCCTGACTGCCCTGGGATTGTGTACACGTGGGAGCCACCAGCCAGACTGACTAGCCTTGAACTCCTGTCAAGTGGCACGAGAGCAACTGCTCAGGAGCAGAAGACACCAGAGAATAAACCAAAACGAACCCACTACCATCAAGTCCACAAGGAGTGGCTGGTGGATTTGAAATGCCGACCTTGTGGTTAGGAGCTGAGCTCTTAACCACTACGCCACCAGGGTTCCCCAGAGAGTAAAAAGCCTTTGTAAGCTGCAAAGCCCACACAAGGTTATGGCCTCCTCCTCCTCATTGTAGCCCACCCTGTCTGCCCTTGCTTTCGCTTGGTTCTGAAGCTTCCTCTATTTCAGAGGATCTACCCCAAAAGGACTTCGGATGGCTTCCATCGACTCTCCTGGCCTCTTCTGTCCCGTGGCATTAAAAGCACTGATATCCTCAGGCTGAGGGTGTTAGGCGTTGAGGACTTGGAAACACGCCCAACCATGGTTTTGTGTTTGGTGCCCCAGAGCCAGCAGGGGGCCCTGCGTCCTCGTGAGAATGCTGGCTGCCACCCGGGGAGGGAGATCGAACACTGGGCTCACAGGGCAAAATGAATGCCATTCTGCCCAGGCCTTTGATTCCCAAAGAGAGAGAACAAGGCAGGAACATTGTGGCCAGATCCCTTAGGCCACTGTGACCGCACGTTTCATCTGACAGAAGACAGGCAGACAATTAAGTGCGCTGCCCTGAGCGTCCAGATTGTATCTGGCTTTATTTTTGTGTGACACGATTTGCAGGGACCTTTTAGGCGTCTGTGACAGTCTTGCTTCTACTTCCCACTGAAGGACTATTGTTGGTTTACCTATTAGTTCCTCATTAGATTTTCAGCTGTGCCCTAGCTTGCTTTCTCTTTTTACAGAGCAGAGAACAACCAGAGACTTGTTTTCTAAAGAAGAAAGCTCAGGGTTAGAGTTTTTCAAACCTCTTCAAGGAGAGAGGGGGCGGAGTGGGGACCTAAGTTTCTGGGACCCCAGGCCAGTTACCCACAGCTGGGTGACGATGGTCCTTATGCCTTCTTGTCCGCCCCTAGTTCCTAACACTTCTGCAATTAACCATTCCAGGTTCAAGATGTCCAGCGTCCCGAACTGGGCTCCAGCCCAGCACCGAAATAAACATCCCCTTCCCTTCTGGACTGGCTTGTGGTCTTCTAGAAATTGTCCAGGTGTATTTCCTGAATTAAGGTAACGTGGTACCAACTCCTAGTGACCCTATAGGACAAAGTAGAACTGCCCCATAGAGTTTCTAAGGAGCAGCTGGTGGATTCGAATGGCTGACCTTTTGGTTAGCAGCTGAGCTCTTAACCACTGCACCCCCAGGGCTCCAATACAGGACTAGTGTCTGGACACTAAGGGTTTGTCCTAATGTCAGCCTGTGAACAGCAAATCACCATCAGAGCAAATTAGTCCTAAAGTATCCAAACAGTCATTTGTTTTCATAAATTGCTCAAAGAGGGAAAAAGTAATTTTTTTTTTTTTTAAACGAGGACTTGCAAACCTTTTGTAGAGTTAAGTACACAAGATCTGTGGCCAGGATCCTGACGGTGTGCTCCTCATCATTCTCTGCTCCTTCAGCGCTTCCTTGGGGGCAGCAGGTTGAGGATGGAGGAAGGGCCTGCTTAGCGGTGGCCTTCGGTCCGCTGCAGATCAATTACGTGGGTAATTCGGGAGAAGGAAATGCTGACTTGGGTCAAGTTTCATGATGGCCAGACCAAAGATCAAGATGACACAGTGATACCATCATGATTTTAGAACTGAATATAACTTTCGGAATTGGGAATTAGCACTTGAGATACTCTAATTAGAAACAACAGCGCCCGGTGAATCGTTTCACCTCAAATTTTCTGGGAAGAATCTTTGCTCGTAATTCCTCAGTGGTCCCAGCCATTAGATCCGTTGAAAGTACTGTGCGAATGGAGCTGGGTCTTCCATACATGACTGAAAATACCCTTAGCTTTGTTATGTCTCCTTTTTTCTTTTTGAGGTTTGCAAATTTTGACCAACAAGCAGGGTTAGTGAGACTGTGCTTGAAATGAACTTTTTAAAAAAGTGATTGGTACATTTTATAGCTGCTTATTTAATGCGCCATTGCCTTAAATCAATTTGAGCTTTGTTTTCTGATCTTGGCAGCAACCAATGTGTGGGTTATCAGAAATAGTGCCTGTTTTCATAAAGATATATTCCACATGCCTTTTTATTCTTTCTCTTTGACGGAACAGGCATCTGGCACTTGGAAATGTACATCCAGTAGTAATTTCTCCATTCTAGTCAACTGCCTGTGGCCATGTGGGTAAAGCAGTTCCCCACCTTGTGAAACGTTTCAGCAATCTCCCTTCTGCTTTCCTTACTTGCTTACTTAGTGCATAGCTGGTAAACATTGTCACCAAGGGTTCTGGTGCTTTCAGTTTGTGTGGTGTAAAAGGATGAGAAAAGTTATCCATACCTAAAAGTGACCAAAGTAAGCCTACTCTCTTCCTTGGAAAATCACAGACATGTTCGCTTTTCAGTACATTAGGTCTGCAGCTACATTCGTCGTCTCTGTCTCTTTAGATTTAGCAAAAGGGAACTGAAATCCAGCAAGTCGTATTAGGAGTCCATTCAGAACATGAACAAAAAAGCAAATGAAAACGACCCAGAACGATATGGTGTATTTCTCGCTTTGCGTTTTGTAGGCATAGGTTCCTTCTTTATAGTTTGCGATTTTCTCTGAGAGGTGATGGATTTTCACTTCGGAGGCGAACAATATCATGACAAGACAGCCACAGGAGCCTGCAACAGAAGGGACAAACAATGCCTTGGGACAAATATTTTCTGATCGTAGGGGACAGGGAACGGGGTCAGTGTGCAAGCTGAAGAAATAGATTGTTTCAAAGGTGTGATCATGAGCCCCAGTCTCCCACCTATGGAACGTGGTGCTTGAGTTGTGGCTCTCACCGAGGAAGATTTGGGGCAGAGGGTGTAAAATCAAGCTCACTGGCTAATTTTTTTTCAGAGGGAGATGGATTAAGAAAACAAAATCCTCACAGCTGGACCAATAAGCAACATCATGATACACGGAGAAAAGATTGAAGTTGTCAAGGATTTCATTTTACTTGGATCCACAATCAACACCCACGGAAGCAGCAGTCAAGAAATCAAACGTTGCATTGCATTGGGCAAATCTGCTGCAAAGGACCTCTTCAAAGTGTTGAAAAGCAAAGATGTCACTTTAAGGGCTAAGCTATGCCTGACCCAAGACATGGTGTTTTCAGTCACCTCGTATGCACATGGAAGCTGGATGATGAATAAGAAAGACAGAAGAAGAACTGACACCTTTGATTTGTGGCATTAGGGAAGAATACTGAACACACCATGAACTGCCAAAAGAACGAACAAATCTGTCTTGGAAGCGGTACAATTCACATACTTTGGACATGTTATCAGGAGGGACCAGTCCCTGGAGAAGGACATCAGGCTTGGTAAAGTAGAAGGTCAGTAAAAAAGAGGAAGAGCCTCAACAAGATGGATTGACACAGTGGCTGCAACAGTGGGCTCCAGCAGAGCAATGATCATGAGGATGGCACAGGGTCGGGCAGTGTTTTATCCTGTTTCATTCTGTTGAGTCGCTACGAGTTGGAACTGACTCAACGACACCTAACAACAGCAAAATCAAGCTCATCCTACAAACATTGGGTGAGGTTTCTCTCTGAGTGATATGACGTTGGAATTGCTGGGCATCGTAAAAGCGCAATAGTGGAATCAGGCTCAGAGCTGTTGCTGCTGTGATGTGGCTTCTAGGGAGCAAATTTCTCTGCCTCACAGGCCATGCAGGATAAATGCCAGTCAGACAGCTAGCTGCCTCATGAAAAGCTCAGGGCTTCCTGCAGAGGGTTCCCGGGACTCCTCTCCCTCTACTCGCTGGCCACAGCTGCCTGGAGGAGTACCTGAGCAAAGTAGCTATGACTGAGGTGTTGGGGCAGACAATAGGCGTTCCCCTTGTTTATAACAGAACTAAGAATGTTTAGCGGCTATATGAATAAAGACTATATTGTTTAGCTGAGGGTGGCTGAGCGTAAAGGCAGTAAATTTCCTTGAATAATATATATTGAGGGCCTGCCCTTTCTTCCCCCCTTTCCCCTTCCTGTAGCCGAAATAGAAATGCAATGGCTGGAGCTCTAGCAGGTGACCAGGCAACCTCAGGAATGGAAGCCATGTACTGTGGAAAAACAAGAAAAAAGGAGCCAGGGTCCTAGATATCTCGAGCGATCAGACTAGCCTTGGACTTTAACTCTTTGACTTTTATGTGAGACAAAATAAATGACTATTTTGTTTAACCTCTATTATTATTTTTTGTCCCCGTTTATCACTCTCATAAACTAAACCAAACCCATTACCGCTAGAGTCGATTCCAACTCATAGCGACCCCCTAGGGCAGAGTAGAACTGCCCCATAGAGTTTCCAAGGAGCTGGTGGTGGATTTGAACTGCCAATCGTTTGGTTAGCAGCCAAGCTCTTAACCACTGTTCTACCAGGGCTCCTCTCTCATAGTTGAGTCTAATCCTAACTGATGCAGCTGTAGTCTGGAATGAGACCTCTGCAGGACAGGGCACTCCGTACTGGGTGAGACCTAGCAACTCAGACAGAAGGGTGAATGGGAGACCCCTGAACAGAGTGGATTGCACAGGGAGCATAGACAGGTAGCAAGAGGAGCCGAGTCAGGAGCACAGTGAATGGCCAGAACTCTACAGGACTTTGAAGGCTACTGTTGTATCCCAGGCCACCATGGGTTCCATTCAACGGGAAGCATGATGAGATGGTCTTCAGCTATAATTAATGGTGAGTTCCTGGACCAAGGAATTTGGGTTCAAACTCTGATTCCTCTACTTACTATACGAAATTAGGCAAATTTAATCTCCAAGCCTCAGTTTTCTCATCTACGGTGAATAAAGGAGAGAACGCACTATTAGCACTTAGCATTGGAATTGACACATATAAATGCTTAGCAATGGGTAATTATCTTATGGGTTTTATCTATTCTTTTCTTCTTGCAAGTCTTTACCATAATCCTTAACCGGTCTTACCTCACACACAGACACACACACACAAAACTGACTACATCAAGGTAGGCAACCCAGATGAATCCATTACAGAGCCTTGTGTCAGCAAACACTCTTCCACTAGGTTTATAACTCTTTTAATATGGATAAGTGCCTTTTATTCTTCAACTATAGTTAATTCAAATATCCTGGAGCAGCAACATAGTGGCTTAAATTCCCATCCATTCATTCATTCACTTATTCAGTTAGACTTATTACTTGCCAAGCGCGGGGTTGATGGTGGAGATTCAAACGCTACAGAAGGTGCACACGGTTTCTGCTCTCATAGAGAGTGTAATCTGCTAGGGAACACAGATAAAACAATTAGAAACCAGTTACTGTACAGCCAATGTAATGGTACGGGGAGAACAGGGGGCTATTACAGAGAGGGTGGGCAACATCATGGAAGGTTCCTTAGAGGAGGTTGGAAAGAGCTGTAGGAAAAGTTAGCCAAGCAAAGGGAGGCTGGACTGTGCAGGAAGGGTGTTCCAGGCAATGGGAGCGACAGTGCAAAGGACTCCCCCGTTCCCTTTCCAAAGGTCAGGTTTGGGTTGGGGTAGAGGTAGAGACCGGATCACATGGGGTGCGAGGCGGGGGTAAGCAAGAAAGGTAAATCACATTTCTTGTGCTTTGGAGTTCTGCACAGAACTGTCCCCATCAGCTTGATCAGCATCATAAGACATCCCCAAACAGTCAAACGATTTACTTTTCTTGAAGCTTCACGTCCCACCAGCCTCAGAGCAGTAGTTGAGAACATTTCTTTGTAAAATTTGTCTAAGTATGTTTGCATTCTGAGCTTAAAACCAGAGCTCTCCCCTAGCAAAACCGTATTATTCCTTTATTGTCAGATGCTTACAAAAGGCTGCAATGCTGTTTTCTTTTTACCTTTGATTTGAAAATTGTGGAGAAAATGCCATTGCTTTTACCATAAGGTCCTTCTTTGTCTGCGGGGATGGTGAATTTCAGGCAGAAGTGAAACGCTGGTATTTCTTTAGCTCTTGAAAGGAAAATTCAAGCTTGGTTTCCTGCTTAAGCTATTAAATATTTTAAAGGTACTACTCTTGTGGTATAATGGTTAAGAGCTGGTAACCAAAAGGTCAGCAGTTTGAAACTACCAGCCGCTCCCTGGAAGCCCTATGGGGCAGTTCTACTCTGTCCTGTGGGGTCGATGAGAGCGGGAATCAGGTATATTCTGTTAAGAAGACAGCAGCACAGTGAGCCTGCATTTCAGATTCCTAAAGTCGAAGTTGCTGTGGTATCTTAAGACATAAAGCCTTTTGCTCTACCTGATATTTCAAGCAGGCAAGCTCCAGAGACAGAGTGATCCAGGTAGTAGCTGAGAGGATGGGTTGAGGTTCTGCCTGGATTCTGGGATTGACTGTGAGGTCAACTTTGTCACTACAGAGTAAGGGCACAGAAACCTAGCCTGAGTCTCAGACAAACCTCCACTGGCCACTCAAAGACATGGAGGGAGAAAAACTCCATGTGTATTTGGGATGTTTTTGCTTCTATTTGTCCATGGCCCCAAAAGGAACATGGCACAAGGATCACTATCGTGACTCATGGGCTAAAATACACACACGAAGAGCTTCCTTTGGTGGCCTGGATGGGAGCGTCTTTGAAGACAGGGTATGGTACCTTTCTAGCACTGCCCTTAGACGCGGGCAAAAGGGGTTCCTGCCTGGGGTCCCACATCTAGAGGGCCCTGTCTCGTCCTCTTCTGCAGAAGTCCCTACCCATGAGTTGAGGAATCCTGAGGCCAGTGGGAGGTGCCCATCTAGACTCCCTGACCTGAGTTCTATGCCTTGCTCCTAGGACCCTGGAATTCCCTGCCCAAACAGACCTGAGCCAGTTTCCAGGGCCCGCACAGGCATCTTCTCTGGGTCGGCCTTCCTAAGGGTAGACTGTATGGCTGATATTGAGCAGTCCTGAGGCCTGAGGGGTTGTTGGGGGGGGTGTGGTCAGAGCTCAAGTACGCAGTGAAGCATTCGCTCAAGTCCCTTTCCTGTGTGGGATGGGATCAGGCATGGGAAGAGAAGTGGACAGGACAGGGGCCGCTCTCCTACTGTCACTACATTCAGGTATAGAAGTCTCATTGTGGTTAGGTGCTGTCGAATAAGCTACAAGTCATGATGACATTATGTATAATAGAACAAAACATTCCCAAGTCCTGTGCTATCCTCACAATTGTGGGTATGTTTGAGCCCATTGTTGCAGCCACCATGTCATTCCATCTCATGGAATGTTTCCTGGATTTTTGTTGACCCTCTACTTAACCAGACAGGATGCCCTTTTCTACTGAATGGTGTTTCTTGATGATGTGTCCTAAGAAAACAAGACAAAGTCTCACTATTCTCACTTCTAAGGATTCCTAGGGCTCAAGAATTCTAAATTTGAATCTGGTTTTCCAGGAGATTATGGAGGGATGTTTGTCAAGATAGGAGGATAAGGGAAAAACAAAACAAAGCAATTCTGACTCATAGTGACCCTATAGAACAGAGTAGAACCACCCCACAGGGTTTCCAAGGAGCGGCTGGTGGATGTGAACTGCCAACCTTTTGGTTAGCAGCTTAGTTCTTAACCACTGTACCACCAGGGTTCCAGATAGGAGGGTAGAACAGGTTTTATTTTAAATATTTAGACTCGTGGTACACAGACTTGCACTTGTTCTCTTGCCCCAGGCCTCACCAATGTTAGGAGCAGGGCTGCATCCTCCCCTCCTTCTCACAGTTAGCCACGTACTCCAACAACCCAAACTCAGCTGGGGCCATTGGGACAGATTCCCCGCATGTCTGTCCATCTGACCACACAGCTTCTGCTCACAAGAAGGGTTAGAATAAACTAGGATTTGGAGAGTCTGCCAACCCTTGCTCAAGCTAGAATTAAGCTGGAATATAACCAGGCACCAAAAAACACCAACTGCTATCAAGTCAGTTCCAACTCATGGTGACCCAATGTGTGTCAGCTTAAAACTGTGCTTCGTAGGGTTTTCAGTGGCCGATGTTTTCAGAAGTGGATCACCAGGCCTTCCTTCTGGGACCTCTCTGGGTAGACTCGAAACTCCAACCTTTCAGTTAGCAGCCAAGTATGCTAACCATTTGCACCGCCCAGGGACATCTAGCCCGGCACAGGACCTAGGTTTTGCTGTCCAGTGTCTTACGTGAAGGCCTACAGCCATTTTCTTTTCATCTGTCTGATTTCCCCATCTGGCCGGTGCTGTAGTTCTTTTTTTTTTTTTTTTTTAATTAATGACTTTGATTAGTGAGTTAATTTCAGACTGAAAGGGGTAGCTGAGTTATAGGGTTGTCACGGCATGAATGATTGGTAAATTAACAAACATTTGTAATGTGCTAGACACTGTGCAGAGCCCTAGTAGTTTAGTGATTAAGAGCGTGGCTGCTAACCAAAAGGTTGGCAGCTCGAATCCACCAGCTGCTCCTTGGACACTCATGGCTCTTCACTGGTAGCTGTCTGTGCCTGCAAAATGGGTGTCTCTCTCCTCCAGTCCTTGTGATACGGAAGTGTAGGTCACAGCCAACAAGAGACATGCCTCTTCATCCGTGGCTGACCCTGAAGATAACTATGCTTTTAGGGCTAGGGACACCCTGCCAAGGTCTGTGGGAGTCCATGGTGGTGTGGATTTCCTCAAAGGGGAAGAAATCTCTGAAATGATCTCCAACTATTGCTAAGATTATACATTGGGAAATAATAAATAAGAACTTCAATTTCTTTAAGGCAATGAGTCATCTTTAAATTCTTATATAGGTGACCAATATTAAAGGCATTCTGTTCTCTATACAGAATGATAAATTGATAATTTCCTTCTTTAGGGGTCTTGAGAGATGATAAATGGAGTGGGAAAACCATAATTCTGCAGGTGGAGTTACTGATTTTCTCTGAAATTATGCCATCTTGCTAGAAAGTCAGTAATCGAAGGCAAGGTCACCAGCAGTGATTTCTCCACCAAAATGAAGCTGTCTGGCTCCACAATGCTTCAAGACTGATGGCTACCAGCCAAAAAGGGGGCAAGGGGACAAGGAAAGCAGGTTAATCCTAAGAGTAGATTCTGAGGTCATGATCGGGAGCAATTTGGTGATGCTGCCAAAGAGTAGGTGTGGACAAAGAATGACGTCGGTTGGGTTTAACCTCTCTCTGTCTCCTGCAACGGAGCGTTGAAGAGCCCACATCCAGCTGGACTTTTACAAATGCCATGATATTGAGAAGTGCGATTAACACAAAGAAGAAACATTTATCTAATATGAACTTGGCTTCAGAAAAGAAAGATGACATTTGTTACTGGGAAATCTGCAGCAACACTTCTGTTTCGTTTACTTCTTCAACAAATCTGTACTGGATCCTTACCGCATTGTTCTGGGCACCAAGGATACAGCACTGAACCAAACAAATAAAAATTTCTTCCTTTTTTTTTTTTTCCAAGAAGCTCTCAGTGGTAGAAGAGGTGGAGAGAGAGATAATAACAGTTTATCAAGGAGTCCCTGGATGGCGCAAACGGTTAAGTGCTAGACTCCTAGCTGGAAGGTTGGCAGTTCAAAGCCACCCAGAGGTGCCTTGGGAGACAGGAGCTGCTTCTGAAAAGTCACAGCCTTGAAAACTCTATAGAGCCATTCTGCTCCGCACACATGGGGTCACCGTGAGTCCATATCAACCCAGCAGCCACCTAACAACAACACAGATTACCAGAATGTGACGAATATTAAGGAAAATAAAATAAAACAGGAGAGGGGGATAAAACATGTTGGGGGAGAGATGCCATTTCAGTACATCTTGAAAGAAGTGAGGAAGTGAGAGGGTGGGCTTTGGGGTGGCAGGGCATTACAGGCTCAGGGAGCAACGAGTGCAAAGGAGTCAGGTGATTCAAGTGAGGAGAGGAAGAGAGCAAGGCAAAGCGTCGTGCGAGGTGAGCAGTCATGTGCTTCTGGGGTGGACACATTATGGGGTGCCCAGGAGGCCATAACAGGGACTTGCGCTTTGGCTCTCAGTACAGAAGGGATGACACACGTCACATTCTCAATAGGCCAGGCGTGTCTTTGCAATTGTCATAGAACAAGATGGAGCATCTCATTGCACAAGGCCACAGGTGGGCCCCATACAAGGTGCGTTAAACGCGGTCCCCCCATCATAAGCTTGATATGAGTGACCTGAAGTCAATCCTCTCCACTCTGCCCCTTCAGCAGCCTCCCTGCATTGGAAATGGAATCCCCTTGCCCACAGCCATCATGGGCTATCTGACATTTCTTTTTCTTTTCCTTCTCTGGCCTCCTGTCTAAGGTCTATGCTGGGAGTCTTGTAGAATATTTTTGTGGCTGACTTTTCCTACCACCAATCTTTATCCTCTTTCAGGCTCTGCTGTTGCTGGGTGGACATCCTCTATGTCTTTCTCGGGCTCCTGGACACCAGCTCCTCCATAAAGATTGAATGGAAACAAGATGCAGATTTTTTTCCCCACCAACTGTAGAATAATGTGCCCCAGACATATTTCAGATGCCAGATATTATTCATACTGAAACTGATACATGTTGTAAGCATTCTTTTATTTTTGTACTGCTCTTTATTTTCCCCGTCTTCACGTTTCATGCATGGCTGTGCTTATTTATGTTCCATGCCATAGTCGTAATTATCATAATTAATTAGGCCCATGCCAGGAGCGTCCCCTTTTTAAAGAAAGGCAGCAATTATGCTTGTTTGCCTTGCTTGGTATAACTCATAACACGATGCTATGTGTAAGACAAGGCGTAATAAATACAATCTGCAATAAGCCCACATTTTGGTGGTTTTCGTCACCTCCCAAATCCTGAGCCAATATATTTCATGTCATCCTTGAGTAGTCACTGAACCACCTTGGAGGTTCTACCTTTGATCCATGGCAATCTTTCTACCTGGCCTGCTCTCTTTTCCATGAAGACCTGAGTAGGGTGTTGTCTCAGTCACCTAGTGCTGCTATAACAGAAACACTACAGGGGGATGGCTTTAACAAAGGCATATTTAGTTTCTCACAGTCTAGGAGCCTAGAAGTCCGAATTCAGGGCACCAGCTCCAGGGGAAGGCTTTCTCTTTCTGTTGACTCTGGGGGAAGGTCCTTGTCATCCACCTTTCCCTGGTCGAGGAGCTTCTCAGCACAGGGACCCCGGGTCTAAAGAACACACTATTTTCCTGGCTCTTGTTTCTTGGTGGTATGAGGTTCCCACTCTCTGCTCAATTCCCTTTAATCTCTTGTAAGAAAGAAGGTGGTGCAGGCCATACTCCAGGGAAACTCCCTTTGCATTGGATCAGAGATGTGACCTGAGCAAGGGTGTTACATCCCATCCTAATCTAATCTTGCCTCATTAACCACAGGTGGAGATTAGGATTTACAACACACAGGAAAATTACAATCACAAAATGGAGGACAACACTGGGAATCATGGCCTAACCAAGTTGACACATACTTTGGGGGGGACACGATTCAATCCATGGCAGGTATTCTGCCACCAACTGGAAAACCTCTAGCACCAAACCAAACCCACTGCTGTAGAGTCGAATCCAACTTATAGAGACCGTAAAGGAGAGAGTAGAACTGCCCATAGAGTTTCCAAGGCTGTAACCTCAGCGAGGGGGATTGACACAGTGGCTGCAATAATGAGCTCAAGCGTAACAACGATTGTAAGGATGGCGCAGGACCGGGCAGTGTTTCGTTCTGTCTTGCATAGGCTTGCTATGAGTCAGAACCGACTCGACAGCACCTAACAACAACAACAATCTTTATGGAAGCAGACTGACACATCTTTCTCCCCTGGAGCAGCTGGTGGGCTCAAACCACTGACCTTTTGGTTTGCTTTAAGCACTGTGCTACCAGGGCTTCTTAATTCTACGACAGAATATATGAAAGACATACACTCAAATACCAGTGCTCCAATTTGTTACAATAGGCCCAGTCACTCTACGCTCAGCTCACTCTCCTCTGACTTCCTGTCTTCCTCCACCTCCTCGATGTATTTGTGTACGTCTCTCTCTTTCACTGTGCTGTAATCCTTGAGGGAGGTGTTTTTTGTCTAATTAGCCTCAAGCTGTCTTCTCCTGCTACCCTCCCTCTCCTTCACTTACTCTCACAGGTGGCCGCCTTTTTTTTTTTTTTTAATTGTGCTTTAAGTGAAAGTTTACAATTCAAGTCAGTTTCTCATACAAAAACTTACACACACATTGTTATGTGACCCTAGCTGCTCTCCCCCCAATGTGACATCACACTTCTCCTCTCCACCCTGTATTCCCCATGTCCATTCAACCAGCTCCTGTCCCCCTCTGCCTTCTCATCTTGCCTCCAGACAGGAGCTGGCCACACAGTCTCATGTGTCTACTTGAGCTAAGAAGCACACTCTTCACCAGACTCATTTTATGTCTTATACTCCAGTCCAATCTTTGTCTGAAGAGTTGGCTTCGAGAATGGTTTTAGTTTTGGGCTAACAGAGAGTCCTGAGTCCAAGTCCTCCGGTGTCCCTCTAGTCTCAGTCAGACCATTAAGTCTGGTCTTTTTACTGGAATTTCAGTTCTGTACCCCACTTTTCTCCTGCTTCATTGTGTTCCCTATCAGGGCAGTCATTGATGGTAGCCAGATACCATCTAGTTTTTCCAGTCTCAGGATGATGGAGTCTCTGGTTTATGTGGGGTGGCTACCTTTTTAAAAGCTCACTGTTGACCGGTACTTTTGAAACATCCCCCTCTCCTAGCCTTTGGAACACCACAGCCTCCTGGTTTTACTTTTTCCTTTCTGGACACTCCCGGTCAGTCTCCTTTGCTGGCTCCTCGTCCTCAATCCCTCAACCCCAAAATTAACTGATGGTGCTCTACAGGGATTGGTGCTCGCCAAATTTTTCTCTATCTGCATTCTCTCCCTAGGTGATCTCCTCCATTTTCATTACTCTAAATTCTATATCCTGGCAACTGTTAAATTTATGTCTTTCATCTAGACCTCCTCCCTGAGATCCAGACTCATATATCCAACCGTCTACTTGACATCTGCACTTGGACATTTCATAGCATCAAAAACTTGACATGCCTCAAATAGAACACTTGAATTTTCGGGCTAAGCTCCTCTCCCCACCTCTCTCTTGGCCTGAACCATCAGCCTGTTCCTCCCCTGGTCTTCTGCATCTTGGTCAATGTTACCACCGTCCACTCATTCCATAGGCTACCTACAAGACACTCTGGATCCACTTTCAGAATGTTTCTGGAATCCACTCATCTCTCTCCATCTCTTATTTAACAACCTGGTCTTTCACCAGACTTTTAAAAAGGTAAATCAGCTAGCAGGCATCTTAAAGGCTTTCAAAAGCTTGTCACTGCAATTAGAATCAGTTTCAAACACCTTACCATGGCTTTTGAGGTCCTGCATTAACTGGCTTCAACCAATCTCTCTTTTTTTGCCATTTTCTCCTCATTGTCTATCCCTCAGTGGCACAGTGGCGAAAGTGATCGACTGCTAACCAAAAGGTCAGTGGTTTGAAACCGCCAGTGGCTCCAAGGGAGAAAGAAGTGGCAATCTGCTTCTGTAGAGGTTAACTGCCTTGTGTCAGAATCGACTCAATGACAGTGGGTTTGGTTTAGTCTGCCCCCTGGCTTTCTTTCAGTTCCTATAGGAAGCCAACCTATTTCCCTAGAGCCCTCATGTCTGCTGTCTTCTCCACTTGAAATGCTATTTCTGAAGGGAGGTTCCTTTTTGTCTTTCAAACTCAGATACTAGGAATAACCTTCCCTGAATATCATATCAAAACTCGACCCTCCTCCCCATCATTCTCTCTTGCAGCACTGTTTATCATTTCTACTGCAATTATTGCACTTTTTCATTATTCAATTATTTATGTATACTTTTTTTTTTTTAACTCTCCTACTAGGTTGTAAGCTCCATGAAGGCCGTGATTTGGGTACCTGAATCATGTGGCATCACCAGTGCCTGTCATTATGGTTGGCACATAGTGGACACTCAATCAATGTTTGTTGAATGAATAAAACAGACACTCCTCTGTCAGGGGTTCTCAACACTGGCCGCCCATTAGGATCACTTGAGAGAGCTTTTAAAAAATATCAGTGGCCAGGCCTCACTTCCAGACACTCCAATTGTATAAGTGTGGTGCAGGACCTGGCTTCAGAAGTTTTAGAAACCTTCTCCTGTTATTCTAATGTACGGTCTGGGAAGAGAACGACTGCCCAGAATAAGCTGGGGGACCAGTAAGGTCCTAATATAGCCCTGATTTACAGAAAAGACTTCTCAGGGCCAGGTTATAAATAACAAGATGAGAAAGAGCAAATGTTATGTGAAGAAGGCTGGGGAACATGAGCTAATTTTTTGGGTTTTGAAGGCTATAAGAAGAGAAGGAGTGTCTGTTCCAGGGAGCAACAGGATATTAAGTCATCAGCATGAGCAATCTGAGGTGATGGAAGCTATTGCTGGGCGGGTCCGAGGAGTTGTTCTCTTTCCGTTTCCACCTCCAGGGTGGCACACACCAAACCAGGGGACATAAGGAGATGCCCACGGTATTGTGTCTCTGCACAGTGCGGAAGATTCTGGATAGCCAAGTGGGAAGACCTTGTTACCCCTCTCCCCCTTGTTCATGCTTTAGGATGCCAGAAGAAATGGCCTCTGGAATGACAACAGCACAAGGGACAGGGGAATCCTGGGGAGCCTGGGAGGTGTAGAAAGGAAGTCCAAGGGGGAAAGGGTTCCTTTGAGACTGAGTGAGTCCACCTGGGCAGTACACGCAGGTGAGAGAAACAGGGGAAGGGACCCAGTGGAAGAGAGCTGCCCCTGGGGTTTCTTAGTGGAATATAATTTACACCTGAAATAGAGGACCCTTCTAATGCAGTCTTCTGGTCTATCTGATTGATTGACTCCTATTTAGACTGTAAATGTCCCTGGGTGGCATAAGTGGTTTGTGACTGGCTGCTAACCCAAAGGCTGGCTGTTCCACCCCACGCGGCAACTCCACAGAAGAGAGGCCTATGGAGAAGCTCTATTCTGTAACACAGAGAGTCTTCATGAGTCGGAATCGACTTGACAGCAATGGGTTTGGTTTTTGCTTTTCTGTGATAAAAAAAAGAAAAATGTGATAAGGGCTCTAAAATCTCCCTTTTTCCACAATCAGGGTCCACAGGCATGTTGCAATGTTAGATAAACATTTCCAAAAACTCTAGGGCTTCTGGTTACTCTGGATTTAAGGGAAATGAGATTGTCTGTGATTCAGGGGTGACCAATACATTCCCAGAAAACACAAACTCCCAGTCTATCTGACCCTCAAATATGCCTGTGGGTCATACACAGTTTTTTTTTTTTTTAATTAAAATTTTTGGTATTTAAAAATAAGGTTTTGAGGCTTAAAAAACAAACAAACTGGGTGACCTGGAAATACTGGGCTTTCGTCCTCATCAAGACAGGGATCTGGAGCGGGCTTCTTCCCTTCCTTTCTCTCCTTCTCTTCCTTCCCTCACCACAAACCTTTATTGCACATCTGCTTTTGGAATGAGCTCAGAAATGAATGAGATCCTGGGAGCACAGGGTCTGTTTGTTTCTGCTTATGCTCGTGTCCTCAGGTTCTCCTTTCGTCAGGTTTGGCCAAAGACCGAGATCAGATCTGGGACTTGGGTGAAATTCTGCATTCTCTGAGTCATTTTATTTTTCAAATACCCTTAGTTTGCTCGTCCATTAGGACTGTCAAATAACTTGTCTTCCAAATGGGCCATTCTTCCGCATTTCATTCACAAAGGGAAGGTTCCATAGCCGTGTCAGTTAATAAGCCGCTGTCTCTTAGCTCCAAACCCACTCTTCTTTTCTCTGCTTGGTGTTGCTGGGTGAAGACTGCAAACTCTGGTTCTGCTTTGTCAGCTTCTTCCCATCAGGGGTGGGAAGAATGGACTGGTTCCCTCCACCTGGCTTGCTCTTCCTGACAGCGTTGCCAGGATGGCACTTCTCCCCAGCAGCAGCAGGGAAGTTTCCATCTCCTCTGAGGACTGCCTCACATCCCTCAGAGGCACCCACAGGAGTGGACAGTGCCCTCTCCTCAAAGGCCTAGGACCCAGACTCCTGGGGCCTATCCTCAAGCTTTTATTTTCTGGTAACCCCAAAGTCTTCCCCTTGTTCCCCAAACCCTAGGGATGGTAGCTACTTTCTGTAATTAACCATCTTTAGGTTACCTCAGAGTCTCCTTTTTGTTTTTTTTCTTTTTCAGTCCCCCGAAGCCTATTTAATCAGGTCCTTATAACACTGGCTCTCAGGCTTGTGTGTGCACCGGAATCACCTGGAGGCATTGCTCACCTTTCCAGTAGAGAGTCTGTGATTTAGTAGGTGTAGGGTTAAGAAGAATTGAGCCTTTTGAATTATCGTGTTGGCGAAGAATATTGAATATACCACGGACGGCAGAAGAACCAACAAATCTGTCTTGGAAGAAGTACAGCCAGAATGCTCTAGAAGAAGCAAGGACGGTGAGACTTTGTCTCACACACTTTGGACAGATTATCAGGAGGGATCAGTCCCTGGAGAAGGACATCATGCTTGGTAAAGTAGAGGGTCAGTGAAAAAGAGAAGACCTCAGTGAGATGGATTGACACAGTGGCTGCAACAATGGGCTCAAGCATAGCAGTGATTGTGAGGATGGCCCAGGACCAGGCAGCGTTTCGTTTTTTTGCACAGAGGGTTGTTATGAGTCGGAACCAACTAGCAGCACCTAACAACATGGTAAACCAGTTGCTGTGGAGTTAACTCTGAGTCGTGGCGACCCAAAGTGTGTCAGAGTAGAACGGTGCTCCATGGGGATTTAATGGCTGAGTTTTTAGAAGTAGATCACCAGGTCTCTCTAACAAGATACCTCTGGGTGGACTTGAACTCCCAGCTTTTTGGTTATCAGCCAAGTGCATTGACCATTTGCACTACGTAGGAATTCCAGGTTTAGAATGGGGCCTGAGAATTAGCCTCTCTATGAAGTTCCCAGATGCTGCTGGTCTGGAGACCACGCTTTCAGAACCTCTGCCTACATTATATTCCTCCTGTTAAAAGAGTGTGCATTATGTTTTCTGGATGGACCCTGACTGATTCCATGGCCTTCATTAAAATAGCACACCACCCAGATCTACCAGTTTGGTTTTGGTTTTAGGGGAAGTAATCACAACATCCACTTGTAATCTGGACCTTCACAGGAGATTGAATCTTAGACTTGAACTGCCGAACTTTTGATTAACAGCCAAGCTATATATGAGCTACATATGTACCTGGGAAACCCTGGTGGCATAGTAGTTAAGTGCTACAGCTGCTAACCAAGAGGTAGGCAGCTTGAATCTGCCAGGCGCTCCTTGGAAACTCTATGGGGCAGTTCTACTCTGTCCTATAGGGTTGCTATGAGTCGGAATCGACTCGATCTAGACTCGATCTATCTATCTATCATCTATCTATCTATCTATCTATCTATCTATCTATCTATCTATCTATCTATCTATCATCTATCTATCTATCTATCATCTATCTTTCTATCTATATAAATAAAAAATCATTGCCATCAAGTCGATTCTGACTCATAGTGACCCTATAGCGACCCTATAGGATGAGTAGAACTGCCCCATAGGGTTTCCAAGGAGCGACCAGTGGATTCAAGCTGCCGACATTTTGGTTAGCAGCCTGGGCTCTTAACCACTTCGGCACCAGGGCTCCATTATTATATTAGCGTACGTATTAAATATAGTATATATATGTTCTCTCTATATATGGATGTGGAGCCCTGGTGGTAAATCCACCAGCTGCTCCTTGGCAACCCAGTTCTACTCTATCCTGTAGGGTCACTATGAGTTGGAATCGACTCGACAGCACACAGAAATGACAACAACAGCAATATAATAATATATATTATTTTATATGTATATTATTTCTGTACATTTATATATAATAAATTTGGTTCATAATGTTTGGAAAATCTTGTATGCTGCTTTTTCCACTTAACCTTTTGATATAAGCATTTATCTTTTTATGACATCTTCTTCAAAAATATAATTTAATGTCAGCATAATATTCATTTCTATGGACTACCACAGTGTATTTATTAAATTCTCTAATGCTGAATAATTATGGTTCCCCCTAGTTTTTGCTATCATATACAAAGCTATAGTGAAACATTTATGTACATATATCTAACTTTATATCTAGGTGGACCTGTCTTTGGACACATTGAAAAGCACATTTATCTTCAGAGGTAGAATTTCTTACTTACCTGAAATGAAGCTCAAGAGATATAGCCCTAGTGGACCATGCAGAGTTTCGAAGGGCTTGCCGAAAGCATTGTACATGAAGAACGCTGTCCCCACCGTGGTTAAAAGAATAAGAATTGTCGAGAAGAGAATGACATTAACGTGGATGCTCACTGGGATTGCCTTGAGAAAATCTGGGAAAACTGAAGATAAAACAAGACAAATATTAGAAGAAATTTCATGGTCGGCAGTCTGCAAGTGTCATTTTTTTTAATTAAATCCCTCTTTTTTTTAAACTTCAAAAATCACTAAAATCCTTCAGATGAATACATTGTCATTTACTAATTCACAAAGGAGTCACCAAAGGATTATTGTACAGAATTAATCAGTTCAAACTCGCAAAGGGGAAATTTGAAGGAATTTCTTTTATTGCCCTTTTTTTATACATAATTACTTATGTAATTATGTAAATAAGTATTGACTTCATAGCCAAAAATTATGCATTTTGATGACCAGATTTTTTTTATAACATTTCTCAGTAGTTATTTTTTTATTTTTTAAATCTATCTTAACATTCTCAGGTTGGGGATGTTTTGAGGTAGTTCAAACGTTAGGAGGTTTTTATATTTTCTTTGCTACAAAAAAGTGGTTTCTATCCCACACCAAGATTAAAGAATGGGGTATCTTCAGGCAACTTCAGTATTTTGATGTAGCACAAACCTGTGGGAAAATAATTTCTGGTGATACAAGAAATATTTTCCATTTAGAAAACATGCCAAATCTACTTCTACATTTTATGTTCAGGGCAAGTTTTTCTTGTTTGCAGAGGAAATAAAATATAAATGTAGGGTTCCTCTTATCCAAGTGGAAATGGTGGATGTGCAAATGGTCACTGCGCTTGGCTGTTATGGAAAAAGTGGAGGTTCGAGTCCACCCTGAGGCACCTGTAAAGAAAGGTGATCTACTTCCAAAAAATCAGCTACTGAAAACCCTTTGGAGCACAGTTCGACGCTGACACACATAGGTTCACCGTGAGTAGGAGTTAACTTGATGGCACCTGGTACTGGTATTGGTGAGTGGATTTTAAGTGACTGGGTGAATGGATGGAGGTGGCCTGGAAAACGACATGTGAGCTGATACCTGAAAGTTGAGAAGGAAGCAGCCCTATAAAGATCTGGAGGTAGAGCTTTCCAGGGAAAAGAACACAACTGAGGCAGGAATGAGCCAGTGAGGCTCAGCCTGGTGAATGAAGGGGAGGTGGATGTCGGACAGTTACGCTGAGCCAGACCAATGCACCCACTAGATTGTGGTCTATTGACCACGGCAAGAAGTCTGCTTTTTAGTCTAAATTCATTTGGGGGGGGGGAGGGCACTGGAAGGATTTAAACAGGAGAGTGACACATCTCATCCATGATGTTAAAAGGTCACTCTGGCTGCTGAGGAGTGAGTATAATACACGGCGGGGCAACTGAGGAAGCCAGAGACCTGGGGAGGCCACTTACAGAAGTGAGAGATGGGGACTTGGCCTGAGGTGGTAGCAGTAGAAGTGGTGAGAGGTTGTCAGATTTGGGACCTGTTTTAGAGATAGAGGAAAGGGGTTGTTGAAAAAGAGGAATTGAATGGTGATGCTATTAACTGAGGTGGACTAGCAGAAGAAGCAGATTTGGACATGAAGCTGGGAAGTTACACAAGAGTTCTTTTTTAGATATTTTTCATTTGAGTTCCTTTAAGACCTCTCAGTAGAGATGCCGAAGTGGATTTATGTCTCTGGAGCTCCAGAGAGAAGACTGTGAAATTTAACACAGTGGAACTAGGCTGAGGCAATCAAGGTGCAGGGGGTGCAAAATTTGAGGAGACAGTTGCTCTCTGGGGCCAACCCTGCACTTGCATGAGTTAAGAGTGAATGTCTTCTTAAATTTTATACCCTAGGTGCCCCAGTGGCCTAACCCTAGTCCTGGCCCCATATTTAAAGGCTGGAAACAGTCATCATCTACAGAGAAGCTGTAGCTGGAGGAGAGAAGGGGCCAGAACGAATCCTGGTGCTGTACCACTCTCTCCCATGCTCTTCCATCCAACTCAGAAGAGGAGGAGACAGCCAGAGACTGAGAAAGAGCAGCCCATGCGTTGGAGCCAAATCCAGAAGACGGGACAGCTGGGAAGTCAAGGAAAGGCAATGTTTCAAGGAAGAGGAAGTGGTCAGCTGCGCAGATGCATGTCCAGTGGCCACAACACTCTGCTGCTGACCATGTGTCAAAAAGGGGACCAGGTGAGGATGCTGGATTGGTTCAGAAGAAACCCTTCACCGCTGCTGGATATAACCAACCAACTACATGCGTACCTACGTAAAACATGCTTAGTGCTATCGGATAGGGAGCGTTCTTTTCATACACGCAGACCAGGTTGCTTGTATCCTGGTGGTGTTCACCATGGCACCCCACTCAGAGTTGTAGCTAAGTCATTTGACTGCCGAGGTTTAGGTGCGCTATATTTCCTTTTCTTCTCATAATCAGAGAAATACACATTAACGCTATTAAATGCCATTTCCCACATATCATATTTACAAAAATAAAAGCAGTCAGTAATATCTGGTGTTAGCTGGGGTGTAGGGAAACGGGGACCTTTGTGCATTTTTCCTGGGAGTGTAAGTTGGTACAACCTCCTTTGTGGCAGATTCCCAGTACCTATAACGTGTTAAAATGCACATACCTTGTGGCTCAGCAATTCCACTTCCAGGAATTTATCCTACGGATATCTTTGCACATGAACCCAATAAAGTATGTACAATGATATTCATTCCAGCATCTTTGTAATAATAAAGGATTGGAAGTAGCTTACACATCCAAAAATAATACATACATGATGGAACACTAACCCATTGCCACAGAGTTCATTCCGACTCCTAGCGACCCTAAAGGACACAATAGAACTGCCCCATAGGGTTTCCAAGGAGTGTCTGGTGGGTTCCAAGTTCTGATATTTTGGTTAGAAGCTGTAGCTCTTAACCACTGCGCCACCAGCGTTTCAAATGGAATATTAGTCAATGATTAAAACGTGTGAAGCAGACCTATAACAAGTATAGAATTATCACCAAAATGTGATGTTATATGAAAAAACAAATAAAGAGAAATGTGCATCATTCTGTCATTTGGGGAAAAGCTGAAGAGGGGGATGTAAATACAGTGATTATTAAGCATTTTACTTATATTATCTGATTTAATTCTTTCAACAACTCTATAAGACAGGCATTATTATCGTTATGCCCTTAGGTGTGTCGAGCCAGTTCCAGCTCATAGCAACCCTATGTACAACAGAACAAAACACTGCCCGGCTCTGCGTCAGCCTCACAATCGTTGCTACACTTGAGCCTATCATTGCAGCCACTGTGCCAATCCACCTTGTTTAGGGTCTTCTTCTCTTTTGCTGACCCTCTACTCTACCAAGCATGATGTCCTTCTCCAGCGACTGGTCCCTCCTGATACCATGTCTGAAGTACGTGAGACAAATTCTTGCCATTCTCACTTCTCCGTCCTTCACATTCTGTCTGTGTTTTTTCCAAGGCTGACTTGTTCATCCTTCTGGCAGTCCAGGGTATATTCAATATTCTTTGCCAACACCATAATTCAGAAGCATCAACTCTTCTTGGGTCTTCCTTATTCGTTGTACAGCTTTTGCATGCATATGAAGCAAAAGAAAATACCATGGCTTAAGTCAGGCTCACCTCAGTCCTCAAAGTGACATCTTTGCTTTTTTTTTCGTATTATTGTTAGTCTCACTTACTAAGCACAGATGCTATGTAACATGCCCAAGACTATATGCTTAGTAAGTAGCAGGACAGGGATTTGAACTCATGTTGTCACTCTTGTCCACCATGCTACAGTAGCCTCAGTGACAGGCTTGCTTGTTGGGCATAGGCTATTTCTAGAAGGTTCCACATGAAACTGGTAACATTGCTTCTGGAGGGGGAGTCTGAGGAATACTTCACTATATACATTTTTGTACTATTTGAAAAAGCATTTTTTGCCTTGTGCAAGTATTATCTATTCAATAAATACATAAACACTTTTCTTAATAATTAACAGAATAAATGACATTAAAAAATTCCTATGTATGGAGAATGGTCACGCAACTCGAAGAACTTCAGCAATGTTACTGAATTGTACATGTAGATATTGTTGAGATAGTATGTGTTTTGTTATGTATATTTTCACTGCAATAAAATTTTTTAAAATCCTATGACTGTTATAGATTAAAAGGAACGTTAGAGAAGTAGCAACCAAATGCAATGCCTGGATATTGTTTGTGGATGTGGTTTGTGATCAGAACTAATCATTTATAAAAAGACATTTTTGAGATAACTAGGAAAAATTGAACATGGATGGGTATTAGATGACATTAAATAACTATTATTGATTTTGTTGGTTACATTAATGGTATTATGGATGTATTCTTTTTGAAGTCAGTATCAGTTAGAAATGACATGAATGGATAGATAGGCAGATAAGGTAAGATAAAATAAGAAAACTCTTCAGCTCTGTATGAGCAGTGGCAATGTGGGAGTTGAAGCCCACAGGCCAGTTCGGTGGTAGAATTCCCACCTTTCGAGCCGGAGACCTGGGCTTGTTTATGCCCAGGGCACCTCATGCATAGCTGTCAGCGGAGGCTTGCTTGTTGCTACGATGCTGAACAGGTGTCAGTGGAGCTTCCAGACTAAGATGGACTAGAAAGAAGGGCCTGGTGATCTACTTCTCAAAATTAGCCCCTGAAAACTCTATGAATCACAAAGGCCTGATCCCCAACCAGTCGTGGGGACGGCGCAGGGCCAGGCAGCATTTTGTACTGTTGTGCGTGGGATCGCCACGAGGCCAGGCTGAGTCCATGGCAGCTGGGCCAGCAACACCGAGCTTCTGTTGTACTGAGTACACTGGTGCACCCTGCCTCTCTCTGGACCATAGCAGGGACCCAGCTACTCTGTAACTACAATTCCCTGCCCCTGAAGCTTCCCATACTGAGAGAACATGACCCATTCAACCTGCTATTCTCATACTCGGTCAGCTGCTTGCTTGGTGTATACTGTTCTGCTGTTAGGTGCCATCAAGTCAATTCCGACACGTAGCTACCCCATGTGACAGAATAGAAGCGCCCCATAGAGTTGTCTGGCAGTAAACTTTACGCAGATTGTCAGACCTTTCACCCATGGAGCCGCTCAGTGGGTTTGAACCACCAATCTTTTGGTTAGAAGCCGAGTGCTTAACCACTGCACCACCAGGGTCCTTTAGTTTATACTACCCCGTTGCTATTGAGTTGACTCCAACTCATAGCGACCCTACAGGCCGGAGTAGAACTGCCCCATAGTTTCCAAGGAGCGCCTGGTGGATTCAAGCTGCCAAAATTTTGGTTAGCAGTTGAGCTCTTAACCACTATGCCACCAGGGCTCCATAACTTTATAAGATGTTGCCAAAGTGTTTTCCAAAGTGACTGTACCGTTTTACATTCCTACCAGGAAGGTAGGAGAGCTCCAGTTGTTTCACATTCCTATCAGCACTTGGCAGGTATTTTTTAATTTTAACCATTTAGCAGGCATGTAGTTTATCTCACTGTGGTTTTAATTTGCACTTTCTAAATGACTAATGATGTTGAGCATCTTTTCATGAGCTTTTTTGCCTTCCATCTATCTTTTTTTGGTGAGGTATCTGTTCAGATCTTTTATGTGTTTTTTATTGGATGGTCTGTTTTCTTACTACCGAGCTTTGAGAATTTTTTATGCGTGCTGGGTACAAATCTTCATCAGATAAGTGATTCACAAATATTTGCTCCAAGTCTGTGACTTGTGTTTTCATTCTCTTATCAATGTCTTTTGAAGAGCAGTTCTTTTATGAAACCTAATTTATCAATTTTTTTCTTTTATGTGTCGTGTTTCGGGTGTCAAATCTAAGGAGTCTTTGCCTAAGCCACGGTCACAAATATTTCATCCTTGGTGTTCTTCCAGAAGTTACATAGTTTTAGGTTTACTTTTAGGCCTGTGGTCCATTTTGAGTTAGTTTTGAATATGTCACAAGGTTTGGGTGAAGGTTCTTTTTTTTTTCTTTTTTTGCATATGGATGTCCAACTCTCTTAGTTCTTAGAAAGTTAGACATAGACCTAACACATGGCCCAGCAATCTCACTCTGAGAATGGAAAATATATATCCACACAAAAATCTGCATGCAAATGCTTACATTGGTTTTATTCATAATTTCCTAAAACAATAACTAGTGAGTGGATAAACAAGCTGTGGCCCGTCAATATAATGGAATACCACTTGGCAACAAAAAGGAACAAACTACCCGGACACACGAACTAACTCGCACACACAAATCTCAAATGCAATTATACTAACTGAAAGAAACCACAGTCAAAAGGCTACATACTGTGTCATTCCATATATATGTCATTCTGGAAAAGACAAAATGAAAAGGACCGAAAACAGGTCCTTGATTGCTAGTGGCTGGAGCTGGGGCTGAGGGTGGGGGAAGAGACTGACCACAGAAGGAGGGAACTTTTAGGAATGATGGAAGGGTCCTATTTATATGACTGTATGCGTGTTTTTTTTTTTTTTAATGCGTTAGCCAAAATTCACAGAAGATACTGCTACAGAATTCTCTCCTCTCTCTCCCTGTCTACTGAGTCAGTCCCATCAGCACACAAATATGCTGTCATTTTCTCATCTTAAAAAAAAAAAAAAACATTTAAGTTCTCCTTCAACTATTTCCCCCTTTCTTTATTTCTCTTGCAGCAAAACCCCTCAAGGCTCTGCCTACCCTCTCACGCTCTCATTCCTCTCCCCACTTCTCTCTGGAACCCACTGTACCCATGTCACATTCCCCAAGGCACCAGTGATTTTCAAGCTGCCAACCCAAGGGTCCTCTCTGTATCCTCACTTTACCTGGTCTATATCTGACACACTTGTTCACTCTCTCCTCCTGGAAACATTTTCTTTTTCTGGCTTCCCAAAACCACACTCTCCTGGTTTTGCTCCTACCCCATTGGATGCTCCTTGGCCTACTGTGTTGGTTCACTCTCATCTCACTACGATGGGGGATTGGCTCAGTTCTTGTCCCTCTTCTCTGTCTTCACTCCCTCGATGCGCTATCCAGTATAATGACTTTTACTCTAAGCATTCTCAAATGGATATTTTCAGCCCAGACTTCACCCCTGAATTCCCCACTTGTATAACCTCCAGTTACCTATTCAACATCTTAACAGTGATCTCTATTAGGCGTCTCACTATGTCTCAAATGGAACCCCTGTTCTTTCCTTCTTCACAGTTTCCTCTAGCTTTCTTCATCTCAGTTGCTGGCAGTTCCATCCTTTTTTGGCATCCTCTTTGATTCTTCTCTTTCATCACATTTCATGTACAATCCATCAAGAAAACCAGCTGGCACTGCCTTTGGAATCTGATCACTTCTCACCATCTCCTCTTCTCCACCCTGGTCTAAGCCACTGTCCTCTCTCAACTGGATGAGTGTAAGAGCCTCTTAACTGGTTTCCCTACTTCCATACTTGCTTCCTACAATCTGTTCTTGACCCAGCAACCACAGGGATCTTTTTAAAAATGTGAATCTGTTCCTATTAATCACCTGCTCAAACCCTTCCAGTGGCTTTTCATCTTACCCAGACTAAAAGCCAATCGCAACAAAGACCTACAAAGCTCTACATGATCAGACTCCTTGCCAGACCTCCGGCTTCATCTGCTGCTCTCTTCCTTGCTCACTGTGCTTCAGACACTGGTATCCTTCTCATTCCTCAGATATTTCAGGCATGTTCCTACCACAGGGCCTTTGCATGTACTGTTCTTCCTGCCTGAATATCCCCCGAGAAGGTCCTCCCAGCTTGCTCCCTCAGGTCCTTCATGTCTACTTACATATCACCTTCTCAGGGAGGCCTTCTTAACCGCCTTATTTAAAGTTGTAACTCCCTGCCCAGCCACCTCCACACTCCTGAAACCCCTTTCCTTGGTTTTATTTTTCTTCATAGCAATTATCACCATCTGACTGTACATTTTTATTCATTTGTTTATTGCTTGTTTCCCCCTCAATGTCAGGGCAGGAGTGCTGGTCTGTTTTATTTGCTGCTATATTCCTAGCACTTAGGAATACCTGGCAAAATGTAGAACAGCATTTCTTAAACTTTTTTTTTTTTTTATTACCCCTTCCTCAGGAGTCTTTTTAGACATTTCCTCCTAATCATCATCCCTCCATGAAATTTTAACACAACAGATATATTTTATGTTACTTTCTCTACTGTATTTGGAGCCCTAGTGGCCCCATGGTTAAGAGTTCAGTTGCTAACCAAAAGATCAGCAGTTCGAATCTACCAGCCACTCCTTGGAACCCTATGGGGCAGTTCTACTCTGTCCTATAGGGTCACTAGGAGTCAGAATCGACTCGATGGCTGCAATTTTTTTTTTTTGTACTGTGTTTCTATCTGTGATTTATACATAAAAAGAGTAAGATGGTTTTTGCCCCCCAAGAACCAGTTTCCAGCTCCTTTTGGGATGTTATTGCTCGCATTGAAAATACATGCCATAGATGTTCGATACACATTTGTTGAGTGAATGTATTCTGCTTGGAGTAGGGTATCGGGATAGAATCTGATGTGGTTAGCTGTTGTGGGGTTTCTTGGCAGAAATCAGTGGTTCAGACTGAAGAGAGTTACCACCACATTTGTGATGAGAGACAGACAAAGAGGAGCAAGAGCAGGCAGTCCAGTTAACAAACCCGAGGTCAGTGGGAAAAGCAGTGAGGGGTTGTAAAGTCAAGTGGACGGAAGCTTCTGGTTGAGAACCAGAACTTGTCCAATGGGTGGGTCAGTCACTGTTGACCTTGGTGACAGTTTGGGTAGGGAATCGGGGAGATGGAGACAACACAGACAAGTTACCAGTGTCCCGATAAGACACCGTAGTGTTGTTTTGTTTTGTTTTTTAAGAAGTTAATAGAACTGGGTTGGCAGCTGGGATGGAATTTCAAATCCCTTTATTAAAAGGAAAATTTTAATCCAGCATACTTGGGGGATGTCAACATGTTACATGGAAACTGACCGCTGTTTAATAACAAGATTAAAGTTCAGGTTTGAAAAAAAGAATTCATCTCAAACCTTCGGATGACAAAGCTGTTTTTTATTAGCAGGGCAGGAGGGTTGGATGAAGACCAACTTGCTCTTCACCGTGTTTCTATTAGTTTGTCTAATGATCCAACAGCCTCTGCAGGGCTTTTCTATTTCTTAATGAGCAACATTATAACGATGAAACAAACTAAGATAAAAATTTCACATGGAATCATAGCAACTTCAAAAGCAATGTTTTCCTTTGTTTTGTCCACCTTAATGTTTATTTCCTATATTAGTGCAATCATGATATAGTTTGGGATCACATTCTGTTCTTTTCACTCAGAATATCAGCATTTTCCATGTCATACATATTGCCTACAACTATCATTTTGATAACTACATGGATTTTTTTTCATCAGGCTGATGTACTCTTCTCCTGTTCCTGTTCATTAGGCTGGCTTCCAGTGACTCAGTATTACAGCCAATGCATCCATGAACACCTTTTTTTTTTTTTTTCGCTCTTCTTACAGAGATGGGTGATCAGTGAGGATAATTTTTTAATTTTTATTTATTTATTTTTAACATTTTTCTTTTTAATTGTGATTTGGGTGAAAGTTTACAGAGCAAATTAATTTCTCATTAAACAGTTAATACACAGATTGTCTTGTGACATTGGTTGCCAACCCTGCAATGTGTCAACACTCTCTTCCACCCCAGGTTCCCTATTTCCATTCGTCCAGTTTTCCTGTCCTTTCCTGCCTTCTCATCTTTACTTTTGGGCTGGTGTGCCCATTAGTCTCGTATACATGATTGAGCTATGAAGCACGTCCCTCATGTGTGCTGTTGTTGGCCCTGTAGACCTGTCTGATCTTTGGCTGAAGGGTGAACCTCAGGAGTGACTTCAGTACTGAGTTACAAGGGTGTGGGGGCCATCCTCTCAGGGTTTCTCCAATTTGTCAGACCAGCAAGCCTGGTCTTTGTGTGCATATTTGAATTTTGTTCTGCATTTTTCTCCTGCTGTGTCCAGGACCCTCTATTGTGCGTGATCCCTGCCAGAACAGTCGGTGGTGGGGAATAACCTTTTTAGTTGAGTTCCCAGGAAAGGGATTACTTGGATCAGTTGTTGTCGCTAATTACTGCTGAGTCCATTCCAACTCATGACAACCCCGTGTGTGTGGAATAGAACTACTTCATGAGGTTTTTAAGGCTGTGACTTTTTTGGAAGTGGATTGCCAGGCCCGTCTTCCAAGGCTCCTCTAGGTGGGTTCGAACCACCAAACTTTTGGCTAGTAATTGAGCACTTAACCATGTATGCCACCCAGGGACTTCCTCTAGGGAAACGAACCCATGCCACCTGGGTGAGAGCTCCAAATCCTAACTATTAGACCACCAGGAAGCAACACTTGGGTCAGTGTGCTTTTAGATACACGGTAACCAAGGGAACAGATCTTATATTTTTTAACATACATATTAAATTCCACTTTTTCAACCCTGTTTCAAAGCTCAATTTCCTTTCTGTGAAGTCTGGAAAGCAGAGATTTCTGACAAGATATGTAGTCATAAACAGAGGGCTAGAGGAAACTCGGTATTTGATTGAGTCTCCTGATAGGAGGTAAATGAGGAAATCCACATTGTGTAACTCGGCGTGCAGAGGAAGGCTGCCATGCTTTCATCAGGACAGTCCCCCATCATGAAATGGGGCTGAGGAAGTCAGCGTTAATGAAGCTCCCTCTAGGAAATTCACCCTCCTGCGATCATTTGGTGCTGGTGGCGGGGGGAGTCCTACTCTTGGGGCTGTGTTCCTTGCCTCCTCACCCCACTCTCCTGCTCAGGTGGTGACCTCTCCAGCCACTGCTGGCCTTCCTGTCTGGAAAGTTTTTCCAGCCTTTCCCTCTTCGGCCCTCTTCTCAGATATTCCAGACCTCCCCCATCTTAAGCACCCGTCACACTCTTAGTGTCATGTGCCTGGCTGACAAAGAGCTCTAAAATGTCTAGTGAGCTAAATGTTCCCATTTCACAGAGAAAGCAGAAGCTATCGAGAGGACTTCCTCAACTTTTTGACCCCCCATTGCCACTCACTCATACCTTCCCTGTGGTCCATGCCCAACCTTCCCCCCCGTTCTTAGTGAAAGAAATGTTTTTTCTCTCGTCCAAGGCTTGGCCTCCTCCCTGGCTCTCAGACCCATCCTTTTCCACCTTCACAGGGTCCTATTTACATCCATTACCCACCTCTCTCGTCTGCTGGCAGTCTTCCTTGTTACTGCTCTGTCCCTTCAGCAGTATGGAATTATACTCCAGATCTTCCCATTGTAGAAACCTACACACACACCCCTAACCTGACCTTTGTTGTTGTTGTTAGTTGCCGTCAAGTTGGCTCTGACTCATGGAGACCCCATGTACAACAGGACGAAACATTGCCTGGCCCTGTGCCGTCTTCACAATCATTGGTATGCTCGAGTTAACTGTTGCATCCACTGTGTATTTTGAGTGCCTTGAAAAAAGGCCTGGTGATCTATATCTAAAAATCAGCCAGTGAAGACCCTGTGGATCACAACAGTGCAGGAAGATGAGCCCCTTAGGTTGGAAAAAAAAAAATTTTTTTTCCTAGTCTGTCTTAGTCTGAAACCTGTCCACCATGGGCGACCCTGCTGGTATTTAAAATATCAGTGGCATAGCTCTCAGCATCATAGCAATACCCAAGCCACCACAGTACGACAAACTGACAGTGGTGAAACCTACCCTTAGGGATCCTCTAGCTATTGTCTGACACAGTCTTTCCCTTTACAGCTCCAGCCCATATCCCTGGCTCCTCACCACCCATTCATCTCTCAGTTCCTTCAAGGACCTCCCCTCCCCTACCACTCCATGGACCAATTTGGAAAACACCACTGTGACCTTCTGGTTGTAAAATTCAAAGTACTGTTTTCATTTGACCCCTCTGTGGTGTTTAAGTCTGCTGAGTATCACTTCCTTGTTGAAGGTCTCTCATCCTGCGGTTCCTTCTCAGCTGGTTCTCTGCCATCTCACCCACCCTGCCTTCTCAATTGCCTTTGCAAGTTCCTCTTCCTCTACCCCTAAATATTAGTGTCTTCTAGGACATCTTTGTCCTCCTTCTCAACCAGTTGCCCTCCCTGGGAAACCTCATCTTCAATTATAGCCCCGCCTACAACCTCTAGTGAGCACAGTGATGCAACAGTTAGGTGCTTGGCTGCAAACCAAAGGGTTGGCAGTTCGAACCCACTCAGCAACTCCCCAGGAGAAAGCCTGGCAATCTGCTTTTTTAAAGATTACAGCCAAGAAAACTCTATGGGGCAGTTCTTCTATGAGTTGAAAATCAACTCCAGCACCTAACAGCAACAACAGCCTGTAATCTGCTTATTCCCACTTCTCTACCACTACTTCATGCCTCTCTCAAATTTGTGTAACTGATGGATATCTCTTGTTGATGTTCCAAAAATAATTTCATCTTCCCTCTAAACATACTCCTTCTGTATTCCTTATCTTGGTGAATTGTAGCAATTATCTGTTCAACAAAATCTGGGTTTCATCTTCTGTCACCAGTTGATTTGTGCTTCTAAGTATTTTGGAAATACTTCCCCTCTTTTTTTATCCTTCTGTGAGTGCTTTGCCTTCAACCTCCAACTATTGGAGGTGCTTCCTGAGTGGACTCCCTAACACTCTTGGCTCTCTTCCAATCTACCTCCTGTCCTGCCACATACCTGTTTAACATCCTTAAATGGCTCACCATTACCTAAAAGATAAAAAAATCAGCAAAAAGACCCTTCCCATTCTGGTCACTGCCTTCTTCTCCAGCCTTGTCCTCTTTCTCTTTCTTTCTCTCACTCATCCTCTGTACTCTGGCCACAATGGACTCATCACACCTTTGCTCTTTTGCTTGAAATGGCTTCTCCAAGACCATCCAGTAAAATCTAACTCACCTTTGGAAACTTTCCCCTTGAGTTCCCTGTGCCTTGTCTTAACAGAGAATAATTCTGCGTCTTGGAGCTTTCTGAATCAATACAGTGTTTGAATATTTGTGATAGTAGTTAGTGCTGTTCGCCAGCTATAGTTCTGGTTCTTCCCCCATTCTGGGCACGTGGTAGCATTGCACACTGTGGCCCTTCTCAACTTGGGTGTGACTGTGTGACAGGCTTTGGTCAATAAAATGTAAGTGGAGGTGACATCTGTCAGTTCTGGGTGAGAGAATTTAATCATCAGTGTGTAAATCTTTCTCTGTGTTAGAACAATCGGCAATATCCCAGGTTCATCGAATGGACCTACAGCTGATCTCTGAAGAATATGTACTGTGACCAAGAAACAAATATTTGTTTATTCAAACCTATGAAGTTTGGACTTTTTGTTACTAAAACATAACCTAGTTCATCCTGACGGATACAGTTGTCCAGCTTTTACAAGTCGTCGGTTATTTAAAAACATGTCTGCTAGATTGTGAGTTGTTTGTGAACAAGTACCCTCTCTCATTCACTTCATATCCTCAGAGTCTAGCAGAATGCTCAGGCCATAGCCCAATACCAAAAACCCACTGCTGCTGAGCCGGCTCCGACTCGTAGTGACCCCACGGGGTTTCCAAAGCTGTGAATCTTTACAGAAGCAGACTGACACATCTTTCTCCCTTGGAGCCACTGGTGGTTTCAAACCACTGACATTTGGGGCAGCAGTTGATCACTTTACCCGCTGACCACGAGGGCTCCTTAGACACATAGCGGGTACCCAGAAATCTTTGTTTAGAGGGTGAGGGCACATATACCCTTCAGTTTACAAATAATTTGTGTCTGCCATGTAAAGTCATGCTGCTTTCAGTAGATCACTGGAAGTAATAAGGATAGATGAAAACTACTTGTTTTTACTAACTGCTCAGTTTTTTTTTTTTTTAATATGTTCCTTTATTGCTCTCCATTAATCTGTGTTTTATTTGATGTATCCAAATATATGGCTTTCATTTCGGTTGCCTTAAAATTTATTCTACTTCAGTCCACTGGGTTCTCCTGTTATATTTCATCTTGAAACTTTGTTCTTTTATCTGTTGCTGATTCCAGGCTAGCAGTCATATTTTTTATCCACCAGTTCTTAAAACAGGAATTAGGAAATTTCACACGAATTCTATATATAATGGCATTACCAGGAGTATTAGGTGTTTAAGGAGCCCCAGCGTCAAGGTGGTTAAAAGCTTGGCTGCTAACCAAAAGGTAGGTGGTAAGAATCTACCAGCCACTTCACTGGAGAAAGATGTGGCAGCCTGTTCCCATAAAGTTTTACAGCCTTGGAAACCCTATGGAGCAGTTCTACTCTGTCCTATAGGGTCACTATGAGTCAGGATCCACTTGATGGCATTTTTTGTTTTTTTTAGGTGCTTGGAACATAATGTCCCACAGAAGCAACAGGGGAGCTGGTGGGAGGAGAGACCGATGGCCCCGGCATTAACTGAAAGGTAACCTGGCAGGTTAGAAAGAGCTTTTCGAGTTAGGAGAGCTTGGGATTAACCGGGTTTTGCATTTAGTATGTATATGGTTCTCTGGATACCTCAGTTCCCTTGTATGTATATATGTGAATGGTAGAAGAAATAAATCACAGAGCTTTCTAGAAGCAAAAGTGAGATAATTGATGTGGAAGCACTTTGTAAATTTTGAGTGATTGCCTACGTGTTTGTAGCATGATGAAAACAATAGGAAAGCTGTATTTCTACCGGGAAAAGTGAGGGATGTAAGAAGTCAGCAAGTGAGTGTCTGCATTTTCGTCTCAGGATCAATCATTAAAAAAAAACAAAGAAAAAAACGTAGCCATGGAGTCGATTCCAATTCATAGCGACCCTATAGGACAGAGTAGAACTGTCCCATAGGGTCTTCACAGAGTGGCTGGTGGGTTTGAATTGCCAACCTTTTGGTAAGAAGCTGAGCTCTTAACTGCTGTGCCACCAGGACTCCTATCATGGAGGCGGGCTATTTGACTCACAGGTGGTCAGAGTACTTCTCTGTACACTGGGACCAAGACACCTCCCACAATGAGTCTCCAGCTTACACGGAATTCATGAACTTTCTGTTTTGTAGCTAAGGTACATACTTTGTTTTTCTGACCGTGTGGATGACTATTGCTGTAAATAACCCCGGAACCTTGGATTTATAGTTAATTACTTATCTGATACCTGTCACACGCTTTCCTCAGCATCTCATCTATTATTCCCATTCTCGTTTCTATTGCCCTCATGCAATCTCTTGGATAGTCTCCAAAATGGCCTGTCTAAAATGGTCTTTGGGCTTATGATGCACTCTAAAGAGGACCCTTGGTAGTCTCTTTGGAAGGAGAAGAGCCTTTCCATAGGAAACAGGAAGACAGAGGCCCCAAGTCACAGAAAGCTCTCCGTCAAGGGCAAAGCCGGCCCCTGAACCCTAGCCGTGTAGAGAGCAGACCCTGTAACGATGGGTAATAAGATAAAAAGATATTTGGAAAGAGGGGAAGTGCTCTGGGGCTGAGAGCTAAGCATGCTCAGTTTCTTACTGCAGACTCACCCGTCAGATCCCTCCCTCCCTCTGAGGCCAGGTGCCAGTGGAAAAAGTGGGAGACTGTCCATAGAAACATGCAGTCAAGGAATGAAAGCCAAGGGTCCCAGCTTGAGTGTGGCTAGAAAAACCTCCCAGCTGTGTGGAAATCATAGTACATGCTGCTTTTCACCCCTGTCCTCCTTCTGGAGACCTCCTCCACCCCGATCATCAAGGGCTCTGACCCGTGGCCTCACCTGATCCCACCTGTCTTTGCTGCCATTCAGAAACGTTGATGACTCAGTGGTTAAGAGCTATAGCTGCTAACCAAAAGATCGGTAGTTCGAATCCACCAGGAAACCTAATGAGGCAGTTCTACTCTGTCCTATAGGGTCGCTATGAGTTGGAATCAACTCATCAGCAATGGGTTCAGTTTTTGGTTTGCTGCAATTCAACTTAGTGGTTCTCACCCTTGACTGCACATTAGATCCACCTGGGGAGTTTTAGACCACGCAGGTGCTCAGGCCCTGCCCCCGGAGATCCTGATTCAATTGGTCTGGGAGGGAGTCTTGGCATCAGTGATTTTAAAGCCTCCCCAGGTGATTCTGAAGTGTAGCAAGGGTTGTGGTCCCCTGATCTAGCAGCTCTGGTCTCATGGACCCTTTTCACCTTCATCTGATCAAACGTAAAATGCAGATAAGGCCATCTGCAAAGCTCTCAGAAGAACGAAGCCCACCTCTGACAATGATGTCAGCAACCGGAAGGCAGCTTTTTCCTAGATTAAAGCCATAATGGTAGCTTCAGAGGTCCTGTTTTTCTTCTCAACTTTTCCTTTTCCACAAAAAAAGGCATGTATATGTATATTTTTTAAAGTTGTATTTGGTCTCTTGATGCTCAGCTATTCTTTTTCTAGAAAGGGAATAAGAGGGAAGATTTCTTTCTTCTGGCAGAAAAGCTCTTGATCTGACTTTTTCCTCAGCCCATCTGCAGCTGGTCATTATGAAAATCCAGGAAAAGACGTTCCCTGACATGAGTTCAGGGCATTCATCTCCTTTAATGTCACCTGTAATCTTACATCCCAGGTATTGAGCCAGACTTCTGATGGCTACCTGGTCCGAGAGAATGAAATCCATGACCCCAGCACTTAAAAGGAGCCCTGATGGTGTGATAGAACAGTTTAAAAGATCATTTTCTCAGTACGCCTCCTGAATCTGTCTCAGCTGAAGTGTAGCTACCTGAGTCAAGCCTATGCGGAGGCAGTCGCTATCAGTGAACGAGTCTTAATCACCCATGGCGGCTTAGGAGAGACAGCTGCTTTGGTGCATATGTGTCTCTGATAACAGAGCCCATTTAATGGCTCCTAATCCGCAGGGGTGTGATTATGTTGGGGTAATAACTCCCCAGAATGACTAAGCCACCATTATAGCACGCTAAGAGGGTGCGGAGTATGAACTCTGTATAAATTAATCTGCCAGGTACAAAGTTTGCTATTAGTCAATTCTATCGGGCCTGTAATAAAAGTGGATCATACCACAGCCAGCCTGGGTGTTGAGCTGCGTGACCAGGTGAGAGGCAAATTTTGCCATGGTTTAACTGATCAGTTTTTTTGTTAACGTGCCTATAACTTCACAAATTCCCTAATAGATCCTAAAGAACAGAAATGAGCTTTTATTTTTTTTTAACGGAGATTTTCATTTATGCTCTAATTCTAACCCATCTTTTCTTAGTAACACAATTGCTTTTGAAATGAATCAAATGTTACGTACCTGCTTTCTCTTGGTCCGTGACCCTATTTGAAACTGTTCACGTGACCCCAGGAAAGAGCCTGCCGTTTTGATCAATGCTATGGCGAAATAATTGTTGGAGTCAAAGTGACTAACCTGGACAATCGCTTCCTAGATAGCTTCATCTCACAAGCTATTAGAGGGCGGTCATCTTAGTCCGTCGCTAACTCTGTGTGCGGTCAGGTATCTCTGCCTTCAACCAAGCGTGTCACCGTCAAGGTAACAGACTCATGTAACCCAGAGATGAGCCATAAACACCTGACCTGCTCGACCCAGGCTATTAAGCAGACTTGACCGACTATTTTTTATTCCAAAGGCCAAAGCTTGGGGTTTAAACATCAGGGCCACTGAAATGGGAAATAAAGAGGCAATGAATGAATTCTAGTCTTAAGGCCAAGTACTAAATCACGTGGACACGTGAGAACAATCACTTGTAAAATAGCAACATCATTTTTAGATAGGTGGTGAAACGGAAGGGTAATCTGACATTCTCCTCATCTCTTTGTAGCCTTTTAGTGTGTTGGAGAAGGCGGAATGTGGCAGACGAACGGGCGTACCATACGCCTCTGATTGTGAATCCCAGGTCCGTTAATCCTACCTGTGTGACTCTGGGAAAATTTTGTGACCTCTCTGACTCTCCAGTTTCCATATTTGCTAAAGTGGATCATATTACCTCCCACGTAATGGTTGGCGATAATACATGCAAAATGCCTGGTCCCAATTACAAAACCAGCTGCCGCTGAGTCGATCTGGCCACCCCGTGTGTGTCAAGGTAGAATTGTGGTCCATAGGGTTTTCTATAGGTGATTTTTCAGAAGTGGATTGCCAGGTGTTTCTTCCGAGGTACCTCATGGATCGCATGACTCCTTTGCCAAGGAAACTCTGCTTTTCTAAAATATAAAGTAAGCTAAATTTCTGTTAAGCTTTTTACAAATTTTCACATCATGAGGTCTAAATTAAAAATTTATTAAAAATTCAAGCATAGCAACAATTGTGAGGGTGGCACAGGACCGGGCAGTGTTTTGTGCTGTTGTACATAGGGCCGCTACGAGTTGGAATCGACTCCATGGCACCGAACAAGAACAACAACAACAACAAAGTTGCAAGCTGTGATACTTGTTAGCTTTTATTTTTCACATTTCAAAAAAAAAAAAATCCATATGTTCTCACCAGCTCACTGAACTGTCTTGGCAATGACTAAATCAACTTGTCTAGGAATGACTGATACCAAATTATTCTTGGGTATCATATTTTGATGATGCTTTGTGGTGTTTTGAATCACCAAAACAGAAGCCCTCCCCCCACCACCTCCCCCCCTCCCCATGCATACTGAGCTCAAAACTGGCAGTTTTGGTCTTGATGGCTACATTTAGAGTTTAAACAACATCATTAAAATTTTACAGGTGACATACCAGGAAAAATTAAGCCCACCAGTTGTGTTGCCTTGGAAGGAAAACACTTCTTCATTATAATGAATGAAATTGTGCACTAAGTATGAATGTTGCTGACCTCCAGAAAATGAACTGCTTGACCCATGAACAGATGAGAATCTGCCAGAGTCAACGAGGCAGAAGCTTTCCCAGCATAACTGTGCATGCTGGCAGGGCAGATTCATTTTATAATTAAAAGAGATAGAGAGGCCAATAGGGAACATTTAATAGGAACAAACATGCCTAAATCACCTAACCTATTTTTCTTGTCCATCCTTCCTCCTCTCATTATACCATGCGTCTGGGTTTTAAATGGGACGCATACATTGCACACAAAAATAACTCACAGCAACTCGTAGGGCAGAACCAAGCGAAAGTTCATGTAGAAGATGGCCGCTGTCAATGCCCAATATATCCAGGGTGAATCTCCATCTAAATCCGCACTGTCCACTACAACAGCCATTAGCTCTGTGTGTCTGTTGAGAGCTTGAAATGTGGCTAGTCTGAATAGAGATATACTGTAAGGGTGAAATAAAATACATACCAGACTTCAAAGACTTAGTATACACTCACCAGAAAAAGCCTGTAAAATATCTCAGTAATTCTTTGTATTGATTATATGTTAAAATGATAATATTCTGGATTAAAAAAAAAGCAAACCAAACCCATTGCCATCAAGTCGACATCGACTCGTAGTGACCCTATCGGACAGAGTAGAACTGCCCCACAGAGTTTCCAAGGAGCACCTGGTAGCTTCGAACAGCAACCTTTTGGTTAGCAGCCGTAGCGCTTAACCACTGTGCCACCAGGGTTTCCAATATTCCGGATAGCTTGGGTTAAAGAAAATATATCGTTAAAATTAATTTTAACTCTTTTCCCTTTTTTAAAATATGGCCACTAGGACATTTTAAACTACCTACATGGCTCGCAAGGAGCCCTTTTTGGCACAGTGATTAAGCTCTTAGCTGCTAACCAAAAGGTTGTCAGTTTGAATCCACCAGCCACTCCTTGGAAGCCCCATGGGGCAGTGTTACTCTGTCCTTTAAGGCCACTGTGAGTCAGAATCGAGTTTTTTAGGATAGTACAGAGAGTGAGTTGTCACCACAGAACAAACAAGTAAATGTAAGATTTTCTTCACTAGGCTGGGGGGAGGGGAGATGTTCAGAGTATCACGGGAACTGAAGCAATTCTGTGAAATAAGTGAGTCAAAACCCAAACCAAACCCATTGCTGTCAAGTCATTTCCAACTCATGGTGACCACATATGTTACAGGGTAGAGCTGCTTCATAAGATTTTCTTAGCTGTCATCTGTATGGAAGCAGATTGCCAGGACTTTCTTGCACAGCACTGCTGGGCATGTTCCGACTGCTAACCTTTAGGTTAGTAGCCAGTTGCAAACAGCTTCCACCACTCAGGGACTGTGAGACAGGTGAGAACATTGTTTAAACCCCACTAGCTCTGCAGAGTTTTCTCAGAAAGCAAAGGAGGAAAGAAAGGGACACCTGATTAGAATGACTTGGTGATAGACAGGGCCAGCTTATAAGGGCTCAGGCATAAAAACCATTTACTGAACCAAAGAAGAATGTAAGCATTATATGAGACAACGTACATGCAGTGCTCTATGTATAGTAAGTGTTTGGAAAAAAATTGTATTTTTTAAAAGGTATGTTCTATGGTATAAGTAATGTTTATCTCCAATTTACTGTAAAAAAATTTTTTTTGCAAAGGCTGAGGAAGGTTCATTGTATGCTCCCTGCTTTTGTCTAAATTCACCCGAGAGGCTTTACTCACGCATTAGCTGCCAGTGACCCATGGTTAAATCTTCCACTCACCTTTTTTCCTTTTTTATTTTTTAATACAGTTGCATATCACATGACATTCTGCTTTGTTTCTGTTTTTTTTTTTTTTCTTCCCCCCAAGGAAAGCAAACAGCCCCGTTACTTTAATGAACTAAAACCATTCAGTGAATACAGTTGGTATCCGCTTCGTCAGATCTAGATTATGATAATTTCTTGGAAAGCTGAAGACTAATTCTTGGGGATTTCTGAAGCCCGATGAAAATTCATATCACCTGGCAACCCAGGTGGGTTGAAGGTTGGTGCCCAGTGACTGCTAAGAAGAGGGAAGGGACGTTGCAGAAATATAAATAGGCCAGCACCGAAATTTAATTAGGCGCTGTATATGTAACAATAAATTCAATTAATTTAGCTTTCTACCTGTGCTAGAGGAGGAAAAAAAAAAACCCAGGCAAAATGATAATTCATTTTCAATGCCTCAATTGGTACCCTTCTTTCCTGGAGACTGATTTATGCAGTAATTTACCGGCTGTGTCTTCATAAGATTGTTTCAAACCAGCCCTTTTGAAATAATAATAATTTCTGAATGTGTGTTGTGAGAGATATAACAAATGACTTCTTATTAATTTTCATTTAATGAGTTGCCTATTCACATGGTAATTTTTTTCTAAATTCTCTTCTTAGGATAAACGGGTTATAAATACGGAGGGCAACACTTGCATTTCACAAAAAATCATGCCGGGAAAATCTGCCTCATGTTCTCTACGTGATGCGAAGGCCTATCGGTTATATATTTTCTGTATTCAATAGGCACCTATTTCTTTCCCAACTAGGACCGCAGATCATTTAAAATTTCCAAATTGATTAAAAACAAACAAAACTCACAACATTTATAGGCAGAGAAGGTAGCCCAGCAGAGATAACTGGGAGCCAGTCAGGAAATAAAGTTACGAGGAAGGTAAAAAAGCAGGGTAGGATTGTTTAAGGAATCCCACAACAGTGATCCTGTTTTAAACAAAAAAATGCAAACAAGGCCACAGAGACCATCGATTTCCTCAAGTTGCCCGCTTTTTTAATAACAACGACAACAAAAAGCCCCAAACCTATTGCTGCCCAGTCAATTCCAACTCATAGCAACCCTAAAGGACAGAGTAGAACTGCCCCATAGGGTTTCCAAAGAGCAGCTGTTGGATTCGAACTGCCGACCTTATGTTTAGCAGCTGAGCTCTTAACCACTACCCACCAGGGCTCCTAACTATTTTAACAGAACCCCAGAATTTCATACATGTATATTAATAGTACGGGGCAGTTCTACTCTGTCCTATAGGGTCGCTATGAGTCAGAATTCACTCAACGGCAGTGGGTTTGGTTTATATTAATAGTTAAGCACAATTTTAATTGCTAACATTTTCAGAAATTTCAATTACGTAACCACGAGTTAATAGGTTCAAGTAATTAAAATTGCAAGAATGAAATAGCCGATAAATAAAAACAAAACAATAAAAACCTGGAAGAAAAAATTTGCTCAAGTGGCTTCTATTTATTTTGAATGTTTCACACTTGTTTAAAAAGTCCCGCAATAGACAGGGCAAGCCTCGTGCAAACAATTCCTTGGAACCTGGAAAGAGTGTGCCCAACCTAGTAAATAATTGAAATGCAGTTGTGACTTACATGAGAACCGGAAGGGCCTGGCCCCTAAGCCGCACTGCCTCACGCCCTCTCCGTGGAAAAGCCCGTACTGCATCTCGCCAGTGAACTTGGCCAGCTCCTGTCCTGAGGCGTTGACGAGCAGAACCCCTGTTTTGCAAAGGAAGGTGGCTTTGATCCACGAAGGTGTCCCTAAGGCTGTCACAACTCCGAGGGCACACGCCAAGCTTAACACCCCGGCTGTGCAAAAAATGACTTTCTTCTGCTGACTTGGCATGATGGGACCCGGCGTTTATGAGGGTGAGGTTCAAAAACAAGACCTTTGTGAGCCAAGAGGAGGGACCGCCCCTCTGACTGCATGTATTACAGAGGCTGAACAGACAGACCCCACCTGACACTGCCACTTCACCATCCACGGTGGTTCCCGTCCAATTAAATATCAGCAGAACGCCAGGACGAAGGTTTCTTCCTCACACATACTTTTCTTCTTCTCTGCCACTACAAATTTGAAATCTTTGGCCTAAGACTCTGTAAAATAAAACTCTTTCAAACTGCCTTGGAGTATCTCGTCCTGCGTCACTTGGTAACAAAGGTTTAAGATAACAGATGGAGCCTTCCCTGTAACTTGATAAATGCCCCTTCTTTCCTCAGCCCTATGTCTGACTGGATGAGTTGAAACTTTCAGAAGAAGGCTGGGCTCCTGTGGTAAATTTTCAGGCACTTGAGAAGTTCATTTGTTGAAGTATTTTCATTTTTTACTTTTTTGGGGTTGGGGCAGAGAGGAGCTTTGGTGAAGGAAGAACCTATGTATATCTACTGGTAATTAATTGATTTTGAAAATGTTAATTGTAGCAGGATGAAATAACGAATGGAATTAGGTTCTGCACGGGTATGAAATGCCCTCGCCCAACCACGGGTGGTTGTCATCCAGACGCCATATCTCCCAGAACCAATGGATCAAAAGAGAATTGATTCGGATTATTCCTGGCACACAGGCATGTGGAGATGCAAGTGTAAATAGCTGGATTTCTAAATGTCTTCTTTTAAAGCATTTGGTTACTTCAGGGTAACAGCAAGAGGGTGTGGTTCTGGGTGAGAGTATCAGAATCTGTATAGAAGGCCAGGGCACCGTCATGGAAAGATCAATTGTGGTCAGAAAGATAGCACCAAAAATTGACCCCAGAAAAGCAGTAGTCCCAGCAGAGGTACTTGGTTAGGGACAAAGTCACCAGCAAGTTTAAGAAGCAAGGTGGGTTTGGTTAAATGGTCAAAGCCTGAAAACTAAAGCTCAGAATTCAGTGACAGGTTTTTAAAGTGGTTGTTGATATGTTTTTTGTTGCGTGCCATTGAGTCAATTCCAACTCACAGCAACTCTATAGAACAGAGCAGAACTGCTCCATAAGGTTTCCTAGGCTGTAATCTTTATAGGAGCAGATCACCAGGTTTTTTTCCCCCATGAAGCAGCTGGTGGGTTCAAACTGATTACCTTTCAGTTAGCGGCCAACCACTTAACTACTGCGACACCGGGGCTCCTTGGTTATTGATACACAGGTAGTTCCCAACTTACAAGAGGGTTCTGTTCCAATGACAGCGTTGTAAGAAGTTAGTATGTCTATCACCTTGTAACTTTTTGCCTAAATTATCTTATTTAATTCTCACGATTATCATGGAGAGTGATGATGATGATACCCTTGTTTTACAGATAAGGAAACTGAGGCTCAGATCAAGCAACTTACTCAAGAGAGTAGGATTTAAATCCAGGTCTTCTGACTCTGAAGTTTATGTGTTATTCTAAGTAAAGTTTTTGACCTTGATGAGATGGCAAGTACTTCAATTTGGGTTGGGTTGGGGTGGGAGTAGCAAGGGCAGAGTGGCCCATTTTCAGCTCTGATGTCCCTCTCCTCTTTGCTTGATTCTCTCTATTATATCTCAAAAGAGATTGACTCAAAATACAACCTAATCCTGTAGATTGAGTCCTGCCTCATTAATATCATAGAGGTTAGGACTTACAACACATAGGAAAATCACATCAGATCAAAAAATGGTGGACAACCACACAATACTGGGAATCGTGGCCTAGCCAAGTTGCTAAACATTTTAAGGGAACACAATTCAATCCATAACACTTGACAAATTAAAATATTGGTGACAGTAAGTCTGTTCTCATTGGGGAAAGAAAACTTACTGGACATACAGGAGCCTGGATCCCTGTGTGGAAAAAATCAATTGCTATCAAGTTAACGCCAACCCATGGCAACCCCGTGTGGGTCAGAGTAGAACTGTGTTCCACAGGGTTTTTATCGGCTGGTTTTTTCAGAAGCAGATTGCAAGCCTTTTTTCCAAAGAGCCTCTGGGTAGATTTGAGTCTCCAATCTCTTGGTTAGCAGCTGAGCACATTAGCCATGTGCATCATTCAGGGCTACCTGCTTGAAAAACCAAAACAAAAAAAAAAAACCATTGCCATCTAGTCAATTCCAATTCATAGCAACCCTGTAGGACAGAGTAGAACTGCCCCAGAGGGTTTCCAAGGAGCAGCTGTTAGATTCTAACTGCCAACCTTTTGGTTAGCAGCCAAACGCTTAACCACTGTGCCACGAGGGCCCCCTCTGTGTGAAAGGAGAGGCTAAAAGCCTCATCATCATGGTGTGATAACCTCTTTGTTCTAACCTATGGGTTCTTAGTCCTGGCTGCATTTTGAAATTATATGGGGAGATTTTAAAAATATTGATGTCTGGGTCTGGGTCCTAACCCCTGAGATTCAGATTTCTTTGGTCTGGAATATGACTTTAACGTCAAACCGCCCTAGATGAGTGCAACGTGCAGACAAAGTTGAGAACCACTGCTCTTACCCCATCCTAGCAGAGCTAGCTGTCTTCCGATTACTTGGTCCTGGGAATGAAGATGCTTGTATGCAGACATGAACATCCCAGGAACTGGAAAGGAATATTCTCATTGCAAATGAATAAATTGGCACCACTGTTTATAGTTGAAACCTTCCTGAATTTTGTTTAGCACCAAGAGCATGATTGCGCTGAAAAGTCATAATGGGACCAAGTTTCCTAAAGACTACAGACCAGGACCTGGATAGTAGGTTTACACCAAAGCCACCATGTGAATGTCAACAGTCATGTCTCTGGGTCGTGAGGCGGCCCTCCCCAGGTCCTACGCCCACCCACCTCCTCTCTGTACAGCTTCCTTTTAAACTCCAATATCAACCACCCACAGGCTACATAGTGGTGTGTGTGATCCACCCTCTGAGAATGATATAATCGAACCTGGCATCATTATGCCTGACAGCCTTCTTTTACATTTTCATCTTAAATGTCTCCGGTGACAGTGATGACACCATTTTCCTTACAGTCTCTCTGAGAATTTGAGTCGTTAATGTCAGCAAGTTTTCACCAAGTATCCTACGGAAATCTTTACTTCTCTCAGTCTTAATAGGAATACATTTAGTGACACAAGAAAATGGAACTGAGACGCCCCACCTTCCCCCATGGCCCCTTTCAGGTGCTGGGTGATAACGTAATTCTCCAATATGGCCAGGAAGTACTGCAGACATAGGAGTACAACTGCAGACTATGTTTTGCTCTTAATGGAGCGTTTATGCCTCTTCTCACACTAATTTGGCTGCAGTGGTTTTTCCTTAAGGTCATTTGAAAACAAAAGCAAAACCAGAAGGCCAAGATCCAAGGGTATGGGTATTCCTCCCCAAGCGAAAGATCACAAGGTGTTGTGTAAATATCACTGGGTAGAAAGACATGATCCAGGGTCTGGCTCCATGTCTGCCACTAAATTAAAAACCCAGCCAAAAAAACCCGTTGCCATCGAGTTGATTCCAACTCATAGCGACCCTGTAGGACAGAGTAGAACTGCTCCTTAGGGTTTCCAAGGAGCACCTGGTGGATTCAAACTGCTGACCTTTTGGTTAGCAGCTGTAGCTCTTAACCACTGCACCACCAAGGTTTCCCTTAATTTCCCTTGTATTCAATTTATCATTTATGAAAAGAATGGCCTAGGCTACATAGGTGATTCTCAAAATGTTCATTTCCTCAACTGAATGCTTGGGTGGAATAAATTATAAAAACTAATCTGCTATACTTGAAGGAGTAGGGGGTCGAGGAGCTCTGCCACTGGTCCCCCTCACTCCTTACTTCCTGTTGTTATTAGTTGCTGTCAAGTGATTTCGACTCATAGCGACCCCACTCATAGCAGATCACCATGTCCTTCTCTCCACGTAGGCGCTGGATGGGTTCAAATCATCCACCTTTAGGTTAGCAGCCTTTTTCCTAAGAACCCCCAAGCCCAGCCCTAAAGTCAGCTCTGAGGAGTATAGTTTGGAAGGCAGGGACCAGATGACCCTTTACTTCCCTCGTAACTTAGAAAAAAAAAAAATTATGGCATTAAAATTTGCCTATTTGTTAGATTATTTCTCTTTTTTCTTTGCTGTACTAACCTGTTAGCAGTTAGCGAACATTGCATTGCCTAGAGACACTGGATGACTGATTATTCCAATTATTAATTTTTGGATTACTTAATGAACTTCTGGGTTTTGTCTGATTTGTCACTGGTAGTACTAATTTCAATTTTCCTCCAAATGGACCCTTATGCTCCAAGGCCTCTCTGAGAGAAATTCAACAAGGGTCTATCAAGCTCTCTATTCTAAGACAAGAGGCCTTTGTGAATCTACCCCATTGTCCTCATCTTGAAAGCAAAATCTGGCAAGTTTGATTGACGTTCCTTGACTAATTCAAGTTGCTGGTGATCCTCAAGTAGCATTGTAATTCTCTAACGACTGTAAGAGGGGAAAAAAAAAAACACTCCACAGAAAGCATTGATTGATTTATTAGGGGGGAAAATTACCACATGTGCGAGACCTTGATTGCAGCTAATATTGGTAGAGCTAATTGCTCGAACTAGAGGATTAAAAGGGCTGAAGGAAGGGAAGAAAAACAGAGTTGTCTTGGAATACAGATGAACCCACGTGCCTTTGGATTGGGAGCGAGAATTGGGTGCAGGCATTTTCAGGGCAGATGGCGGGTGTGGGACTTTAGAGAAAGCGAAGAGTTTGGCGGCTTCAAAAGAGCAGCCACAGAGAGGGAGCTGGCAGGGGAGGAAAGCTGTCATCCACGGGGTCTGTCATGTGAGATTTTGTGTGACACCCCAAAACCAAAAAAACCAAAACAGTTGCCGTTGGATCAATTCCAACTCACGGTCACCCCATGTGTGCAGAGTAGAACTACTGCCTAGGGTTTGCAAGGCTGTGACCTTTCCGAAGCAGGCCTCCAGGCCTTTTTTTTGAGGCACCTGTGGATGGGTTCAAAACACCAACCTTTCAATTAGCAGTTGAATGCTTAACGCTTTGTACCCCCGGGGGCTCTGAGCTCTTACAGGGAGAAAGAAAAAATTCCTTAAAGAGGTGAAGAAGGAAGGGACCAGATCCCTACCAGGGACGTAGATAATAATTTTCCACATGGATGAAAGCTGGGGTGGATGTGCTGAGTTGGTAAAGTCTAGAGTAGTGTGATTCTGTCATTGCCAACTATCATTATTATGTAAATGTTTTCCTTTGTGTGGGCGTGTGGCACTTAAAAAACTGACAACTTCCTTGATGACTTGCATCAAAATAATAGTAACGATATTAACAAAAATTTAATACATACGGGGTTCTTACTAGGTGTCAACCTCTAGTCAGAGTGCTTTATGTGTAGTGACATTTCTTTTCAGAAACACTGATCTCCTGCCCCTTCTTGGCAGAGAAGGAGGAGGAAAGTTAACTTCATTAAGTTCAGCCAGACAGATCACAAAGTCTCTTAAAATATTCTTGTAGCAAAGAACTGGATAATAGTAGAGTTAGGTGGATTTATATCTTGTCAGATCTCCAGAAGGAGCGTTGACATGTGGAGCAAAGCCAGCTAGAGAGATCTTTAGATTAATGCACCCAGACATTTTTTTCGGTGACTTGGATAAAAGCATGGAGTGTATCTCAACCAAAATTTTGCTTTGTCTCAAGTCTTTATTTGAGCAGTGACTATCAGCAAGAAAAAAAAAAAAACTTGTTGCCATCAAGTCAATTCTGACTGATAGCAACTTCCACTCCCAGTCTGCAGAGGGGACCCTTATGAGCCTGGATGGACTTCTGACCGGTGGGTCTGGGCATCTTCCTTTGAAATCCATTTCAGATGTTTTGCCCATTATTTACAACTTTGCCGGTGTTACCTGACAACAGAGCTGGAGCACTGCTGAAAGAACTTTTAAAGCCCCAGGTGAATCACAAGCCAGAGACAATAAAAAAAAAAAAAAAAAAAGAAACCATGAATACTCTATTTACTTTGCCAGAAAGTGGCCTTTTGGAAAAATTCATGTTTTGGTTTGCAGTTGTATTTTTTCCAAATCTAATAAAAATATTCTTAATGCTTAAAAAAAAAAAAAAGAATGGCCAAATGGAGATTCAAGGTTATCTCAATACTGTGTAAGGATAGGCCCAAAGCAACAGAATGTGTTCAGATTTGAAAATGTAATGGCCTAAGGGAAATCTGGGTTGGCAGCGTTCAAGTGAAGAGACAATTAACCAGACAACAGGCTCAACAGGAGTCAACAGCGTGAAATGCCTATTGTAAGTGCTACTACAGTGTATAATATTCAGGTTTGGGGTGTCTGCCCAACCCTCAGCCCTTTCTTTTGAGAAATCCTCTTAACACCCACAGGGGTAGACTCTGTGGCAGCCATATTTAAAATATGTGACCCATCCTGTCTAGCCTACTTTGATTAGGAAAAGACATGTTGACCAACCATATTCCTTCTCCTGGAAATTTAGAAACGTTATTGACAGACACAGGTCAAAACACTGGGAGCCAGGCTGCAGAGAGAAGGAAGCCAAGTCTTTGCCCACAAAGAAGGCCTTTTGGATTACCTTTTGCTGCCCAAAGGGATTGCTCAATTTGTCTACCAGCTGTCATCATTCTCCTTCCCTGCAGTCAAAGGTAGTTGTCTACTTTCAAAGTTCTTCTTTTTTACCTGTTGGTTTGCTTTCTAAAGAAAGCTCCCAGGAAACACTGAGTTTCAGATCTCCTCACAGTCTGGTTCTCTGTCCAGTGCACCAGGTGAGACTGGCTGTGATGGTTCTCCTGGGTGAAGGACCTGAGGACGTGTGAGGTATGTAAGCGAATATGCGTTAGAGCCACCTGTCCCTGGTCTCAGGGCCTCTGTGTCCAGCGCCCCCTAGATCAGCGGGAAATGTCAGCCCAGCTGGCCTTGTCTGGTCTCTCCTTCATTAGGGATGAGCACTTCGCCTTCATGCCATTGCTGTCCCCATAGGTGGCCAGGGCCCCACATAGGTGTCCCCAACCCTGGAGGAACCACAAGAGTCCTGGGCTGCTGAATTTCCTGGGGTTGATGTCATGGAGAAGAACAAGAAGGAGCAGGCAGGGTTCAGCTAAGGACTGGAGCACAGACAGGCAACCCTACTGCTGGTCAACCGCTGGCACCATGCTGGCTACTAGCGGTGGGCCTCACTAGAAGGCCACAGGAAGGATTGGATAACAGTACAATTAGGTATTATGGTCTGGAACTTTACTTCCACCCAGGCTCTAGCTCTCTCTACTCTAGTCTCCCAGTCACACTCTTTCCTGACTACCAGGTCCGTTCCTCCTCTTGCTCTTTAGTCTCCAGTGCCCTTTGGCGGATCTGCAGCAGCAAAGCATGCCCTAAACAGATGGATCTGACTCTTTCTGTCCCATCCTCAGGGCAGAGAAATCTGCCACACAAGCCAAGAAGAGAGGTCATACATGAATTAATCCTTCAAATATCTTTCCTTCTACCGTAATTATTCTAGAGTCCATCAATCTCTCTCTGTGTGTGTTTAATTAGCAAGGATAAACATTTTGTTCAGCTATTGAACTGTGTCTCAGTCCTAGTCTCCAAATGAACTGGAGGAGTTGAAAATCCTAAACGAAGTGTGTATTTTTGCACCTCAGACAAACAACGCTGTCCCCCTGGATGGTAAGCCATCGGCTAGTCTCTGGGGCAGTGAGGTGCTTAAAAACAAAGCATTTTAAACCTGGTGGCCAAGGTTGGGTGGCCAAGGCCTTTTCCACTGAGCACTTGGGAAAGTACAGCAAAATTTCTAGGTTGACTCCTTTTGGAGAAAATTCATATTGAAAGAAAAACAGGGTCTTTATTAATTTTCTGACTTCTCTGTGTATAGCCTCTGTGCATAGTCCTTATCTGAGAAAAAAAAAAAAAAGGCAGATTTTAGACAGAGAACCTGGGGCTACCAACGCCTCCTGCCAAGATGAGCAGCCACAGAAGTGAGGGGGTGGGGAGTACTGGGAACCCAAGCTGGACAGGAACTGCTGGGAGTCAGGTCTCTTTGAGTCGTCCTGTGCTGAAAACCAACAGCAAGGCAGATCAGACATGAGGCTGTGTCTTTAAATGATGAAAAATGCCAGGGCACTGAGCCACAGACCCTACTGAGAATCGATGTAAGATCTACGAACCTGGGATCCGTCTGGGGCAGAACTAAGCTTTTCACTCTGTACCTTCACTTCTATTGAAATGAAAGCTAGGCTCAAAAATAGAAAAAACAAAACAAAAAATCAAACCCACTGCCGTTGAGTCGATTCCAACTCATAGCAACCCTACAGGACATGGTAAAACTGCCTCACAGGGTTTCCAAGGCTGTGAATGCTTACGGACACAGGCTGCGGCAACTTTCTCCCGCGGAGCAGCTAGTGGGCTCCAACTGTCTACCCCACTTTGACCACTGCGCCACCGGGGCTCCTCTGAAAGCTAGGCTAGCTAATGAATTTTTTTCATAGTAATCACATTAGGCATATTTCATGATTGTGAAAAAGAGTATGTTAACACAGATACTTAAAAAGGAAAACCATATCATATTCAAAATTTAATTAGAAACGGATTATAGAGCTATAAGTGTAAAACTTTAAATATAAGACTTCCGGAAGAAAACATAGGAGAAAATCTTTGTTACCCCATGTTAGGCAAAGATTTCTTAGCTAGGCACAAAAAGTATGAGCCACAAAATTAAAAACAAACTGATAAGTTAAAAACATCTCCTCTTGGGAAGACACTGTAAAAAAAAATGAAGACATGCCACAAGCTTGGAGAAAATATCTGAAAGATACATAGTGATAAAGGGCTTATATATATTATTAAAGGGTGAACAGCCTAAGAACTAAGTCTTCTCCTAGCCTTGACCTTTAGCCCTCCAGGTCCCATCCCCTAACTTCTCATCCACTCTTCCTGTTACATTCTCCAACATCTTAGCATATTTGTAAATACGTCCCCCCTTCACCACCCGCCCTTTAAACAGATAGTGAGATGCAAACTCTTCTGTATCTAGCTTTTTTCACTTAATAAAATGTCTTATTGGGTCCACAAACATCAGACTGCTTTGACGGTTAAGAGCTCGTCTGCTAACCAAAAGGTTGGCCGTTCGAATCCACTAGGTGCTCTTTGGAAACCCAATGAGGGGCAGTTCTAATCCTTCCTACAGGGTTGCTATGTGTCAGAATCGACTCCACCACAATGAATTTTTGTTTTTTGTTTTGACAGCAATGTATTCAACTGTTAATAGCTCTGTTTGGCATGGGATCTCACTGCACATGTCTGTGCCCTGGTTCTTGCTCATGCCCACAGCCATCCGCTGCAGCTTCCAGTGACAGACGCGCACCCTGTCCTTCGTTTGACCTCTAGAAGCAGTTCTCTTCTGGGTTCCTGCTGGACACCCTTTCCTGACAATGACTAGTCCAAATGTGCATGGTCAACGTTTCTGAGTTTGGACTCTGTATGTGTCACGAGTGGAACCAAGAGCTTAAATACCACTATACGCTGTCACCAACCTGGACAGTTTACTCTCTGCCGTGAGGTGGCTCCTAATACCTGATTTGGAGAAGACTTCCTTGCACAGACGGTTTGAACCCATTGAACGTTTTGTTGCCTGAAAGCAATGCCCTGCTCAGTCATCCCTTAAATCTGTAATACTCGATACTAAAAATTAGGGATGGTCACAGGTTTAAAATGCAGGTAATAATGGGTTGTGAGGATGAAATGAAATGATAGTGTAAACAACCTCGAAATCAAAGTAGTGCCTGGCACATAATTGGTTCTCAATAATTGTTAGCAATTCTTTATCATAATAATTATTCGTATTACAATTACTTTTTAAACTGGGGTGATGCCTCACTGGAAAGAGTTAAAATGCTAAGGATGTTTTAAGAAAACCAGTGAACTAAGAATCAATACTTGCTACGTATTACACTTGGCTGGAGGTTGGAGGTTGGAGTCTACCCAGAGGTGCATCAGAAAAAAGGTTGGTGATCTACTTCTGAAAAACCAGCCTGTGGAGCACAGTTCTACTCCACACACACGGGGTTGCCATGAGTGGGCAGTCAACTTGATGGCAACTGGCATTTTTTATTGCTGTTGTTTTTTACATATTGAATAGTTTCTATTTTTATGTTAAGTTCAAAAATATTAAACACAAGACCTAAATTTTCTGCATTTTCTTGTCCAATGTCCCAGTATGCTCAGTTATCATTCTAATACATGTTTTGGTATAGGTCCTCTCTGCTACATAACTCTAGAAAGATTTAGAGTTCTTAAATGGAGCTATTTTATTCCATTTAAATCCTTGATAGTAGCTCACGACTAGTAAATTCCCTGTAGGAATATGCACAATTTAGTATGTGCAATATGATTTATTTTAGCTCCATAAAAGAGGCAGATTTTTTTTCCTCTGAAAATAAGTTCCTTTTATGTATTGTGAGTGTGTGTGTGCCTGTGTGTGTGTGTGTATGTGTGTGGAATCCCATTCAGCTGTTTTTCTAATGCCATTAAAGTCATCTCTTCGTGCTCTTATGACATTTGCCTTATTTTAATTTGCAGGAGTAATATTATTCAGAGATTCATTTCTTTCTCAGGAGAGAGAAAATTTTCCATAGCTAATTCTCCAGCTGAAAGTGGATGTACGTGCAAACACAATCGGGCTGGCATTTCCAGGCATCAGATACCAAAGAGAATATATTTTATATTTAACTTTGGGGTATGAGCATACCTAGGTATAGGAGACTTTTTTTTTTTTAAAGAAGGTTCACCAATTTAATTGCTGGTGCATTGCACCTTGGCTATTGTTCTTAGGTGTCATCGAGTCGGTTCCAACTCTTAGCGACCCTATGCACAACAGAAGGAAACACTGCCTGGTCCTGTGCCATCCTCACAATTGTTGCTATGCTCGAGCGACACCTGGGCATTGGCAGCAATTTTTCGGCTCTTCAAGTAACTAGTGAGTCTGTGACATGGCTGGACATGAGCTCCTAGAGGTGTGGTTCCTTGAAGAAGTGTCATTGCTGAAATTGTCCCCCTTCCTGAAAGTTTACCCAACAATGTGATGCACATGGTTGTCTGCAAACAGTCTCCCTAGAAATGTCAACGATTTGGCAAAGATGTCTTTGTAGCAGAAGTGCTTCCTGCTTGAAGGATTAACTGTGTTCAGTGTGCTCACAGAAAAAATCTGGAGGGGTATACCGAACGGTGAACAGCAGCTACGTTTTAGGGAGTGGTTTTGGGGGTGAAGGAGGAAGAAAAGAAGGGAACTTCCCCGGGTTACTTTATTTGCTTCTGTGTTATTGAATTTTTTCACAACCTGCATGTATTACTGCAGAGAAGAGAGGGAAGGCCTTTACCATCTTCTTGGTCTCCCAGTTCAGGAACCAGAGAGGCAGAGTCTTTTCTGTCTCTTTCTCTCCCCATGCCTGATCAGCAGCCAAGTCCTGTGAGATTACTTTCTAATTGCACACCCTGCTCCCTGTCTCTACCTTGTTGGCTCAGGTCAAACCTTCATGAGCTCTGTTGGGCTAATGCAAGGAGTCTGGGACCCTGCAGCTCCAATCCATTTTCCTCACAGCTCCTCAGAGGCACCCTACCCTCCCCTTCCCTAAGAGCAAACCAGACTCTGTCACTTCCAGCTCTAAATCCCCCACCCACTGCTCCCACCCAGCTCCCACCCCTTCTCCACAACTTTCTGAGTTTAGCTTTGTTTTCAAATTGCAAATCTGACCAAGGTTACCCCATGACCCAATGAAAAAGACTTACTCCTCAGCTTCACATAAGCACTCCCCCCAACCCCAGCTGCCCATCTGCTCATCTTCCCAGTCTCACCTCCAGCAGCATCAAAAAAAAAAAAAAAAAAAAAACCGATTGCCTTCGAGTCGATTCTGACTCATAGCAACCCTATAGGACAGAACAGAACTGCCCCATAGAGTTTCCAAGGAGCGCCTGGCGGATTCAAACTGCCGACCTCTTGGTTAGCAGCCGTAGCTCTTAACCACTACGCCACCAGAGTTTCACACCCCAGCTATTCCTAGACATGTCATCTGCCCATCTTCCCATCTTCCCAGCCTCACCTCCAGAAACATCAGACCCTAGCTATTCCTTAGACACATCATCAGCCTGCATCTCACACCCATGTCCTCCTCTCTGCAGGTTCCTCTCCCTGCATTGCCCTTCCCCATTTGAGCTTCCTTAGAAAAGAAAACTTCTCTTCCTTCCTTGGGAAGTCTTCCTAGCACCCCTAGGCCGTTGGAGCCTTCCTCTTTAAGTAGCTGATTACTGGGTTATCATATTATGGTAAGGAGTTAACACCTTTTTCCCAACCCTATTGTTCCTTTGAGAGCAAAGAGCCTATTGATTTATTTATCTGTATGTTTATATTTTTTATTTTGGCATCCCCGACATTTTCCACGTGTAATAAATGAACACTTCCCATGTTCATGAAACTGCCATGCTGAATGAATAAAAGAATGAATGGATGGACAGGTGGATGAATACATGGGTGCAAACAGCACAGTACTGGATTCAATAGCATCTTCTCAAAGTTCATGTCCACCTGGAACCTGTGAATGTGACCTTATTTGGAAATAGGGACTTCGCAGTTGTGATCAAGTTAAGATGAGGTCATGCAGGATTAGAGCGGGCCTAAAGCCAATATGACTTTTATCCTTATAAGAAGGGATTTGGAGGGCTGCATCTACAAGCCAAGAAATGCCAAGGGTTGCTGGAACCCCACCAGAAGCTAAAAGAATAGGAAGGATCCTTCTCCAGAGCCTTCAGAGAGAGCACAGCCCGGCTAACACCTTGATTTCAGACTTGTAGCCTTTAGAACTATGAGAGAATAAGTTCCAGTTGTTTTCAGCCTCCCAATTTGTGGTACTTTGTTACAGCAGCCAAGAAGACTAACAAAAGCACAGACTGGGGCATAATAAGACATGTGGTCTGGTTTCACTCCTGTCTCTAGCTGGATTCCATTTTTTTCCTCATTTTTATGGCACGTTGGACGCACCAGCTGGCTGCGCAATGCAGTGATTCTGAAATAAGAATTCGTCAACTTATGACTTCATCAGATACATGATCGGGAGATTCCTGGGGGCCTAGGAGGAGTCCCAGAGGCTGGTTCTGTCCGGGTGCCTCTCGTAGATTTTTGCTCCATGGTTTTCTTCAGCTTAGTAACTGTACCTCCTTGAGCTGTACCTGCTTGACTTCTCTGCATCTTAATTTCTTTGGCTGCAATATGAGATTCACGGTGTGTCTACCTTATAGAGAATTAGTGAGAATTAGATAACTTACATAAATTGCTTAGAACAGCACTGACCATATTGAATGTATAATAAGTGTTCAATAAATATCGATGATGGAGATAATGTTTTCTTGATATTTTTGAGGGCACTTTTCTGCATAGAGAAGGGTAAACTATAAGGCTTACTATGAATAGCTGCATTCTATAATGATTAATAAAGAGCTCTGGTGGCACAGTGGTTAAGAGCTACTGCTGCTAACCCAAAGGTCAGCAGTTCAAATCTACCAGCTGCTCCTTGGAAACCCTAAGGGGTAGTTCTACTCTGTCGTATAGAGTTGCTATGAGGTGGAGTCAACTAGATGGCAATGGATTTGGTTTGGATGGTGGTACAGTGGTTAAGTGCTCGACTGCTAATCAAAAGTTCTGAGGTTTGAACCCAGCCACTCCACGGGGTTGCTATGAGTTGGAATCAACTCAACAGCAATGGGTTTGGTTCTTATTTTTTATAGCTGGTGCAGTGGTTAAGAGCTATGGCTGCTAACCAAAAGATCAGCAGTTCAAATCCACAGCCACTCCTTGGAAACCCTATGGGGCAGTTCTACTCTGTCCTGTAGGGTTGCTGAGTCAGAATTGACTCTCCGGTAACAGGCTTGGTAGTTTTGGCATATCATTGTATTCTGTGATCAACATATAGCCCTATAAAACCCATTGCCATCCAGTTGATTCTGGTTCAAAGCAACCCTATGGGACAGAGTGGAACCACCCCATAGTGTTTCTAAGGAGGGGCTGGTAGATTCGAACTGCCAACATTTTGGTTAGCAGCCAAATGCTTAAATCACTGTGCCACCAGGGCTCCAATAAATTCATTTGCCTGCAAGGAATTAGCCTTCGAAGACAATGCAGTAGACCAAGGGAATTTCAAATTTTATGTAACTACTCTCTTGTGTCTAAAGAATTCCACTAGAAATTTTATTCGTTATTGGGATACTCTGTCCCCTTTTGAAATGCAGATACTCTCACAAGCAGGAACATATGAGTCGTATAAACCTTAGCATGAATGAATTGAGCGCTGGGAGCCTGAGGTGTGGGGTTAGGGGGCAGGTAACCTGCAAGAATCTATCAGATGCAATGGGTTTAGGGACTACAGCAATTCTGTGTACTCTAAGTTCTGCTAGGTGGGCCAACTTTGTGAATTGCAGGCTGGTCTCAACCTGCCATTAGGCTCTGGCCGAGCACAACATTGCCTCAGTATCAAGGGGCCACATGCTGGCTCCTGAAAGCCCATGCCCAAGACTGCTGGCCTGGATTCTGACTGTGATTCTGACTCTCCAAACGGCTGCCTCATTTTCTAGATCAGCTAGGACTCTTGGTTGCAAGTGACAGAAATGCCAATCCAATCTGGCTTATATATAAAGGGAATTGTTTCGGCTCATGTAAATGAAAAGATCAGGGGTAGTGCCAGCATCAGGACTCAGAGGGAGTCATCCAGGCTCAGTATTGCCTGGCTCTTGTCTCATTGTGTTGCCAACAACTTCAGGCTCCATGGGTACCTTGATGGTGACAACAGTTTCAGTCGCTACATCCCCTTGGACTCATGCACAGGGAAAGAGACCCTGCCTTTGCTCCAGAAATCTCTGGAAAAGTCTCCTTGTGTCTTCTTAGCTCTGAAAGGACCATCCCTGAGGAAATTACTGGGGTCCTGCAGCTCATGGGCTCTGATCCCTGAGACTCGGCCACACTTGGTATGAGGGTTGAGGCACTTCCATTGGAGCTACCTGGACAGGAAGTGGAGGAACGTCAGCTCTCCAAACAGGAATCGGAGCTCAGTAGAAGTAAAATGAATAAATGCTGAGAAGCGTTTTTTTGTGTGTGTGTGTGTCCACAACATTTTCTAAAATTTGTGTCTCCTTGTTTCTGGGAGCCCACCCCTCATTTTCTAGCTCCTCCCCAGCTACCAGGGATAGCTGATGCCTGCAACTCAGGCCTATCCTGCTTGGTCCTGTCCAGGATCAGGGAATACTCAGGCTCCACCATCAGCATTACCCTCTTCTGCCCTAGACCTGATGGTTTGGGGAAGATGACCAGGTCTAAAAAAAGCATCCCACTGGGGCCTGCCTTCCTAGCCTCCACTTTGGGGCCCAAGGTGTCTTGCTGGGTTCTCTCTTGCTCCAGCTTTTCTGGGATAAGGGAAATGAATCCCTAACCCAGTGGCTCTCAAGCCTGGCTACCAATTAGAATAACTTTGGAAGCTTTATGAACACACCCACCTTAAGCTTAAGCTTCATACCAGATCAGTTAAATCAGGTAGAGTGGGACTAAACCAAGAAAAAAAAAAGAACCGAACCAGTTGCTGTCGAATCAATTCCAGCTCATAGATGTCAGGGTAGAAATGCACTCCACAAGTTTTTCAAGGCTTTGGCCTTCCAGAAGCAGACAGCCAGACCTTTCTTCTGAGGCATCTCTGGGTGGGTTCAAACCACCAACCTTTCAGTCAGTAGCCAAGGATTTAGCCATTTGCACCACCCAGGGACTTCTTGGAGTAGGACCAGGCCTTCGATATTATTTCAAAGTGCCTTGGGTTACTTCATGGTACAATCAGGATTAAAAATGGCTGCTCGAATCTCTAATCCTCAACCTAACGTGTCTATCTAATCTTTCTCTGTAGATACCTATAGCAACGGGTAGGCTCTCATCCTTCTGCGCAGAGCAGCATGGAGTCAGGATTTTATTAAGCACCTTCATTCTAGAACTGGACTGTACAGTAGATTGTATATGGGCCTCCGAATCATCTCAAATAGATTGGAAGCAGGACATCAGTTAACCCCAGTCTCAATACAAAAGCCTTTGTATAGCTTCTGGGCAGGTGGAAAATAAGAGACACCTCACGTAGCTTGGGGTGAGGTCCCAAGCAGAGTCAGACCTTTCCTTGGGAATAGTTAGCTGAGCGAAGGAGGGCAGGCAGGGAAGAGAGAGAGAAACATGGGTAGTCCAGCACACTGACGAGGAGTGGAAAGCCACAGTGGGCAGCAGGAGGTAAGTGACCATCTGGGTTGAGATGGGCAGAGTGATAGTAGAGAGAAAGTCCAGAAGCCAGGAAAGGAGAGTTGAAGAAACTAAAGAAGGGGAAATAGAATATATGTATATTTTTTTGTCCAGAACCTCCCCATTCAAACAAACAAACAAACAAACATGTTGCTGTCAAGTCAATTCCTACTCATGGCAACGTCCCCAGGTGTTACGGAATAGAACTGTTCCATAGGGTTTTCTTGGCTTCTTCACAGACGCAGGTTGCCAGGACTCTCTTCTGTGCTACTGCTGGGTGGGTTCCAACTGCCAACCTTTAGGTTAGTAGATAAGCACAAAGTGTTTGCTCCACCCAGGGCCCCTTGTCTAGAACCTCTACTTAATTCATTTTAAAACAAAATCAAGGGTGATGGAAAAATTGGGGAACAGTCAATGGCGATGGTTGAAAAGCAGGATGAACGTTAACTAATGTCACTGAACCATACGTGTGAAGATTGTAGAAATGGCAAGTGTTCCGGTACCTACATATTTAACATGATAAAAAAAAAAGCAAAAGCAAAAACTGTTGAATACCATTAAAATAAAGAAGTGATAAAAATAAGTAAATAAAATCAAAACTGCATGGTTGGGGTGAACCCTCACTCTTCACTGGGGGAAGAAGTGGGAAGCAGGTAGTGGAATTTTTAGGTGGGGAGCAACAGTCAACATTCAAAATCTTGCCTCTTTAATACACCAATGGATTGAATTCAGGCTTTAGCATAATTTAATTAAATGGAGTATGGTTTTTTTTCTCACTGGCTTTAGTGAGAGCGTTGCAAGGACAAGGTGAGCGGGATTAGACTTTAATTGAAGCAGATCTGTCTGCCTCCCAGCCAAGAAGTGGTGTATAAACAGATTGAGAAGGCTTTTATTTAAATTTCATATTCAAAATGCTGTGGGCTCACAGATGGGGACCAGTTACCTCTTTGCTTTCCAGTTTTAGAAAGCAGAGGAGAAAATGTTTGGTAAGTTCACAATTTTTTTTTTTTTTAATTGCAGTTGGGTTTCTTCATAAAGCATATTAGCTAGGTGGTATTGGAACCAGGCTCTATCATTTCTGCTTCTGCAACACTTTCCTCCAGAAAATGGGTTTCAGTTTTATTTTCATATAAAAAATGAACCCATATTTGAGCATATATTATATAGTACCAGGCTAGGAGTTTTAAAAGTACTCCCTAATTTAATTCCCAAATTGAAACTGTAAGGTCGATATTATTTCCAGTTTTCAGTTGAGGAAACTGAGGTTCTGGCAGATTGTATAAAAATTTCAGGTTAACTTGGCTAATAAATAGCAGAACTGGAATTTGAAGCTCATTATTTTTGTTTCCAAAGTCAGTCAGTATTCTTTCTGTTAGTTGCCCCAGGTTTTGAAGGAGACGAAGCTAAGGTGTATAATTCCTTTAACTCAGTTTTCACAGATGTAAACAAGTAGTAGATATAAATCTCAGTTCTCAAACTCGGGGGTGCAAAAAAAAAAATCTCATTTCTTGAATTTCTACACATCACTGGAGCTTTGTCTCAAGATGGCACATGAACCAGGACAGCGGATAATAAGAGCATTTCTGGAAGCTGTTCCTACACTGGGAAGATCGTAAACCACCTAAAAACACCCCCACCAAATCCAAATTACATGTAATCCCAACTCGACTTCCCTTTAGCCAGATCCAAAAACGGCCCACAGCCACTCAACACCACCTGACAGGAAAGAAATGCGTGGTGACAGGAAAGTTTGAGTGGAAAGAGACTTTCTTGATTGATTAAGGCAAATATGTTTTACACTTGCAAATTATCCAATAACATACAGCTATGTAAGCATATTGCTTTTGTTGTGTGCTGTAGAGTCAATTCTGACTCACAGAGACCCCATATGACAGAGTAGAACTGCCCCATAGGGTTTCCTAGGCTGTAATCTTTACGGAAGCATATCGCCAGGTCTAGGTCTTTCTCTCGTGGGGTGGCTAGGTGAGCTCAAACCACCAACCTTTCAGTTAGCAGTCTAGTCTTAAGTGTTGAGCTACCACGGCTCCTATACACATAGCTAGGGCCCCTGTAAGGATCTTGGAAGGTGTCCGCCCAAGTGAAGGGCCCTAAAGCTTCAGCTTGGTTAGTTTCATGGTAAATCACTTCATGAGTATTCAGTGGGATTATTCATGTAGAGGACATAGGACCATTGTGCCTCACATAGTCAACAAATGTCCACCATGGTTGGCAGTGAGAACAGTAGACATCATTTATGCCCACTACTTTCCGTGTGCTCTCTTCTCCTTGCCTGGCCATTCTCTGCCTTTCTTTATCTTGGTAGACTGACCTCTAAGTTCTCTCTCACCTGGACTTCCTTGCCCCTGGCTTCTAGTTGGGTTTGGAAAGCAGCAGGAGAAAAAGTGAGGTTGGGGTATTTGTCATCCCCCAAAGTCCACTTCCCCCAGTTTTTTTATGGTTTTGGCCAGTCTGCATACAGCTGCAGCTCCTATTGTACGGCTTCTCTTCTAGAAACGTAGATCTTGTTGGCTTCAATAATACCACTCCCACCCTTTGCTCTCTTCAGGCCTAGAAGTAGTAAAGGCTTCCTCCTATCGTTAGTCCCTGGGTGCTCCACCATTCCTTGTTTGTTCCCTGAACCTGCCCACACCTCTGTAGCTAGTCCTTTCATTAAACCCCTTTCAGTAAAGCCTTTTGAGTGTGCCATCTGTTTCCTGCTGGGACCCTGACTAATACATTGTTTGTTCTGACCCCAAACAGTATGCCTCGCTGTCATTTTTGGCTGTATTACTTTCTCTATGTCCTGAGATTAAAGATGTTGCTTATTCTTTCCTTCTCAGAGTCACGAAAAATGTGTACATAAAGTCATTTCCTCCTCCAGTGTGCAGTCATAAAAATATACAGATCAACAGTAACTTGGGGACAGTGCTACTGTGCTTGTTGACCCAGCTGTTAATTTCCCCTCGGGGTGACATGCCCCTTGGAGTATTTAGCCCCTCTTCAAAATGTCTAAGTTTCCATATGCGTTTATGTAACCACTTAGCTCCATTCTATGTAGCCCTAGGGAAATTTGCTACATTCATTGGAAGTTGAATTGTCCCATCACATTACACAAGACGGAAACGTGACCCCATTCAACTGCCCAAGCAATAGCGAGAGAAGACATTGAGAACTGATTTTGGGGCCGGAGGTCCTTTTGCATTCATGAGTCCTTTAGGGTTTCAACAAGGCTGCACAGACCATCATTCTTCAAAAGGAATATAGTTTTTTTTTCCCTTAGGAAAGACTTAATCTGGACATTAGAAATGTTTCTGAGAGCAGAGAGAACAGAGGAAAAACTCACTAGCACAATATTTATCTTTAATAAGAGAAAGGGAAGGGAAAGAGCAGATATAGAGCACGTTTTCTTCTTGATACAGCTGCCGGTGAGATCTCTAGAGATGCCAACTTTACCATGCAGCAGACCAGGAATCTCTGGAGCAGCACCACCTTTGAGAAGTATTCTGCAGGTCCTCATTCCATCTGGTGCTCATGATCACCCCAGAGGGAGTTGTTAGGTGCCATTGAGTTGATAACAACCCATAGTGAGCCCATGTGACGAGTAGAACTTAGCTGTAAGCTTTACGGGAGCAGATTGCCCAAAGAGTTACTGGGTGCGTTCGAACCACTAACCTTTCGGTTAGCAGCTGGGTGCTTAACCGTTGTGCTGCCAGGACTCCTTGGGAGCTGTACTCCCTGAATATTCCAAGGAAGTTCACATCTGAACATGTCCTAGACTGAACTGTTGATGTGTGCTTTCATTCCTTCAACCAGTATTTGTTGAGTGCCTCCCGTGGGGAAGACCTTGTTCAAGGTGCTAGAGATGCATCAGTGAATAAGAGAAGATCCTTACCTTCATGAGCTTACATTCCATTGGGAGAGGGAGATAATAAACAAGTAGGCAACCAAATACATACATACATACATATTATAATTTTATCTAGTGGTGACTACTCTAAGGCAGTATTGCAAGGTAAATTTATTATAACCCATAAATGTCTTAATAAAGTTTTGTGCAGACAAGAGTTAATATAAACCAAACCAAACCCATTGCCACTGAGTTGACTTCAACTCGTAGGGACCCTTATAGACAGAGTAGAACTGCCCCATAGGGTTTCCAAGGCTGTAGTCTTTATGTAAGCAGACTGCCACATCTTTCTCCCATGGAGCATCTGGTGGGTTTGAACCATCGACCTTTTGGTTAGCAGCTCAGTGCTTAACCACTGCACCACCAAGGCTCCTTAAGAGTCAACATAGATGATCTGAAACTGCTGTCCTTAGAAAGGGCTGCTTGCAAGAGCGGCCCTTTGCTGGTAAGTGGAAACTTGAGTGGTGAACAGTTCCCTACGGTGATATTAAACTTTCCTTAAATGGTAAGAGGGCTCACTGTGCCTAAATTGTTCGTACAAACAATATGCTTATGCTGACGCCCTTTTCCGTTACGAGAGTCTGGAATTTTGGTACATGGATCAGAGGCTGCCTATGTGGCCAGCCCCAAATAAAGAGACCTCGGACCCTGAGTCTAACGAGCGCTGTTGGTAAGCAGCATTTCTCACATGTCATCACACTCATTGCTAGATGAAATAAGCATGGCCTATGAGATGCCGCTGGAAGAGGACTCTTGGAAGCTTGTGCCTGGTCTCCTCCAGACTTCACCCACATGCCTTTTCCCTTGACTAACTTTGCTTTGTGTCCTTTCACTGTGCTAAATCATTGCTGGGAGTACGATTACATGCTGAATCCGCGAGTTCTAGCAAATCACCAAACCTAGTGGTGGTCTCGGGGGCTTCAGAATTTCTAGAAACTAGAGAATTAAGGGAGGCAATCCAGTTGGAAGGTAGTAGTGAGGTAGCTTAGCATCGAAAACTGGGGTGGTCTCAATAAAGTTGTTATTAAAAACAAAGACAAAATAACAAACAACAACAACAAAAAAAACTGGTGTAGTGTCCAAAGGAGACTAAACCAAAAAACCAAACCTGTTGCTGTTGAGTTGATTCTGACTCACAGCGACCTCATAATACACAGGACTGCGCCATGGGATTTCCTGGACAGTAGTCTTTATAGAAGCAGATTGCCACACCTTTCTCCTGCAGAGCAGCTGCTGGGTTCAAACCACCGACCTTCCGGTTACCGAGCAAGTGTTTAACCACTGCTCGACCAGGGCTCCTCGAAGGAGACTTAAAACCCCTTGCCTTCAAGTCGATTCCGACTCATAGCAACCCTACAGGACAGAGTAGAACTACCCCACAGGCTTTCCAAAGAGCGGCTAGTGGATTCGAAATGCCGACCTTTTGGTTAGCAGCCTGAGCTCTTAACCACTGTGTCACCAGAGCTCCGAAGGAGACTTAGGAGGAGCTAAAGTCTCCCTGGAGTCCCTGTGTGACACAAATGGTTAAGCAGTCTGCTACTATCCAAAAGGTTGGTGGTTCAAGTCCACCCACGGGCCACTTGGATGAAAGAAAGGCCTGGTTCTACTCTGACACACATGAGGTCACCATGAGTCAGAAAAAACTCGATGGCACATTTTATTTTTAAACGGTTAAAGGTCCCTCTGCTAAGGGACACCAGGCAGTGGCGTAGTCTAAAAAAATGTGGCCACACACGCATTGTCCCTTTACTAGTCAGTAAGCTCTTTGAGGACAGGGAGTATGTTGTGAGGTCTTTTGTACCTTTGCACTCAGAGGTCATTTTGTAGAACAATGAAATGAATGAATCTTTATTATACAGATAACAGGATCTCAGAGAGATTGGGCGGCACACCCATGATCACATAATCAACCGGTGGATGCAGAAAGTCTTAAATCTCTGTTTTCTTTTTGTTTTATCAGCAAAACAGACTTGGTTTTGAAGCTTAATGGCAGCCTATTGTGTTTACAAGGAGCCCTGGTGGCTCAGCGGTTAAAGTCCTCGGCTGCTAACCAAAAGGTCAGGAGTTTGAATCTACCAGATGCTCCGAGGGAGGACGATGTGGCAGTCTGCTTCTGTAAGGGTCACAGCCTGGGAAACTCTACACAGCAGTTCCACTCTGTCATATAGGATCGCTGAGTCGGAAATAGACTCAACGGCAACGGGTTCGGTTTTTTGGTTTTATTTTGTTTACATGGAGGTTAAACAATAAAAAGTGAAGAAATTTCAGCAGAGTTGTATTCTTGTAACTTCTCTTGGACAACACTGTCATGGACCCTTTAAAACAAAAAGACCTGGACTTTCAACAGCAGTGTGCAGGGAAGGGCCTGGGTAGGAAATGGGTGTGCCCACAATGTTCGTGGTACCAACAAGGAAATATTTACAGGCGGGACCCCTGGTTCAACTCCCGGAGCAGACAGTTCCCAGAGTTATGATTATTCTTCTCTTTTCTTATTCTTCACTTTTCTTTTTCCTTTTTAACACTTCTCTTCCTTTCTGCCTCTGTACTTTCAAACATCTTCCTTCCTTTCCTTTTTCTCTGTTTTCTTCCGCCCTCCCTAGGCTACCACCCATCTTTTGTTCCTTCTGTCCCTGACTCCCACCTCAACCCAATCTTTGTCCCTTAATTCTTCCCACCTTTCCAATGGCATCTTCTCCATTCCAGCTTTAACCCTACCCTTGACTGAGCTTTGGACTTGGCCTTTGCCTTTGCCTTCTGCTGTGGGCTTCCCCGAGACACAGCCATCTTACCCTGGACCAGAATCAGCACTATCGGCTGAAAACTGGGAAAACCAATTGTGGTGACCGCCTCCTCCTGCTCCTCTTCCTCCTTCTTCTTTTTAATTGTATTCTGGTAAAATGTGTACATAAGGAGCCCTGGTGACACAAAGATTAAGTGCTCAGCTGCTAACTGAAAAGTTGGGGGTTCAAACCTACGCAGCAGCTCTGTGGGAAAAAGACCTAGAGATATGCTTCCATAAAGACCACGGCCAAGAAAACTCTATGGGGCAGTTCTACCCTGTCACATGGGGTTGTTATGGGTGAGAATCAACTCTACAGCACCCAACAACAACAAAATATACGTAACAAAAAATTTGCTGTTTTTACCGTCTTTAAGTGTACAATTCAGTAGCGTTAGTTATGTTCACAGTGCTGTGGAACCATTACCACTCTCCATTTCCAAACGTTTTTCATCATTCCAAACAGAAACTCAGTGCCCATCAGGCAATAACACCCCATCGCCCCTCCCCCACCACTAATAAACTTTTGTCTCTAGTCTAGATATTTCATATAAACACACACACACAAAAACATTGTCTTCGAGTCAATTCTGACTCATAGCGACCCTATAGGACAGAGTAGAACTGCCCCATAGGGCTTCCCAAGGTGGATTCAAACTGCTGACCTTTTGGTTAGCAGCTGAACTCTTAACCCCTACACCACCAGGGTTTCCAATATTTCATGTAAGTGGGACTATACAGTATTTGTCCTTTGGGGTTTGAATTATTTCGCTTAGCATGGTGAGAACCTTCTTGAGTCAGTGTATCTTTCTCCTATTGCTAAAACATGGGCAGTGTATAAAAGATGACACCAAGAGTTCACTTGAGGTCTCTATAGCACTAACACCTTAAAGAGGACAATGATGTATGTTTTATCAGTAGGTCTGTATTTTTAGCCATAGCATTTGCCACTCCTAAAGCTAGTACTGCCATGTGCTATGGTAAATACACTGCATACCTGCCAATGTTTCTCAGGAGCTGAAGAAAATCACTCAACCATGCAGACTGGCGTCGCTAATGATTCCTGACCTCCCTGCTCCCGTTCCCATCCAGGAACTCTGACAAACCTTCACCATTCTCCTCAAGAACTTTGCCTCAAATCTATAGTTATCACATTTGGCAGATTCTTCTTTCTGCTTTATCAAAAAAAGTGGTTGCACACAAATGATTTCACCTTACAAACTGACCTATCCTCACAGCTTTCTTTCCCTGTATTCATTTAGGATAAAGAGCTCCTCTTTCTGTTCAAAGCCTGCCCCTTCAGCTGTTTTCTTGATTTCATCCCCTCCCATCTCCAAGACCTTCCTCTATAAATTATCATCTCTCTTATATATCGTCATCTTTTTCCTTTTGTATTGGTTCTTGCCACACAATCTATAAATATGCTCAAAAATTTCCTTCTGGAAAAGACAATCTTGTTTGGCCCTGCCCACCTCCCAACGCTTCTGGCTACTGCCCTAATCTCTGCTTCCCTTTCTAGTCAAATTTCTGGAAAGAAGGAAATTAACTTGTCTCCATTTTCTCATCTCTCATTCACTCTTCACATCCTTGAGATCTGACTTCCATCACTTTCTCTTCTGTTGAAAATTAACCTGGTGAAGATCTCCAATGTTCTTCTTGTTGACAAACCTAATGGACACTTTTCCATCCTTGGCTTATTGGGCCTCTTCATAGTACTTCCCAGAATCTCTGGGTGGTGCAAACGGTTAACACGCTCGGCTGCTAACTGAAAGGTTGGTGGTTGGGGTCTAACCAGATGTACCCCAAAAGAAAGACCTGATGATCTGCTTCTAAGAAATCACCCTTGAAAGCCCTTTGAAGCACAAGCCTATCCTGACACGCAAGGGGTCGCCATGAGTTGGAACTGACTCAACAATAACCGGTTACAGTACTTGACGCTATTGGACTCCTTGTTTTTTGAAATTTCTTGGCAACCAGGACATTGCTCTACTGGTTTATTCCCATTCTCTGGCCATACTTTTGGTCTGTCTAGTGGGATTCTCTTACTTTATTCACTTCTTAAGCTGCGAGTTAAAAATTCAAATATCTTCCAGAACCTAGCAAGTAATATAAATAAATGAAGCAGATACAAGAAAGAGCAGCATCAGAGTGATGACTGATGCAAGTTGACATTGGCCTTGTTCCTAGAAAGACAGCAGGGGGGTTTGGAGTCTATAGAGAAATGGAGAACATGTATCCCATTTAAAGGGGGAAGCAGCTACTCAGTTCTGACAGAATGTTGCTATGCGAACATGCAAATCCAGGGTCACCGAAGTTCCTGATTTCAAGAAAATCTGGAAATTCTGATTTTTAAGTGAAATTTTCTGATTTTTAAATATTTGCAACCAAAAAAAAATGGAATTTGACTGTGTCAGCCAAACAAAATGTGCTGAACTTCTTTGTAAAATCTGCCTTAAATATTGGTGCACCTTGTGGCCATACTTTGGTTCCATACGCTGGTGTGACCATGCACTGACCATACACTGAACACTGGTACAATGCTGTCCTTGTACAGGCTCATCTATTCTCATGATTTTAACTCCCACCAAGGAACTGAAGACCCCCACCTCTCAGGTCCCACCCTGCTGTCTTCTGTGACATTCAGATTCATAGGTCCAATCATTTGTTAGACATTATACTTGGATGTTCAATAAGCAATTCAAGTTCCACATGTCCAAACTTGAACTCATGGTCCCCAGACATCTCCCCCAACTCAATCATTCTCCTGTATTTCTGATCTCAACTAGTTGTATCACTGTCTTCTAACAGATATCTGGGGGTTAATCTGGATTTTTACTGTTTGTTTTTGCAGTCTGTCGTTACCAGCAGCTCTCCGCAACCAAGGCTGCTAACTGTATCTGTTTTGTCGCTCGGCCTGTCCCATACCACCACCACCGTCTTGATTAAGGCCCTCTACATCCTTTGTCTGAACTAGCACATTAGATTCCTAAGTATTACCGCCCCATCTTCCTGAGTCCAGATTCGCAGTATCAAAGTAGGGCTTGCTTCTGAGTCCAGAGCAATACGGACAAATCTGACTAGCCATCCTCCATCTTTCTAAAACAGTTCAAGGACTTCCTACCACCCACTGAACCAATGAGTCAAGCCGAAGCTCCACAGCAAGGCGTTCAGTGACTTAGCCCCTCCCTGCCTGGTACTTCATGCACTGATGGTGCCCGGTACTACCTGGCTCCCTGTGTACACCACAGTGTCTCCTGTCTCCTTGACCTTCCTCTTGGGGCCGTCTTCCTACATTCTTGCCATCACCTTCCAGCTCTTATTTGTTATTCAAGATACTTCCCTTTCTGGGAGCCTAACCTTGAATCTCCACTTTGGGTCAAAAGTCCCTCATCTAGGCCACCATAGTCACTGCACGTATATGTTACCCCCCCAAAAAAGTCATCAGGTCAACTCTGACTCATGACAACCCCATGTGCATCAGAGTAAAACCGGTCTCCGTAGGGTTTTCAGTTGCTGACTTTTCACAAGCACGTCAGCAGGACTTTATTCTGAGGCACCGCTGGGTAGACTTGAACCTCTAACCTTTCAGTTAGCAGCTGAGAGTGGTAACCGTTTCCATTGCCCAGGGACTCCTCAATGTTAGAGCTCTTCTTATATCATATTAAAACAGTGTGTTTATGTGAATGTCTTCTCCCCCTAGCCAGCGAGCTTCCCTAGGGTAGGAATCCTGCCCTAATTCATTTGTATCCCCTCCTGAAACCTTAGCACCTAATACAAGCCCTGGCACATGGCAATGACTCAATAAATATTCCTAAAATAAGCTGACCTAATACCTTAGTTGCGGAAGTAGGAGCAGCAATCGTGGCACTTGGCAATGAGAAATTTCGCAGGGGACAAGAAGTGTGTAATTTAGCCCAAGGTTTCAGAGAATTTAGGACAATATTTATGTGTGCTGATAGTGACAAAACAAAAAAACAGAGCTAAGTGGTGGTAGACTAAAATCCCAGAAGATGGAGTTATAGCCTCATCAGACTAAAGAGACCAATACAATCTTGGGCCACAGTAGTTGACGCATCGGTGTCCAGCTCAGAGAAGGGAATTGTTCCGCAGTTCTGCATGCTGATCAACCTACATCCAGAATGCTGTTTCTGGCTCTGGGCTCCTCACTCTTGCCTGATCAGCTGAGAGATAGGGACCAGCATGGTGAGGGGTCCAAAGCCATGTCAAGGAAGGGGAGGTTGAACTGGGGGTGTTTGGATAAAAGAAAGTCTTAGTGGGACCAGAGAGGAGCATTGAAACATCAGAAGGCATTTCATTAGAGAAAAGGAAAAGGTCTACCCCTGAGGCACCAGAAGCTAAAACTGGAACCTGTCAATGAAAGCTACAAGGAAGCAAATGGCAATACCATGTGAGAGACAGTAGTCTAAAAATCAGAACTGCCTAGAAAGTAATGAGCTGCTTCACCAAGTAATGAACTCCATCCTTGGAGATGTTTAAGGAGCTGCCAAACAGCCAGCTGCCAAGGCAGTTTCAGAAGCAGTTGTTGTTTCGGGAACAGCCTGGACAAGATGGCCAGCAGATGACCTTCCAACATTAAAAGCCTAGACTTCTGAGAGCTAGAGAAACCACCTTCCTTTCCAAAGGTGACTATGAAGGAATTTTTCTCCAGTGAAGGTGTAGAGAGACAAAAGAGCTTCTATCAGTTGATTTCATCTCTTCAACAAACAGCACAGCACTGTTCCTTCTTCCTGAAAGACTTTCCATTTAGCATTCTTGACATTCTCCAATGATACCTTTCTACTTTCTTTGTACCCTGATCTCTATTCACAATAGATCTTTCAATCACTGTCACTCCCAGGTCTTTTGCAGCGGATTTGCCCAATGCAATACATTGTTGGGTTTCTTAGTCAGGAATGCTTCCATGGTGTTGATTGTGGATCCAAGTTAAAGTGAAATCCTTGACAACTTCAATCTTTTCTCCATTTATCATGATGTTGCTATTGGTCCAGTTGTGAAGATTTTTGTTTTCTTTATGTTGAGCTGTAATCCATACTGAAGGCCGTGGTCTTTGATTTTCATCAGTAAGTGCTTCAAGTCCTCTTCGCTTTCCGCAAGCAAGGTTGTGTTATCTGCATAATGTAGGTTGTTAATGAGTCTTTCTCCAATCCTGATGCTGTGTTCTTCTGCACAGAGTCTAGCTTCTCAGATTATTTGCTCAGCATACAGATTGAATACGTATGGTGAAAGGATACAACCCTGACACCCACCTTTCCTGATTTTAAACCATATAGTAGTCCCTTTTTTTTGCATGCATGCAAAAGCTGGACAATGAATAAGGAAAACCAAAGAAGAATCAATGCCTTTGAATTATGGTGTTGGTGAAGAATATTAAATATACCATAGACTTCCATAGGAACTAACAAATCTGTCTTGGAAGAAGTACAGCCAGAATGTTCCTTAGAAGCAAGGATGGTGAGACTGCCTCTCACATACTTTGGACATGTTATCAGGAGGGACTGTCCCTGGAGAAAGACATCATGCTTGGCAAAGTGGAGGGTCAGTGAAAGAGAGGAAGACCCTCAAGGAGATGGATTGACACAGTGGCTGCAACGATGGGCTCAAACATAACGATTGTGAGGATGGCACAGGACTGGGCAGTATTTCGTTCTATTGTCCTTAGGGTAGCTATGAGTCAGAACCAACTCAACAGCACCTAATGACAACAACAGCAACAATGAAAGCCAGTGTAAATTTGGTTTTCTGTTACTTGAAGTCAAATGCATTCAAAACTTGTACACCAGTTCTATTCAACTTCAGAGCCAGTGTGTTTTCTACTATAGCTCACTGAGACATATAGCCAGAATTTAGAACAGTGCCTGGCACATGACTAGCACTCAAATATTTGTAAAATGAACGAACAAATGAATGACTAAGTTAAATCTTAAAAAAAAAAAAAAAGAACATTAATCATTAGATACTTCATGAGTAAATTCAAAGTTCAATTTTATATTTTATAGGAAGGGCTTTGGAGATTTCCAGCCTACTAAAATCAAATGTAAATAATTTTGCAGGTTTTTTTTTTTTTTTCTTTCTCTCTCTAATGAGTAGAGGCACTGGTGAAAAAATTTTGAAAAGACTAATACTTCTTTTCTAAGGCAGCAAGGCAGCAGCTACAATAGATTAGGAATTTTCTGGTCTGTCATGGTGGATTGTTAGAATTGGGCACAAACCCCTTTCATAAACCCAGGAATTGCTAGTCATTGCTTGTGTCCCTGGTTCTGGTTGCTAACTGCTCATTTGGCTAGCTGCCAAGATGCTTAATCACATCCTGGCTTCCTAAATCTCTGTGTTTTTAACAAGAGCCTTTACTTCCTGGGCTAAGCTGCTCCAAAGAATTCAATCACTGAGGTGTAAAGGCTGAGTTTTCAGACGGATGAGATAGCTCCCGCACAGATGACCAGAAAAGCAGAGCTGTCAGTCTTATCTCAGGTATTCTCCTAATCAGATTGTGATTATACTCCAAGAAGCCATAAGTTGGGAAAATTACAGCATCACGTTTCCTCGGTCACTTATATCAGTGGTTATCAAACTGAGTTTCAGGGAGTCCATAAATGTCTGCAGTTGCTGATGCCAGTGAAGGCTGGCAGAACAGATTTCAAAACTTTGCATTAATCAAAAACATCCTTACTGTTCTCCTCAACGGGCCTGATAATAAGAAAATGTCGTAAGCACATTTACATTTTAAAATTTCCATTCACAAATTCTGCCTTTTTTTTTTTCATTTTACATATTAGAGTTCCCATAGGTTTCATTTTTTAAAGAGTTCTACTAAAAAGTTCAAAAACTGCTGAGAGATCAACATGGTGGAAGAAACTCGCTCAGGGAAAAGCTCTATTTCTTGCCTTAGACAGAAGTTATAAGAATTAAATGAAATAAATTTATAGGAAAGTATCTAGCACAGTCCTGGTCACAAAGGTTAATGAAGGTTGGCAGGGAGGAAGGAAGAGAAAGAAGGTGGGAGGGAAAAAGAAGAAGAAAAGAAGAAAGTTGCTGAGTGTGATAGTTACAAGCAGGTACATCAAAGATCTTCAGTTTGTCCCTCCAGATTCACTTCTCATCCTTCTCTACCCTGCTCTGTGCTGGGGAAGCTAACTTACATGAACGCATCACCTGGGCTCCCTTGCCTTCTAGCTTCCAGTGAGTTCCAGCCATACTGGAGGGCAGGATGAAGGAGAGGTCAGGGCATTCAGGGTGTATCCCTCTACCAAAGCACCTGTTACTCTCAAGGCCACCTCCTCTACATGTGCTCTCCTTCCAGGATGGCAATTAAGTTCTCCCATTCTCCATGTGGTGCCAGGATAGTAACAGCTTCTCTGCTACTAACTCCAGGTTATTGCACTATCCCTTGTGGTTTCCCTGGGCTTTGGTCAAGGTTTTGTGTCAACTGGCTGGGCCATGATTATCAGTGGTTTGGCAGTCATATGATGTTGTGATTACTTCCATGATGAGATTTGATATAATGTCATCACCTCCATGATGAGATCTACTGTGAGCAGCCAGTCAGTTGAAAGAGAGTTTCCCTGGGTGTGTGACCTGCCTTGAATATAAGTCGACATTCTGGCAAGGCTCGTGGGCTTTTAGCTCACACTGGATCCTGCAGCTGGCTGACCTCCAGTTCTTGGAGCTTGAGCTAGCAGCTTAACTGCAATCTTGCCATCCGATCATGAAACTCATCGATCTTTCCAGCCTGTGAGTGAGAGCCCTGCTCTCTGACCTGCCAATCTTGGGCTCGCCAGCCTCTGAGGCTATGTGAATCAGGAGAAGCCTCCAGCCTGACCTACGGACTTGGAGCCTTCCAGTCTCTACAACCTTGTGAGCCATTTCCTTAATATAAATCTCTGTATAAATTTATGTGCTTTAGTGGTTTTGCAACTCTAGAGAAGCCAAGCTAAGGCACCTTGTGTCCTACCAACACTTATGTAAATAGGTCTCTTATAGGTGAACCAACAATGAATTATTCTAACTCTAGGTTGCCATCTTTTACTGTTGGGACTGTGACTGGTACAGTGACTGACTGTATATACTTTGTTTGAGCCTCCAGAATTATCCTCTACTTTTCTCTTCCCTGCTCTGTGTCCTAGGAGGCAGGTCTTCCTGTTTGGTTTGGCCAATGGGAGCCACCATCAGGCCATCAGAGGATGTGAGGAGACAGAGGATGGGTTGTTTATTCCCTACCAGGCTCCAGTTTGGCACTTGTGTTCCTTTACTTAAAACCACAGTTCCTGCCAGGCAGCTCCTCTCCCAGGGTTCAGCTCTTACCAAGTCCTTCATCTTGTCCTTCCAGCTCCATGGATGGTCACAGCTTCCCAGTGGAACTCATCCACAGGTGCTCACCATTCCTTGTTGGTTCCCATAGCCCTAACCATTTTTATGAAATATTCACTTCATTAAACTCTCCTCAACTACACTAGGACCCTGGCTGACATAGTGGGTTTTGAGACATATGGCTTTCATATGCAGATAGAGGTTTTGTTCACTATCAATGATTCATTTTTGTAAAAGTCTTAGTAAAGTTGGGGCCCTGGCGATGGATGCAGTGGTTAAGAGCTATGGCTGCTAACCAAAAAGATAGCAGTTCGAATCCACCATTCACTCCCTGGAAACCCTATGGGGCAGTTCTACTCTGTCCTATAGGGTCACTATGAGTCGGAATCAACTCTATAGTCAAGTAAAATGAGATAGTTTAAATACAGACAAATAGCTAAAAATAGCATTTCTCCTTTTTCTTGCCTTCCTCTCTCAAAACAAGTAAAACTCATAGAGCAGGAAAATGATACATTCCTCCACCCCTTGTCCAGCTTGGGGAGGCAGCAAGCTAACAGACAGTTCAGGGATGTGATAACATGTATCGAGCAGAAGGGTAAATCTTCAGCTATAGCATGTATTTACCCTACACTTCAGATATTAATGCTCCAAAGGAACAAAAGCAAATAAAATTTTTCTCTTGAAAATTCAGCAAGTCACCTACTTCCATGGATGGCAGTATGGGTTTCTTAATTTAGGGCTTGGGAGGCATGGGTGTAAGAAATAAAAAGGAGCGACAGAAGAACACAGCATGGCTCTCTGGTCCATGACTCCTAGGACATTCTAAGTGAGAACAACCTATTCTGTATTTAATGACTTCCAGAGAACATCAACCCTTGCTCCCCTGATTAACATCACTTGACAAGTTAATTCAAAGCAACCAACATTTATTGAGAGTCCACTCTGTATGAGGCACTGGTCCAGGTATTGTGGATATAAAAATGAATGAGCCTGGCAGACGAATACATTGATGACTTTAGATCAAAGCAAAATACGATAGGTACGAGGGTATACCTATCACAATGTAAACACGAGTGCCATGGGAGCATGGAAGTCATCCTCAAACCTCTTTTGATCTAGCATTAACTTCGCAGGCTACAGTTTAAACCCTTTTCCTTTTCATTTCCAAGACGAGATGGATAGCAGCTATTCACCATCTTTCGTGTAATTGCATCTCCAAGGGTAATTTGATGATGACTTCACCTTTCTGCTCTCAATCCTCCCTGCCAATCTGCCTTCATTATCTCATTGTGAAGGCTCTGGGTCTTCTCTTCTATAAGCATACTTCCCCAGGCACAACAAGAGGGGCATCCAAGGCTTTGAGTTGGGGGTACCCAGGCTGCTGCCTGATAGAGGGATAATGACCAGAGTATGTTACAGCTCACCATTGCAGGAGTACTTCCTGGGCTTTTCACCTCTTGACACAAAGGGAACAAGAATATATTGGGGAACTCTTTGGGATAAATAGAAGAGGTTATTTGTGGCCAAAGGCCCAAGGCTATGACTGTGTCAGGTCCTGCCCAACTACTCCAATGGCTCTGTGGGGATCAGTGTCTGTGTTGTCCATTTGCCATTGAGTCAATTCCTACTAACAGCAACTCTATAGGACAGAGGAGAACTGCCCCATAGGGTTTCCAAGGAGCTGCTGTCAGATTCACACTGCTGACTTTTTGGTAGCAGCTGGGCTCTTAACCACTGTGCCACGAGGGCTCCATTATCTGCACAGAGTTTAGGAATTTCTGGCCTACAAGATAAAATCATACATCTTAAGCTGGTGTGGCAGGTAACACACCCAGACAGCAGTCTGGACAGCGGCCTTTTTTACCTTGCTTTGCCCACACTTGGATACTGGACTCTTGACCGTCTGCTCAGTACAGATACACACATACAAAACAATATCCAGAAGGGTTCTTTAACTTGGGGGTTTATGAAATTGGCAAAACACAACAACTGAAGCCACACTCTGAAATGAGAACTCTGTAAAGCTTATTATACATGGTTATATTCAGCTAACCATAAAGGGGATAAATAATGGGTTGTTTTATTTGTCTCTAGCTGATCCTTACTAAGAAACTGGTAATAACTTTTAATGGGATTCTTCTATGTGTTGTTCACTATTTGATTCCTAGGGGATCTATGCAGGGATGCTCTTTTTTTTTTTTTCTTTGAATTTTTATTACTGATTGCAAATAGTTCTTAGCTTCTGAATGTTAGCTTCAGGAATGGCTGGTTTGGGACAGCTCTGTCTCTGGAATTCCTGGGGTGTGCAGTACCGCTGTGGAATCTGCATTATATTGTAGTGGTGAATGGGCGGGGAGAAGAAGGAGTGGACTAAACTTTTGCTGTGAAGGATCACTTCCTCTTTGCAGTGGGCTCTGAAAATAAATCCCCATTACATTTTGCATGAGAAGCTGACTTGAGTTGTGAACTTTCATTTAAACCACAATAAAAAAAAAAAAAAATCCCCCATTACACAGATTTCTGGTAACAATGTATTATGGAGAAACCCTGGTGGCGTAGTGGTTAAGAGCTATAGCTGCTGACCAAAGGGTCAGCAGTTCGAATCCACCAGGCGCTCCTTGGAAATTCTATGGGGCAGTTCTACTCTGTCCTATAGGGTTGCTATGAGGCAGAATCAACTCAATGGCAATGGGTTTGGTTTTTGGTATGTATTATGGATTGAATTGCATCCCCCAAAACTGTGTCAACTTGGCTAGGTCATGATTCCCAGTATTGTGTGATTGTCCACTATTTTTTCATCTGATATGATTTTCCTATGTGTTATAAATCCTACCTCTATGATATTAATGAGGCAGGATTAGAGGCAGTTATGTTAATGAGACAGGACTCAATCTACAGGTCTAGGTTGTATCTTGAGTCAATCTCTTTTGAGACATGAAGGAGAGAGCAAACAGAGATGAAAGGGACCTCATTACCATCAAGCAAGAAGACCCAAGAGCAGAGCACATCCTTTGGGCCTGGGGTCCCTGCACTGAGAAGCTCCTAGTCCAGGGGAAGATTGATGACAAGAACCCTCTCCCAGAACTGACAGAGAGAGAAAGCCTTCCCAAGGAGCAGGCACCCTGAATTCAGATTTCTAGCCCGAGCTGGCACCCTGAATTCAGATTTCTAGCCTCCTAAACTATGAGACTGTGAGAGAATAAATTTGTTAAAGCCATCCACTTGCGGTATTTCTGTTATAGCAGAGCTAGATGACTAAGGCACCGTTCACACTTCCTGTGTAACGCTATTAACCGTCCCCTCTGGGTGACAATAATCCAGACATTATTGCATAATCACCATGTACCCAGCCAGGGTTCTCACAAACTGGATGCTGCTTATCTTTCTGTCTCCTTCTACTTCCCACCATGCACCCTGTTCTCCAGCCACGGTCACCGTCTTGACTTTTCCTGCTTACATTATGCCTTTTCAGCCTTTGTGTTTTTTCTGAAAAAAAAAAACCTCCCCAACCTGACTTCCTGGTAGACATCTGCCCTTAAAGATCTCTGTGAGTTCTTCCTGAGCTCCCTAGTACGGTGATGTTATTCCCTCCTTTCCTTCTAACCTCACAACACACATACCTCCTTTTTCTATAGTGCCTACTGCGTTGAATTATAATCATTTATGCGTCTATCTCCTCTATTCCCCCCGGGACTATTGGAGCTTGAGGGTAGCAGTGGTGTCTTATTTAGCTAGGTATTCACCAGACCAAGCACATAGCCAGGCCGGGAGAAGACGCTCTGTAAATGTCAAACGAATGATTATAGGGCAGGCAAGTGCTTCCAGTAGCCCTAGTAAAACCTTTCCCTGGCCAGCATGCGCGCAGACTCTAGTGGAAAAGCAATCTTGAACACAATCCTGAGACTTTTTTTTTTTTTTAATATTTTATTGTGATTTTGGAGAAAATTGACATAGCAAATTAGGTTCTTGTTGAACAATTTCTAGACATATTATTCAGTGACATTGGTTACACTTTTCACAATGTGTGAGCATTCTCATTGTTTCCATTCTGGTTGCTCTGTTTCCATTAATCTAACTTCTTTGTCGCCCCTGTTACCCTCTCACCTTTGGTCTTAGGTAAATGTTGACCATTAGGTCTCATTTAGATGATTGTTTAGAGGAGTAACAGTACTCTTGGGTGATATTTATTTTATAAGCCACTGTTTTTTTGGCTGATAGGTGACCACTAGGAGTGGTTTGAGTTCCAAGTATAAAGAGTATCCCAGGGTGACAGTCTCGAAATCCTGAGATTTTGTAACAAGGTTCTTAAAATTTCCACACAAATCTGTTGTGGTCCCACGCCCGATGTGCGTCCTTAAGAAATATCACCTGACGGTGACGATTGTTTGAGGGAAGACTTGGGTTTCCTCTGCTTGGAGCACTTTCCCTACCCCCACCCCCAGCCGGCCGCAGCCAATTATCTTCCAGGTGTTAATGCTTCTACCTCCGAACTTCCCCAGTCATTGCACTGTGTAACAATGTTCTGTTTACTTACCCCATTTCTCCCAATAAACTATGAATCCATGAATGTACCGTATGTGTCAAGGAGTCCTGGTAGCACCGTGGTTAAGTTCTCGGCTGCTTACTGAAATGTCGGCAGTTCAAATCCAGCTTCCGTAAAGATTACCCACTAAAAACCCACTGCCGTTGAGTCCATTCCAACTCATAGCAACCCCATAGGGTTTCCAAGGCTGTAAATCTCTACAGAAGCAGGCTGCCACATCTTTCTCCCTTGGAGACATTGGTGATTCGGAACCACCAATCTTTTGGTTAGCAGTCGATTGCTTTAACCACTGCACCACCAGGGCTCCTTTCCATAAAGATTGTAGCCTAGAAAAGCCTATGGGGCAGTTCTACTCTGTCACATAGGCTCCCTATGAGTCGAAAATCAACTTAACGGCACCTAACAACAACGATGAATGGTGTATGCCGGTTTAGTTTATCACTGTATCCTGGGTATTACAGAATGCCTTGTGAATAATCAGGGCTAAATATTTTTTTAATGATTGAATGAAGAATGAATGAATGAAATGAGGCATCCCTCTTGATTTAGCCAGGGATCTTTAAGAAAGGTGCAACTAAATAATACCCTATGGAGTTTCAACAATGTAGATCCAGTTCCTTGGAAAGTAAGTAGAGTGTTTCAGGCAAACAAAATGAATTTGGCAAAGCTTTTAGAACCTTGTAAGAGAAAAAGGCATTCAGTCAGTGTATTATGGTAGTAAACCCTGAAAAAAAAAAATCCCCTGCTGATTTTCATATACTTAAATGAGAGCTATTGTTACAATGATTTTAAAGATTTGTTTGTTTTCCATCGCATACCTTAGTGGGCAAGAATATTTTTCACTGTTTTACTCACCAGAATGTTTCCCCAAAGCAACTTTCTGAGAGTAACAGAATAGCTGAGATGGTGTGATATTCAGTTCTTCACTGCTCTACCGTGATATCGCTGGGAGGGGAAATCTTTCTGATCCCCACATCCCATGGAAGATGGTTTGCTTTTCATTTGGCAACAGTTATTTCAGATTGGAAGGTTACAAACCAGCAATTCAGAGAAATAATACAAACAGCTGGTGCATATCAGAAGTGTGCCCCTACCATTTTTTGTAAGATTACACATATTCATAATATTGCAATAAAAGGTAGAGAAATGGGCTCCCTCAGACCCTGGTAGAGACTTTTTATGGAGATAAAGTTTGAAAATATAAAAATTTAATCAAAATTTAATGTGCATAAACTACTGCCTCCATTATCATAAGACCAGAAGAAATGGATGATGCCAGCTACCATTGTTGAATGTTTCGATCAAGGACGCACCAAATGTATCCTGATCAAAAGGGGGAAACTGTAGAACAGAACTTTAAATTCATATGAAAACCAGACTTGCTGGATCCATTGAGACTGGGGAAGCCCCTGAACCTAATGCTCCAAAATAGTCTTTAAATCTTCAGCCAAAACTCTCTCATGAAGCCATCATTAAACTAAACAACAGTTCAGCACAATTGATAAAGAACATTTTCCTTGAGGATTGCACTCTTGTAAAGCATTGTCTATGTGAGTGTAAACTGACAACAGTTAAGCTAAAGCACAGATGGGAACTTGAAGGGGCAGGGAGTCTGAATTAATGGTGATGAAACAATAGGGGTAGACACAGTGGGAATATTGACACAATGTTAAGTATGTAACCAATGTCTTTGAACTGTTCACGTAGAAATAGTGAATGGATATATGTTTGGTTGCATATATTGCCACCAAAAATACATAAAATATTTTTAAAAATTTAATGTACATAGGCTGACCCAGCAATCCTACTCATAAGAGCCTACCCTACTGATACACTCACATAAAACGGCCCCACGTAGGTGTCAAAATATTTACTGTTGCAACTTTTTTAAAGGGATGTGACAGGATTTTGTGGCCCAAAGAGAAGAGCCTTGGAAACCCTGCTAAGAAGTTTGGGCTTTTGCAGGAGAGCTATGGGGAGACGTGAGGGGTTTTATGGAGTATTATCTATAGAAGGGAACTAGGGTGGTTCAATGTTAGAATTCCCACCTTTCATGTGGGAGCCCTGGGTTAGTTTCCCAACCAGTGTATCTCAAGCACAGCCACCACTCGTATGTCAGCGGGGGCTTACCTGTTGCTATGACGATGAACAGGTTTCAGCAGAGTTTACAGACTAAGATGAACTACAAGAAAGACCTGGTGACATACGTCCAAATATCAGCCAGTGAAGACTTTATAATCACTATGGTCTGATCCACAACATATGATAAGGACGGTGCAGGACCTAGCAGCGCTTTATTCTGCTTGGAGTCACCATGAGTGGTAGGCTGACTCAATGGCAGCTAACAACAACAATTTGTAGAAAGAGGAGCCATCTCCTGGACAGCCTCAGCACTGCCATGTGTCCAAAAGAAATGTCAAGCTAGACATGGCCAAATCATTGAATACAAGGAACATCTTGGGTGAAACCTCCCCGAAATGCACCAAAGGGAATCCCATGTATAACACGGAGCTAAACTTCTTAGAATCCTTTCTGCCATATGTCTTTCTCAAATCTCACATTACACAGCACAAATGCCTCCGTGCTTTCCTCTTTCTCCCCGTGTACAACTCCCCCAAATTCTTCTACATTGAGGATACAGTATTCTTAACAATTAAAAATGTGGATGAGATTTATTTTTCAGTTTTTAAAATATTCACTTTTACTCTATTCAAATCCATACATTTTTTCAAAATTACAAATACAATTATTTTTCTCTTTTAGTGTGTGGTGGTCTCTTTCTTTCTCCGGAACTCCCCTTTGTTCTCTCTTTTCACACGTTTTATTGGTTTTCTACTGTTGCATAAGAAAGTTCCACAAACTGGAGGCTTAAAACAACACCCATTTATTATCTCACACTTTCCCTGGGTCACAGTTTAGCCAGTCCTCTGCTGAAGGTATCCATCACCATTAACTACCCCCCACCTTTCCACCTCCCTCCCACTTCTGGTAACCACTAATAAACTTTGTTCTCTATACATGTGCCTTTTCTTACCTTTTTATATAAGTGAGGTCATACAATATTTCTCCTTTTGTGATTCTTATTTCACTCCAGCTCCATCCCTATTGTAATGTGTATCAAGACTTCATTTATCCTACTGGCTGAGTATTCCATCGTATGTATGTACCACATTTTGTTTATCCATTCATCTGTTGACAGGCTTTTAGGTTGTTTCCATCTTTTGGCTATTGTGAATAGTGCTGCAATGAACATTGGTGTACAAGTCTCTGAGTCTCTGCTTTTAAGCCTTTTGTGTACATACCTAGGTGTGGAATTGCTCAGTCATATGGTAGTTCTATTTTTAGCTTTTTGAGGAACCACACCCACTGTTTTCCAATTTCGTTCATTGAAAGACTTACCGAAAATGTGAAAATACAAGCTATCAGCTGGGAGAATATCTTCAGAAACCATATATCCAACAAGAACCTAATAACCAATATATACATAAAGCTTCAACAACTTAACAAAAAAAAAAAAGACAAATAACCCAATCATAAAACAGGTGAAGGGCTTGAATAGACATTTCACCAAAGAGGACATTCAGATGGCCACCAAACATGAGAAGATGCTCAGTGTCATTAGCCATCAGAGAGATGCATATCAAAACCACAATGAGATACTATTTCACTCCCACTAGGATGGCTAAGATTAAAAAAAACAGAAAACAACAACTGTTGGTGAAGATGTGGGGAAATTGGAACCCTTACCCATTGCTGGTGGGAATGCAAAGTGGTACAGCCGTTGTGGATATGTTCCTTTTCTGGATTGTGATGATGATATCATGGGTGTTAACACGTGTGGCAAAACTCATCAAATTGTATACTTTAAGTACATGCAATTTATTGTACATCAATTGTACCTCAATGAAGCTATAAAAATATAATAGGGGTGGAGAGTGTGTACCAAAAGGAAAAGGAATAAGTTTTGTGAACAACAAGCTAGTCTCCCTCACAGTTGTGTATTTATGAATATTTTTCCAAATTTACTACTTTGAATAGTCTTTTTTTTTTTTTTTTTTTGTGAGTGGTAGAGAATCTGTCTCATCAGAATTGGTCAAGAAGGCTCCCCTGCCCTTACAATGTGCTTTTAATTTTCTGAAAAATTTTTGCCAAGTCCTTAAAATTAGTAGTTTAGTTTATGCTTTCTTTTTTCTTGCTGGTTTGATCAATTTTCTGTTCGGTCCATTTTAATTTCTTGGGTTCACATGGAAACTCTATTCTTTTTTATCCTGTTACTAGTCCCATTCTCTATCCCTGCGCTCATGATAAGACACATTTTCCTCTACTAACTGAAAACAAATTAGCAACTATTTCCTCAATCAAATCTATTGCCCTCAAGTCGATTCTGACTCATAGCGACCCTATAGGACAGAGTAGAACTGCCCCGTAGGGTTTCCAAGGAGCAGCGGGTGGATTTGAACTGCCAGCCTTTTGGTTAGCAGCTGAGCTCTTAGTCACTGCACCACCAGGGCTCCATTCCCTCAATATGAACTCTAAAATAGTTATGACTAAAGTAATACATTTGTTTCCTCCCTCTCCCTTCTGTCTTTCCCAAATGGGGCCTTGGGAGCACTTGTACTCAGGCCCCTCCACCTTCCCCAGCCCCTTGGACTTGCTGATGTCATTCAACACTTTTAGTTACAGTAATAAAATTGCCTTTGCAGCATGCTGCCTCTGTTCTAAAAGCTTTCTTTAACATTCATATTGCACATTCCCACAGAGTCTACCATAGTTATTAAATACTTAGTATATGCCAGGCACTCTTTAAGAAGTTTGCATATATTGTCTTATTTACATTTTTCATCTCTGTAAAACCAAGCCAGTTGCCATCAAGTTGTTTCCGACTCATGGCAACCCCGTGTGTTTCACAACTCTGTAAGGTAGGTACTATAATTATCCCCACTTTACAGATTAAGAAGCTGAAGCATAAAAAGATTAAAGAACAAGTTCACGCAGCCAGGAAGACGTAGAGCCAAAATCCAAACCCAAAGGGACCCTCTGGGAGTCCAGGCGTGTGGTCCACGCACCAGCAGCATGGATGTCAACCGGGAACTTACTGAGAGTGCAGAATCTCAGACCCCATCCCAGACCCACTGAATTGGAATCTGCATTTTAATAAGGTTCCCAGGTGACCTGAATGAACATTAAACTTGAGAAATGCTGCTCTCTGCCATAGTGGGGGTTTGTGGAATACATGGGATGCGGATGTGCTGAATTCTGGCATATTCATAGATGTCTTTGCTTGCTCAGCCAGGTGAATGAGAGCTTGGCTGGATAGGATTCCTGGGCTGCAGCTCTTTTGTTTAAATGTCTACACAACCAATGACAAGACTTATGAAAGTCTGGTTCTTTTTCTTCCATAGGTAACTGTTCTTGTTTGTTTTTACTGTCCTAGAAACAAATAACATTTTCTTCTTTATCCTTAGAAATCAGGGGTTTTACCAGGATATGCTTAAATGTGTGTGTTTTCTTAGCATTCATTCCTGGGACTAGGTGAGCCCTCTCAATTTGCAGACTCAGATTTTTCTTCATTGCAGGGAAGTTTTCTTCTAATTTATTTGCTGATTGCCTCTCTTCTATCTGTTCCTTGAGCTCCTCTAGATGGTCTGTTATTTGGATGGTAGGTGTCCTTGATGCAGTCAGCCTCCAAGTCTCTTACTTCTTCCCTAATGATTTCTCTCTTCGTAATTTTTGTTCTGTGTTTTGAGATGACGCTTCAATTTGATTTACCAGACCAGTAGTAAATCTCCTTCAATTCACCCACTAAATTGCTTGGATGGGAAATCATGTTTTAAGCTCTGAAAAGTTTGTGCGTGCGTGTGTGTGTGTGCGTGCACGCACATGCGTGTGATTGCTTGCATCTCCTTAAGTGCCCTTTCTCTGATCCATTTTTCATGTCTCCTCCAGCAGTTCAGCTTCACTGGGCATGTGTCCTGGTTGGCCTGAATGGCCTCCCTGTCTCTGACTGCTTGTTATGGATTGAATTGTGTCCCCGCACCCCCCAAAAAGGTGTGTCAACTTGGCTAGTCCATGAGTCCCAGTATCGTGTGATTGTCCACCATTTTGTCATCTGATGTGATATTCATGTGTGTTGTAGATCCTACCTTTATGATGTTAATGAGGTGGGATTAGAGGCAGTTATGTTAATGAGGCAGGACTCAATCTACAAGATTAGATTGTGTCTTAAATCAATCTCTTTTGAGATAAAAAAAGAGAAGCCAGCAGAGAGACGTGGGGACCTCATACCACCAAGAAAATAGTGCCAAGAGCAAAACATGTCCTTTGGACCTGGGGTCCCTGGGCTGAGAAGCTCCTAGTCCAGGGGAAGATTGATGACAAGGACCTTCCTCCAGAGCCTACAGGCAGAGAAAGGCTTCCCCTGGAGCTGATGCCCTGAATTCAGACTTCTAGCCTCCAAGGCTGTGAGAGAATAAACTTCTGTTTGTTGAAGCCATCCACTTGCTGCATTTCTATTTGTACCACCTTAGCTGTGCATTTGTTGTGATTGTCTGCTCCCTGGGACTCATGCTTGGTCGCTGGAGTGGTCTTTGAGGCAGTATTCCCAGAGGTAGTAAAGGTGGAGAAGTCTGATCCCCCATGAGGCCATGGTGTAGAAGCAGGCAGGCTGCCAGGCCCTGTGAGGCACCGGAGGAACTTTTCTTCCCCCCGACCCCACCAAGCCCTGTCCTGCACTCTCCCAGCCTCAAGAGCAGGGAAGACTTTGCCCACTAGTCAACTACCTATAGGCCTCCTGGGAACATACATAAAGGTGACTTATCATTGGTGGTGTTGGCCTTGATCACCTGGCTGAGGTTGTGTTTATCACGTTTCTCCATTATAGGGTTACTGATTTTTTTTTTTTTTTTTTACCCTTTTGGAAGGAAATCACCATGTGCAGCCCACACTTAGAGACTGTGAAGTTATGTTCTCCCTTCCAGAGGGCACCCGTACCCATACCCGTTGCCGTGGAGTCGGTTCCGACTCATAGCGACCCTATAGGACAGAGTAGAGCTGCCCCATAGAGTTTCCAGGGCACAGTGTTTATTACATATTTTTACACAAATAACATGTGACTTCTACGTTAGTCAGCCTGCCCTCCCCCATGAGGTATTTTCATAAGAGTCGCTACGCTAATTTCTTTACAGAAACATGTAAAAAAAAAAAAAAAAAAAACTAGCGAAGCGGCTCTTATGAAAATATCTTGCAAGAGGAGGGTGTGGCTGGCAAATAAACACAGAGGGTACATGTTGTTTGCGTGAAAATATGGTACATAAACTATTTAGGATTTTTCTGCATAGTAGATTTGTCTCTTCTCCTGCATTTATTTATTTATTCAAGGATTTATTTATATTACTATGGACTCATGGATATTTATTTTATACTTTGGGTTACAACCCAATATTACTTTGTTTTTTTGCTCAAAGTGTTCCGGGTTTGGCCTTTGGGAGCTCTGTCAGTTGGCTTCTGTGTCCCTTTGCCTCCATCTTTGTGGGGATTTTTGCTTATTTTATTTTGTTTTTAGCACTTCCTAACTTTCTGGCACTACAAGATAATTTAGGTTCGTCTTATATATTTCTTGCCCCAAATCACCCATGTCTTCAAGAAACTCTGGTTTCTTTTATTGGGGAATGGTGTTACAAACCAAAATCTGGGTGACAATATTCTTTTTTAAAGTGTAAAGAAAAATTTCCTAGCTTAACTTGGTTTGTCCCAGCCTAAGCCAATGGTCACTTGTCAATGATGGTTAGCTGACTCTCAGCCACCCAGCTTACCGCATGTATACACTTTATAGGAGCGTCTCTTCTCCCTTTCTTCTCATCAAATTTAAATTTTTAAAACCCCCATTTGAAGTATACTCCTCATTTTAAAACCTGAGGATAGTAAAAAAAAATCAGTGAGGAACTTTTGAGAAAATATAAGGCATTGAGGAAGAAAATTGGACACTACAACAATCCGTTTACATTTCCTAGTAAAGATAAATCAACTTGCTTCAGAATTTCCTATAGAGAGAAGATAGAAATCCATCCCACACTGCCCCTCTGTTTGTTTGGGGTGATTCGGCCTCACCACCATGGTTTGTAACACTTAAAAATGTTTTGTTGAATGCTTTTTAACCAGTCAAAGTAAAAATAAGCAGTAAAAGGTTTAAAGAACTGTCCTTAAAGCTGAGAGGGCTCATATTAGATCAGAAATAAATGTTCTATTCCAGCAGCTTCTCTCCACCATGGTACACACCGTGGAGTCCAGGCGTCTAACACACCACAGGATACGGAGATTCTTATGGGACTTTTGCTGGGAAACCACCGGGAACTTGTCATTTCCTATGCAATCTCCAATAAACTTGCTTTTCACATAACCTGCTCTTTTTGTTCCAATCAGGGAAATACTATTTCCTCTCCCTCCAGCATTCCCGGGCTTTGCCCGTCACTTTCTCACTTTTCCACCAGTCTTTCTCATGTCACTCACCCGCTGGTAGTGCCATCTTTCTTCTGATTTGCCACACAACCTCTTTTTTTTATTTTGATATGCCTTTGGTTTCTACTTCCTTGATGTAACTTAAGCAGATAAAATAGAATTAGGAAATATATTCCCAGCAAGGATCTTCTATATTTTTGCTTCACTCAAATTATAAAGAGAAGAAGCACAAGATAAAAATAATATATCCCCCTCAAAGCAAAACAGTTCTCTTTTCTTATCAGAATTCAAGCATCATGTACTTAAAGGAATATATATGGGCTTCGCCCTGTTGGCACAGTGGTGAGGAGCTCGGTCTGCTAACCAAAAGGTCGTCAGTTCGAATCCACCAGCTGCTCCTTGGAAACCCTATGGGACAGTTCTACTGTATCCTGTAGGGTCACTATGAGTTGGAATTGACTGGACTGCAAGGGGTTTGGTTTGGTGTTGGAGTCAGCAGAACTGGATTCGAACCCTGGCCTAGCCACTTACTGCCTGTGTGATCTTGGGCAAATGGTGCATCCCTCTGAAGCTATTTTTTCTCACCTATAAAATTGAAATAACACCCTATCTCACAGGAGCCTCAGTGGTGCAAGAGGTTGCGATTGGCTGCTAACCTAAAGATTAGTGGTTCAAACCTACCCAGAGGCTTCATGAATGAAAGGCCTGGCAAACTGCTTCCATAAATATTACAGCCAAGAAAATCCTCTGGACCAGTTCTGCTCTGAAACATATGGGGTCGCCGTGAGTCGGGGGCAACTCAACAGCAAGTAATAACAACATCTCACAGGGTAGCTGCAAAATTGGTTATTTAAGTCATATAACACATGCTTGGAAACTCTGGTGGCATAGCGGTTAAGAGCTACAGCTGTTAACCAAAAGGTCGGCAGTTCAAATCTCATAGGCGCTCAGTGGAAACCCTATGGGGCAGTTCTACTCTGCCCTACAGGGTTGCCATGAGTCAGAATCGATTCAATGGTGGTGGACTTTTTACATAATACATGCTATTTCCTTACCATTTCTCTTGAAGCCCTGGTGGCACAGTGGTTAAGAGCTCAGCCGCTAACCAAAAAGTCACAGTCCGAATCCACAAACTGCTCCTTTAAAGCCCCGTGGAGCAGTTCTACTCTGTCCTATAGTGTCACTATGAGTTGAAATTCACTTGACGTCAACAGGTTTTTTTTTTTTGGTCTCTTTCCCAAGAAATTCTGTGTAGGAGACAATTTACCCTGAGTTACCCTATCTTTGTTACTATCCTTCAGCCAAGTTTTTCTTTCCAGCCTGTTAAGCAGCAGCCACAGAATGATGAAAGTATTTGCTTTTGGAGGAGGAAACTGGGAACCACGGTGGTGCAGTGACTCACCCAGGCCAAAGCCACGGAAGACTAGGCTGCCATTCCAGACGTCTTCCAGTTCATTCATGGAATATTTCCTGAAGATCTACCGTGCCTCACATGCAGTGGTTGGCACCAGGAATATAAGACTGGGGAACGTAGAATGTTCAGAATCTTCTAGGAAAGATAAACACACTCAGAAAACCATAATATAATGTGATATGTGCTAATATCCCTCCTGTTGAAGAAGTTTAAGAGCCCAAGGCTGCATCTGCGCCAGAATATCAATGTGAAAATCAATTGATTGTGACTAAAGAGGCTGCAGAATGCTTCAGGTTGAATCGTAATGGAAGGGAAATGACTGATTACAGGATTTTTCCTCACTCTCCTGCCTTGTTCAGTCATCCATTTACTCTTTCATCCCGCAGACATTTATAGAGGACCTACTATGTGGTTGACATCCTGCATGGGAACCAGGGTATAAAGAACACAGCAAGATTGCTACCTCAAAACTCACCAACTGAAGAAATATAAATGAACAGTTCTCTGGGCCTTTAATATGCATACATTTTAAAGAAATCTTAGGCTGGTCTAAGCACATTTGTGATGTCTTGAAGTAGGTACCTAAAGAAAGTACTACACTTAGAGCTTTACTGCTGCCAATAAATACCTTCAGTATAGAGGAATCCCTTGGTTTGAAATGCAGGAGGATGTGAAAGGTGGTTCTTATAACTTGGTCAAGAATCATATTGACTCTTTGGTCATCGTGAATAAGCAGTCTGAATTGCAGGGTGGAGAATTGATTTCTAATGCAAGTCAGCATCATCGCACTTGATTTTCAAATCTCCAGTCTTTTCTCTGACCCCGAAATAGAAATAAGGAACTTGATACATAATTGTTTTCATTAAGGCATACTAACTCAGCTAGTTCACCGCTATTAAAATACAATTACAAAGTTACCAAATTAATGTTACAACAAAATCAATATCTGTTAATGGTCTTCTCTTTTCTTTTTCCTTTCTTCTTATCTTGCATCTACTAAACGATTTTCCCTTAAAATAAGCCAACCTTCCAAATGCTAGGGTGTTAGTGCCGGCATACAACAGGACTGATGGACTAATAAATTTTTTGGTTTTTAGCATTATCTGCAGGGCCTAGATAAACGTTATTTATTCATTTTTCTTTGGAACCAGCTTTATGGAACTTTACTGAAGGGAGGGGAGTTACTGTTTTATTTCTATAAATATCTCCTGGTAGTGGTATAGCATACAGGAGAGAAGTGTTGCTTTCAAAGATTTATAATGACCTCAATTACAGTACTTAGGAGAAAGGAAGTGGAGAGAATAATAAATATTATTAATGTCTTTCCTCCAAGCCTTGTTAAGATCCCTCTTCTCCAAAATATCCCCACTCCTGTACTGAAGTCATAAAGCTAAAGAAGGTCCCATGTCTTTTATGTGTATATAAATACATATACATATGTGTGTGTGTAAGTATATGTATATATATATATATATTTTTTTTTTTTTTTCCCAATGTCAAGAGCTCTAGAATAGATGGTGGAACTGTCAAAACAATTTGTGATAGGAAAAACTCCTTTTTGGAGCACAGTGTCTCCGTGGTGTTTCTGCAGCCCAATCTGAAATTACCCATTCAAGTCACGATGTGTCTCCACCATAAGAGAATATCACAGCACACCCGAAGCCTGCATTTTAGACCGACTAATTCTGATACAGGAACTGGTTTTTGTTAGAAATAATGCCTTTCCCAGGGAGGCTTGAGCACAGGAAAACCTTTCTGAAGTTGGCCCTCCAGGGAATGGCAAAAATCGATTGCCTTGTAGAGAGGTCTTTCCCTAAAGGTCAAATCCACTTTTGCTATAAAGTGCAGGGAGTTATTTACACAGAGTAGTTCAAAGTAGCGAAATGTGCCATAATTCTCCTTTTTTTTTTTTCCTTTACTTTGATTTGAAAAGATAAAATCATCTGTAAAATCCACACGTCTTCTTGTGGTTTGTATATAAATGCTAAATAATGAAAACTATTTGCAGATCAACCCCTATCAGTGACACTAGCCCTGAGGAGCTGGAGCCCGAGTTATGGGTATCCCCAATACACTCTGTTCATCTCAATGCAACAAGCCCTTTCTATCGTTAAAAAAAAGAAGCGAGGCAGCATCATTCACTATGTAAAAATAAAGTTTGATCCTGTGTTTCACCTCTCTTCCTGCATCTCTGGCTGTCTTACCTCTGCCTCCTATTGCGATTTCTGGCTCCCGTTCATTCTGCTAAACGTCTGGTGTAGACCAGGGAATATCTCTGGGAAACAATACAGGAAGAGGAAATATTTCATTTAAGTGGAGGGAATTTTAAGGCACCCCACTAATCTTAACTGTTGCCACTCTTTCCTGCTTATTAGGGTAACAGACTAAGTCAAGGAGGGTCAAGTTGGCATCATTTTGTGCCAGATAACAGCATTTGGAAAGATCCGTCCCTTACCCGACACGGCCTCCTACTGTTACTTATAAAGCCTGTCTTTGGAGAGAAACTGCTGCCACAGATCATATGGTCTTTACAGCTTTGATTTTTGGCTCCATAGCCAACAAGATGTTCTTTCTCAAAGTGAAGTACCTCACCACGTATTATAGCAAGCCAGTGTGATATGCTTGCTATATGCTTTCAAGACGTAACATGGAGGTTCCCTATCTGAATTGTGTCCTCGGAGCCCTCCCATTTTTTAAACAACTAACACAGAGCAATTGCTTGGAAGCTTTTTATTTCTCCCAGATGATTAGCTTGAATACTGGAATTCAAGTTGACCAATGTACCTGTTCTCTGCCAGGTGTTCACACAGAGCTCTCAGAGCAGAGCACAAAAGCTTTCCACCCTGGGCATGGGTCTCACATCCCTCTTGGAAAGTTCTCTTCCTTAAAGAGCTTCCGATGGCCTCAGCCTTGAGCCCTGAGCCTCATTTCCCAAAGCCACATCTCTGCTGATGCTTTCCAGAGGATTTAATGTCTTCTTACCCCCCAGAGACTCGAGTTCTGTGGGAAGAATAACTTGCCCAGGCTATAAATGAAAACCTCAAGTGCTCCCAACCACCAGGAATGGCAGGCATCAATTATCTTGGCAACTTTGGGGCCAAGTAAATCCACTTTTCCACATACCCCTATAATCCTTGCTCACTACTCAGATACAAGTTCTTCTGACCATCTCTCTTCTGGACGTCTTGCTCTGGACTTCCTCCCATCCCCTGCCCCCGACCTTCTCTGTCTCCCTCTCCTCAGCCCTTGGAAACCAAGTTCTACAGTTAACAAAATCCCCCATATGCTTAGCTGCTTCCCTAAAGACTCTTTCATCCCTTGGCCTTGAGACCAACCTCACCCTAGAGGATGCTACTTGCCCCACAAGCTGAAGGCCTCTGGTGGAAGTTGCCCATCTTCCAAGTGCCCCAGAATCTGGAAGAGAAATTTTATCTTGTGGGGTCGCACGGTTGTCTCCACACCATTCATCACCTGATCTCAGGGAAATAAGCCCACCTTGTGCCTTCGAGCCTCTTGCTATCCACCCTCTGGCCCCACCTCACCGCTTCTGTTGTTGTTGTTATTAGGTGCTGTCAAATTGATTCTGAATCATAGCAACCCCGTGTACAACAGAACGAAACACTGCCTGGCCCTGCAACATCCTCATAAACGTTGTTATGTTTGGGCCCATTTTGCAGCCATTGTGTCAATCCATCTCAACTCTTTCATCCACTGTTCACTCTTTGGCCGACTCATCTGGCGAATCCTCTACCTTGCTTGGGGCCAGTGACCACCTTCCCTGCTGCTCTGCCGGGAATGCTGGTGCTGCTGAAAGAAGTCACGCCACGATGCAAACTGCCTCTGTGCTGCCAGAGAAAGGTGCTGTGATTTGTCACCTCTCCTGTGCTCCTGCCTTCAAACCTCCGTGCCCCACCCCAGCCCAGCAGGAGATCTTGTCTCCTATAGAAACCATCAGACAAATACTCCCTGACTTCTGCTACCAAATTCACACTTAGAGCCCTTTTCTGCTACATTTCTTTTCCCCTCTCTCGATGGAAGAGCTGTGCCGCCTCCAGTCTAAGGCCAGTTCCTCACTAAAGCTCTTTCTTCTCCCCTTTAGCCTTGCAAATACCTTTTTCTCTGCAGGATCCCTTTCTTCTGTGGCTGCAAATACTCCCTGTCTATATGTTCCTCCCCGTAGCGTTAAACATGCTCAAACCTCTCCCATCCTCAGTCTCACCGTCCTTCTATTTATTGCCTCTCCTTCCCTTCAAGGAAGGGACCCTGAAGGAGGGTCCTCCCTCACCACCTCCTGTCCTCAACTGCCACTCCCCAGCCCACTGATATCTGGCTCTGCTTCCTTCATGCCACTGAAACTGTTCTCATCGAGGTCACCAATGACCTACGTGTTAAATCCAATGGACACTCTTCAGTTGTTACCTTACTTGACCCCTCAGTGGCATTCCACAAAGAGGACTATTTCCTCTCTTTGGAACAGTCTTCTCCCTTGGTTTCAGTGACTTTTACTCTCCTGGTTTGCGTCCTACCTCTCTGACTCTTCCTTCTCTGTTTCTGACTCTGTTTGCAATACACCGTCAGCATCTGCTTTTAGCATCCTCTCTCTTTTAATGTTCTTCAGGGTTCCTTTTACCTTACACATTCTCCTCTTTCACCTCTCCATACGTACACCCACTCTCTGGGCAGTCTAATCCACTGCCATGTTTTCAATGATTTTTCTATCTGATGGTTCCCAAATGAAAGTATCAATCCAAGACCGCTCTCCTGAGCTAGGGGTTCATAGATACAACTTGACCTTGAACAACTGTCTTCACTTGTATGTACCTATGGCACTTTAATTTCAAAATTCGTGGAGTTAAACACATAACCTACCATGCCCGGCAAATCTCTCCTCTTTGGCTGTTTCTATCCCAGCAGAAGGCTCCTCCCTCCACTCAGAAGCCAACTTTGACTCTTCTCTCTCTTTCAACCCCCACATCCAATACATCAGTAGGTCCTGTACATTCGTCTCCTAAATGCCTCTCAAATCTGTCCGCCTATTTCAACCCCCACTGCCACTACCCTAGTCCAAGCCAACATCATTTCCTGCTTGTGTAGCACAGCAGCTTTCTAAATAGTATCCAGACTCTCATTTTTTCCCTTACTAATCCATTATCCACACAGAGCCATTCCCGCCTCAAATGTAAATATGATTATACCACTTAACTGCTTAAAATGCTTTGCTGCCTTCTTCTTGCTCTTAGGATCATGGTCAGGTTCCTAGACCTCCACCCCAGACTTATAAAAGCAGAATCTATCAGACAAGCTCATGAACTTCTCTTAATGCTAACACTTGCCTGGGGTTCAGTGAGATTGAGATGGAGCCAGGAAATGTGTGTTTTACCAAGTCCCCCATGTGCTATTTATCATCAGAGTTATTTGGAAAACTCTGCCCTGGTCTGTAAGCACCAGGGACCATTCCTATCCTTTTCCCTCTTGTATCCATTATGTTTAGACCCTAGTACGATGCCTGTTTGGTATAAATGGTTAACCTGCTCGGCTGCTAACTGAAAGGTTGGAAGTTCAAGTCTACCCAGAGGCACCTCAAAAGAAAGGCCTGGCAAGCTACTTCCCTAAAATCAGCCATTGGAAACCCTATGGCGCACAGTCCTACTCTGACACACATGGGGTCACCATGAGTCAGAATTGACTGGACGGCAGCAGATACTGGTTACTAAGCCTGTATATGTTTCAAGAAAGAAGGGAGGAAGAAAGAGAGGGAACAATATATGAAATGAACGTGACTTCTGTAGCACGGTCAATTTGTTGGAGTGCTGTGGTATAGCACTCTGAGAGATGAACTAGTAAAGTTTAATACAAATAGGATGATTTATCTATCTGCAGTGGTAACCTAATTGTGTTGCTAATGAGGGATCTAATCAAGGCAATCATGCCTGGAATGTAATTGAAGTCAGCTATACCTTGTGTTTCTCAAATTTGTGTAATATATGAACCCCTTATAAAAACGAAAACATTCTGATAGACCCCAGGGTTGATCTAAACTATTTTTATTATAATCGTCCTTGAATGTGTACAAAACTAGGTATAAATGCCTTGTGCTTGTATAGTTTGTATTATAAATCCAAAACAAATTAGCAAATTAAATACAAGCAAAATGGCAAAACCAGTAAAATTAAAGTTAACAGCATTAATGTAATGTGGTGGCTGAAACTAAATTGCTTCTCACCGTGTAACTATCGAGGGATCCCTGGTGGCACAGTGGTGAAGTGCTTGGCTGCTAACTGAAAGGCTGCTGGTTCAAATCTACCAGCTGCTCCATGAAACGAAAGATACAGCAGTCTGTTCCTGTATAGACTACAGCCCTGTAAACTCCACAGGGCAGCTCTGCTCTCTCGTATAGGGTTGCCGTGAGTTCACATTGACTTGATGGCAGTGATTCGGTTTGGGTTTTCGGTGTGACTGTCCTACTGCCTGCTACACAGCAGCCTCTTGAGTGTTTGGCCTGCCTTAGTTTTCTCGTATATGATTCAGTCGTCCTGCAGCTCTCACTTCTAAGGGGACCATTTGGATGAATCAGCATATGCTCATATTCAACTTTTTTTTTTAATTATCATGAATAGGAAAACACACATATAAAAGTTTTCCTCGAGATGAGACCTATCTCAGAGAATATACCTATTGCCGTGCAGTGAATTACTTAATACGGCCCTTCTAGCCGTAGTCTTTGTAACTCCCACCAAATGATGGGGTGAAACTATACAAAAGAGGTTCTTGTAGCCCAACAAGGGGATTGGATAGCTTGTTAATAATGTCAATAAGGTGCATGGCACCCTCGGGTGAGGGGGGGACCATGCAAATAAGGTATATGAGACCCTAACGAAGTGATTCCTGCTAGGCTTAAAATGAGCCATCCCAGAGGCAGGAAGGGAGGATCCCACCACCACCAAGAAGGAAGAGCCAGGAGTGGATCATGTCCTTTGAACCCAGGATCCCTGTGCTGAAACCTCCTAGATCCGGGAGACAGAGAAAAGGAGCTGTAACACAGAAGACAACAAAAGAAGGCAGCGCAAGATGGCAGGAATCAGGAGACCAGCGCGAGTTGGCTGTAGTGGGGTTTTTGAAACACACAGAGCTAAAAGATGTTTAACACTTGTCGGGAAAGGCCCCCATTCAGGCCCGGGGGCAGCAAGACCCCAGCAGGGCCCAGCAGCAGAAGGCGAGAAGAAGCTGTCCTGATTGAGGAACTACGTCCCGACCTGTTGTTCCTTTTATGTCCAAGTTGATCCCAATCCTGAGTTGTACCCTGTTACCTTCCTAATAAACCCCATAATCGTGAGTATTGTCTACGAGTTCTGTGTGGCATTGCAACAAAGTGTCAAACCCAGCAGAGAAGTAGTAGAGAGTGCCATGGGAGGGATGGCTGGTGTCAGAATCGGTAAAAAGGTTGGAGAGAGGAGGCAGTCTGACCTCTGCCTCATAGGCATCGGGCTTGGGGTGTTGATCTTGATTCTCATTCCCCCTTGTGAAGTTAGAAGGGATCAGACGCCTCCCCCATGCCATTTTTACACCCACAGGTTCCACTTTGAGAAACGCCCCTGTAACCAATAGATGGATTTATTAGGCCTCTATTTGCTAACTTGACCACACGGTGATTATTCACACATACTCCGTTACTAAAACAGGAAGCTGCTGAAAAATTTAAGTCACCTTCTGTTCCCAGAGCCTAGAACAGCACAAGTCCTTGGTTATTGTTTTAGTCGAATGAGTTGATTCTAGAATAATCGTTTCCAAATGTGACGCTTAATGTTGTGTGTCAGCTGGGCTAGGCTATGATTCTCAGTGGTTTGGCAGACACTGGACGGGGCCTTCTCCATAATGTAATATAATGTAATCATCTCCATGATATGATCTGATGTGAGCGGCCAACCAGTTGAAAGGGGCCTTTCCTTGGGAATGTGATCTGCGTCCAGAATATAAAGGGATGTCCTGGCAGAGCTAGCTCTCGCATCAGCCTGTACTCTTCTTGTCGCCTGATCTCTGGATCTTGAAACGTAAGTCTCTGACCTGCAGATTTTGGATTCATCAGCCCCCCCCCCCACACAGTATTGTGAACCAGAAGAAGTCTCTAGCCTGCCACCTGACCTACAGATATGGAACTTGCCAGTCTCCACAATTGTGTGAGCCATTTTCTTGATGTAAATCTCTCTCTCTCTTCTTTATCTCTCCACATATATATATATGTATATACACACACACGTAACAAAAAACAAACCCACTGCCACTGAGTTGATTCTAACTCATATTGACACTATACAACAGAGTAGAACTACCCCATAGGGTTTTCAAGCCTGTAATCATTACGGAAGTAGACTTCCACATCTTTTTCCCGTGGAGTGGCTGGTGGGTTCAAACCACCAATCTTTTGGTTATCAGCTGAGCGCTTTAACCACTGCACCATCAGAGCTCCATATGTATAGTGTATGTGTGCATATATACACGTTGGTATATATACATACATACAGATATACATACATATGTATACGTATGTATATATAGGGAGCCCTGGTGGTGCAGTGGTTAAGAGCTCGACTGCTAACCAAAAAGTTGACAGTTCAAATCCACCAGCTGCTCCTTGGAAACTCTATGGGGCAGTTCTACTCTGTCCTATAGGGTCGCTATGAGTTGGAATTGACTTGTTGGCAAGGAGTTTGGTTATACATACATACATTCGTACATACATATATACTTGTACGTACATATGTCTCACTGGTTTTGCTCCTCTAAGAGAACTCAGACTAAGACACCAAAGTATGAGAATGTTCGAAGGCGGGCATTGTCTGTCCAGAAGACTGGACAACAGACATGGTTGGGGTGGGCATACCTGGCTCTCGTAACTTCCTTATCCTCTGCACAAAGAGCCTTAGTTTCTCTTGGCTGTGAGTCCAGAGGCAGCCTTCTGCTAGTACCCTGGCTTTCCCTGGGTATTTTGTTTCAGGAGGAAGAGGATGTGCTGACCAGCTCAGCCTCCTGATAGTTTTAGTTCTCAGTCAGATTAACACATTGTTAGTCTGGCTTATGTCTGCTTCCCTGGACATTTGGGGTAATGTGAGTCCACCCCAAGGTCTCACCTCCTGTAGTAGTGGGATAACTCTCATGCCTGCTGTTAGGAGGATTAGACAAGATAGCATTGACAGTGTGTCCAGGCTTTCTCCTAGGGTAATGCAGAACTGTGGTTCTCAGTGAGTGGGGGCTGGAGCAGTCAGGTCCGCTACTTGCTGAAATAGCTTTTGACTGGTGGTGGGAGGAGAGGGAGCAGACAGGATAGAATTTATAACAATGCATTATATAAAACTTTTTTTCATTATATAATTTATTTTTTTTTTTTTTGCATTATATAAATTTTAAGTCATTTCTACCTCTGGGGTAAATATATTATTAAAAAGATAAGCTGGGTGTTAGAGATCAAATCGTGTCCCCCAAAATATATGTTGAAATCCTAACCCCTGGTACCTGTGAACATGCCCTTGTTTGAAAATAGGGTCTTTGAAGATGTCATTGGTTAAATTAACATGAGATCATACTGGAATAGAGTGGGCCCTAATCCAATATGAAAAAAAAGATGTGGCAGTCTACTTCTGTCCTTATAAAAGAGAGAAGAGGCACACTGTGGGAAGACGGCCATGTGACGATGGAGGTGGAGATTGGAGTAATGTATCTACAAGTCAAGGAATACCAAGAATCACCAGCTATCACCAGAAGCAAGGGGAGAGGAATAGAACAGACTCTCCACCAGAGCCCTTGGAAGGAACCACCACAACTGATAACCTGAATTTGGGCTCCTGGCCTCCAGAACTGTGCAACGACAGATTTTTGTTCTTCTAAGACACCCACTTTGTGGTACTTTCCTATGGCAATCCTATGAAACTAAAACCCCGGATGTTTTGAGGTGTAGGGGGGAAAAGCGGGGTGCAGGGGGTGGAACAGTGGTTCCCTAGTTGCTGATTTAAAGTTCCATGACTGCTGCCACTGTCCATTCTCCAGTGGTCCTGGGAGCACTCTTTGGACTTGGAAATAAGTTTCAAAGTGTCTGAGGATCCAGGACAAAAACACTCATTGAATCATAAGACATATCAACCTCATGCTATCAACAGTGATACCGCCATTTTTGTGTTATTGTCTCTTGGAACTATGAGAGGATATATACAAAGATGAAAAATAAAGAATTGCCCTAGCCTGGATTGGCCAAGACTCTTTTCCATTGTTGGTAACCATTGTTTTCCTGAACATCATGACACTGTAGTATTTCTAGCACCTTAAAATATCTAACTCTCCCAAGTCACAGAAACCTTATTGTTTCACACTTTTGTCAAGGTAATTTCCAAGACTCTTTTAAGGAACAGTTCAAAACGCATGCTGGGTCCATCTCTCACTGCATTTTTTGCAAAGAAGCACAAATCTGCTTAAAACTTCACACACATATCTGCCATGTCGTTTTGAGCCCTCGTCATTTTTTGTCGCTGAGCAGGCTAGAAGTCAAAGAGGACTAGTTTCATCCCGCTGAAGAGCACTGAAACCCATCCGTAATGGTTCCAGCCCTGCAGCTCTTCCCAGTGTTCGTGAGATAAGGCATCAAATCATACTTATTATTGCTATTTGAGTGGCAGCCCATGCTCTGAAATCATATGAGCTGAGAGCAAGTAACAGAAGCACACACAGAAAGAAAACAAATCCCATTTTCCTCGGGCTCAGTGTGGCTGAATCCCCCAAATGCGTCCTTGATCATATCCAAGCACCATATTTTAAGCTGCGCCTATTTTAGGGGCTGGTGAGAACTCCTGGGAGATGGTTGTGGCCACCATTTATAGCCAGGATGTAAATGGACTCAGGACTCAGATATAGACCATCCCTATAGGCTCCTCAGATCTGAACCTGAGCATGTGTAACATCGTATGTATAGGACATTGAACGGACATGATAAAAGGTTAAGAGATCTCTGAGAATTCACTGACATGGTTAGTGCTAGAAATTCACCATTGTCTCTGAGGCATAAAGCCAGCATTGGATCACTCCAATAAGACTCATGTTTTATTTGTCTGAAATCACTGATCCAGAGAACCAACATTTGATCACAGGAAACAGATATGTAGTCAAATAACTAAGAGAACACGTAATAAGGACCTCAACTGAGTTGAGTGGAAGGAACTATGGCAGGAGAGCGCTCAAAGGGGAGGACATGATTCACGAAAAGACCACCTAGATGTGAAAGCAGATGGCATGACTTATTGGCTAATAGCTGGTACAAGGATCATGAACAATTCTGAGGAATGATGGAGACAAAATATCAGAGTCATAGAGATGAAGAGTGAAAAGTTTAGAGATTACCTAGTCCAACCCTCTTATTTTTACATGAGGGCCAGAAAAGATGAAAAGCTTGCCCAACTTTTGAGGATCAGGGATACCAACTCATCATTCTTAAAGCTGGTGAATAACGAGGATGAATCAAATGTTTATGCTACCTCTACCATACAAACTACACTTGAGGCATTAACTAATTGCAATGTATAGACCTTGTTTAGATTGTGATTTGAACAAAGTACAATGAAAAAATCAGGCCAATTTAACTCTGATTCTAAAATAAAGAATAATTATATTTTTTGGAGTGATACTATATTTGGTTGTGTTTACCAAAAAAAAAAACAAGTTTCATCTTTTAGAGATACATACTGAAATATTTAAAGAAAAAAAAAGAGTCTCATCTTTTAGAGATACATACTAAAGTATTTAAAGATGAAATGATATGATATCTGGTGCTTGCTTTGAATAATCCAGCGAGGCAAGAAGGGGAAATTGAAATGAGATTAGCCATGTGTTGATAAATGTTGAAGCTGAGTACTCAAGTTTATCAAACTGTTTTCTCTGCATTTTGTATCTGTTTAAAATTTTCCATTATAAAAATTTTGGGGAAAAAAGCCTGCCTGACTAGTCAGTAGGTATGAAATTTAGAACAAGGCTCTTTGTCTTCTTGTTCCTAGGGCTTTTGCCTCTGGAACTGCCTCTGAGAAAAATGAGAGACAGGTAAGTAATTTGCCCAAAATCTCATAGGTAGATTTATGTGTATAACTAAAACATCAAAAAAAAAGAAACCTGTGCTGTTGAGTTAATTCCGACTCACAGCGACGCTATAGGACAGAGTAGAACTGCCCCATATGGTTTCCAAGGAGTGGCTGGTGGATTCGAACTGCTAACATTTTGGTTAACAGCTGTAGCTCATTATGGCTCTTAACCACTGTGCCACCAGGGCTTCTTGTATAACTAAAGTAGTTAAATTTGAACATTTTAATCAAAGATTCTATAGAACAATCCTTATCAAAAGGAGGAAAACGTAGAACAAATTTCAAATTTTCATGGAATCCAGGTTTCTGGAGCCATGGAGGCTTGATGAACCCCTGAAACTATTGCCCTGAGACAATCTTTAAACCTTCAACCAAAAATATCCCCAGAAGTCTTCTTAAAACCAAATAGTTTAGCTTAACTGAAAAAAAAAAAAAAAAAAAAAAGGTCTGCCTTGAGCATAATGGTCTTTTAAGAACTCTCTGTATGGGAGCAAATTGACACCAACAACTCGTAAGATTAGACAGGAACTTTAGGGGGCAGTGAGTTTATGTTAATGGGGGAGGAACAACTCAGAAAAAGAGGATGAGAAGGATTGCACAACTCAAAGAAGGTAATCAATGTCGCTGAATTTTACACACAGAAGCTGTCGGATTGGTGTATGTTTTGGGGTGTATATCCTCAACAACAGCCACAAAATAAATAAAATTAAAAAATTTTTTAAGCATTTTATCTGCTTAAAAGATAATGGTGAAATAATAGCTAGCACCGAGAATGTGCTAAGGGCTTCAGCGCTTTCCTGAATGTTCCATGTGTATTAGCTCTCTTACTCCTCACAACAACCTATTCGGTAGTGCTTGACTATTACCCCCATTTTACAGATGAGAAAAATGAGAGACAGCTAAGTAATTTGCTCAAGGCCTCATAAGTAGTAAATGCCTGGCTCCAGAGCCTACACTCTTAACCAGTATGCAATGTGTTTTTCAATGACATGGACACGTGGAAGAAAAGTCTACTGACTCGAGTTCCGTATTGCATCACTTATCTATTTCTGCATAACAAACCACCCCAAAATGTGGCTTAAAACGACAACTAGCTATTAGTTCTCATAATTCTGTGGGTTGCCTGGGCAGTTCTTTGTTTTGCCTGGGCTAGCCAGGAGGCTACATTCAGCTGGAGGGTCAGCGGGGCCTGGGTTCAGCCGGAATGGTTAGTTCTTTCCACATAGTCTTTCATCCCCAAGAAGGCAGTCGGCATCTTTGCAGAAGTGGGCATTCCAGGAGGCAAATCCCAATGCCCTAGCCCTTATCAAGTCTATGCCTCTGTGATTTGCTGGTACATATATTATTGGCCAAAGCAAGTCAAAGGCCAACCCCAGAGCCAGTGGAAGAGAGGACTACACAAGGATGGAATAATGAGAAGTGTGATCATTAGGGATTATTAGCATAATAATTATATTATACTAATTATTATACTAATAATCTCCAATGAATGTTCAAACAACATAACTATATCTTTTTGGTAATAATTTCCATCCTTATAACTCAAATATGAAATTCACAAAGCTGACTATCTTTATGGCCCCAAGGGGGTCTCCATTCATAAATACACAGTTAAAATTCTTTTTTTTTTTAATTGTGCTTGGAGTGAAAGTTTACAAATCAAGTCAGTCTCTCATTCAAAAATTTATACACACCTTGCTATGTACTCCTAGCTGCTCTCCCCCTAATGAGACAGCACACTCCTTCTCTCCACCCTGTATTCCCTGTGTCCATTCAGCCAGCTGCTGTTCCCCTCTGCCTTCTCATCTCTTCTCCAGACAGGAGCTGCCCACATAGTTTCATGTGTCCGCTTGAGCCAAGAAGCTCACTCCTCACCAGTATCATTTTCTATCCCATAGCCCAGTCCAATCCCTGTATGAAGAGTTGGCTTTGGGAATGGTTTCAGTCTTGGGCTAACAGAAGGCCTGGGGACCATGACTTCCAGAGTCCTTCCAGCACGCAATGAAAATTCTTAAAGTCTGCCTTCCTCCTTCTCCCCTCTGCATCTCTCAGTACACTGTGTTAGTCCTCTTGTATTAGTTTCGTATTATTGCTGTAACAAATTGCCACACATTTAGCATCTTAAAACAATACCATTTATTATCTGTAGGCTAGATGTCCAGAAAGCTCAGCTGAATACTCTGATTAGGGTCTCATTGGACTGAAATCAAGGTGTCAGCCAGCCTAGGCTCTTACCTGGAGGCTCTGGGGGATAATCCTCTTCCAGACTTATCTGGGCTGTGGACAGAATTCAGTTCCATGAAGCCATAGGAGGTAGGTTCTCATTTCCCTGCTGGGTATCGGCCAGGGGTTGTTCTCACCTTCGAGTGGCTGCTCCCATCCCTTGGTTCATGGCCGCCTTCATCTTCAAAGCCCAACACGGTAGGGAGAGTCTGTCTTAGACTTCGAACCTCTCTCATCTCCACTTCTGCCTCATGTCTCCTGCCTTCTCTTCCTCCGAATCCCTCTGTTTTCCTCTTCCACTTTTAAGAGCTCGCGTGATTACTGTGGGCCATCAGGGATAATTCAGGATAATCTCCTCATTTTAAGGCCATCTGATTAGTAGCCTTAATTTCATTTGCAAAGCGCCTTCACAGCAATACTTAGATTAGTGTTTGATCGACTAACCTGGGAGCAAGGACTGGGGGTAACATCTTTGGAATTCTGTCTACCACACCCCCAAAGTCTTTCTCTTTCTTGTCTTACCCTTCCTGCAAAACTCTAAATTGCAGTCCTACATGGGTCGAGTAAAGATGTTTTTGCCTCTTTCTCTCTTAAAAATAACCCCAAACGTCAGGAAGAAGGATAAACCAAAACACAAACTTCATTTTTTTTTATTAACTAGAAACATTTTTTACCTGCACCACAATATACGGATACAGAAAACGAATAGAAGAACTGTAAATTACTCAGGAAATTCAAATTTAATGCTGATGAGAAACAAGCCAATACCCCTCAAAGAAGATCCAGAAAGGCTCAAAAATGCAAGGTATCAAAAGGGAGGAAACCCTACAGACACTGAGATTTAGCTTTCTCCCATGAAAACTCCAGCTCACCTCCTGTTCCCTTTACAGAGAAATCTACCCGTGGCCATGCCCTACTCATGCACACAGAGGCTCCGGTCAGCTTTTTACTGTTTGACCCTTCAACATAAACAGAGAATCAAGGATCACCAGACATTTGTAAAGACAAAGACCAAAACAAACCAAGCCAAAAAAAAAAAAGAAAAAATGAGCCCAGAGGAAATAGAGATAATTCAGGGAGCAGAAGAAAACTCAAAAAGAAATTATTATAATTGATATTCTCAGAGGGATAGAAGAAACTCTTGCTTCCATAAAATAAAGAGAATATGCTAGTGGTTCAGAACATGGGGGTAGAACTCTTCTCTTTCATGCTGAAGACCCGGGTTTGATTCTAGGCCAATGTACCTCATGCATGGGCACCACCCATCTGTCCATGGAGGCTTACTGGTTGCTCTGATACTGAACAGGTTTTATAGAGTTTCCAGACCAAGACAGAGTAGGAAGAAAGGCTTGGTGATCCACTTCCGAAAAATCACCCAATGAAAACCTTATGGGTTACAACAACCCACTCGCAGGGCCCACTTGATGGCATCTAACAAGTACCATAAGACATAAGTTAACATAAGTTATATTGAAAGTGGTTGCCTCCAGGGAACTAGATGCATGAGGGGAGGAGGGTTTCTAAGAGGCTGCAGGTTTGCTATAGACATTTTAGAAATAATTATCTTTTACATATATTTTCATGCAAAGCTTTCATAAACTAAAATTTGGTATTTAAAAAAAAAAAAAAGCACAAATTACAGGCCACAGGGCCTCTCTGCACCGCTGAGCTCCACAGTTTCTAGCTGAAGATTCAAAATACTCTTGCCCCGGTCACTCAGGCCTGCCCGAGGTAAACTTATGGGTCTCTCCACTCCATGGGATTTTCAACTCCATCCTTTATCGCCATTCTCATCACAAAAACCTGGCTTTCTCCTCAAGAGGCACTGGCAGAGTTGGGAAAGAAAGTGGAGGAATTACCACAGGCATGTTAATTTCTCTTCTTTTATTCTGTCTCAGAAGTAAAAAATCATTCTCATCGTGGTTGAGCAGGTGGCCGTGGTTCACTTCCCCATGTCTAATTTCGTAAATAAGGGCTTCAATTAGCTTTTGCAAATGAAAATAGCTAAGTTCTCATTCAATTTTCTCTTTCAACAGGACCATTAATTCAGAAAACAAATAAAAAATAAATTAATTTTTAATGGCAAATGTACACTTTCTCGAAATGAGACTTATAACATTAATATAGCCTTAGATAGAAATTAAAAGACCTCAAACTCTTGTTTCATCTCTAACTGGGCTAATTCTTTCCTGCAGCAGCTCTCAGAGTCAAAGTCAAACACAGAATTCAAGTCATCTATTAAAGAAGAACAGGAGAAAGATGTGGCAGCCTGCTTCCCTCAAGATTTCAGCCTTGGAAACCCTATGGGGCAGTTCTACTCTGTCCAATAGGATCGCTGTGAGCCGGAACTGACCCAAGGGCAATGGGTTTGGTTTTTTAGTTTTATTCAAGAAGAAGGAGCCCTGCTGGATTAATAGTTCATCTCTCTATTAAGCTACTAACCAAAAGGTCGGTGGTTCAAATCCACCAGCAGCACCAAGGAAGAAAGATGCGGCAGTCTGCCTCTGTCAAGATTTACCGCCTTGGAAACCTTACAGGGTAGTTTTGTCCTATAAGGTGCGTGTCAGAATTGACTTGACAACGACAGATTTGGTTTGCTTTACTGAAGAAGAGGATATGTTTTTTTCACCTGTTTGTTTTTTTTTTCTTTAAAGACTGAGAACAATCCAATCTTCCCTAGGCCGCTTGACTCTAGAATTATATTTTTTCCACCGGGTACTATTAATAGGAAGAAGCTGGACAAGGATTTCAGAAATAAAGGTACAACCAACCTCTATTAATGAAAATGTTCAGAGAGCAAGTGGTTCTGGTTAATTCAATTTTCTGGTTAGCTAGCAATTAACCCGGCCTCCTTTGTCCAAGACTTTCCATAGGAAAAATCTTTCTAAAATGCATTAGTCTGTTTCAGACCTTAGGGAGTGTAGGGCGGTGAGCGCCCTAGAGAGGTTACTATGAATATAAGTACTCGTTGTGGTGTGTGGTGGATATGGAGGGTCTAGGAGATTAGGCTGGATGGATAAGCAGCCAAAGAGATACTGTAAAAACACTGTCTGTCTGTCTGTCTGTGTACCTTTGTTTTTATTTTCTTTTCTCTTGAAATCAGAAATTAACACAATGGTCCCAATTAATTGGGCTCAAGTCAAATTTTTTTTTCTTCTGTATGTTCATGATCAGAGTTCTTAAAGCAAGCTTTAAAATGACGTGGGTGAGATGCCCCTTATTACAAAAAATTATGACATGGCTGTAATTTTTCTATAGGAAATTTTTACTTTCACCCTCTTCCTTTTACTTTATAAACAAACAATATAACAACGTTATAGACAGTATGACAGCAAGACAAGTTTTTTCAGTTCTGCCCATGACTTTCCAGTCTTCACCATTTGCATATGTGATTTTACCAAGTCATGATCACAGCGTGATACAATGTTATATCTTGCTTTACGTATTTAATAGCATACATAAACATTTTCAATGTTGCCACACAGTCGTTATATTTATTCATGTATTCAGTAAATATTTATTGGCTGCCTACAATCTACCAGGTACTGTTCTATGTGCTGAGTACATAGCAGAGGATCAAAAAGAAAAAGTCTCTACCTTCATGGAGTGGGTTAGTGGGTCATAACTTTAAATGGTTGCCTAACCCCCTTCTGCTTTTAGCATATTTTCACACTTGTCAGTGGTCCCTTGGCCTCAGGGTCAGTCCTAGGATCCTTTTGTTGTCTTTATGATATTCTCCATGGAAACTAACTCTGAGAAGAGTCCTTTAAACTCATTTGCTCTAGTTTGAAAGTAATTCTAACACAGCACTTCTGTTGCACTTACCCATGTCCCAGGCACTGTACTAAGCACTTGTATTATGGACTCAGATTGTACAACCCTATGAGGTAGACTTTATTAATAGCTCCATTCTTCAGAAGAGGAAACTGAGGCACAGCTGGACAAAGAGATGAGGTTTAATGAGGTCTATCTGGAGGACGTTGGGGCAATTGTTCTGACTAATATAATAATGGAACCCCAACTTTTATTGAGTCTTACGTACTTTGGACATGTTATCAGGAGGATTGGTCCCTGGAGAAGGACGTCATGCTTGGCAAAGTACAGGGTCAGGAAAAGAGGAAGACCCTTAACAAGGTGGACTGACACAGCGGTTGCAACAACGAGCTCAAGCATAACAAAAATTGTAAGGATGGCACGGGACCGGTCAGTGTTTCATTCTGTTGTGCATAGGGTTGCTATGACTCGGAACTGACTTGACAGCACCTAACAACAACAACAACAACAACAACTTTTATTGAGTTATATGCCAAAGACTCTTCTCAGTTTATTCCCTCATTTAATCCTCACAACAGTCTTGTTCTACAAATGATGAAACATCCTGTCAAAAGTCACACAGTTAATATGTGGTAGAGATGGGATTTAAACCCAGGGAGTCCTAAGGGTGCATTCTCTTAATTACTTGCCTTTTGACAACTGATATTTTAAGGCTTTATTTTTGGGAGGAGTATTTGTATTATAATGGCAAAGAGAGGAAAAAACTATTGCATCTCTAATGTGTGACTTCTGAAGCGAGACATTTTGATCCTACTCCATTGAGTGTATCACTTTGGATTCTGCTGTTTGAACACCAAGGACAATTTGACCAGATCACTGGGACACATTAGTCTTCTGAGAAATAATCAGCTGACAATGGCTACTGCTGCTCGCAGACAAAGTTTATTACAAAGCACAAACCTGGCTGAGGAATTCTTCTCCATTTCATATGGAAAATTAGACTCATACAAATTATCAACACGAAATAAAACTCCAGAAATGAAACCTTCTTCATAACATTTAGATGTGTCAAATATGACCCAGAGAAAATTGGAATTACTAGTAAAAACGAGGGCATCAAAAGAAAACCCAAGATGGCAAAAAGAGAGTCAGTAAGATTTAATGTGGACAAAACCTTGAACAGTAAATCAAACCTTAGTTGGAAATGTTACACAGAGGAGAACTGACTCCTTATGAAAATAATAACTTCAGTAAGGTGAAAAGGAAAGCATAAAACAAACATGGAAATGGTCTGACTGCAATGTATAGAAAATCGATTAAGGAATTAAAAGACCATGATGGCATTGGCCCTGGAAAATAGGTACCAGTTCTTTTCAGATGAAAATTCATGAACCTGAGTGTCACTGGGATGACGAGTGTTTTATTCATATGTACTGAGACAAAACATTTTCAGGGCCAAATCATGGTAAACATTCTATAGAATTTATGCATGAAGCTCAAGCTTGATTTGACATTTAGACTGAGAAGAATAAACAAGCATTTATTGATCATCTAGTACTTGCTTCTACATTGTCGGGGGCTGTAGGCACTGATCCAGGAAGACCTAAGCCTTGATTCCAAGGAATTCAACATGAAGTTGGCAAATGGAGACATATGATGGCATAGTTGAGAATGCAAGAGGCCGTACGGTAGTTAACAAACGAGCAGCAGATGAGGGTTTGTAGAAACAGACTTTCTAATGGCCACTCAGCACAAAGCATAGCGCTGAGCATTCAGTAGGCGCTCGACAAATGTCTAATGAAGGAGTCAGTGCTTTGGAATTGTTTGGTTTCAAAAGTTGAATAAGATTTCTATAATAGGGATGGGCGAGGACACTGAGGATAAGGAGACCAACAAGTCAGAATTAAATGCTTCCTCCTTTGTGTTCTCATAGGACTTTATGTCTTTTACAGCAGCTTTCTGATCACATTATAAATACTTCTAGAGCCAGCTGTCTCTTCTATTAGACACACTTTGAGGGTAGGGTCTGGATTTTTTTAATCTTTGGAACCTCAGCACTTAGCCTAGTCCATTTCATAATGGGTACTCATAAATATTTGATAAATTAATGAAAGATTGGATGCGTGAATAAAACAAACAGGAAAGCCCAAAAGATGCTCAGGGGTTAGTGAGTTAACTGGTTTGGAGTGGAAGTGGGACTAATCTGGAGGTTATTGACTGCCAGACTAGAGAATTTGAACTTTATTCCGCAGAATAATGGAGAAACACCAAAGATTTTCAGCAGGGCAATTGCCAAGTGTTGAAGTGATACCAATAACAATAGCAGCAACCCTTTAATGACTGGACTAAGTGCCCTGAGTGTGTTGACTTGTTTAACCCTCATCATTCTATAGATTTGTTGTTGGTTGTTGTTGTGTGCCGTTGAGTCGATGCTGACTCATAGCGACCCTATAGGACAGAGAAGAACTGCCCTCATAGTGTTTTCTAGGCTGTAATCTTTACGAGAGCAGATCACCAGGTCTTTTCTCCCATGGAGCAGCTGGTGAGCTCAAGCTTCGGACCTTTCTGTTAGCAACTGAGTCTTAACCTCTGCACAACAAGGACTCCTTATTCTAGGAATTAAACCAAACCCATTGCCATCGAGTCAATTCTGACTCATAGCAACCTTCTTATAGGACAGAGTAGAACTGTCCCATAGTGTTTCCAAAGAGTGCCTGGTGGATTCGACCTGCCAACCTTTTGGTTAGCAGCCATAGCTCTTAACCACCGTGCCACCAAGGTTTCCAGTCTATGGATTAGGTAATATTAAATGCATTTGTGTTAACTGACTCTCTAAGAGGCTAAGAAAGGTATTTAAAATCTCAGCTAACAAACAGCCTCGCCAGGACTTGAACCTGACACATTTTATGTAAATGTCCATGCCTCTCACTCTGCCACATCGCCTCATTTGGGGTCCATTTGGTGATGACAGGAAAGATGGATGAAACAACACTTGGACCATTGGGGGCTTTCACCCTTGGGTCTCTGAAATATGAAAGTGCAGACCTGTCACTGTGTGACTCAAGACGAGATCTAGTGATAAAAAGAGATACATTTCTCTTTTATCGTGTGACTCCAACAGCGCCCCTCCCAAGCCTGGAACCACTCCTAGGATGAACTGCCCGGAATACTGGGACAGGAAGAGAAGTGTCCAATCTCTTACTGTAAGATAAAGCATGACATCATCTCTGCCCGCTGTGAATGGTTCTCAGTCACATAACTCAAGGAGTTGTCAGGTTGTGCTCAGTGAACTCAAAAGGAAAATCTGTCTTCTCTCTCCTCTTCTGACATATTTAATTATCTGAATATTTGCATTTAGTATTTGACAAATGCGAACTTCTACTGTGGGCCGTTTGCAGTAGTAAACCCACAAATTCTTTCCATCTTTAGAAAAAACTGTTCACTGTGAATTAATTTTGACTCATTTCAGCAGCAATGACAATACGACATTCATTTGCTATTCCAGGAACTATTACTTGCATCTTGACACAAATTGCTTTATAATTCAGTCTTTATTTTCCAGTTGCCTGAAATAATATCCTCAGTAGGTAAGGGCTTTCATCAAGAAATTGCTCCCAAATATTCTCTATTTTGATGCTATCTTAAATTCTTCGGAACCGGACTTTAACGGGCAGATGCAAGGGTTGAAATCCGACATCTGTCTGCTGCTGATGTACCAGGAACAAGAAACAGCTCTTTTTGGAAGTGATTAAATAACCAAATACAGCTGAGGCCTCTCAAAATTGCTAGGCCCAAATGAAGCTTTTGAATCAATTCTCCAACTCTGGGAGGATTCTTTCTAACTAACAGGGGGAAAGGAGATGAAGGAAGTCAGGTTTTCAAAGCCTCGGGTCACAGAAGGGCTCTGGCTGTTATCCTCCTGGGTGATCACTGACATCCCATCAAGGTGGAATTACTGGCTTAGCTGAATGGCTTTGGGAGGTTGAGTCTAAAATCCCACGCCAGTTCACGGGTGCAATCTGTGAAGGAAGGAGGTGGATGCATTTGGACGTGGTCATTTGTGAGGGGACATGACACGGGTTTGGCTTATTGGGGGCTGACAATGACTGAACCTTTCCTTGTCGCTCAGTGACTGATGTGTTCTAGGAAAAGTCTATCCTGCTTCAGGTGCCTTTCAGACTGAGAATTTGGCCCAACTCTCTTCCTCATGTAATTTCACCTCCTCTTTCTGTTTCTCTCTCATGGAAAACAGTCCTACTAATTAATTATCTGCAACGTTCGGGGCTTGTACTTCCTAACAGACTCTAATATATTGAGGAAAACTGCCTTTCCCTTAAAAAAAAATTAACACAATTATGGATAACCCTTGTTGAATGTTCATCTTTGTGGAACTTTAAATTATGATTCACGAGCATTGCAAATTAGACTACTCACATGCGGAGTCCCTGAATTTGAAAGTGTTTGCATCGGGATGCAGGCTCTGTTCTCTGAGAACTAGCTGTTTAGCCTGGTCTCTGGACCAGCAGGAGCCCTGGTGGCTCAGGGGTTAAGAGCTTGGCTGCTAACCAAAAGGTTGTGAGTTCAAATCCACCAGGTGCTCCTTGGAAGCCCTATGGGGAATTCTACTCTGTTCTATAGGGTTGCTATGAGTCAGAATCGACTTGACGGCAAGGGTTTTGGTTTTCTGGACCAGCAGCATCAGCATTGCTGGGAGCTTGTTAGAAATGTAGGATTTTAGGCTCCACTGCGAAACTTTCACCTGTTGCTGTTGAGTTGACTCCGACTCACGGCAACAGCATGTGTGTTATTAGAGTAGAGCTGTGCTTCGTAGGGTTTTCAGTGGCTGGTTTTTTGGAAGTAGGTTGTCAGGCCTTTCTCCTGAGGCATCTCTGAGTGGGCTCAAACCTGAACACATTAACCATTGGCACTACCCAGGGACTCTAAGCCTGCTGAATCAGAATCTGCTTTTTAACAGGACTCCTAGCTAAGTCATATGTACACTGGAGTTTGAGAAGCACCGCTCTGAGAGAAGAGAGTGGGGGAAATGTCGAAGAATGATTGAGGGAACGTCTAAACAATTTGATAGGAAGATTTAGTGGAAGAAGGATAGAAAGAGCAGAACTGTAGTATGGATACTGGGAGGGCGTTGACTCTGAGGCCTACAGAGCCCCTGTGGGTGGCAGAGAGGTGGGCAGAGCCACCACTGACCCAGACGGTACAGCTTTGAGCCACAGAGGATTATTCTCAGGCCTCGAACCTAATGGACCTTCGCAGATGTAATTAAATTAAGTCTCTCAAGATGAGATCGTCCTGGATTATCTGGGTAGGCACCAAAGCCAGTGACAAGCGTCCTTATAAGAGGAGATAAACTGTGAGAAGGAGGACAAGGCCGTGTGAAGATGGAGGTGGAAGTGGAGTTAAGCAGACACAAACCAAGGAATGCGTGGAGTCACCAGAAGCTGGGAAGATTCTCCTCTGGAGCCCTCGGAAGGACTGTGGCTTTGCTAACGCCTTGATTTTGGACTTCTGGCCTTCAGAAAGGTCAGAGAATAAATTTCTGTTGTTTTAAGCTACCTTCCTGACTGGACTAAGTAGCTATTTGTTATGGACGCCCTAAGAAACGAATACACACGACAAGAATTCCCTCTCGTATCACGACGATCTGATTTTGGACCCCAGGTTTACTGAAATTATGTTCTTGAAACTCCTGGTCAACCCCAAATGACAGATTCAACGATCTTGTTCCAATCACTTTCTCATTGACTTTCTAAAATATTTGAAAGTATTGCAGAATGTATCTGCTGTCAATAAAATGGCCTTATTTTTAAAATCAGCTTTATTGATGTATAACTTATCTACAACGATATGCTCCCATTTTCTATGTATACTTTGATGATTTTTAATAAATGTGCATACCCATGGAACCATCCCACAATCAAAATACAGAACGTTTCCATCACCTCAAAACTTCCCCTCATGCCTCTTCATAGTCAATCCCTTCCACCCACCCTCGGACCTAAAAAACCATAAATCTGGTTTTTACTACCAGAGATTCATTTAGTCTTTCTAGAATTTCATATAAATAAAATAATACAGGAGACATTCTTTTGTGTCTGCCTTCTTTTGCTCAGTATAATGTCCTTGGGATTCACCCATGTTGTTGTATGTATCAATAGTGTGTTCCATCTTATTGCTGAGTATTATTTCATCGAATTGATATACCACAATTTCTTTACCATGTCACACTATGAACATTAATGTGCAAATCTTTGGATGGACATATTTTTGTTTTCTTGGGTAAATAAATGTCTAGGAGTAGAAGTGCCGTATTATGTGATAAGTGTCTGTGTAAGCAACTTCCAAACTCTTATTCCAAGCTGATTACATCATTTTACATTTCCAACAGCAATGCGTGGGAGTTTTAGTTACTGTTCATTGACAGTCTTTTAGCTTTAGCCATCCTAGCGGTTGAGTAGTGGCATCTCATTGTGGTACCCGTGTATTTCTCTACTGACCAATCATGTTGAGAATCCTTTTTATGCTTCATTTCCACCCCATATCTTCTTTTGTGAAGTATCTGTTCAAATCTTTGGCCCATTTCTAATATTTTCTTATTATTAAGTTGTAAGAATCCTTTAAAAATTCTGGGTACCGGTCCTTTGTCACACATATTTATTACAAATATCTTCTCCCAATTTGTGGGTTGACTTCTCATTTTTTTTTTAACAGTGTCTTGATAGAGTAGAAATTTTTAATTTTGATGAGTTCCAACTTGCCAATTTTTCCTCTTATGATCTGTACTTTGTGTGCCCTGTGTCCTAAATCACTGTCTAGCCCAAGATTGGGAAGATTTTCTCCTGTAAAACTGCCTTGTATTTAAACTTTCTGCTCCTTCACTTTGCCATATTGCACCATCATCCTAGTTTAGCTCCATGGTGTCTATTTCCTTTTTTTGACTCTTCTTCCTATTTTTTAACCATGGGCATTTCTAAGCTTTTTCTCCTTTTGATTATCAAATAATACATACTCATCAAAGAAGACTTAGAAAAAAACAGGAAGTGAAGTAATAATAAGAGCCCTAATTTTGAGTCCGTTCCTGCCAGGTGCTAGTTATGAGGTGGTAAAACACGATGGGTAGGTGGGCAGGCCTGGAAGCTTGGATACTTACCTTTGTATTCCATTTCTACCATCTTTAGCTGTGTTCTCTTGGGTAGTGTTTCATTCAGTAAAGAACTCAACAAGACTCAATAGCAGGTTTTACTAAGATTTATTGCAGCAAAAGAAACAAAACAAAAGTATCAGGAAAAAAATATGTATCTGCAGAGTCCCGCGAGATCAGGCTTCTGGTTTTCTTCCTCATCCAAGGTGTGATCATTAAGGTTGTGTGTCAACTTGGCTGCGCCACGATTCTCAGTGGTTTGGCAGGTATAATGTAGTTTGGCAGCCGTATGATGATGTGATCACCTCCGTGATGAGATCTGATAATACTGTGATCACCTCCACGATAAGGTCTGCTGTGAGTAGTCAATCAGTTGAAAGGGAGTTCCCTTGGGGGTGTGGCCTGCATCCAATATAGGTGGACTTTCTGGCAAGGCTCTTGGGCTTTTGCTCACTCTTGATGCTGCAGCTGGTTCCTGTTCTTCTGACCTCTGGGTCTTGGGACTTGAGCCAGCAGCTTACCTGCCGATCTTGGGATTTGTTGGCCCCCTGTGAGCCAGAGGCCTGTTGTCTGACCTGCCGATCTTGGGCTCACCAGCCCCTGTAGCTACCTGAGTCAGGAGAAGCCTCCAGTCTGACCCATGGACTTGGGACTTGCCAGTCTTTACAACTGCATGAGTCATTTCCTTGATATAAACCTCTCTCTATATATGTATATATAGAATATATAGAAGCTTCACTGGTTTTGGCTCTCTAGAGAACCCAGTCTAAGACACAAAGCCACACAGGGTGTGCTTTCTCTCAGGCAGAGAACCCCAGAGACATGTGGGGGATGTCTCTGCCCAGGGAAGACCCCTTGCGTCTCAGGGGCCAAGGTTTTTATGAGGGGAAGTGGGCTGGTCACATAGGCATATCCTGCTACATCATCTTCCATGGTGACTGAAACTCAGGGTATAACCATGAAACCAAGTGACATCATCAGTCTTGATATTCGTGCAAAGCAACCTGACAGGCCAGTGTGGTATGGTCCATAGTTCCAGGTGTCTATAACAAAGTCATTAATCATTAACATGAAGAACATTCTGAGGTCCACATTCCCAGGGGTTGGACAAGGGTCAATCATGAATCCCTTGCAGACAACAAGAAGTAAGCAACTGGAGCTGCTGTGTTAACTCTTTCCTCACAGGTAGCCTCTCTAGTGTCTCACTATTCCTCATCTGTAAAATGGGGAGTGTAATATACATACATAGAGTGTTGTGATGATTAAATGAGATTATGTATATAAAGCCGTCAGCATTAATTTTGGTACATAGTAATTGCTCAATAAGTACTAGCTATTATTATTATTATTTTTTATTATTAATACGGAAACCCTGGTAGCATAGTGGTTAAGAGCTACCACTGCTAACTAAAAGGTCAGAGGTTCAAATCCACCAGTTGCTCCTTGGAAACCCTATGGGGCAGTTCTACTCTGTCTTATAGGGTCGCTATGAGTCGGAATCAACTCAATGGCAATGGGTTTGATTTTTGGTTTGGATTATTAATATTAAACATATTTTTATTCTGTAATATGGAGATAATAGTACCTGTTTCACTGGGTAGTTGTGATAATAAAATATAGGTCCAATACATAGAGAGCTTAGCACAATGCTTGACCTACAGCAGTACCTTCCAAAAAAACCTGTTGCCATCCAGTTAACGCTCATTCATGGCAACTCTATGTATTTCAGAGTAGAGCCGCACTCTGTAGGGTTTTCAGTGGCTGTCATCTTACAGACTAAGGTGACCCTGCCCCAAACTGTGGTATTTTTTATCGCCTCATATGCATGAAAAAGCTGGACAATGAATAAAGAAAACCGAAGAAGGATTGATGCCTTTGAATTTTGGTGTTGGCGAAGAATATTGAATATGCCATGGACTGCCAGAAGAATGAACATATCTGTCTTGGAAGAAATACAGCCAGAATGCTCCTTGGAAACAAGGGTGGCAAGACTTCATCTCATGTACTTTGGACATGTTATCAGAAGGGACCAGTTTCTGGAGAAGGACATCCCACTTGGTAAAATAGAGTGTCAACGAAAAAGAGGAAGACCCTCAATGAGATGGATTGACACAGTGGCTGCAACATTGGGCTCAAGCGTAACAACAATTGTGAGGATGGTTCAGGACAAGGCATTGTTTCATTCCGTTGTCCTTGAGGTCCTTATGAGTCCGAACAAACTTGGCAGCACCTAACAACAATAAACATCATTGTGCATAATTCTTTGTCTGGATTTCATACTAATTTACCAAGATTGGTACCTCAAAGTGAAACAGAGATTTAAAGAATACCCACTCTTTAAAAGCTTTTTACCCATATTTACCCATTGCTTTCTAAAAAGTATATATCTAACCAATTTACAGGGGCTCCTGGGTGGCGCAAATGATTAAGTTCCTGACTACTGGCTGAAAGGTTGGTGGCTCAAAGCCACCTAGAGGCACCTCAGAAGAGCCTTGAAAATCCCGTAGCAGTTCCACTCTACACACCTGGGGTCGCCATGAGTTGGGATAGACTCCATGAAAACTAACAACAACAACCAATTTACACTCCCACCAGTAGTGTTGTGTATTGGGAAATCTTAAAAACATTTTTTAAAAAATTCTCAATACTGAAAATTTAGAGAGTATAGAAAAATGTAAATAATAAAAAAAAATTATCCACAATCTTGAAACAGCCACTATTAACATTTTAATGTATTTGCATATAGTCTTTTTTTATTTCGTTCATATATTCTGGGTATGTACACATTAAGAAGAAAATAGGACATACCACATACAGTTTTATGTTCTGGCTTTCTCAATATTATTTTCTATTTTTTCAGAAAGATAATTTTAAGTGGTTGCAAAATGTGCTAACCAATATGCCACCAGGGTTTTCATGTTATCTACTTCAGTTAGTAATTGTGTTTGGCTGCTAGTAACAAAGTCTGACTAGCATAAACATATAATGCTTTATTTTTATCTCATTTAATAATATCTCATCTGGAAGTAGGCAGTTGTTGGGTTTTTTTACAGTGACTCAAGGATGTCCAAATTGAAGTTACTACAGTTCTTCTGACTTTTCTCTCATGGTCTCCAAATGGCTGTTGGAGCTCCAGCCATCATATCAGTGATCCAGGCAGTAATTCAGGCACTTGGAAGCCTCTTCCAAGAATTTCTGCTTATATCTGCCCCTTGTCTGAAAGGAAGGCTGTGAAATACAGTGCTATTAGCTAGGCATATTGCTAGCCCCAATAATATAGATTTCTGTTAATGACAAAGAGGAGGACAATGGATTAGGCAACTAGCAGCCTCTGTCACTTCATCACATGGATGTAATATATTTTATTTTACCTATTCCCTAAGGAAGGATATTTAAGTTGTTTTTTTCTAATTTTTCACCATTATACTAATTGCCACAGTATCACTGTACAAACAGCTTTGCAACTCTTATTATTTTTTTGATGAATTCTGAGGTAAAATTTATAGATCAAATTATAGAATGCAAAATTACTTTGCAGAAAGGTTTTACCAATTTAAACTCTCACCAGGCACATATAAAACTTTTGGGCAGTCTTTCTGAAAGTCATTCACAGAATAGTTGTTTTCTGTCCAACTCCAGATGGTCCCTAGTGATTCTTTTTTGAATATTAACATCATTCACAAATGTTAGAAAATGCAATCAGTCCTTAAATAGAATATGCCAAAATGGCAATTGCTGAACGTTATGCCTTTTATTTAACCAAATGTAAACCAGGAAAAAATTTCCTTGGAAAATGAGTCTACAAGGTGACGGACACATTTTAGACTTGCATATTCTTTTATTTTGATTTTTTTAAGAAGTCCCTGAAATGGTTTTGATACCATTGATGACATGGGGCCACAGGACAAGGATAACAAAGAAAAGACCGGTCTGAGAACCTATCAAGAAATCCATATCAACTCTTATACACTGCTGGTGGGAATGTAAAATGGTACAACCACTTTGGAAATCTATCTGGCGTTATCTTAAACAGTTAGAAATAGAACTACCATACAACCCAGAAATCCCACTCCTGGGAATATACCCTAGAGATACAAGAGCCTTCATACAAACAGATATATGCACACCCATGTTTATTGCAGCTCTGTTTACAATAGCAAAAAGCTGGAAGCAACCAAGGTGTCCATCAACGGACGAATGGGTAAATAAATTGTGGGATATTCACACAATGGAATACTACGCATCGATAAAGAACAGTGACGAATCTCTGAAACATTTCATAACATGGAGGAACCTGGAAGGCATTATGCTGAGTGAAATTAGTCAGAGGCAAAAGGACAAATATTGTATAAGACCACTATTACAAGATCTTGAGAAATAGTATAAACTGAGAAGAACACATACTTTTGTGGTTACGAAGGGGGGAGGGAGGGAGGGAGGGAGAGGGTTTTTTATTGATTAATCAGTAGATAAGAACTGCTTTAGGTGAAGGGAAGGACAACACTCAATACATGGAAGGTCAGCTCAACTGGACTGGACCAAAAGCAAAGAAGTTTCCGGGATAAAATGAATGCTTCAAAGGTCAGTGGAGCAAGGGCGGGGGTCTGGGGAACATGGTTTGAGGGGACCTCTAAGTCTATTGGCAAAATAATTCTATTATGAAAATATTCTGCATCCCACTTTGAAATGTGGCATCTGGGGTCTTAAATGCTAACAAGCGGCCATCTAAGATGCATCAATTGGTCTCAACCCACCTGGAGCAAAGGAAAATGAAGAACACCAAGGTCACACGACAACTAAGAGCCCAAGAGACAGAAAGGGCCACATGAACCAGGGACCTACATCATCCTGAGACCAGAAGAACTAGTTGGTGCCCGGCCACAATCGATGACTGCCCCAACAGGGAGCACAACAGAGAACTCCTGAGGGAATAGGAGATCAGTGGGATGCAGACCCCAAATTCTCATTAAAAGACCATACTTAATGGTCTGACTGAGACTAGAGGAATCCCAGCGGCCATGCTCCCCAGACCTTCTGTTGGCACAGGACAGGAACCATCCCCGAAGACAACTCATCAGACATGAAAGGGACTTGTCAGTGGGTGGGAGAGAGATGCTGATGAAGAGTGAGCTAATTATATCAGGTGGACACTTGAGATTGTGTTGGCAACTCTTGTCTGGAGGGGTGATGGGAGGATAGAGAGAGAGGGAAGCCGGCAAAATTGTCACGAAAGGAGAGACTGAAAGGGCTGACTCAAGAGGGGGAGAGTAAGTGGGAGTAGGGAGTGAGATGTATGTAAACTTATATGTGACAGACTGATTGGATTTGTAAACGTTCACTTGAAGCTTAATAAAAGTTAATAAAAAAAAAATCCATATCAATTTAGGATCTTTAAAGTTTAATATTAGAAGCTACTACGGAAGACACAAATCTTAGCACAACTCTAGGTATTCTGCAAACAAATGCAATGTTAGTGAAGTTTTGAAGCCCATATATTGAGCTGCGTTCTAATGGAACTAACGTTAGTTGATACAACACGTGGCTACATCACTAAGCTGGATTCCTTCACAGTCCTAAGCAAAGAGCCGAGATTTGAAATATTTAGAGGTGTACACGGTCAATATATTCCCAAAGATGTATAATTAAAACACTTCTGGTAAATTAAATTGAAATTTTAAATGCATTGGGGAATGCTCTATTCAGATAATGTAGTAGAATTAAAAAGTGATTGCATACATGCTACAACTTGGATGAACCTTGAAAACATTATGCTGGATGAAATAAGTCAATCACAAAAAGAACGAGTCCACTTATGTGAAATGTTGAGAACAGGCAAGTGTATACAGAGCTAGGTTTATTAGTGTGTACCAGGGTGGGCAGGAGGGATGGGAAATGGGGAACCCATTGTTTAGAGAACACTGAGCTTCTGTAATGGGTGATGGAAAAAGTCTGGACATGAAGAGTGATGACTGTTGCCCACCATGATGAGCACAATTAATGTCACTGAACCGGACACGTGAAGAATGCTGAAATCACAGATGTTTTGTTACCAAAATTAAAAAAAAGCGACTGTGGCAATCACTTTAGTGAAGCAGATCACTTTTTTTAAAGATAATTATAATGTGATCTAGTGAGAGAGAAGCGCATTAGATTTTTTTAATAATTTATTTTATTTTTTGTTGTTGTTGAGAATATGCCCAGCAGAACATATACCAATTCCACAGTTTCTGCAGGTACAGTTCAGTAGCATTGATTAGAGTCTTCCAGTTGTGCAAGTGTGCTCACCCTCCTTTTCTGAGTTGTTCCTCCTCCGTTAACATAAACTCATTGTTCCCTAAGTTTCCAGTCAATCTTTTGAGTTGCTGTTGTCAGTTTGATCCTATATAAATGGGCCTTAAAAGAGCATAACACTCAAGGAAGACATTCTTTACTAGTTACGCTAAGCTATTGTTTTAAGAAGACTTCTGGAGATATTTTTTTGGTGTAAGGTTTAAAGATTATCTCAAGGCAATATTTTGGGGGTTCCTCCAACATCCATGACTCCAGAATATCTGGATTCCATAAGAATTTGAAATTTTGTTTTACATTTTCCCCTTTGGATTAGAATTCATCTATAGAATATTGGTTCGGGAAGGAGGGAGCTAACGAATCAGAGTTGCTTCTCACCTCACCATGCTTTAAATACCTGGTCAATACGTATTTGTCAAATGTGTGGCATGGGGTACACTCCAAATACGGTTCAGCTCTAAGTGGTAGGATTATACATGACTTTTCTTTTTTTTTCTTTTAAGTATTTTATGAATTTCCCTCAAGGAACAGCTGTAACCTCTGTAATCAGGTGATATAAAAATATGTGTTTGCTTACTTAAATAATGTGCATACTTACATGGGAACATTTCAGATCATGGTTCTGAGGACTTATTTGATGACTTTTTTAAGTAGAAGTGGTAGATTATATTGTTATCATGTCAAATAGAGCTTCTTTATTAAATATATTTAAACTTTCCTACTTTATATTTTAAAATTAGATGTGAGCTTTGAATTCAACTTTTATTTCTCAGTATGTATATATATGTTAGTTGATGAAAGAAAACTAATAAATTAACCAATCAATTGAGCTGTAATTCTTTCCTTGAACTAAGATTTTATAAAAACCACCAATGGATGACAATAATGTGTGGTTTATACTAATACCTTATTTATGTATGAATTTTATACTAATACCTTATTTATGTAATCAAAAATTTAGAATACCAGGTTGGCTGTTTCTATATATGTGCTTTTCCATTTACTTAAGCATTTTCTTCTATTTGCATCAATAATTAAGAAAATTGTGTGAAAAAAATTTAATAGACACTCTTATTATTAAGCAGAATATGGTTTAAACATTTATGAAGACTTAGTCGTAATACCCAGTGCCATCAAGTCGATTCCGACTCATACCGACCCTATAGGACAGAGTTAAGAACTGCCCCATAGAGCTTCCAAGGAGCGCCTGGTGGATTTGAACTGCCGACCCTTTGGTTAGCGGCTGTAGCACTTAACCACTACGCCACGAGGGTTTCCAAGTTGTGATACACTCTTTAATTCAGCTAAGTTTTAATATGAATGTATATGCTACCATAAACCAAAAAAAAACAAGCACTGCTGTCGAGTTGATCCCAACTCATAATGACCTTATAGGACAGAGTAGTACTGCCCCCACAGGGTTTTCAAGGAGTGGCTGATGGATTCGAACTGCCAACCTTTTGGTTAGCAGCCAAGCTCTTAACCACTGCGCCACCAGGGCTATGGAGTTGCTATGAGTCAGAATAGACTTGATGGGCAATGACTTACTTGCTGTGTAAATTCCTCTATCACATTTGTCACTCTCTCTGATTATCGCTGTATTATTATTAGCTACCATTTATTGTATGTCCACTATGTACCAGGCAGGTGTCTTCATCTAATAGCTCATGTAGTTCTCGAAATAACTCTATGAGGTCCATATTATTATCTTTACCTTAGGGAAACTGAGGCACAAAGACAGAAGTGCTCCAGGCAATGTTACTCAGCTAACTGTGGAAATGGCAAGGATAGAATTCAAGCCCAAGCCCACGTATCTCCTGATCCATATTTAATTACTATGTTCTACTGTCTCCCAGATCATTACTTATGTCCGTATTACCAGTGAGATGCAAGCTCCTTCCTAGCCAGAACTCTGTCTTACTCTGCATGGCTAGTGCCTGGCACATAGGAAGTACTCAGTAACTGTTGACATAAACTGAACTTGGATTTGAACACTGATCCTTAACTTAGGGGAAAGGAAAACATGCCCTGCAAGGACTGTTCCCTCAAAGTAATTTGCAGCCATAGCTGGCCTGATTTCTCTCCTGGTCTAGGTTAGTTGGAAGCCCAGGGTGTGTAGTGGTTGAGTGCTACAGCTGCTAACAAAAAGGTTGGCAGTTTGAATCCACCAATCGCTCCTTGGAAACTCTATGGGGCAGTTCTACTCTGTCATATAGGGTCACTGAGTTGGAATCAAGTCGACCACAAGCGGTTTGGTTTGGGTTTGGTTTCTAGGTTAGTTGAGAATTTATTTTGTAATTCTGTAGAAAAATGGACAAAAGTTATGAACGAAAATTTTAAAAAGATAAAAATGGCCCTTAACCGTATAAAAATATGTTCAAAACGTGCTAATAATAAAAGAAATGTGAACTAAAACTATGAGATAACATTTCACATTTGGCAACACTCTGTTGATACAATTAACAGAGGGAACTCTCATACGTTGTTGGTGGAATGCGAATGATACAACTCTTATGAAAATAAATTAATCGAAAGAGAACAAAATATTTATTTATTTGCCCTTTGACTCACAAATCCAACTTCCAGGAATTTACGCTAGGAGTCTCCCATCTTCAAACGTGCCCTTCAGTACCTGCTCGGTGACAAGGGACTGGACTCCAGCGCTTCTCCTTTCCCAAGAGAGCCCGACGTTCAGCTTGGCCAGTAGAGGGCGCTGGATGGACATTGCACGAGGAAGAGGGCTCTGTTGCCGGTGGGCTGCCTTTTGCTTTTTCTTGCTCTGCTCTGCAGTCCCTCGCTGGTGTGCACGGTGTGGGGAGGGAAAGAATCAGGCGGTGGTAAGGTGCACAGCCCCTCAGCGGCCTTGCAGCCCCAGCCTAGCCCCAGCGAACACCTTGCTGCCGTCCTCCTAGTGGGGACACCAAGAGCCCCGGGCCATATGCCCAGAGCGGAGCCCTCACTCTCTCTGCGTGCTTGCCACCAAACTCAGCTCGCCTGAGACCTGGAGCTTGGATCCTGCTTGCTGGACAATTGTGGAAAGCTTGAGCCCAGGGAAGCTGGCAGACTTCCCAGCCACCCGGTAGGTGCAAACACACCTTCTCCAAGGAGTCCTTAAACTTGGGGGAAAGGGGTTCCCTTTCCAATCTCGTCTTTCCTTGTGCACGCTCCCTTTGCCCAAGGGCACTCTTTTGAGCAGGGGTTGGCAAATTATGGCTGCTGGCCAAATCCAGTTCAATTTTAAATGCACTGGGGGCCTCAAAGAAACCCAGGTGGCGTAGTGGTTAAGAGCTAGGGCTGCTAACCAAAAGGTCAGCAGCTTGAATCCACCAGACGCTCCTTGGGAACTCCGTGGGGCAGCTCTAATCTGCCCTAAAAAGGTACTATGAGTCGGAATCGACTCCACAGCAATGGGCTTGGTTTTTTGGCTTTGGGGGACTCAAAAGAAAAGAACTCCTGGTAAATTTTTTAAAAACCTGCTTTGTAAATAAAATTTCATTGGAACATAGCCGTGCCCACTGGTTATGTATCATCTATACAGAGTTGAATAGTTTTGATGTAGACTGTATGGCCTGCAAATCCTAAAACACTATTTTTCTCTTTATAGAAAAAGTTTGCCAACTAATATTTTTAGAGTTCTCTTTACATACTAGCTGAATAATTTTTAACATTAAGCTTTTCCTGTTTAAATTATTGTGTGTTCTCTCTCCAGACTAATAGAACTTCTAACAATACAAAAATACTATGCACAGGTTATTTGTTACAACTCTACTTGTAACTGAAAAAAATATATATAAACAACATAAATGCCCTTACATAGAGATTGGTTTAATATATAGACACACAATAGAATGCTCTGCGGCTACGAAAACTTAATAGGTGAGCTCTGTGAATTGATATGGAGTGATTTTCAGGACAGATTATTAAGTAGGAAGAAAAGTACAAAAGAGTATATATAAAGTATGCCATAGGAGTAAAAACGTTTATTTCTTCATAAAGAAACGTAGGGAGAATAAACCAAAAATTAACATCACTGCTTATCTACAGATGGTAACTAGGAACAGAATGGCAGGAATACTGAAAGAATCAACACTTCTCTAACTGTACCTTTATGTATAGCTTTGATTTTAGAGCCTTGTTAATATTTTCAAAAAAAAAAAAAGATAATTATTTCCTGAGTTTGTCCATTGGAAGGATCTAGAGGCAATAATTGTCCAATAGTGATGAGCAACCTAGAGCCAGGGTCTTGGTTTCTAAATGCCATTCACCCTAAAAGGAACCTGGGCTCTTTGGGAAAATGGCTAACCCTGGGGCTAGAGCAGTGAAAGTACAAAATGAGCCTGGAACGTCTAGTGCTGGAAAATAAGGAAGTGCTCAAAAAATAGTGGGAATGGGTCAGAAAGACACGGAACTGGCCTGAAGGTCCTTCTATGGGTCTGGGTCAATACGGGCATCAAAATGAGTAATGATGTTAACAGATTTTAGCCCACTAAGTAAGCAATTAGTTCACGCATAGTCTCAAAAATAAGACCTAAAACTCTAAATCTTCTAAAAAAGACAAGAAAATCTTTGTGATCTTGGAAGAGACAAAGATTTTTCAGATAGGATAAAAAGAACATGAATAATAAAAGAAAAGGTGATGAATTGGATGTCATCAAAATTTAAAACTTTTGTCCTTTGAAAGACACTGTTAAGACAACGAGAAGGCATACTGCAGACTGGGAGAAAATATTTGCAAAACGTATCTAATTAAGGTATTGTATACATAAAGATCTTTACAACTCAATAATATGACAAAGAACTCAATTAAATATGGGCCAAAAATTTTGACATACGCTTCACCAAAGAAGACATACAAATGGCAAATAAGCAATAAAAAGATGCTCTATATGATAAATCATTAGGAAAATGCAAATTAAAAGCATAATCAAATACCACTACCTATCCACCCCAAACCCAACCCCAAACCCACTGCCGCTGAGTCGATTCCGACTCATAGCAACCCTCCAGGACAGAGCAACCTATCCAGTAATGGCTAAATTAAAAAAGATTGACAATACCAAATATTGTCAAGGCTGTAGAGGAGTTGGAGCCGTCACACATTGCTGTCGGAAATGTAAAATGATACAACCACTTTGGAAAACAGTTTGGCAGATTTTTATAAAGTTAAATATACACTTATGCCATGACCCTGAAATTCCACTCCTGGATATTTACTTGAGAGAAATGAAAGAATATGTCCAGACAAAGACTTATATATAAATGTTTACATCAGCTTTATTCATGAGAACACCGAACTGGAAACAACCCGGAAGTTCATTAACAGGTGAATGGATAAACAAATTGTGCTATATATCCACAATGGAATCCTAATCAGCAACAAGAAGGAAAGAATTACGGATACACACAGAAACATGGACAAATCCCCATCAATAACATGCTGAACAAAAGATGCCAGACACAAAGGAGCACCTACTGTGTGATTCTACTGATAAGAAATTCTAGAAAAGACAGATCTCGTTTAAAGAGACAGAAAGCAGATTACTGTTCGCCTGGGGTCCAGGGTTGTGGATAACAAACTAGGATGGAAACACAAGGAAACTTGTAGAGTAAAAGAGACTAAAGAGCCATGATAACTCAATGCTACCAAATGACAAATGTGATCCTGGGTTGGGAACGAAAAATGCTTTAAAGGATGTTATTGGGACAATTGGCAAATTTGAATATAGATTGTGCATTAGGTAATAGTATTGTACCAATGTTAAAAAAAAGAGAAAACAATTGCCATGAAGTCAATTCCAACTCATGGGACCCCATGTGTGTCAGAGAAGAACTGTGCCCCCTAGGGTTTTCAACGGCTGATTTTGCAGAAGTAGACTGCCAAGCCTGTCCTCTGCGGCACCTCTGGGTGGACTTGAAACCTCTATCCTCAGTTAGCAGATGACTGTGTTAACCGTTTGCACCACCCAGGGACTCCATCTGTATCGGTGTTAAATTTCCTGAGTGTAATCATTTTACTGCAATTATGTAAGAAAATGTCACTGCAATTATGCAGATACATACTAAAATATTTAGGGGTAAAGACTCAGGATGTCTGCAACTTACTCTCAGATGTTTCCACCAAAATTCCTACTGTTCCTGCTGCTACCACTAACAATAAGGAGATGATACATAACACGTGGCAAAATGTTATTTGGTCAGGCTAGGTGAAGGATAGGCAGAGTTTACTGTACTGTTTTTGTGACTTTTCTGTAAGTTTGAAAATTAAAAAAAATAAAAAGTTAAAAAAAATCAACAACAAAAGAATGCATTTGATTATTAGACAAGGAGGTTCCAAGAAACCAGCTAAAAGCATACTGGGGTGAATCTCAAACACAAGATTTAGCAAGATGACGTTACACAGCGTTCATACCTCTCCAGGTGACCGCTGAGAACAGGAGTCGGCAGATGTTTCCTGTAAAGGGGCCAGATAGTAAATATTTTTGGCTTTGTGGGTCTTAAAGTCTCTGTGGCAATTCCCACAAAAGAAGCCATGGGCAGTATGTCCATCCGTGAAGGGGCATGGGCGTGTCCCGATAAAGCTTGAGCTGCAAAGACCAGCAGTGGGACCTTGCTTGCCAGCTGCTGCTTTAGGACGTTGCTTCCCCGGCTTAGGTCCCAGGCCTGTGGAGACGGTCCTCAGTCATCTTAGATCTTGTAATGTCCACACCCCTTGTTTATTACCAGAAACCCGTTGCCATTGAATCGATTCTGACTCATGGCGACGTCATGTATGTCAGAGTAGAGCTGTGCTCCCTAGGGTTTTCAGTGTCTGATTTTTTGGAAGTAGATCACCTTTTTTTTTAGATCACCAGGCCTTTCTTCCAAAGTGCCTCTGGGTGAACCCGAACCTCCATCCATCCTTTTGGTTGACAGCCAATGGCATTAGCTGTTTGCACCGCCCAGGGATTCCTGCTGCTAATTTGCTACGGGCTTATCCATTCCCTTGCTTTCATCCTCTGAGATAGGTGGGTGCTCTCCAAAAGTTACCTGATTTAAAACAAACAAACAAAGCAAACCCATTGCCATCGAGTTGATTCCAACTCATAATCACCGTATAGGACAGAGTAGAACTGCCCCATAGGGTTTCCAAGGAGCAGCTGGTGGATTCGAACTGCCGACTTCTTGGTTAGCAGCCGAAAAATCCTGTCAAGTAGGTGTTATTTCCTCTGTTTGTACGAATGAGACAACTGAAGCTCAAAGAGGTCAAGAGACTTGCCCGAGGTCATTGTTAGTAAATTATAAAGGAGCGATTTAAACCCAGGACTCCAAGTCCAGTGCCCCTTTCACCTCAGTTCAGGCCTCAGGAGCCCAGCATTGTGACACCAGCAGACACTGCAAAATTGGGAAGCAAAACGTAGCACCTCTGAGAAGTTAGAAGGGAGAGCCTTAGAACACAGACAAGGAAATTCAGCATTAGAAAACATAACTTAATAATGCGAGAATAAATCAACATCCAAAGATTTAAGGTTCATATCACTACTTCCTTAAATGACCCAGGAGCCCCGGTGGCAAAGTGCTTAGGAGCTTAGCTGCTAACCAAAATGTCAGCAGTTCAAATCCACCAGTCGCTCCTGGGAAGCCCTATGAGGCAGTTCTACTCCGTCCTGTGGGGTTGATAGGAGTTGGAATCAACTCAATGGTAACGATTTGGCTTTTTTGGTTTGGTGGTGCAGTAGTTAAAACACCCCCTACTAACCAAAAGGTTGGTAGTTTGAACCCAGAGTGGCTCCATAGGAGACAGATGTGGCATCCTGCTTCCATAAACATTTATAGCCTTGGAAACCCTATGGAGCAGTTTTACTCTGTCCTGTAGGGTCGCTATAAGTCGTAATCGACTTGAGGGCGCTGGGTTTTTTTTTTTTTTTTTTTTTTTTTTATGGGTTTGTGGCGGGGAGGGGGAATGTTTTTGTTTCCTGTTGACTCTGTTTGTCTCTTCCCATGAAAGCACTTTCCATTCTCAGCATCTGAGCAGGAGGCTAGGAGCAATATTTGTTGAGACATGACTTTTATTGGCACTTAGCAAGTTCTTTACATGTGAAGAGCCGCTGGAAGAGGCTGGGCCCAGACTACCTCTTGTCCAATCCTAGTTACACAGCTGACCTTGTGTTCTGAGAAGGTTCCTGGGAAAGTTCCTTAAACCCCCTGGGCTCCGTTTCTCATCGTAAATGGGGGTATTGATGACACCCTCCCGGGTGGTCCTGGTTGGCTTCCCTTGCAGCAAAACCTGAGACAGGGCTTGGGGGCGTGTGATTCCTTGAGGGCATACTCTCAGAGGGGAGGCAGAGAGGAAAGCCCGGATAGGGCCAGGCAAGGGGATGGTTTCAGCTGGAATCCAGCTGAGCCTGATTCCACAGGGAGCTCCTGAATTGCACCATGAAGTTTGTCCCGCCTGGAGGCAAAGGGCTGGCTTTTTATATCCCTGTGTCCCTTAGTCAAGCAGCCCTGGCGCTACAGTGGTTAAGCACTCGGCTGCTGACTGAAGGGTCAGCAGTTCGAACCCACCAGCCGTTCTGTGGAAGCCTGTGTCCGAGAAGATTACAGCCTTGAAAACCGGTGGGTCAGTTCCACCCTGTCTGTAGGATTGTTGAGTCAAAATTGACTCTATGGCAATAGGTTTTGTTTGGTTTGTCCCTTAGTCATTGACTACCAGCTGCCCCCAGGGTCAATGTCAGGTGTAATCTCCCCGGTCAGCTCCTATAAGACCAAGGGCAATTCTCTGGAGAAGAGGGAGCTGTAAACCTTTAGCAAACAACACTCACAGCAGCAGAGCGATGGGTGCACCCGCCTGGCAAAAGGGTTGGGGGGCACCAGCTGCACCCATTACAGTGCATCCGTTACAAAACCAAGGTCACTCTGAAGGGTAAGCATGGGATTACCCATAAAGCACTTAAAATAATACAAACAGGCAGCATTCGCTGAATGCTTCAGCCGAGCATTGTTCTACGTGCTTTGCCCTTAGGAAGCTGCATGATGTGAAATAACCCCTCAAATATCAGCTAATTTATTACCCCACTCGATAGCAGACTCCCTAAGACATATTAGGTGCCTAGTAAATGAGGGATAAGTTGAAAGTGCACTCGTGTTGCAGTTGGTCCAGCTGCCACTGTGTGCCCACAGGACAACTCAGACATGTCATGTCATGTTAGGGGGACAGGTGGTGGCGGACGCTTTCCTAGAGACTTAGAAGAGGAGTCGAGGGACTTTAGTGGAGAGAAGTCAGAGGGGCAAAAAGACCACGAACACAAGTTTAGTCTAATGCTAATACATGTGGCTTTGAGACGAAGGTATTTTGGGGCCTCTGCTGGATTCTTAGGGAAGGGAACTGACTGTGAAGAACAAAAAGAGCTATTTAAAAAAAAAAAAAAAAAAAACATGTCTGGAAGATCAGGCAGCCTTGCTTGGGGATGTGAGTGATGCAAAGGGTGGGGAGACAGGTGGCCTCCTTTTCATCGGGGAGCCCAGCCACGTGTCTCCAGACTGGCATGTTATCAGGGTCAGTGGCATTGCGTGCTTGTCCCTGCTGGACAGCCTCAGTGCCGCGTGGTTTGGGCAGATATGGGCTGGAGACAGTGTTGCGGGCTTCGATAGCAAGGGAAGCAGCGGTGCCTTGGCAGTGGCGGTGGACATTCAAGCCGAATGCTACACACATGCCCATGGAAAGATGGGCCAGGTGAGGGAGAAAGTGGGCATTCCCCAAGACAGCTGGAGAAGTGGCTTCCCAGGTTCATGGAGGATGCAGTCTGAGGACCTCCAGACATAAAGTATTCATCCATCCAGTATTCAATGGACACCTTCTACTTAGGTTGTCAACAAAATGGACAAAGTCCCTGACATGGCTCTCACATTCCAGTGGGAGAGAATGACAAAAAACAATTTAACTGTTGTATATTTCAAATGATTCTGAGTGTTATGAGAAAATAAAAACAGATGTGTACGTATGTACTACTTTAGATATTAGAGGAAGGACATGACAATTCCCCAACTGTGGATCAGAATAGAATTACATTCTTATAATCCTAGCTTTTACACCTAGGCTGTTGTACCTGGGAGATCTTCAAGGACATCTGCACTGTGGCCACAACTCTCTTAGCCTTGACTGTGAAGGATGACAAGTCCTCAATGGAGAAAGCGGAGTAGGATGAGACTCAGCAGGTCTGGATGGGGGACTCATCCTGTTGTCACCAAGGATGGAGACAGAAGCTACCATTGCAATGTCTAAAGGGACATTTGAAATCTTGCCCCCGTCCAGGTTGTCCCTGTCCGAAGGTCCACCCAGGTTGATGACGCCAGGAATCTCTTGTCACAAGTGCTCTCAGTGACAAGTGCATGGAAGACATTGGTTCTAGATGAGAGTCTGTCCTGGAAGAAGAACCATGCCAATGGCAGGCACCTGCAGAAAAGTCCAGTAACCTGGATCAGACAAGGAGTAGGAAGGCTGTCAATGACACATTCATTCAATCATTCCTTTAGTAAATATTAAGATCCTACTATGTAACAGGCTTGGTGCTGTGTGTTGGGAATACAGTGATTACCTCTCAGAAACCCTTTCCTTATGGCACTTATATATCAATAGGTCTTATCCAAGAGAGTTGTGGGTTCCAGTACTAGCTGAGAACTATAGAACAAACCAGGAACCAGGTCTGGTTTTAGAGCCTAGTCACATATCCTGGATGGTGTCTGCAGTTTTATGGGCCCACAGGTATATACTGAGAACTCTGTCCAGGTAAAGGAATTGAGGCAGGAGGTGAATTCCAGAACCCTCCCTGTTGATGGTAATAGAGTCCTAGCACACAATTAAAATTGGTCTTCATGCACTCAGAGTAAGAATGAGATGTTAGTTTGCAAGCTATCCGTGGATGAAAAGTTTGGGGCCAGCCAGTGTTCATTAAGAGTTTCTTACTGTTAGTGGGACTCCCTAACCATTAGCCATTAGCCAATGGAAAGGAACCACAGACACCCCAGCATCCTCTGCTGTGACTTCTCACCTTACTTTCACTACCACCAACCCCCAATCCATCACAGGAATTTCCCTTAGACTTGATGACTGAGTTCTGCGTCTTCAGTTTTGACCCCTGGCTCCTGTTGGATTTAACCCATACTCATTTTCTGACTCTTCAGGCTTTTGACCATTTGGGGTAAAACTCCCACCCTGAATGTTCTTGGTTTCAGGCCTTCATGTCTACCCACCTGCCCTGGATCCCTCAACCACCTTTAAGAGAGGTCCGATCGTTTTGCCATGAACCCACAGCTCCAGGGGCAAGCCTGTTGCTACGGCAACCTGGATGATCTAGCGGCCACGTGGCTGTCACTTTGCTTTGGGACTCTGAGGGCGCAGGGAAGGGAACACCAGCCTCCTTAAAAAAAAAAAAAAAAAAAGCCTCCTTAGGGAGATAAAAACCCCTGTGGGCCAATTACCAGAGGGGAGGGCAAAATGCCTGCCTCCCCCGCCTAGCAGGCCCTGTGGCCCACAGTCCCTCCCCTTCGCTGGGATGCTTCTCCTTCTGCCCCTTGGGAGAGCCAGAATGGATCTGGAGAAAATTGCCAGGTTTCATTATGCAGCTTTGAACCTGCATGCTGGTTCTCTAGAGAGGCGGAAAGGATGGCACTTCTCTTTTCTTGCCTAACTGAAGATGTGGAAAGATGATGGCTTCTCTCCTGCAACCTGGCAATCCTTCTGGAAAGATGACACAGATTCCTTCCCTCAAAAAGACTTGGAGACCCACTCCATCAGGCCTCTCTTTTCTGTTTGTTCCATCAAGGTTCAAAGAGCAACCTCTACCCCACACCCATGCAGTCGTTTGCTCCTCTTCCACGCTATCATTCTCATGAGGATTTCTTCGTACATCTTTCTGTCCCAGCCTTCACCCAGCCATGCAATGAAATCACTTTTATGGGGCCTTCTAGCTGTGGCCTTGTAAATTCCACAAAATGGTTGGCTGGGACTATGCAAATTGGGTGACTTATGGTCTATTGAGGGGATTGGTCAGTTAGTGGTCCTGCTAGGGTCAGAGAGCCCCACAGGCCTGGGTGGCATGGGGGGAGCTGGTAACAGAGGCCAGTGAGGCCCAGCGACAAAGCAGAGGCCTGGGGAGCCATGCAGAACCCCCAGGCTGCATGGTGGTAGCCCAAGGCTGCAGCGACATGGACACAGCATCTGGAATCTGACCACAGTGTGCTTGTCCAGAGACACAGAAGGAACATGGGTGATTGGGGAAGGGGAAGCATTTCCCCTTTGGGGAATCTATTATTGTTTACTGTTTGCTTTCTATAAATAATAGAATATTGCATAAGTAGTTGCCAACACTGTGTAAGTATCTCCTGTGTCTGGCTCTATCATGGATGAAGGTAGCACCCATGGAATGGTTGATGCCAGTGGGTGTGAATACCTCATTCCTAGCCGTGTATGTCCACCTGGAAGTTTGAGACACAGCCTGTCTGCATGTGCAGTGCAAAGAGACAGACAGGCAATGCATAACACCCCTTCTCTCCTCATTATCTTCCACTCTGGCCTCTTACATTCTTGCTCCATTACTAGCAAATTGCCTTATCTGCTCCGTGTCTTCTCTGGCACTTCCCTCCCTCCAGCTTCCCACCTGGCTGAAGTTGGCCTCTTCCCTGAGAGCACTGCTTCCCCTGCAGTCTGCTTGTGTAGTGACGGTTTTCTCAAACCCCTTGTATTTCAAGACAACGCGGTGGATTGACGTCTCTATGGGGGATAAGTTTAATTACAAATAATATAAAAGTCAACAAACCCTGGCTTAAGTAGGGTTCGTTTTCCTCATATAATAAAAAATCTGGACATAGATAACTGTTTATTGATTCAGTGTGGCCAGCCAAAATCAGGACTCACTTCTCAATGATTATCTTTGCCTTTACCTCCTGTTTATAATTTCTTGGGCACAGTATAGATGCTGCAGCCCAGCCATTATTTCTGAGTTCCAGGCAGGAAGAAGAAAGAAGATGCTATGGAATTAAGTCTGCATCAGGAAAGCAAAAACATTCTCAGAATTACTAGTGAAATTAAGCATCTATCTCATTGGCTTCGAGTGTGTCACATGGCCATCTCTAGCCATTAAAGAATCCTGGAAGTTAAGGATATTTAGTCAACGTGTTGCTCCCCTGAACTAAATCAGAATTTTGTTAGTAAGAAATAAGACAAGGAAAGCTATCAGGCAGAGAACAAGCAATGTCTTCCACAGTGTCCCCTTCCTCCCCAACCATTATACCTTCACTTTTTTGTTAAAATACCGGCTCCTTTTCACTCATGTCATTTAGCTATTCTGTCCCCCTCCCCCTTGTTGCTGCTGTCATCTTATGGGGGTCTTCTCATTCATTAAGTATGTTGGTGATTGGCCTTAAGCTCGCTATTCCACCGGGCAAGCCAGTTGGTTTCCCCTTACATCCATACTTGTATCACTTTGGGGAGCTACAATGTCCAACTGAATGGCTTGTCCAAACACAACCATTCAGATGCTCAACTTCCTTTCATCTTTTTTTTAAACTAAGTATTTTATTGTTTTTGGTGAAAGGCTACACAGGAAATTAGGTTCTTGTTTAGCAATTTCTATACATATTGTTCAGTGACATTGGTTACCTTCTTCACAATATATCAACATTCTTGTTATTTCCATTTTGGTTGTTCTATTTCCATTAATTTAGCTTCCCTGTCCCTCTTAGCCTTCTCATCTTTGATCTGGGGTAAATGTTAACCATTTGGTTTTATCTAGACGAGTATTTTGAAGAGCACTATATACTCATGGGTGTTATTATTTATTTTACAGGCCAATCTGTCACTTGGCTGAAAGGTGACCTTTGGGAGTGGCTTAAGTTTCAAGTTTAAAGAATACCTCGGGGCAATAGTCTCAGGAGTTCTTTTAGTCTCTACCAGACTTTTTTTTTTTTTTTTCTTCAGATATTCGAGTTTTGTTTTACATTTTTCTCCCCTTCTATCCAGGACCATCTATTGAGTTCCTGGTTGGAACGATCAGTAGTGGTAACTGGGTACCATCTAGCTCTTCTGGTCTCCAGGTAGATGATGTCTTCCTTTGTGTAGACTATTGGTTTTGTAGACTAGTTCCTTCTTTGAGTCTTGGTTTCCTTCTTTCTCTTTAGCTGCAGATGAGTAGAGACCAATAGTTGTAACTTAGATGACCACTTACAAGCTTTCAAGACCCCAGATGCTACTCATCAACCCAGGATGTAGAACATTGTCTTTACAGACTATATTATGCCAGTTGACTGAGTTGCCCCACGAGACTATGGTCCTAAGCCCTCAAAGCCAGCAGAGCAATCCCGTGAGGTGTTTAGTTGTGTCTACCAAGTATCCATTATTTTGCCCCATGTGGTTTATTTTATACTTGAAAATGTATGTAGCACACATAAACATGTATCTACATATGCCTACAGTTATTCATGTATGCCTTTCTGTACATATTTCATACTTATATATCTATGTAACCAAACATAGTTCTGTAGTTGTTGTTACTCTTTTTGCAAAATTGTATATCCCTCAATGATTTTTTTTTCACAAATTTCCAGATAAACTATTCATTGACATTAGTTACTTTGCTCAGAGTCTGTCAGCACTCTCTTCAATTGTGTCTACACCCTCCTATTCGTGCTCAAACACATCTTTACTTTGGTTGTGCTGTGCTCACTACTTCCACACTCGCAGCCACATTTCCCATGACCAAAAGTAACAAGTCTCTAAGTTCTAAAGCGTACTTACTCTTGCCCCAGGTCATGGATTGAATTGTGTCCCCCCAAAATAGCTGCTAACTTAGCTGGGCTATGAGTCTCAGTATTGTGTGATTGTCCACAATTTTATGTGATTTTCTTATATGTTGTAAATCCTATCACTGTGATGTAATAAGATGATTAAAAAAAAAGATGATTAGCGGCAGTTATATTGATGAAGTCAACAAGATTAGGTAGTGTCTTAAGCCAATCTCTTTTGAGATGTAAAAAATAGAAGCGAGCAAAGAGACAAGGGGACCTCATACCACCAAGAAAGCGGTGCCAGAAGCAGAACAAGTCCTTTGGACCTGAGGTTCCTGCACTGAGATGCTCTCAGACCAAGGAAAGACTGATGACAGGGACCTTCCTCTAGAGCCGACAGAGCGAGAAAGCCTTGCCCTGGAGCTGACGCCCTGAATTTGGACTTGAAGCCTACTAGACAGTGAGAGAATAATTCTATCTTTGTTAAAGCCACCCTCTTGTGGTATTTCTGTTATAGCAGCCCTAGATGACTAAGACACCCCACTTCTCCCTGGTAACCACCAATGAATAATGGTCCATTGTCTTCTTATAAAAGAGAGACCATACAATATTTGTCCTTATATGCTTGACTTATTTTACTTAGCGTTATGCCCTCCAGGTCCATCCATGTTATAATATGTTTCGGGGACTAATCATTGTTCTTTATGGTTGCATAGTATTCCATCGTGTGTATGTACCACAATTTGCTTATCCATTCATCCGTTGGTGGGCACTTTGGTTGTTTCCGTAGTTTTGCTGTTGTGAATAAAGCCACCATGATAGGCTTCCTTTCATTTTCAGTTATTTTCGCATAGAAACTCTCTGGACATCGTTATCACCTGTATTGCTGTTGTTGTGTGCCATCGATCCTGACTCATACCGACCCTATAGGACAGAGTAGAACAGCCCCATAGGGTTTCCTGGGCTGTAATCTTTACAGGAGCAGATCTCCAGATCTTTCCTTGGAGCTGCTGGTGGGTTTGAACTGCTGACCTTTCGGTTAGCAGCCAAGTGCTTAACCGTTGCACCACCAAGGCTCCTTCCTGTATTGCTACTTCTCCAAAATTACTAATTCAAGCATTCATCTGCCTGACCGCAATCTCCTCTTCTTCCAGCTTGCTCCTTCAACTATTCTCACACCAACTCTTCTTCAGCATCGTTGGGAATGCCTGTCCTCCACTACCTCCCAGTCCATCCACCCTCCCCTGTTTTACTTTCCTTATCACCCAGCATGGATTTCATGGGCTACATCTCTATACGCCCTTCTAAGCCCTGCATTTCTCTACTCCCACCTCTACTCCCCTAGACCCCTTTTGTCCCTCTGTTGCCTTCATTTCATTGGTCTAAGCTCTGTACCTTAGATGCTTGCATTCAAGCAACTGAACATTACCCAATGGGGCAGAATGACTTCACTATAAGTTCAAGTTCATAAACCTCAACCAGGCCCCCATACTGCAGAGAAAACAGCACAGTTCTCTGTCTCATTTTCCCATATTTCACAGTGACTGTCTCAAACCATTTCTCCATTCCTCAAATCTCCAGCCTCCCATCTGCTCCTCCCTGAGCCTTTCACTGTAGAGAGAGAAAACAGGAGCTCTCACATGGGAACTCTCTCAACCTACTAAGTATGTCACACCTGTCCTGTGGCTCCTTCTCTCCTGTTCTAACAGCAGAGCAGCCCCCTCTCCCCTCTAACAGGGATTCCCTCTCACCTTCTCAGAACGTTACACTATCTATTGTTTCTTCTCTCCCTCTTGCATATTCGGCCTTTCCTCTCACCTGTATCTTTCTCACTTCCCTGCGGATCTCTCAGCTAAAACCAAAATGACGATCATCACCATCCGCTGAAGCTGCTGCTGCATCTCCCTTCTCACCTTCATCGTGAGTAAACTCCTACGGGGAACTGTCTGTGCTTGCTGTCTGCATTTCCGTATTGCCATCCTCCATCCTTACCATTCTGGCTTCCAGCCATGCCACAATATATCGGTTTTTGCTGGTATCACATATAGCCCTCATGCTAACACCAATAGACGTCCTTCAGTATTTATCTTACTTGGACATACTCTACTTTTTTGACACTGTCTTTCCCTGACTTACTTAATTCAACTTCACCCCGCCTTTCCTCCTGCCTCTTTGACTGTTCTCATCTATCTCCTTTGCAAACTCATCAGGCTCCACTTGGCCAGTAAAGTATGGAGATCTTCAGGGCTTGTTTCAAAGATCTCTCCTCCTTCATGTCCTACTTTTCCCCTAAATACACATGAATACCAAGTTTATGTCTTTAATTTGGACTTCACTGAGATACTGACCTATAATGTTCAATTTCAACTTAATATTTTTGTCACCAAAAGTCACCTATATTAATTGCTTGAGCCGTAGTCAAGAGCTCAGCTGCTAACCAAGAGGCCGGCAGTTCAAATCCACCAGCCACTCCTTGAAAGCCCTACTGGGCACTTCTACTCTGTCCTATAGGGTCACTATGAGTCAAAAACGACTCAATGGCAAGGGGTTTGGTTTATATTGATTGCCAATCTTGTGTAACAAATTACTTCAAACCTTTGCCCTCAAAGCTGAATGTTTCATCTTCAGTATTTCCACTCCCCTTCAGCTACCCTTTCCCATAGAAACTCGTATTTTCTGTGGGTCAGGAATCCAGGCGTGGCATAACTGGATTCTCTGGCTCAGAGTCTCTCGCGGGGCTGCAATCAAGGTATTGGCTGGTGCTGTAGTCATCTCAAGACAGATGAGGATGGGAGGAGAGGTGGGTCTGCCTCAAAGCACATCCCGTGGCTGTTGGTGGATCTCAGGTGCTCACTGGTTTTTGCTCAGAGGCAACGGTTTCTTACCATGTAGGCGTCTCCATAGGGTTACTTACAATATGACAGCTTTGCTTCCCCCAGAGTGAGGGTTCTGAAAGAGAGAAAGACAGAGGGAGAAAAGGGTGGAAGTCACAGTCTCTTTATAACCTAATCTCAGAAGTAATATCCCATGACTTTTGTTGTATTCTATCCATTAGAAACAAAACAGTAGGTTCAGTCACGCACAAGGGAAAGAGGTTATACAAGGATGTGAAGACCAAGAGGCAGGGATGATTGGGAGTGGGTTTAGAGGCTGCCTACCACATCACCTCATGTCTCCTTGTCCCCTACCCACTCACTGCTCCCAGCATTGGAAACATGGCTCTCCTCCTGATTTCCCTGTATCAGTGACTGACACTCCCATTGATCCTATTTTGCAACCCAGAAATCTAGGGGTCCCTCTGGACTATCTCTTCAAACAAGCCCCCATATGTGATCATCGCTAAATTCTGTTAGTTTATTTTTCGAATATCATTCAAATCTGTCCACATGTCTCCACCTGACTATTGTCAGCCCAAGAGAAGCAACATCACTTCTTGCTTGGACTGGTAATTACCTACTACCTGGTCCTTCCTCATCTATGTTGACCACTTCCCCTCCAGCCTATGTTCCATGTTGCAGACAAGGCAACCTCTTTATCATAGCTATCTGATTGTGGTACCCTTCTGCTTAAAACCATTAAATGACTTCTCAACTTCTGTTGGATAGAAACAAAACTCCTTAATAACCTATGATGTTCTACACAGTCTAGCCCTTACCCACCCACCTTGCCTCACCTCTTACGGAGCTCCCCTTCACTCTCCTTTCTCTAGCCTTCACCCAGTCCTACTAGCCACAGGTTCTTTGCATATGCTCTTCCTGCCCAGAATATTTTTCCCTCCCCTTTTTGCCTAATAAATTCCTATGCATTTTTTTAGATCTTAGGTCAAGCATTGCTTCCATGGGAAATCCCTCTTCTAGGGCATAATAGGAAACCCTGGTGGCGTAGTGGTTAAGGGCCACTGCTCCTAACCAAGAGGTTGGCAGTTCAAATCCACCAGCCACTCCTTGGAAACCCTATGGGGCAGGTCTGCTCTGTCCTATACAGTCACTACGAGTCGGAATCAACTTGATGGCAATGGGTCTTTTTTGGGTTAGGGCATCATAGACCCATGTCCTTCTCCTTTGAAGCTCTTGTCGCAGTTGCAGTTTACATTAGTTTGTGTGATTGATTGTCTATTCTAATATTCTGTAAGTGCCATCAACTCAGAGTCATATCACCATTGTATCCCCAGCACTTGAAGCACCTGGTACATAATTATAGTGACTCATAGCAACCCTATAGGACAGAGTAGAACTACCCCATAGGGTTTCCAAGGAGTGACTGGTGGATTCAAACAGCTGACTGCTTGGTTAGCAGCTGAACTTTTAACCACTGCACCCTAAGGGCTCCAAAACCAAACCCATTGCTGAAAAGTTGATTCTGACTCATAGCTACCCCGTAGAGTAGAACTGCCCCTAGCGTTTCCAAAGAGGAGCTAGTAGGCTCAAACTGCTCACATTTTGCTTAACAGTCAAGCACTTAACCACTGCGCCATCAGACTCAGAGTTGACTTGACAGCGATGGGATTTTGGAGCCCTGGAGGCACAGTGGTAAAGAGTTTGGCTGCTAACCAAAAAAGGTCTGCAGTTTGAATCCACCAGGCTCTTCTTGGAAACCCTATGGGGCAGTTCTTCTCTGTCCTATTATGTCGCTATGAGTTGAAAACGACTCGACAGCAACGGGTTTGGTTCTGGTTTTGGTTTTTGGTGCATAATAGTTGCTCAAATAATATATATTAAGCATATGAAGGGAATTTCTTGACTACAACTCTGCCCAAATAAATGAAACCAAAGGTCTACTGGCTTGACCTTGTGGGACCACTGGCCAATAGGTGATCAGGTTCTACATGGTTGCCCAGGAGACAGTGGAATGCTCTTTGCTTCAGACACAGATGCAAGAAGGTCTCACTGCTTATTTAAGGGATGAACTGGGTCCAAGCACTGGTCTTGGCAGTCAAGCCTACTTCATTTTCTTTTGTACCGAGTCATAGTCAAGACATCACAGGATATCAGGCCACAGCTCCTTATTTCCAGCTGTGTGTGGTTTGTCCTGAGTGAGCTGATTGGGGAGGTGGGCGTCTGCCTCCTGCTTTCATTGTCAAGAGGGAGTACTTACAGCCCCACTGTGGCATCTGTAGGTTTTGGGGAGTGCAAACAGTTTGTGCTTGACTGCTAACCTAAGGGTTGTAGGTTCAAACACACCCAGTGACACCACGGAAGAAAGGGCTTGTGATCTGTTTCTGTAAAGATGACTGCCAAGAACACACTGTGGAGCAGTTCTACCCTGCAGCACATGGGGTCATCAGGAGTTGGAATCAACTTGGTGGCAACAGGTTTTTTGGTGCCAGGTGTAACTACTCCCTTGTTCCTGTGCCTGGAAATGCTGTAGCCTGCTGGTCATGGAGGATGCTGCTTTGCCCATCCGTCCTGTTCCCATAGCTCTGCCAGCCATGACAATCTCATTGTGGTACAGATGTGTGAATGGTTTTTACATCCTTCCCACCTACTGGTTTATCCCAAATGAATAAGAACATCCCAATGCCATCTCTGTGGCACCTACAATCACATCCAAGTTGAAGAGGTTGGAAATGACCTCTCAGTCAGATGGTTTAATCAGTTCTCCATTTGGCGCGTACCCCTGCATTGTCCCATTGCTCATGAATGGAGTCCTCTGTGACTGTAAGGAAGAAGAGGTAAAAGCGTCCTTGGAGGATGGCTCAATTGACTTCCCAGACTTAGATCACATCAGCCCCAATCTCTTCAGTACACTAAGAAAAGCCTTGATTGTCAGTGTCATGGATTGAATTGTGTCCCTCCAAAACATCTTTCAACTTGGCTAGGTCATGATTTCCAGTATTATATGATTGTCATCCGATGTGACTTCCCTACGTGTTGTAAATTCTATCACTATGATGTTAATGAGATGGATTAGGGCAGTTATGTTGATGAGATCTACAAGATTAGATAGTGTCTTAAGGCAATTTCTTTTGAGATATAAAAGAGAGAAGTGAGCAGAGAGACATGGGGACTTCATACCACCAAGAAAACAGTGCCAGGAACAAAGTGCGCCCTTTGGACCTGAGGTTCCTGTGCTGAAATGCTCCCAGGCCAAGGGAAGATTGATGACAAGGATCTACCTCCAGATCCAACAGAGAGAAAAAAAAAAGCCTTCCCCTGGAGCTGACGCCTGAATTCGGACTTTTAGCCTACCAGACTGTGAGAGAATAAACTTCTCTTTTTTAAAGCCATCCACTTGTGGTATTTCTGTTATAGCAGCACTAGATGACTAAGACAGTCAGACTGCTGACTTTAAATTTCACATTTAGAGTATCAGGGAGTTAGCAAAGAGTTTTCAGCAAAGAGTGGTGAGGCAAATGAGGGTTTTTGAAAAATTAATCTGGTAGCCTTATGCATTAGGTTTCAGAAGGAGAAGTGACTGGGGCAGGGAAAGAAGTTGGGGTATGGGGATAGTCCAACACAAGGGATTTTGAGGGCCTGGCTGCTGTTGGGGGATTGTTGAGGAGTGGATGAACTGAATAGATTTGGGCAAGAAAGAATCAATAAGACTTTATGTGTGGGTAGAGTTAAAAAATGTTTCCGTATTGAAAAGCTGGGAGATGTCTGCTGTTTGTTCTGGCAGGCATACATGCAAGGACAGCCATAATAAATCCTTATTTCCCACATTTATCGAGACCACATCCGATTCGCATGGGCTGACTACTATCCAACTCCTCCAGGCTCCCTTGCTGGTTTGACACATTTGATTTACTACACCGTCTGTCTAAGACATGTCCTGCTGCTATAACAGAAATACCACAGGTGGATGGCTTTAACACAGAGAAGTTTCTTCTCTCACAGTCTGGTAGGCTAGAAGTCTGAATTCAGGCATCAGCTCCAGGGGAAGGCTTTCTCTCTCTGTCAGCTCTGGAGGAAGTTCTTCATCATCAGTCTTTCCTTGGTCTGGGAGCATCTCAGCACAGGAACCTCAGGTCCAAAGGATGCGCTCTGCTCCCGATGCTGCTTTCTTGGTGGTATGAGGTCCCCATGTCTCTCTGCTTGCTTCTCTCTTTTATATCTCAAAAGAGATTGTCTTAAGACGCTGTCTAATCTTGCAGATCTCATCAATATAACTGCCCTAATCCATCTCATTAACATCATGGTGACAGGATTTACAACACATAGGGAAATCACATCAGGTGATGAAATGGTAGACAAACACACAATACTGGGAATCATGACCTAGCCGAGTTGACAGATATTTTTTCTTGGGGAGGGGGGAGGGACACACAATTCAATCCATGACACTGTCTCTAAGACAAAGTCACATCAATTGTCTGATGTGATTTTTTTCCTCTACATGTTGTAAAGCCTATCCATCTGATGTCATGAAATGGATTAGGGCAGTTATATTGATGAGATCTACAAGATTAGAAAGTGCCTTATGCCAATCTCTTTTGAGATATAAAAGAGAGAAGCGAGCAGCTCCACATACCACAACTGTGGCCAGGAGTGGCCCCTTCTCTCCTGAGCACTAGAATCTCAGCTACCGGCTGCAGTCCTGCTAGCAGGAAACAGGGGCTGCCTGGGATGTGGTGATTAAAGTCAGTTTGGAGCATCTCATGCTGGAAGAGACACAGGCAGTCTTATTTGAGCAGCAAGAAGTGGAGACTGGAGACACTGTGAGCCACCCAGACTGGAGCAGAAGATGAGAGTTGAGATTGGCTGAAGGGTGAGAACAAAGAGGGAGAAGAGCTGAGGACCACATTCAAGTATACCAGAAACAAACAAACAAAAAACTAAACACGTTGCCGTCGAGGTGATTCCGACCCATAGCAACCCCATGGAGCAGAGTAGAGTTGCCCCGCAGGGTTTCCGAGGAGCAGCTGGTGGATTTGAACTGCCTTTTGGTTAGCAGCTTGAGTTCTTAACCACTGAGCCACCAGGGCTCCAGGTATACCAGGGGAGGCATAACGAGAGACTTGAGCCTCTGCCTTCATTAAATCATTTGCAGTCAGCCAGTCCCTGGTTATCCTGTTGGAAGATGTAACAGGAATTTTCCTTTGCTTCTTTCCCATTTTCTTGTCCATGATTTTAGTGGATTAACGGCAACCCTGCCAGAGAGTGAGCAGAAGAATTGAAGGAGGATAAAAATCAAATCGGTAATTTCATTATCTGTTGACAGCGCTAAGAGAAAGCAACGTGGTGAGAATGTGGGCCAATGGTTTAACAATACGAGTAACAAACAGTATTATGGGAAAGATTTGTGTAATTGATCTGGGTGCTATTGTTCCCCAAATGCTACTGAGAGCAAAGGGTTGGCAACATTTATATTTTATTGCTTAGAATTTGAAACTTAGAGTTTTCAAATAATGATACCAAACTGCCTTGATATAACCAACAAATGGGGAAGAAAGAGGTTATTCTTATATAAAATTTGATCCTGTTACATCTGTTCAATTTGTCAAGATGTTTTGTGTCCTGCCCCGATTCTGCCTTCCAATATATTTTCTGTGCCTTCTCCTGTGTTACTGTAGTGGATGTATAAGGAAGAACAGGGGATGTCCCTAGAACTATAAAAAGAAATAATCCTCTGAGAAATGAAGCTGAAATATTATGAAATTAATGAATAGTTGTAAGATTAACTTTCATCAGATGGATCCCATCCTAACAGATGAGTTATAACCCATAACTTACAGATGATGAAGACTGGGTCCTTGACTGGTTAAAAATAAGAAAGCTATAGTATAGTTAATTGCAGTTTAACTGAAAACTAATCTCTCTTTCACTCTCTCTGGCAGGAGTCTGAAGCAGAGGTCTCTGTGTAATAGGGATCGCACCCTTACAAGCTACAGGAGCTGGCAGGGGAGCCAGCCCTCTGAGGGAAGCTGGTCAGCTGGCCTATGATAACATGACCCACTCAAAAGGGCAGGTCGTACTCAGCTCCAACAGATTGATGTCATTTGGGAATGTGGACCCAGGGTGGGCAGAGAGTCCAGAAGTAATTGTGCAAATCCAAAACAAAACATGCTTGTGGACCATCAGTTCGGAACCCTGGTGACGTAAATAAAAGGAATTGGGCAGGAATAACTTGTCCGCTGTCCACCAACGGACCAGTGAAGTGAGATGTGGCATCTACCTCATTCCTGTCACCAGGGAGGTGACTTCCACTGTGAGGAGGTCTGAGTGAACAATCCCTGGAGATTATCCAATTCCCTTTGCTTTGATTGTATGCTCACCAAACAAACTTCTGCTTACTAGTTTGGTTTTACCAAAAAACTTTAGAACTAGCAAGGGAGGGGGTGACCTGAATCAGGAAATATATTTATTTCAGTCCCTGGAAATGGATTTCTGTGTATCAAGAAATTGGCATTATGATTTTCTACCCAGCTTAAGCATCTGAACCATTCCTTTGGTGGTGTTTGGCATTTGTCTGCCTTGTAGAGCTTGGAGAGCTCTGGGTAAGCTGACAAAATAAGATTCTGGGGCTGAAACGCTGAGTATGTGACCTTGATCTATAGTGACCTAAGAATGTGTGTGTGGCCCTTCTCCCTCTTCAGAAATAAACCACTCAGCCTTCTTTTTGTAAATGTGGCAGACGCCATTTTCCTGGTGAATGAGGGCAAATCTTCGGCTTTGTAATTCAAAACTGTCTTATCTCATCCTTTGATTTCAAGTCCCCAGACTTTTCTTTCTGTGTCCTTCTTCCCCCCTCTACCCCTCCCATGCTCCCATTTGTCAAGCTACTAAGTTTTTTTTTAGGGACCTGCTGTCCTTCTGTGTTGTCTTTACTTTTCTTCCTGCCTTTTTGCTTTTTGGTGTTTTTCTTTGGAAACCCACCAGCTTCGTCAGCGATCTTATTAAGTTCCCATATGCTACACGGTCCTTAGGACAGAACCATGCCTTTGGAGCTGGGTTGACCAATATGGTAGCCACCAGCCACACGTGCCCCCACCTGTCGGTCTGTCATACCGTGGTGGTGTGTGTATTGCTGTGATGCTGGAAGCTAGGCCACCTGTACTTCAAATATCAGCAGCGTCACCCATGGTGAACAGGTTTTATCAGAACTTCCAAACACAGACAGACTAGGAAGAAAGGCCTGACAGTCTACTTCTGAAAATTAGCCCATGAAAACCCCATGGATCACACAGAATGTTGTCTGATATAGTGCCAGAAGAAGAACCCCGTAGGTTAGAAGGCACTCAGGATACACGGTGCGTCTAGCAATGGACTTGAGCATACCAACAGTTGTGAAGATGGTGCAAGACTGGGCAAGGTTTTTCTTTTTTCTGCTGTCATGGGGTTGCCATGAGCTGGAGCTAACTTAAAAAACAAAAACAAAAAAACCCATTGGTGTCGAGTTGATTCTGACTCATAGTGACCCTATAGGACAGAGTAGAACTGCCCCACAGGGTTTCCAAGGGGAAGCTGGTGGATTCAACTGCCAACCTTCTGGTTAGCAGCTGAGCTCTTAACCACTGAGCCACCAGGGCTCCTTGGAGCCAACTAGAGGACAACTAAAAACAAGCCACATGTGGCTCTCGAACACTTGAAGTACTGCAAGTGTAAAGTACACACCAGATTGTGAACACTTGCTATGAAAAACAAATATAAAACGTCTCACTAATAATTTCTTTATTCTGATTGCATATTGAAATGGCAGTATTTTGGCCATATTGGGTTAATTAAATGTTTTGTTGAAATTAAGTTCACCAAGTTCACCTATTTCTTTTTAATTTTTTAGTGGGGATATTAGAACATTTTACATTACATATTAGGCTAGCAATATAATGCTATTGGACAAAGCTATTTTAGATTCTTAATATTGGTATTCTTTACATCTTTATAAGTAGCATAGTAACTGCATTAAAAATTGAATTTAGATAGAAATCCCTGAATTAGCCCTTCATTTCTCTTTTATCTGGCCTGATCCACCTTTTCACCTTATTTTCAATTTTCCTTTTCTCTAAGAGGCAAAAGGAAAGGGGGAAATTTTCTTTTTTTGATGTAGAAGCAGGCACGAGACAAATACGTTTAAATGTAACGTGGAAATAAGAAAAACTGAAAGGAAGTGAGACTGCCTGTAGACAATCTGTTAACAAAACACAGTACGTAATATACACACCTGGACAGGCATCGATCCCATGGGAAAACCTAGCAACTTTAATTACTTCACCTACGGGCTCTACGCTGAGAACTGTTTCTTTCCGTTTGAGTGGAAGCGTGCAGCTATGCAGGAGTAAGCTGTCAGAAGTTTTGTTTCTCTTATACCAGACCTGTCTTCTGAGGCTCGTCTTTGCATGATTTATGTAAAGGATAATTAACACACGTACCGCACGGACAGCAAGGATAGCAATAACGAGAGCAGGCTTGGAGTCTGAGGGATCTAGGTTTGATCCTAGCTTTGCTACTTGTTAACTCAATGGTTTTGGGCTGGTTACTTCCCCTCTGAGCCTCATTTGAAAATCTGTAAAATGGGTACAATAGGACTATAACCCCTGACATGTATCTGCCCTGCCTCTACTCCTAGGCATTCTCTGCTCTGCAAATCTGATCGTATCTCTGCCTTTTGCCAAAGGAATTTTCTCCCTTGCCTTAAGCTACATAAGTTAAGCTTTGAGAGGCCCACTGACCCGGGAGCTTGATGTTTATCCTCTGTGTTTATTTGGGTGAACCCAAGGGATTGGTCTCTGATCCAGACTGGAGAACTTTCAAAGTGAAGAACGGTGGCTTGCAGGATGCTTTCACGATGGGCAAGGAGAGAAGGTTGGTCAGGGAATGCCTTGCATTAAAGCATGTGTAGGCAAAGGTTACCTGTCTATTTCCTGCAGATTAAATGTAAAGAGCAAATGAATACCAGCACACGATGGGACCCAACTGTGAGCGTCTCCTTACAGAATGCTGAAAACCGGCCTGTGGAGGGAGATATAGCAACTGGGGAGGGTTTGGTGCTGAGGTGTCTTTGTGGAGCCCTCGGATGTGACTCAAGAAAAGGGGCCAGCTTTTAAACACCTGTCAACATACAAAGCAGCCCTGGAGGGTCAGCTTCATACTTGGAGAATAACGCTTAATCACGGTTTATACTTCATTCTTTAGCTACATTTCGATCCTTTTCCCTTGCCAGTTATAAGAAACTTTCTCAGTTCCCTGAACTCCTCTCTTCTCGCTAGGCTGTGGACCAGCCTGAGACCTCCTCTCTGGGGATCCTCTGGCCTTCCTTGAGTAATTCCTGTTCCACGTAGACTTCTCCCGGCCCAGTGGGTCTTTAGCCAAGGTAGAAACATGATGCTTCTTATAGAACAGTAGCAAATGGGACTCCCTTTTATTCAGCAAGGTTTTGTGCCTATCTGCTGGACTAACCAGCACCATGATGGGAAAATCAAGCACAGCATAGAACACGGTGGTCTTCATGTTAAGTCCACCATGTTAAGCTGGCCTAAATTAGCTTAAAGACTAATTATGGACTGAAAAGAGAGAGGAGTAAGAGGGTGAGGTGGGGATGGGAAACCAAGACTATCCTTGTGTGACACATTTAAATGTTTGTCAATGAATGATGAGGTGTTAAGAGATGAGAAAGAAAATTAAGTGCTTAGAGTACTGAAAGGACTGAAAAATCACCTTGGGCCTGGGGAGCTTGGGGTAGTTTCAGAGAGGGGTCAAGATTCTGAGGACTATCACAAGGTAGATATTTGAAAATGGAGCACCCGGGAATCCCATATTTGGTACTACAAGCGAGAACTAACAGGATAGGAGGGAGGGTGAACTGGGCTAAGGGTGAAGGAGAAAAAGCTGGACTAGTAGGTGGGGATGGATTGTGATGACCTCAAATGCCCGGGTGCGGGAGCCAAATGCCCATGGGAAATCCATGTAGTGAAAGAATGATTTTGGAGGAAATGTCTCAGCTTATATTAGAGCTGCCTCTGAGGATACCACTACCTCCTGCATGTCTCTACCTTGTCCCTATAGCCGCTGGGACTGATGCCCACACAATATCAGTTCTCCAAGAGAACTGAACTTTTCTTGGGAAATAAGGGGGTTCAGTGAATAAGGCACCTTCAAAAATAGCCTTCATGATTGCTGTGACACAAATGACTTAGGATAACGGCATGGACTCAGAATCTGTCAGATGGTGCCTTAGGCCTCCTATCCCTGAATGAGACACCACCACAGCAGACAGGATGATAAAAGGGGTACTGGGTTACAAGATGTCCTGACCCATAAATCCCTCTTCAAGTCACGAGATCAAGACTGGCTTGGCAGGACGAGGGGCAAAGCTTCCAAGACCTTTTCCTTCAAAGCTTCTGGTGAACACAGAGTCACTGTGAGGGGGACTTTCAATAGATAGCTTGATCCACCCGCCTGTTTCTTTGACAGAAACCCACTTTCCCTCTTCTGTTTTAATGCCACATGTGTCAGGGCATTAAGCAGAAGACTCTTCTAGTGCAAACACTTTCTTCTCGGCTTCTGGCTCATGGCTACAGAGCCTGTGGGTGTGGCAAGGGTGCCAGAGCCACCAGGGTCTTAGAAGGTGAGACGGTAGCAGGTGACGGTGCCTGGGGAAGAAGAGGACTTTAAATGCAAGTATTCCAATCATTTATTCACTTATCTCATTGTATTGTGTGCATTTCCTGCCGATTTCTCAGTTCTTTTGGGGATGAGGCTGTGTACCATAGTAAGCACAGGCTTTATGCGTTCTTAAAAAATAAACAGGTGTAGATGTGTTGGTGGATTAAGACCAAGAAGGGGAAGAGGACCCTGGAAAAACTTGCTGTAACTAAGACTTAGGTTCTCAAACAGCATATTTGAATGGGGCCTGTGACATGGCCAGAGATGCAAAGGGCAAGTGAGTCGTTGTTAGGTGCCCTTGAGTCGGTTCAGACTCATAGCGACCCTATATGACACAGTAGAACTGCCCGTAAGGTTTCCAAGCAGCGGCTGGTGGATTTCAACTGCCGACCTTTTGGTTAGCAGCCAAGCTCTTAACCACTATGTCGCCAGAGCTCCAAGTTAGAGCAAGTGAGTCAGTAGCCAGATATTTGGAAACCTCTCCAGGATGCGGGGTAAATTTATGCACAGGTGTGCCTGAAGCCTGAGTCTGAGCATTTTATAACACGAGTACTAATTTCGCTTTGGGAGCGCCATGAAGCCTTCTATTTTGAGACTGAAGATGGTCCCTGGGAATGATAAAGAGCTCTCGCTCTTTATGCTGAGAGGGCCACAGAATCCATGTCAAACTATCTTAAGACAAGGGACAGAGCTAAGAATGGAGACTAAGAGGGAGACAGCTATCCCTGTCCTTCTTTCCAAATACCAGGGACACACTACTGACATTTTGATTTTAAAATAAATTCTTACAGGTAGATAAGGTTTTAAGGGAGTCCAAAGTGTTTCATTTGTGCAGCCTGGTGGAGGCTCTTGCCTAGAAATCTTAAGGAAGAATTCAGCTTCCATCTCCCTACAGGCTAGGGGTGTTTGAGTTGCAGCCCAGGGTGTCACCAAAATACCATTAGTGAAAGAATCAACCATCCATTCACCCACCCATCCATCATTTATCCCACCAACCAACATTTTTTTTTTTTTGAGCGCCCATCACGTGGCAGGTTCCATGCTGTGTGCTTGAGTTGCAACAAAGAATAAAACTGTCCTTACTACTGTATATCAATGTGTTGGAGATGGAGGAGACAGATGAAATAAGAATAGCAAAGCTTTGATAATTGTTGCAGCTGGGTGATGTGTACTTGGGGGTCCATTATACTACTCCTTCGACTCTTTGGTATGATTTTTCCTAATAAAGTTACATAATAAACTGTTGATTGTCTGAAGAGAGCTAGAAAGAGAGATGGTATTAGTGGAGCAGAAGCCCTTGGGGCAGGGTGGGGAAGAGGTCAGGGAATAGCTCTTGGCAGAGGATAATCCTGCCTCTGGAAACCCTTGATCAGATTGTTAGGAACTCAGAAACTACAAAGGCTTCAGGTGCGGGTTGGGAAGTGTCATGGGTCAGGAGGAACTAGCTGTCACCACATCGCTGTCTCTTCACTTACCCCACTTTTCCTTCCTCTTTGCTAAAAGTCAGATATTCAGATTCAACCAACATTTCCAGAGCACCAACTATGAGCTGAGCTCTGTACAAAGGCCTCAGTTAGATTATGCCTGCACCATTTTTACAGAGGAGGGAACTTTGAGCAAGTCACTTGACCTCCCCGAGCTGACTCAATTTCTCCCTCTACGGAAAAGGTACAGTAAAACCTTGTAAGGTTGTTGTAAGGATCAGAGACCCTGACTGTGAAGATCACGGCCCCGAGCGAGGGCTCCATAAATGGCAGCCATCATTCTTCTGGACCAAGTGCGGGCGCATCCTCCGGGGCGCGTCTCCCGCAGGGTCCCCCGGGACAGGCGGGGCCCGCCCCCGCCGCGCCCACGGCAGGTGGCCCAGCATCTCGGTGCCCACGCCTGGAAGTGAGCGGGGAGCGCGGGCGGGTTGGATGACCAAGGTCTTCCCTGGAGGATCAGCCGTCCCTCCCTCCAGGCGCGCGGCGCAGGTGAGGTTTCCGGCCCAGGCCACAGGGACGGCGACCTTTAGAGAGGTCGCGGCCGAGGGCGCAGACCGCGGCCGGGAAGGGGATGCTAGGGGCTCCCTTCCCCCGCCCAGGTTCGCCCCAGGGCCGGCTCCGGGGCCCGCGGGCTGCGCGCTCTGCGGCTGCGAAAACCCGGAGAGGCGGATCGGAGCGCGCTCCCCGCGCTCGCAGCCAACTCCTCCGCGGTCCGGCCGCCCACCTGGGCATGCTCAGTGCGGCCGCCGCGCCGCCGTCCGCCAACTAGGAAGCTCGCGCTCCCGGGCCTTGGGGGCCAGAACGCCGGCGGCGGCGAGCCGGCGTCGCCCGCCGCCCCCAAACACGGGCAAACTTCGCCGCGTCCCCGGAGCTCGCCCCGACGAGACGGAGCCCTGACGGAGCCAATCCAATCCACATCCCCAACCCCAGCCCGAATCCTGGAGGCTGCGGCTGCCGGAGCGCCCCCGCGGCCGGCCCTGCCCGCTAGCTGGTGACCAACAGGTAAACTGTTGGCCGGGGGGAGGGAGGTGAACTGTTGGGGGGCGCTGCGGCCGGGGGAGGGCGCGGGCTGGAGGAGCCCGAGACGCCCGCGGGCCGGCCGCCCCCGCCCGCGCTTACAGCCGCCCCTCCCCAGCCCTCCAGCCCCTGGAGGGGCAGCAAAGGGTTAAGTCGGCCCCGCGCCACCGTGAGCACGGCCCCCTCCAGCCGTCGCTGCCGCCGCGACCGCCAGCAGCGCGCCTCGGCGCCTGCCCGGAGCTGCCGAGGGGCACCCGAGCCGCGGATGCGCCAGCGGAGCCCGGCGGGCGTCCAGGAGGCACCGGCCGCGTCCCCGCCGCCCGCATCCCTCTCTCCCCCACCCACTCCAGGTCTCCTTTCCCCGCACCGGCCGGGTCGGCGCCCAGGAGGCGGGGGTCTGCGGCGGGGGAAGGGTCCCTGCGGAGGGAGAGGGGCGGGGGCGGGCCGCAGCCTCCTCCCGGGAGGGGAGAGTCACTCTCGCCTCGGGCGAGCACTTGACCACCCGCCTCGGCGTCCAGAAAAGTTTTTTTTTTTCCTCCCGTGCCCCTCCCCCACTCCAGCCCGGCGCCCGGCTAGGGTGGGTTCGGGTCCATTGGTGAAAAAAGTCACACGTTCCCATCAGCTGCTCCTCCCCCTGGGGACAGGGTGGGGGGGCGGGAGGCGGGCGCCGCGCAGCTCCGGGCCGACCTCCAGTCCTGCGGCCGCCGGAGCCGTGCGCCCCGGAGCTGAGCGCCGCCGGTGCCCGCCGAGGCTGCCCCCATCAGTGCGCGTCTGCGTGTCGGGCAGCGGCTGCATCCAACCTGCTTTATTCCTGCCCGCAGCGCCACAGCCAGCGAGCGAGCGAGCGAGCGGGCGAGGAGGGGGAGCCAGGGAGCCTGTCTGCAAAGTGCTGCTCCCTGGTGCTCAGAGGCGGCTGCTCCAGCTCCAACTCTCATTCATTTCGCCGGTTAACATGAGAGATCATGGCCGCCTTCGGGCTTCTCAGCTATGAGCAGAGACCGCTGAAGCGCCCCCGGCTCGGGCCGCCCGACGTCTACCCGCAGGACCCCAAGCAGAAGGAGGTGAGGACGCCGGCGGCCTCGCCGGCACCCAGGGCCGCGCTCCGCAGCGCTGACCCGGGGCCAAGTGGGCTCAGCGGGCATCGCCGGGGCTACGGGGGAGGGCTCGGGGAGGGGGCTGGTGGCGGAGGCCGGGCTGGGGGGCTGGGGGACCCCGGCGGCGGAGACCGTGCGCCGGTCAGCCCGCTGGTTCCACTGGGGCGCTCTGTCTCCCGGGGCCGGGTCGCTCCTCCGCTACCGGGCCTCGCACGGCTCTGCTGGGCGCTTCTCGGGGTTTTTCCTGGCCGGAACCCTCCTGTTCGCTCTCTCGCTTCTGCCTGCTTATTTTCCTCCCCGCTGCTTCGGTAAATCCTCGTAAACTTTTTGAAAAATGTTGGAATGCAGTTCATCCGACCCCGAGGTCTTGCGTTTTGCGCCAGCTGAGCAGGAAAGTGGGGGAGGAGGGGCTGGGGGAGGGGGTTTTCCTGCCTCAGAATTCCCAGTTTGGAATGGAAGTCGCTTTTATCGAGGTGATAAATATTTAGCTCTCTGAACGTACTTTTGTATCTCCTCTTCCCTTAAAAAAAAAAAATCAATATTGAAGAGAAACACTGATTTTCGTCCCTAGAGGCTGGAGCCTGTTTTGTATATGTAAGAGCAGGCGGGTTACCTTGGAAGGGACTAGGTCCCAGGATTCCTTATTTCTTTGAATGAAATTAATTGGAGAAACCTTGACTTTTGCACCAGATAATCACTAGCTTCAATGGTTAGGGTAACCATGGCGTTTTGTAGCCGTGTGTGTGTTTGTCAGGAGTTCACAAGTAATTATGTAACTACTCTTCAGTTATAATGATTACCCTTGGCTACACAATTTGCCCAGGGACTTGCCGGTTTTTTTTTTTGTTTTTGTTTTTTCTTCTTTAGATCACCTGCTACCTAGTTTACTTTGAGAGTTTGCCAGCTGCAGCCCACCTCCTTCTCTGCTTTTTTTACCTAAACACAAACTGACCACATTTCAAAAACTTATCTTTCCGGGAATCTAAAACTCTCTATTAAAAGTTTATGGGTCCACTGACATCACAGAAAGGGCGTTGTACGTAAAGGAAGGAGGGAGACTTATAACTTCCCTCTTGATAAATCTGTTTCAGTAATACAGGAAAAATGCTTGTTCTGGTTAAACAGTTTTGTGAATGTGTCTGGAAAAATGAGTGATACCTTCTAGAGGTTTAGCACGTTAAATATGTTCTCACATCACTGGAGTGTTTTGGGTTGAAGCTGGGAAGGTTTTCATAGGTGGCTCACAGCAGAGGCTTACCATGAAGATGGGTGAATCTGATGAGGTTTTGTATATTTTTTCCCCCACCCATTTCTCTCTTTCCTACTACGTAGACTTAGAATGAAATTGCTCGGGACCAAGAGTAAAGAAAGTGAACCACTTAAAAATCATTGGCAGGAAATTCTTAAAGCTTTGGTGGGGACAGGAACATTCACTGGCTGATCTTTATCATCTTGCCACATCTTTCCAGAAGACAACATAATTGATAACATCTGTCCAGTTGTGGGATGGTGGCCTGGGATGCTACATGGGCTTATTTACCCCTTGCCTTTGAGTTGATTCCAACTCATAGTGACCCTACAGGACAGAGTAGAACTGCCCCGTAGGGTTTCCAAGGAGCAATTGGTGGATTCGAACTGCTGACTTTTTGGTGAGCAGCTGTTGCACTTAACCGCTGTGCCACCAGGGTTTACTGGGCTTATTTGGCAGTCATTATTCGGTTGACGCTCATTCACGATTTGGGCCTCTATGATTCTGGAAAGAATAATCTTGGATTTCATGGTCTTAAAACATTTTATAGAATTCTGGACGCTGAAGTGATCTTAGAGCCTACTTTTTATAACTTCCTTTTTGACAAAGGGAAACCGAGAGCCAGGAAAGCTTACGTGACTTAATCAAAGTGTGTGGCAAATAAGCAGGGGAGTTGGATCACCAAACCAGTATTTATGTTAAAACCAATACTGATTTGAGGGTGGTTTATGTTAGATTATGTTTTCTGATGTTATTCCCGTTCCTCCATGTGACCGAAGTTTTCTCTCTTTTGAGCAGAGTCGAAGTTATGTGTGGTAGGAGCCAAATTTGGATACAATGTGAACAGGTGCTTGGCTGTTCTTGGTGGTATCTGGTGAGCAGAGTGTCCCAAGCTTCAGTTATTTAAGCACCTCCCTGTAACACCTGTACTTGTTCTGATGTTTTCTTTAAATAACAACAACAACAGAAACCCCCATTGCTGTTGAGTGGGTTCAGAGCAGAACTGCCCCATAGGGTTTCCAGGGAGCAGCTGGTGGATTTGAACTGCTGACCTTTTTTGGTTAGCATTGTGCCACAAGGGCTCCTTCTTTAAATTGACTTTTAAAAAACTTCTTCCTAGGCAGTAACACACACAAAAACATAGATTTGATATATATCCATCCCCCTGGGTGGCACAGATGGTTAAGCGACTGACTACTAGCCGCAAGGTTGGTGATTCGAACCCACCCAGAGGTGCCTTGGAAGACAGGCCGGGCAGTCTGCTTCTGAAAATATGGAACAATAAATCTTTTAGCCTCGAATTCAGAGGGTATTAGGAGGGTAGGCTCTGGGGCCAGTCTGCCTGTGTTTGAATCCTGGCTCTGCTCCTTCCCATGCCTCACTTTCCCCCCTTGTAGAGTAGAGATGATACTACCTACCCTGTAGGGTTACCGGGACATTACATAGATAATCCATGTAAAACACTTGGAACAGAGTGGCAGGCAGTTAGCACCCAAATATTTGCTGCTATGAGCCTCAGGCCTGGCTCCTCTTTAGCACTGAGGTCTCAGCCCCCACAAGCTGCTCAGAGAGGCCCTTCCTATGTAAGTATATAATTTGTAATTATTTATTTGCATGTTGCTGGCTCCCCCACTAAGGGGTCAGTTTCATGAGGGAGGGCTGGGATGAAGTCTGTTCCAGTCATCGCTGAAGTACTTGGCACCTAGTCAGGTTAGTTCTTGGAATGCTGAGGGCACAAATATTTGTAGGAATGCATGAATGAATGAATAAGAAACTGGAACTCCGATGACTGAGGGATCCTGGGGAGTGTCTCAGTTAAGGCAGACAGGATCCTTGGAGCTTGATAGTAAACCCTAGAAGTTTAAAGGAAGAGGAGCTTGTCCCTGGGGTGGAAGAGACCCAACAACTTAAGAGTAAATGTTGTAGCAGCCTCACACGACGGTAAATCTGCCACGGCTGCTAACCAAAGAGTCGGCAGTTCAGATCCGCCAGGCGCTCCTTGGAAACTCTATGGGGCAGTTCTACTCTGTCCTGTGGGGTCGCTATGAGTTGGAATCGACTTGACGGCACTGGGTTTTGGGGTTATAGCAGATCACCAGGTCTTTCTCCCAAGGAGCCTCTGGGTGGGTTCAAACTGCAGATCTTTCAGTTACCAGCTGAGCACTTAACCAGTTGCACCACCAAACCTGTTGCCATCGAGTTGGTTCTGACTCATAGCGACTCCGTAAGACAGTGTAGAACTGCCCCATAGGCTTTTTCAGGCTGTAGATCTTCAGGGAAGCAGGCTGCCACATCTTTCTCCCGAGGAGCCACTGTGGGTTCAAACCGCTGACCTTTCAGTTAACAGCTGAGTGCTTAACCACCGTGCCACCAGGGCCCTTTAGATAGTAAATACCTTCAGGGAATCAAATGAGTTAGAAAAATGGGTTTGGGCAATGGCAATGGTGGGATTTCCAAGCATAAGGAACCATAGAGCCCCACCAGCAGGGTCTAGGGGTGGGGAGGGTGTAGGGTGTTGTGCAGGGCAGGGGGCTGCTCAAGGACAAGTAGAGCAGGATTCAGGGAGAGCTGGGGGGAGGGGTGTCGACGTGTGGGCACCCCAGGCCAGTGGTTCTCCAACTTTAGAGCATGTCCTAATGACCTGGAGGCCTTGTTAAAACACATTGCCAGCCCCCGCCCCCGCCTCCAGATTCAGAGGATCTGAGGTGGGGCCCCAGAATGTACATTTCTAACAAAATCCAGGGTGACTTGATGATGCTGGTGTAGGACCCCATTTTTACAATCCTGACCTAAGAAATGAAGGCTTTCAATTTTTCAGGGGCTGGAGAGTCCCCTGGCCCAGGGTGGGCTGAATGAGACTTCCCTTCTGGCCAAAGATGCAGAAGATGGGTTTAGCTGCCAGCTCAGCTCAGTTGGGCTTTCCCAGCAGGTGTGCCCTCTCTTAGCCCAGGTCTAAGGGAATGAGTCAGGAAGCCTCCCTCTCTCTCCAGTGGCTTTCCATTACACGAGGAATAAAATCCAACCCCCTACCCTGGCCTTCGAGGCCCTTCCACCCGGCCCTTGCTTACCTCCACAGCTGCTGCCTGGGGCCAGACAGCCTGCCTCCGAGTTCTGGCCCCACCACTTGCTACCTGTTAGAGTCGGATTCCTCACCTCTGCACTGGAGTTCATACTTGTTTTTACTTCACTGGGGGTTGCCTGGCCGGGAAGATTCAGTGAGCTCCTGTGCCTGGTTCATGGAGGATCCTATTATTAGCATAACCACTCCCTTGTTAAAGGAGCCCATGGCTTTCTGTTGTGCTTATAATACCATCCACAAGATCCTGGCCTTTGGGGTCTGGCCTCTGGGCCTCTAGTCCCGCCTTCCTGACTCTTCACTATGAGAAGGACCCCTGCAGCCCACAGGCCCAGCTTTTTTGTGGCTTGGTGCGTTCTGTGACCGCTGCTCCTTCCCCCACATGCTTTCCACCCTTTGGCTCTTAGCTCAGGGACTCCCCTGTAGGGAGGCCTTTCCTGTAACCTTTCATACCTCACCCTTGTTGCTATTAGGTGCTGTTGCCTCGATTTTTGACTCACAGCGAACCCACGTGACAGAGTACAACTGCCCCATAGGGTTTCCTAGGCTGCAATCTTTTTTTTTTGCTGGTCAAAAAGAAGCTGTATTTTTAATAAATGTTCGTAGATTATATTCCAAAAAAACTGCAGCAAACCACATTTCCACCAGAGCCGTATGAGAGTATCTCTTTTCTTGAATCTCCGCCAGCGATCTGTGCTATACCTTTTTAATTTTTGCCAGTCAAATGAACCAAAAGTGGTATTTCAGTTTTCTTTTTTTGTTTTTTATTGTACTTTAGATGAAGGTTTACAGAACAAACTAGCTTCTCATTAAACAATTAGTACACATATTGTTTTGTGACATTGGTTACCACCCCCACGACATGTCTACACTCTCCGTTCTTGACCTTGGGTTCCCTGTTACCAGCTTTCCTGTGCCCTCCTGCCTTCTTATCCTTGCCCCAGGGCTGGTGTACCCCTTTAGTCTCATTTTGTTTTATGGGCCTGTCTAATCTTAGGCTGAAGGGTGAGCCTCAGGAGCGCCTTCATTACTGAGCTGAAAGCGTGTCTGGGGGCCATACTCTCAGGGTTTCGCCAGTCTTCGTCAGGCCAGTAATTCTGGTATCTTTTTGTGAGTTAGAGTTGTGTTCTATATTTTTCTCCAGCTCTGTCTAGGACCCTCTATTGTGATCCCTGTCAGAGCAGTTGGTGGTGGTAGCTGGGCACCATCTAGTTGTGCTGGACTCGGTCTGGTGGAGGCTGTGGTATTTGTTGTCCATTAATCCTTTGGAGTAATCTTTCCCTGGTGTCTTTGGTTTTCTTCATTCTGCCTTGCTCCAGACAGATGGTTGCTGACAAGCTTTTAAGACCCCAGAAGCTACTCACCATAGTAGAATGTAGAACACTTTCTTTATAAACTATGTTATACCAATTGAACTAGATGTTCCCTGAGACCATGGTCCCCACATAGGCTATAATCTTTACGGGAGCAGATTGCCAGGCCTTTCTTCTGCAGAGCCGCTGAGTGGCTTCGAACCACCCTTGGGCTTAGCAGCCAAACACTTAACTGTTGTGCCAGCGGGCCTCCTTCCCTCTTCCATTACCCTGTGTTAGTATGGTTTGTAGGGCCTGTTGCTACCTGAAATTTGTTGTTAGGATGCTTGTTCTCTTCTCCATAGACTTTTCCACACCAGTGTGTAAGCATCGGGAGAGCAGGGGCTTGTCTGCGGTGTTCACAGTTGTGAACTGTCTGCCCGGTATTAGACTAGCTGCTCAGGAAATATGCCTTCAGTAGATTAAAAAAATGCAGAAGGAATTTTTAACCAGCAACTGTGAGTATTTATAACTTTTAACTGTCCCAAAGCTTGTTTTGTTTTGGCAATCCTGTTAGTTTTCTCGTTTGCGTCTGAAACTCTTAAAACGTATAACTGCTTGTTTTAGAAACAGCCGGGGAGGCGGGGAGGGGGGAGGTGAACATTTGTTTCTTTATGAGCCAGGAGAGGGAGGATGTTGGTCAAGTTGCCAGGGAAGAAAGGACAAGTTGACCAATTGCCTGGGAGACCAAAAGGCAGAGATGGCTTGGAAGACATTTGATTCCAGAAAGCTCCTCCCTGGATTAATTGGCTGGGCCTGGGGCCCTATCACAGGCCTCCCTGAATCCCAGTGTCCAGGGAGGGGCCTCTGGTTAATCTGTGCCTTAGGCGACCCCCGGGGCTGGGTGAGTATAGGAAGCGCTGGGCCACAGGTCCTGTTTCTACCTACGGCTCACACAAGTGTTGCTCCCCAACTTTGTGGCCAGGGAGGAAGCGCCCAAGTGGTTGTCATTTTTCAGGATCTGCCTGCACCTGCAACATCAGCACAGATGCTTGTTAAAAGTGCAGATACAGTGTGTCACCTTCACCCCAGACCTGCCAAGTCTGAATTCTGAGAAAGAGGCTTGGCAATTTGCATTTAAAACAAGCTTTCTAGGGGATGCGTGAACTTACTGTGTATGAGGACCCTTGTTTAGTTTGTGTCCTTATCTGTAGGGAATGTTATAAAGTGGACTCCCCCTTGCTCCCACCTGTTCCCTACTATTTGAAGTATTAGAATCTTTTAGACAGATGATACTATTTGAAGTATTTGTACCTTTGGGAATTTGAAATTACATTTCTCAGAAGTTTCAGAAATGCCTAATACCTTTGTGCTTAGGAAAAAAAGAGCTGTGGATGGAGCTGTCTTTATTTTTTTCTCTCCATTCTATCCTAGCGATGACTGCATAATATTTAGTGTATCTTGCTAGTTTGGAAACCCTGGTGTCGTAGTGGTTAAGAGCTCTGCTGCTAACCAAAAGTTGGCAGTTCAAATCCACCAGCTGCTCCTTGGAAACCCTCTGGGTCGGTTCTCCTCTGTCCTGTAGGGTCGCCATGAGTTGGAATTGATTCAATGGCAGCGGGTTTGGTTTTGGTTGTTAATTATTGAGTAGCCATCACACAGTATCTGGGCCTTTGCTCCATTGGTTAAAAAAATAGTGCAAATACCAAAGACCCTCTCGCGCCTGAAGTTCTGTTCTGCTGACTCTCCTCCTCTCTGGTTTAATGAGACGTATAGGAAACTAGGCTTGGTTTTTGTCAGTTGTGCGTGGTTTATAGCAGAGTAGAACCCCATGTCTTGGTCCTGAAATAGCCACCGTTCCCTCGTGCATGGATGGGAATGCAGGAACAGGCTTTAGTTTCTCCCATTAGGTGAATCTTTGCATTTGCTCAGGGCTGCGGGGTTTTACGTTGACTGAGGGCCATCAGCGGGGCTCTTGGAGACTGTTAAATTTAAAGCTGTTAATTTGGGGTGCAGCCACCATCTGTTAGCCTATCGGATATTTGGGGCTGAAGCCTGAGGGGAGGAAATGTGATCCTTTAGGAAGCTGGAGGACCCCCAAGTGAGGCCTGGGAGGGCAGACTGGGGGGATGAGTGCTAGGTAGGAGAGGATGAGGGTGAGCTAGGAGTCCAGGGATTTTCGTCGAACCTGTTAGAAGTGCTGCCTGTGGGTGCATGTATGTGTGTGCAGTGCATACGTATGTGTGAAAACAAAGCAGAAATAGAAGAGTGGAGCAAGGGCAACTTGGGAACCCCAGGAAAGGCAATGTATTTCTTTCCTTTAATGAGGTTCCAGACCCCAGTTTTGGGACTTCATGTCAGGTGAGGCAAGAATTAGAGAAGTTAGAGGGATCCACAGAGGAGCAAATACAATCAGAGAAGAAAACCTCAAGTCTGTGCCCTGTGGGGAAGGGGGCTGGTTGACTTAACAGGGGAAAAAAGCTGACCTCAGGGTCTGGGTGGGGAAGGCCAGATGGAGGGAAGAAATTCAAGACACACGTAGAAGGAGGCGCCCACCTCCTCCGTATCCCTCCCTGAGAAAGGAACAAGGAAACAATTGGACTTTGAATTGTCTTCAGGTAGTTTCTGAAGCTGGGTAATGGTGACAAGAGGCTTCATTACGCTATTCTACTTCTATATGTTTGGGAAAATTTACACAATCAATCAAGGAAAATGTCATTAAGTTATTAAAAAAAGGTAGCATGATTTCCCACTTTTACAGGATAAGTATGTCTATGTATTCTACAAGGATTATCACCCACATGCAAACAATGATTAATTATTATCTCTGGGGCGTGGGGAAGCCTTGAGTGGCTAAGAGCTAGGGCTGCTAACCAAGAGGTCGGCAGTTCGAATCTACCAGCCACTCCTTGGGAACTCTGTGGAGCAGTTCTGCTCTGTCCTGTAGGGTAGCTATGAGTGGGGATCTACTCGACGGCACTGGGTTTGGTTTTTGGGGAGTGGTATTAGCAGTGATTTTTATTTTCTTCTTTCTACTAGTCTGTATTCCAGGCTGTAAGAGTGAACATGTACTGCTTTTGTTGTTGGAAGAAATAATTTAATAATTATGAGGAAGTTTGGGTATACAGGAGTGAATCTTTGTGGTTGAGTCCAAGCCAAGCTGTGGCTGAGGTGGAGACAGAGGGCTGGTGGAGGAAGGGCGTAGATACAGGTGCTCTTGTACCTGCGATGCTGCCAAAAGGGTGTTGAGTTTGGGGTTCAGCCTGTTCAGAGAGCATCCCAGCTCTCCCACTTGTGCCGTGTCCACCTGTGCTGTGGGATTTGGGTCAGGTTGGTCATTTTCTTCACCTGTAAACTGGGGAGAATAATCATCTAGAGTGTTCAACGTGAAGGGGCATCATCAACTTAGATTTTTACTAAATGGAAGGTGTGTATCCAGTGGCATGATGGCTGCAGGTTCTTAGCAACTGATGGTTGTGATTTCAGGAATTTTGTGAGCTGGTTGACATCATGCTGGTAACTTGAAAATGGCTGTAGTGGGAATATTTACACCAATGAAATTGGCAAGTGCCGTACATTAGGACCTTTAAAAGAAGCTAGCTGTTAAGCATTTACAAGCACACTACTAGGTATAAGTTATATATGGTTATATAGTTAGATATGTATCTTCTGGGGAATAATTTTTTTTCCCTCTGATAAAAGTACAGGCACAGGAGGACAGAGCCCTGTATTAGTGCCCTGACTGCTCCTTAGTTTTCTGTCTTTGGAAAGGTAAAAGAAGATGTGGTAGTTGGGGCTGGGGCACCCGTCTTGTGACCCTGAGGCAACAAGGCTGTAATGAAAAGTGTCTTAGTTATCTAGTGCTGTTATAACAGAAATACCCACAAGGGGATGGCTTTAAGAAACAGAAATTTATTCTCTCACAGGCTAGGAGGCTAGAAGTCCAAATCCAGGGCACCAGCTCCAGGGGAAGGATTTCTCTGTTGGCTCTGGGGGAAGGTCCTTGTCATCAATCCAGCCCTCGTCTAGGAGCTTCTCAGTACAGGGACCCTGAGTCTAAAGGATGTGCTCTGCTTTAGGCTCTTCTTGCTTGGTGGTGGTGAGGTCCCTCTCTGCTCACTTCTCTCTTCTTTTATCTGTTGTATGATAAAAGGTGATACAGACCACACCCCAGGGAACCTCCCCTTTAATTGGATCGGGGCTGTGACCTAAGTAAGGGTGTTGCATCCTACCCTAATCCTCTTTAATGTAACCCAATCTTGCCTCATTAACCACAGGCAGAGGTTAGGATTTATAACACATAGGACAGTTACATCAGGTCACAAAATGGAGGACAGCCACACAATATTGGGAATCATGGCCTAGCCAAGTTGACATACATTTTTGGGGTACACTATTCAGTCTGTAACAAAAAGCCAACGCAAGAGGAGTCAGTTGAGTGATTTTATGAAATGGTTGAGCTGCTGAACTGACCTTGAGACCACCTCCGTGAACAGTAGATGTCCACATGGTATAAACCATCATCAGACCAGTTTTCAATTTCTTCTGGCCAAAAGCATTCTAATGTTGTCATGGTACTTTGCATTTAAATTTGGGCACCTTCAATAATCACGGCCTGAGCCCCTCCCCCTGCCCCCCCCCCCCCCCTTTTTTTTTCAGAGAATACACATTCCCAGAACTCTTCTCTGGCTTAATGAGGAATGTAAGGCAGGAGGCAAAGAGCAACTGTGTCTTGTCTGTTAGGCAATGAATTCTGACCAGTGCCTCTTAGAAACTGAGGAGTGGAACAGGGTGCTCCTTTATTTAGTTCCATTTCTGGTGGGAAGAGTTTTGGTGGGATGGGAGGAGTGTCCTGTTCTGTTTTGCCTGGAGAAGGAGATTCTGAAGATCTCTACCACTTTGGGGGAAAATGACACACTTTCCAAGCTGGAAAGGAATGTAGACACGGGCCGTTCTAACTTTCACATTCTGTACGAAGGGAAACTGAAGGCCGGAGAGGTCAAAGTGGCTTGTCAAGGCAGACCTGGATCAACTGCTTGAGTGTCTTGGTTTGTTCTTGTAACTTCACTTGGGCTCCCCTCTGTAAACAGCCTCCTCTTTTGGTGAACGCCCTCCCGTGGCCCTGGCAACAAGAATTACTCTGCATTTTAGGGTACCCAGCCGCATTGTAGGAGTTGGGAACTGACTGTCGAGCTTAACATTTGATTTTCTTAGAGTTCTCCAGAATCTGGTGTGGTGTTTCCAGGCAGAGGGAAGAATGTTCCAGAAGATCGTGTACTCTTGTTCTTGTGGTTTTTGGTGGAAGGTTCTCAGCCCTAGCTCCAGCCTCTAGGGATAGTGCTGACACTGGCATTTCCACGTTACATGTGCTAGGGATCACTCCTGTGTAGTAGTTTTTGTTTTCTTGGTGGAGATAACTCTCTTATTTATGGGTAGCTCTCTTGTGAGAGACACAAACACACATGCTGTACCAATTGCTCAAGTCCCAGGGAGCAGCACTTCCGGGCCATTCCATATAAATGGATCCTCTTAGTTCTATAGCCCCCGGATCTCATTTTCTAATTTTCTGAGGGAAACATTAGTGTTTGTTAGTATACATACATATATGCCAAACAAATTTAGTCATTCACCGAATATCGAGCACTTTGCAGGCCCTTTGCCAGTTGTGGCTTCATGAGGGCAGGGCCTAAGATTTTTATTTCTGGCTGTGTCCTGCACATTGCCTGCCCACCTAGGACTCACATTTTTAATGAATGACTGTAAGAATGAACAAGTACTGGGGCCCCAAAGCCTTCAATCTAGAGCAGTAGTTTTTAACTGGGGACCATTTTCCTCTCCCCTCTGTAATATTGAGGACATTGGGGATATCTGGGGATGCTTTTGGTTGTCACAACCGTGTATGTGTGTATGTGTGTGTGTTGCTACTGGCATCTGGTGGGTGAGGTCAGGGGTACTGCTAACATTCTCCAATCCACGGGACAACTCCACATGACAAAGAATTATCTGGCCTCAAATGTCACAGCTCTGAGAAACTGGTTTAGAGGAAGTGGGGGACCTGTACGACAAATTACAATGCAACGTTTCAGATATTCTTTGAGAGGAACGGACAATGTGCTGTGGAAACAAGAGTGAATGACTCATTTTTTGATGGGACCTAAGAGAGAAGGAGATTTTTTAGTCTGGACCTTGGAGGATGTGTAGGAGTGGACAGGGCTGAGAGCATGGAAGGAAAGTAACTCCAGGGAGAGGGAGTAACGCAGGCAAAGGGTCGTAGGGGAGAAGGGATGTGGAGTGTAGCCCACACCATGGGCTATGGAGTGGGCCTGAGTCCTGCTGTGGGCTATGAAAGAGGTAGCTGGGTTGGAGTGAGGAAGACAGGTGGCATCTGTTGTGGGGTCCTTTGTATGCCGTGTTGAGGTGTTTAGGTGCTATGGTGGAGGCGATGAGGAGCCATTTAAGGTTTTTTCCTAACCTTTTGTAATTTTTGTTGTTGCGAAAATATACACCCTAAAACGTGCCAATTCAACAATTTCATGTAAAATTCAGTGACATAGATGTCACTTTTCGTATTCTGCAGCCATTACCGTTTTAGGGTTTTAAGTAAGGGCATGTAAGATGACAAGGGTCGCAGTGTAAGGGGACAGTGGCTCTGACGGTCACTTTGAGGGTCTGTCGAGGTAGAAAGTACAACCAGCTAAAAGGTCACTGACGTTTCAGGCCTGGGGGCTAGAGTGTATCAATTTCCTTGGCTGCAGAGACAAGTAATCACAAACTGGGTAGCTGAAAACAACAGAAATTTATTCTCTCATACAACTTCTGGAGACCAGAAGTCTGAAATTAGGGTGTCAGGGTGTCTGCAATCCCCCTGGAGTCTGTAGGGGAGAATCCTTCCTTGCTTTTGGTGGCTGTAGGCAATCCTTGGCGTTTGTTGCCTTGTGGCTGTTTGTTATCAACCTCAGTCTTCATCTGTACATCACCTTCTCCTCCGTAAGTCTCTTAGAAGGACCCTTATCATTGGATTTAGGGCCCACTTGGAGCCCTGGTGGTGCAGTTCTTAAGCATTCAGCTGCTAACCAAAAGGTTGACACTTCAAATCTACCAGCTGCTCCTTGGAAACCCTACGGGGCAGTTCTGCCCTGTCCTGTAGGGTTGCTATGAGTCAGAATTGACTTGATTACAATAGGATTTGGTTTTTTTTTTTTTCTGTAATTTCAAATTTTATTATTTGCAGTATATTCATTTTATATAACATTTTTTGAGTATAGCGTATTCATTTTCTATAGCATTTTTTGATATATTTTTTGATAAGACAGAGATGGGTTTTTGGATTCCTATGGTGAGGGCAACCACAGTCTTGACTGAGCTTTGGTAGTGTTTTGGAGGGGGGAAGAGCAGGGTTGGATTTTGAGAATTAGAGGTTTTGTTTAAAGCAAGTCTTTCAGTGTGAGAATTTAAGATTGGGTAAGGATCACAATAAGGAGCCCTGGTGTCATAGTGGTTCAGGACTCTGCTGCTAACTAAAAGGTTGGTGGTTTGAACCTACCAGTCGTTCTGTGGGAGAAGGATGTCGCGGTTTGCTTCTGTAGAGATTACAGCTGCCCTTTAGGGTTGCCATGAATCGGCATTGAATCTATGGCAATGGCCTTGGAAGGATCACAACGTAACAGTTTGGGATTGCTGGAAAAGAAATAGCAAGGTAAAGATTTTGAGGTGAGGAGTTCAAAAAGTCTTAGGACAAAACCTGTTGATGTTTCCCATTGACGAAGTTGATGTGTCTTTGGAAAGTTCTTGTAGTGAACTGTGAACTCCTGAGCAAGAGTATCCTGGAATTGTATAATTATGTTAATGAAGATAGTGAAATACGAAAGCTGTGTTAATGCAGGCAATAAGCTATATGAGGCTAAGGGGAAGGTAGTTTCACATTCTTATGTTTTATTTCAAATTTCTAAAGAATACCCTGGTATTACCACATGAATTTTACTTACATTTACAATCTTGGTTTTAAATACATTATTTTGTTCTTATTTTGAGGAATTTTGCCTTTGGATGCCATCAGCTGCTTCAGCTTTGGAGGTATACTGCAATGGACATTTTTTTTTAATAATTTTTATTGTGCTTTAAGTGGAAGTTTACAAATCAAGTCAGTCTCTCACATAAAAAGTTATATATACCTTACTACATACTCCCAATTGCTCTCCCCCCAATGAGACAGCCCGCTCCCTCCTTCCAGTCTCTCTTTTCATGACCATTTTGCCAGCTTCTAACCCCCTCTACCCTCTCATCTCCCCTCCAGACAGGAGATGCCAACATAGTCTCAAGTGTCTACCTGATGTAAGTAGCTCGCTCCTCGTCAGTGTCTCTCTCCAACCCATTGTCCAGTCCAATCCGTGTCTGACGAGCTGGCTTCGGGAATGGTTCCTGTCCTGGGCCAACAGAAGGTTTGGGGACCATGACAGCCGGGGTCCTTCTAATCTGTCAGACCATTAAGTCTGGTCTTTTTATGAGTTTTTTTTTTTTTTTTTAGATAATCCAGGATGATCTTAACTCAAGATTTTAACTTAATTATATCTGCAAAGACCCTTTTTCCAAATAAGATAACATTCATAGGGTCTAGGGATTTGATGTGGTTGTTTTTTTGTGTTGAATTAGGGTGTTGGCGAAGAATATTGAGTATACCATAGACTGCCAAAAGAAGGAACAAATCTGTGTTGGAAGAAGTACAGCCAGAATGCTCCTTAGAAGCAAGAATGGCGAGACTACGTTTCACATATTTTGGACATGTTATCAGGAGGGATCAGTCCTTGGGGAAGGACACCATGATTGGTACAGTAGAGGGTCAGCGAAAAAAAGGAAGACCCTCTATGAGGTGGATTGACATAGTGGCTGCGACAGTGGGCTCAAGCATAACCATGATTGTGAGGATGATGTGGGACGAGGCAGTGTTTTGTTCTATTGTTCATAGGGTCACTATGAGTTGGGACCAACTTGACAGCACCTAACAACAACAACAGCGTCTTTTGGGGGACCAGTTTTTGGCCTATGGTGGTGGTGGGGAAGCTTGGGAAGAAAGAGAAGGGGAGGGTTTAAGGGAAAGGTTATTTGGGTGGCAGAATTGACAAAGCAGATGTGTGAAATAAGAGAGACAGATGGTTAGAAGAACACACAGATGTTTTTTGTTTAGACCAGTGGTTTCTAAACATTTTGGTCTAAGGACCCTTTATAGTCTTAAATATTATTGAGGATCCCAGAGAGCTTTTGTTTCTGTGGGTTATAGCTCAATATTTACTGTATTAAAAATTAAAACAGATTTAAAAAGGAAAAAAAATCCCGTTGTTGTTGAGTCAATTTTGAGTCATAATGACCCTATAGGCCAGAGCAGAACTGACTCATAGGGTTGCCCAGGCTGTAAATCTTTTATGGATGCGGACTGCCTCATCTCTCTCCTGTGGAACAGCTGGCGGGTTTGAACCACTGACTTTTCAGGTAGCAGCTGAGCGCTTTAACCACTGTGCCATCAGAGCTCCTGATGTTATTAAAAACAATAATAACCACCTCATTTCTTGTTAATCTGTTTCTTATGGGACAGAACTGTTTTCCCAAAGTAAAAGAAGAAAATCAGTGAAAAGAGTGGCATTGTTTTACAGCTTTGCAAATCTTTCATCTGTCTGGACTCTCTTATCTAGTTCTTTATTTAATCTGTTGTGATACGTTGTTTTGGTTGAAGAATGTGAAGAAAATCCAGCCTCAGTAGATATGTAGTTAAAAGTTCTCGGGAACCCCAGTGGTCTTGGATGCGGAGGACTGCTGGCTTAGACAGTTGAGTAGATAGATGGTGGTCCCAGAACAAACCTCCTGGAGGGAACAAAGGAGTCTAATTTTTTTGCAAGGGTGTGGGAGATGGGAGAGCAGAGGGGGCAATGAATTCTTTTCTGAATGTTTTCAATTTGAGATGCCTTTGGGGAATCTGGAAACCCTGGTGGCATAGTGGTTAAGTGCTACAGCAGCTAACTAAGAGGTCGGCAGTTCAAATCCACCAGGCGCTCCTTGGAAACTCTATGGGGCAGTTCTACTCTGTCCTATAGGGTTGCTATGAGTTGGAATTGACTTGATGGCATTGGATTTGATGGGTTGGGGAATCTTGGTTGAGATGTAGAGTAGGAGAAGCTTAGAAATTTGGATTTGGGTGTGAGATGCTCTTAGGTAATTGAAGTCATAACTGTGCTGACCCATTGGGATGGAGGAGGAGTCTGACCCTGAGGAATGGAACTTTCCAAGGATGGATTTCCTGGACCCTATCAGCCCGGAACTCAGAGGAGGGCAGTGTGGGTACAGGGTGATGTGGTACCTGGGAGAGCTAACATCTGGTGTGACTCCAGCTACTTTGGCCTCTTCTTAGCTTTCCTGCATCTGCTGTGCAGTTTCTTACCTTAGGGCCTTTCCATATGTGGCACCTGCTGCCTGGTTGCCTTCTCCTTTTTATCACTGCAAAGTGATTGTTAATTTTTCATTACTCATCATGGTTTGTGTTTGATTTGTTTGTTATTATCTACCCTGACCCCCTTCCCCTCCCAAACAAGTTCCAAAAAGCAGGGACCATTTCTCTTGTATCCCCCATCCATAACTACAGTCAAGCAGAGGATCTGGGGTATGGTAGGAGTTCAACTGGTATTTGTTGATTGGTCCCAGCAGACTGAGCCCAGCACAACTAGATGGTGCCCAGCTACCACCACCGACTGCTCTGACAGGGATCATGCCAGACAGAGCCGGAGAAAAATGTAGAACAAAATTCTAACTCACAAAAAAAGACCAGACTTACTGGTCTGACTGAGGCTGGAAAATCCCGAGGGTATGGCCTCCGGACATCCTTTTACCTCAGCACTGAAGTCACTCCTGAGGTTCACCTTTCAGCCAGAGATTAGACAGGCCTATAAAACAAAATGAGACTAAAGGGGCACACCCAGCCCAGGGGCAAGGACGAAAAGGCAAAAGGGGACAGGAAAGCTGGTAATGGGGAACCCAAGGTTGAAAAGGGGAGGGTGTTGACATGTCATGGGCTGTATTGTTTAATGAGAAACTACCTTGTAAACCTTCTTCTAAAGTACAATTAAAAAAAAATTGTTGACTGGATCTGGCAACCACCCAGTCCTTATTAAGAAATGTTTATTAGATATCTGCTAAGTCAAGACGTGGATGGGAATGGCAGGAAGGTGAGACATGGCTCCTAGCTTTGAACCACTTGGGGTAGAGAGATCCAGCTGTGCTGTGTACAAGGGCAAAGAAGTCATTAAAAGGTTCAGTAGGGTGGTGGAAACAAAGCAGGGAGGGGCCAGTTCTATTTGGGGATTAGAAGAGTTTTCAGAAAGGTGGCAAGGGGAAGTGGGAGGGCCATCTGGGCAGAGGGTATGAACAGAGGCAGAGAAGTGGGAAATAGGATTTGATCTTTGGAGGACTCACAGATAGCTCAATAAAGCAAGAGTATTTTGAACTATAGATTTGGAGAAACTCGAAAATGTTTATAGATTTTGGCAACAGTTAAAATTAAGAGATTAAGACTGCCGGAGAGAAGATGTATCTGCCCAATCCATGCTGAACTGGCCCTGGAGAACCCAAGGGGAAGGGTTACTTCGACTGTGTATGGATCGCCTTCCCTGAAAAAGGAGGGGAGGCAGGAATACTAGGCTACCCCCTTACCTTGTCTTTTCCAGGGAGACAGAAGGCACGGAGGTGTTCCTCAGCAGGAATCAGCTCAGCCTTTAGCCCACATTTGGCTACCATGTCACTGCCGCTTTTGTTGTCAGTTAGAATTGGGTAGAATTTTCTGCTTTTCTTTCCCAGCCGTTGCATTCATGGATTAATGTAATGCGGTTGTTGAGATGAGGACCATTTCAAGAACTGGCAACAGTGAGGAAGTAATAAAAATACATTTCCTCTGGATGTCATTTGGATATTTTGCTAAGATGTTAGTTTTATGTAAAGGTATGGAGGCTTTATCAAAGCCATATCCAAGGCAATGCTAAATAATTCATGTAACTTTTGAGGTCTGTATGGAAGGTTCATGTTGACGTTACTTAGTTTTTTTTTTTTTTTTTCAACTCCATGTTAGTAGACCAAAAACCAAAACCAAACCCATTGCCGTCGAGTTAGTAGACGGATGGAAAATATTTTTGGGGGTTAGAGCTGTTTTTAGTTTTTGGTCAATTTTAGACTCAGTGTCAGCGTCTCTTGAAAGAAAAGATTTGTTTATAGACTCGGAGACACTGTTTACATTCTACTACTTACGTGAAATCTGCCCTTAAGAAATGATTAATCTAATGGCTTTAAAGTTCTTATTTTTGTTTACGTGGTACTTGGTACGTGCCTCTCACTGTGCTAGGTGACATGGGCGTGTAGAAAAGAAAGAAGCCTGCTGTCGGTCCCCTCCAGGACAGTGCTTCTTGAAGTATCTGAGAAGAACCTGGTTTTCTTATTTTTTAAAATATCTACGTCACAGACTGATATAGACGTGTGATAAAAATGAATTACTAGAAACATGAAATGCTGCTTGAATGCACTGGCAATGCCAGGCTGCTATAGACGTTTCCAAGCACATACTCCTGATTTTTACACATGATTTGTGGAGGACCTCTAGCAGTTTATGGACCAGCATCGGTCTGTGGACCACACTTGGAGTAGCACTGCCGCTAGAAGTTAACATCTGGTTCACTGACGCACATAAACCAATATAAAAAAGTGACTAATGCGCTAGTTTTATGTACTTATTTAAAAACAGGAATAACATGTACGTTCACTGAAGCACAGAGTACCACATCATAATAGCCGGCGTTTATTTAGATTTCCTGTGTGTTGGTCATTCTGAGTGCTTTACATGTTTGGTTTTATGCCAGCCTCACAAAAGCCTTGAGGTGGGTACAGTAGTCTCCCCTTATCTGCAGGGGATTTGTTCCAAGACCCCCTGTGGGTGCCTGAAACTGCGGATATTACAGAGCCCAATATATGCCATGTTTTGTCCTATACGTACATATATACCTGTGATAAAGATCAGTTTATAAATTAGGCACAGTAAGAGATTAACAACAATAACTAATAATAACTAATAATAAAATAGAACAATTATAATAATGCACTGTAATAAAAGTTAAGTGAATGTGGTCCCCAGGTGTCTTAGTTATCTCGTGCTGCTATAGCAGAAATACCACTTTAATGAAGAGAAATTTATTTTTTCACAGTCCAGCAGGCTAGAAGTCCGAATTCAGGATGCCGGTTCCAGGGAAAGGCTTTCTCTCTCTGTCGACTCTGGGAGAAGGTCCTTGTCCTCAATTTTCCCCTGGTCTAGGAACTTCCTAGCGTGGGGATCCTGGGTCCAAAGGAAATGCTGTGCTCCTGGCACTACTTTCTTCATAGTAGGAGGTCCACATGTCTCTCTGCTTGCTTCTCTCTTTTATATCTCAAATGAGATTGACTTAAAACACAACCTAATATTGTAGATTGAGACCTGCCTCATTAACGTAACCACCTCTAATCCTGCCTCATTAACATCATAGGGGTAGGATTTACAACACATAGGAAAATCACATCAGAGAACAAAATGGGGGACAATCACACAATACTGGGAATCATAGCCTAGCCAAGTTGACACATATTTTTGGGGGACACAGTTTAATCCATGACATTTTACTCTTTGGCTCTTAAAAATTCATGTCCTTGCAATATGTAAAACATATTCACCCCATCGTATCATAGCAAAAGTCTTAATTCAACTCCAAGTATAAAATTCAGAAATTCTTCTTAGTCTGTGGAATCTAGAATACAAGTTATGTGGTTCCAAAATATGATGGTGGAACAGGCACAAGGTAGACATTTCTGTCACAAGTGGGAGAAATTGGAGGGAAAGAAGGGATAATAGGGATCAAGCAAGTCAGCAGAACACATTACATTAGCTCTCAAGGCTTGAAAACAATCCTCTGTTCTCTGAGACCATTTAGACAATGTCCTTGCCCTCTAGACTCTTAAGTATTGGCCATACTTTCCAGATTCTAGGTGGAGGTCCCTTGGGTTTCAGCTCCGCCTTCCAGGCAAACTGGAATGGCAACTCTGCTTCCTGGACTTGGGTGGCCCCAGAGGCCATGGCTCCTCGCTTTGAGACCTCAGAGGTCATGGCCCTACTCTTTGAGACAGAGGCAGCTCTGCTTCCTGCGTTCCTTGTCTCTTCAGCTCCTGCTTCCTGGTTCCTTGGCCTCTCAGCCTGTCTGGCCTTGCTACCCCCATCTGCCCTGCTGGGGTGAATATTCCAAAGTTCTTTAGCGCCATCATTAAGTACCTGGAGGCACCCTACTCCTCCAGTAAACTTCTGCCGGAAGGCTCTCAGCTCTCTTGCTCTGTGGATCGGCTCTAGCACAGTCTGGCGCCAGTCTCCTGGTTCTGCTGATGCTGTTTCTCTGCTGCTGCTTCTCACTGTCTGTGCTGTCTCCAGTGTAAGAGCTTTCCTCACTTCCTTCTGAGTCCTCATCAGAATTGTCTTTGACGTCTATAATTCCACCAACAGTTTCTTCAAGGCAGTCTAGGCTTTTACTATTAGGCACTTTAAAACTCTTCCAGCCTCTGTCCATTCGCAGTTTCAAAACTGCTTCCACATCTTAGGTATCTGTTAGAGCAGCACCAATTCTGTCTTAGTTGCCTAGTGCTGCTATAACAAAAATAGCACAAGCAGATGGCTTTGACAAACAAATTTATTTTCTCACAGTCTAGTAGGCTAGAAGTCTGAATTCAGGGTGCCAGCTCCAGGGGAAGGCTTTCTCTCCTTGTTGACTCTGGGGAAGGTCCTTGTCATCAAGCTTTGCCTGGTCTAAGAGCTTCTCAGCACAAGGATCCCAGGTCCAAAGGGTATACTCTGCTCCTGGCACTACTTTTGTGGTGGTAAGAGGTCCCCATGTCTCCCTGCTTACTTCTCCCTTTTTCTTCTCAAAAGAGATGGGCTTTAGACACTATCTAATCTTGTAGATTGAGTCCTGCCTTATTAACATAACTGTTTCTAATCCTGCTTCATTAACATCATAGAGGTAGGATTTACAACGCACAGGAAAATCACATCAGAGAACAAAATGGTGGACAATCATGTGATACTGGGAATCCTGGCCTAGCCAAGTTGACACGTATTTTTGGGGGACACAGTTCAATCCATGCCACCTGGTGGGATGGAGTGGAATTTCATCAAGCTACTCATTTAGTATTTTTGGACCACAGTAAGGTAACTGAAACTGCAGATAAGGGGGAACTACTGTACTCCTGTGCTGAAGATCATTCAAAAGCGGTTGCAGCAGTGCATTGACAGGGAACTGCTGGAAATTCAAGCTAGATTCAGAAGAGGACGTGGAACAAGTGGTATTGTTGCTGATGTCAGGTGAACCCTGGCCAAAAGCAGAGAATACCCCAAAGATGTTTACCTGTGTTTTATTGACTGTGCAAAGGCATTTGACTGTAGATGATAACAAATTACAGATATCATTGTGAAGAATGGGAATTCCAGAATAATGAGTTGGGCTCATGAGGAGCCTGTACATAGATCAGGAGGCAGTCGTTTGAACAGAACGAGGGGATACTTCATGGTTGAAAGTCAGGAATGGTTTGGTCATGGTTGTATAATTTCACCATACTTACTCATTCTGTGTGCTGAGCAAATAATTTGAGAAGCTAGACTATATGAAGAAGAAGGAAGCGTCAGGATTGCAGGAAGACTCATTAACAACCTGCGATACGCAGGTGACACAACCTTACTTGGTGAAAGTGAAGAGGACTTAAAGTGTTTACTGATGAAGATCAAAGACTGCAGCCTTCAGTATGGATTTCCCCTCAATATAAAGAAAACAAAAATCTTCACAATTGGACCACTAAGCAACATCATGACAAATGGGGAAAATATTGAAGTTGTCAAGGGCTTCATTTTACTTGGACCTACAATCAACACCCATGGAAGCAGCAGTTAAGAAATCAAAAGATGCATTGCATTGGGCAAATCTGCTGCAAGAGACCTCTTTAAAGTGTTAAAAAGCAAAGATATCACCTTGAAGTCTAGAGAGTACCTGACCCGAGCCATGGTGTTTTCACTTGCCTCATATACGTGTGAAAACTGGGCAATGAATGAGGAAGATGGAAGAAGAATTAACACCTTTGAGTTATGGTATTGGTGAAGGATCTTGAATATACCCCAGACTGCCAGGAGAATGAACAAATTTGTCTTGGAAGAAGTACAGGCAGAATTCTCCTTAGAAAACAAGGATGGTGAGACTTGTCCCACGTATTTTGGACATGTTATCAGAGGGATCAATCCCTAGAGAAGGACATCACACTTGGTAAAGTAGAGGGTCAGCGAAATGGGCTCAAGCATAACAACGATTGTGAAGATGGTGCAGGACCAGGCAATGACTGGATGGAACCTAACAACAACAACAACAACAATTGTACTACTATTACATCCTTTTTACGGATGAAGAAACTGAGGCACAGAGGTGCATAAGTTGGCAGTTCAGCTGTATAATGCAGTAGTTGGAGATGAACTTCTGAGCCCATGCTGTCACTGTTCAGCTCTGTATATGTTGTTGTTGTTAGCTGCTCTATATATAGTGAGGCTAAAAATGCTGTGTGAGTTCAGAAGAGACGGTTAGATTCCTTGGAAGTTTGACTGGAGGTTGTGGGGTCTGTGGGTAGGATCAGCATGTTTGGGGACATGCTGTACCTGCTCAAGAAAAGCCTTGAAAGTAGGAGGAGTATCATGCAGGGAGAGGGGCTTTGCCCCCCGCAGACCATACTTAGTTGTCCTCTGGAGTCTCAGCAGGTTGGGGCATGGGGAGGAGGTGGGAAAGCACGTGATGCTGCTGTCAGATTTATCTCACTAGCTCATACCTAATGAATCCAGTGGGGGAGAGCAGAGTCGGGGAGGCTGGGAGGGAGGCAGCTGTAGTAACTGAAGCCTGAGGTCAAAGGAGCCCAACTGATCAGGGCTTTAAATAGCATTGGAGAAGAAGAATTGACAGTTGGTGACAAATTGGTCAAAGGAAATGAAGAAGAGAGGACAGTATGGAGAATGTTCCTATTTCTTGGGATGCCCTGGTAGCCCAGTGTTTAAGAGCTATGGCTGCTAACCAAAAGGTTGGCAGTTCAAACCCACCTGCCATTTCTGGGAAACCCTACTCTGTCCTGTAGGGTGGCTATGAGTTGGAGTTGACTCGACGGCGATGGGTTTGGTTGTTTTGGTTGGGTTTAGATTGGATGGTAGGTCTTGTTGTTTGAGGACCTCAAAGTGACGTGTTTTTGTACGCAGTCTTTAGTGGTACGACACTTTGCCATCGAACTGATTCCGGCTTGTATCCACCCTACAGGACAGACTAGAACTGCCATGTAGGGTTTCCAAGGAGTAACTGGTGGATTTGAACTGCTCACCTTTTGTTTAGCAGCCAAGCTCTTAACCACTATGTGACCAGGGTATCTAGAATTACTTGATTGCTGAGTTGAAATGAATGTTCAGACTTTCCCATTTGCCTGCGACTTTTAACTGGCATTAACTGTTTTACTTGAAGGTCTTTCAGTTGCCAGCCATGTTTTGGCTCTATTGTTGACAGGGCTGGTGTAGCTTTGGTTTGTATGCTTGTCCCATGTTTTAAATCTCACTTTAGTTCCTGTTGTTAGCCCCTCTGGGGGATACTTTGCTGTAGAGGCTGAGAGGTGTTGACAGAGGTTAACTGCAGCCTACGTTTTCTGAGGTCGACTGGGGGAAATTTCTTTCCTTGGTAAAATGGCAGGTTTAGCCTGTCGGTTTCAGAGCAGTTGACCTAAAACAGATGAGCAAAAACATCAACAGCAACAAAAAAGAGAAACCTCTTGTTGTGGTTGAGTTGTGTTCCCCAAAATATGTGTATCAATTTGGCTAGGCCATGATTCCCAGTATTGTGTGGTTGTCTTTCATTTTGTAATTGTAATTTTCCTATATGTTGTAAATCCTAATCTCTGCCTGTGGTTAACGAGGTAAGATTGGATTATGTTAAAGAGGATCAGAGTGTGATTGTAGCAACCTCACTGAGGTCACCTGTTTCCCTGGGGTGTGGCCTACACCACTTTTTATCTTACAAGAGATGAAAGGAAAGGGAAGCCAGCAGAGAGTGGGACCTCATACCACCAAGAAAGAAGCACCGGGAGCAGAGTGTGTCCTTTGGACCCGCGGTTCCTGCGTGGAGAATCTCCTAGTTCAAGAGATGATTGATGACAAGGACATTCCTGCAGAGCTGACACAGAGAAAGCCTTCCCCTGGAGCTGGTGCCTTGAATTTGGACTTGGAACCCATGAGACGGTGGTATTTCTGTTACAGCGGCACTAGAAGACTAAGACAGCCCCAATCTCTTTTCCCTCTTCCCCAACCAGGAAGCGGGATGCACTGAATTTTCACTTGATTTTTCTTGCACCCATTTCATTGTTAGCACCGCACACGTTTTCCTTTACTATTTGCAATGTATTTGGTGGAAATCATTTCCAGCCTTGCATAACATGGCTTCCTAAAGATGTGTACCAAGTGTGGGGTCAGCGATGTAACCAGGGATGAGGGAGAAGGTAAATACAGGGAGCTAAGACTAAGGTGCGCCTGACCCAAGCCATGGTATTTTCAGTCACATCATATGCACGTAAAAGCTGGACAGTGACTAAGGAAGCCTGAAGAGTTGACGCCTTTGAATTGTGGTGTTGGCGAAGAGTATTGAATATACCATGGACTGCCAAAAAAATGAACAAATCTGTCTTGGAAGAAGTGCAGCCAGAGTGCTCCTTAGAGGCAAGGATGGCGAGACTGCGTCTTACATACTTTGGACATGTTGTCAGGAGGGATCAGTCCCTGGAGAAGGACATCATGCTTGGCAGAGTACAGGGTCAGCGGAAAAGAGGAAGACCCTCAACGAGGTGGATTGACACAGTGGCTGCAACAATGAGCTCAAGCATAACAAGGATTGTAAGGACGGCACAGGACCGGGCAGTGTTTCGTTCTGTTGTGCATAGGGTCGCTATGAGTCGGAACCGACTTGACGGCACCTAACAACAACAATGTGGGGTAAGTGTGAGCCAGTAAAGCACATAGACAGCCACACTATAATTGTTGTTATTAGGTGCCTTCGAGTCGGTTCCAGCTCATAGTGACCCTGTGTACAGCAGGATGAAACACTGCCTGGTCCTGTGCCATCATCTTCATGATCGTTGTTATGCTTGAGCTGATTATTGTAGCTGCTTTGCCAATCTACCTCATCAAGCATCTTCCTCTTTTTCGCTGACCTTCTACTTTACCGAGCATGATGCCCTTCTCCAGGGACTGGTCCCTCCTGATAACACGTTCAAAGCATGTGAGACAAAGTCTCGCCATCCTTGCTTCTAAGGAGCATCCTGGCTGTACTTCTTCCAAGGCAGACAGATTGGTTCATTTTTCTGGCAGGCCATGGTACGTTCAATATTCTTCACCAAAACTATAATTCAGAGGCATCAGTTCTCCAGTCTTCCTTATTCATTGTCCAGCTTTCGAGTATGAGGCGGTTGAAAATGCCATGGCTTGGGTCAGGTGCACCGTAGTCCTTAAAGTGACGTCTTTGCTTTTTAACAGTTTAAGGAGGTCTTTAGCAGCAGGTTTGTCCAATACAACGTGTCGTTTGATTTCTGGGCTCCTGCTTCCAGGGGTGTTGCTGCTTATTGCTATTTCTTCTGTGTTGGCTCTTCTGAGTGGTTTACATGTTTGGTTTTATGCAAGCCTCACAAAAACTTAGCGGTGTGTACAGTAGTCCCCCGTTATCTGCGGGGGGATATGTTCCAAGCCCTCCTGAGGATGCCTGAAACCGTGGATAGTACTGAAGCCTGTATATACTATGCTTGTCCTGTACCTTTGACAAACTTTAATTTACAAATTAGGAACCATAGAGATGAACAATTATGACAATATACTGTAATAAAAGTTACGTGAACGTGGACAGTGAACTTCTGAGGACAGAAACCATGGACTCTTCTCTCTGCCCTCAGATCAGCCAGCACGGTGCAAGGTGCATTAGGTACTGACTACATGAAAAATATGATTTAAAGGATCAGTTTACATTAGATAAGATTGTAGTGCAAGAGCTATATAGGACCATGACTTGTATTAGCAGTGGAGGTTGTAAAGAAAAAACCATCTTTTGAGGTTGCCTTAAATGTAATTCAGGCCAGGATAAACTAGGGATACCTTAAGTCCCCTTGTCTGTTTTATGATTATGCAAATCTAAAAGTTCAAGTATTTTTCTCCAGCAGCTTTCCTGGAGACCCGCATCCAGGTGTTTGATATGGGAGGGTGCCAAGTATTTGCATGTGATTCGAATATGAATTAATGGGATGCAATTATTTAGATAAGAGTGGAATAAATGCTAAGTATATTTAGAGATAATTTGACTCAAAGGCCTCCCACTTTAGAATGGGGTAGAAAGCACTGTCTTACAAGGCCACTGGTGGGTGGGATGGGGAGGTTGTCATGGGAAGTCTCTGAGGGCTGCGTGTGCCCAGTGTTATCCACAGTGGGCATTTCCATTCCCCCCATGGAGCGGTTACTGAGCATCTGTCACCTGAACCCATCTGCCTATACGTGCTGGCCATACAGAAACTCAAAGTGATGATGATGGTCCCGTTTTTTAAGTCCTTAGTGTGTGCCAGTTACCATGCCAACTGTCTCACGTGTAATTTTCACTTCATTTCCAGTAGGCATTTGAGACAGGTGGGGTTATCTTGATTTCACAGAAAACGAAAGGGGAAAGGTTATAAAATTTGATTGCAAGGGCAAAACCAAATCCATCGCCATGGGGTGTAGGGTTTCTGAGGAGCAGCTGGTGGTGGATTTGAACTGCAAGCCTTTTGCTTAGCAGCCTGAGCTCTTAACCACCATGCCATCAGGGTCCCGCTTGCAAGAAAGGGAGCCAGAATTTCAGTTGAGGCTTGTTGGAACCACACCACACTTTCTTCAAAACTTTCACTGTCCTGGAGGACATACTGGGGACCTGATTCCCACACAGCCACTTAACCAGCTGTTTCACGTATCCCCACCTCCCAGCCTCAGCTTCCCATCCTGTAAAATGGGACTTATCGTGACTTAAGTTACTTGGCTGTTATGAGACTCGAACGAGGGTGGGCAGGAATATGCTACTTCAGTGGCACGGAGTGATGCCACTATGACCATTTCTTTTTGCTTACTGTTGGGTACAGGTGTGGAGAGTCCTTGCTGTTTTGTATTGAGCTCTTGTCCTTTTGGTTTCATCTTAGGTCCCCACCGGTAGTGATTGATGACCTGCAGGTGTAGTTTGGGAGCCCTGGTGGCGTAGTGGTTAAAGCATTGGACTTCAAACTGAAACGCTGGTAGTTCCAACCCACGAGCTGCTCTGTGGGAGAAGGATGCGGCAGCTTGCTTCTGTAAAGCTTTACAGCCTTAGAAACCCTTTAGGGCACCTCTACTGTGTCCTACAGGGTTGCTGTGAGTCGGAATCTACTGGATAGCAATGGGTGTTTGGATTTAGGTGTGGTTTGGATGGGGGTGAATATTAATAGCTATGTAGATGACGATATAGGCTGAGTTTCAGATGTGGCTTTCATGCAGATGTGGCTTTCATGCAAACGTGGCCTTGATGTTAGAGTTGTTGGGGTCAAGGACAAGGCTGCCTTTTAGGGAAGTGATGCTCCCCAAAACCAGTTTGGTTGTGGCCCACTTTATCCCTCTTCAGGAGGTTGGTGTCAGTACCTTCTCTTACAAGCGCTTTGGCTGCAAGGGAAACATTTTTTTTTTTTTAAAAACTCCAAACAGCTCTGAAGTGACCTGCTAAGTAAAGGAACTCCAGAGGAAAGCAGTCCTCATTGCTGTGGTACTGGGGGGTGGGGGGTGGGGTGGGGGTGGGGAGCCTGCTCACACAGAGCCTAGGGATGCTTCTTTTTCCACGCTGTTGTGAACTCTTGCAGTGAGGTTCTCTCTGCTGATTTTAGGGAACGCTCTTGCCATAAGGGATAGAGCAGTGCCCTCCTCGTCCCCTGCCTTTTACAGAACCTGTCCCCAGGCCCTCTCCCGCATGCCTCAGGTCAGTCTGATACTGCACATTGCCTTCTGGGTCCTGGGTTGGCAGTCAGTCTGTCCGGTTTTCTCAGGAACCTCAGTCTGTCAACCACCTCTCTTTTCTCTTGCACTTACTTCAACTACTTCCTTCACCGGATCTGTGTCTGGTGCTGTTCAGACATACGCAAAGCTCTGACGTCTTGGGTCTCCCTTGATCCCACAACCCCTCCGGGGTTTCCCCCATTTTTCTCTTCTTTCTCTAAACTTTTCCAGAAGCTTCGTGTGTACTCATTCCCTTCCTCACCTCCCGCTTCTTCTTCTGCTCATTCTAGTCTGGCTCTGCCCTCGCCATTCCGCTGAGACACCTCTCACTAGGGTGACGTGTGACGGCCGCAGCGCTCATCCTGACAGGTGTTTTCTTCGTAGGCATTCCCGGCAGTACGTGATCCTGTTGACCTCTCCCTTCATGAAGTGGCTTCTTCCCTCAGCTGAGGTACAGCAGAGCTGGTTTCTCTCCCTTCTGCTCTGGCCACTCTGTCGCTTTTGCGGGCTTTTCCTCCTCTACCAGACCCTTCAGTCAGCACTGCGTTTTCCCTGGGGTACCCTAGGCCCTTGCCTCCTCTCTCTTTTCCCCCTCCCTGGGTGATCTTGGTTACTACCTTCCTGCAGGTGATGTACAACTTTCTGACTCCAGCCTGGACTTCTCTGCTCTCTAGACCTGTGTATCTAAGTGTCTGTAAGAAACATTTTGTCCTGGTGTGTGTCACCTCAAACTTAAGATGTTCAAAACTGAACTTGTGTGTCCTTCCCTCATCACCCCCTCCAAAAGAAAAAAACAAAACAAAAAAACAAGCCCAATGCAGCACTGCTGTGCCCTGTCTCTGGAGATATTACCATCCCAGAAGCCTATGGGGCATCCTTGACAACCTGACTCTGTCATTCCTTCCCACACATCAGAATCAGTCCTATTGAGATTCACTCCTAAATATCCCTCAAATCCGCCCCCTTCTCCACACCTCTGCCACCACTGCCTTGGTCCAGGCTGCCCTTATCTGATGCCTGACTTCTGTAAAAGCCTGCTAACGGGCCCCAGCACCTGCCCCCCGCCACCCCATTTAGCCTGACCCTACTCCAGTCAGTTGTCTGTGACTGGGAACCTATTCAAATCAGATGATGTCACCCACCTGCTTAAATCTTTTTAGTAAAGACCAGAGTGCCAGTCTGCTTTCATCTCACAGCTGTGTCTCTCTCCTTTTGCCCCAGCTGTGATGTCCTTCTTTCTTTGATTTCTCCAACCATACAGCCTTTATACACGCTTTTCCTCTGTCTCCCCTCTTTTTTTTTTCTTTAAATAATTTATTTTTTGTTGAAAATATATACAGCAGAACACACACCAATTCAACAATTTCTACATGGAAGATTCAGTGACGTTGATTGCATTCTTTGAGTTGCGCAACCGTTCTTACCCTCCTTTTCTGAGTTCATCTTCCCCAGTAACGTAAACTCACCTCCCCCCTAAGCGGCCTATCTAACCTTTTGAGTTGCTGTTGTCAGTTTGACCCAGTACAGGTAGTTCTTTAAAAGTGCAAAGTGGTCAGGGCATATTGCTTACTAATTAAGCTCAACTATTGTTTGGTCCAAGAAGACCTCAGGGGATGTTTTTGTTTTAAGGTTTAAAGATGATCTCAGGGCAATAGTTTTAGGGGTTCATCCAGCCTCCATGGCTCCAGGAAATCTGGATTCTGTGAGTTGAAATAGTGTTCTCCATTTTCCCCCTTTTGATCTGGATCGTTCTGTAAGAGCTTTGATCAAAATGTTGAGTAATGGTAGCGGGCATTTTGATTAAAGTGCCATCAGGTCTCATGGCTTAGGAACCCTGGTGGTGTAGTGATTAAGAGCTACAGCTGCTAACCAAAAGGTTGGCAGTTCGAATCCACCAGATGCTCCTTGGAAACTCTATGGGGCAGTTCTTCTCTGTCCTATAGGGTCACTATGAGTTGGAATCAACTTGATGGCGATGGGTTTGGTTTTCTGGTTTTAGATCTCATGGCAAAGGAGGCAATTGTTCATGGAGGCACTTAGCCACACGTTCCATTTCTTCCTGTTCTTGCCTCTGTTTCTGCTCATAACTTGTTAGGCACACACATGTTGATTGTTATGCCTTCCCAGTAAATTAACCCTTTTATTGTTATGAAATCTACCTCTTTATCTCTGCTAATGCTTTTGTCTTGCAGCCTGCTTTATCTGATATTCATGTAGCCACTCCAGCCCCCTTAAGACGTTCATTGCTTACGTAGTATATATATGTTTCCATCCATTTACTTTCAACTTTGTGTTTTAATACTAAAAATGTGTCTGTGTAGTTCAAGTATAGCATGTAGTTAAGCTTTGCTTTTTTATCCATTCTGACAATCCCTGTCTTTTTTTAATTGGAGTATATAGACCATTAGCACTTAATTAGCATTTAATGTAACTATGGATATGGTTGGGTTAGTTCTGCCGTTTTACTGTTTGTTTTCTCTGTGCGTCCCTTCCTGCTTTCTCTTAGATTATTAGACTTTTTTTTTTTTTTTACTTTTTTTTAGTGGTTGCTCTAGGAATTACGACATAAGTCTCTAACTTTTCATAGTCTCTTTAAAGTGCATGTTGTATCATTTCACATAAGATGTCAGAACCTTGCCACTGTAAATGTCTTCCTCTTAGTTAACTCCTACACAGCCACCACCTGTCTGTCAGTGCAGGCTTGCATGTTGCTGTGACGCTGTACAGGTTTCAGCAAAGGATCCAGGCTAAGATGGACTAGGAAGAAAGGCCTGGAGATCTGCTTCTGAAAGTCAGCCAGTGAAAACCGTATGGATTGGAATGGTCCAGTCTGCAACAGATCATGGAGGTGGCACAGGACCAGGGAGTGTTTTGTTCTCTTGTGCACAGGGTCTCCATGAGTCAAGGGCTGATTTGACAGGAGGTAACAATAACAACTACTGCTACTTCCTGGTCAGAGCTCAGCTCCAAGGCTAGTTCTTCAGGGAATTCTTGCCTGACCTCTTTGACTAGGCTCAGCCTCTATTATGGTGCTCTGAGCAGGAGACGCTTCCCTTACCACGGTTGCAGTTTGCTCACTGTGGAATCCCCATCACTTAGCAGAGTGCTGAGTGCTTAGTTATTTGCTGACCAGATAAAGAAGAGCCCTGAGTTGTGGCTTGAAGAATACAAAAAGTTTCATGATAATACCCTCCACATGGTGGGAATGGCCAGATGTAAGGCTTAGTGGTTGAAAAGACAGTGCGGGCTGTGGTATGCATATTTAGTCAATTAAATGAAAGCTAAAACATAAAAATAATAAACAGCTATAATAATAGCACCCACCGTCTAGAGAGCCAGTGCTGTGCTAAAACTCTGTGCACATTGTATCTTGTGTAGCCTCAGCCCTGTAAGTTACTCTTCTCCTCATGTCAAATGAAACAGTTGAGGTACAGAGAGGTACTTACCTTGGTCCCTAGTCACAGGCAAGGGCCGTGTATTTAAACCCAGATCCACGTGATTCTCACGCTCAGAAAGGAATTAGAATTGAAAAGTGGAGTGTAATGGTTCCAGGCTTTGAATGCCAGTCCAGGGCATTTGAGTTTGGATTCGGACTCAGAGTTGGACAGAGAGAAGGCCAGGGGTGTTACTGAGGGTCTGTAGACTGTTGTGCTGGACGCTTCTATTCTTCACTTCCTTCTGAAAAAGGAAAAAAAAAAAAAAAAAGTGGGAAGCCTTCTGAGGTTTGGGATTGGGGAGTGAAGAGGTGAAAACAACGTTTCAGGGAGCTTCATCCAGGGTCGAGGGCAGGCGGGATTGGAGACGGAAGTCTGGAGGGAGGGGGAGATGTGTAAGGACGGCAGCTGCAGTTGGAGGGTAGCTGGAAAAAAAAAAAAATTTTTTTTTTAATGGGTGGAATTGGTTAATGGTGATGTATGAGGAAAGAATATTCTGCTTTCTTCTGGGTCGTTTCTTTCTTCTCACTGTTGCCTCAGGGACATTAAACGTATCCTTGATGGGGATTTTGTAGCCCAGTTTCTCAAATAGGGAGCTACAGATATCTTGGGATCAGAGAGAATGCTATTTTGTGGGAAAGGTAGGCAAGGCTAGGAGTTATATCACCATTTTTTTTTTTTTTAATTCGGTATGTTAGTTCTGTGTGAGATCCTAGGTTACACGGTCTTCCTGACTGGTGGATAAAACCCCAAAACCAAACGCGTTGCCATTGAGTCCATTCCGACTCATAGCAAACCTGTAGGACAGAGTAGAACTGCCCCCATAGGGTTTCCAAGGAGCGACTGGTGGATATGAACTGCCAGTCTCTTGGTTAGCAGCTGAGCTCTTAACCACGGCGCCGTCAGTGGTGTATTTTTCTACCTCTCTGGCATCATCATCCCTGGTGGACGTTTCCGTTCAATTCATTACCAGTTGCTGTCGAGTCAGTTCCGACTCATGGCAGCCCCATGAGTAGGACTGTGCTCCGTAGGGTTTTCAATGGCTGTGGTCTTTTGGAAGTAGAACGTCAAAAGTAGGGACTCCTTGGTTCCTTTGACTTTGGTAGGTGGCTGAGGACATAGGGAGTTTCTGAACGTGATCTTTGCATTAAATAGTGAGGCTGTATGTTCTTAAAATTCTATGAAGGCGGTTGTGTGTGTGTGTGCGCGCGCGCGCACCTGTGTGCATGTGCCGTTCTGTATCTGTTACCTGCTTTTGAGAGGGTCATTGAAAATTGTGCTAAACGGAACATTTTTTTCCCCCTTGATGGAGAAAGAGCTTAAGCAATTTCCAAACTAAGATCAAAAGTTTTTACTTTCCCGATGAAACGTCTTATTGAAATTAAAAGGTTGCTTTGAAAGTGATCCAAAAAATAAATATCATTCTCTGAAGTTCAAGGTAAGTGCCAGTGATTTATGAATGCATTTGGAGTTTGCCCAAAGTACCGAGGGTCTAGTTTTTGTATCACTGTGGAATACGGAAATGCAGCGGTAGCACTGGTCTTCCGTATCAACCTGGGCCGTTTTCCATGCTTTTGTTGCTGTTTGTCTGTGGATACCTCTCTCCCTAGAATTGCTTAAAGCCCAGTTATTTTACTTGAGATCAATGACAAGAGCTGTGAGAGTCCTACCTGCTCCTTCATGTTCAGGTTACTTTGGGACCAATTCTTTGTAAACCTGTTGAAATCCATACGCAGCGAGCGTGGCGGAGTCCACTGCGGCCGTAAGTCATGGGGAGAGGGCCGGCCCGTAAATTCACATTCTCAGCTAGCGTTGTCTCTTGGCTGAGTAAATATTATGTCTCGCACATGCATGTACAGCTGTTTTGCCCTGGTGCTGTTTATGATAAACAGATACATTTAAAACTGTCATTGATGTCGCGGTTCCTCCCCCCAACTTTATTCCACATGTTATACAGTGGGACATTTTTTGACCTTTAAGAGAGAGTCCTTTTATTGGGGAAGATTGGAAGCTGCTGATCTAGTGTCCCAGGAATGAGACCCTGATTAACAACTGAGTGTGCCCCCAGGTTTTTAGAGTCCTAGTTGCCTCACCCTTGCAAAATAGGCATAGTAGACACTGATGGTTCTTTTTTAAAAATCTGTGACTTATACCAAGTTTTTCTGTAAGGGAAAGGTGTTGTAAGAATTTTGGCTGTTGTTATTCCCTTTGATTTAGAAAAATCTTTGAAGAGGTTCAAGGCTAGTGTGAGAGGAAGCTATTTGTGTCCCTTACAGATTCTGGCTTGGGGTTTTAGAGGCACGCTGTTCCAAAATCTGGACTGGTTCCTTTCTATTCTTGCCTGATTAGACTTGGCAAGGTCTTCAGAGCAAAGTGTCATAAAAGTTGGTTGTTTGAATTCATGTGAGCACGTTATCTCTTGTTCGGAATCTCTAAATGCTCCTTAGTGCCATGAAGCGTCCATGTCCTAGCCCAGTTTCCCAACCGGGGTCCAGAGGCATTCTGAGGTTGGAGAGATTGCTTTCCCTTCAAAAGGGGTCTGCCACTGCGTTGCTCGAGTTTGAGAAACACTGTCTCAGCAGCAATAGTAAACGCTCTGGAATTTGAATCTTACTCCTAACTCATTGTTTGTACTCTGGCCATTAATCTTCACCCTTTTCAGAAACGTTGGCGAATAAGGTTTTGTTTTTTGGCTGTGGTGCTTTGTTAGGAAATAAGGTTTTATTTTTTTGGCTGTGGTGCTTTAGGTTTTTAACTCCTTTCACTTAATTTCTCTAGGAAGCAGACCTAAAGTTTTGTACCAGCGAACCCCAAACAGGGGTGATGTCCAGGGTTCTGGTTTGGCTCTGTTTGCTTTCTGATGTAACTGAGAACTCTGTAGCCCTGGTGTTTTATTCATTGTGGGTCTATGGGAAGTTAATGGAGTAAAAGGGAAGACTGTATATATACTTGTCTCCTTCCTGGATCCCATTGTGCATGTGCGTGTGTGTGTGTGTGTGTGTGTAGTTTTGTATCTGTGTATTTACAGTGGAGGAGGGGGTGTGGCAGAGAATTCTGACCCAGCGTTTATCTTCATGAGCTCTCCCACTTCTGTGCTAAGATCAGACATTCCAGTCTTTTCTTGGTGGTGGGTGCAGCACTGAGCCTGGGTAGGGACACCTTGGTTCTCTAGAAAACCGGAAACCCAAAATCTCCAGTGGGGGTTCTCAGGGTGTGGTCCTCAGATCAGCAGCACCAGGGAACTTGTTTGAAATTCAGAGTCTCAGGCACTACTCCAGACCTTTGGATTTGGGAAGTGGGGGAAGTGCCCAGCAAGCTGTGCCTTAGCACACCTGCTAGGATGGCATTCTGATACATGCAAGAGTTTGAGAACCGCTGCGTAAGACCAGGGTCTTGTCAGTTTTCCGAGCAGACTTTTTGTGTCTCTGAGTGGTGACTGGAGCTTCAGGTTATCACTTTTTTGAACCAGCAGTTTGACACAAATAATATTAATAGTAAGAATGCTAATTGCTAGCCATATTAATATAGCCCAAAGCAAACTCACTGGCATTGAGTTGTTTCTGACTCATAGCAACCCTATAGGACACAGTAGAACTGCCCCATGGGGTTTCCAAGGCTGTAATGTTTATCACGGAAGCAGACTGCCACATCTTTCTCCTGCAGAGCAGCTGGTGGGTTCAAACCGCTGACCTTTCAGTTAGCAGCTGAGCGCTTAACCGCTGTGCCACCAGGGCTCCTCCATATTCACATACCTGAAGGTTATGAGCATTGACTGTTATGAATCTGGGTTTGAATTCTTAACCACTGTGTGAGTTTGGGCAAGTTAACCTCTCCACTTTATTTCCTCAGCTGTAAAATGGAGGTAATACTAGTAGAAACTAGTCCTCTTTTATGGTGGAGGAATCTCTGAGGTATGGAAGCTGTTTCAGAGCTGGACTAGAGTCACCGTTAACTGGTGTTGGGGTTCAAGTTCCACACAGTCTGATTGCAGACCCTGGGCTCTTGACCACTGCTCCCTGTTCCCTCCTGCATGCACGTCCATTTAGTCATCCTTCCACTTGCGTCAGCTTCCTGTCCACCAGTAGCCACAGTGGCGAGCCATAGGGCTGCCTGTGCTGAGTTGGAATTGCAGCATCGCTGTAATTTCCGTCTTGCAGCTCTGAGCAGGACTCTGACGTAGACTTCACAGAATGAACCTTAGTGCTTCTTAACCCTGGAGCCTCCAAACCCTCTTTGAAAAGAAGCAGGGCTCTAGAGAGTACGAGCTGTCACTCTAGGTCTGTGGTGGTCAGCGGGAGCTCTGCGGAAATCTCCAGGGGCAGTTGTTGGTTCTCATCATGATGATTGTGGGTGGCATGAGGTGTGCTAGATGTCCTCAAAGTGCAGACAGATAGCTGGGCTCAGTGGAGCTTTGTTCTATATCAAATGTGCTTTCAAATGTGCCTCTGTAAATTCTTGTCCATCTCAGGTGGGCATCTGACCACATATTTTCTTAAAGAAGTCTTTTTTTTTTTTTGCATGATTTTAATACACATTTAATAGAAACTAAATTTCTGAGGAATGTAACTGTTGTGTCTTTACTAGGCTAGGAGAGGATTTTATTTTGTTGGTTTGAAACTTTCCCAAGCCTTTTTTTTCATTGTTTTTGAAATTCATGTCAGGCTCTTCCTGGTATTTGAAATGGCAGCATGACACACCTGTATCAGCTCACATTTTGTAGTGGCCGCGTTACGGCGACACTAGGAATGGAAACAGACATTTAACACCTTCTTCTTTTTTTTCTTTTTAAATAATATTTATTGTGCTTTAAGTGAAAGTTTACAAATCAAGTCAGTCTCTCACACAAAAACCCATATACACCTTGCTACACACTCCCATTTACTCTCCCCATAATGAGACAGCCTGCTCTCTCCCTCCACTCTCTCTTCTCGTGTCCATTTCGCCAGCTTCTAACCCCCTCCACCCTCTCATCTCTCCTCCAGGCAGGAGATGCCAGCATAGTCTCAAGTGTCCACCTGATCCAAGAAGCTCACTCCTCACCAGCATCCCACTCCAACCCATTGTCCAGTCCAGTCCATGTCTGAAGAGTTGGCTTTGGGAATGGTTCCTGTCCTGGGCCAACAGAAGGTCTGGGGGCCATGACTACCAGGGTCCTCCTAGTCTCAGTCAGACCATTAAGTCTGGTCTTATGAGAATTTGGGTCTGCATCCCACTGCTCTCCTGCTCCCTCAGTTAACGCCTTCTTCATGTGTCAAAGGGGCCCTATTGGCGTGACTGCTAACTGAAAGATCGGTAGTTCAAACCTACCAGCCACTCCATGGGAGAAAGATTGGCAGCCTGCTTCCATAAAGATTACAGCCTTGGAAACCCTAGGGAGAACTTCTCCGTCCCGTAGCTTTGCTGTGAGTTGGAATCGACTTGAAGGTAGTAGGTTTTTGGTTGGGTTTATGTGTCAAAGTTTGATGTGCCCAGGGATTACCTGGGAATTTGTTGACATGTAGGTTTTGATTGTGGGAGGGCCTGAGAGCTTGCATTTCTGAGGAGCTCCCCAGTGATGCCGATGGTGACCAGACTTGAGTGGGGAGGGGCTGGCGTAGTTTGCCTGACTTTTCTACAGAAGATCATTACTTTTGAAGTATATCTTTTATGATGACTTGCTTTCCTTTTATTTTAGAATTAGGGCAATATATTGATTTTTTTTTCTTTAAATATGGGTACAAATAGATTATCATCTATGGATTTCATTTCACACTGGGAGAAAGTGTATTAAAAAATACTTGTTCTTAAAAGGTGATATTTTGGGCTTGATGGGTGGGAGCCACTGTTCTGGGTGACAAAGAAGTGCTCATCATAAATACAGATGAAATTCTGAGCCCTGAAGTTACGGAGTAGTGATTCAAAATATGCTCACGTTCATTGTTCAAACAGGTTATCATTTACTTATTCACTCTTTGAACAAATGTGTATTGAATGCCTGCTGCGTGTGCCGTGAGCCAGGCCCAGCTCTATGTGCTTGGCACGCACCAGTGGATAAAACAAAGACCCTTGGTCTCCTGGACCTTACCTTCCACTGGGGAGATGGACAGTTCACATAGTAGGTAAACCACGTGGTGCATTAGGTGGCAAGTGGTGTGGATTACCGGAGGATTAGGAGCGCGCAGTGAAGGGAATCAGGTGGTAAGTTCCAGTTTTAAATAGGGTCATCAAGTTTCTCATTGAGAATGTAAAATTTGAGTAGACTTAGTGGTCTGGGAGTCAAGTATGTGGGTGGCAGGGGACAGAGCACTCCAGGAAGAGGAAATAGACAGTACGAAGGCCCTGAGTCTCCAGAACTGGCTGGTGTCTTGTTTGCGGACCCATAGGAGACCAGCATGGCTGGAGTGGAGCGAGTGAAGGGGGGTGTGGATAGAGGTGTGGTCAGGACAGTAAGGGCAGCAGGACAGGATGACACAGGGACCTGTAGGTCACTACAGGGCCTTTGGCTTGCACTTTGAATAAAAGGCGGGGCCATCGCGGGTTAGAGTAGGAGTGATGTGAACTCACTGAAGTGTTAAAAGTCTCCCTCTGGCTGCTTTGTTGAAAACAGGGCAAGAGTAGCAGCAGGAGGACAGTAGTCAGGAGCCATTGCACATCCAAGTGGGAAATGGTGGTGACCCTGATCTGGCGAGAGGAGTGGTGGTGGCAAGAAGCGGTCACATTCTACGTGAGTCTTAGGTGACACTTAGGATACCAGATTAAAACGTTCTCAGAACTCAAGGTGCCTAACAGTATCTGTGTGGATTCTAGTTAAAAGAAAAGAAAACAAAACAAACCTGTTGTCCTCGAGTCAATTCCGGCTCATAGCAACCCTATAGGACAGAGTAGAACTACCCCGTAGGATTTTGATTTTCTAGGCTGTAATCTTTACGGGAGCAGACTGCTACATCTTTCTCCATCGGGGTGGCTGGTAGGTTCGAACCTCCGACCTTTTGGCTAGCAGCCGGCGCTTAACCACTGCATGACCTAGTTAACTATAAAGAAAATCTGATGTGGCTGATAGGCTTGTCACCATGGTTGTATTTTCTGTTCCTTCTGGACAGTGTGTGTGTGCGGGTGTGGGTGTGGGTGTGTATAAGGGTGTGAGATGTCTCTCCAGGCCAGTGGGTAGCAGCCACACGCAGGAGCAGCTAACTGAGCTGGTGCTAGTTTAGAGTAGAAAGTGAAGCAGGAATAGGTGGGACTAGCTGGTCCTCCAAGCCTCACACATTTCCTCTTGATTAAGCCAGCACATATTTTTAGTAAAAACAGATGCTGTCACTTAATTAATATTTCTTGTAATACTCCGATGGTAAATCACAGATAGAAATTCAGTTTGCTCTTTCTTCTGCTGTCATGATCCCTTTGTGTCCCTATTAGACTCAGAGGCTACGGAAAAATTGCTGTCCTACTCCCCTTATCTAAATTGACCAAAGCCCCTCTGACTTAAAACACACATTTTGTAGTTTTGCCGTAGATTTCAAATAAGTAAATATGAAAATAGGGGAACAGTTTGAGATGTCTTCTGATAATGCATGTATAACTCATTTTCTACACAGATCACGGTTTTGGTGACCTTCTAGGCTTGAAGGAGACTTTGTTACCACAGAGCTACATTTTCTCACATGGGGTCTTTTGAAAGCCCGCCAAAACAGCGGCCCGCCAAGGTGTTAGTAAGGGCACACATAATTAAGTAAAGTTATATGGCATGTCTCCAGCAGACCTCCATTCCTGGCCAAGGTGACCTTTTAGACCGGTCAGGTACTTAAGTATCATAAACTACGGCTTTATCCTAAGGTTCCCTGATGAATGATAGTGGTGATTTTAATCAGTCATTTTTTTTCCCCCATTTTTGGGCCAGCAGAATCATTTCTGAAGAGGCAGTGTATATTCTCATTCTCGTGCTGCGATAACCATTTTGCCAACTGTCGCTGAGACCATTTCTTGGCTTGGCATGGGCGGTCAGGAGCTGCTGTGGTGTCGCTTCATTGCTCAAGCCTCTCCCTCTTATTTCGTCAAGTCTGTATTTTAGGAACTCTGATTTAGTTTCGTAACTCAGTGATAATTTGAGCAGGGCAAGTGCCTTTTTTTTTTTTTAAAGTCTTAGGTTATTTTTGATGTGTTCTGACCTTGAAAAGTTTTATTTTTTCTTGTATCTGTCCTGTAGGAGATCTTTTTAAGGAGAGTGGGAATTGTAGCTATATATTTTTGGATCAAGTTTTCACGTGGCATTTGTTCTTTGATAGCATGGCGTCCTGCAAATTCTTCTTCCTAGTCTAGGAGGTAAACCAAACCCCTTGCCTTTGAGTCAGTTCCGACTCACAGTGACCCTATAGGACAGACTAGAACTGCCCCGTAGGGTTTCCAAGGAGTGGCTAGTGGATTCGAATTGCTGCCTTTTGGCTAGCAGCTGAGCTCTTGGCCACGGCATCACCAGGGCTCCAGTCTAGGGTATAGAAGACAGGATTTCAGTGCTGGCTTTGTTGAATAACTGTACTAGGTTAGTGAGCTCCTGGAGCCTCATTCTTCTCATCTGTCAAATAGGCATGAAAATATACCAACACTGTCTACCTCGGAGTTGTAAAGATCAGGTGAGCCAAAATGTACCTGAAAGAACTTTGGAAACAGTAAACTTCCCTTCAGTTGTAGGTCGTGTGGTTATAGTGATAAAGCTCATGTCTAGGAATCCTTCATTCCTGTGTGTGACTTGTTATGGGGTCTTGGATAAGTTTGGTTGAGCCAGTTTTCTGGAACAGAAACTAGCAGTCTGTATAGGGGCTGATGAGGAAGAAAGAATCAGACTATGAGCTGTCTAGAAACCATTTCTAGCTTAAAAACTCCGTGATTTAATGTTTTGCGGGGGGTGGACTTTTGATCTTTTTCTTTTTTCAACTTAACAATTGAACATTTTCAAACTTAAAGAATAGTTAAAAGAATGGTGTAATGAATACCCATAATGCTTTTGAGCCATTCACTTTATCTCTGTAGACATTTATATGGTATGTATACACACATATATGCGTACATATGCATACTGAACCCTTTAAAAGTAAGGGGCAGACATCCTGACGCTTTACCCAGAAGCACCTCAGGATGTAGTAGCATTTGAGAATAAGGACGTTTTCCTGTATGACCATAACCAAAATAATCAACCAAAGAAAACTAATAAGAATTTTGTAAAGTTATCTAAGATTAATCTGTATTCAAAATTTTCCACTGTTCCAAAAATGTATTTTATAGTTGTTTCTTTTTTTCCCCAATCCAGAATCCAGTCAGGGTTCTTCTATGGCATTTGACGGTTATGTTTTTTTAAAATACCTTCGAATTTAAAATAGTCCTGCACCCCCCTCACCCCCCCCACCTTTTCCCATGACATTGACCTTTTTGAAGAACTCGGACTAGCTTTCTTATAGAATGCCTTCCATTGTTCTGGATTTGTCTTTTTCCTCATGGTGGTACTTCACTGTGCCTCACGTCCCCATAGTTTCCATGAACTGGAAGTTAAGTCTAGGGACCTGGTTATATGGGTCTTTGAATTTCAATCTCTGCTGTCGTTGACTTGGTGTGCCTTCAACAGTGCTCTTCTGCAGAGTATAGCAGAGTTACTCCTTGCTCAGGCCGCAGCACACTGAAGTCGGCTGACGCTTTTACGTCCTTCTGATTAATCAGTACTTTCTCTCGAACAGGATGAACTTACTGCCGTGAATGTAAAGCAAGGCTTCAACAATCAGCCAGCCTTCACTGGGGATGAACATGGCTCAGCCAGAAATATTGTAATTAACCCGTCAAAGGTAATGCTAATTGTCTTTCTCTGAAAGCTTGTGAAAAAGTGTGCGTACGTTACAGCCTTGATAGGTATTTAACATTGATAAGTTAGTGTTATTTAAACTGCAATCTATGTTTGAATTTCCCTAAAATCTCCTGTGAGGATGGCTGTCCTGCCCCTGGATCCAGTCATGGATCATCCGCTGTGTTGGGTTGTCGTGTCTCTTTTAATCTAGAATGGTAACTCCTGCCATTTCTTTTCTTTTTTCTTTTTGCCTTTCATGATGGCCATTTCAGAAGGATCCAGGTCAGCTATTTGTCATATATTCTAAGCTGTAGTCTAGCTTTATCTAATTGTTTCTGTATGATACGATTCAACTTAAACATTTTTGGTAAGAAGACTGCGTAGGTGATAGGTGTACTTCTTTTTGCCTCCTATCAGGATGAGGCATGCAATGCTAAAACCCCCCAAAAACCCAAACCCATTGCTGTCAAGTTGATGCCAACCTATAACGACCCTAAGGACGGAGTAGAATTGTCCCCATAGGGTTTCCAAGGAGCGGCTGATGGATTCCAACTGCCATCCTTTTTTGTGAGTAGCTGGACTTTTAATCACTGCGCTACCAGGGCTGCATGCCATGCTAGTTCGTCATATTATTGGTTAGACTAAGTTTGATCACTTGATTGAGGTGGTGTGTGTCATCTCTCTCCACTCCTCTAAGTAATCTCTTCAGGGTGACACTTTGAGACCGTAGAATATCTTGTTCTCCTACAAAATTCAGTCTGTGATTTTAGCATCAATTGATGATTCTTGCTGCATGACTTATGTTGCTCATGGTTGCACCATGGTGGCTTTTCTAAGTGTCATTCTTCATATACTTACTAGTTGGCTTTCTTTTGTAAAGAAAAGCTTTTCCACCTCTGCTTTCAGTATCGCGTTAGACTCATGGATTCTTTTTTAAATTCAGTGTGTTATAATCTGTTACTTTCTTTTTCTTTTTTTTGATCATATTGTCCCACATTTGCCGGTGGGGGGCTCCTTAAGCCTGGCACCTGGGTTCTTGTATTATGTCCCCCATCATTCTCTGAATAATTCTTCACTTTTTGGCACAGTAGAATATTCCAGACTCGTTGTCTTCCCTGTGCCTCAGCCCAGATCTGGGTGCTAGGTGTGCTCATTGTTACTGGGGTATCATTACTTCTGGGTTCTGTCAGTGGACAGAGCTGGGAAACATACATACAAAAAACCAAACATACAATTTAAAAAAGGATAATACCACCTGCTTCCTTCTTACTTTTCCCTATTGCATCTTTGTATCTCCCTTCTCCCAAAGTGAGACTCCTCCTTCTTAACAATATCAACATATTTTTTCATGTCCTCTGTCTTACAAAACACATAACAAACTTTCAGAATAAACTCTACCAGTGCTCCTCTGCCAACAAAATTGCGATGTAAAATTTACAGTTTTTCTACAATGCTTTTCCTCCTTAGACTAAATCCCGTTAAGGACATAGAGTCAGAGTGTTGCATTAAAAAAAGTTCTTGAGTTAAATCTCTCTGTGGTCATATTAGCAATTAGGTATAGAGATTGGGATATTTGCGTTTGTATTATTTTAGTTTTTTATATTTAATCTTTTGTGAGATATTTTTATTTTTTGAATATTAAAATATTTTAAGTTTTCTTAAATGCAAAACATCATATATACAAATAAAAAAAAATCAAATATACAGAAGAATTCCCACACTTCCTTCCCCCTCTCTGAAGGGAACCATTGTTAAAGGTTCACGCGTTACCCAGAGCTTTTTCTATGTGCGCACATGTGCACACGAACATATGTAACACGAACATATGTATAGTTGACAGTTAATTTGAATGTTTCAGTTTCTGGTTTAACAATGTGAAACAATATGGAAGTGTTTTCTGTAGATAGTCCCATGAACCTACCACAGTGGTGTTGTTGTTAGGTGCCATCGAGTCGGTTCTGACTCATAGCAACCCTATGCACAACAGAACGAAACACTGCCCGGTCCTGCGCTATCCTTACAGTTGTTGTTATGCTTGAGCTCATTGTTGCAGCCACTGTCAGTCCACCTCACTGAGGGTCTGCCTCTGTTCCACTGACCATGTTCTTTGCCAAGCGTGATGTCGTTCTACAGGGACTGGCCCCTCCTGACAACATGTCCAAAGTATGTAAGACGCGGTCTCGCCATCCTTGCTTCCAGGGAGCATTCTGGTTGTACTTCCTAAGACAGATTTGTTCATTCTTTTGGCAGTCCATGGTATATTCACTATTTTTCGCCAACACCACAATTCAGAGGCGTCTGCTCTTCTTCGATCTTCTTATTCATTGTCCAGCTTTCACATGCATATGATGAGATTGAAAATACCATGGCTTGGGTCAGGCGCACCTTGGTCTTTAAGGTGATATCTTTGCTTTTCAACACTTTAAGGAGGTTGAAAAGTAGATTTATCCAATGCATTGTGTAGTTTGATTTCTCTACTGCTGCTTCCATGGCTGTTGATTGTGGATCCAAGTAAAATGAAATCCTTGACAACTTCAGTCTTTTCTCCGTTTATCATGATGTTGCTTATTGGTCCAGTTGTGAGGATTTTTGTTTTCTTTATGTTGAGGTGTAATCCATACTGAAGGCTGTGGTCTTTGATCTTCATTAGTAAGTGCTTCAAGTCCTTTTCACTTTCAGCAAGCAAGGTTGTGTCATCTGCATAACGCAGGTTGTTAATAAGTCTTCCTCTAATCCTGATGCCCGGTTCTTCTTCATATAGTCCACCTTCTTGGATTATTTGCTCAGCATACAGATTGAGTAGGTATGGTGAAAGGATACAACCCTGATGCATACCTTTCCTGACTTTAAACCAATCAGTATCCCCTTGTTCTGTCCGAACAACTGCCTCTTGATCTATGTAAAGGTTCCTCAGGAACACAGTTAAGTGTTCTGTAATTCCTATTCTTTGCAGTGTTATCCATGTTTTTAGTTTCATCTTTTTCCAATCTTGATACACTTTTTACATTACAGCCATGCTTGTATATATACTATTTGTGTTCTACTTTTTAAAAATGTCACATTATTTTGTGTGTACTTTCCCTTGTAGCCAAAGTATTCATATTAATAATGACATAACCATTTCATCATTTATGTGCTGTAGTTGATTGAAACTTCCCTCTAATATGGAATGATTAGCTTGTTAGCAATTTCTCATGTTTGTTTATAAAGATGTTGCAGTCCGAGTGGAACATACAGTTTTGTTCTTCAGGATAAGTTCCCAGAAGTGTAGTACTTGGCCAGAGGATTTGATGCTTTATGTCTCTGGATGTGAGCTGCCAAGTTGTCCTCAGAGTTGCATTGAGTTTTATGTCAATTTAAATAACTGAATTAAATGAAAGTAACACTCGTTGAACCTCCTGCTGCTACCACTGTTCCTGTGAGATTTATTCAGCGCTTAAAAGCCTTCTGAGGAAAGTCTGGCTTCCTAAATGTGAAGTTTATGAACTATAATGTAGCCCTTAAACTTTTCTTTATTTTCTTATCAAATGAATTATTTTCAACATAGCTTTGAATTGATGAAAACAAGCTTTAAATGAAATGTTATCTCTCATGCCTTGTTTGAGGAAGTACAAATTTATAAATAATCATACAGAGGATAATTTGGTATACTTATTAAAATCACAGAATCATAACATCTTTTGATCCAGTGACCTGAATTCTGGAAATTTACCCTAAAGCTTTACCTGCACATATATGAAACAACACATGTAAAAGGCTATTCACTTGAACGTGACTTGTAATAGCAAAAGATTAGAACACGTGAACACGTACTCCACGTGACTATTAACGGTGGCCTGATTAAATAAAATATGGGACCTCCAGGTGGTGATATGGAAAGCTCTCAGACATTTGCCAGGTGTGGCTAGTGATCCATACATAGACCAAACCAAACCCGTTGCCGTTGAGTCTATTCATAGCGACCTTATAGGACAGAGTAGAGCTGCCCCATAGGGTTTCCAAGGAGCAGCTGGTGGATTCCAACTGCCGACCTTTTGGTTAGCAGCCATAGCTCACCATAGCTCTTAAGCACTGCGCCACCAGGGCTCCATACGTACAAGGAAGAAGCAAATAATAATGTTTGTGTTTGCTCATGTGTATTCACGTAAAGAAACGCTGGAAGAACACATAAGAAACTAATCCGTGTAGCCACTTGGAGGTAGGCATTGGAGACTTGGGAATGAAGCTGTTTTTCATTTTATGTATTTTGGAGCAATGTGAATATATTGCGCTTAGAATAAAATTAAATAGTATGATCACATTTTAATTTATTTTTGAGCCCTTACACTCATTTTGGAAACCCTGGTAGAACAGTGGTTAAGAGCTACTACGGCTGCTAACCAAAAGGCGGCAGTTCAAATCTACCAGGTGCTTCTTGGAAACTTTATGGGGCAGTTCTACCCTGTCCTAGAGGGTCACTATGAGTCGGAATCGACTTGATGGCAACAGGCTTGGGTTTTTTTGGAAAGCTTGTTGTTTTCTTCTCTCTTGGTTCCTTGGGAATTTTGACTTTGTTTACAGTATGCAGTTGTTAGCAAGATGTGTTAGCAGGAATTAAAACATGTATGTACCCTCAACATGGTGTATTGCTGTCATTAAGTACACAGAAGAGAGTACAATTATAAAACAGATTGCTCAGACTTAAAAAATTTTTACCTTTGCTTACTGTAATTAAAAAGCTTATATACAATTGCAAATAAGATACCTTTTAAATATAACACAGTCTACCCAGGTAGGTTTTCAGTGTTGTTGGAGCAAAGACCAAATATCTGTTGAGAAATTTACAGTTAAACGTTCGGCTGCTATTGGCTGCTTGATTACAAACAACTGGTTTTGCTGAAATTTTTGCCCTTAATTTAGTCAGTGTTTGGACATTCTACAAAGATCTGTTTAAAACAGTGACGACGACAATGAAGTTGTTTTTTTTTTTTTAAAAAAAAGCTCAGACTTTTTTTTTTCTCCCTAATTACTCTGATTTTTTGTACCTTATAACACTAGCACACCCAAACAGACTTCTTTTTATTGTGCATAAATCACAAGGATCAGAGAATGCCAATTCACGTGAAAAAAAGTAGTACCAGCTTTTCACCAGGTAGGTAGACTTGGCCCGTCGCTTGCAACTGTGTTCCGACCTACAGATTGTTTACTGACTCATGAATATTAACTAAGATGGTAATTCTTACTTTGCGTCACCAGGGTAGGTATTTTAATTATGATTGCCGTGGTTTGCTTGCCTTACTGGGGTATTTATTAGAAATTCCTTTCTGGGTCATGTTTTTAAAGAATTTCCATGGTGCGAAATGTGGTGGTTTCATAGGAGTCTTGAAAATTTCAGCAGGTTTTTATAGATTTTCTTAATTTTCCGAGACTGCTTCCTTCTCGTCCTTCTCGTTCCTTCCCTACTGCCCCTTTCTGCCTGCCTTCCCTGTCTGTAATTGGATTAATAGGGAAATGATAGACTAATCCACAGAAGCTCCCTCTGCTGCTTCGCCCCATTTCAGACCAGGGAACACTGGCTTTTGCTTGAGCACGTGCACTGATGACATTGGCAGCCTGATCAAAAATGTGGAGTACCTATGTTAATCGAACCTATTGTCACCTGCCATTTAAATGAATTAAATTTCTCTAGACTCTTGAAAAGGCATTGACTGTAAATACAGTTTCCTTTCTAAAAATGTGTGCTGTTAAGATGAAACCAGAAAAAGAATGATCACTGGGTGATGAGTAGGTTTTTCCCTCTCAGGGAAAAGATTCTCTCCAAATGGGCGTGAAGATGGAAAGGGAGAAAGCACAGCCGGAGAGGAAAGCCGAACTCGTTCCCTGGAAATTTATTCAGGACATAATTAATTTCATCTTACCAGAGCTTTTCAAAGCCTCTTCTTTTTTCCTAGAACTGCTTAGTAGTGGAACAGAGCTGTCATGAGCTTTTATATCACCTTAGTATAAGGAAGGAAACTCTGGTGGCGTAGTGGCTAAGTGCTATGGCTGCTAACCAAAAGGTTGGCAGTTCGAATCCACCAGGCTTTGCTTGGAAACTCTATGGGGCAGTTCTGCTCTGTCTTGTAGGGTTGCTATGAGTCGGAATTGACTCGACGGCAGTGGGTTTTTAGTATAAGGAAATCACAACTCTTGCCTTCATGGACTTCAAGTTGCCATTTTATTTTGAGAGGGGCTGTATGAAAAAATTTCAATTAAAATCAGAAAGATAAAATATTCAGATACTTGGCTTATTGTCTTTAAACGTTTTCTTTTTTTCTCCCCTCTTGTTTCCATAGATTGGAGCTTATTTCAGCAGCATATTAGCTGAGAAACTGAAGCTTAACACTTTCCAGGACACCGGAAAGAAGAAGCCGCAAGTTAACGCTAAAGATAATTACTGGCTGGTTACTGCTCGATCTCAGAGTGTGATTCATAGTTGGTTCTCTGACTTAGCAGGAAACAAACCACTTGCAATTCTGGCAAAAAAGGTACTAAATATTCCTTGCATTGTTTTAACTGTGGTTTTATGAAAAGGAAGATATTTGATATAATGTTCAAATGTGTGTTTCTTTTTCCCCAATCGTCTCCAAAATGCAGAACCTAAATGGCAGGTGTACAGCCCCAGGTGCTGGCCGCGTGTGTACTGGCTTCCCTTTGTTCTGATTGGATGTGGTGCCTGTTGTTGTGTGCCGTCTAGTTGATTCTGAGTCATAGTGACCCTGTAGGGTGGAGAGAACTGCCCCATAGTGTTTCCTTCCTAAGCTGTAATCTTTATGGGAATAGATCACCAGTTCTTTTCTCCCTCGGATGCCTAGAACATCTATAAATCTAAAAATTCCACACAGGAAGCAGTTTATGTGGACTTGCAGTAGACAGAGTTTTAAATCAAGAAGAGGCAATAAGACTTCATTTTTTCTATTGCATTTTCAGTTTTCTTAGCTCAGGAAGGAGTCCAGGATGTGTTAGAGAGACCCTTGTCTTTAAAACTAATCATCCTTGTGCTTTCAGCTAAGTCTCCTTCCTGCTCAGCAAGACGAAGACTGATTTTGTGGGTGTTTGTTCTTTGAAAAAGTTTTAGAGCAAGATGGCCAGGCTTGTTGATAACTTTTTTGGGGAAGGGGGTTGTTTTAAAATCTCTGCCTTTGATGGTTTTCCTGACCTCAGAAATAATACACAAGTTCAATAATCTTATCGTCCAAACAAAATAACGTGTCCTTTGAAATTCAGATAAACTAGAAACCTCCTTCTTGAGCCTTGATCTCTGACTTCTTGCAGACGTTTCACGTGATCCCATGGATCTGGTCTCATCTCCTCTGTAGCCCTTTAGTGTTAGGGATGCCTGTCTTCTGTGTCTGATACCAAGTGTTTTGTAACCGACTTTGGCGCAGGCTTAGCTTAGAGGAGAGCTCCTTTGTGTATTGGCTTGTTATGTGTTCTAAAGCAGCTCTGTAAACAGTGCCTGTACCTTCCTTTGGCTTTATCTTGCCTTATGGCATAGCGTTGTATTTCATAGGTTTCGGTGGTGAAAGGCAACTGGAATTCCTGAAAAGCACAACGGTCAGCATCACCACCTCTCACTATGCTGTTGGCCCCACTGTAGCAACACAGGCTGAGCCACTTAACCATTTCCTTTCCAGTGGTGAATATTTACTTTGTGGCCCGTGGTGGCCCATGAATTTTATCTAAGGGCCGTGTAAGTCAAGGGCATACTTCATGACTGGATGGCTTTCTACCAACCCATTCATATCCTCCATGTTGGTTTGTGTCTGCCGCTCCCATGTAGTCAGCCAGATATCTTTCTTTTTAGGTTACCCTTTTTTTTTTTTTAATAAGTCTTTAGAATATGTTTTTTTTTGTGATGTTTTCTCAAAGTGAATACTGGTGAGGAATTGATGGGCTTACTTTAGGGGTATGGTGGTCTCTCATCTTTAGGAGGGAGACAAATTATGGTGCAGTCTATTAGCTATTGTTCTTCTCTCTTTATTAGGAGCTGCCTCTGACCAAGTCAGGTGTTCCTCAGGTAAGCCCTGATGTTGCCTCTTTGTGACATTAAAGGTGTTTCCTTTATAAAACCATTGACTGTAGCCTGAAGTATCCCTTTCTTGGCCATTTCTAGAGTTCCTTCTCCTCTCTCCTGAGCCTGTCATCCTCTTGAGATGGCAGAAGCTCTTTCAGCGTTGCGTAGAAGATTGTGATCTCTGCATGATCTTCATATTAAAAAGTTCAAATGGTTCTTCTTTAATTTCTTGTATTCATCTGTGAGATGGCTTAAGTCAGAAAACCTTGGCTTTCCTGCTGAGGTCCTGAGTCATCTCCTAGCTCTGATCTAGAGTTCAAAATAGTTTGCTGTATGGAATGGATCAAGTTTCTTGACCTGGTTTTCTCTGACAATAAAGCTCCACATGGCTCCAAGTATTTAGCTAGAGAGAGGTCAACAATAGCCCATAAAGGACCTTTTAATTCAGTCGTGGTCATAGCTGTATTTGGCAAAAGAGACTGGTCTCTGGGGATATCCTCCTACCTCTGAACAATTCACACTTCACATGACTTTGATCTGTGGGATGTCCGTTTGCCTCTACCACTAGGTAGCAAACAGTATGCTGATGGTAACATGCCTCGCAGGGAAAAGTGATCTGAGGGCAACCCTTTTGTGGATGGAAAACCTGCACATGCTAGGTGTCTTAGTTTTCTTCTGGGACTTAGAGGCAGCTTTGGCTTGATTTAGAAACCAAACAGCTGCCAGGTGATTGCATAGACTCAGCTGCAAGTTAAAGTCAGGTGGTTTCTTTACTGAAAATGCAGAGTCCATTACTGTGAGCAAGTCATACTTGAGTCCATGTAGACGTTTTTCCCTCCCTGAGTTGGCCAAAATGATGTATTGGACAAAGCCGTTGATACATGTCTTCTTCCTTAATTAGCTTCCTTCACATATGCTGTTCTTCTGAACTTTAAAGTCCTTGGTTTAAGTCACCCAGTTCTCTTAGGGTTGGGACAAAGAGCTCAAAGCTTACCCTTGTGCTGTTAATGGAAGCTCTGTGGCTTACTTCTGTTTGCTATTTCAGCTAAACATTTCATATGTTCAGATGTTCCCCACCACCCTGTTCCATCGGTTGTTGTTCAAAAGAAATCCTTTAGCCATCTAGGAAAGATACCATTTCTAATGATTCTTTGGGGACGCTAACTTCATTTTGCACTTGACTATTTTTTAGGCTTTGATCTTGTAACCTTTTGGTATATCTGAACGGGAGGCAAGCTGAGCTTAACAGCTAAAACTTAACCCACTGATACAATACTGTATGTTCTGGTGAAGAGCAGTGGCTCCTGTCTTGGACTGAATATTTAAGACTATGCTTTCCCTGCCTCTGGCTTAAACTCAGAGCCTTGTACTCCATGAAAGATGTGCCTTGTAAACTAAAATTTCAAGAAATTCCCTTGTTAAAACCTGTGACTGTGGTCTGCAGAGAGGAAGCCCTGTAAGCTTTGGTTTGTGTGACTTTCATCTCCCTTTTAGTTACATTTGTGCAGTGTGGTGCCGCTGTCATGGGGTCATGTTCTAAAGTCAGTGCCAACATAGGACCTGGACACCATCAAAGGCCCCTTAAATTGCCATAAGATACATTATGTGGGCCTACTGTATCCCAGTGTCAAACCTAGGCAGCTTTCCCTTCTGCTCTGGAACAGCTGGAAGTGCCTTTGGTAAAACCCAGGTAGAATAGTCAGCTTGCCTTTAGGAGCCATGCACAAAAAAAAAAAAGAAAAAAAAGTTAACATTCTAGGATAATACTCTCTATCAAGTATGTGAGTAGTCAGATTGTAACATGTAGTGTTAAATCCACCGTGTGAACGAGGCTTTGTCTAACCAAGAGAAAATACTGTGCCATGCCATATGAATCTTGATGTCCAACCCCAGATATATTTGGTCAAGCACGTGGGACAGAGAGCCTTGGGTTCATGCTCTCCATGGTTGTGGCTTCAAAACACTTGTGTTGGTATGGAGAAATCTTTGAAACTGGCGGCAAAATAGTACTTGTTATAGTTTTGATGTATGTATAATTAATTCTTTAGCCTAACCCTTATAAACCACCCTGGGAAGTGGACTGGTTTGGTGTTACCACAGCTCATAAATGGAGAGACTAAGGCCGGGGAGTGATGGGCTACGCCAAACAGGCTAGGGCCTGGGATGGAGTGCTGACATGCTCATCCCTGGTGTAGGGAGTCTTCTGTCGCTCGACCCGCCTGCTGCCACCCTGCCACAGCATAGCTAGCGCACCCTTTGTTCACCATTTTTCTCTGTATTCATAAATTGAATAGGTTATATAGATGAATGGGCTATCCCTGGGGTATTTATAAAGGATGGAAGAAGAATGAATTAACTCTTTCAACCACTCCGTGGTACACTGGGATACTAATTTGCTAAATAGTACCTTTGTGGTCTGGAAGAAACCATTAACCGACTCAAACGCCTACTGTCGCCCAGCGAATTAATCACCCGGCTATTTCTAGCTCAGTGTTTATTAGGCAGATTCACTGATCATCATTTTAGCATCTATTTTATATTTTGGGCTCAAGGCACTTTGAGAAGCTCGCTGGAAATTGTAATCCTTACGAAATGTTACAGTCAGAAAGCTTTATACAGAAAAGTGTTCCTCAATAAAATGTAGGGTGGGGACTGTGTTTCCACTTAGTCTGTCCCCTCCAATCTTGAGATTAACTCTTTGGAAGACTGTCATGAAATTATTTTTTTCCTACTTTCTTGAGAAGCTGAGTAGCTTTCAGCATATGAGAACTGGAACATATGTGTGTGTATATGTATATATATGTATTTTTTTTTAAATAGGAAAGAACACCTGATCGAATTGTTTTGCCACTGTGCTAAACATGGTTTTGACTCTTTTTTCCTCAATGAAAATTTGTTTAGAATGTTCTCTGTAGTTTTTTAACTGCATGTATTGTTTGAAAACCCATCAAGGAGATACACTTTCTTATAGCTTGCTGGTAACTTGTTTACTTATGTTCTCTTTCTTTTGCTTCCTCTTTCTCTTGGTTTGTTTAGCAATGAACGCAGTATGTGATTATTATAAATATGTTATCTTTTTTAGGTTCCCATCCTTAGTAAGAAGGAGGATGTTTTTGCATACTTAGCTAAATATTCGGTGCCAATGGTCCGAGCAACATGGCTGATCAAGATGACGTGTGCCTATTACTCTGCTATTTCTGAAGCTAAAATTAAGAAGCGTCAGGCTACTGACCCCAATTTGGGTAAGTGAGGCAATACCATACATTTGACATTTCATTTTGATTCTATAAGTTATTGTTGCCTGCTCCTTCTATACAGAACCCAGCCTGGTGAGTACTGCAAATGTACATGGTGATGATAAAAGCTACTTGTGGTGTGGGCTGGGGGAGCTCGTCCTTGGTCACCTAGTCCCAGAATCCTGATTCCATTGGCAGGTCCTATAGATATTGCCTCCAGAATGTGTCCTGCATCTGAACGCTTTTTACCTTGAACTTCTGGTTTAAGCCACCGTCACCATTTGCCTGGCTACAATGGCAGCCTCCTATCTCATCTCCCTGCTTTTTCTTGGCTCTTTACATTTCAGTCTCCATCTCAGTCAGATCGTATCGTGTCCCCATGGATAACTTTACAATAATTTCTTATTACGGTTTGAATAAAAATCCAGACTTCTTACTGTGACCAAGTAGGCTAACCGTAATTTGCCCTTCTTTATGTTCCAGTCTGTCTTAGTTACCAAGTGCTGCTATAACAGAAATACTACACATGGATGGATGGCTTTAACAAACAGAAATTTATTTTCTCACAGTCTAGGAGGCTAGAAGTCCACATTCAGGGTGCCATCACCCAGGGGAAGCTTTTTCCCTCTGTCAGCTCGGGCGGAAGGCCCTTGTCATCAATCTTCCCTTGGTCTAGGAGCTTCTTAGCACAGGGACCCTGGGTCCAAAGGACACACTCTGCTCTTGGTGCTTCTTTCTTGGTGGTATGAGGTTCCCCGTCTCTCTGCTTGCTTCTCTCTTTTATATATCAGAAGTGATTGACTCAAGATGCAGCCTAATCATGTAGATTGAGTCCTGCCTTATTAACATCATAGAGGTAGGATTTACAAGACCTAGGAAAATCACAATCAGAGGACAAAATGGTGGACAGCCACACAATACTGGGAATCGTGGCCTAGCCAAGTTGACACACGTTTGCGGGCCACGATTCAATCCATAACACAGCCACACTGCCTTCGTCTATCCCTCCAACATACCAAGGTCATTTTCCTCTCGGGGCTCTGCGTCTCCCGTGCTATGTTGGTGGGTTTCCCTTCTCCAGGTCATTTGCACGTTCCCGTCTCTTCACTGAGGTTTCAGCTCACATGTCGTTTTCTTTAGGAGGCTCTCCCCGGGCACCTAGGGAAACACGTTCCTCCTCTTCCTCCCCTCCCCTCCCAGCTGTGCTCTCTTTGTTATTTTATTCACAGCACTTTTTTAAAAAAATGAAAAAAAAAAAAAAATTATTGTCATGATATAAATGTAACAAAACATTTGCCATTTTAAGCATTTTTAGGTGTATACTCTAGTGACATTAATTACATTCACCTTGCTGTGGGGGCACCATCACCATCTATTTCCAAATGTTCTTCCTCACCCCAAACAAAAACTGAGTACCCCTTAAGTAATAAACTCCCATCCTCTTGCCCCCCATCCCCTGGGAGCCAATAATATAAGCTTTTGTCTCTATGCGTTTGCCTGTTCTAGACGTTTCATGCAAGTATTCACAGCACTTTTCACCGTTGAAATTATCTTTAAAAAATGTGTTTTTGTGTTGCTTGTTCTAGTCCCCCACTGTCCCGTACACTAAAATATAAGGCCTGTAAGGGAGGGTGGCACAGTGATTAAGAGACCGGCTGCTAAACAAAAGGTCAGTGGTTTGAACCCACCAATTGCTCCTTGGAAACCCTGTGGGGCAGTTCTCCTCTGTCTTGTGGGTTGCTATGAGTCAGAATTGACTCGACCGCAGTGGGTTTGGGTTTTTTGGTTTATAAGGCCAGGGCCTTTGCCGGTCTTCTTCACCACCATATCCCCAATGTCCAGAATTAGGCAGGCCCGTGGTAGGTATTTGTTGCATGAACTGAGAGGGAACGATTTTTAGTCATTCTTCACTCTTGGTGACTAGACAGTGACTCCTTGAGGTAGTGCTTTGTAAAAGATACAGTGCTAAATTAGAAATACGCGTACAGAATTATATACAAAGATTCAGTTTACAAATAATTTTTTATGAGACGGAAAAAAAGGCCGGTGATGTTATAAGGGAGACTAGCTACAAAGGTCTGAGGAACAGGGACCCAAAAAAAAAACATTGCTGTTGGGTTGATTCCGACTCATAGCTACTCTATAGGACAGCGTAGAATTGCCCCATAGGGTTTCCAAGGAGTGCCTGGTGGATTTGAACTGCTGACCCTTTGGTCAGCAGAAAGGTCAGCAGCTGTAGCTTTTAACCACTATGCCACAAGGGTTTCCGAGGATTGGAACGGAAAGTACAGGTGTCCTCAGATGCCGGACGATATCTAAGAATTTGATGAGTTGGAGAGTGGAGCCCACTCTAAAAGCATGAAAACTTAAGACACAAAAGTATTCGGAATTCTGTGGCTGCCACTTTGGAATTCAGTGTTATCTCGTGTTCAAACAAACAAACAAGCAAGAAGATGAACTGTATTACCACGAGAAAGCTACTAGAGCTTAATAAATGAATTCAGCAAAGTTGCTGAGTACAAGGTCAACACACAAAAAGATAAGATGTGTTTCTATACACAAGCAAGGAACAAACTAAAAAGGAAATTAAGAAAACAATTGTATTTACAACAGCATCTCAAAGAATAAAATACCTGGGGATACATTTAATCAGGAAGATGAAAGACTTGCACGCTGAAGACTATAAAACATTACTGAAGGAAATTAAAGAAGATGCAAAGAAGTGGAAAGACCTCCTGTGTTTATGGATTGGAAGACCTAATGTTGTTAAGGTGTCAGTACTATCTAAAGCAATCACTAGATTCAGCACACTCCCTATCAAAATCCCAAAAGCCCCCCCACTTCTTTTTGACCTTTTATTGTGCTTTAGGCGAAAGTTTGCAGAGCCAATTAGTTTCCTATTCAATAATTTATATATAAATTGTTCGTGGCGTTGATTGCAATCTCAGTGTGTCAACACTCTCCCCTCTTTCCACCCCGGTTCCCTGTTGCCATTTGTCTGGTTTTCCTATCCCTTCCTGACGTCCTAGCTTTGCTTTTGGGCAGGTGTTGCCCATTTGGTTTTGTATACTTGATTGTTCTAAGGAGCACGTTACTCATGGGTGTTTTTTTTTTTTTTTTGTGATAGACCTGTCTAGTATTTGGCTGAAAAGTTAACTTCAGGAGGGACTTCGGTTCTGAGTTAGAAGGGTGTCTAGGGGCCGTAGTCTTGGGGGTTCCTCCAGTCTCTCTCAGACCAGTAAGTCTGATCTTTTTTGTGAATTTGAATTTTGTTCTACATTTTTTTCCCCTCTCTGTCCAGGACACTCTGTTGTGATCTTGGTCAGAGGAGTTGGTAGTGGTAGCTGGGCACCATCTAGTTCTTCTGGTTTCAGGCTAGTGGAGGCTGTGGGTCATGTGGTCCATTAGTCCTTTGGATTCATTACTTCCTTGTGTCTTTGGTTTTCTTCATTATGCAGTGGTTGGGATGAAACCAATGGTTGTATCTCAGATGGCTGCTCGCAAGCTTTTAAGACCTCAGACGCTACTCACCAAAGTAGGATGTTTTGCCAGTTGACCTAGATGTCTCCGAGACCATGGTTCCTAGCCCTCATCCTCAGCAGCTCAGTCCTGTGAGGTGTTAGGCTGTGTCTGGGAAGCATCACCTGGGTGCTCTATTATATATACATGGGTATACATGCTGCACATACAAATACGTTTAGTGAAATATCAACAGGCAAACCTATATATGTATGTGAGTGCACTCCTGTACTCCCTCCTGCCCCATTCAGTGTACATATCTACCGGTGTATCTACTTGTATATTATTGTTTTTACTGTTGTTGTACGGTTGCATATGTTACAGTATTTACTGTGTTTTTTTTCTTTTCTTTTTTTTTGAATTCTTTTCAGTGTCTTCCTTTGCCTTGGTCAAGTTGTCTGACATCCCGTATATTGTGTATTGCTTTCCCTTCACCAAAGTTAACACCTGTCTGCTGTCTAGTTAGTGATTTTCCCTTCACACCCCCTTCCCACCCTCTGTAACCATCCAAGATTGTTTCTTTCTCTGTGCAGACCTTCTCTTGACTTTTTATGATAGTGGTCTCGTAAAGTATTTGCCCTTTTGTAGTTAACTTATTTCACTTAGCATAATACCCTCCAGGTTCATCCATGTTGTGAGATGTTTTGTGGAGTCATCATTGTTCTTTTTCATAGTGTAGTATTCCATTCTGTATATGTATCATAGCTTGTTTATTCATTTGTCCGTTGCTGGGCACGTAGGTTGTTCCCATCTTTTTCCTATTGTGAATGATGCAGCAGTGAACATAGTGTCATACGTCTGTTTGTGTGACAGCTCTTATTTCTCTAGGATGTATACCTAGGAGCAGGATTGCTGGATCATATGGTATTTCTATTTCTTGCTTTTTAAGGAAGAGCCATATCATTTTCCATAGTGGTTGTACCATTTTACATTCCCACCAACAGTGTATGAGAGTTGAATCTCCCCACATTTACTGTTTTTTTGGTCAGTGCCATTCTTGCAGGGGTGAGATGGTATCTCATTGTAGTTTTGGTTTGCATCTCTCTAATGGCTAATGATCGTGAGCATCTTTTCATGTGTTTGTTGGCAGCCTGAATGTCCTCTTTGGTCGAGTGTCTGTGTCTTTTGCCCATTTCATGATTTTTTTTTAATCTTTTTGTTGTTGAGTTCTTTGGAGTTTTCCATATATTTTAGAGATGAAACCTTTTCAGATATGTTAATTGCCAAAGATTTTTTTTCCCTAGTCTGTAGATTCTCTTCTTACTCTGTTGGTAAAGTCTTTTGATGAGTGTAAATATTTAATTTTTAGGATGTCTCAGTTGCCTGGTTTATCTTCTGGAGTTTGCACATTTTTAATTATGTTCGATATTTCTGCCTCAGATTAGGGTCCCTAGCATTGTCCCTTTGTTTCATGATCTTTATAGTTCTAGGCTTTACATTTAGGCCTTTGATCCATTTTGAGTTGGTTTTTGTGTATGGTGTGAGGTATCGATCCTGTTTCATTTTTATGCAAATAGATTTCCAGTTTTTCTAGCACCATTTGTTGAAGAGACTATCCCTTCCCTATTTAATGGATTTCGACCCTTTGTCAAAGACCAGGTGTCCACAGGTGGATGGATTTACTCCTGGGTTCTCAGTTCTTTTCCACTGGTCTACGTGTTTGTCGTACCATTTAGACTGTTTTGACTACCGTGGTTGTATTAGTAAGTTCTGAGATTGGGAAGTGTGGGGCCTCCTGCTATGTTCTTCTTTTTCAGTAATGCTTTACTTATCCAGGGGTTGTTTCCTTTCCATATAAAGTTGATGATGAGCTATTCCATCTCATTAAAGAATGTTGTTGGTATTTGTATTGTATAATATCTGTAGATCACTTTGGGTAGTACTGACGTTTTTACAATGTTAAGTCTTCTTATCCACAAGCATGGTGTGTTTTTCCATTTATGAACGTCCTCTTTTGATTTCTCACAATAGTGTTTTATACTTTTCTTTGTATAAGTCTTTTATGTCCCTAGTTAGATTTATTCCTAAAGATTTTATCTTTTTGGGGGCTATTATAAATGGTATTGTTTTCCTGGTTTTAACAGCTTTTTATTGTAGAAATGGCAAAGCCAGTCCCCAAATTCATATGTAATTGCAAGGGACCTTAAATAGCTAAAGCAGCCTTGAAAAAGAACAACAAAATAAGAGGACTCACAATTCCCAATTTCAAAACATACCATAAAGCTACAGTAATCGAACCAGTGTACTAGTATAAGGATCGATATATACACCACTGGAATAGAACTGAAAGCCCACACATGAGTCCATATACCTAAGATCAGTTGATTTTCAGTGAGGTTGATAAGTCCGTTCGATGGGAAAAGAATAATCTCTTCAACAAATGGTACTGGAGCAACTGGATTTCCACATGCAAAAGACTGAAGTTGGAACCGTACCTCACAACACATATGAAAGTTAGCTCAAAATTTATTAATGACCTAAATATAAGAACTAAAACCATAAAATTCTTAGAGGAAAACGTAGGGGTAAAGCTTCAAGAACTCGTTTTTTGACAACGGATTCTTGTATATAACACTAAAAACTTGAGCAACAAAAGAAGAAAATAGATAAATTGGACTTAATTAAAATGAAGAAGTTTTGTGCCTCAAAGAACTTTATCAGTAAAGTAAAGAGACAACCTAAAGAATGAGAGAAAATATTGGGGGACCATACGCAGGATTAGGGTTTAATACCCAGAATATATAAAAAGCTCCTACAATTCAACAACAGCAGAAATATGAACAAGCCAATTAGCAACCCTGTGTATGACAACGAAACACTGCCTGGTCCTGTGCCATCCTCACACTTGTTGCTATGTTGGAGCCCATGGTCTCAGCCACTGTATCAGTCCATCTTGTAGAGGGTCTTCCTCTTTTTTGCCGACCAACCATGATGTCCTTCCCCAGGGACTAGTCCCTGCTGATGACATGTCCAAAGCATGTGAGACGAAGTTTCACCATCCTAGCTTCTAAGGAGCATTTCAGTGGTTCTTCCAAGGCAAAAGTAGATACAATAAAATGTTTATGTTTCTCTTCTCCTTTTCCCTACCATATTTTCTTGCTTGGGTATTTTTCTTCTGTCTTTATGTTGGTAAATGTATATAATTTTACTTCTTATTTTTATATACATCTATTGCATTTATTTATAACCTCTCTCCAGACTCTGGATATCCAAGTGTTTACTAGCCACCTCTACTTTGATGACTAATAGGTGTTTGAAACCTTGTTAGCTGTGGTTGAGTTGGCCCTGACGTAATGGCGACCCCATGCTCAATAGAATGAAATGCTATCTGGTCTTGCACCTTCCCCATGATTGGCTGTGAATCAGGTAGTTGTGATCTGTAAAGTGTTCATTGGCTGGTTTTGGGAAGTAGATCACCAGGCTTTTCTTCTAGTCTGTCTTAGTCTGGAAGCTCTGCTGAAAGCTGTTCAGCATCTTAGTAACATGTAAGCCCCCACTGACAGATGGGTGGTGGTGGCACGCGAGGTGCCTTGGTTGGGAATTGAACCCAGGTCTCCCTCGTGGGAGGTGAGAATTCTACCATTGAACCACCACGAACTTACCTGAAACATAATTTATATAAAATCCAAGTCTCCATTTCTCATCCTCCCTAAAGCTGCTCCTTCCTCAGACTTCTCCTTCTTAGTAGATGTTACACCCAGTCACCAGGTGGACAAGGCCCCAAACCTCACTTGTTCTTTTTATCCTAGTAAAATCATCCTGGATTTTTAGCTTTCCCTCAAACCCCCACATTTAGTCCTTCAGCAATCCTGTCAGCTTTACTTTCAAAATGTCACCAGGATCTGATAGCTATCCCTGCCTCACCTGTTGTGACTCTCACCAAGCCACTGTCACCTTCTACCTGTACTGTCTACTTTGTATTCCTTTGTAGTCAGCATGGCCTTGTTCAGGCATAAATCAGGTCGTGCCTTTCCTGTGCTTAGAATCCCTTAATAGCTCCCTGTTTCTCTCAGGCATGTACCTCCGCTGACCTCAGGGCCATAACCTTTGAGCGCTGTTCTCTCTCCAACTCACAGATGCTCACGGGTCCTGCTCCCTCTCTTGCCTGCAGTCTGTTCAGACGGTGCTTCCTTAGAGACACCTGACCCTCCATCCAAAATGTCACCTCCCCACTACTCTGCCTCCGTATCCTGCTTTATTTTTCTTCATTGCTCTTAATACCATCTGATGTTATATTTTGTGTTCATCTGTGATCATCTCCCTTTGCCCGCCCTGGACTCTGTTGCCTCAAAATTACAAGCAGTGATAAGACTTACGGGATGAGGACTCTGTGATCTGATCCGATCGGGTTGTAGAAAGCCGTTATTACTGTTTATAGAGGTAAACAGTGAACGACAAGAACAGATTACTTACAGAAAGCAAACAGTAAACAATAGGAACAGATTTTAGGTGACCTGGTCCCCTCGATCCCTATGAGTACCCCACTTAGCATATAGGGGAGCAACCTACTTATGTCTAAAAGGGGACCCGCTAGCCCTTTCCAAATTACCCATGTCCATTTTTGGGTCACTGGGCAGGCACACCGTGGGCGAAGTGTCAGCAGGTGTCTCTCTGTCTCTCAGAGGGAATGTTCTCAGGCCAGGTCAAGCATGGCTGTGTTTGTTCTCTCTCTGCTGCTTTTCTTGGCCAGGTGTGGCCCCTCTGTTTGCTGCTATAGCTCTCAGTCATCAGCTTTGGGACAACCCTGGGCCAGTGCCAGGGTTAGACTGGCATTTTGACCTTGTGGGTGGAGGTGCCCAGCTTCACTTGTGGGCCAACTTGCCCACCACCACCGTCTTCTCTGGGGCTGACTGCGTCCACTGCTGCTTTCGGCTTGTCTCGTGGTTCCCTGCTGCTTGCTGTTTCTCTCATCTTTGGTGTTATCAGCTCAGTGAGTGTTACCAGCTCAGTGTTACAGCCCTCCACCTGTATTAGAGCTCTTTTAGGAGGTTCTCAGTGAACGGCCCCGGGTCCAAGGGAGCACTCCCCTACTGGCTGTTGATGACAGCAAGCCCCAGCTGAGCCTCTGCTTTCTAGGGTTTTTATTAGTCACTGTGAGGCCCCTGTTAGGCATTGAATTGTGTCCCCCCAAATAGGGGTCATAGGGGTCAGCTTGGCTAGGCCAGGATTCCCAGTATTGTGTGTGTCTAGCATTTTGTCATCTGATGTGATTTTCCTGTGTGTTATAAATTCTACCTCTGTGATGTTAATGAGGTGGGATTAGAGGCAGTTATGTTGATGAGGCAGGACTCAATCTACATAACCTTTTTTGAGATACAAAAGAGAAGTGAGCAGAGAGACAGGGGGACCTTTTACCACCAAGAATGAAGAACCAGGAAGGGAATGTGTCCTTTGGACCCTGGGTCTCTCTGCTGAGAAGCTCCTAGACCTGGGAAAGATTGATGACAAAGACCTTCCCCCAGAACCTTCCCCTGGAGCTGGTGCCCAGAATTTGGACTTCTAGCCTACTAGACCATGTGAAAGTAAATTTCTTTTTAGGTAAAGCCATCCACTTGTGGTATTTCTGTTATAGCAGCGCTAGATAACCAAGGCAGCCCCCAAGCCAATGCTGGTAAAGAGCAGATCAGGTGGTGCTTCCCAGCCAATCTGGGTTAAGGTCAGATTGGGCTGGCCTCTAGCCAATCTGATAAAGGTAACTTCTGGGCAGAGCCCCCTCTCCCCAGCCTATCCATGTAAAAGTGGACAGCCGACTGACCAATCCTTTGCAAGCCTCTTACGTGGATAGCATACCGACAAATTCTTTAGCAGGTTGTGGGCCACCTCATCATTTTTGGAGAATTACAGACCTAGGGCCAGAAAAAAAAGGGCCACATAAAAGAAAACCCGTCACACCACACACTCTGAACTGTAGTGTAGGCATCACGAGAAGCTGTCTGGTTTGTTCAATGCTGGATCTAACCTGTGCCTGCGTCAGTGCCGGGCACACAGGAGGTACTCAGTAATTTAAGTAAATAAATGAGTATTTGGCCTGTAGCATTTACGTGAATGTTCATGAGTGTGTGTGTGTGATTTTATATATATACGTATATATAAATATATGTGTGTATATCTGCAATTTTATGTTCCTTGAACTCCCAGCATCACCAGCCACAGTGGAAGGATGACTGTGTCCTTCCTTATGTTCTCTTCATATTGCCTTTTGTAGCTTGTTCTCCTCAATGTTTTCCTTGATGTTCAGTTTAATCTGATGTCATCTGTTACAGAAATGCCAAAAAGGGTGATTGTACAGGAATGATTCTGCCATCTGAAGTGTAGAAAATGAATGATTTTAGGACAAATAGAAGTCCGATAGACCCTGGCTGTTTGCAAAGAGTAGGTGCCAGGAGTTTTCAGTAAATTTCAAAGATGAGTAATCACCAGGACCGTATGGTTTCCTCTGCCAAACGGAGGGAAGTATAGCTCCGATTTCTGGCAAAGTGCATCATGGACTTCTTCTTGGATTTATTACTTTTACCATTCATTTTCTTACCACTGTGACCAAATTGTTTTTGGCAGGGGATTTTCTCCCTTCAAAAAAAAAAAAAGGTAAAGTTTTTATTATTTACACAGCCACAGTGGATGGTTGAATAAGCTCACCCGGTATCTGTGCTTTCTCTTTCTGCATGAGCCATATAACGTACATAATTGTCTCTGTTTTTGGACTCTATTTACCAAGTATTGCATTCGTAGGTCTTTATGATTATTCATGTGTGTTTAAGGCCGTGAAGGTTAAACCCATGAAGGCCAGGTTTCTACATGGAAGAGTATGTGTTTTGATCTAAAAATATGCTTTAGACCAAAAATAAAAATATTTTGAGATGCATGAATTTTCGGAGTTCACCCCTATCGTTTCTATCCAGCATCTTGGAAAGAGCTTTGGGCTTTACTTGTCCCAGCTCTTCCACTCAGTGGCTAAGTGGCTGAAAGCAAAGTCCTTGGTCTCTCTAGATGTCAGTCTTCTCATCCTTGGTCCAGTCCAGGGTCCACACTGCCTTTGGTTGTCAGATGTTTTTAGTTCTTCCTTAATCTAGTATAGTCTTTCAGCCTTTCTTTTCTTTCTTGATCTTGATATTTTTGAAGGATGGGGGCCAGGTATTTTGTAGCATTTCTTCTGGTTTGGATTTGTCTGATTCCTCTAGATTAGATTCAGGTAATGCCCTTGGGGTCGGAATATCATAGAAGTGATGCTGTGATCATCTCAGTACATCATATCCTGTCGTCCCAGTCAGTATTAGCAGTGAAAACTTTGATCATTTGGTATAAAGGTGGTGTCTACAGATTTCTCCACAGTAAAGTTCCTATTTTCCCCTTTGTAATAATTTATGGTGAGATACTCTGGGAGGATGTAAACATCCAGTTCTTCCCTATGCATTTGTACGCATGTATGCACACACACGCATACACACAATAGCAAAACAAGTCCATTACCGTCAAGTTGATTTCGACTCATGGTGACCCCATGTGTTACAGAGCGGGATTGAGCTCCATGGGGTTTTCTTGGCTGTAATTTTTATGCAAGCAGATTGCTAGGCCTTCTGCTGAGCTGCTGGGTGGGTTCGAACTGCCAACCTTGAGTTTAAGTAGTCGAGTGTAAACCATTTGCACTGCCCAGGGACCATAACACATACACCGTACACACATGTATGTATGTGTCTCTGGGTATAGATATATACGTATATACACGTGTATATATATATAACACAAACCAAACCCACGGCCGTCGAGTCGATTCCAGCTCGTAGCGACCCCATGGAGTTGCCAAGGCTGTAAATCTCTACAGAAACAGACTGCTGCAGTCTTTCTCCCGTGGAGCCGCAGGTGGTTCTGAGCAGCCGACCTTTGGATTAGCAGTGGAACTCCTTAACCACTGTCCCACCAGCACCACACACATACACACACACCCCCATGTATAAAATACATATGAATATATATACTATATGAAAAGAGAAAATGTGCTTGACTGTTAACAAGGTTGCCAGTTCACACCCACTCAGCGTCTCCGTGGACGAAAGGCCTGGTGATCTGCTTCTGTAAAGATCACAGCCAAGAAGATCCTGTGGAGTGGTTCTGCCCTGTAACAGGTGAGGTTGTCACGAGTCGGAACCATCTCAGTGGCAATGGACTTTTTTTTTTTTTTTTTTATTACATCTGATACCTCTCGCGCTCTGCTTTGTCTTCACCTTCTTCAGCTTCTTGAAGCAAATTATAGAGTGCATTTGGAAGCGTTTGGCTATGGAGACACAGTCATAGTGTAGTAAGTTTCACACTCCAAGAAAGCGGCATAGCCAAATAAGTACAGAAATACATATGTGTTGAATTGGGTTAAATCGCATATACCTCAGAAGATTCACTTGCAGCGATAGGCCCTGTGTTCTGGCTTGGATAGTGAAAAGAATCACTCAGCACGTTTGGGGCAAGATTGACTGTCGAGGGTCACCCTTTCCTGGCGTTGGCTTTATGACTTCCGTTGTTTTGATGATGGTTCTTAGTATACGTAAAGTGTTTTCAGTAGAAATGGCTTTTATTCCTTTGTAATAGAAACATATGTTTGATTTTCAGTTCCCACATTCAGTATGGGAGCAGAGCTATAAAGCACTGCTGTTTGATTTTATTGGAGGAGTTTTTTCTAAAGTTAGTGAGCTAACAGCACCAAGGAAGCAGGCCCCATTGGGTGAATTCTTTACCCACAGCTAACAGAGGTCCTCACTGTCATTATGCCGAGTTACAGATCTAAAATGTAGATTAAGTGGGCTGCCGGCCTGGGGAGCTTGTAGCCAGCAGTGACATACCCAGTACAGTGTGTACGCAGAAGTGAGAGGAATGGAACCTTGAGCTCATGGGTGAGGTTGCATGTGTAATTTCAGGGAATAATTTCGCTTGGACAAATCCGAGTATCAGGCCAGAGATCTTAAGTACAGGTGAACTAGAGAAGCTTGGAGAAAAAGGTTGGAGTTCTTAGTCCTTCTGAGACCTAAAAAAAAATGAAAATAAAGGAGAGGTTATAGGTGGATATGATGTTTAGAAAATACTCTCAGAGAGAGTGCTGCAGACTTGAGGGCAAGCACACCAGAGATAACACATATTTGGTTTCAGATATTTTTAGAGTTGAATTAAGTTTCCTTTTTTAAGAGAACGAGACTGTTTAGCTGTTTTAAATGTTCCGAGCTCACCAGAGAAAAGCATTTTTCACGGGCTAGCTAATATTTAAAAATAAAAATGTCGAACTCACATTGAGCTATATAATTAAAGAAAGTTGTTAAACAGATTAGAAGATACGACTTTATGGTAAATAACACAGTCATTGTTGTTGTGTGCTATTAGGTCGATTCCAACTCATAGTCGGACCTGACAGGACAGAGTAGAACTGCCCCATAGGGTTTCCACGGAGAGACTGGGGGATTCCAACCGCTGACCTTTTGGTTAGCAGCCTGCGCTCTTACCCACCAGGGCTCCAACCAACACACAGCTTTGAACATTTCTTTGTAGGAATTTCCCCTGTGAGAAATCTTACTGTTGCTGAACCAGCCAGTAACAAGTACAGTATTTACTGCTGTTATTGCAGTGACCGTAACTGTTAGCAGTTTTTGAGCGCTTACAGCATCCCCGGCGTTGCAGTAGCAGTAGGCAGTGATGTGGGTTTCATGGCATTCCTCACTGGAAGCCCCTCCTCTGGTGTATACTGCGTGAATTACCTTCGTTACTTGATGAAGGTTCTCAGCCTCTTAGCAGTTGCAACTCATGACAACCCCATGTGTGTCAGAGTAGAGCCATGCTCCATAGGCTTTTCAGTGTCTGATTTTTTGGAAGTAGATTGCCAGGACACTCTTCTGAGGTGCCTCTGGGTGGACTCAAGCTTCCAACCTTTTGGTTAGCAGTTGAGTGCATGAACTGTTTGCTCCACCCAGGGACTGTAGAGCCTAAGAGATGCCTTTATCGTCTTCTGTTAGACCCTAAGGCTTTGTTTCTTCTTGGTTCAAGTGAAAAACATCATTCCCTCACCAGGTTTATTGGCCTGTTGGTCCTGTGGAACTGGTGAGGTCAGGACCTGGCTCTGTGCTAGGAATACTGTGGCCTGCAATGACTGTATTTCATTAGTACACACTTGCTATGTTCTATGTATATTTTATGTTTTCTACTTATTATTCAGGTACGCTGTGAGAGAGATACTGTATTTCCATTTCACAGATAGGGAAACTGAGGTGCACGTGGGTGCACAAAGCCCCATAGTGCAAGTGTCCAAACTAGGCTCTGAAGTCTCTGTGGATGCTGTGCTCAGTGGGTACAGAGAGAGGGAGAGTCTGTACTCACTGCCCGATAGGTGTTCACCGAGGAGAAGGGGAAGTAAGAGCTGACGGTGAAGTGAACAAAATTCAGAGGAAATTCCAAAGAATAAGGCACCGAGGAACTTGGGAAGTCCAGGGAGATTCACAGAAGTGACTTTTGAGTATAGCTTTGAAAGAAGAGCCATTTCCCAGAAGGACAGCCTTGAGGGCTGAGGGTGCGAGGTGGGGTGTTCTGTAGGGAAGGAGGATTCAGGCAAAAGGGCGGTGTCTGCAGAGAAAAGAGGATCTTCCGGTTGTTTGACTTGTTTGCAGAACTGCCAGTGTTTCATTCCAGCCTGAGCCGTGGTTACCAGTGGGGAAGTGAAGAAGGGTGTGCGAAGACTTGGTGTTCTTGGTTTTTTTTTTTTTGGCCAGAGTGGCAGTTCCATCTGGTAGATGATAGGAGCCATGGAAGTGTTTATTTTTACTATTACTGTTGTTATAACCCTCACAGTTTCTTTGCCTGTAAAATGGGGACCACGACAGTACCTTCTAAGGAAATGAGTTACTACTATCAAAGTGTGTAGCATAGCGCCTGCCTGGCCCAGTAAGTGCCCAATAAATATAAACCGTTAATAATATCATCATGCTTGGTAAAGTAGACGGTCAGTGAAAAACGGGAAGACCCTCCATGAGATGAATTGACACAGTGGCTGCTACAATGGGCTGGAACATATCAACTATTGATTGTAAGGACTGTGCAGGACCGGCCAGTTTTTTGTTCTGTGGTACGTAGGGTCGCTATGAGTCGAAACTGGCTCGATGGCACTTAATGACAGCAATTATTTGGTATTATTTTTATTGTTGCTACAACTGTTACAAGGACTATTGTTATTAAAGCCAGAAACCCAGTGCCGTTGAGTCGATTCCGACTCATAGAGACCCTATAGGACAGAGTAGAACTGCCCCATAGAGTTTCCAAGGAGCGCCTGGTGGATTTGAACTGCCGGGCTTTTGGTTAGCAGCTGTAGCACTTAACCACTACGCCACCAGGGTTTCCCACTGTTACTACTGGCCAGTATTTATTGATTATTTTGTGTATTGTGCTGGGAAGCATATAGACATTATCTGTCACCCTTTTAACAACCTCAAAGCATAGGTTTCATGGGCTAGTTGCATTTTGCATCTGAGGGAGCTGAATCTCAGAAGAGTTGAGTAACTTGCCGATGTAAGTGGAGCTGGACTCAGCCCGGTCGCTCTCACTAGAAACTGCGTGCTCTTTCCTGCGTGCTGTGCTGGGATGGAGGCAACAAGCGTCGCTGGGGGAAAGGTGCCCGTAGGGAGCACGCTGCAGGACTTGGTGTCCGTGGTACTCTGCAGATTAGAACTCTTGTTCTCACAGGTGCTGCAGCGAGCAGGCAGAGCAAAGCAAGGTATCACAGAAATGGAAGAAACAGAGTGCTGGCATCGCTTGTGTGATGAGTGACTCTAATTCTGCCTTGGACTTGCTGGGTGTTCAGTATGATCAGAAGTGAGAAGACGTATCTTGGGCGTGAGGTCTTTTTTTTGGAAACACACAGATAAGGAGAAGCTTAAAATGCTTTGTGGTTAAGCAGCCTAGGGAACCTCTCCATTCACCTTAGTTGTTCCATCTGCAGCACCTGGGGTTTCATGGGGTGGGGGGTTTGAGTCAGATAAGGAGATACTTTTCTTGGTTGACTATACTCTTGCAACCACCATCCTTCACACCCAAAAAATACAAAGCCGGAGCTGTTACCCATCTTCCACAGTGGGTAATTAATTCACGACGTGTTCACTGAGCCATTTGGACTGTAAAAATAAGCCCTGTGAAACACATAATTGACAGTTGGGTTTCTTATCTAAGCCAGCCGGCTTTCTTTCAGTCCGGTTCCTTGGAGACATTGCATCCTAACTTTTTGGAGTCCAGGCTTTATTTTCAAGTCAAGATTGCCTCCATATTTCCAATGTATCTTATGTTTTATTTGTTGTAAAGGAGATACGTGCCTTGACAGTAACCCTGAAGATTGGAGAGAAGTGCTTATTTAAACTTTGTTTAAACCCATGCTTTGCCTAGGCATGAAAAATAGGTTTTCACTGGTAAGGCAACTCTGGCTGTATGGTAAAAACCATTCTCCGATAGAAGGAATGAAGTCTGTGAGGTGAGACCAGAACCTACAGCTGTCCTGTTCCCCAACAGGCTTTCACCTAAAAGTTTAAGCTTTCATTGAACCTAGCCCAGAACCGTTATTTCATTGGAAATAGCAAGATGTTGGCATTCTTTTCATTAAAAAAGGGGTTTCACTCCTCAGCTGTGATAAATTACAGCTCCTTGTAAAAAGGCGGCATAAATGCTAAATTCTTTTCCTTTGAAAATCCATTGTCAGAGTAGGGTTTGTAGGAATTGCACTACCAGTGGTGAAAATGAGTTTCTCTGGTTTTTTTTTTTAAACTTTATTTGTGGTTATTACGGGCTCATGGATTTTTGTTTATTCAGTATTTTAAAGTGCAGCACACTTCTTTGTTTTTGATGTTTGAGTATTTTTGGCATCCCATAGTTGGCCAACAGGAGACCCTTGAAGCTCTCTTCGTGTCCTGTTGACATGACACCATTTGTCTTAGAGTCCCTTCTTGCTTTCTGGCATAAATATCGCAGGTCACCTGGTGGTTCCCTGCCTCACTTCTGCACTCAGGCATACCTCTAAAGAACGCTTGTTCCGTCTAGTGAGGAGTGGTGTGTAGAACGCAAGACCTGGGTGCTGAGGGTGCCATTGCTACAGGGATATCACGATTTTTATGCCCCACCAGTGGACAGGTAGATACGTATTTTGCTGTGTGTGTGTGTATATATATATATACATACAACTCTGCTGGTACAATTGTTAAGAGCTTGGCTGCTAACCAAAATGTTAGCAGTTCAAATCCACCAGCCTCCTTGGAAACCCTATGGGTCAGTTCTATATCGATCTATATCTATACAATATAGATACAGACATATATTAAAAACCCCAACCTGTAGAACTGCCCCGTAGGGTTTCCAAGGAGCGGCTGGTGGATTCAAACTGCCTACCTTTTGGTTTGCAGCCAGATGCTTAACGACTGTGCCATCAGAGCCCCGTATCTGTCTATCTATCCATCTATCTCTCTGTCTCTTTCCCTCCCTCTCTCCCTATCTCTCTCTGTCTATATCTATATAAATTATATTCCCGTTTTCAGTATCATTAACATTTCCATTTAACATGAAGTATTTTTAATTAACCTGTTTGATTTGGTTTAGGTCATTTCTCTTACGTGAAAGATCAGATGATTTCTTTTAGCGTGGACGTGTGTACTCACTTGCTTTATCCTGCTACAGACACGTCACAGCTTCAGATTTACAGCCCTATGTTCCTGAGAACATTAAAACTGTGTATTTATTTCTTTATAGTTTTTTTTTTTAAAGAACTTTAGAATATATCCTACCTTAAATGAGTCTTTCAGTGGTTAGGTTCATTGTTTCAGTTTGTTTTTCATTGTAGGGTTTGATTTTTTCCCTTTTGGATCTAATTTTAGATTTTGAATATGCCAAACCTTGGTAAGTTCAAAAGTCAAAATTATATAAAAAGATATCTTCAGAAGTCTTATTTCTCTCTCTGTTCCTTCACACTGTTCCCTTTACCTCATCTTCATGTTACTTTTTCTTTTGTTTCTAGTTTTTCTTCCTGTTTTTATTTTTGTGAAAATAAGCAAATACGTTTATTTTTCCTTCCTCCTTGCACAAAAGTTAGCAGTTTGTATATACTGTTCGGTACTTTGGCTTTTTCACTTAAAGTTATATCCTGACAATTATTTGGTATTCTTCACTCCTTTCTTACAGCTGCTTAGTCCCTCATTGTGAGGGTGTGTTACAGTTTACTCAGCCCGTCCCCTATCGATAGACATTTGTAGTTTCCAGCCTTCTGTTATTACTAATACTATTCCATTAAGTTACTTTATGTAAGTGAAGTTTTGTTTCTTTGGAGATACAGTTTCAGGATAGATTCCTAGAAGTGAAATTGCATGATCAGAGGGTAAAAGCATTAAGTGTATTTTTTTTTTTAATGTTTAAATTTATGGAGAAATTGAAAAGAGTACAGAGACTTCCCATATCCACCCTTTCCCCCAGTTTCTGCTGTTATTAACATCTTACATTAGCCTAACACATTTGTTAAAATTAACGGACCAATACTGATACATCATTATTAGCGAAGCTCCAAAATTTATTCAGCTTTACTTGGTTTTTACCTAATATCCCTTTTCTGCTCCAGGGTCCCATCCAGATACCACATTACATTTTGTAGTCATGTCTCCTTGGGCTTTTCTTGACTTGTGATATTTTCTCAGACTTTCCTTGTTTTTGATGACCTTGACAGTTTTGAGGAGTACTGATCAGCTATTGGAATTGTCCTGATGTTTTTCTCATGGAAAGACTTGGGTAATAGGCTGTTGGGAGGAAGACCACAGAGGTAAAGTACCAATTCCTCACATCATCTCAAGGATACATACTGTCACCATGATTAATGACTGTTGACGTTGGCCTTGATTACCTGACTGACATAGTGTTTGCGAAGTTACTCTACTTTCTCCCCACCACTGTGTACTTTACCCTTTGGAAGGAAGTCACTATGTGCAGCCCACATTAGTGTGGAGTTACACTCCTCCGCAATGAGTGCAGAGTAGGTCTGTAAGTTATTTGGAATTTTTATGCACGGGAGATTTGTCTGCTCCCCCTCATTTATTTATTCTAAACATTTATTTATATCGGTATGAAATCACCAATATTTATTTTATTTCTTTGGATTATAATCCAATACTACTTTATTTTATTGCTCAAATTGTTCCAGCTTTGGCCCCTGGGTGCTTTTTCAGTTGGCTCCTATGTCCCTTTAACACACTCCATCCACGTGATTTTGTTTTTAACTAATTATTATTATTTTTTAGCCTTCTCTTACTTTCTGGCACTATAAGATGTTCCAGACTTACCTTTATATTTCTTGCCCTGGTCCTAAAGCCAATCATTTCCCCAAGGAGCCCTGGTTCCTTGTCTTGGAGAATGGTATTAGAAACCAAGATTTGGGTGCCTGGCGTGCTCATTGCTACTGGGGTGTCATTCTAGGTCCTCTTAGTTGACAGAGCAAGGAAAAATATATGCATGTATACTGTCTTACGTACGTACACGCATATATAAATATTTCTGTATATAACCGTATGAAAAAAAGAATTTTTTTTTTTTTTTATCTATGTTGGGCTTGTACAGGAGTTCTTACTGATGTCTGGTAAATGCATTTTTCATTTTTTTATACATTGTCAGATTTCCTTCTGTCGTGTAAAAATGGACGAGACCTACTCAAAATTATGAGAGGGCAACTTTGGGAGGACAGGAAGATGGGGAAAGTAAGATCTTGGTGAGAGGGAAAGGAGACGTGAACATTTTGTCTTCACTCAACTTTTCTATTTCCTAGTCAGTTTTAGTAAATATTGACTCCTGCTTGAATTATTGTGTGATAAAACTGCTTGTAAAAATCTTTAATCTTCATGGATCTTAGTATGTATGTGTATGTCTACATTGGGAAAGTACAAAAGTATCTGTTAGAAGCTCTTGCAGTTTAGAGACTGGTTGTATATATTCTCATTTTTGCTTGTCCTCATAAAAACCGCCTGAGGTAGTTGGGTTTTTCCAGTTTAGAGATTAGGATGAGAAAATCCTCAGGGGTTAATATGACTTTACAAGGGACACATGGAATGTGGAAGGATGGGAAATTCCATGCTTGACTTCCTGTTCTCGGTCCTGTTTGCTTTATAAAATATCCAAACTGCTCATATCCAGTGAGGGTCCATTGTGTGAGGTGGGTTGGGAGGAGGTCTGAGGGGTGCATCTAAAAGCTCTGTGTTCAATGAATTTTTGTTTGTGTTGTGTCTTGCAGATCTATTGCTTAAAGCTTAAACAAAAGAAGTTTAAAAAAAAAAAAAAAAACAGCTTCTTGTGTGACTTAGAAATTCCTTTTTGGGATAGACAGTACATACCCAAGGTATAAAACACGAAAGGCTCCAAAGGGATTAACGAATCTCCTTCCTGCCACACTGTCCTTTTTTGCGCTGTCTCCCAGATCTCTCCTTACAGGCTTCAGAAGCAACAATTGTTACCCGTTTCTTGTGTCTCCTCCGGAGATAATATTGTTTTACATACATGTGTCCTTTTCAAGAAACTAGAGTTTGTTCCCTACCGGGTTTATAGTAGCCTGGTTTTTGAAAACGAATCTAAGCTGCTGACTTTTTAATGACTTCTTTATAAAAGCCAGGTCTTTTCTTTTTTGCAGCATTGGCTGGAATGTTAATTAAAAAAAAAAAATGCTTTAAGTTTCACAATTGTTTTCAGACAACGTGTTTATAATCTTCCAAGTGAGATCCCCGGAATAAAGGGGCTCCAAAGTCAGGTTCAACATTCTATTATTTCGGAGTCAAAGCGTACATAGAATATATCAGTAGGATTGAAAACACAGTTACCGGTCAATAAATTATCAGTTGGAATGTTGTCCGGAGAGTAACATAGCTGAAGTGAATAGGTTTAACTAAACGAATATATCATTTGTCAATTTTAGTTTTTGATCCCCAGAATAGTAAAACAGGAGTGAGTCCCAGAGCAGAGGAGCTTGGTGATGGTTCTGCCTGGTCCCGTAACGTGTGAGCATTTCTGTGTGCTTAGAGATTTTTGGTCTAGGGTTATTCTATGTGGTTATCTGGCAATGTAATGGTCTGTAGTATTGGGTATTCACGCCCTAATGAAAGACTCTTAGCCGTCTAAAGGGTCTTCATAAGTACAAATTTTGCAGCAACAGCATTTAGGAACTCGCTGCAATTGGTAAACACAAGGCTGCTTTAATGGTTGAAACTTTACTCAAACCACAGCTGATCACGGAATTAAATTCCCAGGCAAAGTGAAAAAAGGAAATGTGGTGTCTTTATTTTGGTCGGGGCTTTCTCCCACCTATGGTGTAGGGGAAGCTGGGCGAGGAGTGAGGGTGATGAAACGCCCAGTGTAGTCACTTAAACAGCTCTGATGTCTGAGCTTTGGCGGGGGGGTTGGCAGTAGGCGGCTTTCCCCAGTGCCTCTCCTCCCTTTTTCTTCCTTTTACCCAAATCCTCAGGAGGAGCTTTCGCTTTATTCTCCAGGTGGTCTCATTGCCCATCGAGAGCATCCTGCCTCAGTGGTCTGGCTTATTGGCACGCAGGGATGTGTTCTCTACACCAGGAAGCTGAGAGCGCTGGTGGTCTAGTTGCTAAAGTTCCTTGTCATAGCACTTCTCTCCTGGGGCAGTAAAACCTGTGGCTTGGTCTCAGATGTGGAAGGCTATGGGGACATCTCCTGAGGGCTTAATAAGTGCACCAGTTTAAAATTTGTAAAAATACCCCTGTTATTCCATGATAAGACTATTGCACCATGGCCAAGGCTGCTGCTCACTCAGCGTGTTTAGAAAATTCTGGAAAGGTTTGAGAAATTTACCACTTGATAGAAACTCTGGTGCTAACCAAAATGTCGGCAGTCGAATCCACCAGCTGCTCCTTGGACACCCAGCAGGGCGGTTCTACTCTGTCCTATAGGGTCACTAGGAGTCGGAATTGACTCGATGGCAGTGGGTTTGGTTTTGGGTTTATCACCTGATAATTATAACAGGAATTTCAAACAGTCAGTTATCTCTTGCCCATGAAAGGAGTTGAGCCTGTGTGGCAGATGCTGAGGGCGTGTCCCTCCCTCAGGAGGAAACCCCCAAAGCTGTAGTTGTAGAAAGAAGCTGGTGGTTGTGGTTGATGTGTTGAATAAGAAATTCATGCTCTAGGGGCTAAATTTGGAGTCTGTGGTCGATACTCACCTTGGCTGGAGATGCATGTCCAAGGTTGATAGAGTAAAAGGACTACGGGGAGGGGGGAACCCCCACGCTAGGGTTAGCGTGTTTACATTAGAATGCAGGAATTGGAGACTTATAGCCGGGGTAAAAACCGAGAAAATAGTCAAGTGCTATTCCTTTCAGGGAGCCCTGGTGGTGCAATGGTTAAGAGCTTAGCTGCTAGCCAGAAGGTCAGCGGTTCAAGTCTACCAGCTGCTCCTTGGAAACCCTATGGGACAGTTCTACTCCTTCCTGTCAGGTCATTATGAGTCGGTATCGAGTCGATGCCAGCGGGCTTTTTTTTTTTGTTTCCTCCAGGTGCAGGTACTGCACAGCAGCATAAAAGGGAGAAGGGTGCAGTTAGGAGTTTTTATGCAGCCTTTGGACACAAGTCTTTTTTTGCTCATATCAGCCCCTCCCTTGCCAAACCCTCTTTCCTCCTGTTTGTTTCTCTGCCTGAGACCTCAGCCATCTGTTTCCTCAGTTGGTGGCTCTGGTCCCTTTTTACCCTGAAATCTTCAAGCATTGACTATTGCACAATTGTTTAATTAATTGTATATGGCCTTGTAATAGCCCCTGTCTTTTTCGAGGTAGTGCCCCCCTCCTTCCTCAGCGATATCATTCATTCCATGGTAGAATGCCCGTTGCTCACAGCAGCTGGACACACCTGCACTGCTCTCCTAGGCTTCCTTCCTGCCCCCCGCCTCCTCCTTGAACTTCACAGAGGGACAGACTGTCGGCGGGCAGCAGAGGGCAGCTGCCCGCCTCACTCTGCAGCCGCAGCAGGCACATGTGGAAATTTCTCTGCAGCAGGCAGTTCTTGCCTACCTTCCTCCAGTCTTGGCCTGAGAGATCCTACTTTCATGTAAGGTCAGTTCCTCTCCTTTTCTGCGTTCTTCTCTGCCTGGCCCTGTAAAATGTGTGAGTTTGATTTCTTCCGAACACTTCCACTGTGCCAGTCTCATTTCTAAGCATGTTACAACTCAATTCTCAAAATAACCCTTTTGCCTAACTACGATTATTAGGCCCTATTTTACAGACAAGTAACCCAGGCACCCAGAGGTTGAGTGACTTTCCCAGGGCCCCAAAACTAGCAAGCGGTTGAGACCAGGACAGGGACGAGGCTCCAGAACATTGCTCTTGACCACCACCAAACGAGTTAGTGCTCGCAAAGGGCATGGAGGAGGTCTGGGTGCTCCTTGAGTGTGCAACCAATGCTGTTCCTCTACAGAATAAACCTCTCTGCCCCAGGACTGTGTCTGCTAGGTACCTCCGTTGGCATACACACGTTCTATGAGGCACTTACGTTCACGCCTGTGTCTGTGATGATCACATACGGTCACGGTCCCCACACCTGTTCTTTAACTGTGACACCTTTCTGAGCCTCATATCGGTGTATCCACCTGCCTCCTAACATATTTTCTCGTGACTATATCTTGACACCTCAAATTCAGCATGTTCAAAACTGAACTCAGAGCTGGAGAAGCCTGAGTAAGATGGGTGCGTTGTATCAATGTCAGTATTCTGGTTGTGATACGGTACTATATGGGAGAAGTGGTGGCTCCCTGGTAGAATTCTCGTCTTCCATACAGGAGATCCAGGTGGGATTCCTGGCCAGCGTACTTCAAGCGCAGACACCACTGGTCTGTCAGTAGGGGGCTTAGGTGTTGCTATGATGCTGAGCAGCTTTCAGCAGAGCTTCTGGCCTAAGATAGACTAGGAAGAAAGGCCTGGCAATCTACTTCTGAAAGTCAGCCAGTGAAAATCCTATGGATCACAATGTGTGCGGGGTCCCCATGAGCTGGGGGCTGACTCAGCAGCAGCTAACAACAAGAACAGTTTGCGTTAATTTTACAAGATGTTTCCATGGGGGATAACTGGATAAAGGATACGTGGGCTCTGTTATTTCTTAGAACTGCATGTGAATCTACAGTTATCTCAAAAAGTGTAATTAAGACAAAAAGTTAATAGAAAACAAACTGAGCTCAGCCCCTTCAGTCCTCTCCTCAGCCGTCCCTCTAGTCCACGTCACAGTTGACCGCATCGTGATCCACTCAGTCACCCCGCTCAGAAATCTCTTTCCTTCACCTCCAACATCAGATTGGTTATTATTCTACCTCAGTCACCCCCCTGCACCCCCCACCCACCCATCGTTGTTGTTAGGTGCTGTCAAGTTGGTTCTGACTCGTGGCAACCCTGTGTACAATGGAATGAAACACTGCCCGGTCCTGCACCATCCTCACAGTTATGTTTGAGCCCATTGTTGCAGCCTCTGGGTCAGTCCATCTCATTGAGGGCCTTCCTTTTTTTCGCTGACCATCTGTTTTACCAAGTGTGACATCCTTCTCCAGGGACTGATCCCTCCAGATAAAATGTCCAAAGTATGTGAGATGTAATCTTGCCATCCTCACTTCCAAGGAGCACGCTGGCTGTATTTCTTCCAAGACATACTTGTTCGTTCTTCTGGCAGTCCATGGTTTATTCAATACTCTTCGCCAACACCGTAATTCAAAGGCACCCATTCTTTTTTGGTCTTCCTTATTTATTGTCCAGCTTTCGAATGCACATGAGGCAATTGAAAATATCATGGCTTGGGTCAGGTGCACCTTAGTCTTCAACGTGATATCTTTGCTTTTTAACACTTTAAAAGAGATCTTTTGGAGCAGATTTGCCAAATGCAACGATGCATTGTTTGATTTCTTGGCCACCTCCCCTAGAGATAGTCTTAATTTATACCGCTAATTTTGTCATTCCCTTGCTTAAAACCCTTTGGTGGCTTTTAATCCTTTGTGATAAAAGACCAAACTCCACAGCCTGTCACCACCTGGGTCAGTCATCTGGACTGCTGGTTATAAATGCAGGTTCCTGGACCCCACTCTAGACCTGCGAAGTGAAATCTCTGGAGCTGGACCGAAGTCTGTATTTTTAACCAGCGCCCCCTGGTGATCCTTTTTTGTGCTAACGCTTGAGGACCTCTGGCCCCTGGTGACTTTCTTAGCCTCACTGGCAACCCTTTTCTCTACCGACCTGCATTCGTGCTACATTACCTGTAGTGTCACCTGCTGCTGTCTCTGTCTGTGGAATGCCTTTGTACCTTCCCCAAGACTCTGCTCAGATGCCCTCTCCTGTGACCTGTGGCACATCACAGCACTGATCTCATTGTTGTCAATATCTGTCCGTGTGTTTCCCTCCTTGGAAGGTAAATCATCTCAGGTAGGATCTGCTTTCTCTTCGTCTTTGTAGCTCAGACCTCAGTGGTTTCTGGCCCGTAAAACCGATGGCTTTTGTTTTGAGTTGTCACATTGATACTGAAGTTACAGTGCTTACTGTTAAAAAAAAAAAAAAAAAAGAGTTCTTTTTTTTTTTTTTTTTACTGTTAGTGTACAATAAATAAAAGCAGAGTGAAATGGCCAGTTAAAAATAACACAGTGAAAATTACTCATTTCCAGACAAAACCAGATACTTGGTGTTTGCCACCAAGCACCAGTGTTGTACAGGCAAACTCAGTGTTAGAGGAAAACTGTTTTAAACATAAATGTGTTTAAGTAATTTATTACAGTAGAGCCTTTTCGGTGCTTATCATCCTCTCGTCCCCTCTGTGGCCCTTCCTTTCTCTCTCCTCTCCTCTGGTCACAGGGCCTGTGGTCCTAACTGCTCGTTGAGCGGAGCACAACAGCCCGGTGACCGGTCTGACCTGCTGCCCTCTGTCGTTTTCCCAGCTCACGGTGGCAGCCGTTGGGCCTTTCTTACCCAAGCTGCCAATCAGCACACTTGCTTCCTCTTTTCATTCCCCTAGTGAACGGGGGCTGGGTTGGATATTGTAGGGTTTCTTCGAATTATTTTATAGGATACATCAAATTAACCTTTTGAAGGCTTTTATTATGGGATATCGCAAGTATATACAAATGTTGTTGTGTGCTGTTCAGTTATTCTGACTCATAGTGACCCTATAGGACAGAGCAGTACCGCCCCATAGGGTTTCCTAGGCTGTAATCTTACGGGAGCAGATTGTTAGGTCTCTTTACCTGTGGAGTGGCTGGTGTGTTTAAACCACCCACCTTCTGGTTAGCAGCTGAGTGCTTAACCATGGTGCCACCAGGGCTCCTCACCATTACTCATGGCCTCTCTTATTTCTGCCTCCCTCTCCATGCCCTGAAATCATATATCATTTCATTGTGAATTACATATCAGCATGGAATAGTCTTTCTATCTTACCTCATGAAATGCAGGTGGGTTCTTTTTGGTAGTAAAGTATCTCAAGAAAACATATTTTAAAAATACATAGTAGCTTTAAAAAAAGTATTGACATATAATTCACATACTGTTCAATCCACCCATTTGCTACACCATTGCCACAATTATAGAACATTTTCTTCATCCCTAAAATAAATCCTGTGTCCATTAGCTGTCACTCTTTCTAGACCTAGGCCACCACCAGTCTGCTTTCTGTCTCTATTGAGTTGTCTATCCTGGGCATTTCATATAAATTAAACCATATAATACATGATTCTCTGCGACTGCCTTCTTTCACTTAGCGTAATGTTTTCAGGGTTCATCCATGTTGTAGCATGTGCCAGTACTTTGTTGCTTTTGATGGATGCATGCTATTCCACTGTATGGATATGCCACATTTCATATGTCCATCAGTTGAAGGACATTTGGGTTGTTGCCTCTTTCTGGCTGTGATGAATTATATTGCTATGAGCATTTGAATACAGTTTTTTTTGTGTGGATATCTGCTTTTATGTCTCTTGGATATGTACACCTGGTGGTGTAGTGGTTAAGTGCTGTGTCTGCTAACCAAACGGTCTGCAGTTCGAATCCGCCAGGTGCTCCTTGGAAACTCTATGGGGTAGTTCTGCTCTGTCCTCATAGGGTTGCTATGAGTGGAATTGACTTGAAGGCACTGGGTTTGGTTTGGTTTTTTTATGTACCCAGAAGTTGATTTGCTGGATCATATGGTAACTCTATGTTTAATCCTTTTGAGGAACTGATAGACTTTTCCACAGTGGCTGCACAGTTTTACACCCCTACCAGTAATGCATAAGGATTCCAATATCCCCACAGCCTTGTCAGCGTTTATTATTATCTGTTTTCATAGCCACCCTAGTGGGTATGAAGTGGCATCTCATCGTGATTTTGATTTGCATTTCCCTGATGGCTAATTATGTTGCATATCTTTTTATGTGTTTATTGGTCATTTGTATAACTTCTTTGGAGAAATGTCTGTTTGGATCCTTTGCCCATTTTTAAAATTGGGTTATTTGTCTTTTTATTATTGAGTTGTAATAGTTCCTGACATATTCTAGATCCAAGTCCCTTATCAGATACATGATTTTTAAATATTTTCTCCAATTTTGTGGTGTCTTAGGCTGGGTTCTCTAGAGAAACAAAACCAGTGAAGTGTATATATAAACATACAGAGAGATTTATTGCAAGGAAATGGCTCGTGCGGTTGTGGATGCTGGCAGGTCCCAAATCCATGGTCAGGTGCCAGGCTGGAGGCTTCTCACGTCCTAAGAACCAGAGGTCAGAGAATGAAGAGACGAACAACAGAGCAAGAAAGAGTAGGCTTTGCCAGAACATTTCTTTCTGTCATGAATGCCAGACCCCCATGAAGACTCCTATTCCACTGATTGGCTGCTCCCATCAGATCACAAAGTGGGAGTGATACATAGTATCTCCCAAACCACTGAGCATCCTTGCCTCGGCAAGGGGACAGGTAGCATTCGCCACACTTGGGTTGTCTTTTCACTTTGTTGATGGTCTCCTTTGATCAGGAAAGCATTTTAACAACAGGAAATAGGAAGAAAATGGTGGAAAATATTTCAGTCATTTTTAACGAGTATCCTGAAATGGAGTGCATATCAACTCATATGTACTGAAGTTGTTTTTTGACTCATTCAGTCTGCACCAGAGTCAGGCTGGTTAAATCCTCTAAGTCCTGCGGCTTTGAGAAGCTGGCTGCCTGTTCTCACTATGGAGGGGCAGGGACTTTTTATTGTAGCACTGTAGCCAAGGAAGAGTTTTCGAGGAAATGGGTTTCTCTGTTGGGGAGCCTGTCATCCCTGATTTAAAGTGCTGCATCAAGTGGGGCATCTTAAAGATGTATTGCTTAGTCTTTGGGCTTGGTTGGATTAAAAAAAAAAAAAAAAAAAAAAGCTCTGTTGTATTCCTTTCAGACGCTGAATTTCCTCTAGTTTTGATAAAAGGAAAAAGAAAATAAAACCAGACAGATGAGTCTTCACAAAACCAAAGTTGTGTACACACACACACACACACACACACACACACACACACGTATATATACATATATCCAAAACCAAAAAACTCACTGCCGTCGAGTCGATTCCGACTCGTAGCGACCCTATAGGACAGAGTAGAGCTGCCCCATAGAGTTTCCAAGGAACGCCTGGTGGATTCGAACTGCCGACCTTGTGATTAGCAGCTGTAGCACTTAACCACTATGCCACCAGGGTTTTCGTACTTATATATGTGCGTATATCTATGTGTGTGTGTGTAAAAAACCTTTGATTTTGCAATAGGGTCGCTGTGAGTCAGAGCTGACTCAATAGCCATGAATCTGGTTTTTTATACACAAACACACACATCTACACACACAGCCAGTTGCTGTCCAGTCGACTCTGGCTCGTGGCAATTCCATGTGTGTCAGAGTAGCACTGTACTCCATAGGGTTTTCAAGGCTGATTTTTTGGAAAGTAGAGCATCAGGCCTTTTTTCCGAAGCACCTCTGGGTGGACTTGAACCTCCAGCCTTTTGATTAGCAGCCAAGTGTGTTAACTGCCATCCAGGAACTCATATATCTACGTCTACGTGTACGTCTACGTGTACGTCTACGTGTACGTCTACGTGTACGTCTACGTGTACGTCTACGTGTACGTCTACGTGTACGTCTACGTGTACGTCTACGTGTACGTCTACGTGTACGTCTACGTCTACGTCTACGTCTACGTCTACGTCTACGTCTACGTCTACGTCTACGTCTACGTCTACGTCTACGTCTACGTCTACGTCTACGTCTACGTCTACGGGTGTGTATGTGTTTATTTTAGAAAACAAAATTCAGCTTTTGCACGGGCCTTTTGTAGCACATTGGTTAACCGCTGCTTCTGGGTGAATTAAACCAAAAAACCAAACCAGTTGCCATCGGGTTGATTCCGACGCATAGCGACTCCGTAGGTGAATTAGTAGTCACAATACAAAGTATACTAGAAAGGGAGTTTGTTGGCACTTTCCCTGTCGCAGCGTCTGAGCATTGGGAATGAAGTGATGGAGGTGAAACCGGAAATGAGGAAGGTTTGCGTGGAGATTTGAGGGGCAGAATAATTGCGGAGGAGCTAGATTTGATGGTTATTTTGGGAGGACCTTATGGTATACTGAGTCACGACACAGGTGTTGACTAGGTGCAAGGCAGGCATAGGTTTATGTGATGCATGGGATGGAGGAGATCCTGGCATATGTAGGGAAGGGAGAGAAATCTCCATTAGGTCGTAGGGTGGTGTCCAGAGACTCGAGAAGGCTACATGCTAGCTGTGACATTTGAATTGGGCCCATAAAAATTTCCAGTGGTGACTCCAGGTGCGTGAAGAAGGTGTTCTAGATAAAGTACTATAAAATGTGTTGGGAAGAAAGCAGCTTGAGCTAGCCGATAGACAAGTAAGTAAAGCTAGGTAGCGTTTGAAATGATTTTAATTCCTAGCTAAGGAGCTTGGCTTTCGTTCGTTGGGGATTGCAGATCTGTTGAAAGTTTTGAACCAGGGAACTAATATTGATGCTTCTATGAATACTTACTCAGAGCTGACCATTAGCCAGGCATTAAATTCCAGAACCAAAAACCCGTTGCCTTCAAGGCGATTCTGACTCATAGTGACACTGTAGGACAGACTAGAACTGCCCCTTCGGGTTTCCTAGGAGCCGCTGGTGGATTCGAAGTGCTGACCTTTTGGTTAGCAGCCGAGTTCTTAGCCACGGCGCCACCAAGGCTCCGGCATTATATTAGGCGTTGCATATTAACTCAGCTGAGACAGAGCCAGAGTCTAACATCAGGGACAGCAGGTGCCATGCATTGAAAGTCAAAGTCTAGCTCCCAGTTTTCTTTCTATAACCTTTTTATGCCATAATGATAATGAAAGCTATCACTTGTTGACCAGCTTGCCATCAACTTGTATGGTTCTAAGTGACGAATCCTTACAGAAACTCTGAGGTGTGTATATTATTTATCTTCATTTTTACAGGTGAGGAAATTGAGACTTCACAGCAGAGGTTGACTATCTTGCCCCAGGTCCCATGGCTAATGAGTGGCAGAGCCGGGCCATCTTATTCCCAAGCCTTTTCTACCAGTAGCACTGAATACGTGCTGTGTTGCAGCTTGGATGATGTCACGCCTCCAGGGCTCCTTCTCTGTTGATGTTGAGCCTTGCTGGGCTTCTCGTGCCTATTTGCCTCCAGGGCGGATCTTCCTCCTCAGCCATCACGCTTCCAGCTCTTAGTAATACTGCAGGTATTCCAGGCCTGGAAGGATCTTCTTTAACATAACTTAGTACCCTTATGGTGCCACCCGTCATGTGTTTATTGTTTATGTGTTTTTCACAGACGGGGTGGGTCATCTCACACCTGTTTCATGGTGCTCCTTGAGCTATGGGACCTTGAACAAGCCCATGGTGCGCCATCTTTAAAATGGTAGCTCGGACTGCATGATCCTGAAAACCCCTTCCTGTTGGGCTTTCTGTTCTTGGGGCTAGGCTCTAACAAGACAAAACAGTGGCTCTGGGATGGTGGGTGCTAGGGAGAGCGTTATCAGAAGGACTGGTCATTAGTTTCACTCCTGGCCCGTGACGCCGCTCTCAGTACACGTTCGTGAACTTTCTGATCCTATGGCTCCACAGACCTTAGGCTCTGCTTAGCAACAGCGAACTACAGATGCGGCCGTGTCCTCTGAGTTGCTTGACTTTAGAAATGCTCCCATCTCAGAGCAGCCTGCTTGACCACTCGCTGCGTGTTTTCATCTTTTTCCCTGTGATCTTTATCCATTCCTTTTTTTGTCTGTCACCTGAAGCTGGGCCCCCATTCCAGAACAGTTAACTCAGCATCTGTAGGGTGGGCCCTCCGCACTGAGAACCATAGCCTAAGGCCAAAGGAGGCCTGTCCTGCCACTCTTCCTCTCTAAAACAAAACAAACAAAAAGCCCAGTTGCTGTCAGTGGATTTTGACTCATGGCGACCCCGTGTGTGTCAGGGTAGGACTGTGCTCCAGGGTGCTGGATGGCTGATTTTGGGGAAGTAGATCGCCAGCCCTTTTCTCCCATTCCCACATTGTGCTGCACTTTATTGCCAATCTCTAAGCATGAGAGGTGCCAGTGAACCCTGATAATTTAAAAGAGCACCTTGGCCACATGCTATTTCTGTTTTCAACGCAAATTTTATGTGCATCCTGTTTTTTTGTCCCGATTCACTTGAGACTGTGTTGTCCCAGACCTCTGAATCTGGTTGATATGTCCACTTGGTGCCAGGCCCATCCAGTTAAAGCTCAGTATTAAGCATTCAGATTGTGGGGTAGCAAGTTCAGTCATTTAAAAAGATATGTGTTTACATAAAGATTCCAGCACACATAAAGGAAAACATATTGGCAGGAAATATATCAAAATGCTTAATGATTATTTCGGGTTGGTAGATTACTGATGGATTTTGTTTTCTTTTAATATCTATATTACAATTTTCTATCATGAGCACGTGTTTCTTCTATATTAAAAAAGAAAAAAAATCTCGAAAAGAAAATACACCCAGACAGAGTAGGGGTGGGTGTACGCCTGTGTTATTTTTAGTGGTGGAGACGTATCTTTTTCTGTGGGGTATTGAGAATAGTACCGCACTGAAAATGAGTTAATAGCAAGGTTCAGCAGACAAAACCTAGGATTCGAATCCTTGTTATTTTTGTTTTTGCTTATTGTAGCTAAGCTAAATGCATCCCGTCTGTAGAGCTGGCCTTTGTTTTGTTGAACCAAGTGACTGTCATGAGATTATTAGTCCATAACAGGGGCACAAAGAAATGATGACACCGATGGTTTATTCTCTCGATTTTAATGCCAACGGGTTAATTTTAATAGCAGCATCTGTCATCAGCGGCGCTTTTGGAAAAACTATTAATCGGGGAGCAGAATGCTGACCTCGTATATCTGCTCATCTTTTTGCATTGGTTTATTACTGGAGTTTAACACATGCATTTGAATTTTAATTTGAAATGAGGCATAATTAGAATAAGTGGTTTACATGAAAACTTCACAGGCGTTATCTCTGGCTAGGTTGTCAGGCACTTTTAACAGTACTTAAAAAAAAAAAAACCTGAATCACCAACAGATGTTTACTTTCTACTCTTTTGTTAAAATAGATTTCGTTAAAAATAGGAGGACGGGCGAACCTGCTGGCGAAGTAACAGGAGGACTGTGTTGTGTGGTGGGGTTTCAGTGGGGTGGTTTCTTTAGAAATGCTGTCTTGCTAATCCTTGGGGAAGTTTGGCTACGAGCGTGCAATTATTACATTTTTATCCACAGAATGGGCTAAAGTTGGCATCACAGCCTTCTCGGTTGCCAGGGGCAACATGCTGATTTAATTTGTGCCCCCATGGCCGATATCTCTGAATAATTTCAGTGGTTTTTTATTTTAATGTTACCTTTTCCCTTTCCTTCCTAGCCCCCTGCCTTTTGTCACCTCCTCTTTGGATTAAGTTCTGAGGCCGCCCGTGTCGGCTGGAAGGGTGGAGGGCAGCTGGGCCCCTGCCCCCCGTCACCTCCTGTGGGGAGCCCGGGTCAGAATGTGGCTCTCACGGGTGCCGGCCCTCTTACAGATTGACAAAAAAGAATCCATCTTAATTAGGCATGTTTGAAACCTGACTTGGAGCCTGGAAAATATAGCCCAAGAATGCTGCATTTGGGAGACTTTGAATTCTTCTGGCATATGGTTGAGGTTTCTCAAAGTGTTCACCTCCGCGGTTCTGTGTCCTGCTTGCGCCTTTGATGTCCCTGTTGTACTAACTGTTGTTTAACGTGGAGGATCACCACATGGACCTGGTGCGAGTATGGGCATCTTTTCTGCTCCGTGAAGAGCCACAGAAGGACAGGGAAGAGCTGGCCAGTACCCCCGCTGGCTGCTGCAGGGTAGCCTCATCACACTAGTGAGCATTACTTAAGGGCTTTGGGGAAGAGACACGTTTCTGAACAGTGCTTACACATGCAAGAAGCATTTTTATGTAAAAGGTGTTTGTTTTATAATAAGTACATCCCCAAGATAATCAGAAGAAAAAAAAAAACAAAAACCCGTTGCCATCAAGTTGATTGTGACTCGCAGCAATGCCATGTGTTTCAGAGTAGAACTGGGCTCCATAGGGTTTTCAGTGACTGATTGTTTGGAAATGTGTTGCCAGGCCCTTTCTTCCAAGGCACCACAGCGTGATCTCATACCTCCAACCTTTCAGTTATCAGCTGAGTGAGTTTAAATGTTTTTGCCACCAGAGACTCCCAAGGTAATCACAGACGAGAAGAGAAAGTGTGATCCAAGATGTAACACAAGTATGCGCATTGTGTCCAGAAACTCTGATCATCTTTTTCTTTCTTTTTGTTTTTAAACGCAGAGTGGACGCAGATCTCTACCAGGTATCTTCGAGAGCAGTTGGCCAAGATTTCCGACTTCTACCACATGGCCTCCAGCACGGGCGACGGCCCTGCCCCTGTGCCGCCTGACGTGGAGCAAGCCATGAGGCAGTGGGAGTACAACGAAAAGCTGGCCTTTCACATGTTCCAGGTGAGCTTTCCAAAAGAACAAGACCGGGCAGGGTGCTTTTAAGAAGAGAGCAAAATGCCTCATGGTTTAGTTTTCTAGGAATTAAGTTGTACTGTTATGTTATACTATGATTTTTTTTTTGTTACGTGAACCAGATGCAAAGAAAGTCTTGACGTTTCTCATCTTGACTTGTGTTAAAAAAGAAGACATTTGCCATGAACAACAGCTGCTTTGTTTTACATACTGAGCCATAGCTCTCAAATGATGCCAGCCCTTTTAAAGCTGTTAATTTGTAATTAAACTATTTACACATAACCCTTCCAAACCTTTATTTTGCAAAATTGGACATATTTGTTCAGAAACACCATTGTGTGGCTGCCTCCTGCCTCCTAACAGATCTCCTTTAGAGTTTCCTTATTCCAGAGAGAGAGAGAGGTCATCTTAATTTGGTCCTGCAGCAGTTTTAAATGCAAACAGAGTTGGGGAAGCAGTAGGCACATTGAGGAGTTCACCAAGTTCTCATCCAGACAGGCTGATGTGAATCGTGTTGGCCAGAAGAGGGCGCTTGTGCGGATCTTTGCCTCAGTCTTCATTCCTGGCAAGGTGGAAGGAGAGGTGTGTGAAAGCTGGAGTGGTACTGCTAGCGTAGACTTCCAGTGCCTGTTACCTTGATCAAAGAGGAAGAGGGGAAGAATGGATGTGTGATTTCTCAGTTTTCCCTGTAGAGCCTATTTATGATATTCCAGGGAGCTCCAACTAGGAAAAAACACGGTCCTTTTGGGAAATAATCTTTGTTAGCTTTTAGGTCAATAAAACTAACTCCTACCAACCCTGGTTCCGTTTAGCAGAGGATGGCTTTATGTCTGCACTGAGCTTTTATGAATTTTACCGAGTGAAAGACTTAGTCTGCAGCTTTGAAAAAGTGTCTGTCGTTTAGTTACCAGCATGTTTAGTACTTTTGGGGGATTAATTTCTGTGTAGGAACACTGAAATCCATATCTCTTTTAGAGGAAACAATTAGGCTCTAAAGCGATGAATCTAATTGGAAAATTAATGGGAACTTTAATGAGTTTATTGTATTTTAATTTTTCGGGTAGATTTGTTTGAAATATGAAACTGACCCTAGTATATATGGGTGTGGAAACGTGGCATGGTTATGTAAACAAAAGCATCTTTAGGGTGGATTGTTACCTGGAGCCCTGGTGGTGCAGTGGTTAAGAGCTCGACTGCTAACCAAAAGGTCAGCAGTTCGAACCCACCAGCTGCTGCTGAGAAACCCTATGGGGCAGTTCTACTCTGTCCTCTAGGATCTCTGAGTTGGAATCGACTCAATGGCAACTTTTTTTCCCCCTCTTATTTTTTTTTTCTATTATTTTTATTGTGTAGTCATTGGAAATCATGTTCATGAAGATTCTTTAATATGTGAATTATGGTACACAACTATAATGCAGGCAGTACCTGGATTAGAACAAGTTCTCTAAGTCTGTCTTTAAGTCTAATTTGTGTGTAAGTCGAAACAGGTGAGGGTTCATCGGTTAGTCAGGTGTTTATCTTAGCACTTGTAGCGTACCTTTCTCTGCATAAAAAACGTTAAAGAAACACTTGCAGATGCACTAAAACATCTTTAACGTAGTAATACAGTGATAATAACAATTATGTCTTGATGCACATTGCAAAGTAGCGCCTGTTTGTTATTATGAAGCATTGTATGTCCCTCACCTTTTTAATAGAATGGGCTTTATGAGGCTTAGTTTGCAACTGGGCCGTTTGTAGGTAGGACGTTCATAACCTGGGCACTGCCTGTATGACATGAAATAGGTAGGTGTATGCATAGAATGTCAAAGAAAGAGTTATTTGTGTATGTGTATATATATTTAAACTGTGAAGGCAGTAGACTAAAAATGTTTTTAGTGCTTCTAGCAAGATTAGTGATCTCAGCAGGAGTTACACCAGCTTTACAGGACATTTTGGAAATTTGTGTGTGTGGGGAGGGGGAGGTATTGGTTTTTAGTTAGTCATGTTGGAATATTTATACATTATTGTGTTATAACCCCCCCTTTTTTCTTTACAGAGCGGTTAAGTCATCCTGATTTTTAAGGGTATATTTTATTGGTAGGGTATAGAATCTGGAGTTCACTTTGGGATAGTGAAGGAGGCTATTTGTTAAAGAGGGCAGTGGGTTTTGTGGGATTTTCAACCCTTGCTGAGACGATGATATGATAGGTGCCTTTGTTCTTTGTAATTATCACTCTTGGCCAGGTTTCCTCCCAAGAGCTTGAACACACCTTCCGCTGAAATCTATCCAAGGGCTGGACATGCCCTGGGAGTGGGAAGGCTTCTGAATTTCATTTCTTAAGGAAGTTTTTTTTTTGTGGTCAACGTAGAATGAAGTGGGTTGCCAAAATGAATAAACAGACAAAAACCGCTAGTCCTTAGTTTTGTTTAGACTTTGTACTACAGTCAGTGAGACCTTGTTTTACTACAGGGACAATGGCAACATCACTAATAAGAGCATTTAAGTATAACAGTGAGCACTCTTTCTAGAATTTTAGTTGCTTTTGTTTTAACATAGTTACTATAACTTTTTTTTGTTGTTGTTGTTCATTTAAGGAAGGAATGCTAGAAAAACACGAATACTTGACATGGATCCTGGATGTTTTAGAGAAAATCAGACCAATGGATGACGATCTGCTTAAACTCTTGTTACCGCTGATGCTGCAGGTACAGTGAATATCACCTTGAGCCAGTGACTTCATAGGCAAGAAGTGAGCCTGGTAAGGGTGATTAGGTAAGGAAGGGTGAAAAAGGAAAATTTTTCTCCTGAAATGGAAGGTAAACATCTTTTTTGCTATAACAGATGAGTGACAGAGGCTTCTAATAAGTTTTAGCAGGCTTTCACATCAAGCACCTTCATGGTTCCTGTCCACGTGATTTTCGTAAGGAATCCCTTCCCCACTGATTTTCCCCTCGCTGAGCTAAGCAAGCAGCTTTTTTAATCCTGTCTTCCTGCTCACACGGATTTCTCTGAAAACAGAAAGAATCATCTCTTTTAAGGATATAGAGGACCTGTTACATTCTTTTGACCTTCTTTGAACCAGTGGGCGTAAGAAACTTCTTATATTAGTGATTCGTCTCAGATCTGTTCAAATTTAAATTATCGGGTTGAGATTTTTTTTTTTTTAAATTTACATTTTCTTGGAAAGGTGACCAGTGTGTGTGTGATACTTCAGACAACATAAAAGGGTATCCAGTGATGATCCAGTCCTTTTACCCCAGGTCCCATGTCCTGTGTGTCCTCCCTGAGATGGCCATACTTGCGCTTTCCACCGTGGTAACCATCAGCCACATAGTGGGAGCCCTGGTGGCACAACGGTTAAACACTTGGCTGTTAACCGAAAGGTTGGCGGTTTGAACCCACCAGCTGCTCCTCGGGAGGAAGATGTGGCTGTCTGCTTCTGTGAAGATTTACATTCTTGAAGACCCTAAGGGACAGGTCTGCTTTGTCCTACAGGGTCACTCAGACTCGAGATGGACTCAGCGGCAGTGGTTTTCTAAGTGTACAGTATGCATTGGATTTCGACTTGCTATGAAAGAAATGGAAACCCTGGTGGCATAGTGGCTAAGTGCTACGGCTGCGAACCAAGCAGTCAGCAGTTCGAATCCTCCAAGCGTTCCTTGGAAACTCTATGGGGCAGTTCTACTCTGTCCTACAGGGTTGCTATGAGTCGGAATCGACTCAACAGCAGTGGGTTTGCTTTGGTTTTTTGGTATGAAAGAAATAATGTATTATTATTTTTTTTTTATCTCATTAGTATTTTTTATATTGATTACATGTTGAAATGACAGTATTTTGGATATCTAGGGTTAAATAGAATGCTTATTCTTTAAATTTTGCCTGTTATTTTTTAGTGGCTACTGGAAAATTTAAAATTATACATGTGGCTCACATTGTACTGGACAGTATTGGTCTGCACAGTACCTATGAGGGTTTTTTTTTTTTTTATGACAAGAAGTCTGTATTGAAATGGCTCATTAACCCAATAGCATAAACTGTGACTCAGTCTATGCTCTTCTCCTTCTCAGTATTCGGATGAGTTCGTTCAGTCGGCCTACCTGTCTCGCCGTCTGGCCTACTTCTGTGCCCGGCGCCTTTCCTTGCTGCTGAGTGATAGCCCCAATCTCCTCACTGCTCACTCGCCCCACGTGATGATAGGACCAAACACCTCGAGCATCGGGGCGCCCAGCCCCGGTCCCCCCGGCCCCGGCATGAGCCCCGTGCAGCTAGCCTTCTCCGATTTTCTTTCCTGTGCACAGCATGGTCCCCTGGTGTATGGACTTAGTTGTATGTTGCAGGTAAGTTGGTGGCCCTTGTTATTTTGTGTTAGGATACAGAGCTGGAAACAGTGGGGTTGGGAATAGCACCTCCAACTTTACTGTCACAGGTAGTTTTTTCCTCAGCCAAACCATTTGTAGGTGAAGTTTTAAGTTTTCCTTTCCCTATGTTGGATCAAGCTCAGGGTTCCCAGGTAGGGCAGATGGATTGGGCCTGGCTATTAACCGAAAGGCTGGCGGTTTAAATCCACCCAGTGGTGCTGCAGAAGAAAGGCCTGGCAGCCTGCTCCCGTAAGATCACAGCCATCGCAAGCCCCGTGGAGTGCAGTTCTTTGACACACCTGGTGTCGCTGTGTGTGGGAGCTGACTTACGGCAACTTGTTTGGGTTCAAGCTCAGATAACATTTGTTGCCTCCATCTGTTATGTTGTTGGGTGCCGTTGAGTATATTTCGACTCCTAGCAATCCCATGTGACAGTAGAACTACCCCATAAGATTTTATAGTCTGTGATCTATATATGGGAGCAGATTGCCAGGTCTTCCTTTTGGGAGCTGCTGGGTGGGTTCACACTAAGAATCATTCAGTTAGCAGCTGAGCGCTTAACCATTGCACCACCAAGGCTCCTCGTTGCCTCCATCTAGGAAAGAGTTAGGTATTGTGGTTGTCCTTTATCAGGAGCATTAAGCAGTTCATTGATCAAACATCCTTGGTGGAATCCGCAGAATAAGTTGGCTGTGGCGTGGTTCTTCTGGAAAGACAACTTCTCCAGGCAGTATTCTTTGGCTTCCTCAGTTCATGTTCTGAGTTGGTTGCCTCTGCTCTGTGTTTCTCTGAAATCCAGTTCAGTTGTCTGGCTCTGTTCATTTGTCAAGTGTTGTTTGTGCAGTCACTGGAAAGCCAGTGTGTGCGGGTCACTGGGCTGACAACTATCAGGAGTGAGATTCAGCCCTGTCCTGGAGGAGCTCGTGGTTTAGTGCTGAGTCCACAGTTCTCGAGCCCTTCATGTGTCCTGATCCTTACTGAGGAATTTTGAGACAGGAGTGGCCACGGAGACACAGCCTTTACTTGGGTAGAGTTTACTGTGTTGTTGGGAAGACAGATTCGTGACTAGGTAGTTGCCATATAACACAACAAGGCCGATGGAGGGAGGACACCTGGCTAAAGAAATTGAGAAGTGGAACTTGTAGTGTACGCTTGAATTTAGGGATGTGGTTCTGAGCTGGGTCTTACGACATGAGCAAAGAAGAGGTGGTGAGGGTGTTCCGGACAGAGGGAACAGCGTGGGGAAAGTCCTGAGGCTGATCAGTCATCTGGTGTGCAGGGTGGTGGGAATGGAGCACAAAGTATGAAGCCTGTTGGGGGTCAGGGTCTAAGGCCCCCCATGGGCCCCATGGAGACAGAGGTGTTGGTGGGCTTTAGGAACTTGTTGTTCTTCATGTCTGCCACCCACAAAGCTGCCTCCTGAGAATTTAGTTTTTTATATTTACGTTTTAGAAAAAAAAAGAAATATTGTGTCCATTCTCCAAGCTCACATAGTTTGCTGTTGAGTGGCAGGGTTGTGTAATGGTTAAGACACACACTTAAGAATCTTTACAGACCTGATTTTAGCCCCTCCTCTGCCACTTAGTAACTGTAACCTTGAGCCTCGGTTTCCTATATAAAGGGAGAACAAAAATAGTTCTTACCTCGTTACCTCGTAGCATTAAGGTTATGGTGACTGAAAGCCCGCAGGACAGGGTTCAGCGTGAAGCAAGTGTATGACTAAAGTGAGCAGAGTGTTTAATCTACATTTAGGAGGCAGTGTGTGCTGGATTCAGGCCTAGACTGATTACTAACCTCATCGGTAGTGCTTATTTCTCTTCGGTAGAATTAGGGAATAACAGTACCCACTTCATGAGGTTGTTGCGAGGTGTCATTGAGATGGTTGTATGAAGTGCTCAGTGCAAGCTCATTTGAGTGAAAGATCTAGGACAGGGGTGTAGACAGACTGGAGCCTGCGGCTTGACTCTGGCGCATGAGTGAGAATGGTTTTTTAGAGGGTTACTAAAAAAGGATCCCTGGTGGCACAATGGTTAAGAGCTATGGCTGCTAACCTAAAGGTCAGCAGTTAAGATCCACCAGCTGCTCCTTGGAAACCCTATGGGGAAGTTCTGCCCTGTCCTAGAGGGTCGCTATGAGGTGGCATTGACTCGACAGCAACAGGTAGTGGCTTGAAAAAAAAGAGAGAAAGAAAAGAAAAATATGTGACAGAGACCATATGTGGCACTCAAAGCTTAAAACATTTACTCTGTGGCCAATTCTAGGAAAAGAATTGGCTGCTGACCCCTCAGCATTTGCGAAGCTGCTTACTTGCTCACTGCACCGTTAGGTGTGAAGACTGCATCAAAGTTATTGAGATATTTTTTGTTTTTAAACAATTCCCTTTAGATTTTATGACCTTAGAAATTGCACATTTTAATTGCATCTCTCTCTTTTTTTTTAATTGCAAGACTTTTCATGAGAAAAGACTGTGGTGTTAAGTGATGATTACTGCGTTTTTATTAATTTCCTAGGTTTCTTATGCTGGGATATTAGCTTACGAACCAGAATTTTCCGTAATTTCTCCATGGCTGTACTTTTCCCTTTTCAAAATAATAATTCTGTCAAAGTTGAGTCATCACTTGGAAAAGTTGAGAACGAGGGTAAGAAGCTTGTATTTTCAACTGAGGAAACCCCATAATACAGAAACAGAAGGTGCAATTCTCAGAGCTGTGCTCACCGTTAGGCTTCTCCTTGCCTCTCAAGTGTCTGGGTTTTCCCGCTTCGTTTCCAGACCGTCACTCTCTGTTGCCCAAGTGCCTTGGTGTGGAATTACTCTACCAACGAAAACAAGAGCGCGAACCCAGGCTCGCCCCTGGATCTGTTGCAGGTGGCCCCTTCCAGCCTGCCCATGCCGGGTGGGAACACGGCTTTCAACCAGCAGGTACACACTCTGTTTCAGTGGTGAGACGGATGTTTTCATTCTTGGGAGGCATCAGGGCAGAGTGAGCCAAGCCCAGGTTGTAGCATCTCAGATGTTGGGGGTCGTTCACAGCTCTACCCCAAACTCTCTGGGTGACCTCAGGGAAAAATTCAGCCTCTCTGACCCACACAAGTGTATGAAGTTGCTATCTTTCTTTTCACCCTCTTGCTGGGCAATGCTTGCTAAGATCTCCACCACCCAGACAGTAATTACTATGGTGGTTCTAATGTATGCCACAAGTCCCGTAGCAGTGGTCTGTGGTATTTAGTGTTAGGTGTTTTTATTAGTGCTGAGTTATTTGGTCCAAAGACTTAGAAAATTTGAACCACAGGATCATGACTAATACTTAGAGCAAGGTCACTCTCTTTTTACCAAGCAGTTTTCTTAAATTAATAAAACATTACCAGTTGCTTTCACTCCTAGGAGAATGGTTCAAAGAAGATACTGTAGACCTTTCACTTTTTCATATCGTGACCTAAAAAAAAAAAAATGCGCTTGTTGAACATTTTTTTGCAAGCGTTTATTTTCATGAGCATTTATTATCAAAAACTAATATTGAATCACCACTCGAAAATGTTTAAAACTACTTCGTGAGCAACAGGCTGAGTCTCCTAGAAATGTAGTCAGGATGGTAGTTTAGCATGGGATACTCTACTCAAGCGGAAAAACCTGACAGGATCTTAGACAGCGACAGCTTTCCAAGGACAAGTTAATTAGAAGCGATTATCTTTCAGGTTCGAGCGAGGATTTATGAGGTGGAGCGGCAGATAAAACAGAGAGGCCGAGCCGTGGAAGTTCGGTGGTCTTTCGACAAGTGCCAAGAGTCAACAGCAGGTACAGGACACAACAGGATGAGCGGTTGGGATGCCGGACTTCATGCCGTGCGTCTGATTCTTGTAAATCACCTCACATGAATAAAGAAGGTTTTCGACAGAGCCACCTGGTGAATTTTGAGGACGTTCCTCCATTTATGTCCTTTAGGTCTTGGCCGTATGGGATGTCAGGTTTGCTTTTGTTGGCAATTCTTTGACAGCCAAGAAGTGATACTGTTTTAAAATGCTTTGTGCCCCCACAGGATGCTGGTTTGTACTGCACTGTGCTTCCCTAACCTCTCGCTGGATTTTTGTTTCTAGGGGTGACCATTAGCCGGGTCTTGCACACACTGGAAGTCTTGGATCGTCACTGTTTTGACCGAACCGATTCCAGCAATTCAATGGAGACGCTTTATCACAAGATATTCTGGCCAAACCAAAACAAAGACAACCAAGAGGTAGTTAACATCTCTTTTTTTCATTTTTTATTTTCTTAGCATATGTTTCTTTTTTCCCTTTCGATAAATCCTGGTAAAGTCTTTTCTTTGAAGTGCGGTATCTTACGAAGATGTCAACACTCTGAAATCATTCTCCTGTTGGACAAAAATGACCTGCCATTATGAAAATTAAACTACCATCAGACTGGTCTACCCAGATCTTTTGAGTGGGAAGACTTCTCTTGCCCCTTTTACCGTGAATTCCTGTCACTTAGTTTTGAGCGGAATAGCCTTCATCTAGTGATTGCATTTTATGCAATTGTTTGGCTTTGATGTTGGAGGGTGTATTGCAACGTTTAGCTCATCACAGAGTGGTGAGTGAATACTTGTGGTCACGGTCTTTGAAAATGCCTTTGTCAAATTTTATTTTGTCTTTCCTAGCAGTAGATTGTTTCATTGACAAATTCTTTTATAAACATAGGATTTTTAGTTCCCCCCCCCAACCTTATTTGGGGGTAAATTATATGAATAGTTTATCTGTCTTTTTTTCACAATGAAACTTGTCTGTGGTGTGTCCAGTTTGTGCTGGACACAGGAAAGCAGAGGTGAAGTTTAAGCCCTGATGGTGCAAAGGTTAAGTGCTTGGCTGCTAATTAAAAGGTTGGAAGTTCGAACCCACCCAGCGGCTCTGTGGGAGAAAAGCCAGGTGATCTGCTCCCGTAAAGAGTATGGCCAAGAAAACCCTACGGGGCAGTTCTGCTCTGTTATGTGGGGTCGCTGTGAGTGAGAACCGACTCCCCTGTGGCTCCTAACAACAACTCACCTTTGAGGAATGCCTTAGTTAATGGACTGTAAATATCTTTGATTTTCAAACTAGATTTTGGAAACGCATATGTGGAAACCAGAGATAAAACAACAAAAACAACAACCAAAAGCCTTTCCTTTTCCTACCTTTATGTCAGCCTGGTGCACTCTTGATCCCTTTGAAATAGTTGGTGAGTTTTCACCCCGTTTCTCAAGGCCACTGACGAGGCCATTGATTCCAGCAGGGTTCCCAGAATGCTGAGTGAGGTACAGACCGAGTGTATCTCTGAGTCGTCATGAGTCTCAGCAGAGATGCTCCGTGGACCAACAGAATGCTGGTCTCCATGTTGCTTTGTGTATTGAGGCAGGTTAGAGTGCTCCTGGAAACTCTGCTGGCATAGTGGTTCAGTGCTACGGCTGCTATCCAAAGGGTCGGCAGTTCGAATCTGTCAGTCGCTCTTTGGAAACTCTATGGGGCAGTTCTACTCTGTCCTGTAGGGTCGCTATGAGTGGGAATCGACTTGACGGCACTGGGTTTGGTTTTTTTTGACTTAGAGTGCTCCTGTGCCATTTTGGAGCGGAAACCTTAGAGTCCTCTACGTGTAATAAAAACTTCCTTAGATAAAAGACTTCAAGAGTCCTAAGATTTTTACTATATAGATGTGACCTACCTGGACGAGAAGCAGGGATACTCAAAGTTTAGGATGTTCTTTTGGATTCTTAATCTTTCTGGTTTAAGGGTTTAGTGAAAACTGTATGGTTTGCTGGCGAGGGTTTTACCAAGTTCGTCAAAACCGCCTCAGTCAGTTCTGCGGTTAACCTGACTACGTAACCTTCTAGTGAAGGAACTGGCCCCCTTCAGAATGACGGCCTCCTCACCTCTGGAGACTTAGGTTACCCACAGGCACTCTGAAAGGGGAATGATAATTAGGGTGTAATTTGTCTTGTCAAGGGCAGAAGTTACGTTGTGATGTTACTGAATAAAATCACACAGTGGGGTTCTCTCTAAAGCGCAGTTGTCCTCAAAACGAGGTGCTTGAGATTAAGCATTGCTGTACGAGAGGAAATTATTAGAACTTATATTTAAATTATATTTTTCAACACCTCACACTTTAGTTCCATTTTGTCTGTTTTATAAGTAACGGAGTTATGGTAATATAGGTATAGGGATTTTAAATTAATAGATGTATATTGAGGGGTTTAACAACAACAACAAAAAAATGTTTAAAAAGCCGAGAGGATATGTGAGAAACGTTTGGAAAATGCTGCTCTGAGTTCCCTCCAAATGAATGTCTTCTCGTGGGTGCTCTGGGAAGGAGCGTGGCACTAGAGGGCAGCACCTGCTCAGGGCAGCACACTAGCTACAGTGTGTCACTGGGAGTAACAGGAGTGTTGCCACGTTTAGCACTGGCTGTCTTTTTATTATGGGTTTATCCTTTTTTTTTTTTTTTATCTTGAATTTAGCACTGGCTAACCTGAATTTTTTTTTTTGGTTTAACTTGAATTTCGCACCGGCTATCTTAGATTTTGGAAACCCTGGTGGCGTAGTGGTTAACTGCTACAGCTCTTAACCAAGAGGTCAGCAATTGAAATCCGCCAGGCACTCCTTGGAAACTCCACGGGGCAGTTCTACTCTGTCCTATAGAGTCACTACAGAGTCACAATGAGTTGGAATCGATCTGAGGGCAGTGGGCTTGGTTTTTTTTTTCATACCTTGAATTTGGAAACCCTGGTGGCGTAGTAGTCGGAATTGACTGGGCGGCACTGGGTTTTTGGGTTTGGGATGGTGTTAAGAGCAATGGCTGCTAACCAAAAGGTCGGCAGTTCAAAGCCACCAGGAGCTCCTTGGAACCTCTATGGGACAGTTCTACTCTGTCTTATAGGGTCGCTTTGAGTCGGAATTGACTCAATGGCAGTGGGTTTGGTTTTTTGGGGTATCTTGAATTTGGAAACCCTGGTGGCATAGTGGTTAAGAGCTACGGTTGCTAACTAAAAGGTCGGCAGTTCACAGTCGCCAGGTGCTCCTTGGAAACTCTATGGGGCAGCTCTACTGTGTCCTCTAGGGTCGCTATGAGCCGGAATCGACTTGATGGCAGTGGGTTTGGTTTTTTTTTTTTTTTTTGTATGTTGAATGTTGACTCAACTCTGGAAAGATTTGATGTAAGCGGGCTGCTTTGTGGTTAATATGCTTTGTTATGAGTAAGACAAAACCTATATTTTAATGTTGTAATTCAGACTGGTCACCTTTTCTGAATGGTCTGGTGGAAAGAAAGAAAGAACAGACCCTTCTGTAATATTGAACATTCAATTAATTTTTAAAGTATGGCTTTGGCATTCGTTTGTGTGTGTGATATCTACGTATGCAAATGACAACATTTTATCTGTAGAACTTCACCAGGGATTTGTGTTTTCTTGACTTCTGGGCTGCTTCCTGTACTTCTGGAATTCATGGGTGAGCTGCAAAACTGTAGTGGCTCTGTGACCTGGAGCAAGTTTTATAGGCTCTGTGCCTTAGTGGTTTACTTGTTAAATAGATGTACAGTACTGTTTGCCCTGTTCATCGTTTTGAGCATTGTAAAACTCTATTCAGGTATGTTTAAAAAAATCTTTTTGTTGTTAGTAATTACAGTAATCATTGCCAACATTGTCTTGGAAGAACCAATACGGCCGTGCTCCTAATTCTCCGATAAGAGGGAACTGTGCAAAGTAGTGTTTAGGGTTCAGAAACACATCTCACTTCTTTAAAATGGCCTTTCCCCTCCCTGTGTTAGAACTTAGACAGCATCACAGATAAGAAGACAAAGCACCAACCTGCAGCTGCTGTGGGTTTGAGGTTTGCTGTTGTTTGCAGCCTGGTCTAGATGTGCCTGGGCCCTTGGCTGCACAGCTTGCTTCGCCCAGGCTTCTTTTGGGAAACTTGAACTTTGCGTTCCTCATTTCCCTTTTTTCTGGAACTGCAAAGGGGAAACAAATCCTCTCAACTTCTTTTTGGGGCTGTGGGAGAGCAACTCTCCGAATGCAAGAAGCTAGGGGGTCTGCGGTTCACGTTTGTGTGTGTAATCCGTTTGGTGAACGCTTGTATAAACTGTAGTGCCTGGGCCGGATCCTGCCCTGGGGTTGGACGCTGTCAGGGGAGTGAGAGTCAGAGCTGGAGCTGTGCCCGTTGATGGGGATATGCCAAGCCTGCAGCCCACGTTCCCTGACTCGACACGGTGTGTATCACCCATATGCTTACCTTCTGTGTCAGGGCTAGAGTAGTGTTATAAGGGACGTGAAAATAGAAATTTCAAAACCCTTAGTGTTTATTTGAGACCTGCGCTACCTGAATCTCTGTTCAGCGTACTGGGAGGTACAGGCACTGCCATCCTTAGGTCAGGGCTCAGAGGCTGTCCCACACTGGCCTGGCAGATGGTGAGCTGGGCTGCTGCTGTGTAAAAGGCAGCCAAGGAGAGGGAGGCAAAGGGACCAGGAAATGAGCACACCCTGTCTGAATAAGGCAGCCTCTGTCGGATTCTACTGGGGATTGGGGACCCCCTGTTACCTGACCGTCCACCATTTCAAGAGAAGCGGTATGTATGCATGTATAGAGATTGTCCCAATTTTAAAACACACTGCAGGCCAAGCAGCATGTCTGTTGTCCGTGTTTGCTCAGATGCCTGCTGCTATTCAGCTCCTGTTTTGTGTTTCAGACAACGTTTACTCATTTATGTCTCTGTTTAGAGCTTCAGAACCCTTTATAGTCTGGGTGATAAGGTGGGCGGAGGCCTGGCACCCTGACAAAGGAGTTTTTACCTGAGGTATTTGTCCCTGGTTGGTGCAGATGGTTTGGACTACTAACCTAAAGGTTGGTGGTTCGAACCCACCTAGTGGCACCACGGAAGAAAGACCTGGCAGTCTGCTTCCATAAAGATTACAGAAAGAATACCCTATGGAGCAGTTCTGCCCTGTAACACATGGGGTCAGCATGAGTCGGAATTGACATGATGGAAACGGGATAGGGACCTCTGATTCCAGGCACTGATTCAGTCTGTCACTTTTGATCTGAAGGGGGGCTCACAGTGCTGACCTCACCTCTAAGCAGCAGGATGAGGGGAGGGGTGTCCCTCCAGCCTTCCAGAGCCTCAGGCTACTTTCTTCCTCTTGGCTTCTCTATTTCCTTATTAGTGTTGGGCTGAGGGGAGAAGCAGCTGTTATCTTCGGGTTCTTTGGGGGCATAGACAGAAGGGAAAGTCGAAAGGTGGCAGGAAGAGCTGCCTCTTTCACTTCTCTCTCTGGTGCCTGAGGGAGCAAACTTTCTCCTGAAGATGAAAGGGCTGAACCCAGCTGCCCTAAACAGAACTTCCCAGAACAACAGTGACGTGTGCATTACCCCTTTCCCTGTGATGCAACAAAAATATCATGCACCCAGATCCTGAAAACCCGCATATATACTGATTGCATTTGTTTTGTGCTGACCGTACTCGTGGAGAATTCCGTGAACAGGTGTGATGGTTTCCTAGCGATGTTTTGAATGGCAGAGGTGTGCTTTATTTGCTTCTGGCACAGGACCCCCTGGGCTAAACCAGGTCTGCATCAGCGTGTCCGCCTGACCAACATAATCTAAAAGACACTCAGAGCTTGAGTTCTGTCAGTGCTCTGCTTGCTCCATGTTTGTCTTCTGGGAGCCTGCAGCCCCGTGATGTTACGGTCTTTTCTGCTCACTGGTATATCATCATCAGCCCTTGGCCCATGTCTGGGGCCCAACAGGTGCTCAGTAGACGTTTATTGAATATTTTAGGGGGCTCATTAAAAAAAGCTGCTGGGGCTGTGAATTGGAAGGAGAAATCTCTAAAATTTGCCTTGAAAGCGCAAGGGTGCCATTGCTGAGGAGAACCGGCAATGGATCTGATTGGGGTGGGCCTCTTGGTTTGTTTTTGAGCCGATATACAAGTCTTTTCCTCCTTCGACTTGTTTTTGTTTTTAGTCCTTTTTAAGCACCAGGCCCTTTTTTAAGTGTGTTAAGTCATTGCATTGAATTTTCACCCAGCCTGGGAGGAACATGCTATTTTTATCTCATGCTTTACAGATGAGGAAACCGAGGCTGAGAGAGGATAAGTAAATTGCTCACATTCATACCCAGCTCATTGGCAGGAGAATAGGGATTGGAATCCTGAATGGCTGTAGAGCAATACTTCAGAGTCGTAGGCTCTATTCTTTGTACCGTTTCTTTAAAAGAATATTTTATTTTGTGTATCAGTGTAGCTAAGCAAACAAGTGTCAGATGTCATTTGGGAGAAAGGAGGGAAAAACCTTTGTAATTGCCATGAACAGTTTCCAATATTGGCACATTTATTTTCAGGAATAATCTCTAATTCCTTTTCAAAAGCATGTCAGGCAGTTATAATGTAATAAACAATGTTTACATTAGACAATTCACGTTTCCTAGTTGAGCAGCCTGGCCTTTGTAGCATACCACAGGCTTTAGGACAATTGAAATTTGGTTTTGAATGCTGGTTTTGCCACCGAGCAGCTGGGTGGCCTTAGGCTGGTTGCATAACCCTTAGCATCAGTCTCCTTGTCTATATGGTGGTCTTACTAACGGTAAAGACTTCAGTACACTGCCAGTTATTGTTCTTGTCTAGGCAACTTCAGCTGTGAAGTGAGTAGAACAAAGCACCATGTTTTAGAGATTTAAACCCTGGTGGCATAGTGGTTAAGAGCTACGGCTGCTAACCAAAAGGTCGACAGATTCGAATCCACCAGGCGCTCCTTGGAAACCCTGTGGGGCAGTTATAATCTATCCTGTAGGGTCGCTATCAGTTGGAATCGACTCCGTGGCAACGGGTTTGGTTTGGTTTTGGTTTCCATATGGTCAGTGGAGCCCTGGTGGAGTAGTGGTTAAGTGCTACGGCTGCTAACCGGAAGATTGGCAGTTTGAGTCCCGAGCTGCTCCTTGGAAACTCTGTGGGGCAGTTCTACTCTGTCCTGTAGGGTTGCTTTGGGTTGGAATTGACTCCATGGCAACAGGTTTTTGGTTTTCCTTATCATCAGTATGTTTCCTTCATTCTTTCTTCAGTTTTTTTTTTTTTTTTTATTATTGTTGTAAAGTTATAGGTCACAGCATTTGCCATTTAAGATTTTTCATGTGTACAATTTACTGAGACTAATTACATTAATTATACAGTGCACCCTGTAAGAGCCAGAACTCCCCAGGACTGCTTGGCTTTTCTGGGTCCCGTAAGTTTTCCACCTTTGTCTGGTGCAGTCACCGCTTTTCTGTTGCTCTCTGTTTAGTGGAAAATGTTTGGATTTTCCTTCTCTGACAGATTTCCGTCTTACACTGGTTCCGTCTTTTGCAGGTGTTACTGTACTGTGCAGTCACCCCCAGTATCCCTTGCTTAATTTTCCAGCACTATAAACAGAAATTCAGCACTTCAAATAGTGCCTTCCCCTTTTCCTTGCCTCCCAACCGGTTTCCATCATTCTTTACAAAAGGCAAGGCTTAAAATTCATTGCACCACACAGTAGCGCCTCTTGGAGGTGAACTTAGCGATGTATTTAAGTATGAGAGAAGTGCACTTTTCCAGGACTTCTGGAGGGTTTTACTTTGCGGTGAAAACTCACCCCACACGTGACCCCTGTTACAGTGCAGCAACATAGTTTTCAAAATTCTCCTGTTTTGTCCATTTGTATTATTTAAATGTCAGTGATTAAGTGAGGGATGGCGGAGTCATTTTTGGCACAGTGCACATTAAAAAAGTGCACATTAATGACAGTTAATTAGTTGATTTGAATACTTAGGGGACTTGTCTAAATTTGTTTTCTTATCTGCCTCTCTTTTTCTCAGAACCCAGAGCTATGCTATCTTTAACTACTGCTGAAAAAAAGAAATAGGAAGTTCTTTTGCTTTCGTGGTGTAGGTTTTGTTTCTTAGATGTCACAGGACCTAAAGACCATCAACATTGATTCTAAGGATGTGAGACTAGAAAACCTGTACCCTTCCCTGTCAGAAATTAACCACCCCAAATATCTTTTGGAAATATACATATGGAAACATTTATATATATACACCCCTTGCTGTTGAGTTGATTCCGACTCATAGCCACCCTATAGGACAGAGTAGAACTGCCCCATAGGATTACCAAGGAGCAGCTGGTGGATTTGAACTGCCAGCCTTTTGGCTAGCAGCCAAAAGCTTAACCACTGTATCACCAGGGTCTCATATATATATACCATAAAATGAATTCCATTTGTATTTAAATAATAAACCTGTGAGTTTGTGGTTAACAGACCTACATTTATTACCTTATATGGTGTAGAAATTCAGTGTAGTAGTGTGACGAAAGGCTTATGATCTGTTAGGAGCTTAGACTAATTTTTGCTAACTCTTGAAACTCACCCGCACGTCCGTAATGTGGCTCCACCTGCAAACCGTATGGCTTGTTAATATCACTACTCTGCATGTGATTACATGTTGTTTAATGGTGCTGTATTATGAATAATGCTTTTATCCAAATGTGACCATTTTGCTTGATGCTGACTACAAATGATTGATTTTATTTATGAGTGTTTTTTAGCCTGACATTAAACAGCCAATGAAGACTTTTATTCAGTATCTGGTTAACTGTTGTTTAATGAGTCATTGATCTGTTCCTCTACCTTTTATGGTAGAGGAGGCCTGGTGGCGCAGTGGTTAAGAGCTCAGCTGCAAACCAGAAGGTCGGCAGTTCAAATCCACCAGCCGCTAATTGGAAACTCTATGGGATAGCTCTACTCTGTCCTGTAGGGTTGCTGTAAGTCGATGGCAATGGGTTTGATTTTTGGTTTTATGGTATAAGTAGTATGTAGAGAAATTTTTCATTAAAATAAGCAAGTGATCTCACCAAGCGTCTTCTAATTTCTAAAGGATGTCTACCTTTCAGATGTAATTACCGATTATTTCTCTTCTTTATTAAGGAACGGATGCCCTGTGGTTAGCTTCTGTAGACTCTTAGATTATCGAATGCCTGAAAAAGAACTGAGTTATGCTTCACCTACTAGGTTTATTCTCTCCCTCCACTCTCAGATGAAAAAGGTGGCAAATTCCGCTTGCAGTGAATCCTTTCTGTTCACATTTCATATGTTCTTATTATATAGATAGCACTGTTAATGTTGATTGTTTGCAACAGAGTGAGTACTGATTTCGGCTTTTTTCTTTTTTTCCCCACTGTGTGTGTGTGTCCCAAGTTCATGAGGCCCAAGGAACAATGCTGTTACTTGAAGGACCTTGTTGGTTGTTGAGTTTTTTGTCCATTCATCCTGTCTTCATTTACTGCCATCAAAAAATCAAAAAACCAAACCCGTCGCCATCAAGTCAATTACTGTTATAGAGCTTATTTTTTCCATGGTTATTGTGTATGTAGTATATGAATGGAGTCCTGGTAGCACAGTAGTTAAACATTCAGCTGCTAAGCTAACCAAAAGGTCGACATTTCCAACCCACCAGCTGCTCCTTGGAAACCCTACAGGGCAGTTCTACTCTGTCCTATAGGGTCGCTACTAGTTGGAATCGACTTGATGGCAATGGGTTTGGTTTGGGTTTGATACATGAATACGTTCTTGATATTGAGAAGCCCCCTTGAGCCCAGGGCATAGACCTCTCTCCTACTCCCCTGTCCCAAAGGGAGGCAGTTGGACATAAAAGCCCCTGCTCTGAAGCCAGGCAGCTTGAGTTTGACTCTCAGCTCTGGAGCTTAGTATCCTGGGACATTGGGCAATTTATTTAACCTTTAGGCCTCAGTTTGCTCAACTGTGAAATCATAGAACAGGGCCTGGTATAAAAATAAACACTCCCATATACTAGCAGTAACTACTGTAAATTTTAGTCCATATCTGTAGGAAAACTTTTCCTAGGTATTTATGTATGTATGTATGTACATTTACAACAGTAACAGGTTTGAGAACATAAATGGGATTGCACCCTAGATAATATTCTACAGGACCTTTTTTTTCTCTCTCGCCCTTCTGCCCCTCACTGCTTAATAGTGCCCATAACTTTTTGTTTGTTTATTTTATTCTGGTCGTGGTACTCATCCCTTTTATTCTCATAAAGTTTCCCAATTAATTTTCTGAGTTGGTGGCGGAGAGAATCATCATATACAGACTGCAGTAATGTGGCCGTATCCTCTCAAATAATTATTCCTTTCTCTGCATGGTGGCTAAATCTCCCAGAAAGATGCTAAGTAATAGTGTTGGGGTCAGCATCCAAGACCAAAACCAAACCCACGGCCGTCAAGTCGATTCTGACTCATAGTGACCCTATAGGACAGAGTAGAACTTCCCCACAGAGTTTCCAAGGCTGTAAATCTTTAAGGAAGCGGCTCCCAGATCCTTGTCCAGCGGAGTGGCTGGTGGGTTCTGAACCACCTGCCTCGCCACCCCGGGGTTCCTTGTATCCGTGTCCATTCATTCAGTTCCTGTCCCTTCCTGCCTTCTCGTCTTGCTTTTGGGCAGGAGTTGCCTGTTTGGTCTTGTATATTTGAACTGAGAAACATGTTCTTCATGTGTGTTTTTATTTGTTTTATAGGCCTATCTAATTTTTGACTGAAAGGTGGACTTCAGAAGTGGCTTTAGTTTTGAGTTCGCAGGGTGTCTGGGGTCTCAGGTTCTGTTGACACTCAAGTTTTACTCTACTTACTTGGCTGGTTTCTCAAGAGCTGTGTTGTGGCAAGAGAAATCCAGGCTCCATCACTTAGCTGAGTGATCTTGGGCAAGTTATTTAATATCTCCATGCCTTGGTTTCCTTATCTGTAAAATGGGATAATAACAATAACAACACACAGGTTATGAGGATTAGAAGGAATAATTCATGCAACACATTTACAGCAGTGTCTGACTTTAAATATTCAGTAAACGTTAGCTATTATTTTCATCACTACCACCTGAAAGTTGTCATCATTCATGCCAAGGTATCGCTATTAATGATTTCGAGAGTAATTAAATTCATACTAAGTTAATTTTCCATTTGCCTGACAAGCGAATGGAAAGATTCACGTGAAAGATCAGGAACTTTCAGTTTTTTATTTTTGTTGTGTCTGTTTTGATCAGCTGTAAGGTCTAAAGCTGTAGTTTAGTAATGAGTAGAATAAGAAATACATATTGCAGAAAAGCTATTCTTCTGAAAAACAGGTTTTTAGTCAGAAGAGAAACAGACTTTGTCATTTGGTCAGGGCTGGTCTCTGTTAGCATTCAAATGTTTTCTAAGATGGACCGTGGGGGATTGTACCTAATAAGTAACTGATAGAGTAATTTTTTTTCCTTTTGTGTTCAAAGAATTGCTTAATGTCTTCCCTGTATATTAAAGCCCCCAGTCCACGATGTAGCCTTACACTGAAAGGGTGGGGTAGTACAATTAGTAGCCCTTTCTTGAATCACTTGAGGGCAGGGAGAGGAGCAGTACCCATAGAAGTAGGAACACCGCTCCTGGAAGAGGGAAGGAACGGCGGGAGTGCATAGTGGACCCTGTCTTAGGGCTGGACTCTTCCTCTCAGAGAGGAGTCGGGAAGCTCCTTTGACACCCCAAGTAAATGAAGAGGTAAGTGAATGAATAAATAAGCAAATGAGTGAATGCCCCTTGGTTATGTTCCTTTGACTATCCCCCTTCTGTGTTCCATTGCTAACCTCCCCCATCTGCCTTGTTGTTGATACATCTCCAATCGGATATAGAAATACCACCAAATTGTCTGCAGAAAAATAGAGATAAAAGCAAAACAACGAAAATTCTCATCATTGTGTTGCCAAAGACAAATTCCGTCAACATCCCTCTGGACCATTCTCTCGCTGTAAGGTCACCTTGCCTTTCTCTGAATTGGTCCACTATGTGCCCCTCTTGAATTTCAGAGGAATGCCTTATTTCTTAGTTCTTGAGGCTGGGGTGGTTTTTTTTAGCACCATTCACTGATGCCTGGAGCACCTACATCCGTTTACTGTAAGATAATTTCCTTGGGCTCTATCCCTGGTGATTGAACTACTGGGGCAAATAATACGAACACTTTTTAAGGCTCTTGCTGTAAAATAGAAATTACATTCAAAATGGGAGCAACAATTTTTATTCCTATGAAGTAATACATGAGAATACATTTATATATAGTGCCTAGAACAGGGCCTGGCAGTAGTAGGTGTTCAGTAGTATTTATTGAATGAGTAAATAAGCAAATGAATGAGCGAGATTGCCTATTTCATAGCGTCCTTCCTTCAGTGGATTACGATTAAACTTCTTTTCGGATTTTCTATTTTGTATCGTTGCCATCATGTATTTTCAGTCGACCACTAGTCCTTTGCTCCTATAATGCCTTGAACAAGTATATGTCTTCTAGCTTTGATGTCTTTTTTTAAAATTAGTTTGTATGCGTTTCCCATTGCTGCTGTAAAAAATGACCACTAACTTAGTGGCTTAAACCAACATCAGTTTATTCTCTTAGATTTCCAGAGGTCAGAAGTCCTAAATGGTGCTTACTGGAATGAAATCCTGTGGATCAGGCCTCATTCCTTCTGGAGGCTCCATTTCCTTAACCCACCCTCTCAAATGTAATGCTACATTGTGGACTGGGGGCTTTAATATGCAGGGAAGAGGTTAAGCAATTCTTTGAACACAAGAGGAAAAAAAATCACTGTATCAGGTACTTATTAGGTACAATCCCCCATGGTCCATCTTAGAAAACGTTTCGAAAGCTAACAGAGACCAGCCCTGACCAAACGACAATGTCTGTTTCTCTTCTGACTACAAATCTGTTTTTCAGAAGAATAGCTTTTCTGCAATATGTATTTCTTACCCTACTCATTACTAAACTACAGCCTTAGAACTTAACAACTGATCAAAACAGACACAACAAAAACAAAAAACTGAAAGTTCCTGATCTTTCATGTAAATCTTTCCATTTGCTTGTCAGGCAAATGGAAAATTAACTTAGTATGAATTTAATCACTCTCGAAATCATTAATGGTGATACCTTGGCATGAATGACGACAACTTTCAGGTGGTAGTGATGAAAACAGTGGCTAACATTTACTGAATACTCTATTTAGAGTCAGACACTGCTGTAAATGTGTTGCATGAATTATTCCTTCTAATCCTCAGAACCTATGTGTTGGTTATTGTTATTATCCCATTTTACAGATAAGGAAACCAGCTTCAAGAGGCCTCCTGTATTCCTTGGCTCATGGCCCCTTCCTCTGTCTTCAAAGCCAACAGCCTGGCATCTTGAAATCTCTCTCTCTTTCTGATCCCTGCTTCTGTTGTCATATCTCCTCTCTGTCTCTGACCCCCTGCCTCCCTCGTCCCCTTGCAGAGACCCATGGATTATATTGTTTTACCCGAGTATTAGTCCAGAATAACCTCTGCATCTCAGGATTCTTAATTTAATCACACCCGCAGAGCCCTTTTTGCCACATTAAAAAAAAAACAAAAAACAAAAACTGAACTATTGCTGTCAAGTCAATTCTGACTTTTAGTGACCCTATAGAACAGAGTACAACTGCCCTATAGGGTTTCTAAGGAGTGGCTGGTGGATTTGAACTGCCAGTCTTTTGATTAGCTGCCCAGTTCCTAACCACGGTGCCACCAGGGCTCCTTGCCGTGTAGAGAAACACATTAACAGGTTCTAGGATTACTACTTCTTTTTTTCAAAAGCTACCTTTTCAAGGAAACTTCTCATAATTTCCTCCAGCTTTTCTTGTCCTGTTGAATATTGTTGTCTTTCTGAGATAATTGTAATGTTCTTTTTTTATAAATCCCAACTATGTATATGTACCTTTAATCACCATCCCAGAAGGCAGGGGCCGTGTCTAGGTCCTATCTGGAACTACTAGCCTACTTCGGAGTTTTGCCTGGAAGTTGCAAAGTGAAACCAAACCCACTGCTGTTGAGTCAATTCGAACTAATGGCGACCCTATAGGACAGAGTAGAGCTGCCCCCTAGGATGTCCAAGGAGCGGCTGGTAGATTTGAACTGCCCACCTATTGGTTAGCAGCCGAGCTCTTAACCACTGTACCACCAGAGTTTACTGAATTTCACTGAACAAACAATTATTGGTTGTTTTAAAGAAAAGGAGCTTAATATTTTTAGAAGTTTTGTTCTGGGAGTGAGCATGCATTTTAACTTTGTTCTTTGAAATCATAGTGTCCTGTTGACGGTTACTTTAATTTGTTGGTCGTCCCCTGGCAGACAAATGGAAGCCATCCTAATTTTTTCTAGAAGTTGGTTGATGCAGAGCGGTGTGTGGGTGTGTGTGTGGGTGTGGGTGTGTATGTGGGTGTGTATGTGTGTGGAGGGGGGTACAGGACACCTGTGTGTGGTAAATGTGAGCCACGTGTGTCTGTCTGTAGGTGCATTGAACGTGTCTGATAGAACATATGCTCTGGGACTGATGGGGTCCTGGCCCTTATAGTTTAGAGGCAATTAAACAGGACATATTTCCTACTTTTGACTATTAGTGGAATCTAGAAAAAGCCTCTTGGTAAATACACTTGAAGTGGGGACCAACACCTCATAGTAAATGATGGGGGAAAGGGAAGGCAGATTTAAACAGGGCTTTATTTTGAAAAATAATACTAAGATTATAAAAATCTTATTTTATAACTAACAAATAACTTCACTTATAAAGAACTAGTAAAATACTCTATGATCAAAAGATATAAATTTGTAATTATTCGTATTGCAGAGGCAGCTTGCTTCAAGTTGGTGTACTTAGGGCTTGGTTTTCCAATATGGCACCCTGAGAAGTTGGTGTCCGTTGTTATAAAACTTCCGGGCGTTACCAGAGAGAATGTGTCTTTTGAAGAAGGCACGGAATCTACCCATTCTTCCCCTCCCCACCACCTCTGGTGTCCCAAGGAAAGGGTGACGGGTCATTGGAGATTTAGAAAGGAATTGACTTTGCACTATTGAACCTGGCCAGTATTGGAGAATATTTATTGGTTGAAAATCGATCTTGAAATATGTAACCTTTTATGGGTGTCACTGATATGAAGACAAGAACATTTCTGTTTAAGACTGTTAATATTTTGTAAAAGCCCAGTCTTTTTAGCAGCATCTCCCTCAAGACTTTAATACCTGATTTTCTCACTTCTCTTAATTCTGAATAACCACAAATTGAGGGCCCAACTGCATCAGGCGTGTCTTCACGTTGCCTGTGAGCTGGGACCGACAAAGGCTTGTGTCTACTCTGAGATACGCAATATGTGGCCGAACTGGACTTAGTTGCTTCCTCATTTACACTATTAAAACGGTGCTTTATGATTTTTTTGCTTCTTCCTCTAGGAGATGAACTTGTAGAACAAGGATTGGATCTTTCAAATTTGGCACAGTGGTTAAGAGCTCGGCTGCTGACCAAAAGGTGGGCAGTTGGAATCTACCAGCCGCTCCTTGGAAACCCTCTGGGCCCGTCTTCCTCTACCCTCTAGGGTTGCTATGAGTCGGAATCGACTTGATGGCAGCAGGTTTTTTATTTTTCCAGTGCAGAGTGTATCTTGAATACTTAGTAGGTGCTTTTGGAAGCGAATCAGCTCCTTGCTAGGACTTCTTTTTTAGCGCATCCCGCCAAACCAGTTGTTGTATCTGGATGTGTTACAAAGGAGTGTTTTCCGTTGCATGTTCTTTTTTGTGCATCTCCGGGAAGAGCAAGGTCTTAAGTTGGCGGAGTCAAGTCGCTGGAAGACAAGTGAACCTCTTCATATTCATTGGGTTTTTATGAATCTCTTTCAGGAATTTACTTAAGGGCCCAAACTCTTCAATACAGATTTGGAATTCCACCGGGCATCTTGTAAACTTAACTCCCTTGAATGCACAACACACAGGCACAGATTAGGTTTAGTTTGATTTCAGTATATTATTATATGAACAACTATCCTAGTCGTTGTATTTTAAAAGATCAACCAATTTCTGCAGTAAGTTTTTTCCTTCAGTTTGCAGCTTGCTATATTTTTTATGATTAGTGAGAAAAAGAAAAACCTTCTTTCCCAACCGATTTGAAATTCCTGAGTAATTTTATTTTTAAAAGCTTCCCTCCCAACTTCTGTTTTCTCAGAGATTTTTTTTTTTTTCAATTTGCTGTTAACCTTTTTCTAAGCCATTTGGAGTTTTATAAACACTGTAGCCTAACATATCATATTCTGAATCATCATCCAAGGCTGTTGTACCATGGGTGTTTTTTAAAATATGTTTTGTATTTTTTTTTGGTCTAAAACAATGTTTGCACGTTCAGCGTGGGACCAGAGTGCAGACGGGGACAGCTCTGGGAAGGTGCGGTTAAGAACATTCCAGTGAGCAGGGACAGTAAACGCTGCGGCCCATCGTGGGCATGACTTGGCGTGTTTGAGGGACTCCCGGGGCCCCGACATGTCACTGGTCAGGGGGATGACTCCAATGTTACAGCCTGAACGGTGATGCCATTTTCTAAGGAGAGTACACAGGCCGAGAAGGGGATCTGAGGGGGAGGTGGGGAGTCCAATATGAGATCAGTTGGTTTGAGGTGCTGTGGGGCGCCAGGTGGAGATACTCAGGAGGTGGACAGTGCTGAGTGAGGGGCTTTGCTCGGGTGCGCTCTGGGCTGATGGGGTGGAGTCAGCCTCTGTTTCGCATCACAGTTGGGGTGCTCTGTACTTGCAGGGATTGTCTAAGGGTGAAATGAGGTTGTGTGTGTACAGAGAGGGCTGAACGCAGTGTCTGGCACACGGTAGTTATGTCGGTGGAGTGTGCAGTGTCATGTACAAGGCCGCAGGATAGCATCTGAGTTCTGCTATATTTAGAGACGGTTTTTCTTTCCTTCCCAATCATTTCTGTGTATCAAAAATCTTTTTCTCTTTGCTCCAAGGCACGTTTGTTTATTTTTCAAAACGGCAGTAGCCTTTTTCTTTTGCATCGTAAAATGAGAGCCCTCCTGTAATCCTTCCCTCTGGTTCTAACCACTGTTAAGAGCCTGACTTTCTGAAGGCACATTTCAGGGGCCCTCGTGGTACAGTGGTTAAGCTTTTGGCTGCTAACCAAAAGGTGGGCAGTTCGAATCCACCATCTGCTCCTTGGAAACCCTACGGGGGCCGTTCTACACTGTCCTGTAGGGTCTCGATGAGTCGGAATTGACTTGAAGGCAATGAGTTTGGTTTTTTTGATTGTCCTTAGTGAAAACATTTTTGGGTTGACCCTTCCTCCCACCGTTATGCAGCCCCTCTCACCCTCGGCATGGCACTCTGTGTTAGCTGTCTGGTCTTCGTCTCTTGAGGCGCGTGAGCTTCTCGAACAAACGCAGTATGCCTCCATTTCTGGAACTGGACCGAACACTCCTCCGTGAGCCTCACGCACGGGCACGCAGATTGGGTGTGTTTCCTTCCTTTTCAGGGTCGTGTGTGCGCTGTGTGTACTTACTGCTTAGTTTGTTGGTTTTCAGAATACTGTGTGTAAAGCATTTGTGTGCATTTATGTTTTCCCAGAGAGATGATGTGGGCACAGGAGATACTGTTTTGGTGCATGAAGGGGATTGTAGTAATGTGGGTTGTTTTGACATTTCTTTTGCGGTGGTTTATGCAGTGGATCTGAAGAAATACAGGCTCCTCCGCCCGGTTGTTGAGATGTTACTGATCACACATAAAACCTCGCTATATACTATGTGTCTCAACGTTTTCAATTAGATATTAAATCTCATAAAAAAAAAAAATCTCATAGGCTGTCTTTAATGGAGAAAGTTTTTCTTTTTTAAAAATTTAAGTCAGTTATTTATACTTCTCTGGCACCTTGAAGATGCAAGGGAAAATAAAAAAAAAATCTTTTTGCAGGTGGCTGTGATGGGCATTACTGAGTCGCTTAACTACTGGTACTAGTGTTTTTAGAGACAGCTTATGTTCTTTGATATTCTAAATCTCAGCACTGGGTGCTCGCTGGATTGGCTTTTATATTTTTAGTTTCCTATGGGTTATGTTGAATCTTTAGTTTACTTCTTTTTTTTTTTTTAATGTTACGTGTAAACTTTATATAATGCTTTTGCCGTGTTTTAAATGGAAACTGGGGCTCCTTTTGAGATGTCTACCCCAGGGATCTTTGGTAAATAACCAAATTTAGGACTGGGTGAGTAAACAATCTTGGAATAAATTGATTTTCATTATCCTCATTGGCTGTTAGTATCCAAAACCTATCAGGGACTGTTATCCTGAGATTAATTTTATGGCTTCTCAGAGTCCACAGACCTCCTGAAATTTGCTAAATTTTATGTGTGTTTGAATACATATTCTTTTGTGACCGTGCTCATAGCTATCATAATCTTAATTGAATGTGTAAACTCTAAAAAGTACTAATACACTGATTCTCTAGTTTTTCTGACACACACGTGGGCAGATATTAAAACCTTATGGTTGATGTCCTCCTGGCTGGCAGAGATCCTCCAAGAGGAGGGGCCGGATTGTATAGAAGGACTATTCTCCTGCTGACCCAGCACCCGATCCCTACCTCAGATTCGTGTCACTTCTGCCCCGTGACCCTTCTTTGTCTTCTCGTCCCGTCTGTCATGCCCATTTTTGGACCACGGCAACTGTGACTGATAGTTGTACGGAGCCGTACATAGGCTGGGTTTCTGGCCCTTGTGGACTCTGCCTGCTTTTCTTATTTCTTGTTGGATTTCATCATTTGGTGACTGGGCTTGTTAGGATTATGAGCCAAGTGCGCCTGGGAGTGAGACCTAAGGGTATCCACTGTGGAGTGAGGTACTTGGGCTTTGCAACAACTGTTCATTGGATTTTTCCCATTTTGTTTGGTTTTAAAATTGAGTTCTGGAAGATGGACATGGGTAGGTTATGACCCCTGGGTACGTGAAAGCATATTACAGTGGAACTCCAGTTCTCTTGGAATTGTCACAGATTCAGCCGTTCTGAGTGAGTGATTACTTGTAATTAAAATTTTAACTCTTTATACTTAAGGTAAAAAAGATTTTGCAGCACTTTCTAACACGATTATCACGCAGTATGTGAAAAAGCTTTAGAAACTTGGAACGTTTCACTTGGTGAACGTTCGTTTGAGTAAGCCTGGTACTCATTCCCTTGGTTGCTAGGTTGCTCCCAACGACGAAGCGGTGGTGACGCTGCTGTGTGAATGGGCTGTGAGCTGTAAGCGGTCAGGCAAACACAGGGCCATGGCCGTGGCAAAGCTCTTGGAGAAGAGGCAAGCGGAAATTGAGGCAGAGGTAGGTTCGTTTTTCTTTCTACGTTGTTGTGTACTGTAACTTAAAAATACTGTTTTGGGGAACATGCTTTCTTCCTTATCCTTGTTAACGCTATTTTTTTTTTTCTCGAGGGTGTAAAGGGAAAAATGTACAAATTCACGTAAGGATCCCATAATAGGATCTCTGTAATTTTGGTATATCCAATAATTCATATTCTAGACTAATTAAGAAAGGAATCTTTTAAAATTAAAATTTAACATCTGATTTGTAACGAAGAAATCTCCCTTGGCGACTTTGAGATACGCACACGTACAAAGCGTAGGCACACAAACGCAAACATACATAGTATACAACAATATAATTTTTGGTTAAATTTTAAAGCTGTATAAATTTTTAGCGGATTTGGTAATAGTTCTTTCTGACATTTCTGTTTCTCAAAGTGCCACTTCCTTTGTAGCATTCCTGTCTCAACGTGTACGGCTTCCTTAAGAAGGTCTTCTGTCCCTTCTCCCCTCTAGAGAATAAGCTTCGTGATAATAGAGACCTGGTCTGTCTTGTCCTGTGTTGCGTCCTGGGCACGCAGAACAGTGCTTAGCACATAGTAGGTGCTCAGAAAGTGTGACATGAATGGATGAACACTGATGTTACTGGGCTACTCCTGTCTGTGTTACTGATGATTTACTTTCTATGAAGCTACAAAAAATGGAATATGAGGGACAATTTCACAGGCCTGCCTCTCTTCCTGTTGGGAAGGCCGTGTTCACCGAATATAAATGATGGCACTGTTGGAACCAGAGCTTGAAGACCGTGGTGTTAAGTAAGGTGTAAACCACATGACCCGTTGCATAATGTGCAGATTAGGAAAGGGATTTCATTACTTTTTCTTTTGGAAGACATTGTAAATAGAGAGGATATTCTCTGGTGAATTGCAATGATTAAACTTAAGGAACTAAATTTGATTTTCTCAAATTTCATTGCTCCTTCTGGAGTGTTTTTTTTTTTTTTTTACCTTTTTTCCTTTTCTTGTATTCCAGAATTCTCACACACACACACACACACACACTCTCTCTCTTTTAGAAGAGGTTTACGTATAGATTATTTTGTAATTTTAATAAGGTATAAATGTATCTATCTAAAATTTTTTTCAGAGATGCTTAAGGTAATTGATATATATTTAAACATCACCATCTTCAAAATCTTGACCTCTCTAGAGAGAGAATAGTGTAAAGACAGAGTATCATAAAATAGCATCCTTAATTATTAATGATTAGCATCTGAATATTAAAGAATAGATAATGAAAGTGGGAAAGATCCAAAGGATATCAAAAAAGAATAGAAAATGAGGTTCCAATGGCTTCTAAAACTATTTCTTTTCTTGTGTTCTAGTAAGTTCTGTCTTTAAGAACATAGAAGTTACACAGCTTCTCCAGACATATTCAATGATTCGTAGAGCTTCCCAGAGACTCTGAGAGATCTTACTGGTGAATGTTTGATGAATAAGTGAAAGCGTCTTATGGAGGAATTAAGTTAGCTTTCTCATTTGTCACGGCACTACCCCAAACACGGAGACAAACAATACTCACCTGAAAAAAACATGCAAACACGAAAGAATCAAATTCCATAATACAGCCTCAAATTCTGGTTAGTTTTCTGGCATAGAGACAACAAATAGTCGATTGCAGTGTGTTACACGTTTCGTGGGTATTCATGCAATGCTTGCCGGGTTTACAATTCACATATACAGTGTTTTTCAGGGGTGTTGTTTAAAATCATCTGAGTTGTTCTGGGGTACCAGTTTCAATGTTTAGAAACTGTATTCACCTATGATGTATAGCCCTCAAATGAGCACAGGGATCTCAATTAATTTTACATATTTTTTTCTGAGAACTTAAATGTTAATTAAAAAAAAGAACTAACAAATTGATGACTTGTTGTGACTACGTTTGCCCTCCATAATTAACTATGCTTGTTTATTTTTAATCTGTAGAGATGTGGCGAATCAGAGGTCTTAGATGAGAAAGAGTCCATTTCTTCAGCCTCTCTTGCTGGATCAAGTTTGCCCGTTTTCCAGAATGTTCTCTTAAGGTTTTTAGATACACAGGCCCCGTCACTGTGTGAGTAAAGCTCTTCGCTTCAGGGTCTTCACTATGAGATTGACAGTTTATATGAACTGTTTAACCTTTTTTTTTTTTTTTTTTTTTTGCACTTTATATAAACTTCTTGGTGTTGAATATAATGTATGCTTAGTGAAAAGAATTTTTAGCATGCTTTTATTGGGGACTTTTGGACAATTTTAAATTCAAAGACCATCTTCAAGGTTTAAAAGACTTCAAAATTTCGGAGTTTCAGTAATTCTAAAAATTAAAGTCACCTTGTTTCATTGTACTTTGGGGAACTAGTTTCCCTTAAATGCATGGCTGCTAAGCAAAAGGTTGACGGTTCAAGCTCACCCAGCAGCTCTGCAGGATAAAGACCTGGCAATCTGCTCCCATAAAGATTACAGCCTAGAAGACCAATGGGACAGTTCTTCTGTGTCACATGGAGTTGTTATGAGTCAGAATTGACTCAATGGCACCTAATAACAACGGCAACAATTTTCCCTTTCTTGCCAAAATGGAGAAACTGAGTTCCTGTAAGGTTTCGTTGCATATTGTGCTTCAGATTTGTGTCTTTTCAAGCTGCTTTCTAAGTTTCTGTTTTTTAAACCTGTACTCTTAAAATGGAGGGAAGGCAAACAAAACTGCTTTATAACTAGGACCTTGATACAAAGGACTAATTTGTAGAGATGGTTGGCTGCTTGTCCACACCATCCTGGATGTTCATGTCTTCTCAGCTTCTTTTTCTGTCTTTAGTGGAGACTTGGGGGTCTGGGGAATAAAGAACCACCCATTGGGTTCATGCCATGAGTGGATACTTAAAAAAATTCAATTATGTGAGCTAAGTAGGCTTGATAGAACACCAAGGGCTCCATATGACAAAATACAGCAAGACGGGTCTCCAGATAGAGATGAAGCAATAGAAAAACGAACAGCAAAGGGTGAAAAGTGATAGACAGGAGGAAAGTGTGGAAGGGGAAGGAGATGTTTGTGGAGAAGAAAGGTGTAGAGCAGCAAGCAGTAGTACTTAGTACTCACACTTATTGCTGTCAAGTCCATTCTGACACATAGCGACCCTACAGGACAGAGTAGAACTGCCCCATAGGGTTTCCAGGGAGCAGCTGGTAGATTCGAACTGCTCACCTTTTGGGTAGCAGGTGAACTCTTAGCTGAGTACCGTTTCTTAGTTATAGTGAGACAGTCAGAACCTGAATGTTAGAAGCTGCACAAAACCTTCATGCCTCTTAGTAAGTCTTTTAATAAATGTTATGTTTTGTAACAACGACAACAAAAGAAGATTGATTTTGAAAAGTAGCAAAAATGTTGTTAAGCCTTCATAATTTTTTTTTTTCCTATTCCTTACCCCACTATGTCAATGGAATGGAATTCTCGATTGGATTTGTTTCTTGATAGCGGACCCGAACAGCGAATGTGAAAAGGTGGAGTTTGTGAACCTGGTGCTGCTGTTTTGTGAGTTCATCCGCCATGACGTCTTCTCCCATGACGCCTACATGTGCACCCTCATATCTCGGGGGGACTTGTCAGTCACCGCCTCCACGCGGCCGCGGTCGCCAGCAGGGGAGAATGTAGACGAGCACTATTCAAAGGACCATGATGCGAAAATGGAGGTATGGACTTGCACGTGTGCCCAACCCCACGAGAAACTAAGTCCTGGTGTGGATACTTTGGGGGCAGAGGGGTCATAGCTTTAAAGTTTTACTCTCTTGCCACAAAACTCATTTATTTCTATTCTTACTCACAAGGACGCTTAGATTTTTCGATGTCTTCCAGAATTTTGTTTTGGCCTTTTTAAAACTATTAATGAAAAGATTCGATGACCATAAAATTTTTCATTGGATTGGCATCGTATGTGCCAATTTTATATGTTTCTAGTCTCCATTTTCCCTTGAATATTCTGCTTCAAAATGGAACTTGTCTTGGCCCTGAAGTCTCCACCGAGTTTTCATTGTAAAGAGGGGCATCTTTCTTCCAATGTATCATTCATTACTTTTGTATTGCTTTCTTAAACATAACGCAAGACTATTTTAGTCATACACATTGTATTTTCTTTTTGATTAATTCAGTTTTTATCTAGATTTCTTAGATGTTGTAGAATTGCTGTTTTTAACAAATTCTTTTTATGGTGTGAGAGTGACCTTAGAATTTTCCGCCAAGTTCTGATATTTCCAGCATTGTTCCAGACACTTCCTGAAAATGTCAAGGCAAAAGGGTGAAGGAGATGATGGGAAATTGTGGAAAATGGTGAGAGTGTGATAATTTTTAAAAGATAAAGCCTCGTGTGAATTCAGTGAGACGTTAAGCATATACTGTTACGGTCTTTTTAAAATAGTGGCTATACTTGTAATGGAAAAAAAAACTGACATTAAAATTGCAAACACGTTTTCATAATTTATGCTCTTAAGATTTGTTGTCCAAATGGTGCAGGGTTATTTTTTTCTAATTAAACAATATAAATACTTTTGTCTCTCAATTTGCGTATAGCAGAAGTTATGAGGGCAAAAACTAAAGCTACTGTACCTGTTTTTACATCTTTTCTGTGTTTCTGCCTTTTCTATTCTTGTTAGATGTCATCTTAGATTTTTTTTCTTATAAAGAAAAGTAAGTTGGTGAGCACGTGACTGGGACTAGCTGAAAGAAAGTATTTATGGCCAGTTAATTTTTCTCAATCAGAAAGTTTATGTATTCATCTCTTAAACTAATGTAGAAATTAAAACTTTCTCGTCTGGCCAGTTAATTTTTCTCAGTCAGAAAGTTTATATATTCATCTCTTAAACTAATGTAGAAATTAAAACTTCGTCGTCATGAAGGAAAAGAAGGTGACTTTACACAACAAACAATACATGTCTTAAGACTTGCTTCCTGGCAGGAAAAAAAAAACCCGGGGGAGAAAAATACGTAGGATGTTTAAAAACTCATTGTCATGTTTTAGCTTCAGTTTCTTAATGAACTGTGATATTCACACCGTGACTTTCTTTCTCTGGCAATTATCAGGAACAGAGTATCATGGCACATATGGGCATTGACTCAGGAACCACTAGCATTTTTGATGAAGTAGACAAGAATGACTTTAAAACCGACTTTGGTTCGGAATTTCCAGTAGGTTCAATCTTCGAATTCTCATTGACTGTTAACCCCCAACTTGTCTCCATCCTTTTGTGTCTTGCTCCATGTACTGGAATGACTCATGTATGTGTGACGTAAGTGTGACCCTACCACACTGCACCCTAAGGCACACTTACCAGCTTGTGCAAGTGTTTCACTTCACTTTATCCACAGCTTTGGCTGCATTGTCTCCTTTGTAAATTATAACACGCCTGTTCTCTTAGTTGACTGTTCCATTGGTGTTTTTTTCATTTTGAGATCATCATCTCTCAGGTATATATGAGTGTAGTCTCATCATGATGGCCCATGTTGATTTGCTATATCCGTCTTCAGCTTCTAAATAATACCTTTCCTGGCTCTGGACTTGTTATACATGGTTCTACCATGTTACATGGAGCCCCTTGGTGGTGCAAATGGTTAATATGCTCAACTGCTAATTGAAAGGTCAGAGGTTCAAGTCCACCCAGAGGCATTTTGAAAGAAAGGCCTGGCTATCTACTCCCAAAAGATTATCCACTGGAAACCCTATGGAGTACAGTTCTACTCTAACACACATGGGGTCACCCTGAGTTGAAATTGACTCAGTAGCAACTGGTCTTACCACGTTTTATATGGCTTAGCCAAATTATAATGTGTTTTTCCTCATGAACTCAATGTGTAACTTATTATTAAAAAAGACATACTGTTTGTGGTATGGACTAAAACCTTTATGCCTATTATTCATTAGTTTTATTAGTCAGTGATTTCAATGTGTATGTTTTTGTTGGTGACGTAGCACCATGAGGAAAACGCTAACATCTGAGTCTGATTTTACCTCTGGTCCTCAGGGTAGCGTAGCTGCTCACATTAGCTACGTGTGTTGTTATTTTCTCATCTTCAGAAGGGGGAAGATGTTGACAAATTTCTACTGACCTGAATTCAAAATCTGTGGAAGTCAACAAAACGTCTTTCTGTATTTTTTGCTCAACAGTTAAATAAGGAAAGGATATTATTGCGTGAGAATCTTGTGTGTTTGAAGTTACGGCACATAGCTGTGCAGTTTGGTTTTGTTCTCTTTCATTTACAATCTTCAACATTTGTTTTACATGACTTAGATTTTTTCTCCCATGCCTGGGGAGTCCTGTGAGAATGCCAACCCTGCCTTGGGAAGAAGAATGTCGGTTAATGGTGAGAAGTTGATGAAGAGGGAAAAGCCACGGGAGCTGATTTTCCCATCAAATTACGGCCTCCTCCGTCACTTGCAGTATGCAACCCATTTTCCTGTACCTCTGGTAAGTCGTTGCTTCCATTGGCTGGCACCCTGATTATGTTATTACAGGATCTGTAATGGTCGAGTGTCGTATTATTCAGCTGTTGGCCTGACGGCTACGTCTGACTGAAGGCGAGTTTTTGCGTTTGCTGCTCATTTTGCTCTAATTCTGATCATTTATCTTATGTACTGATGTAACCCAAATGGAACTAGAAAAGTGCCTTTGTGGTGTTGTGCTTATTGGTTTGCTAGGCTAAATGGAATTTTCTATATTAGTATCATTTTATCGAGAGCACTTGAGTCACTGCAGATGTTGTCTAAATGTCAGTTTTCCTGCTGCCATTTGAAAGTCATTTACTGAGTGGCTTTTGCGTGCACTGTATCGTGGTAGGTACTTTTGGTGTTATACAGATGAGTAAGGAATTTCAGGGGACAGGAAGGATGAATAAGATAGGAGAGAGATAAATATCTGTAAAATGACAAGAAATGTACTAAGTGCAGCAATTGAGTAAAAACCCAAGGGCTCCTGGAAGCTGAACCATTTGGCGTTCATGGGTCCCTTCCTCTTAGCTCACTGCCTGCTATGAAGTAGGCCATCACGGGATGGATGTTGGAGGGAGAGAGCGCGTCTGGTTGAGAAGTAGGGTAAGGCTTCATGGAAGTGGTTGTGGGGGGGATAGACTTGGATCTGGACCTGCTGAATTTGTGAACTAGTACGTGGAAAGTGCTTGGTAGGACATTTAGAGTTCGAGTCATAACACAGAGTGATGTGCTTTCTTCTAAAGAGAAGCAAGGTTAGTTTTCTGATATTAGTAATAAAAATTGTGGCAAAATCCAAAAACATGTTTATTCTTGGGTTCACTAACTTTTTTCCTGGAATTAAATTTGAAGTGTGATTTCGATGAGTCATTTTTTCAAAAATCGAGTGCTGCTTTTATGTATCAAACATGTAATTGTGAAGGATATGTTACTTCCTGGATGTCTCTGGTCTGCAACTTAAATATTTTCATAATTTTTTTTGGCATTTCAGAAAACCCGCCAAATGATTTCAAAATCACTGAATTCCGGTTTTTTCTCTTACTATAGTTAAGAACAATTAAGAACCCCTTTTTTGTTGCTTCTATATCCAGGGCTTTCTCTGAACTCTCTCAGAACTTGCCAGAATTCTTTCTTGTTTATCACTGGCTGAATAGATGAGCAGTTTTTAAATGTTTCTGATGACCAGGTCTCATGATGAATTATGACGTAATTTGGGTAGAGTGCAATCATAAAAGGGCTGCTAGGCAATTGATATTCTAAGATGCAAATTTTTAACCACTTTCTACCTGCCCCTCCCCCACCACTTTATGTGAGTGTAATTCAGACTAAACCACTGATAAGGGGAAGTAAAAGGTTACACTAATATAACATTGACATTAGGAATGCAGTAGAGACTGATGGTTGTCTTTATCGAAAGGGGAAATTTGGACTATAACTGTCACGCGTGTGAGGAGAATATGGTCCAGAACAAATGCTTTTGCCCCCCATGGAGAAAGGACTTGACTAAAGGATTCAGAAAAATAACAGCAACAGCTTCATGTATGTATTTATGTGGAAACCTTGGTGGCGTAGCGGTTAAGAGCTTCGGCAGCTAACCAAAAGGTCGGCAGTTTGAATCCACCAGGCACTCCTTGAAAACTCTATGGGGCAGTTCTACTCTGTCCTGTGGGGTTGCTGTGAGTCGGAATTGACTCAATGGCAGCAGGTTTGATTTGGTTTTTATATATTTATGTGAACAATGCCTTGATCTGCCCATCAGTAAAACGTGTTGATTAGACTCCCAGCGAGCAAAGATTCTAGGATCTAGGTGTTCTGTCAGCCTATAGCTTAGGTGAGTCATTTATACTCTGTGTCAGATGTCTGATGTTGCTATTCAGTGCTGATGGAGGTCCCTCTCATCCCTACTGGCTAGCTGGAATTTGCCCAGCACTTACCATGTTAGAAGTTTTATAATAGGCACTTTATACATCTTATTGTTTGCTCTCTTTGGTCTCAGAATATATTTGGGAAACCGAAGGCAGGAGTTTTCTTGGGTTAACGCTAAAGAAAATAATTCTAGTCAAATTTTAGTCTAGCTAAAAACTGAGTTTGGAATTAAATGTATTTTCTTAGCTCTTAGAACACCATTTCTTAATTATGGTAGCTTATGCAAATATATTATCAATTGTTTGAATATGGGCTTTTACTAATAAAGTTAAAAACAGACAAACACAGGGTCTCCTGTATGCTTACTTAAACTTTCCCATTCTTCTTTTCCTATTAAGTCTTTTATTTAATACCATCTAGTGAAGCCTTGCAGCCCTGGTGGCACAGTCTTTCAGAGCTTGTCTGCTAACCAAAAGGTTGGTGGTTCAAATCCACCAGCCATTCCTTGGAAGCCCTGTGGGGCACTTCTGCTCTGGCCTGTAGGGTTACTATGAGTCAGTATCAACTCAACAGCAATGGGTTTGAATCTTTTTTTGGGTGGGGGCGGGGGGAGGAGGTTAATAAATCCTTAGGGGCAGCGGTGGTTTAGTAGTAGAATTCTTACCTTCCTTGTAGAAGACCTAGTTTCAGTTCTGGCCAGTGCACCTGTCTGTTAGCGGAGGCTTACGAGTTGCCATGATGCTGAACAGGTTTCATTGGAATGTCCAGACTAAGACAGACTAGTAAGAAAGGCCTGGAGATCTACTTCTTGAAAGTCAGCCAGTGAAAACCCCATGGATTACAAAAGTGTGATCCCATTGTGCCATGGGGTCACCTTGCTGGGCTGACTCAGGTAACAACAATGGCAGCATTAGACCTTGCCCTATCACTGGTAGTGTGGAGAATTTGATAGAAGGGGTGTGATCCTGAAAGCTGGAGTCACTTGTACTTTAGATGCTGGCCCCACGTGGGAGTCAGGCTCGTCTTTTCTGGATGTGAGCGGCACTAATTGACCCAGCCATGCTGTGTTCCTGACATGGCCTGGCTATGTGGAATCGGAGTGTCTATTTTAAGACCTCTGGCTGGTGCTACTTTATCATTCCTTTGATGTGAATTTCAATAATAGTTTCAATAGTATAATTTCAAAGCTTCCCCTGAAAATATTATAGGGCCATCTGTTTCCTATTACTGTAAAATAAGCAGTCACCAGGTTTGTCCCATTACCAATAGTAGAAAAGGAATCTCAGGGTGGTGCAAACGGGTAAACAGTCCATAACTAGCTGAAAGGTTGGTGGTTGGAACTCACCCAGAGAGCACCTTGGAAGATGGCTGGCAGTCTGCTTCTGAAAAATCACAACTTTGAAAACCCTATGGAGCAGTTTTACTCTGCACACGGGGTTGCCCTGAGTCGGGAGTCACTGGACAGTAACTAGCAACAACTAGTCAAAAACCTTTATTTTTAACCTACAGAGAAAATTGACGTATATACAGTACATTAAAAGCCATCCATGTATTTCCAAGTATTTTTATAAATAAGAATTTTTAGTTACTGTATTAGAAAAAAGATTAGATGTCAAACATTGGAATAGTGAGCCTAAAGGTTACCATCTTTGACGTGATAGGTTAAAATTAGGCACAGGTAGTTTCATGTCAAAACCAGCCAGTTTTTTCTTTTTCCTTTTAAATAAAGTGATTTCAAAGCTTTTAAAGTCGTGTGTTAAGGGCTTTCTGCAACTTTCATAGAAAACATCTTGCATATTTTTATCAAAAAGTCAGTCCCAGGCATTTAAATGAATACCTCAGGAAGAGCTCTGAGTCTTTATTACCGCCCTCATTTGGATCTCAAGGACTTTGTAGGGGTTTTTTTTTATTGGCTCAACAAGACTCTTTAGTCTTTTGTACAAGTATTTGGGTTAGGGGCATCACCAACCACAAGAGTACAGGCTGGTTTTGTATTTAGAAACAAGGTTTCTAAATAAACCAGGCCGTATTTGTTGGCTGTCTATATTTGTGCTTACTGATATATATATATATATATATATTTTCTTTATCCCAGTAGTTCCAAACTTATTGTCAAGAAATGCTCACATCTGAAAAATTCCACATTTTATGCATCATTTTCACATCTTGGCTTTTCTTTTTGGGTCCTGGGCTCCTTATGTGAGGTAAACGTTTCAGTGACCTTTAAGCGGAATGTTTTTGAGAGGTGATAGTACAGAATGGGATCAAAACACAGGTTGGACACAGCCAGGAGCAGTGTGGCCTCCTTGGCTTTGAAGAGTGAATTCCTGGTGGAGCAGTCGGATATGACTTCCACCTGGCTGAGGGTGTATGGGATCCGGACAGCGTGGTAAGGAACGAAGCATATGATATAACCTGCTGTCACTAAAAGTATGTTGATGAGCGCCCTTTTCACATTGGAATAGCTTTCATTGTCTTTGTTTCTGTAGAGTTGTCTAATGACAAGGCAGTTGGGTATTAAAATAACGGCGGAGAAGTTTAAAAATATTGCCACACACAGGAAATTCGTCAGCAAGTGCCAGTTTTCCCCAAGCTTTGTTTTGAAGTCCATGCAGCCCACGTTTGGGTTTTCCTTGATGTCTTTGATGGGGATCAACATGTTTGGCAGCATTATAAGGAGGACCATTAGCCACACAACCGTTGATATCATTTTGGCAAACCCAGGTTCTTGTATCCGATAGACCTTGTAGCTGCGTATCAACTGCAGGTAGCGATCAGTGCTGATGAAGGCTAAGAAGATAATTGATAAGTACATATTAATATAGATGAGGCAGGCCGTTACTTGGCAGTGGAATATCCTCATTTTCCAGGGTGCCACGCCCAGGTCGACAACAATTTTCACTGGTAATGCCAGAGTGAGCAGGAAATCCGCTGTAAGCAAGTTAATTAAGTAAATGCTGACGCACCGGTGGTTCGTGTTTTTCTGTAGGAAGGCCCAGGCTGCGAAGCAGCTTCCAATAATTCCAACAAGGAAAACCAAATAAAAAAAGTACGTGAATGGCTCCAGGTTTTTGTAAACTGTGCAGGGGGAGGAACTGTTTGTCATTTTGAGGGAAGTTAAGGATGACTTAGTATAAAAAAATCCAGAGAATCTGTTTAAGAAAAAGGAAGAGGGGCAGGAGGTTAGTAATTAAAGTTAGAAACCATTTAAAACACATTTGCACTCATAGTACCATCGTCTGTATTTCCAGGTTCTTTTGTTCTTGTTCTTCCGGAGCCCTTGTGGCGTAGTGGTTAAGCGTTTGACTACTAACTGGAAGGTTGGTAGTTTGAACCCACCAGCCGCTCCTTGGAAACCCTATGGGGCAGTTCCACGCTGTCCCGTAGGGTTGCTGTGAGTCAGAATCCACCCGACGGCAGTGGGCTTGGTTTTTTGGGTTTGGGTTGTAGTTCTTAGGTTGAATTTTATTGGTAAATTTACTGGACTGTGGGAACATCCTAGAATATGAGGAAGCTTGGGTTTTCCATTGTCTGATTTGGTGACTTACAGGAAATCCCATGTGGGTTTGCTTCTCGAAGGGGTATTTTTGACAACACATATTTGTATTGTGATAATCTTTTCTTGTTACCAGTTGGGTGGAAAGGTTTACAGAGGAGATACAAGAACTGAAATTCTGAGAAGTGGAGAGAGCAAACCAGGTTTAAGTGGTCTCATTGTGGCCGAGCCTCTTTGAAGAGCTCTCAGTGAAGCTTTCTGTCTTTTTTCATAGACTCATAAAGCTCCTCATTCTGGAAGGATCTAGGCTGAGAGGGGAGGTAAGGGGTGATGGGAAATTGTACTAAAAAAAAAAAACAAAAAACAACTACTTAAAAAGTAGGCTGTTTGTTGTATAACTTATTAGAACATTTCTATAGACAAAATTTCATTTTTCCTTTTAGCAAAAAGAGTAAAGGATTGGGACCTAGTGTTGAATTGATGCTTATTATCTCCCTCCGGTTTCGTAGTGGTATAGGCTGGTCATGTCCAATATGGCTGCCTGTAGCCACATGTGGTTACGGAACCTTTGAGACGTGTCTAGTCCAAACTGAGGTGTGGTATACATGCAAAACGCATGCTGGATTTTTGAAACTTTAGTACGAAATATTATTTAAAAAATAGTGTGGTAGATAGCTATGCAAATAGACAAATATTAGTAAAATATTTTATCAGTTTTTCTTATATTGAGTCCATGTTGAAGTGATGTTTTGTTACATTAGGTTAAGTGTGCTGTTAAAATGTATTTCACCTGTTTTTGTTTTTGATTTTTACTTTTTAAATGCAGCTACTGGACCATTTTCGTGAGCTTTGTGGCTTGCATAATATTTCTGTGGAAAAGTGCTGGTATAGATGTTTTCACGTCAGTGTTTTTGAGGAGTTTGACCAAAGATGTCTTTTAAAGATTTCTAGAACCTTTGTCTGTGCTCATTGGTTGCAGACTCCTCAAATAGAAGCTCAATTATCTTAGCATCAAAACATCTAACTTTAGCACTCTGAGTGGTTTTTTTTTTTTTTTTCACTGTGGGTTTTTGGGACAGTTAAAAGCCCGGAAGTGTAAAAAAATACTTTTAGACCCAGTGACAATAAAAGCTTCTCATGTGCCCTCCAAGTTTTGAACATTTGCTAGGCTCAGAAGCTCAAGTTAAACTAAATGAGCTCCCTTGGTCCAGTTCAATTGTACTCACAAGGCCACAGGCTTTCCTTTCTGGTGCTGCTGCTTGGCATGTGCCCTGCTTTTGCATATTCAGTGACTTTCTTTTGTCTTAAAGACTAGATAGCTATCTTTGTATTTTCACAGGAAAAAAAAATTGATATGTATTAAAACCAAAACGAAATCATTGCCATCAGGTCTGTCCTATAGCGACCCTATAGGACAGGGTAGAACTGCCTCATATGGTTCCAAGGCTATAAATCTTTAGCAGCGTTTTTAAAAATAGCAAACAATAAATATTGTGGCCGACTTAGGAGGCCAAATAGGCCCATTCTCAGAAGGCTTCCATTCATCTGTTCTTTATTTTTTAACTTCAAAGCCTTTCTAAATTTTAATTCTCCAAAGTGGTTAATGATCTACTGTGTACATCTTGGCATGAAACGATGAAACGACGTATGCAGACATCTTCACAAGAGAGATGAACGTAAACCTTTCCAAATTAGTGTCGCTTAAGGGGAGCGTGCCCTTCCCCTGTCCCTGCCTAAGTGAGGACTCTAGGTTCTGGGAATATTATTATTCTGTGCTGAAATGAATAAAAATAATGGGGCACTTACTTTGTGTCTGGTGCTGTGTTACAGGCTTTGCCTGTGCTTAAGTAACCTGCCATCATTCGTTTGAGGTAGGTGTTAATGTCATCCCTGTTTTACAGATGAGAACAACATATTCAAGAATCACTCAAGGTCATATAGCTGGTGAATTATAGAGCCAGGATCCCAGCCTGGACAGTCTGATCTCAGAAGTCACATTCAAAATATTGTCTCCATAACAATAACAGTCCTGTTAATGATAATGACAGTTACTACAGCAGCCAACGTTTACTATGTGCTGCTTTGTGACAGCATTTTCATGTAAAAGAGATGAATTAAAAAAAAAAAAAATCATTCTTAATTTTTTCCTAAATACCAATAGAAGAAGTTTAGGTTTCATGTATTTTGATATTTCAGTTTATAATATATATTTATAAACCAAACTGAGGTCCTATCATATAAGCAAACCTACTTGACTTTCTCCATTCCTAGGACCCTTCCTACCGTCCGCGCTTGCTCTCTCTCTCTCTCCTTTTTTAATGTTTTATTGTGTTTTCGGTGATGGTTTACACAGCAGTTCAGGTTCCCGTTCAACAATTTCTACACAAGTTGTTCAGTGTCATGGGTTACCTTCTCCCGTTGTCTCTTAATTCCTGCTCTAGGTTGGTGGAATCTCTCTGCTGTTCTGTGGTCAGTTCCTTTATGTCTGTCTCTGGTATTACTTTTGCTTGTGGTACAATTTTAGGATCACAGGACTTTAAGGATGGGTGGAAACTCTATTGATAGCGTCTAGCCCAATCTCCAGTTCACCAGGGAGACTGAGGACTAGTACTCGTGTATTGCTCAAGATTTCCCAGCTTATTGGAGCAGAACTCAGATCTGATCCTGATCATAGGATCTTAGGATCTCCTCCCGTGCCTGAATCCTACCCATGCCACAGGCCTGAAGGAAGCTCTTCATGTCTGAATGCTGTTCTAGGCTTCACTGACCTCCTTATGATGCTGATTTCTAATAGCAACTGTTCATTTGTACCTTGGAATTTTGAAGGCATTGTTTAATTTTTCCCTTCGTCAAGAACTAGTTTTGTTGTCCATTGATCTTGTCTCCTGCCTCTGCTCATTATTCCTTTACAAGGTGCTAGGATTTTGGTTTATATGTTTATATTTCCAATGTTGCATAATAATAGTAACGTAAGAGTATATTTCTGTATGTGCTCCTAGTGTTCACACAGTTACACAGTGTAGTCTCATTTTATCAATGAATGTATGGTACACAGAAGGATTAAAGAATTATTTTTTTTTGATTAGCATTCAGTGTAACTAGAACTGACTATATATGCCACACCTGGGTAACTTAAAAATAATTTCAGTGGAACAATATTCTTCAATAGGAGATTGAGAACCATGTGGCACCTGACAGTTGCTTTCATGAACCTGAGTTTAGATTGTGGTAAAAACCAAGCCTGCTTATTTAAAGTTTCTGACTACATTGATGGTAGAGGTTGAATTGTTCTATAATAACATCCTATATTCCGTATCACGAATTTGAGAACTAAAAACAAAACTAAAAACCAAACCCATCGCCATTGAGTCGATTCTGATTCATTATAACCCTGTAGGCCAGAGTTTAACTGCTCCGTAGGACAGAAGCAGACTGCCACGTCTTTCTCCCACGGAGCAGCTGGTGGGTTTGAACTGCCAACCTTTGGGTTAGCAGCCAAGTGCTTAACCACTGTGCAACCAGGGTCCTGTGCATGATATTTTGTCAACTAATTATTAAAAAAGGAAATTTGAGATACCCGGAGGTACCTCAGCAGAATAAAGAAAACATTTCAAGTGTGTCTCCTTATTTGGATACACATTGCTTAGAACATAAATAAACTCGCTAGGTTTTCTTGTGTAAGCGCCAGTGGAATTTTCTTGAAATTACCCATCGTAATGTTTGTAGAGAAAAGTCATTTTAAGACTTGTGCTCTGCTGCAAGGACCTGCGACAGGCCTTTATCCATTCAGTTATAAAACTGAGTGACCGAATAGAGCTATGCTCTCAGCATTCAGCCTTGTGCGAATTAAGCTGTCTTTTTGAGAGGGAGGGTTGGAGCCATAAGATAGAAGAAAATTATAGTGGGATTCATAGGTAGGATCAACTTAGAGTTTAATAATTACGTAGCACCCTCTTACATAGCATCCTGGCTACATGTTGACATTTCATACTTGCATGGTTTAAACACCGCAAATCATAGGTTTGCCTTCCAAGGAAAGGCATTTGAATATAGTAAGTATTTAAAAAGACATACCTGGGCGTATGTTTTCTGAGGCTCAGCAGACCTAGCTCCAAATCTTCAGAGAAGTGTGAGCTGTTGGGTTACCTACAGCAGTAGCAGCCCCATTGCAGGTTGGCTGGCTTACTAAAAATTTCCTTTCTTTTTCGTGTGGTTTTAAAATGTTGCATATTGACGTAGATGAAACTGTGGTTTGCAAATAGTTTAACTGTTTGAAAGTCTCCTAAGGAAGTTCTTTTAAGTCTTAGGTATGTTTTCTCTAAGCGACTCGGATTTGCTAGTATTTTTCAGAGGAGAAATTTTCATTTGTCCATTGTTGTACCTAACAGTTTTTCTTAAGTACTGAAGATGTGTTCTCTGCCATAATGACTTTAAGAAGTCACTTTTTGTGCCTTGAAAAGAGATCATGACTTAAAGATATAAGGGGTCCTACGAAGATACATAAGATATAAGATAAATATTTCTTGAGTGTGCTGTTACTGACACTCACCAGCCTTTTGAAGTCATAATTTAAAAAGAATTACTGTAGTTGGTCTTGCTGCTGAGATATGCATCTACTATCAAACAAAAAAAGATGCGATGTAATGTAGTCTGGTAAAGTATATTTTTTATTCGTCTTTATTCTTTTATGTTTATTGTAGAAAAATCTGGAAATAGAAATAGAAGCGGGAAGATATCCATTATGCAGAGAGAAAATATTTTTGGTACATGAGATTTAAATGTTTTTGTAAATATATGCACATTCACTTGAAAGTGTTATTATATTGTACGTATTGTTTATAATTTGTGTTTTTTTCCCCTAATAATATAGTATACCTGTTTTTCTTAGTTATGAAAATTTTTGTTGTTAGGTGCCGTTGAGTCACTTTTGACTCATAGTGTCCCCATGTGACAGAGTAGAGCTGCCCCATAGGGTTTTCTAGGCTTTCATCTTTATGGAAACACATAATCAGGTCTTGCGCCCACAGAGCTGTTAGGTGGGTTCGAACTGCCAACCTTTCCATTAGCAGCTGAGCGCTTAACCACTACGTAACCAGGGTTCCTTGTTAGGAGAGTAGAGGACAGTATATGTTTGTCAGTCCGACCCAAGCAGTTCAACGCATTGAGACAGGGGTTTAGCAATTAGTGGATCGTATGTAGAGGGACTCTACAATGTGCGTTTAAGTTACTTGGTTGAGTGTGCGTTCTGCCAGTCAGCCACCAAACACTTACTGAGTGTCTGACAGAAGCCTAGCCTGGTGGGGACCGAACAAAAAGTTGCTGCCTCTGAAGAAGGCAGTCTTGTCCACATCATCAGTTGACTTTGTAAGCTTTTCTTTTATAAGGCTGTCTTTTATGAAAGAGAATATGAGCTCACATTCCTAGCGTATTTTCAGAGGCTCTAAATTTCCGCTGGCCTGGAGTTGAACCGTAAGTGCAAAGGCATCGCCTGGTTATTAGGGTCTGGTTGCTTCTAATATGTCATTGGCTAGGTAGGTGTTTTGGTTTCCAATGATTATGACCCTGATAATTCTGGGTCAGCTTTCCAGATAGTGAGACCAAAGTCAGAACCTCCGCAGAAACAAAGATGAATCCCTTTTGGCATTAGCTTATAGAAAGAAACTCCCTCAGAAGGCTAAACGCAAAATCTCTAGCTAGAGGGAATTTGGAGAAAGCCTAAGGGAATTTCTGAAAAAGTATAAGAAAGCTTATGATGATGTGGGCCCTTTATTTCAGATATTCTGGTGTTCTCCTAATTATTATTATTATTATTTGCAAAAGAAGACTTTTTACACATACTCTTTTATAAATTAGAGGGTAAAAACCCACATCTTTCTCAAGCTTTGTATTTTACATTTTGGTTAAGAGCCAGTGTTAACTTTCATCATAGTAGTGCCAGAAAATGCTCCATCTCACCAGATTTGTGTATGTTATTGTTGGGCAGGACTCACTATAGAACACACTTAGAGAAGGTGAGGTAAGTGAGAAGTTATGACCAGGATTTACACAAAGAGTGACTAGGGCAGGGAGGCTGCGACGGAGAGAATTCAGAAAGATGGACGTGGCTGCAAGCTGAGAGGATGAAGGATTTGACGTGGCCTGAAGGAAAACTAGAATAAAAGATGATTGGTAAAGCTTCTTTTTTTTTTTTTCTTTCTTTCAGGTAGGCATATTTATGTTCACTTCCTGGGTTCACTTTGGGACTACAGACAAATCTGAGAAATACAAGCAACTATTCTTCAAAACCTGTGAGGGCCAGTGTTTGTATCTGGATTGCCGGATCTGAAAGTGCTTGAAGTGTTTTGCTCTTTCCTTTTGGGAACTGTCAGAGCCAACCTTTTAATAGTGAAATTGAACCATGTTGTTCTTCCTGTTGAGATTGAGGTTAAGGCTACCTGGCATCACGTGGAAGTTTATTTAGAGTGAACATACACTTTTTTTTTCCTACTGTCCCGGCTTTCTTTTTTTTTTTTTTTTTTCTGTTTGAATTTCCACAAGCCACTTCTTTCTAGTCTTCATTGATGCTTTTCATTGATGTTTTGTTAGTGTTCCCGGAAATTGCACGTCACCACCAACCCAGTATTTTCAGTAACCAAGCACTTGTGGGAAGTGGGAAGAAGTGAGGTGAATTTGTTTTTCCCTTACCTTAGCCGGAACCAGACTTTTTATTTAAGAAGTGACGTATTAGTGACTCTCATGGAGTATGTGTAACATAAAAATTAAAGCTAATTTTCCTCATGATTTATGAATTGAGAGAGAAAACCTTCTTGTAGCTGATGGTCCTAGCCATACAAATCATGTTTTTGATTTTACTGGACGCAAGTACCACACGCTACGGCTGCTAACCGAAATGTTGGCAGTTCGAACCTGCCAGCTGCTCCTTGGAAACCCTGTCGGGCAGCTCTGGTCTGTCTTATACGGTCTCTGTGAGTCGGAATTGACTTGATGGCAATGGGTTATACCCCTTGCTGATCTTTTTGGCTTTCTCCCTGTTTATTGACCACACAGTGTTAATGGATCAGCATGTAGTTCATTTTACCTTTCAGTTGTGAGTTGTGATCCATTTTAAGAAGTAATTCATGAGGGAAATCCCTACGAAAGAACTTTTAAAGGTTGTCTTGTTTCTTTTTAGTCACTGAAATTCATGTCTTTTTTCTTCACTTGAGTCATGATGGCCCATTTTTTTTATGAGTGTCACCCTTTCCAAACTCAGAATACATTTTACAAATGCTGTTGTTAACTCCTAAGGAGGAGGTTCTTTGGAGGAATTCTCTTTTCTTTGTCATGCAAATCTTTTTTTGGATAGAGTATTTATTTAAGAGCAATTTTAACAGCAGTATTTGTTGGTTGTGGGCTGCCACCAGAGCACCCATCCTAGAGAAGTTCTTGTCACTTTTTGAAGGTGTCAGCGTAGAAGAGGTGATAAAGGTATATGTACCAAAGCGTCACCGATGCTGATTTACTGTGTACAGTGAGAACTGGGGGGAAATTGAGGAAGTCCTCTGTCCTGACTGTCGTGGGGTCCAGGAATACATCTGAGAAATGGTGAGAAATGATGGCACAGCTTGGGGACAAGACAGATCCTTGGGGTACAGGAAGTGTGTTTGGGGGCTTGGGCTATGTGAGGAAAAGGCTCAGGAAAGGTTGAGGCCATATCTTGGATGGTCTCAAGGACTTTAATAAGTGAGCGGCGGAGAGCTCGTGAAGGTTATGCAAGGAAGAACCAAAACAAACCCGTTGCCATTGAATCGAATCCGACTCAAAGTGACCCTATAGGACAGAGTAGAACTGCCCCATGGGGTTTCCAAGGAGAGGCCGGGGGATTCGAACTGCGAGCCTTTTGGTTAACAGCCGAGCTCTTAACCACTGCACCACCTGGGCTCCAAGGAGAGGTGCTGTAAATCTGGTGGGGTGGTTGTCCACTGGATTAGAGGAGAAAGTGGGAGAAAGCAGTCAGGGGATGATTGCAGTCATTTTAGGTTAGAGGTCATGAGGATCTGAAATCAGATGGGAAAGAGTAGGTGGTCGGGAACCCTTGTAGAGAGGAGATCGCTGTGCTTGGTGTGGGAGCAGAAGGGCAGCCTGCCAGGCTTTCAGTCCTGGGAGAGCCATTGTGTCAGCAACAAAGGCAAGTCCCAGGAGAGAAGCAGGTTGGCAGGTACGAAGGTGAGAGTGGTTTATTGGTTTAGAAGGTTTTTAGCATTACCTCGTTATCTGATGTACCATAGACTGCTTTTTCATTTTATGCGTTTCCATTTAGGTATTCCATATTTCTCAGTGCTTTATCAGTCATTAACCAGGATATCCTGAATGTAACTTTGCAAATACTTAGGGGGCTCTTCTTTTGAGTAGCACTGATGAAAATGCTGGTTTTCTTTCTTTGAAGAGTATTTTCCTTATTATTCACCTAGTTACTTCATAATATATAAGAAAATATACTTGGTTGTGGCTTTGCAGATTTTTATAATGGCATGTTTCCTGAACAAAAAGGTGAATTTTAAAATTGGCTTTTACTTTACAAACAACAAACAAACAAACAAACCAAACCCACTGCCGTTGAGTTGATTCCAACTCATAGCGACCCTGTAGGACAGAGTAGAACTGCCCCCATAGAGTTTCCAAGGAGCACCTGGTGGATTCGAACTGCCGACCTCTTGATTAGCAGCCGTAGCACTTAACCACTACCCCACCAGGGGTTCCTTACAAACAAAAAGAGGATTAAATTCTCATTTCAGTCAATAAGATATCACAGAGAGCTGGTATTCCTTCAGGAAAACCAATGGTTTAAGAGAACATAAATGATTAACAGCTTGAAAAAAGGAGCAAGTTAAATGTAGGGAATCTTTTAGCGTAGAAAAGGAAAAATCAAGGAAGTAAGTAATATGAAGTCTGCCATTCAAAAGGTCGGCATTTCAAATTCACCAGCCGCTCATTGGAAACTCTATGGGGCAGTTCTACTGTGCCCTGTAGGGTCGCTGTAGTCGGAATTGTCTCGATGGCAATGAGTTTGGTTTTTGGTTTTGTATGGAGACTATAACAATTATATCTTTTTTTAGCATTTTTTTAATGTGAGGAAATGGAATGATAGGAAAGTAAGCCCAGAAGACAGTGTTATGCAGCTCATCAAATGGTATGAAGTTTGGAAGGGAGCAGGGAAGAGAGAGATACAGGTATAGGCTTCCCCTGACTTGCCAGACACCCTGTGGGTTAGGGCTGGTGGTGCCACCTGGAGGCTGATAATGGAACAACAAGGTGACCCCCTGGCCTAAAGTCCTACATTGCAGGTCCCCAAGCACTGAAAATAATGTTTGGGGGTTAGGAGACGGAGATCTTAACTGTGAGTATGGCCATGAGCAAAGCCATGTAATTATACAAAAGGACCTTCGAAAGTCACAAGTAGTCTCATAAGCTTTATCCAAGAGAAGAATTTTCGTATATTTGTTGTTGTTGAGGTGGGTCTGTCTTTCTAACACCCCCTCCGTGCTCGTTCCCTCCGTGTTTGGGGGTGGAAGGACATATGCGTGGAGTAACTTCTCATAGTCCCTTCAAACCTTGAGACTGCTCTGGGGAGCTCCTTATTTTGTACAATAATTTGTTGCTTTTCTGTGTCTAGTTTACAGATAAGGTTTATAATACATGCCTACTCCAGAGAAAGTAATCTAACATTTAATCATTTTTTACAAGCAGCGCTATGAAATGGTTAAAGCATTTCGGAAAGTGACCAGTGGGACTCTTTGCAGGCATGAGTTTTGTGAAAGCAGTTTTTTTGGGTCATGTCCTGTCATGAAATTGAAATGGCATTGGTATTTTACAGAAAATAAGGTGACCAGATGAAAGAAGTGGTTTTTACATTGGATACCACACAGCACTGGTTTTCTCTCACCCAAACACACAAACCCTCACAGTGTTGTTTACCGAAAAGGAAATCCCATGGTTTTGTTTTTTTTTGGGGGGGCGGGCGGTGGTGAGGTGAAGTCATCTGTTCTATTGGTAATTTGTATAATGTTAAAGCTTGATATCACACACATTTTCCGTATGCATGGATAAAGAAGATTTTTTTTTGTTTTTCTGTCCAAAGTCAATTAAAGGATATAGGTGAGAGTAGGTTTAAGGATAGAAATCAAAACCGATGGCACGTACTTTACTAACGTCATCAAATAAAAGCAAAGTTGAGTGTAAAGATGTTTTCTAGAGTTTCTGGATTACTCCTTTGGATAAAGCTGACATATCAAGACTCTGTTATGTGTAACAAAGAAAAAATATATATATATTTTTTCTTTTTTGTGTAGAGGACAAAAATTCAACTGAAACTCAGCTTATGCAATAAGAGATTTACTGGCTGACATACCTACATGTCCAAAGTTGTAGGTATATCTTCAGGTGAGGGCTGATGAGGGGCTCAGTTGATTGGTTGTACCATTTCTCCAGTCTGCCTTTCAGTTCACCAGGAGCTCTGGGCTGTCTTCTTGTGGTAGCAGAGTGAAAGGACCTCTTCCAGAGTTCACATCTTCCCCGAGAATTTCTTCAGAAATGCAGGGCTTGCTGTTATTGGGTCCAGTTGGGTTACGTTCCATCCAAACCTGTGGCCAGGGGAATCGGACGTGCTGACTGCCCAGAGCCAGTGGCGGTCCACTTCTGGCACGTGGAGAACAGACAGTGTCAGCTCCGTTCTAGTTATATGGTGGTGCATAGGGGAAAGTGAATTTCCCAGAGGAAAAATTCTGCTTCTTTTGGTGGGAAAAGAGGTGACCAGGGCTGGGAAGGAAATGAACAAGCGAACATGGCTGCTGTTAACTTCGCAGGGTTCAGACATCTCAGCTGGTAGATTTTATTTTTTTATTTATTTATTTTTTTAATGATTATGATCTTCTTGTGATTTTGTGTGTTTATTTTTAGATCTTTTTCCCCTAATGTTCTTTTTATAAAACCCCTTCCGAGAACTTCTGTACACATTGCTGAATCAGTTATGTATCAAAAACTGAACCTCAGCTCAGTTAAAGAAAATAGGAACATTCTTGTCAAGGAAGGGGTCTTAGTTGTAGTCAGGAGCCACCTTTGAACATCTTCTCATTGGATTTCTGCATTCCAGATTATCTTAGTCAGCTAGTGCTGCTAAAACAGAAATACCACAAGTGGATGGCTCTAACAAAGAGAAATTTCTTCTCTCACAGTCAAGTAGGCTACAAGTCCAAATTCAGGGCGTCAGCTCCAGGGGAAGGCTTTCTCTCTTGGTCGGCTCTGGAAGAAGGTCCTTGTCATCAGTCTTCCCTTGGCCTGGGAGCATCTCAGCATGGGAACCTTGGTCCAAAGGACGCACTCTGCTCCCAGCACTGCCTTCTTGGTGGTATGAGGTCCCCATGCCTCTCTGCTTACGTCTCTCATTTATATCTCAAAAGTGACTGGCTTAAGACACTGTCTAATTTTTAGACCTCATCAGTGTAACTGCTGCTAATCCATGTCACTAAGTCATAGTGATAGGATTTACAACACACAGGGAAATCGCATCAGATGATAAAATGCTAGACAGGCATAAAGTACCTGTACAAGTTGACAGATATTTTTGGGGGACACAATTCAATCTATGACATGGATGTTGCAAAGTGGCTGTTGGCATGTCACATTCTATCCACAGACAGGTTTTCTGTGGCCTATGCAGTGCTGGTCTAGCAATTTAAAAACTTCGTGATTTTATCTTTTGAATAAATGAGGAAACCATTGGTTGGAGCTGAGGGTTCATTTGAAGTCCCTGGGCGGTACAAAAGGTTAACCTACGTGGCTGCTAATCGAAGAGTTGCAGGTTCAAGTCCACCCAGAGGCTCCTTGGAAGGAAAGGCTAGTGATCTACTTCTGAAAACTCAACCATTGAAAACCCTATGGAGTACAGTTCTACTCTGACTCACATTAGTCACCATGGTTAGGAGCTGACTTGGTGGTAACTTTTTCTTTTGAGAGTCCATCGGGTTCTGTTCCTGAGGCATAAGATAGCTCACTATCATTCCCAGCTTTCCCTTTTCTCTATTTTCTTACAACCTGGGTTTACATTGCCTTCTTTGTCACTGTAGTCACCTCAGTTTGTAAGTCCTGTTGGCCACCCCAAGAGCCTGAGGACCGCACCATAGCTTTAACTATGGAAGGATCTGGAAAGTGCTCCTTCTTGCCCATGTGTACACATCCTGGTGACCTCAGAGAAGTTTCTGGGCTACTCCATTGTTGCCAGCGTCCTACCACTGTACTTCTGGTTGTTGCCCTGGACCTGAAAATTTTCAGTATTCAGAAACTATTACTCAATTGTTGTTCTTCAGTATCCTCTTCTGTGTTGTTTCCTGAAAAACCTTGATTTCTCATTGCGAATCAGCTTTGGCAGAGGGTTACAAAGCCACCAGTTGGTGTTACTCATCTCCGTATTTACTTTTGCCCTCTCCTGTGGCCCCAGAGGTGGGTATTTAAAACCCCACAAATGTGTTCGCCAGTGAGAACTGTGAAGAAGAAACACAGCCAAATTTGTTTGCAAATATGTTTAGCTGAATAAATACAGCAAGCTTAGTTTACCAAGCAAATTTATCACAGCTTGGTAATTTTGTCCTTTTTTTTTTTTTAACCCAGAGTTGGGAGCAGGGAGCCGTTCTAAGGGTGGAAAGTGGAGAGAGAGGGTGAAAACTTCCTCAGCTTTTCCTATATCACACATTTAGAATGTGTCTTCTGAGTTTTGCCTAAAATACAGTGAGATCCTAGAGTATATAAAACCTGTATTTTTGAGGTATCAGCAGCAAATAGGATTTTGGGATTCACCTTGTAACTGTCTTCTATTAGTGGGCGTGACTGGGCATATTGAAGAAACTACCTGTGACTTGACTTTGAAGAAATTTTGTCACGTTCTCTCATAACTTGATTAAAAAACGAAAAGGCAGTATTAAAAATAATTGCTTTATTGGTACACAGATTGTAAAGCATGACCTGTATCCAGACATCACTGACAGGAGCGTCTGACAAGAGCATCTGAAAGATGGGCTGAATATCTTCTAGCCAGTTAATAGCAGAGAAAGAACTTCGTTTTAATAACTCACAAGCAAGCAGCCTTATTGTGTATCTTCACATATTAAACTGGTCTGTTTCCCAGAAAGTGTGATATATGAAATTTCATTTTATGTTTTAATTTTCTCATTATTGCAAGTTTTAGATTTTCTTTGCATCAAGTCCAGTGGTTTTCTAAGAGAACTGCTTGTTTTTTTTTTCCCTCTCTGGAGAATATTGTGTGTGTGTGTATGTGTGATTCTATTTCCAGGTCACTCTATTTTTTTCGATACTACTGAATGGGAAGTTGCTGGCAACACATGCTAGTATCTAGTTTCCCTTGGCAGAGTCCATGTAAAACTGTTTGAACACCAAAGCCCCAAGGTCATTAAGTGGCTTAACAAGTCTTCATGTAAAATATATTTAACACATATCTTATATCATTCTCAAATTTTTTTTCAGAAAAAAATTGCATTCTTCTAGCAAAGTACATAATTCATGTCTGCTTTCCTTTGAACAATGCCATGAGCTTAACCAGGGGGTTCTTAACTGATTATCTGGGTGTCTGCTTACCCTGCTTCTTCAAATCAGAGACAGCTTGACTTTTTCACTACAAATAAGCCTCTAGTCCTTTATCAAACTGTGCCTACATTTAAGTTGGTCTTTAATGACCCCTTTAAAAAAAAAAAAAAAAAAAACTTAAAAACTTCATTCTCACGTTAAGAGGAAAAACATGCCCACGTTAGTTGCCTTAGATTGCTTTCTATACTATTTAAAATTCTGCGTTCACCGACTCGACCTTCCATTTTGATGGAATAGGAGTGAATAATGTGTGTATCCTTTCTTTCTCTTTTATCAACAGAAAAAATAAATTCCAGCATTCACACAAACATCTGCTGATGGATATTTTTTCTTTGACGTTACAGTAAAGCACAGAAACTTACATTTAATCTTAATTATTGTACTAAATTGGATAGTAATGCCTAGAAAGGAAGCTTATTGTCGTGAGTACAATTCTTACTTGTACCTCTTACCCTGTAATTGGAGATTACAATATGCATACATGGACATGATTGAGACGCATGGAGGAATTCATAAAGTATCTGTGCTTTCATGTGCCATGTTTTCCCTTTTGGTTTTGGAAGTCTCTAGATCATGCCGAGCTTTTAATGGGATATTCAATTTCTTACATAAGGTTTCTCTGAATGGTTGGCATAGAAAGAAATAAATAATGGGGTCCAGACATACATTTGCAGCAGACAGTAGCAGGGTGAATTCTTTCACGTAGAGCAAGACTTCTTTTGACTGGCAGCTGTAATCCTCCTCTGTTTGACTCTTTGTATAAGGGATTCTGGCAGTGTGGTAAGGCACAAAGCAGATGACAAATACGAAGACGATGCTGAATATGTTACGGCTGGATTTCTTCTTGACCAAGATAGAATTTGTTCTGGACTTGAGGTGAGACTTGAAGATTTTCCTCGTGATAGCGGCATAGAATATGATTAGCAGAGAAAACACAATCCAGAAGATACCCACACAGATATAATTGGACGCTTTGTGCCACTTTTGTCCCAGTTGGCTTTTAAGGTCCATACAGTTGATACGCCTCTCCTCCCTGACACTCTGATTGGTCAGAATAATGTTTGGGATGCCGAGAAGGAGGATGAGCATCCAGACTGTGACGGACAGGGCTTTACTGTAATTCACCGACTGGATGAAAGGCGTCAAAAGAGGCTTGACGATTTTATAATACCTGTCGAAGCTGATGAGCCCAAAGAACACGATGCTGACATACATGTTGGTGTAAAAGAATACAGCGGAAACCCTGCACACGAACACGTTCAGCTGCCAGGGGCCCAGGCCTGTGTCGCTGAGGATCTTGAAAGGAAAAGTCAGGCTCATCAGGAAGTCAGCGACGACGATGTTTTTGAGATAGACGATGAAACTCTTGGAGTTAGGCACGTACAGGAATATCCATCCTGACACTCCGTTGAGCAGGATCCCCATGACAAAGACCGTGCAGTATAGCACAGGGATGACACGCTGGGTTATCAGGGTGTTCCGGGAGCAGGCATCCTCAGGAGGTGGCGTGGTGGTGGAATTGGTCATTTCGTAACTTCCAAAGGCAGAGGCCTGGAAAGAGATGTGGACCGGTGACTCAGAGGGTGCTGACAGCCTCCAAGTCATTGCCAAGTCATAAGATGAAGGGCACTGAATACATGAAACCCAACTAGTTCTTGAAACTAAGTTTCTTCTCTATATAAGTTAGGTACTAATTTTTTCCCTATATATATGTATGTATGTATGTATGTATGTATGTATTTCTATGTATCTATATCTAGGTATCGATATATAGATGTAGATATGAGCCCTGGTGGCACAGTGGCTAAGAGGCGCTTGGCTGCTAACCAAAAGGTCAACCGTTTGAATCTACCAGCTGCTTCCTTGGAAACCCTGTAGGGCAGTTCTACTCTGTCCTATAGGGTCACTGTGAGTCAGAATTGGCAGCCGTGGGTTTGCTTTGGTATATGTACGTATGAATGGGAAGGGAGGACTAGAGCAGACAGATGACAAGAGAGAAAAATTGGAGGAGGGCATTCTGGGTACTTACAGGTAACATGGAGACCAGCATTTCCCTAAAATGGTAAATGATTCGCCAAGACTCCAGAGTTCTAGGAAATATTTTTTTCTTTCTCCTAGAAGATCAAGTTTCATGGTTTCACAAAAATGAGTCCAAGTGTTTATAGATATTTTTAAAGAGCTGTTGTATTTCATGGATTGACACAGACCTTACTTTTTGAGAAGTCTACCCCTGTGTATTTTGGGCAGGGGACTGCATCTTGCAAGCCTACCCATCCATACGTTAATTGATATTTTTGGTATGGAATTATAGGTGACTTTTCAAAATTGTGCATTTCTCTCATTTTCATTCATTTGAAAAACTGATTGGCATTATTTTTATAAAGTAGAAAATAAAAATAAACGTGATCAAAATAGCACAAAATACTTCTCCAAATACCATCTAGGTCTGCATTGTCTAATCCGTATGGACAATAATAGCCACTGCTGTGTGGCTATTGAACATGTGAAATTTGGCCAGTCCAGATTGCATGGCTTGAATATCAAGGCCAAAGATTCGTTCTGATCTGGATAGTGAGTGAATTTGTGCCTTGGTGCAGCTTAAAATCTTAGGGTTGTGCTGCATTCGTTGTTTCCAAGTTGTACCAAAGAAACCCAAACCAAACCAACTGCCACCGGGTTGATTTCTGCTCATAGTGACCCTGTAGGACAGAGTAGAACTGCTCCGTAGGGTTTCCAAGGAGTGGCTGTTGGATTTGAAGTGCCAAGCTTTTGGTTAATAGCCAAGCTCTTAACCAGTGCACCACCAGGCTCCACAGGTTGTATGGTATTATGTATAACCTGAGGCCTCTCTCTTTGGGCAGAATTTAGTTGCTAAAGCGTTTGTATGGGAATACTTACCCCAGAAATACATTCATCCTAGAAAAAACTTGTTTAGTAGCCTTGAGTTCATTACTCCTCTTTGTAATTCTACACAGTGACCTATTTTTCTCTTACATCGACCAATTTCCACCATCCCATTGGTGTGCTGTGATTCTACTTTTCTCTGAAGAAGAGGAATTATTTCTTCCTGGCATTTTGATGAAATTAAAAAGCCCTTGATAATACTTGAGATTTTTGTTTGTTTCATTTTAATTACCTTTGAAAAGTTCTCTTGTAATATGCTGTCTGCTCTCAGGGACTCAGTTTAGCCCAGTGAGTGCTTGTCATCTTGATGCAGCCAAAGCATTTCTTCACTCGAGATCCTGGGTTACAGGAGAAAAATGAAGAATCCATTAAGCTAAATGAGCACAGGGCTGTTTTTATTGAAGAGGTATATGGACAATGAATTTACCGGTAGCAATGAATTTTTATTCTGCGTGTATAATTGTGAACTATTTCAACGTGCCCGACTTGTTTATTTTACCGTGTTTTACTATAGCTGGTCTTGGTTGTCATCGTTGGTGATTGTTGATTTAGTTACTAACTCTTGTGAGAAACATAAGCTCCTTGCATAGGGGTGGGGTGTTGGACACAAAGTACTTTTTTTTTTTTGGTTTGGTTTTAGTTTTTCTTCTGCCATGGATATAGATGCTCAAATCACTTCATTAAATTACTGAATTTGGATAACAGTTATTTTAGCTAGGAAATCGGAGGTCTAATTCAGCATTTTTTAAACCTCGGTAATGTTGACATGTTGGGCCAGACAAGTCTTTGTTCTTGAGGGGCTGTTCTTTGCATTGTAGGATGTTTAACAACATCTGTGGTCTCTACCTACTAGGTACCAGTAGCAGGGCCCTCCCCTCAAGTTGTGATAATCAAAAATTACATTGCCAGATAGCCCCTGGGGAGGGGGAAAACCCCTCCCAGTTGAAAACCACAGGTCTGGTAAGACTGATGTGTGGACTTTCCAGAGGTAACGCCAGAGGGCTGTACCGTCTGATGAGCAGGCTCAAGGATGGTAGAATGGTGGTCTGATTGGGTTCTGCCTCTGTGTAGGTTGTCCCCGTCCCAGCAGATTCTTTAAGCCAGAGCTTCTCAATCTTTAATGTATGACCACATCACCCGGGAGTCTTGTTAAATAAGACTCAGATTCCGTAGGCGTGGGTTGGCCGTGATATTGATGCCGCTGGTACGTGGCCTACTTTTTGAATAGCATGATTTTTTCTTTTTTTTTTTAGGCCCTGTACACAGGAGGCAATTCATAAATATTTAACGAGGAAGGTGAAAATCTTGTTGTACTTGGCTGTAGTTGAGACTCCAGGCAAGAAAAAGTTACATTTCAGGGAGCCGTGAAATCTGGGATCTTTTCCTGAGTTTATTCATTACAGATTTCATCATTATCATCCCATCTTTGTGGTCTTTTGGCAATATAAATAGATATTTTATAAAAACCTACTGGAGAAAACGTGAAAAAGAATATCTTATTATACCTAGAATAGGAGCCCTGGTGGCACAGTGGTTAAGCACTCGGCTGCTATTTGAAAGGTTAGCAGTTCAAACCCACCAGCTGCTTCATGGGGGAAAGATGTGGCAGTCTGATTCTGTAAAGATTACAGCTTTGGAAACCCTATGGGGCAGTTTTGCCCTATCCTATAAAGTCAGTGTGAGTTGGGATCGACTTGACGGCAATAGGGGATTAGTAAATGTATAACCCAGGACAGATAGCCTTGAGCTTTACCTGTGATAACTTAATTTCTTAAAAAAAATTCTGAACCACACTTTGGGTGAAATCATTGGTGTTACCAACGTTAGTTTCTGTACTTACGTTTGGGTGTGTTTGAGGTATTCCATAATTAGAAATAAAAATGCTTATGAAGAATTCATCGCTTTTATAGGCATCGTGCTCCCACCGTTGATGAGCTTTTTCGTTCTTACTCTTTGTTCAGTTCTTATAAAGCGACAATCCTGGTATTTCCTCCTCCTTACTTCTAGTCCACACATCAAAAGCTTTAAAGCTTTAATCCAAGGTGCCACAGACCTTTTGGTAAGCGGTAAAATATTTGTTTTCTAGATTCTTATCTCAATAAAGAAAATAAAATAGATGTAATCATTGTGTACATTTCTGAACTTACTAAAGCCATTTTCTTATTATTACTGGTTCTGTCTCCTTTGTCCTGATGTGTAATTCTAAGGTGTGTGTGCGCGTGCAAGTGTGCGCGTGCGTGCCCTGCGTATGCGTCATCCTGGGTGATTTTGGGAGCAGTCAGAAAGGGTTGGCTAGGAGGGTGTATATATGCATGCTGCTTACTCAGTCATGTGGTCATATTTTATAATAGTTTACATCGAGGTATTTTATAATATATTTTATGTTTTAAAAACATTCCGTACTGTTTAATATTAATATTTAATTCTAAGCCTGTCATCAGTCTCCTGGCTTTCTTATTCCATGACTGGCTTCATATTTTACAACTTCTGGCATTCCGAATTTTGGCCTCCGAAATAGAGACTACTTAAAAAAAACAAAAAACTGGTTGCTATGTAGTGGCTTCTGACTTATGGCAAGCCCACGTGTGTCAGGAGCAGAAGTGTGCTCCACAGGACTTTCAATTGCTGATTTTTTGGGACGTGGATCACCAGGACCACCTCAGGGTGGACTCGAACCTCCAGCCTTTCAGTTAGCAGCCCAGTGTGTTAACTGCACCACCCAGGGACTCCTTAAAGCTAGATAAACAGCGCCACCTGCTTCTGGATCACAGACCTGTCTGGGAGGAAGTCATTATAAACGTCCCAGTTGATCTCAAAGAGGTGGTTACTATTTCCCTGCAGCTGCCTGTCCCCCTTGCGGCACAGAAACCCTTCTATTTGGCTCCCTATCAGATTCCCACAGTAGCTACCTCACCCCTGCTGCGCTGTCCCCAGGACTCCCTTTCTGACCTATGCCCTATCTAGTCTCAGCTGGTGGGAATCTCATTTTCTCCTTTACCCAGAAGAATGAGCACCCCTTATCTTCCTTCCTTGTCCTCAACATTTAATGCTGTATACTTGCCCCACTTCAAAGGTCGCTGTTGACCTGATTTCTAAGTTCACTGTCTTTTTCTCCCTTGTCCTACTCTCTGACCTGTCTGTGGCATTTGTTGTTATTAATTTTTCCTTGTTGAGATCTTCTCCTCCGAAGATATGTGGTAGCTCCCTGGCTCCTGTTTGTCTTTCATCATTCTTTGCCCAGACCTTTTGTTCATTTGCTCACTAAATGCATCAGAATTTTTCTTTTTACCATACAAACGAGTCTAATTCTGTAGTTACAGTCAAAAACCACTCCTAATGAGAACATCTCAGCAGGAAGAAAATTGTGATAGACTTAAAAAAACAGCCAGCTGTAACAACATAGTTGGTGTTTCCATAGCCATAAACTCAAATAAAGAAGAAATATACCTTTATACAGAAATTTTACACAGGCGTAGCTTTAAAACTGATTGTAAACCAAAGGAAGACACATTGCAAACCTCGGTCATTTTCACATTAATTGCATGATCTTCTCAGGTGACCTGTTCATTTTATTTACCTAAGCTTATTTGCATGATAGTAAAAATTGCATTCAACAATAAGAGTGAAGCTTATAGCATGAACTGCTTGGATAACATAGAGCACTTTCTGTAGGAAACTGTGTAAAGGGCATTTTCTCTCTTTAAAACTTTTAAGACACTTTGTTTTATTGCTTATCAAAATACACTTATAAATAGAATGACTAGAAAAGCAATGTTACATTTAACAAAAACTTCTGAAAACTTAATTACAACCTGATGCTGCATGATCTGCAAATAAATAATGAGGACTAAATTGTATTTCACATTTTTTCTTTCTTTTTTAAATCACACAACGAGAATGAAAAAAAAAATTACAGTGAACTTTTATTTCCAAAATAAAAACCAATTTGAAATAACGGCAGGTCCATATAATTCAAGGTGTTTGTTGGCATATATCACCTTTTAAACTGCATTCCACAGCCTAGAGTTCTTTTGTAACATGCGATAGTGTAACAAACTCTTTAATAAGGGGTGAGTTTCCAAAGATCAGTGTGGAGTGTTACCGAAATAATTAAAGGAAAGGAAAGAATAATCATAGAAGTTGTAATGCTAGATATTGTGAAGACATGTCAGCAACAGAGAGCACTCAGGAAGTTCCCGATCTAGGGGAAGGTTGAACCAATTAGTGCCTCCGGATGTGACAAGGAGCCATCCCTGAGGGAGAGGCACAGGAATAGAGCAAGCACTTAAGCCAGTTTCAGGAATGGTGGTATCTAGGTGGCCTTCTCGGGGCATGTGAAAATGAAGGTTGACAAACAAGTCGGCTTTAGTCAGGCAAAGAAGGGGAGAAGAGGGAATTTTGGGCAGAGAAAAGCGGCAGGCTAAGGCACCAAGGTGCATGAGATGGCCCCATAGCTGGGTGACATCGGTTGCCCAAGCTCTTGGGTAACATGATAGAGCCTAGCCAATGAGTTACTGCTACTGCAGTTTTACAGAAGAAGAAACGGGTGTTTAAGGTGGTGGAGTAACTTGTTGAAGGTGATTCAAACTTTGGTCTGTTTAACATCAAGCCTCTACCCGTCAGGGAAATGTTTTGTGTGAGTCTGAGGAGGTACTCATGCCCGTCAGTGTTTTGCTGGAGCCTCACCTCTGGGAGTCACTCAGCCAGTATTTCGTTTGCGTGTGGATGCCCTGTTTGTTTGTTTGTTTGTTTTTTCCTTCGTAATAAATGGTGAGGTTCTGCAAGGTGCGTATGCCTTCAGCTGCTCGCTCCGGTGGTCTTCTGGACACCATGGCACAGAGAACCTCCTTCGTGTTTGCCAGTTTCTAAAAGTGTTTAAAGTTACTGTGTCCTTTCAGACTTTGATTTTGTCTCAACTTTCTGTTTCCTGGAGCCCTGGTGGGCAGTGGTTAAGAGCTTGGCTGCTAACCAAAAGGTCGGCAGTTCGAATCCACCAGCCGCTCCTTGGGAATCCTGTGGGGCAGCTCCACTCTGTCCTGTAGGGTTCCTGTGAATCGGGGTTGACTTGACGGCAAAGGTTTTTTTGTTTTGTTTTGTTTTCTGCTTCCTGGACTAATGTCCAAAGAGAGATAAGCAATTGGACTGTTCATAATGGTGATTAAAACAAATAACGTTTAATCTGCAAACAGTGGGGACCCTGATGCGTGGAGTCCATGGAATGAGGAGGCCTCTGCTTGCTGCTGTTTGTCACCTTTGGCTAATTCTCGGGCCAGAACCAGAACTAGTTGCCGTGGCGTTGACGCCGACTCACAGCGACCTCACGTGTAGACACGAGCTTCTGATGAGGCCAAGCCTCCCTTTTCTGTCCTCCTAATTCCCGGCCACCACAGCCCATTGACCTTACGTTTCGTTAGAACCTCGGTCAGTGACAAACATGGGTGGATCCCGTGGTCCCAGCAGTCAGTGACAAATGGGTTAATGCCACGATCACATACCTTCACTGAAGGGTTGGGCCGATTAGTTGTCACGTTAGATATAGCCGCATGCTCTTCTGAGGCTGGCGTGCAGATACCTAAGGACTTCCTTTTCTGCCAAAGCAGAGACACAGCTTGGTCTTGACTAATGGGCCTTCCTGGAGGCCTTCCTGGAGGCCTTTCTATGCACAGACTCTAAAACTCAAAAAGATCAAAAAATCTGCTCTTCTGTGCTGCAAGTGGCTAATTCTCAATGACATGGAATTACGACGGGTGGTGTTTAGTTTGGATAGTTAACTGATCTGCCTCAACCTAGTCAGTACTTTTAACTTCATCCACTCCCCTCACAAACTTTTAGCAGAAGTCATGGCAAAGCGCAAGCCCGGATGCCTGAGCCATTGGCCTTGCCTCCTGTGTCTCTGCATGATGCAGGTGGTCACTGGAGCTGTGGAGGAGAGTGAGCTGGTGCAGACCCCGTGTGGCCCTCAGACTAGGTGCTCTGGCGATCTGTACACCACACTTCTGGGGCCATAAAAATGGCGCCTCATCACCAGCCTCTGTCCCAGGAACCACAAGTGGATAGTCAGGGTGGGTCAGCAGCAGTTGTTCACCTAAAGCTTCGTAATAGGCCAGGGTTTCTCAGCCTCGACACTTGGGACAGTTTTTGAGGGGGTCTGATTCTTTGTCATGGGGCTGTGTGTGCATCCTGGGGCGTTTGGCAGCATCCCTGCCTCTATCCACTAGGTGCCAGTAGTACCCCTATTTGTGGCAACCAAAAATGTCTCTAGACATTTATAAATGTTCCCAATTGAGAACCACTGGAATAACCCTTTAGTGTAAGTGTTTTTGATAACCATTTTAATGCAGGAAGAGAATTTACTCAGCTGTCTTCTTGGTGCCAAACTTTAACTGTATCTTCAGTAACTTCTCAGCAGTAAGTAATCTAGATGCTAAGGTCTGGGAATGGGAGGTGGGCTTTATTTGCGACGTTATTGGATCAGTGAGTGAATCGGTATAGTGATTCAAAGCCTGAATGTTAGCTCCAGTGGACCTTTGGTGGAAATCTGGCTCAATTTCTTAAAGAGCTATGATTTTGGATAGTTACTAAGGTCTCTGTGTATCCATTAAAAAAAAAAATTATTTTATTATGGTAAAAATATATGTAAGAAAACATTTGCCAATTCCACCTTTTTTACGTATGCAATTCAGTGGCATCGGTTCTGTTCATCACTTTGTACAGCCATCACCACTGTTTCCAAAGTGTTCCACCGCCATTGAGAGAAACCCAGTGTGCCCTAAACTAAGACTCCCCTCTGCCTGAATTCCTGGTAACCACCGTGTATCAATTTTTACATCTCTAAAAACGCCTAAGGAGGCCTGGCGGCAGCACAGCAGTTAAGACCTCAGCTGCTAACCAAAAGGTCAACAGTTGGAATCCACCAGCCGCTCCTTGGAACCCTATGGGGCGGTTTTACTCTGTTTTGTAGGGTTGTTATGAGTCAGAATCAACTCCATGGCAACAGGTACCATATGGGTACAGTATGGATAAAACCTTGTAGCAGTCTCATAGGCTCCTACGTACCTGCTGTCTGGTGCCTGGGCAGTGTGTGACTTAGTGGTGGGAATATTGGGGGTACAGGACATGACTCAGCTGACAGTAAGAAATGCCTCTGGGAGTCACAGTCCTAGAGTACTTCCCCTGGGCCAGGCTGTTTACTTTCCCTCTCCACTTTTATTTTAAGTTGATTGTCTGTTCTTCTGCAGTGAAATGCAGGGCTGGAGGAGGCAGAGTCCAGCTTTGCAGAGTGCTCCAGGCTCCTCGATCTCTGGCCACAGTGCGGGGCGTGGAGGAGGAGGGTGGGGGAGGCTTTGCATCTGACGGCCCCTCTTTTCTCACCACAGGAAGTGGCAGCAGCGATAAGGAGTTGAGTGAATCCCAGGGTGTTTTCATGCTCTCATTCAGCAATCCATGCAAGCCTGAGTCTTTGATGGGTTGGCACACAGCCCTGAATGATTCCTGTCTTCCGAGTTTCGGGAACTGATTTTGTTCTGTGTGGAATTAGGTTCAGCACCCCGGATTCCTGGCATTCTTCCAGCCTGTCCTTCTTCGACATTGTTTTGGAATACTTGGAATACGGGGCTCTGTTCCCTGGGGCCAGGCAAGGAAATGAACCTCTGACCTCTTTTGGCCTCATTGTGATTGTGGTTGCATTTGCCAGTTAGGGAAGCAGTACTCAGATCTCCAGCTCACAGGGCTTCAGAGCATTAAAGGTGCCCCTCTGCTGTGGGGATGGGAACATTTCCATCTCTGAGGAAGTGACTGCTTTAACTGTGTAGTTAAATATCAAACACCTGCGTGTTTGTGCAAGGATCAGGCTTAGATAGCCAAGGGAAGAAAATAGAACATCTAGGACTTTCAGGGTGGAAATATTGGTAGAAGATTCTCATACACTTTAAGTCCAACATTTACCAGTTGTAGGGCTCAGTAGCCTTAGATTTTCATAAAATAAATGAATTCAGTAAAGTACGATGACTTGGGCAGCTCTTAAATGAATTTGAGTTAAACGCAGCAGCAACTATATCCATTTTAAAAAAGATTAGGACTTAAATGTGAGAGGCGCGTTTTTTTGCAGCTTAAAGGTAGTGCTCAAGGCACATATGGAATCAGAGACCTTTACTGGGTCCAGAGTTTGGGATCCATTGTTGAATGTATGTGTCCTTTTCCGTCCATTCATTTGTGATTGTTTCTGCTTCCCAGTGGATTCCAGTAGAAGTCAGTCAAGTATGCCGTAAGAAAAAAGCCTGCTGTCTTTGTATGGCCCATAGAAGCTATCCGATGCCATCTCATTATTGCCTCAGAGATAATGTCTGTGTGTAAAATATTCTGATAATAACTAGCCCTCCTTCCATTTGTGCCTGTGTGACAGTTTCATGTACATGGCTTCGTTGGACCTTGTAAAACACACAAGGACCAGTTCTGTTTTATTCCTTGCATTTGATGCAGCCTCTGTTTTCTTCTGATTGTTTTCCCAAAATTATCACTTTATTCTTTTCTATCTTCCTTTCTCTCTCTCTGTGTATAGGCTACTTCTCTTCAAGATATAAACATGCTCAAGTCTTCAAAGAATACAGAGTAAAGGAAAAAACCTGTAGGTCTAAAAGTTGAATAGTCCGGTAACTATAAATTTCCCCAAGCCCTTTTCTTCTTTACAAAGCCAGAAATAAAAGCCCTCTTCAGATGGAGACGTGGTGATACCTTAACACCCATGAGCTCATCTGGTTTCTTAGTACCGCTACCCACTAAAAGGAAGCAGGGCTCTTAGGAGAAGTGACTGGTTTCAGATAGGGCATGTGGAAGCTGCAAGGTGCGTTGAGACATCTTGTGGGTAGGAAAAAGGAAGTGCTCAGAAACGTAAAAAAAAAAAAGGACTTGGGAGCTGGCGTGGGAAGGTCTTCCCGAATTTGAGACAACTTGGTCATGACAGAGAATGACAGTGGTAGATGAAAATACACTGAAAAGCCCACCAAATTCAGGAGTTTTTAGTGATATTGAAAGTGGAGATGTGAAAGTCGGAGAATGAAAACAGAGGAGGCTCTTTTTTTACAGAAGAGTGGCAGCTCATAAATGCAGGAGGAATAGTAGAACGAGAAAGTCACCACTTTGCCAACCTCAGGTGGTAGTCGATTAGGCAACAGTCATCAATGGCTGCCAGAAGCCACCGGGTGAAAGGTTGTCGTTAGAAGGCATGACTCCCAGACCATTTTGAATAATAATAACAAAGAAAAAATACTTTCTCAGTGAGGGTATCTGGTGGTCACTGAGTGATCAGACTTACCAAAAACGGGATAAGCTGACACCTGGTGCCTCCTGATTTGATGTAGTTAGAAGTACCACGCCACACCTAGACAGTATCTTGCGAAAAAGGTAACCATGGGTGAACAAGCTGACAACTGAGAACGTGGTGCTTTCTACAGAATAGCAAGTCTGGATTCTTTGAAAGGATCAGTGTCGTGACAAACAAAAATGGTGGGGTGGAAGGGGGGTTGGCCTAGATTAAAAGAGGCCAAAGAGAAATGAGTGAACTGTGATTGGTATTTGAGGGGAGTAGGTGATAGAGCTGTGGACGTTGTTCTGGACAGTTGTGGAAATCTGAATACAGACTAAATGAGATGATACTACTGAATTAGTGTAAATTTTCTTAGGTATGATAATGATGTGATTAGGCAGGAGAATAATCTTCTTGAGAGACATCTGCTTATTTTCAGAAGTACATGTATGTGTATATATACCTGTCTGTGTGTGCACGTTTGCGGATATATACTAGAGCCAAATATGCATGCATGCATACATAATACACAGTATACACACATATACATATGTGTGTGTTACGTACATGCATTAGTGTATGTTCAGTATGCATGTTTGCTCAGTTCCTGACATGTAGTAAATGCCTAATTAAAGTCTCCCAGTCTTCCCTGCTAACTTTCTTGCCTTTCCTTCTCTGTCACCTTTTGGGGTTCCTGTTCTGACTACCTTTAAAACTGGTATTTCTTGTTCTGTTTTTCGACCACGTTTTTCTCCTTCTATCTGCTCTTCTAAGCCAAAGCAATCTTTGTTTCAAACATTGTTTAATACTCTTCCATGGCTTTTCATCATCTTTAAAGCGAATTTTTTTTTCTTTCCTCTGAAGTCTGTGGGTGGCACAGTTAATAAGCTCTGTGGCCAACTGAAAGACTGGCGGTTGGCATCCTCCCAGAGGTGCCTTGGAAGAAAGGCCTGGCAATCAACTTCTGAAAAATCAGCCACTGAAAACCCTCTGGAGCATAGTTCTGCTCTCAACACACGTGGGGTCACCATGAGTCAGTTGATTCAACGGCAGCTTTTTTTTTTTTCTTATTGGGTTTTTTGTTGTTGTTCTTTTGTAATTGTAGGAATTCTTTGAATATTGTGGGTACTTCTTCTGTAGGTTGTATATGTTATGAATAGCATCTCCCAATTGTAGCTTGTCTTTTTACTTTTAAAGGTATCTTTTAGGAAGCAAAAGTTATTAATTTAACACAATAAAATTATCAGGTTTCCCTTTTCTTATTAGTGTTTTTGGTATCTTAAGAAAATTTTTTTATCCCAATGTCTAAAAAACAGTGGTTCTTAAAATGTGGCCTACAGAATGCTGGGCGTTCCTGAGAACCTTTCAGGGGCCCATGAGCTCAAACTCATTTTCAGAATAATACTGAGATGGTGTTTTCCTTTTCTCATTGTGCTGACATTTGAGCTGATGATTGAAAAGCCTGGGTGGGTAAAAAAAACACCTGGTGTCTTCATAAATCAGGGCAGTATGTACGAACCTGTCCTACAGTCAGTGTGTGGTTTACTGCCAGGCAGTCTTAGTTTCTAAAACAACAGCAACAACAAAAGGCCAGTTTCACTAAAGAATTTATTTGGTCAAGTGGTAAAAATTATTAATTCTCAATAAAGTGTCTCTTTGATATTTTGTGTGACAGAATAGGAATTTTGCATAAAGCACTTACCATGTATGATGGTTGCCTAGAGGAAAAACACTTTTGTTATTATTATCTTCTTTTTGAGTTATGAGCTGAGCTAGATCATTCTTTCATGGCTCACCATTGAAAGAATGATACAAACTAAGTATTCAGACTTGAGCATTTGGCAGACATTTTCTCAAAAATGAATAAACTGAGCATCTACTTCTCGGAAAACAAATAGCAGTATTTGTTGACAGCAATGAAATTAAAGCTTTCAAACAAAAATTAAAATTTTGGAAAACTTTTATCTGCCACTGTGAGCTTGACAGCTTCTCATTACTTAGACTGAGGTCAGTGGCAATATTAATGAATATGATGTTTTTGACACTGTCTAATGAAAATGGTACTTCTAAGGTCTACATGAAAACCTGTTCTCCAAATGACCAGTGCTTGATGTTACAAAGTCAAGCCTGGGTCAAAGATCCATTCAGAGATCCAGATCAAAGAATTTCCATGTAGCAAAGTATGAATTATTCATTGTTACTGGTTTTCGATTCCACATTCCAACCAACCTTTAAGAAACTACCACTTTCTGAGTTTTGGTGTGGTATCAGAGAAGAGAATCCACAAGGCTATTAAAATCCTCTCTTCTTTCACTCTCACGCATCTGTGTGAGACTGAGTTTCCTTCAGTAAATTCTTTAACCAAAACAACCTTGTGCAACACATTGAACGCAGAAGTAGATATGAGAATACAGCTGTCTCCTAACAGGCTGGTCCCAAAGAGATCTGCAGAAATGTAGAATAATGTCACTTAGTTCTAACTCATTTTTTTTTAATATATAGTTACTTTTCATAAACATACATTTATGTTAACAGGTTATAGTATTTTTAATGAATTAAAAATAAACATTTTGATACATTTTGTAGTTCTGCTTTCTAATATGGTGAATATTGGTAGATATACCTCACATAAACAAGAACTCTATGGTATCCTCAGTAATTTTTAAAAGTGAAAGGGGTCCTGAGAACAAAAAATTGAGAATTCCTGGCTCAAATATTTTTACTTACATTTTCTAATAGGATTTTTTATTGGTTAGCTTGCTTGTTTTAACATTTCAGCCTTAGTCTAGTGATATGTGAACTGAAACTTCCTGGTGCATCATTGTAACTCCTGCATCCAGATCAGATATCTTTCACTTCATTTTCTTCGGGAGTTTCATTTGGAAGATGGTTGAGTTGTTTGGTCACCTATCCAGCCATGAAACAAGTGAATTGAGGTCATAAGCACCCTCACACCTTTCTCCCGTCTATAGCCCAGACCTCCAGGCCTCCTCACTATCAGGCCCATTGTCCTGGCCGTAAAGAAGTGACCTACGTGTTTCAAGTGTAGGTAACTTGTGATTGTAGGTACTCCAGTGGACATGGGCTGGTAGATGTTCATCACATGTGAACTGGCACCATGGCCAGTTCCCCGTGGGCGTGATAGGAAGGAAAGTGGGAAGCACTTCCATTGCCCCTTACTCTTGTGATTTCTGTTTTTGTTCTCTGAGTCTCAGATTCTAACCAAAGGAATTGCGGGTGGAATTTCACCCTTGCTGGTACTACCTCTGGAACCCTGGTGGCGTAGTGGTTAAGAACTCGGCTGCTAACCAAAAGGTCGGCAGTTTGAAACCACCAGCCGCTCCTTGGAAACACTATGGGGCAGTTCTACTCTGTCCCGTAGGGCCGTTATGAGTCGCAGTCGACTTGATGGCAGTGGGTTTGGTTTTTTGATTGCGTACTACCTCTGACTTTGTTATTTGCGCGGATAGGAAGGGAATCTCATTTTTACTGAGTGGTTGCTTCTGCGCGCCACGTAGTAGCATCTCTCATTTAGAGTCTCAGCAGCTCTTTGGGGTGCTGGTTTACTCATGGATTTTTTACAGGTGATAGGGCAGAGGAGAATCATAGAGGCTAAAGAGCAAAAAAAAAAAAAGAAGAAAACCCACAAAAATGTAGCTCAAGGTCATGGCAGATTGAAATTCAGCGGATGATATACAAAGCCCCTGTTTTTTCCACATGCAGATTGCCTCTATAAAAATCTGAGTCCCAACAATACTATTTTATACAATGTAATTTTTGCCATTGTTGTGCAAACAGCCCTGCACACTCCCTTGTTTCCAACTGGTATTTATGTGTAAATCCTAAGTTTTATTGGGCACTTTCCCCTCCTTAGGTCAGAAGCAAGGAGGGGCAGGTGAAAAGGCCTAGATTTGAAGCCAGGTGACTTCAAGCCCCATCCTTGGGATTTCTAAGGTGTGTCATCTTGCTTAAGTCTCTGAGCCCCTCTGGACCACAGTTTCCTAATTGTTCAAACAAAGACAAGCTAGAAGGCCTTGCCAATGTAACCTGGATGCTGCAAACACCTAGTGATATGATGGTGTCTGGGCAAAGACTTGGAAAGAGGAGAAGGGCTGTACTCACGGGGTTCAGTACTTGGAATTGGTAATTAGAAATCAAGGATCTTGCTGTAATGTCAAAAGGATGTAAAATATCAGTGGTTTTCTCTCTTGTGCTTGACTTCTGGGCCTGCCTTTTGACGCTGAAATAACCAATATTTGGCTCTTTTTACTCACAATATGGCATTTTCATGTTGTTAATGCTGATACACTTAAAAATGATTAGTAAAATTACACATGATGGTATATAAATAATATACATGTATTTGTATACGGTGTCTATAAATGTATACACAAATATATATATGTATACCAAAGAGCACATGGCAAAAAGCAAGCAAGCCTAGACCTTGGTTCTGTTTTTCAAAACAAACTTTTACCCTGGATTTTCTTTCTCATGCTTCTTGATTCCATGTGTTCATGGCTAGTAGCCTGTGAAATGCTTTGTGTTGAAGACCCACTAAAGATGATGAAGCATCTTACCCTAGAATGGGTGTGGCAGGCGTGGAGAGTTGGCTAGGATGTTTGACAATGCTAGTCTGTTCATTCTAATTATGTTAATATATAATAAACCAAAAACAAAACAAAACCCAAACCCACTGCCGTCGAGTCAATCCCTACTCATAGCAACCCTATATATGTATAATATATAATTAAAAAATAATACACATATATAAATTATGTCCTTACCATCCCACAAATTAAAACCAAAAACCATCTCATTATGTTAGCATATAATACACATATATAAAACAAAAAACTAAACCTGTTGCTGCCGTGGAGTAGATTCTAACCCATAGCGACCCTATAAGACAGAGTAGAACTGTCCCGTAGGGCTTCCAAGGGTGGCTGGTGGATTCAAACTGCTGACCTTTTGGTTAGCAGCCATAGCTCTTAAACACTGCATGTGGCGTGTGTGTGTCTGTGTGTGTCTGTGTGTGTCTGTATCTATATGTCTATATATACTTTATATATATATTCCCCCCTGTCACCCCCAAATGCTTCCTTTAAGTGGGGAGGCTGGCAGGAAGGTTGACAGATACAGAAATAAAGACATAAGAAGCTGTAGTTTCTCCCGTTAGCCACTTGTTAAGAACCACAGCTGTGTAAAAAGACTACGTTTAGTGGTTTTTTAATTTCTCTGTGGGCAGGGGGCTTGTGGTCATCTCTTCCTCCCTCTAGTTAACAATGCTTACAGTTTTTCTAGAAAATGTGACTGTTTTGTTTAAATTTTTTTTTGAAGAGGGCTAAGTACAAATTAGAATTTCAAGTCATTACTTTGCATTTCATGGAATTTACTGTGCAATTTTTAGCAAAACGAAACAGTAGAATAAGTTTCAAAAGTTATATTCTTTGTCCTTGTTGTTGTTAGGTTCCGTTGAGTCAGTTCCAACTCGTAGCGACCCCACGTACAACAGAACGAGATGCAGCGACCTCCCCACATCCTCACAGTTGTCATTATGCTTGAGCCTGTTGTCCTTACCATTCACAAATGAAAACCAAAAACCACTAGGAATGCGTAATATTTAAATATTTGTAAGATTCCAGAGGAAGGCTTCAGAGGTTTAGAATCAAGGAAATGAAAATCAAAACCTAAGATACTAACTTAAAAAAAAAAAAAAAAAATCAGCACACAGACTTAATTTCTGTTTCTTTCTTTTGAAAGTAAATTGTGACTCATCGTTAAATCCACACTGGTAGTCAGGACATTTAGAGTTTCAGAGAAGACTTTCAGGGCTTCTGTACGTGAAGAATTTCACCCAAACCTTCTGTTTTCTTTCTTTGTCCGGCATCTCAGTTCTTTATCAGACAGCGTTTGCTCTGAGGGTTACGTCATAACTCAGCTGTATTGGTGTGCTTTCTTATATCAAATACTGATTTTCAGCTCATTGCCCATGCAACATACATTACTGTCTTATATCTTAAATGCTATAGGTTTATCAATTTAAAAAAAATGGAATTTTCCTAAAGCCCAAGGAAAAAAATTCATGCTCCACCAAATTAAACAGTAATTTTTACAGGGAAAAGTTGAGTGGACTTAGTTTATCCTTTGAACTGAGAAAAGTCAGATCTGACCTATAGATCTGTTACTTGCCGCTCTATCCCATTAAAAAAAAAAAAAAAGAATTTAGAAAGTCAAGAGCACAAAACGCCATCTTACATTGGAATCATGAACATTCTTTAGCTGTCCCCTGCCTTGCCCGGAATTTTCTTACTTACCGTTTTTTCCAGCATCTTATGTTCTTTGTAGGCAAGATTAGATCTGCTGCCGAGTGTAACATCTGGTGTTGAGGGAAATAACACTTTGCTTTCTGCCTGGGCTGCTTGTGTTGACCAGTGGGAAAAGCTGCATTAGCTCTCAAACCAAAACATCTAAAGTGCTGTATGAAATGTTGACATCTTGCCAAATGCTTGAATGTCATGGACTACAGATGTCCAGGGCGTTTTGGAGCTTAGCTCTAATATGTGCTCGTATAAGTTGGATCCAGTCTGTGCTTAAAAAGTCTGTGCTTAGGGGTTAACAAATTCTCAAAGCCCAACCAAACAGTAAATGGTATGAAACTGGGTGCCGAGAGAGACAGAGAGAGACGAGCAAGTCAGAGCACCAGCCAGCAGCAGGATAGATCTTTCCCATGCCTGTCCATGGCCTTTTCCTGTGAAGCTGCTATAGTAATAAGCCTCTGTATTTTTTTGGAAGTGTTTTCGAGTTGGGAGGAGGAACCCTGGTGGCACAGGGCTACGACCAAAAGGTCTGCCGCTGGAACCCCCCAGCCCCTCCAGGGGGAGAAAGCTGTGGTAATGTTGCTTCCGTAAGGATTACAGCCTTGGAAACCCTATGGGACAGTTCTACTATGAGTTGGAATGCTATGAGTTGGAATCGACCGGACAGCAGTGGGTTTTTTGGTTTATTTTCAAGTTGTAATTCACGTTGCTTCAGTTAACTCCTTAAAACTTGTTAGAAAGCTTATGAAAAATTTTTGAGAGTAAAACAGAATGGAACATTGCTTGTTGTCAGTACTAGGGGAGGAAGTGGGGAGGTTATACAAGTAGGTGCTAAGCTAAGAGAGAGATGAGTGAGAGCAGGGTGACTATCAAGGAAGAAGAGGTGCTGAAAGAACCCCGAGGCCATCTCCTCTGGGCTTGGGCTCCTGCTGTACCCTGAGCTGTTCTAGGACGTTGCCTTGAAGCCTGGCAGTGCCTCTTCAGCTCAAGCTTCACCCTGACACGCTCCCAACTTTGGATCGAAGCTTTTGGGTCTCTAACCTTTCTTCATATCACTCCAGCACTTAAATATAGCTTTGGAGCACCCCGTTTGTGTTCTGGGCTGTTACTTGACCCCCCATTTCTGATTATTTCCATATTAACGAATTGTTGCTGGGGTTCTTTGCACTTAGATTGTCCTTGGGATTAATGCAATCGTAATACATCTCTAAGGAGGAAAGGCCTGCAGCTCCTGTACTCTGTCGACTTTGAATTGATTCAGTTTTGGCCTGTGCCATCAGCTCTACCCATTTTACCAGTGTGTTCTCCTCTGAAAGAACAGTGCTCATTACCAGCCACGCTTGTTATCGTCGTCGTTAGGTGCTGTGGAGTCGGTTCTAACTCACAGTGACCCCACGCACAACAGAATGAAACACTGCCCGGTCTTGCGCCATCCTCACAATCGTTGCCATGTTTGAGCCCATTGTTGCAGCTACAGTGTCAATCCATCTCTTGAGGGTTTTCCTTTTTTCTCTGATCCTGTACTTTACCAAGCATGAGGTCCTTTTCCAGGGACTGATTTCCTCCTGATAACATGTCCAAAGTATGTGAGATGAAGTCTCACTATCCTTGCTTCTAAGGAGCGCTCTGACTGTACTCCTTCCAAGACAGATTTGTTTATTCTTCTGGCAGCCCATGGTACATTCAGAATTCATCACCAACACCCTAATTCAGAAGCATCAATTCTTCTTTGGTCTTCCTTATTTATTAGCCAGCTTTGGCGTGCACATGAGGCGATTGAAAATTACTATCAGACCAAATAAAATAAAACCCTGAAAGCTGTCCCTTGATCTTAAGTCCTCTTCTGTTAGCAGCCATCCAGATCGTCTGCATTTGCTGCCTTGACTTCCCCATTCATTCTGCAGTCCCACTCTGGCTTCTGTCCCAAAGGTTTCTCCAGAACTGTGCAAAGACCTCTTTATTGCCCATCGCTCAATTCAGTTTAAAGGCATGTTTGGGCTTTAAGGCAGCATTTGATGATTCACACTCTCCTTGTAATGTCTTCTGTGACACCGTGCACTGCTTTTTTATCTTTCTGACATGGTTCCCTTCGCCATTAAGGGCTTGCGCTTAAATGTTGATGCGTTTGTGGGCTGTGTCCTGAGCCCCGTGCCCTTGCCTTTCTCTGCTCCCTCCCTACCTTGTCAGGGCTTATGACTTGTTGCCTGGCCCTTCTCCTTAGCGTTACATCCCTGTGTACTGTTGTTCTCTGCACAGTTCTGTTCCGATGTTCCCTGGGTGTCTCAGCGCACGTCTTTGTCTATCTTATGCTCCCACATTGTGGTACCATTGTCTACTGGCCACCCTAGCCAAAAATCATTAAATTCTCCTTTACTGTCTCATCTTCTCGCACTCAATCACCAAAACCTGTAGAAATTTTTTTAACACCTAAATATTTCTTGACTCTGATTCCCTCCAAACACCAGTTCATTTTTTGCTTGGATTCCCTGCCTCCAGCCTGCTTCCCACTCTCAGTGCCTGTCCTCCAGTCATCCACGAGAGGGAGCCATCTAAAGTGCAGGCAGAGCTATACCCCTATTGTGGGTCCCAAGTGGTAGTTAAGCACTGGGCTGCTAACCGAAAGGTTGATGGTTCGAACCCACCAGCTGCAGACGTGGCAGTCTGCTCCCATAAAGGTTACAGTCTTGGAAACTATATGGGACAGTCCTCCTCTGTCCTGTAAGGTCACTATGAGTTGGAATCAACTCTATGACAATGGGTCTGAATAGCTGCAAGGTAAAGTCCTGTTTCTCAGTCCGGCAGGCCTAGTGCTCTGTGATCTAATGTTCTTCATCTCCCGCCATTACTTGAATTTTGTATGACATCATTTCACTTTGTATTATAATATACTTTATATTACGCCAACACTGCCCTTTCTGTTACACCAACATCTGGCCTCCCTGCACATCTCTATAGTTCCTTCCTCCATGTTTGGGCTTAGGCCATTCCTCTGCCTGGAATAACCTTCTACTCCTCTTTTCCTCCCTGGCTCATCCCTATTTTAGCTGTTTTTAAAACTTTACCCATTCATATTCTTGCTTCTTGATTTCGCTATAGCCACATACCACCTGCTGTGTTTTACAGCTGATATTTGCTTTACCTTGAGTGGCCTTTAATAAGTTTAAATGTTTAGCCTCATCCTGAAATGAAAAGCCTTAAGTTTTAGAAGTTCTAAAGCTCTTGGGGGAATAGTAAGAAACAATCATTGATGGAATCCACTAGCACACAGCAAAGGACTCAGGGGGATATGGGCGCATGACAGGAACCTTGTATAGTGTGAGAACGGCAGTTTCTGGAATTTTAGAATCTGCCGTCAAAAGAGGTAGGCCAGTTTAAACTCGGAGGACACATTACTATAAACTAGTTAAAGAGGCGCACATCCTCCTTTTACTGTATTTAAGTCGATTGTGTCTGTAGTTTTGAACTGTACCAGAAATCACTGTGCTAACTGTCCCAAGAAGCACCCTGCCCCCCTGCCACCTCTCCAAGTTGAAGTGGGGCAACACCAGCTTGAGATATGCATTTGATGTGGCTTCCACCGTGTCCCATTTCCAAACACACCATCTGCCTTCTACCTTTGGCTTTTGTCAGGCCTTCTCTTCTGTCTCCACTTGTTGAACTCCTAGGGATGCCTTAAAACCCTGCTCAGACTCCTCTATGGAGCCTTCCCTTCCTCTCTCACAGTGAATCACTCCTCCCTCTCTGAATTCCTGTAGTGCTTAAAGTGAATCCCCACTCCTCAGACTTTGCCCACGACCGCAGATGGTAGTGACTGTCTCTCCTGGTTTTGGGGAGAGGCATGTCTTTGACTGATGCTCCCCCAGTCTGCTGTTCATGCAGTCACTTGGCCTGTCTGGGGGAGGAGAGAGTGGAGGAGGCAGTGATCTGTCTGTGACCTGTCACCTGTTATTGCCGGACTGTCCAGACTGGCTTCCTGGGCTTGGCACATAACTCCTCTGCTCCACGGTCCATGGCCACCCTTCCCCAAGATTTCTGCTTGGTGAGAAAAAGGTCTTTTCAAATATAAGAATGTGATTGTATTCAGTCAGTGAGGAACTCCAATATTGTTTATTCTTTGCCTATCTTGAGAAATGTAGACATTGATATACCTTCTTTTTATTTTGAGTTATTTTTCATTTTCTTTTTGTTGATAATTTAAATTAAGCTAATTTTAATTTTTTTTTTAATGAAAGTCAGACACGCATGTATTCTAAGAAATAAAATAATTTTATAAAACTTATAATGCCAAATAGTAGTCCATACCCTGTTTCTGTGCCCTAGTAGCCACCTTCACTTGTAGGTATTAGTTTTAGGTTATATTTCTAAATAACTGAGAGTTCTTGGCTTTCAGTAGTGTCTTCGTGTGGAAGATGAAGCGTTTACCTCCCTTACCCTGCACACGTCCCCTCGTCTGCTTCCCCCCTGCACACGTCCCCTCGCCTACTTCCCCAGGGTATAATTATGTCCACAGTTTTGGCTACGTCAGTATCCCTTATTTGCATAGTTTATGCCACCAGTTGCCGTTGAGTTGACCCCGACTTGAGGCGACCCCATGTATGTCAGACAGAGCAGAACATAGCATTTTCAGGCTGATTTTTTAGAAGTAGATTTCCAGGCCTTTCTTCCAGAGCACCTCTGGGTAGACACGACCCTCCAGCCTTTCAGTAAGCAGCTGAGCAAGTTAACCGTTTGCACCACCTGGGGACTTGGTTCATATGATTAGAACTATTTGTAAATATTATTTCTAGCTGAGGCTCATCACTTGTTTCAAAGGCATGGCAGCGCCCCAACCTTCTCTAGTAACCGTGGAGAAACCTTGCCATTCTGGTTTAATGAGTCAGAATCAACTCCATGGCAATGGATTTGGTTTTGGCTTGGGCCCCCTCTGAGTCCAGCTGGCCATTTTCCCATTTAAAATTAGTTAAAATATATAAACATGCCTCATAAATGTTAGCTGTTATTATTGTTTCAGTAATAGAGTTTGAGCCCAACCTCATCCTTACTTAATCCAGTTCTTAGCTGTATATGTGTGAATAAGCTTAAAAATACATTTGCCAACAGCTGCGTTGTAAGATATATATAAATATGTAAAGTCCTAGAGATATGTATTTTTATGTATAAGATACAACTCTTGCTGGGCAGACACTTCTTTATTAATATAAATCCACAAGCAGAGAGGTAATCGTACAGGCAGTCCCCCAGTTATGAACCAGATCCATTCCTCATTGTAGGTTAGTCTGAATAGGTGCATATAGTTCTTATTTAGCCTTACTTTAGTGCAGAAAGAGGGTTCGAAGCCTTTTCAGTGATTTAAAAGCTTCAAGTACAGCAAGGGAAGGTGATTATGATGAAGAATTTGTTGCGAGTAGGGGTTGGCTCAGTCGTTTTAAAGTGAGGGCACATTTGCATAACCTTAAAGTGCAAGGGAAAGTTGTCTATAAGTTGGTCATTGGTAACCCGGAGAGTGCCAGTACTGACAAATCCTTATAATAATTTTCTGATTTGTTACGCTGGAGAGAACTGCTAGCTTATCCATTTTTAGCCATTTTTCTTCCTAACTGAAACTAAAAGACTAAATCAGGTCTGCTATTTTCCTTGCTGCTCTCTTTTCGAGTTTTCCAGAGTCCTTATATTGTACTTGATAAGCAAGGCCTTTGATTTTATTCGTGAAAAACCATGGACAATCAATTAGAAGATTGAAGGTCCTGAGTCATAAACTGGCGGGTCGAGGATTAGCTTGTGGAGTTGCTGAAGCTGCTTGGAGACCTATTTCACGTCAGAATGAGCAATCCGAGAAAAGTGCTAACAGTCAAATAATGAAGGAGATTGGGGAAGAAGATAGTCCCTCCCATTTGTTTGGAAAAATACTATTTTGGGGATTCATACCAATTGGCATTGCTCAGGAGGGACACAAAGCATGATTTGAGGGTCTAACTTAAATAGTGCTAGATAATGAGCAGTAGAAGAAAAAAACCAAACCCGTTGCTGTTGAGTGGATTCTGACTCACAGGGCTCCTGTAGGACAGAGTGGATCTGCCCCATAGGGTTTCCAGGGAGTGGCTGGTGGATTTGAACTGCCGACCCTTTTTGATTAGCAGCTGTAGCTCTTAACCACTGCGCCACCAGGGCTCCAATGAGCAGTAGAGAGAAAGTCCATGACAGTTAAATACTGCTCAGCAGAAAGGACATGGTAGCGGGGTAAACACCCACCAGGGATGGCTCTGTATTGGTTGATAGGTCGCACATGAGCTGCCTTGTACCCTCTGCAGATACCTGCAACTGATCGCAGCCCTTTGTCCTGAAGCCTCCTTCCCAAGGGGTTCTCGGAGGGGTCCCCTGAAATGAAAGCTTTGGCCATCCTTGACTGGAATTTCACCCAGGACAAGTGGAGAAAAAGTTACGGCAGCACTAGTCAACTCCAGCATGGAGACAAAGCCACGCTTAGATTAAGCCCTGATTCTTTGCAGTTAACACTATATAACATGGTTTAGTTAAATTTGGTTATGAAAGCCAACACTGCCTCTTGTCAGCCATGTGACCTAGGACTAGTTATGCAATTGCTCAGTGTCTTCATCTGTAAAAGAGTCTAGTGCCATCTACCCTATTGTGGTTGTTGGGACGTTGAAATGAAATAGCATGTTTTCTTAATTGATGGTGAGTAAATGGTAGGGGCTCTTATTCATATTGTCATAGGCTATTTTTTCTTTGTGATTGCTTGCAATTGTATTATTGTTGAATATATGGTAGTAAAAATAGAATACTATGCTTTGCAATTTTAATAGGTGTTAAATTTTTTTTTAGAAAATCCAAATTTGGCTCAGTAACCATGACTATGGGAAAGCTCTCTGTTCAGATGATAAAGCCGTGTATAACCCTGGGAAAGTATTCCAAATGATAAACATAGTATTAGGAGGAAATGAGCTCTTACGTTCATTATCCTGGTATACTCAGACATTTAAATACAGGCACACATGATGGAGTGCTTCTCAAACTTTTTTATTTTTGCTCTAACACACTTCAGGTAATGTGACACATCCTTTCAGTGGTTTCCTGTGTGTCTCCTGCATGCCTAGTAAGGAGACAGTGGAGATTCAGGATGAACCAGAGACGATGCCCCAGCCAAACCCAGGCTCCACAGAGAGTGCAGATTGCTTGCTCCCTCTTACTTCACTGTTGCCAATCCAAGAAGTTACTTAGGGCTCCACTACTTTTTTTCGAGTGTAGACAAATCGTGTGGTCCTAAATTATCTCGCCATTGCCAGAAATCACATCAGGCTGCCAGGAAAGACTATAAAGCTTATTGTCCTAACAGCATTATTTAGCAGTGTGGAGATGAGTACCTCTTGCCTTTTGACTTGACATCTAAAAAAAAAAAAGATGCTAAATAGTAGTAAGCTGTTTCGCTGTCAGTTTTACTTTCCCTGGGTAAGGAGAACAAAAGCTCAGATGAGCAGGGCATTTGGTTAGTCTAGCTGACTGGTTATGAATCCATCTGTATCTCTTGTGGGAAATAACAGAAGGCTTTTTTTTTTTTAATGTACCATGGGAAAAAAATAATGTTGTAATTTGCTAAATTATCGCTTGCTCTTTACCAAATCAAATAGCAACTTATCAAGTCCATGTGTGAAATACGTGCAGCTTGCCAGGAGTTGGGATGCTTAACCCTGTGCTGGAAGCACTTAGTTTTAAAAAGCAAAACAAAAAAGGAGCACATGATACAGCTGCTTCTGAAATGGAAGAAATGGTTGTGGCTAAGGAAATGATTATGAGAGATTATAGACATTTTAGGTCTCATATATTTCCTCAGAGCCTATCTGGAATGGCTTTCTAAGTGACCTTGGCTGAAAGCCATCTTTACGTGGTCTCTTTTCTTTTTGCAACACTTATTCTCTTCAGTGTCATGGTAATTCTCTTTTTACTCCATGTCAACTGGCATGTTGTAGTTAGTGTAAATATTTATTGGATCTTGTCACTGCATACATATCTTTTAGGCAGTTGAAACATTTGTTGGCCTGTAATGCTGGGGATGTGAGAGACAGTATGTCTAAGTAGTTAAGAGCATGGTCTCCAGAATGGATTGCCTTGGTTAGAATATCATACTAACTGTGTGTGTCCTTGGCCACATTGCTTAACCTCTCTGTGCCTCAGTGTTCTTGTCCTTGGTATGATCTGTACAAAAGTGATGTTGTAAGGAACAAATGAGTGCCTGTCACACAGAAGAGCAGAATAAATGTTGCCTGTCATCAGTATTATTTGCCATATGGAGAATTGAATAAAAAAAAAAATTAAATATTTGCATTGTGGGAGTTTTCTTGCCATTTCTAAAAGAGATGTTTGGAGAAAACATGGTTTTGAAATGGATTTTGAATATAGTGTTTATGGACTTGTTGTATTTTTTAACAGTTTTCCTCCGGCGTGTTTGACTTCAATGAAATTCAGCCCAATTTCTGTATTTCAGGTTTCTCAGTCCCCACATGACAACATTTGAATGGCAATTAATAATTGCTGATTCTTTTCCACTTTTTGTTTCTAGCTTTCTTTGGCATTTTGTGTATGGACTACATAAAGATCATTCGTTTTGGGCATGAAGCCCTGTTTATTTTTGAGATTCCTACTTAGTGAAGGTGCAGGCCTACTGTTGCTACCATTCCAACCTGTGGGTCCTCTGAGGCATTTATAGATCAACTTTTTTTTTTGTAATAAATTTATATCAGACAAAACATTTGCCATTTTCATACAATTCGGGGACATTAATTTTATCCCTCACGATGTGCAACCATTGCCATTATCCATTTCTAGATTTTTCCATCACCCTTCACAGAAGCTCTGTGTCCCCTAAGCAATGAGTCTCCTTCTTCCCACCCCTCCTTCCTGCACCTGGTAACTACTAATAAACTTAGGTCTGTGTACGTTTGCCTGTCCTGAATACATTTTTTTTAAATTGTGCTTTAAGTGAAAGTTTACAATTCAAGTTAGTTTCTCATACAAAAACGTACACATACATTGTTATGTGGCCCTAGTTGCTTTCCCCACAATGTGACTCTGTCCAGTCGACTTGACAGCAGCGGGTTTAGTTTTTTGGTATCTCGTCTATAGTTTCACAAAATCTTCTCCTAATCTCTAGGTGTAGGCCAGCTTTTGAGATTTATTTTCATTCAGAGGTACAAATAGAGTTCTGATACCACCTAAGGGTGCCATGAGATGGATCAGAAAGATGTAGAAGCTAGATGGGAGCTAGTTCGGGGCATAGTCAAGTACTCCAGACCCTCACTATTGTCCCTTCTAACACAGTGTTACCAGTTCTTCCCACTTCCTTTAATTCTCTTTTTCTTTTTTGGCTCGTTTCTGACATATGAATGTTTCAGTTTGGACAATGTGTTTAAACCAGGTGAAGAAAATTTCCTATTGTTTCCTTTAAGGATGAAAAATAACAAAAAAAGATTGATTTATGAAATGCAGCCCGGAACAGGCTCTGGGATGAACTCCAAGGTTCCCCTTTAGCAGTAGACAGGGAACCTTCACCTTCTAAGCGGCTTTGTGAGTGAATGCTTAGGTCTCCGGAGCTGCAGTGGGTACTGAAGAATGGGGGGGATTTCCCGTGTCTGCCTTGTCTACTTCTAATCTAACCTTAGATCTGATGTGTTTGGGCCCTTTTAGAATCCTTTAGGGTCAGATCTCTGCCTGCTGCATGGTGGTGAAGGTGTAGGCAAGGACCTTTGGTGCCAGGTGGGTCTGTACTGTTGCCAACTTCTCCCAGCCTTGCCTTGGCCTCTTGTGAAATGGTGATGATAATGGTACATCCTTGACGAGGTTGCTGTGTGAATTATGAGACACTGCACATGAAATGCTTATCACAATTCCTGTACAAAGTGTGACTAATAAATATTAGTATTATTTTTATGGATTTCTCCAAATTAAGGCAATTTAATTCCGTTCTCCTCCCCCATTCCACTTTAGTAGGCGTGTCTTAGAGACAGAGTCTAGCGTTTCGATCCTCAGATCATCCCATTGCTGTAGTTGCATTACCATTTAGAGGCTGTACGAATAGGCTCTGTTTATGTTTCATGTCAGTGGTTAGGCTTGGGGATTTGAGGGAAAGAGCAGACGGATGGAGTGGCTAGAAAGCGAGGACAGAGATAATATTGTGACGTTTAGCTTTTTACTTATTGTATGCTGAATGGCTCAGCTGATTCCTGGTTTTTAAATGAGCGATTAGATTAATTTTTTTTCTAAGATCCTCCTCAAATTCCTCATGCTCTTTTGGCAGTTCCTGTAAAAAGTTTGTCCAGACTGTCTGCTTCTAAACTATATGCACGTGTGTATGATGCATGTGTGTGTTTTTGTATGTGTGTATATACATATTTGTTTTAATCAGTGGAGTAGTGGAACCTGTTTTTTTCCAATGAAATCTTAAAACAGAGCCCCAGTAGATGAAAATGTACTTTTGAAAGAAGATGGAGATGTAGGGGGAGGAAGCTAACCTGCTCAGTCTCTACCTTGTTGCCCCTGATATGTCTACGATTCACTTTACTGAGGAGCACAGTTTGTCCATCATAGTTCAAGAACAAACCTGTCCCACAAATCACAACTGCGGACTTCATGGATGTTTTAGTAAGTCCAAGCCAACGTACTGACATAGAGCTAGAAGTCGGGATAGAGATAACAGGAGAATCTGCAATGAAGTGGAGAATGTTGCTGAGGACATGCCCCTTTCCTTCAGGAAGTTACAATATCAGAACCTGTGGAAACTCAAGGGAAATAGCCAATTCATTTAAAAGCTGGATTTCCCTTTTGGCTTCAGAAGTTGCCTTTACCTCCCTGTCTGTTGATTTGGGGCAGCAGGTCTTTAGGGTTTTACTTCTTTATTCCAAATTGTTCAGCTCCTTCCTGGGACGATGTGGGATACTTTCTGGGTCATATGTCTTTGTAGGCAAGAATATTTCAGGCTGAGAGATCCCCATAGAATGTGGACTGTCTAGTAACTTTACATTCAGTGTTGTGCTCGGGCACCTATCCTGTGTCCCCTGTTTTGTGGCTTAGCTGGAACCTGTGGTTTATCAACTATGCAACCTCGGGCATCTCTGAGATGGGCTTAGAATATAAACAGTCACTAGGGCACATCCGGTTACCTAACCTGCAGATACAAATGGGGCTGCAGAACCTCATGGCGTTGACAGTTACGGAGCCACTGAAAGGTCTGGCTTTTCTTTTGAATGATGGTGCATTCCTGCTCTATAGGCGTTCGTTTTATGTTTATACGCGTGTGTATAATTCAAAAGAATTCAATCATTTTTGATGAAGATATTTATTTCCACATATGGTACCTACAATTCTGCGTCAGTAATAAATCCAAGAAATTTATTCCCCCCCCCCAAAAAATTTTGTTATGTGATATTTAAATGTACTTTAAGAAAAAGAAACCTTTCTTAATACGTGAGATGAAGGGTTCGCCTAAGGTGGTGGTTTTGCATGTTTTTACCGTTTCTGTTTGAGTATGATTAGTTCTGCTTGGAGGGCTATGGCCACATGACCCACCCTCCTTGAGAACAGTGCTCTCTGTGATGTCTGTGACGTGCCACCAACACCTGGCTTCCCTTCAGAAGAAGGCACTCATTTAGAGCCATGATAATATTTTTCTTTATACCCTTAAGTTTTGCGAAGAAACCTGATCTGAGCTGCATGACCCCAGGAAATACTTTGGAAGAGGTTCTCACTGAAGAGGCATAACCAAACAGGTTTGGATAAGGTGGCTTATCAATTATTTTTCAAACTGGGACACTTTTGAGATTGAAAAGGAGCGTCATTAATACTTGTAGCAGGAGGGAACTGGGTCTGTCCCTGGCGAACTGGGAAGTACGCTCACCCTGAGTGCTCATACGAGCCCTGGCGGTGCAGTGGTTAAGTGGTTGACTGCTAACCAAAAGGTCAGCAGTTTGAATCCACCAGACATCCTTGGAAACCCTCTGGGGCAGTTCTACTCCATCCTGTAGAGTTGCTATGTATGAGTTGGAATCGACTAAACGGCAATGTTTTTTTTAAATGCTCATAACGTGGGCAGACTCTGGCCTGTCAGGATAGAATTTAATAACACCCACACCTCTTGGAAAGCCCAGTACTTCCCAAAAGCCTTTAAAGGTGCCTCGAGGCAGACGTGGCTTTACTTTGTCCCTCTTTGTAGTGAGCGGTGCTGTGACGTTTGATTGAGCATCTCCTGTTTATGCATCTGTGCATAAAAGCCCATGCTTGTCTTTAGGAGGATTCTCTCATCAAACCCTTAAAATAACTTATCGTGCTTCCAAACAGAAGTTGGAAGAGGCCTTGCCCAGTGCGTTCTTCTTCTGACCTGTTTATCCTCTGTTACAATTCTGGTTCCTTCATGGCATTTCTGACTGTCAGACCATCCTGTTCTCTCCCTCTTGTGATCCCTCTATTTTAATTCTAAATTATTTGGAACCAAATCCCTTTTTCGTGACGTGATAAATATTGTTACTTCATGGGATTTGTAAGCACTCTGAAGCGGCGAGCTTGGGTCATTTTCTATTTTTTGGTTAGCCATCGTATTCAACTCACTGCTGGGAATATAGTGGGTCCTCACTGTGTTGATGGATGGGGCCGGGGAGGCCATTGGCGGGTCTGGGGCAGCAGAGATGAGTGCATTTCGAGTGTGGAGAGGAGGCGGGCTAGTCCAACTGATGGACTCAATGTCTGAAAGCGGAGAGAGGGACCGCAGTGTCATCTCATCTCCCTAAAGCAGTTGTTTGTAGGAGCTGTCCGTTAAGAGTTGATATTACCAGAACACATTAATAAGACTGATGTGTGTTCACCTCTCAGTTTCTTCGTTACTTAGCTCTACTAACATCATTTTAAAGCCAGGTTTTAATGACAATTCACATAAGTACAACACAGCACTGAACTAGCTCCTTGATGATCTCTTCTGGGATGTGTGGGCATTAGGATCTAGTCTTAATAAAATAATAGCCTCCATGTTTTTTTTATGTTGTTGTTAGTGACTGTAGTCATTTTTCCCTATTCAGAATAGCATTCAGTGTACCTATACTAAATTAGGGTAAGCTACCTGTAACAAGGCCAGCGCTGACCTCTGTTTTGCTGAAGGTGTAACATCTATTCCACTGGTCTCCTGGTCTGTATCTCCCTGGACGGAGCTCCTTGAGGTTGTGTATGTCCGGTCACTCCTAGTCTGTGTGCTACAGGCACGGCCCGGTCATCCCGTGTGTTCAATAACTGAGTGACGCCAGCTTAGATTCGTTTACAGGGAGGATCTTGATCTTTAGAGCCACATTTTATTTAGGTGTTTAATTTTGAAACAAGAAGGGAGTGGAATTTTCCGAACTGCATTACATTATAATCTCCTGCACTCTGCTTTGAAAATACTTGTGTGTGGGAGAGATTAGGGAATCTAATCTCTTGCATAGTTCTTGTATGTACGAAAGTGGGAGAGGCCAAAAAAAAAAAAAAATGCAGAAGTGGTAGTGGCAGTGGACGCATACTGACAGCCACTGTTTTATACTAACATCAAAGCCAGTTTCTAATCCAATCTAATTGGATATAAGCAATTCGATACATATTTCCTGAACTGAATCAAACTGAAAGTCAAGCATAGCTAACCCATAACGTGAAGGAGGAGAATGTTGATGGAGGAGCTAAACAAAATGCCACCACCTGTTTCCCATATAGGTCATTCATGGTCATGAAACTGATAGCCATTAATTTTCTAACACTATAACTACTCACTTGTCGACTGTCTTGTTATCTGACATTTCACATTTATGATAATGGTAAAAGATCCAGCATGCGACTGTTTTGCGCATTAAAAATGTTTGTGGTGATAACGAATGCTGAGGTGTGAGGCCAGAGTAACACTGGCTGTGATGGGTAAGGTTATGTGTCAACTTGGCTGGGCCGTAATGCTCAGGGGTTTGGCAGTTATGTGATGATGTAGTCATCCTCCATTTTGTGATCTGATGTGATCATCCTGCATTTTGTGATCTGTTGTGGTCATCCTCCATTCTTGCACAACATTGGTTTTCCCATAACGACCTGGTCTTTGGGAGCTGGATAAGTGAGGAGCAGATGTATTTTAATTAGTGAGGTTGGTTGTTTCGCCTCAGAATAAAATTAAGATGACCACATAATTCCTTGAGCCAGTGGTTCTCAAAATGTGGCTTTTGATGAGCAGTATCCATCTCGTCTGAGAACCTGCTTGACATGCAGACTCTTGAGGCTCACCACGGATTCGGCCCCAGAACAAAATTTCTGGGGATGGCCTCAGGGATATGTATTTTAACAAGCATGTTAAAGTTTAGAAACCACTGCTAAATCAGAACTTTTTAAAAAATACCTTACCGTGTTTTCAGTTAAAGTTTACACAGTAAATTAGGTTCCCATTAAATCAATAATTTTTAACAGCTTGGGGTTGTGAACACCTTTGAGAATTTGATGCAAGCCAGGAAGCTAGAGAAATGCACAAATTTTCTCCATTAGCAGGGGATTTGTGAGCCCTAGACTCACATTTAAGAACTAAGCATTTTAAGTTTTAGAGCACATCCAACTGGAATTATTGGATTCTAAGTAACACCTGTGATTGTTTTATTTTGAAAATTTGATTATTATTCATCTCTAGCAGCATGCGGAGCTCTGGACGGTGGTTTGTGCGTAACTTTTTTGGCATAAAGCTTGCATTCTGAGCTATCTACAGACATTAATGCTAGCCGCTGTGGTGGATGTAAGCATGACACCTGCAGGCAGGCACCTGCTTGCTCACAGTCATAGACATGACATAGTGGAGTACTTTGAAGGTTCCTCTGCCAGTCACCGCGAAGAGAGTTGGTGAAACCTGCTTTACTTTGAACAATTTCATTAAGTTTTTTTTTTTTTTTAAAGCAAATTTACTAATGAATTCATGGATAGTGTAGACAAATCAGAAAGCATAGAAAAATGGAAAAAAATAAAGATGACAGGCAAATCCATCCTTGGGTAACCATTTAGTTTGTTGTAAATGGTAAGATAAGAGGCCACCACTTGGTGACGTTGACACTAGAGGAGGGTTTATGCCTCCTAAAGAGCTTGGCTGTTAACCAAAAGGCTGGCAGTTCGAATCCACCAACTGTTCCTTGGAAATCATATGGGGCAGTTCTACTCTGTCCTGTAGGGTCACTGTGAGTTGGAATTGACTCAATGGCAATGGATTTGGTTTTGGTTTGGTTAATTATGCATTATAATAATAACAGCAATAATGATGTTACCTAACATTTACTGTACATTTGTTATATGCCAGATACTGTTCTTAATTTCTTATTTATATTAACTCATTAAAACCCAATAGCTATCCTATAAGGAGTCCCTGAGTGGCAAACGGTTAAGCTTTTCACAACCAGCTGAAAGGTTGGTGGTTCACGCCTATCCAGAGGCACCTCAGGAGACAGGCCTGGTGACCCACTTCCAGAAGGTCGCAGCCTTGAGTATCCAATGGAGCAGTTCCACTGTGGACACATGGGGTCGCCATGTGTTGGAATTGTCTTGACAGCAACTAACAACAACAACATCATCTTAGGAGGTAGGAGGCAATGGTGGTTCAGTGGTAGAATTCTCTTTCCACGGAGGAGGCCTGGGTTTGATTCCTGGCCAATGCTCTCCTCACGTACAACACCACCCATCTTCAGTAGAGGCTGCTGGTTGCATGATGCTGGATAGGTTTCAGCGGAGCTTCCAGACTAAGGCGGACTGGGAAGAAAGGCCTGACGATCTACTTCTGAAGAGTCAGCCAATGATAGCCTCATGGATCCCAGTGGTCTGATCCATCGTGCATGGGGGTTGCCGTGGATCGGTGGCACACTCGGACATCACCTAACAACAACAGCATCCTATGAGATAAATACTATTAATGCCTGCCGATTGGATCCTTCCCGACTTAGGCATCTGTTTCATTTTATACTGGATAACATTACATTCTTCTTACTAAATATTTGTAACCAGCCGGAACCAGAAGGAGATGCTTAAACGTGATGTTCACAATGAATTGGCTGCCATTGTGAAGGCTGACAGAATTATTTTGGGTCACTGGGCTTTTAAATAACAATTATTTGTAAAGTTGCCTTGTACTTTGATCTTGAGTTTAACACTAAGTTGGGTCACATCGACTTTCCGGAATGTCAACAAGTGTTATAGATTTCATTGTAAATTAATTTTCCTTAAAATCATTTCCCAGAAAAATTTAAAATTTTTCCTTAATGTTTTTTGAAAGAAAGGATCCAAGAGCGAAATTGATGTGATGCACTCAGTGAATAAGGATACATCCCTAAGAAGTTAATGTAATGTAGAGGTTAAGAATGCGGGCTCCTCCAGGGTTGGAATTCTGGATTCAAATCCTGGTGCCCACATTTATCAGCCTGATGACTCTAGGTAAATTACTTGTCTGTTAAATAGTGGTAGTACTGTGTAACCCCTAGGGTCGTTGCAAGAATTCAATGAGAGAGTATTTATAAAGCATTAGTGCCGTGCCTCAAATGTGACAAGCCCTAACAAATGTTGTTGCTAAGTGCCATCAAGTCAGTTCTGACTCATGGCACCCCCATGCCTTACACAGTAGAACTGCTCCGTAGGGTTTCCTTGGCTGTAATCTTTATAGAATTAGATCACCAGGTCTTTCTCCCACGGAGGGGCTGGGTGTGTTCGAATCGCCAACCTGGGTGTTCGAACTCCCAGCTGAGTGCTTTTCCATTGCTTCACTAGAGCGCCTTCAATAAATGTTAGTAATTATTAAATACTCAAAAGGCAGATAGTCATGGACAGAGGTCGAGATTTCTTACCACCCCCAAGCTCTACACACTTAATGTATCTTGGAGACTTGTCCCATGTCAGTTTTTAAAGCTCTGTTATTTTGTAAGCACTTGTTTAGTGGAACATCAAGAAGAGACCTCTGCTTACTTGTCATAAAAAGAAGTCATTATCGGACAAGCCGTCCTATAGATTAAAGAAATGCACCCTTCTCACGAGGGCAATAGGAGTGTATTTTGTTAGATAAGGAAAAGGAAACCGCTTAAGGGCTTTTACTGAAAACTTCTTAGGGCGCATCTTATCTCTCTGAAATTCAGACCTAAACTCATTAGTGGCTTTGTAATTGTGTGGAAGTACCCATCTCTAAAATGACAGTGACCCAGTATGGAGCATGTTTTTCGTTTATATTGGATGGAATACTTTTCCTCTGAAAAGGTACTTCCTTAAATTGCAGTTTATATATTTAAAAACTTCTCTCAGTCCTGATTCATGCTGGGAGGCTGTAGACTCCTAACTGGCTGTCCTGCCTCCACATTATCTCCCCATAGTTTCTTCTCCAACCAGTGGTAAGGGGGATAAAAATACAAATTGCTTCTTGCCATCCTCTTGCTCAGACCACCCAGTGGGGGTCCCGCCCACCTAGAATAAAATCTGGATTTTGGTTTTGGTCTGCATGGTCTGGTGTGGCCTAGCCAACCCCTGCCCAGCTTGCCTGATGGCATTCCCCTGCATTCTCTGGCTTCCCAGCTCTGTTGTATTCACGCTGGCCTTCTTTTTCCTCATCCTCAAACTCATTCCTGTGGTGGAACCTTAGCCTGTACTCTTCCTCCCCCTCTGTATTCCTCATTTCATTCAGGTCTCTGCTCTCAACTCTCATCTTCATCGTTGTGTTGTATTGCCTTTTCTGATCACCATCTTAGGGGCACCTCCCCTTCTCCTCTGCCCTAGCCTGCTCCTTTGTTCTTGTTCTTCAGTACAAAAGTCTTTGTTATGCTGTGTTAGTTGTTTACATGTTGTGTGTCTTCCCCAGTAATAAAAGGCTTGTGAAGTCAGGCACTTTGTCTCATTCACTGCTCTAGCGCCAGCACTCAAATACTGCCTGACACAGTACAGGCATTCAGTAGCTATTTGTTGTACTGATGGAGCCCTGGTGGGCTAAGAGCTAAGATCACTAACCAAAAGGTCAGCAGTTTGAATCCACCAGCCGCTGATAGGGCAGTTCTACTCTGTCCTGTAGGGTTGCTATGAGTCAGAATGGACTCCACAGCAGTGGGTTATGGGTACTGATGGAGGCATGAGGGGAAGGGGGATAGTTAGAGAATATGATGTATAATGCTGTATTTCCAGGCATTCGTCTCATTCATGAATGTAGAAACGAAGAGTGGGCCTTCTTAACTTTTAAAGAGCTCTCAGTTTATCTTTCCCAGCACAGAGAAGTTTTCAAAATGCAGAAGTACTGTGGATTGAGTTCTCCTTGATAATCACTGTCTTCAGCTTTTTTGGTTTACTCTTGTATTTTTGCCTCAGGTCTTGAAAGCCCGTTGGAGTCTTCATTCTTGTCTTCCCAAATGCCCACGTCACCCTCCCCACCTTGAAAACCAGTGACGATGATTTTACAGTGGCTTCAGGAATCCTTAGCAGAATAGGGAGAATACAGCTGGCCATCTTAAGAACATCCCTCTCCATGAGTAGGAGTCTGAGTGATGGTTTACTATGATTTCTTGGCTGGCTTCTGGGCTACCTCAAGAGCCTTCCACGGAAGAGTTACCAGGAGGCTGATGGAGGCCCCACCTCAGTCTCACCAAGAGCATTTCAGTTTTTGTTTTTTTAATGTATTGGGCGTCCCATAGGGTTTTGTTTGAATGAAAGTTTCTCCTGACAGATATACAAAAGCTGCAACACCCCTGAGTTAGAAGATCTCTGCCCTTTCTCGGGGAATCATGGGAGGATCTGAAACCGGGTCACGTGGCCCAGAGAACTGAAGGTGGCAGGCAAAGGCAAGGGGCAGGCTGTTCTGGGTGAGTCTGTGAGTTCTCATCTAGGGAGCCTCTTGATTGTTACCAGTGCCTTGAACTTACTTAACCACAGGCGTTCCTGAGCAGCTGGCTTCAGTTCTGCTTGGCTATGTGCACAGATGTCCTTGGCCTTTGTGCGGTCTTTTTCGTCCTTGTCCTTGGTGCTTGTGTTGTGGTACAGCATCACTATGGAATCTTTATGCTAATAAGTGCTCCTGGCACTGTGAGTTTGGGGAAGGCTCAGCTGATTTCTGTTAAATAATTCGATATATTACTCTGTGAAATGATACAAGTTTCTTTCATGGCCTCAATTTCTAAGACATTCAAAATCTTCTATTAAAAGGAGAACATGAATTTATCAAAGTCAAAATGTGAACAAATTTGTGAAATATTTGAGCCCTTTCACTGAATGTGTCTGGAAATCCCAAACATAAGGAACTTCCATGCCTCTGTCCACAGTACCACCCAGATGGAGAGCCTTTGGTTGTTGAGTGAAGGAACGTAATGTTAAACACAGATTGCCTCGACTCTAGATATTATTAAAATTATGTTTGCTCAAAAGTGTTTGTTGCTTACTATTGCAGCTCTTTATTTTGTTGCTGTTCTGTTTCTGACCTCCATATGACTGTTACCTTTAAGAGATGGGTTGTGTGTGCGTGCTGTGTATTATTTTCCTTGAGTATTCTATTCTGTTCTAGCACTTTGAAGATTTTAAGTAAATAAGTGATGAATAGATCAGTGGGAAAGCTATCCAACCGTAGGAGAAACACTTTGTGACTTGGTGGCATGTCCCAGGGAAAAGTATAGCATGTGTGCGTGGACAGTTGGTTGCCGGGTAAGGAGAAAGTGGAGGATCAGAAAAAAAAAAAAAGGCTGGAGACGTTCTACGAAGGAAGTGATCTACCCAGCATATCACAGGATTCTGTAACTTCTGTAACCCCCCTTCTCACCTGATGCCAATAGTTTGTTGTGGAATGTCCCCAGTGCAAAATGGATTTCCAGGGAAATTTGGGTTTGTTTCATGGCTAGTGTTGGTGAATTCTATCTGTGTTGTAAAGTACAGAGAACTTCTAATTTAATGTCCGGGTTGCTTGTTTTAGAGTGCGTCTCTTCATGCTAGAGTTTCTTACATTCTTCAAAAGAAATTTTTATTTTGACTATTATTGGAACCGTTAACAAGCTTCATGGACTTTGTGGCTGAAGGCAATATTCTTTACTGAGAGGTTTTTTTTTGGCTTCCTTTATTCTTTTTGACCTTCGGTGGCGGAACAGATTGTGCGTTAGAAAGGCGTGAAGATAATGGACAGCTGTTAAGGAACCAGTGATAATTGAAATACTCGATGATAAAAGGAATCTAAGCGGGTAAAAAAACAAGTAGCCAGACACAGAAGCTCTTTCTCTCAGTAAACCGAAACAGCGCCAGGTGTATGTGGTGCTTGCTTTTCTTTCGCTCTAAACTCTAAGCAGCGGTTGCTGGTTATCTCTAAGAAAAGTTGGCTTCTGCAAAAGCAGTTTAACCCAGCACAAAAAATGGAGAATAATCACAATAGTTTCTTCTTCTTTGAATATGCTTTAAAACAATTACCACGTCATTAATGTAGACTGAATTCTGTTTAAGGATTTAGGCTCATAAGACAGTAAGTGCTTCAAAGCAGCTCTGAGGTGATCTTTAGAAAAGAAGAGTACATGTAAGCTACAAACGCGCTCCTAGCGCCTTGCTTACATGTCAATAGTTTTCCTGTGGCAATTCCTGAATTACATTGGAAGGTCAGTGCTCAGGCCAAGTCATGAGAAACGAACCTTTCTAAACAAGGAATGTGTTTTGGCTCAAGATTACTAAGGCAGCAGCTGTCATAATAACAGCTCTTCAGAATAGTTTCTTCATTTCTTAGTATGTAGGTTGTCTTTGTTTCTACTTCATTGTTAAGAGCTTATGAAATGCTTTATTATCCTAGCTAATTTATTAATTTCTCCAAGCCCCAATAAAACGGAAAAGTGTAATTTTGTTCTTCTCATGCCTTTACTTACTTAACGAAATTTTAAGGAAACAGCTTGAAAATGTTCTAGTGTGAGATACATTGGCTGATAATCCTTGTCTGAATACCAAGAATAATTCTCTTTATGTTTCGAGTTGCTGTGTTTCCAAGAAGAAGTATTATTAGATATTTTTAAGAATCATCTGAATTGCATAAACTAATGCCAGTGCTTCAAGCTATAGAAAATATGTCCCTTGCGAGTAGTATTTTTAACATTTATTATGCATTATAAAGTCAGTTTTTAGTAGAGCTGCTCTGAATCACTTACTGTGTTATGAGCCTAGACCCTTAAACAGAATTCGGTCTACATTAATGACGTGGTAATTGTTTGAAAGTATGTTCAAAGAAGAAAATGTTGTGATTTTTCTCTGTTTTTTGTGCTGGGTTAAACTGCTTTTGCGTAGAAGTAGAAAGTTTGTATTACCCCTGCCCTAGTCAAAGGCCTATCCTAGGGTAGAGCAGTAATACCAGTTTTAAATACACCCACTCCTCACGGACATGGTTAGGTTCCAAAGACCAGGTTATTATGTGCAAATGGAGGCTACTACATCACATCACAAAATGAAGGATGACTATATCACTGCATAATGGCTGATTATATCATTATATAACTGCCAAATCACTTAAGAATCATGGCCCAGCCAACCTTAACCATCACAGCCAGCATTACTCTCGCCCCAAACCTCGGTGTTCATTACTGCCAGAGGTACATCTTTAATGTGCAAAATAGTCAGATAGGTTTTTTTTTTTTTTTTAAAACTATTGTAGTAAATACGAAATGTTGGATAAGGAAATATTCGATAAATGAGGAATAGATGTATCTGCTTCCAGGTTCCACTGGATCCCATTCTTTTAGCGGGTATTCTATCTAGGATGTTGCTCAGGTTGAGCACAGGCCCTTCAGCAGGCTTTAAAACACATTTCTCCTAACATGCTGGGCGTTCCAAAATTAGCCAGTGGTGTTTAGAGGGCACTTGTTCTCTGCAGAGAGCTATTACTGCATGAAATGGAACAGTCAAAGAAGTAATTCAAGATAGATCATACACCTAAATGTTAAAACTACAACCACAAAACTTCTAGAGGAAAGCAGAATATCTTCTCAGCCTTAGGTAGGCAAAGATGTCTTAGGACAAAAAAGCACTAAATGAAAAAATAAATCTGGCTTTATCATCAGACACCATTAAGAAAATGAAAGGCAAGCGTCAGTTGGGAGAAAATATTCACGAGACATATTTGTTAAAGGACTCGGATAGGACGCTCATAATTCTACAATAAAAAGGCAAACAACTCATTTTTAAGAAATGGCCAAAGACTTGAACAAGCAATTCTCAAAAGAAGGTGTTTGACCAACGAGCACGTGGAAAGATACTCAGCACCATTAATCAACAGGGAAGTGCAAATTAAAATGACAGTGAGATACAACTTCACACCCACTGGAATGGCTTAAAAAAATTATAATACTAAAAGTTGACAAGGAAGTGGGACAGCTGGAACCTTGTTGGTTGGAGTGTAAAGTAGTAAATCTACTTTGGAAAACAGCTTGGTAACTTCTTATCAAGTTAAATGTCTACCTACATTATGACCTAGTAATTTTGTTGTGAAGTGTTTACTCTAGAAATTGAAGCATTTATCCATAGAAAATCTTATACTAAAAATCCATAATTATATTTGCCCCAAATTAGAAACAACCTAACTGCCCTTTAACATATTAAAATCAGTAACCAAATTGTGGTATATGCGTAGAATTGACTATTACTCAGTGATCAAGAGGGATAAAGTGCTGATTGATACACATCAACAACATGGATACATTTCAGAACATGTTGAGCAAAAGAAGCCAGTCACGAAAGAATATATACTATGTGATGCCATTTAAACGCAGTTCTAGGGCAGGTAAAACTAAACTCTAGGGACGAAAGTTAGGAACGTGAGTGCCTGTGACTGGAAAGGAACACGATGGGCCTCTTCGGATATGTTAGAAATATGACGTATCTTAATTTGGGGCGGTGATTGCATGGTGGCAGAACTCATTAAATAGTACGTTTACTATCTGTTCTTCGTGTCACCACTTGTAAGTTGTACTCCATTTTAAAATAAACAAGAAAAAAATCAGAGATGGCACAAAGCCTGCCCATGAAGTGGCAAGAATGTTGAAGAGACATGAAGGAGATGATGGTAACTTACATGTCAACAGTGTAGAATGTTTCAAAGATGGCGGAAATGCCAAGGAGCGTGCACGGCATGAGCACTCAGAAAAAAAGCAGGTTAAATAGGAAAGGCTTTCTGGGCAGGACATGGGTTTTGTTGTGTTTTGAAGATGGAAAGAGGTAAAGGTTACCTGAGATCGATTGAGAGTTGGAGAGAAAGTAATTCACATAAGACCAAGGTAGGAATAAAACAAGACACATTTTGGGGTCAATAAACATATCAGTTGAAGTAGTTCCTCCTTCTTTCAAGGTGCAGTTTCATCCTGCTTCGTCCACTGTTCATGTAGCACTGCGCCGTGCTACTGCCGGTGCTCACAGCAGTAGACATTGATCATGCGTCTGCTGCATCCCACTCACTGTTCTCTGTGCCTTGTGTGTTAAAAACAAGTTGCCGTTGGGCTGACCCAATTCACCACCACCCCGTGTGTCAGAGTAGAGCTGTGCTGCGTAGGGTTTTCAGTGGCTGATTTTTTGGAGGAAGCTTGCCAGGCTTTCTTCTGAGGTGCCTCTGGGTAGACGTGACCCTCCTACCTTTTGCTTAGCAGCCAAGCTTAACTGTTCGCACCACCCAGGGACTCCTTACGTATACCAACTTGTTTAATTTTCACGATAACTCAGCGTGGAAAATGAAGCCTAGAGTTTTTAAGTAACTTTATCAAGGTCATACATACAAGTGTCAGAGTCAAGGTTTAAAACCAGGTAATCTTGTTCTAGAATACCTGCCTGTTTTATTATGCCATATTGCTTGACTTTCTAAACATAGAGGCAGGTGACTTCCTTGGTGAGAACATGGCAGAGTGGGAGTGGAGTTAGATGGAAACGGAGGCATGCAAAATGTTGTTTCCTAGACATACGCAATTAATTTCTCAGGTTAAGGCCCTCTTTATTTCTGTCCATTCATAAAACATTTGTTGAGAAACTTCACTGTGTCATTTACTTGCAAGACTAAGACAGAGTCCATTCTTCTGAGGGGCTTAAGAGTTTAGGTCTGGGTCTGGGTATTTTTACTCATGTGGCTTCTCAAGTCTTTTAAAATTTTTTACACAACTTGAAATAAACCGAAAAACTGTAAATGGCCACCAGTGCGCTTAAAGTTGTGGTTTATAAAGGAAAATCACCTCAGGACTTCAGTCAGCTGGCTCATACTCAGAAAGAAGGCTTTGCTCTGATACCAAAGGATTTGGCAATAAATGTGCATTGTGTATTATTTTGAGTTAAAACAATGCCTTTAAGTGAGATATTTATCCTTTTATAAAATTAACTCGTTAACTTTACCCCCAGGTGATGAGGCCTCGAAGAGAGTCAGCCAGGCTCCTTTTGGTACAGAGCTGGGTTGTCTCCTTCATCACATAATGCCCCTGGGCGCGGTGGGGCGCAACTTGTAGACTCTGGGGCTGCAGCCCAGAGAGCTGCGCCCCCACATGGTGCAGCTCAGGGCAAGGGGTGGGAATGCAGGATCCAAGGGGTCTGTGATCCCTGCTTGCATGCCCAGGAGTGAGAGAAAGGCGTGGCCTGGGTGCACGGAGCCCTTATCCCAGTCAGCGGACAGTTCTGCACCCCATCCCGGCCAGCAAAACTCCAGTCGCAGCGCTTCTGAGCCACCTTCCTGGGGCGGTGGAGCGCCCAGGGCCCTGGTGATTAACGCCCCATCTTGCAGTCCGCGGGGAGAGGCGGGGCTGACGCCCAGGTGGTGGTTGTATTTAGCAGAAGCCCTGTGGCAGCAGGCGCAGGCAGGCCGTGGGGACCTGCCTCGGTAGCACTGGTTCTGAGGTCATTTGCTGTATTGAAATTCTTCATAGATTCGGTGATAAGCCTAAGACTGTATCCTTTCTGTTCCTTTTTCTCCAATTTTGTAGTGGTGGTGGAACCCTGGTGGCACAGTGGTTAAGAGCTTGGAAGTTCAAATCCACCAGCTGCTCTTTGGAAGCCCTATGGGGCAGTTCTCTATCCTATACGGTCACTATGAGTTGGAACTGACTCGAAGGCAGTGGGTTTGGTTTGATTTCTTATAGTGGTGGTGTTTGCAGGACATTTATAGTAGGAAAAGAGGGAGTGAGGGTGTCAGCCATCTGTAGGAGCACGATGGTGGCCAGTTCCATGGGGCCAGAACTCCTTGGATGTGTTTTTTGCATTTACTATTGTTTTCCATATTCTGTTTTTGTCCTCAGCGCATGTAAGGCTATCGACTCGTAACAGGGTTAGGTCGGGAATTTGGATCAAGTCTTTGAAGGTTGATTGGCTTTTTATGAGATTAGGATCCTGTCTTTCTTTATCAAAGAAATAAAAACTCATTTCCTAGGGTAGAAAGAGTGACAATGTGAAGGTTTGTCTGTGCGCCCACTAGAACATAAGCTCCACCTGAGGTCGGGGGTCTGTTGCACACAGAATATTCCTAGCGTCTATAATCTTGGACGTCACATGGTTCGGAATTAGTATTTGCTGAATGAATGGATGGAAGAAATATCCCTAAAGTGGTAAGGGGATTTCTCCCATCTTTGGCAGCAGGATGCACGTTGTCCTTTAATCAAGCCTGCTTATCTACCAACTTTTGACTTCAGGGCCGGGCCCATTAGGAAGACCTTCTAAGCACCAGGTCCTGTTTTCCAGCCAGACCTCTCTCACTGTAGAGGAAAAGCGACTCATTTCAAGTCTGCTTGGTGTGAATCACTCCTAAAGCCCTGTGGCTCTGAGTGATATGATAAAACTAAGCGTGTAGTCCTAGAAAACCGGGCATGAGATTCTTTTTCCAAGTGACCACACCAAAGTGTACGACTCCCTTTGGAGCAACCCTGAGCAGCCCAATAGCTGATCTTTTCTCCTCTTTTCTTTGATATCTTAACTTCAGCAGCAGATGTTATATAATTGGGTAGAAGCCGCCACCCCTCTCTGGCTGTTTTCTTATCTGCAAGATGAAGGGGGTCAGAACAGATGGTATCGAAGGGCTTTGATGCTTCTCAAAAATAACAGATGGGACACTTCGGCGAAGAATAAAAAGCCAGCAATTTAATTTAGGCTGAACGAAGACAAAAATTTCAAAGGCATCTGAAATTGATCAGAACTTGGGAAGTGTATGACCCATATTTCACTTTGACTTTAAAAGAACAGGTGGGTTGAGAAGCTTTATGGAAAACTTCCTTGTTTGCTTTTTTCCCCCGTGAATTAATATAGCCAAGTTATTACTATAAAAATAAGATTAATAAATTACTTATTAAGTCTGTCATTTTCTAGGGCGCTGTCACACTTCCTGTAAAGATGAACCAGAAGATTTAGTAAGGAGAATTTTGAAGGCCTGGATAGAGACTTGGTTCCTAGTGCCGCTTAGGAAGCTGGAATTTTAAGTGAGATTTTTGTAGCTTGTTGGTGGGTATTTTTTTAAATGTAGGATACCTGGACAGAAGTTGGTTTCTCTAGCCATGCTGCTTAGGCTTTTATGAGATAATGCATCTTTTAGTATTCGGGGGTCCTATGGAGCTTGTGTTTATGGAGTCCCTGGGTGGCACAGATGGTTAAACACTTGGCAACTAACTGCAAGGTTGGAAGTTCAAATCTACCAAGAGGCACCTCGGAAGAAAGGTCTGGCAATCTACCTTTGAAAGGTCACAGCCATTAAAAACCCTGTGAAGCATAGTTCTCTGACAAATGTAGGATCACCCCGAGTCGCAGTCGACTTCACAAGAACTTTTTCTTTTTTCTAAAATGAGTTTAGTACCACAATGTAGCAGTAGATTGGAAGCTAATTTAAAATGCCAGGCAGTAGCTAGAAACTGGCAGTGAGCCCCTTTTAGCATCCTGAACTGTGACTATACAGTTTATTGGCCAAGCCAGGACTCTTGAGATGGAAAACAGGCAGTATTTATAAATAGGCCCAGCCAACAGATGAAACCTGGGGCTACCTCAGGACGCAGGGTCACCCAACTGCCCATCTTTTGCTTGAACTTGCATCTCAGTCACGTGGAGGCTTGTTCAAACACAGGTTGCTGGGCTGCACTCTCAGAGTCTGTGACAGACCAAGTCGGGTTGAGACTCTGCATGTCTAGCAAGTACCCTGGCGATGTTGATGCCTCTGGTCCAGGGACCACACTTGGGGAACCACTGTTCTGGCTGAACAGGCTTGGCACACATGTGTTGGTAATACAATTTGCAGTTAAAAGAAACTCCTTGTTGCAGTCCTCCTCCCTGAGACAGCCGTCTGCAGGGGGGTGCTCATGTGTTAACTTCAGCCTGTGTCCCCCCTTGGGTGGCCCATTCTCTGTACTGCAGAGATGGGACTCACCGTGAGACAGCTCAGCCGTCCCCAGCCTAACTTTCAAGGAAACACTGGAACTAAATGAGTACAGCTTAGGTTTTGAGAAGCCTTAATACTTAAATTTATTCCAGAGACATTTTATGGAGTGAATGTTGTTTTGGGCAATCACACAATAACATCCCTCTATTTTTTTATTTTGCAGTAGCCCTGGTGTCACGGTGGTTAAGAGCTTGGCTGCTAACCAAAAGGTTGGTGGTTTGAATCCACCAGGTCCTTCTTGGAAACTGTATGGGGCAGTTCTACTCTGTCCTATAGGGTCTCTATGATGGCAGCTGGTTTGTTTTTTTCACAGGTGTTTAGCAGTTGACTTCACACCATGTTAGACCTGATGTGGAGAATACTTTGATTTCTTTTCTTTCTTATTTCTTTCCTTTTTTTTTTTAAATAAAGCATAACGTATGTGATGCTTATCCATGTGAGAATAATATGCTGGTATTACCTTTTAAGCACTTATTCACTATTTTGCCCATTAATTAACTGGCTTAGGTTGGTTGAGAAACTTGTAGACAGTTTTGTTGGTAAGGCAGACGTGAATGTGGTATTAACCTGTAAATCAGTGGTTCTCAGAGTGTGGACCCCAGATCAGCATCACCTGGGAATTTGTTAGAAGTGAAATTTCTTAACCCCATCCCAGACCTACTGAATCAGAAACTCTGGAGGTGGGGCCCAGAGATACGTGTTGTCACAAACCCTCCAGGTGGTGCAGGCTAAAGTTTGAGAAGTAATGTTGTAGATACATAGTTTTGTTATGTCATCATCTCAGTCTGGCTTATACTTGTTTTGACCTACCAAAAAAAAAGAGGAACCAAACCCATTGCCCTCGAGTCGCTGCCCACTCATAACGACCCTATAGGATGGAATAGAACTGCCCCATAGCATTTCCAAGAGTGGCTGGTAGACTCAAACTGCCAACCTTGTTTTTTTTGGTTAGCAACCATAGCTCTTAACCACTGCAAAGGTACTGAAATGTTCAGGTTTCCAGTGGTCTGATATATAATGACATATATAACTGCCTTGATGAAATTAGTCTTTTTAATAATGGTTAAAAAAATAATCATGGTAATCCCAGCCCACACTTCCTGCACACTTTCTGTATTACTGTAGTAAAAACTTTACAAATATCTGACTTAATCCTTCCTGCAGCCTTAGCACAGAGGAGCTGGGGTGAGAGATGGACTGGCCATGTAGAGGGTGCTTACTCGGCGAGCAGTGCACTGCCTAGTGTAGCCATTAGCTGTTTAAAGCATTTGTTTTCCAGTTCTCCTGGCTTTGAGAGGCTTCCTTTTTGTACTCCCATCCCCAACTTGGATGAATGCGTCTTGATTAAAGGCATCAGGGTTGATTATAATTTTGTGTTTTCATTATAACTTTTTCCCAAAATATATGTGCATGGTAGTTGATTAGGTACTAGATGAAAAATTTTGTATAGGGAGTGTCATGGGTTGAATTGTGTCCCTCAAAATATATGTAACTTGGCTTGGCCACACTTCCCAATATTGCGTGATTGTCCACCATTTTGTCATCTGATGTGATTTTCCTGTGTGTTGTAAATCCTGTTGCTATGATGTTGAGGAGGAAGGATTAGAGGCAGTTATGTTAAAGAGCCAGGACTTGATCTACAAGATGAGCTTGTATCTTGAGTCAGTCTGTTTTGAGATATAAAAGAGAGAATCAAGCAGAGACAGGAGGACCTTGTACCACCAAGGAAGCAGTGCCCAAGAGGGATTAAAGATGCTATCTTTCCCTAAAATACAGACTTGAGGATCAAAGTCATAGAACAGGATTGAAAGCCATGCTGCTGGGTGACTACTGACTATTGATTGGTGGGATTGGGGTGAGTGGGTGTAGCTGGGGCAAGCGTGGACTGATTGAAAGGCTACTTGCTGCAGGAGGTCAGGCAGTAGTGTCCAAGTGTCCTGTGCGTGCCGGGCAGGTTCAGGCACATGGTGAGCTCACATGGGTCACCTTGGCCTGGATAGTTAAACCCCGTGTCTGCTTCTTCACTTGTGAGGTGGACACTGTTGTTCCTTCCCTACACCTTACTGACTTCTTCATATTGGATCTTCATGTTTTCAGTGCCTTGGTGTCCCCTTACTTTGTCTTCACTAAGGTGTAGCAGACATGCCAATATATGAGCATGTGTATATTTAGGTACTTATAAATTTTATTGAACTATAACATTTATAGACCCCTGGTGGTGCAGTGGTTAAGAGCTCGGCTTCTAACCAAAAGGTTGGCAGTTCGAACCCACCAGCTGCTCCTTGGAAACCCTGTGGGGCAGTTCTGCTCTGTCCTATGGGTTGCTATGAGTCAGAATTGAGTCAACAGCAATGGCTTTCTTTTGTTGTTATAACATTTATTATCTGTATGTGTAAAACTGTAAATAGTATTTAATCGTAATATTTTATAGTGAATACATTTCTTCTCTTATATTAGTTTTTTAACTTTATCAGTGATACCTAGGTTATTTAATGTTTTCCAAGTCTGTATGTTTTGGAAAGTTCAACATACAAACTGCTGGTTGGTTATTTATTCTACCAGTGTGATCTTTGACGTTCTTTCTCCATAGATTAGTTGCCCTTGCCTTTAAAAAAAAAAAATATATATATATATATATATGTATATGGTTATAGATATATTTCTAGACTAGATGGGTTACATAAGATTGATACAATATGTAGAAAACGTGAGGCTGTGCCAGTTATTTTTTGTGTGATTTAAATTTAAATGTTTCAAGTATTTTAAGTTATTTAGCTAATAGGTCATAATTCATAAATAAGTAGCATATGAACTCAAATTGTTGCTCCACGTAGAATGGATGTTTTACAGCTTGTAATTCTTTTTAAAGGCAATATTATATTAGGTTTTTGTAAAACTAACTTAACCCCAACAAGAACAAAGATAAAAGCTGTTACCTACGTAAGCTTAAGTACCAACAGATACCGACCGTATATTTATATACACATACAGCTGCAAGACATGTATTCATACTGACTCATAAGCATTATTGAAATAATTGATATTGTAGTTTTGAAAGCAATTTTGATACACATTTTCAAGCTTTTGAAAGGTTTGTCCTGTGAGGAATACCTTTTAACCATTTTCTTTCTTTATCACAGATATATTTTGACAGCCACACTTGGAAATTCTAGATAACTGTCAGTGATAAAATGTCAGATTTGGATCCCCAAATCAGAAGTGGCAAATCTATTATTATGGCAGTTGATTATAGTTGAGAAACAGAAAGTAGCTTACTGAGAAAAGCTTGAATGGGGATAGCCAGTGCTACCAGGCATTGTTCCTGCCCAGCTGAGGACTTTCTTTTTCTATCCTCGTGCGCACAGACTCAGGTTATTCCATGGAAACGTAGCTCCCTTACCTGCCTCTAGCCCTTCATCTGTGAGTCAGACAGCACTCATTTCATTTTGGAGTATGTCTCAGCGTAGGCAGGCTCCAAGTGAAGTCTTACACAGAGTTCTTGCCCGTCTTGAAGAGTGGACAAAAATCAGGAACTTGCCAGAAACCAGGAGATGCTGGGTCAACTCTCACAGGGTGTTACTCTGCCCAGTTGGGTAGTTAGAACTTCCTGCCATCTGGGACGAGGAAACCACGAGGAGAGAGATGTTTTGATCTGTGTGGGTGTCAGGCTGACCTCTGCTCATTCTTTGCCTTCAGTAATCCAAAACAGTTTGGCTTTCTTTTTTTTTTTTAATTTTCTGCTGTGTTATTCCACGTCATCTGGCAAATGAACAGCCAGCCAGGCGACAACTTAAAATAGGTTTCCTTTTCTAAACCTTACTTTCCCAAATTGAACGTGTGGGAAGAGGTGGAGAGCTGATGTGCTCTCTCTGAAACTCTCTAAGGGGACCCTGTCAGCAGCCACATGACTTAACCCATCCTGAGGTTGGGGGTAATTGAAACTTCCTGGAAACTTGAAACTAGCATTTAAGCAAAGAAACATTTCGTCACTGATAACCATATCTCTTAGATAAGAGGTGTTGTTATAGTTGGGTTTTTCCCGTACATTCATTTTTTCTTATTTGAGTGTTATTGACAAATAGAACCTGAGTAGGACTTTAAATAAACTCATCAGGTTTTAATACTCCGCCAAGTTTGTGCCGCTTGTGTTACTGTTTTGAAAGTGAGACATAGGAGCCCTTTTCCCAGCTCTATAGTATAATTTGTAATGTCCTACAGAATGCTCTTCCTATTGAATATCAAAAAAACCAAAAAACAAAAAAAAACCAAACCTGTTGCCGTCGGGTCAATTCTGACTCATAGGGACCCTATAGGACAGAGTAGAACTGCCCCGTACGGTTTCCAAGGAGTGCCTGGTGGATTTGAACTGCCAACCTTTTGGTTAGCAGACATAGCTCTTAACCACTATACTACCAGGGTTTCCATTGAATATCAGCGCCATTAAAATTTAGAAGAACTCAGAATTTGGCTTCAAAGGACTTATCAAACCCGTGACTCAGAACCAGAGATGAAAGAAAGAAAACCATGAGAGAAAGAGCTCTAATAAGCTCTTTCTAAGGCTCTTAGTAGCTTACTGTGTGAGACAAGATTCAGGACAGTTCAAAAAGGGGTTGTGTTGTATTGAACCGTGCAGTACTTAGATTTCAAGTGTGTTCACTTGGGTTGTCCCATCGCCAAATTGTATGCTAACAGATTAACTCATAACTTTTAGTTTGAGTTAGTACACACCTTGGCAGCTGTACTAATCAACCATACTTTCACTGTGTGCTTGCGACGTGCCAAGTACTGTGCCGGGTGCTATTTAAGCCACATTTTACAGAAGAGGAAACAGTTAGTAGTAACTGGCAGAGCTGGGAGTTTGAGCCAAAGGGCTTCTGTAAGGAGCCTGTTGTCGTTGTGAGGTGCTGTTGAGTTGGTTCCAACGCACCGCAGAACTAAACGCTGCCCGGTCCTGTGCCATCCTTACAATCTTTGCTGTGCTCGAGCCCATTGTTGCAGCCACTGTGTCAGTCCATCTCACTGAGGGCAGCCAGAGCCTAGAGTCTTAATAACCACCATCTGTCTATTTATTCATTTCTTCAACAAATATTTTATTGAGTATCTACTATGTAACGGGTGCCCTGGTGGTTCAGTGGCTAAGCTCTTGGCTGCTAACCAAGAGGTTAGCAGTTCGAATCCACCAGCTGCTCCCTAGAAACCAAATAGGGTTGCTAGGAGTCAGAATCGACTCGACCGTAGTGGGTTTACCTACCATGTAATAGGCAGTATCCTGGACACCAGAGATAGAATAGAGACTAAAGAAGATTCCTTCCCTCATGAAATAATTTTCTTATCCTTCAGATATAATCATTTTGCCGATTAAATAGGTGATACAGGATTTACAGGATTAGCAGTCTCGTAGATGCAGCTCTCACGACTTACCGTATTTGTAGCTGAAGCTATTTATCGTGGCAGGCTCAGAGCCACCCGTTAACTCTCCCGTGCTCTCCTGAAGGAGCCCCGGTGGGTGGTGCAGTCATTAAGGTGCTTGACTGCTAACCGAAAGGTCCGTGATTCGACACCACCAGCGGCTCCTCGGGAAAAAGACGTGACAGTCTGCTTCCTTAGAGGTTCACAGCCTTGGAAACCTATGGAGTCGTTATGAGTTGGAATCGGTTCGATGACAGTGGGTTTGGTCTTGGGTGGGTGCTGTCCTGACAGGCAGTCCAGTGCTTCTTGATCTTCTCCAAGGGGAGCTCCCACACATGTGTTCCTGACCACGACTGGGGAGGAGATTGTCACGTTCTTGCTTTCCTCTTCGTACCAGGAGATGCAAAGCCCGAGGCCACAGGGTAGCTCTGTGTGTGTCGCCTGATGGCAAGTGATCCATGTAAGCGAGGTAGATCCATGCAAGTCAAGGGGACTGTGGAGAAGTGGGGAGCTCATGGCCCACCCAAGGGGCTTGGTGGCTACTCAGAGCTTTCCAGGGTCCACTGTTCCTCATTTTGGGGTGAGCCGCCATGATCAGAACCTCGAGCGCTGATTGCACACATTGTAACTACTTCGCAACGACCCCATGAGGTAGGCTCGTTCCTCTGCTATCCCCTCTCCCATCTTCTTCTTGACAGACGAGGAAACCTAAGCACAGTGTTGTTTGTTCAGGGCCGGCAGCTCCTCAGGCTCGAATTTGAACCCTAGAAGAGTGATGTCTGGAGCCTGTGCCTGGTGCCACTCAGCTCCACTCTTGTGTTTCTTTTCCTGGTTGCACATGTTGGCTTCTCAGTCAGATACTGTATAAGCCTGTCTAGGTCTAACACCCTGTACCAGTTTAAAAAAAAAAAAAAAAGCTGCTGTTGAGTCGATTTCAACTCGGCAACCTTGTGTGTGTCAGAGTAGAACTGTGCTGTGTAGGGTTTTCAGTGGCTGATTTTTAGAAGTAGATCACCTGGCCTTTCTTCCTAAGTGCCTCTGGGTGGACTTGAACCTCTCACCTTTCAGTTAGTAGTGGCACATGCTAACTGTTTGCACCACCCAGGGACTCCCTGCAGGCCAAAGTAAAACCTGTCTGTGGATTGTATTTGGCTTGTGGGCAGCCAGTTTGTGGCCTCTGTTTTTATAGTTTTATTGGCAGGTTACCGGGCAAGGATGGTAGGGAGGGGACAGCTGGGGCTGTTAAAAGGAAAACTTACCTTCAAGGATTGGATCAAAACACAGACATACATACTCTCACACACTCTATTGATGAGCACTTCTATCAGATTCTTGCACAGCCAATCCGCGTAACAATGCTTTGAGGGGTAAATATTCCTGTTTTTAAGGTTCCCTGTGTGGTAGTTATGAGTTGGAATCAACTGGACAGCAAAAAGATTGGGTGTTGGCACAAATGTTTTGCTCTTGACTACCAGCCACAAGGTTGGCGGTTCGAGTCCATCTAGTGGCACCACTGAAGAAGGACCTGACAACCTACATCCATAAAGATCACAGCCATCGAAAACCCTGTGGAGTGCAGCTCTACACCGACACACGTGGGGTCACCATGAGTCAGAATTTCCTCAGTGGCAATGGGTTTTATTCCTATTTCTACCAAAGAGAAAACCGAGCCACAGAAAATTTAACGAAGTTGTCCAGTCCAAGCTAGGTGGTGGCAGGACTGAACTTTGGACCCCGATTTTTAGATTCGGAGTTCGGGCTTCCTTCCCCTGTCCAGTAGCTGTCTTTTTATAACCAGATGAGCACTGAGCCATTAATTCGTCAAGCATCGGAGAGTCAGGTACACTAGGACAGTCCTTGTTAGGAGCACAGAAAAGTGTGTTTTCTCATCAAGAACTGCTGATTGATGTGTGCGTGTGTGTAAATGTTTGGCTTGAAGCGGGAAGTGCAAAGAGAAAGTGATGGGAGCAGAGGACAAGGTGTGGGGCTTTAATGATGGTGGAACTTGGGGCAGGTGGCGGAGGCCGAGGTTCAGGCTACAGTTGCCTTGGAATGAGTAAGATGGATACATAAGTATCCAGGAAGGACTCTGTGTGCTTTTTAACTTGTGTTCTCACAGTTGTGTTCCTCAAGACGGATTGCCTCGGCTTTTGGACGTAGGATCGTGCAGACAAGGGGGCAAAGGCGGGACTTGGGGTTTCTCTTTCCGTACGTGGGAGACTGTTAATGGGGACTCCCGGAGCTGCCTCCTCTTGTAGGCGCTGAGCCTCTTGATGGTCCTTCTCGTTCCCTGCTTACCTTGAGACTTTGAAGTCATTTTCTCTTACCCCTTGACAACTGTGGCTCATATACCCGACTGGCCATTCTGATCACCTGGGGAGCTTTTAAAATGCATATTTCCAGGCCCTGTTCCAAATGAACTCAGTCGGAATCCTTATGTTTTGTGCTCAGGAATCTGTATTTTCAAAAGTGTCTAAATAATGCAGAAATGTGGCCAGGCGTGAGCATCTCTGCCTCCCTGTTGTGGAGCCGCTGTTCTTACAAACTTGGGAGAACTTTCATCTTCTGGGCAGATCCCCTACCTCTTTCTTAATCTGCTTTCTTTATTCAACTCACTGGAACTGACCAGACCCTCTATCACTTACTCGCATCCCTTTAGGAGCCCTGGTGGTATAGTGGTTAAGAGCTTGGCTGCTAACTAAAAGGTCGACAGTTTGAATCCACCAGCCACTCCTTGGAAGCCCTATGGGTTGCTATGAGTCGGAATTTTGCTATGAGTCGGAATCAATTGATGGCAACCGGTTCGGTTTGGTTTATCATCCCTTTTACTTTGGCCACCCATGTAGACATGTGTACTACGAGCAGAACTTTCGATGGGCTGGGTACCAAGAGGGTGCTGTGAACTAGAGGGGAGACCCAGAGAGAGACGGAGAAAGAAAGTCAGGCCAGCACAGCCATGGACTGATGAAACCCAAGGGGGAAGGAAAAGCATCACGAATGTTAGAAATCTTTTCTTGTACTGCTTGCTGTTACTCCCTTTCTTCTTAGCAGGAAACCGTTAGGAGAGGGGAATCTTCTTTCTTTATGTGCCTCATCCTGTCACCCAGGTCTTGAAAACCTGTTTCAGCATGTGGAGCTTATGGAAATAACGTGCCTGTTGATGAGAGACACAGACATACTTCGACACAGGGTCTGGTACTCCCACTGTATTTTTACAGAAGGTTTATGGGCATTTTGTGAACATGCTTAAATGTGAAGATTAGCTCGTACACCTTTTTTTTAAGCATTAGAATTGGATACAAGTATTTTATGAATGTTGGAAAATGTATTTTAGCTGGATAGTAAACAAAATGTGTTGCTGTCCAGTTGATTGCGACTCATAGCGACCCTATAGGACAGAGCAGAACTGTACCATAGGGTTTCCAAAGCTGTAATCTTTACGGAAGCAGACTGCCACATCTTTCTCCCGCAGGGTGGCTGCTAAGTGTGTACCACTGACCTTTTGGTTAGCAGCTGAGTGTTTAAGCACTGTGCCACCAGGGCTCGGACAATAATAGCGCTATATATAGTACATATTGTTTATTTAGCAGTATATGTAATGATTATATCTTCATGGTTTTTTTTTAAATTACATATCTTATGATGTTTAACAACAAAAATAATTTGACCTTCAGTGTGTCACACCGTACACAATTGATAATAATAAAATCATCATCATAAGAAAAAGATATTAGGAGTCCTACTGTCAAAAAAGTTAAAAAAAAAAAGGAAAGAGGAAAAAAATAGTTGTTTGTTTTCCTTTTATCTGTGATGTTTTGGTTTATGCAGAATAGCTCTCTTTTTCCCTCACCCCCTTCCCACGTCCTTTTGTGGAATCCTGAGATCAAAGTTCCGAGAGACGTTATCCTGATTGATCTTTCTCTCAGAACCACCCCCACAATCCCCGGTGTGCCTGCCACCCCCAGCCCGCCCTGTATGCCCACAGGCACACGTACGCATTTCTCGTCCCCAGCACCGTTTCCAGGCAGGACCCTGCCCTGTTAGTAAGAGAGCTGGTTATATATAAACCTCCCTTGTGTATGCACAGGACACACAGAGTTTAACATACGTCTTCCCAAAATACATCTGTTGTTGTTTCCAGTCCGTTTCCATCCAGCCTGTCATCAGCTGCCCACAAAAGCTGGACTTTCTTACTTCTCGATTCCTTAAATGTCCCATTTCGTGCCTTATCCAAACATTCCACTCTGTGTGATTCTTTGCATGACTTATTTTGACGTCTTTTTAAAGTGAATTCAGAAACAACCGTATTGTCATTCCTTATCCCAGACATTTTCCAGTTGCTTCATTGGAAAGTAAGACACATCAGTAGGCTTTGGTTTCCCCCCGCTTGTATCCCGGAGACTCCTTCATGTAGCCTGTATTTAAAAAAAAAAACAAAAAAACCATTGCCGTCGAGTCGATTCTGACTCACAGTGACCCTATAGGACAGAGTAGAACTGCCCCATAGAGTTTCTGAGGAGCACCTGGTGGATTCGAACTGCCCACCTTTTGGTTAGCAGCCATAGCACTTAACCACTACACCACCAGGGTTTCCATAGCCTGTGTTTTTTTTTTTTTTTTTTTAAAGTTAGCTGTACCTTATTCTTCTCCTCTGCTTTGTTCTTGTTAGTTGCCGTTAAGTCTCCTGCTGCTCATGGCAACCCCGTATGTGTGGAGTAGAACTTGCTCCATAAGGTTTTCAAGGCTGTGACCTTTCAAAAGCAAATGGCCAGGACTGTCTTCCAAGGTGCCTCTGGGTGGGTTCGAACCACCAACCTTCGCCTGGTAGCCAAGCGCTGAACTGTTTGCACCCCTTATAATTTATTTACTTAATTAAATTAAATTAATTTATTTAATTAATGGATGTTTACCTAGATGTGAACATTTTCAGTGAGTTTATTTTAATTGTGGCAGCTACTTACTGAGTTCCATTATTAAATGAGTTGAAAATAAAAGACTGATAAACAGGCCTGTAAAGTAAACAGTAACACACGTGAGGAACGTGCTTCTTAGTTCAGTCAAGTACATGAGACAAAACGGGCAACACCTGCCCAAAAGCAAAGATGAGAAGGCAGGAAGGGACTTTCAGGAAAGCTGGACGAATGGACATGGGGAACCCAGGGTGGAAAGAGGGGGGGTGCTGACACATTGCAGGGATTGCAGCCAGCGTCACAAAACGTGTGTATACATCTTTGAATGAGAAACTAATTTGCGCTATAAACTTTCTCCTAAAACACAGGAAAATTAAAAAATAAAGGCTCTGCATGTAAGTGCTTTATGATCATGTGTGTGCACCTGCGTGCATGTGTGTGTGGGTGTGTTTCAGAGGCTGTGGGTGCAGACAGGATTCCACTAGAAATTGAGAAATACATTGGGATAAGAATAAAAGGATTGAAGTGAAGGCCGATTATAAGTATTCTGCAAAAGTACAAAGTTAATGAATTTGGAAGTTGCCCTCTGAAGACTCCGGTAGGACCTGGTGTCTGAGTGCTGCGTGGTGGACGGCTCTTTTATTTCTAGAATGGGGCGAAAGTCAATCTAGGGTTAAAAAGCATGGTATGAACAAAGGTGTGACGGTAAGAAGGTGAGCTGAGTCAGGACAGGCGTAAGGGGGAGGACCCTCAGTGTCCTGCCGAGGAGTGCCCGATTCATTACACCCGACGTTTTTGGGCATTCAGGTGAAATAATTGGAGATGTGCTTTTAAGAAGGATAATCCAGAAGGGACAACGTTGCCTGCAGAGATGCCTTTTTATGTTTTTCGTATTCATAGCATTTAACGCTGCTGACTTCAGTGCGCTGATAGAGAGGAGAGGAGGGGAACAGGAATTAATGTCCTTAAAACATAATTAGGCACTGTGTTGTAAAATAATGCTTTTTTTTTAACCTCTTATAATGAGTGACAGTCGTTGGGATTCATTGCAGCTATGTGGTTGCCTTTATCTGAGAATTGTAACTGAGAAATAAAAGCCTAGTACAACAGCTCCACCTTCTGGTAGATGGCAAGAAGTAACAGTTTATAAAATGAATTGACACGTCCAGCGTTTACCCATGTTAATTAAAGACAGGCTAGAAAACTTCACTTCGGTACCGGCACTGACAGAACCATCAGTTGACTATCAAATCCCAATGAGCTGAAATGCGCAAACAGGTGATCTGCGTTGCGTTTAACCTTAAGATTGGATTTTAACCGAAGAATCAGAAGAGGTGAATTTCAGTGAATTTTAAAAAGGAATCAAAACTGAGAACCTTGTTGCAAAAACAGCCACCCCAGTGCGTTTTTCCTCTTCTGCGTGTGGTTTTTGGAAAGATGCTAAGGAAGCAAAACGGGGCATTTTGTTTTACTTCTCCATTATCTCAGAACATGCCCTTTCCCCTTGTCTTCACTCTGCTCCCACCTGCTCTGAAGACGCACCTTCAAGGTCACTACCTCTAGGGGGCGATATTGACCCTTTGGCTTGTTCACACCTCTTCCCATGTGTCTGTCCCTGTAGACACTCTGAAGTGTTTGTTGAGTGAATGTATGTTACCAAAGTATGGGAGCGGTGGGTTGTATTTCTCAATTCCCTGTCCTGGTCCTGCAAATAGGGATAAGCAAGATGAAGGAATTAATCTGAAAACAAGGACTGTGAATATTTTGAATACTACTATCCTAGGGGTAAAAATCCTTTAACCACTTCTGCCTACACACTTTTGAGCCCCTTTTATAGGTGTTTGAACCCCTGTCAACCTAGGACAGGTAACTCAGAAGATGGTGCCTTGCTTTATAAGGCAGTTTCTTCACTGCTTAGCTTTTTAGTCAGTTGTTAGAACAAGTTAGGAAAGTGAGTCTTGGGAAGTCACAGAGAGAGGCTCCAGCTGCAGTGAGATTCCGAAAGTAGGGAAATACTTCGTTGTTAGTAGATAAACTTTCCCAGAGTTGTTCCAGTAAACAGATGGCTCTTTTGTTCTTTTGATGTGTGGGTGGCGCTCGGGCTTAGCAAGTTTAGGGGAAAGGTCTGTGGTGCTGTCTTCAGGGAACTGACTAAGGGTTAAGCGTAGGCAGAGGATGCTCTGTGGATGCGCCATACAGTCTACCCTCCCCCGTAGGTGAAATTGGGTGGAATCAACCTTCATCCTGATCCCACAAACTGATATTAGCTGAGCACACTGGTTTGTTTGTACTTCTTGGGTCCTGTGAATGTTGTGTGCTTACCCTTGGCGATTTAATTAACTTGGTGGCCCGACTGAGAACTTCTTTGTGGCTTTAGGCCATTAAAGCCAGGTAACACCAAGTGTCTTGTTAGTTAATAATTTTGGTATAACAGCGATTTTTGTGCTGTTTTGTATGGACCAGTTAGCTTAATCACAACAAAGACTCAGTGAGAGTACATTTCTGTGTTTAGTGCTTGGATGGCCCAGCCAAGGAGCACCTGGCCTATTGCTCTTGTCAGGTTCTCAGAGATCACGAGGTGGGTTGAATGAGGACGTGTGGGTTAAGCTTATAGGACTTAATCCTAACGGGAGGATTGCTTCAGAACCAGTGTCCACCTGAGTGTCATCGGCCTCTTTCACAAACGGCACAGTTGTCACCTAGGTGGTGCTCACCTCACCCTGCTGTGGTAGCTGGCTGACATCGGTGCCTCAAGTGCCGCCTCCTGACCAGCCTGTTTGTGGAATTGGTGTCAGCTCCATGAAGACTTGTGCCTCGGAAAGGCAAAGGCAGCGTCTGTCTCTAGAGATCTCTTGAAATCATACTGGGCATAAATTTTGCACCTGGTTGTTAACAGTGTTAAGAAAGATTAGTGACAGTTTGCTTTGGAGGAAAGAAAGAATTTAAATTAGAATTTAGTTTGTGTATTCCTTCAAGAAGCAAAAGCATACACAAGTATTCAGCCTGAGTGGGCTGCTTTCTTTCTTGTAGCGTTAAACAAGACTGCCAGCAACAAGCACTAACCCAGAAACCATTTAGCTATGCCCCCGGGAAGCATCCATTAGGGAATTTTGTCGAATAGCTGCTAATCCAGCATCCAGCGGTTCAGAGTTTGTGAGTGTTAGCTGAATGGAAGCAGCTTCACAGTGGGGGCTTCTCATTGACTGGATGGCTGCATTAACTGGGTTCTTTTTCCTTGGCCTAAGCTGTGTGTTTTACGAAGCAGTGAAATCCTACTGTAGACATGTGTCTTAGCCTGGGTTCTTTAGAGAAGCAAAACCAGTGAAGCAAATATATGTATATTTACACAGAGAGAGAGAGAGAGACAGAGAGATTTATCTCAAGGAAGTGTCTCACATGGTTGTAGAGGGTGGCACGTCCCAAGTCCATGGCTCAGGTGTCAGGCTGGAGGCTTCTCTTTCCTCATGTAGCTGTAGGGGCTGATGAATCTGAGATCAGCAGGTAAGACAACAGGCTGCTGGCTCACAGGATGCAGAAGCTGACAAATCCCAAGATGGGCAGGCCATATGGCAGGCCGTTGGCTTAAGTCCCAGTAATTGGAGGTCATATGACGATGAGCCAGATGCAGCACGCAGAGCAAGCAAAAGCCAGCAGGCTTTGCCAGAAAGTCCATATATATTGGATGCAGGCTATACCATTGAGGAAACTCCCCTTACAACTGATTGGCTGATCACATCATGGTGTCAATTACATTATATCACAAAAATGGAGGATAACTACATCATTACACAACTGCCAGACTGTGTCATTACATAACTGCCAAACCACTGAGAATCATAGCCCAGCCAAGTTGGCACGCAACCTTAACCATTATAACGTGTTTTCATATGTGTTATAAGCGTGAGGACCACATGTCCCGGTTTGCCCAGGCCATCCCAGTTTACACTTGTTGTATTAGCATCATAAATGACACTTTCTCTCACAAGTGTCCAGCTGTAGACAATAAATTAAATGGTCATTCTAATTACAAGGGAATAAAATGATCAAATATGCATGACCGATTGGCTGGCTTCTTTAACTTAATGGTCTCTTAATGCTGAGTATTATCTTTAATGTTAGTTAAACAGTTACAGAGGATTTGCTTGGGAGAGCATCTCAAGTTCAGCTCCAGGCTTATTCGCACTGTCGACATGGTTTATCTGTGTTAATAACGTTTGGCAACATAAATAATTAGCAAGGCTTTTGGTCCTGTCGGTAATACCTGGGGATGTATTTCATTTCAGTATCGAGTCGTGGTTAAAACCCAGATTTCTAGAGCCAGATTGCCTGGGTATAGACCCTACCAACATCATTCATTATTGACTGTGGGACCTTGGGAAAGTTACTTAAATGCTTTGCCTTAATTTCTTCTTCTCTAAAGTTAGGGGTGAAGTTCCTAGGTAGTACACATGGTTAACGCACTCAGTTGCTAACCCAAAGGTTGGAGGTTTGAGTCTGCCCAGAGATGCCTCAGAAGAAAGGCCTGGCAATCTACTTCTGAAAAAATCAGTCATCGAAAACTATGGAACACGATTCTTTTCCGACACACATGGGGCTGTCATGAGTCAGAGTCGCCTTGATGACAATTGGTCACTGGTTTAATGAAGGCCACTCCTTTCATGGGTTAGTCGTGGGGATTAAGTGGGCTTATACAGCCCAGTGCCTGGCACACGGGAAAGAAGTGCTTGGGAAATGTTAGTCAGTTTTAGTTTCCTTGAAAACAACTAGTGGGAAGAACAGTACTAGAAAAAGAAGAGTCTGCAGGGAACTGGGAAAGAACAGAACACCAAGGTCTCAGCAGTCAGGGCATCATTTTAAAGTCATGCCAGTTGGTTTATTTTTTGCTCTCCTCATGGCAGAGTGAGTGGTAGAATCCAGTTCTGCACTGCTCCAGAGTCCTTGCTCATCCACGGGACCACACAGCCCCTGCCCAGCGAGCCTGAGCGAAGCTGGGGCAGTGGCCTGACTTGACTCCATTTCTGAGGCTGGGTTGGCAGGATCTGGTATACGGTTGTTATGGGGATGAGAGAAAGAAGGGTGCATAGGATGACTGGGATTTCCAGCTCAGGAGCCCGGCTGGCTGGTGGCACTGTTGACTCGGTTTTATGGGTAGGGAGCTGCCTAGGACAGGATGGGGAGAGAAAGGGAGATGATACAGGCAACAGTAGGGACTGTGGAGTCAGACTTCTTGGCCTCATACCTGGCCCCTGTCATTTCATTCACCAGCGTGTTCTCCCCTTACCTTCCTCATACGGAGTTGATAATAGGATGCCTGCGTCAGATAGGGTTGTGAGCATTAAGGAGTTTATATACGTGAAGTGCTTGGAACAGAGACTGAGAAGAACTGTGTAAGATTCGATCACTACTATTATTATCTGATTTTAACCTGTTACATTGAGGCATCTATGGGATATATCTAAAAAGGAGCCCTGACGGCGCAGTGGGTAGTAAGTACTTGGCTGCTAACTGAAAGGTCGCGGGTTGAACCCACCAGCCGCTCTGTGAGAGAAAAGATGTAGCAGCCTGCTTCTGTAAAGATTTCAGCCTTGGGGCCAGTCTCCACTCTCTTATAGGGTCGCTCTGAGTTGGAATCAACTCAGTGGCAATGGGTAGGGGATGTATATAACTGTCTTTAAATAGCATCTGCAGAAAACAGGTATCAGACTTTGATGTCAGGCCTCTAATGACATATATCAATTTCATAGATATCATAGACTTTTTACCATTTTTGTGATCATAAAGAGGTGGAAATGAGGAAAAAAAGATTTCATAATTTATTGATACTCCGCCCCTCCCCCAGATTTATTTGGAACTTAATGTTCTCTAGAGGCGTGGGGTTCTGTATTGCTCGAAACCTTGGGCGTATTCTCCTCTCTGTCCGTAGATGGTTCAGGAATCTAGGTCAGGGTTCCCAGTGTAGGCATTGCTCTTCCAGTGGGGCCCGTTGCCAGATTTGGTGTGTGTTTGTGGATGTCCCAATGTTTGGTGCCTGGGACCATGGATGCTTGATGGTCTTGCAAAGCCTGAGACAGTCTTATGTTAGCAGGAATTGCCTGTCCTCGGCTTCTCATGGGAGTAGCCCATCAAACTTTCCCATAGCTGAAAAATCTGTTTATAAATATCTGAGCCTAAAATCAAAATTTGTTTTACATATAACACGTATTTTTGCCTGGCATAATATAAAGCAACCAAATTTTACAGCAATGTACATACTGTCTAAAGATTTTATTTTATTTGGAAATAAATTGCCAAGGATTATTCACTATTTTGGAAAGCCACATCACAAGTGGTAATGACGTGAGTGGTATTTGGGTTATAAATAGTGTTTGTAGCTGTCGAATTCACATGATTCTATGCGTGGATGCAAGCAACTTACCGTTTCATTTGAAACGAATGTGCTGACTTGTACAGTTGTTCCTAAGCATTTCCATATTAAATTACCTATCATTTTATTACAAGCTGCTTTCTTTCTGTTTTTCCTTTATATTATGATTAAGATTTTATGCACATTTCCACTCACACATGTGCACAGATACAGGCAGTCCTTAATTTCCATGGTACCAACATACATGAATTTCATTTACCAGGCTTTAGTTAATAAAACCAGTCCCCTAACAATACGGTTCAAATTTCAGTTACCTTGATATATTTATTACCTGTGCATAATTGCGTAAAGTACAGATTTATCCACTCGTTCTCCAATTCCCAGATCACTATGGAAAGAACAGATACGCATGACAATCAGTGACCAGTCACATCACATCTTTCAAAATCTGTTGTGATTGGTCACTGCGCACCTGCTGTTCAGTTCATGCGCAGGCAGCAAAGTGTGTAGTTGTATTGCCTCCTCGCCTGCCAGTGATAAACCCACGTATACAAGTGGGTAGTCAAAAGAGGGATTTGGCTAACAAAGTTGAAAGAGAAGCAAGGAAGCAAAAAGTGAGAATGCTGGAAGTGAAATTCGAATCGAGTGTAAATAGAGCTATCGAAGAAGTAGCGGACCACAGGAATGTTGACCCTGGCCCTGCACAGGAGTCTCTAGATAGGCACCCAGAGAAGCTTAGCGAAGGTGACCATACCAACATAAAGGATGAGGAAGGTGTTTGTCACAGTAAGGATGAAGGTGTCCCAGAGAAAGTGACCCTGGCCGAAGATTTCCTATTAAAGGAACTCTTGGAGGGGCCTCAGAACATGAGAAGAACAAAGGCTGAGAAGTTGGAAGCTGATCCCAACTTGGAAAGCCATAGAGAAGATGTCCATGCTGCATCGTAAGGTACCTGGTGAGACGGCAAGCCACGGTCAGCTTACTCTTGGTAAGTTTTTTTTTTTTTAAACAAAGACATAATAAATCATACGCTGTTGTTGTCATGGTTGCTGATGTTTTAAATTTACAGCTTTTTATGTATTTGTAACCAATAGTAGGGAAGTTTTTAATGTTCTGATGCAAAAGGCTGAAGGTCACAGAACAGTCCCGATTTCCCTCTTTGGTTATTTGGATGGCTTTGCACAGTTTCTGCTTACACAGTCGTTTTTATCGTCACATATTACAGTGCAGGGCAAGGTGTGCCTGTGTGTGTGTGTGTATGTGTGGGTAGATTATATTGTCTGGCTTTCATATCAGTGAACTAAATCTGTGTCAAAATATATCTCATAAGAAGGGGGCGTGGCGTTTGGTGGGGCTGATTTATACACATAGCTATTCTGCCCGATACTCACTTACTTACATATTTATTCATCCTTCCACTGTTTCTAATGGTGCTGTTTCTCTAGTTGCATAAAGGGGTACATAAAAATTTGATGACACACAGGATATGGGTCAGGTTTTTTGGGAAAAACACACAGATAATTTAGCATTAGAAATTGACAGGCGGCTTTCAATATTATTAAAGATATTTTGGTTTCGGCTGGTAGCGACAATTGTTAGCACTGGATGAGATTATTTTCTGAGATAGTTTCAAACCATCGTAGGCTAATTGGTTGAGTTGCATTCTTTATACTACGTTCTTTAGCCCTAGCTGTACTTACCTCCACTAGTCTGTCAGTTCGTACAGCCAGAGTGCTCCTTGGAGGCGAGGATGGACTTCGTCTCACATACTTTGAACATGTTATCAGGAGGGACCAGTCCCCAGAGAAGAACATCATGCTTAGTAAAGTAGGTCAGCGAAAAAGAGGAAGACCCTCGATGAGATGGATTGACACAGTGGCTGCAACAGTGGGCTCAAATGTAGCAATGATTGCGAGGATGGTACAGAACCGGACAGTTTATCATTCTGTTGTACATAGGTTGCTCTGAGTCGGATCTGACTTGAGGGCACCTAACAACTGACAACGACAGTTATACATAAGGAGCCCTGGTGGTGCAGAGGTTAAAGCAGCTCGGTTGCTAACCAAAAGGACGGCAGTTTGAACCCACCAGCCACTCAGCAGGAGAAAGATATGGCCGTCTGCTTCTGTAAAGATATACGTTCTCAGATACCTTACTTAGCAGTTCTACTCTGTCTTATAGGGTCACAATGAGTCAGAACTGACTCAAAGGCAACAAACAGGGTTAGTTATTCATACTCTGTGTGTGTCTGCATATGTGTGTATTTGAACGTGTCCAGAGCACTGTTGAGAAGTCTTGGTTATAGGTTTTAAACCTAGATCCAGACTTGGTGGCTTTAGGACCTTGCTCGTAAGCTAGGATGGAATTAATCAGACCTGTGGCTGATTTCTGAGAGTTGCTACTCAGACCGTGGCCACTGGATATTCTAGGGCATAATTCAGAGAAATTGGCCACTTTACTTTTGTTGAGAATGTGTGGCTATGAAACAAACAAAGGAATTTCCAAGTTCTGTATCTTAAGTTTCCAGATGAGCAGAAAAAAGGATGTGTGTTCTAAGAGGCACATTTTACCATTTTAGATGTTTTCTTACCTCATCATTGTGGTTTGTCAGAAAAAATTGAGTATGTACCACAGAAGTTGCCATTGGAATTCTGTGTGTTTCTTGATATCTTAAATGAAAACTTTAATTACAACTGACAGGCTTATTCCTCTGTTGTCAAGTGTTCTAATGATTTTTGTGTACTTTTAAAACCATGGGTTGGTTATATTTGGTTTTTAAGTTTTCTGTATGTCAATTGGGAGTGGTCAATATTTGTGGCATCTTCCCTAGGTGTTATTTCAGGCTTTCCAGTTTTCATTTGTAGGATAGATTTTGTAGGCCTTAATTATTTTTTTTTTCCAAACGTTTCCATCTTACATTGTTCTGGGAAGCTCCGGGGGTTGTTCCTTTGTATACAGAGGCACTAAACATGGCGAAAGGAAGACTGTAGCAAAAGGCTAGGCCAGGTGACTCTGTGGTCAAGTATTGGCCCAGTTCCTCCTTTTCACAGACACATGCAGGTTAAACCAGTACTGCAGACGTGATGCTGGTGGTTTTCTTCAGCTGGTCTACAATTGATCACTAGGTGGTGTTGAAGGACTAACCAAAAACCAAAACCAAACCCATTGCCATAGGACAGAATGGAACTGCCCCGTGGGGTTTCCAGGGAGCAGCCGGTGGATTCGAATTGCTGACCTTTTAGATCGCAGCTGAGCTCTTCAGCACTGTACCACTTCAGTATCTACCAGATGCTGGTATTAAGTTGAAATTTGAAAATGTTTGATCTTAAAAAATAGTTCCATTTACAAGTCATTGAGGGGTATCCACAGGTTATTTCAGACATGATTCTGAACACAGTGTCTTTTTACCTGGCATGTGCCTAGTACCTGTTTATTTATTTGGTGGTTGGGCTCTTATAATGTTCAGTTTGGGGAAAATTCTGTATTTACAAGAGTTAAATGATCCCCAAGCTTTATTTTGTCTCTGTTTTCTTTCACTTAGTGTATGACGTTTTCCCATGGTGATCATACAGCGTCCTTATGTTTAAGCTGTTGTCTTCTGTACATGTGTGTGCACACATACACATTATTTGGGCTTAAGTACTTAACCTAAATTTATGGGTTTTCCTAGTTACTGGTTCCCTTGAAGCTTTAATTGAGAAGCAGGACACTGGCAGGCTGTTTGAAAGTAGTAACAAAGTATCATTTATGAAGTAGTTTAAGGAGTATAACAGAGTTCATGCTACCCACACTGAAAGGTTTTCTACAAGACCGGCTTTTTTGAATGTAAATTTTATGGAGATTAGGGAAGATTTCTTTTTGGAAACTGCATAAAAGGAAGAACTATACTGTTGCTGCCTGAGATGATCCTGAAATAGTGACTGTAATCCAGAAGCCGTGTTCAGGTTGGCCCTATTTTGGATTTGAGATTATTTCTGAAATTATCAATTTCAAAAAAAAAAAAAAAAAGAAAATCAAATATAATTCTTATTTTCTCTAATATTGTGAACGGAGTGTTACGTGTTAACTTCTAACTAGCGTGGTATTTTATATGGTTTCTAATGCTGTGATTCTGTTTGTGTAAATGGTTTGGTGTTAGTTGGCCTGGATAAATAATTTTTGTAAGTGCAGTGTGGGCATGGGGATGGGCATGGGCATAAAATAGGACCAGAATTATGTTGATGGTTTTCGTCCTACGGCTTTTTAAAAAATAGTGGTAATACTTTCCCTCTCTTTTTTATTCTAAGCCAATGCGTTAAGATGTCCCATTGATTTAATCATGTTATGCCAGAGAAATAAAACTACTGTCACGTTAAATGTGCCTTTTTTTTTTTTAAGCAGATATACAACAAATTCAGTTTTAGCAATGAGATTTAAATGGTTTGAAATGAGATGTAAAATATCTGTACAGACCTCTAAGGTCCGAGGCCTGAGTTGGAGGATTAAATGCGATATGGGACAGGAAAGTGCAGCATGGAGCCCAGCGATGCGATTAAGGAGGGTGGAGCCTTAGCCTTTGGGTTCCAAGAGGACCATGCGTTTAACAGTGGACTCACCCAGTGCAGCTGCTGTTACCGTTTCTGAGATTTTTGACTGGAAGCTGTGGGGTGAAGTGGGGAATGGAGAGGCTAGGAGGTGTTACACTGTAGGTTTTTTCCCAGCTGCATTATTGCTCCTTCTTATACAGGGTACCTATAACTCAAGGAGTCCTGGTGGTGCAGTGGCTAAGTGCTCAGCTGCTGACCTTTAGCTTGATGGTTCAAACCAACCCAGTGGCTTCCGGAGAGAAAGACCTGGCGATCTGCCCCCATAAAGATAAAAAAAAAAGATAAACCTCCCTTAAACATAAGCTTTAGGGCCGGCACTCTTTTTCAAAGCCGTCAGCTGTGCACGGATTGATTAAATGCCTGATATTGCCTGATACTGTGCTAGGAGCTAAATCTAAATTTAGGTAAAATATTTAAGTCCAAATAACGCATATGGGTACACACAAAAGGGGAGGAACGAAGGCATGTTTGCCGACTACAAGAGGGAGAGCATTATGGTTAACTAGTAGAGACAACACACACACACACACACACAATAGTACAGTACTTCATTGAGGCTCTTGTAAACTCCTGGCAAAATTCCACAAAGCTGAAGTGAGCAAAAATGAAGGTGGAAGAATAACTTATTCCAAGAGTCACTACTGTTGCAAGGAATAGAATCATGATTTGGGGACTCTAAAGTGTCTAGTAGGTGACAGCCAGGTTTGATGGAGGGGTGGGTGGCAAAGGGGTTCAAAGAATTACCTAATGAGTTCTGTCGAAATATCCATCTCTCCATCAGGACTCTGATTTCATAAATTCAAGGGACATGAATTTATACACCCCTCACTTGGTCATTGTCATAGGCCCTCCCCTCTCCCAGTTGGGTGTGTGCCCCCAGCTCTGCTTCAGACCAGCTAATGTGAAAAGACAGTCTGAAAGATGAATTCCTTTCTTCAGCTTCCTTGGAATGTCCAAGGTGAGCTACAGCTGTGTTGTGGTGGTGCTTAGGTGCCATTGAGTCGATTTTCGGCTCACAGAGATGCCATGTGACAGAGTAGAACTGCCCCCATAGGGTTTTCTAGGCCGTTTAAGAAGGAGAAATAATTTAAGGTTTAAAAGGTTACTCTTGTTCATCTTGACTTCCCTTAGCAACTCTATCCTTCAACTTAAGATTGTGTTTTAACTGGTTGTATCCCTATGAAAAGTGGGAGATAGTTTAAAGGGAAGACTATTTTGCTAAGAGTTTCCCTAAACTAAAAAAACACCCAACTAAAAAAAAAAAGTGGGAGATAGTTTAAAGGGAAGACTATTTTGCTAAGAGTTTCCCTAAACTAAAAAAACACCCAACTAAAAAAAAAAAAAAGTGGGAGATAGTTTAAAGGGAAGACTATCTTGCTAAGAGTTTCCCTAAACTAAAAAAAACACCCAACTAAAGAGACTATTAAATAGCTGTTTGATGAACTAACTATACTTCCTCATTAACTGAGCCTCATATTATTTTCTCTGCCCTTAGCCCATGAGGATTCAAATATAGCACAGGGTATAATGGGAAAAGTATATCCAGTATATTATATCCCAAATCCACTTGTCTTAATATTTAATCACATTTTTTCCCCTGAAATAGCCAAAATTTGTTGTTGTTGTTGTTGTTAGGTGCCGTCGAGTCGGTTTTGACTCATAGCGACCCTATGCACAGCAGAACAAAACACTGCCTGGTCCTGCACCATCCTTAAAATCCTTGCTGTGTCTGAGCCCATTGTTGCAGCCATTGTATCAACGAGATGAATTGACACAGTAGCAGCCTGAGTGTAAAATCACTTCATTAGATCTTTTGAATACACCGTTTAAAAAACATAGAGGAACTTTGTGTTCCCCGCGCACCCACCCACCCACCCTAAAGGTTTTTTGTCACTGTGCATAAGACATTGATTAACACAGTGAGGGATGCCGGCCACAGATCCTAGACGGGTCATAGATGGAATTGGGGATAGCCTGGTAATCAATAACCCACCCCCTGCTGTAGAGTTGATTCCGACTCATAGCGAACCCATAGGATGTCTAAGGTGGTAAATACTGCGGAAGCGGACTGCCACTTCTTTCTCCTGAGAAGCCCCCAAACCACCAACCTTTGGTTAGCAGTTGATTTCTTTAACCACTGCGTCACCCGGGCTCCTTCAGTAATCAATATTTTACTGAATTATATTTGCAATGAATAAGCTGTGCCAAAAACATCCATTTATTGCCCAAACTTTGGACCCCAAAGCTAAGTGGATTCTCTTCTTTGTACTTGCTGTTTTCCGCAAAAGCGGCTTCGCCGCAGCAGTGGGTCCTGGGGGAGAGAAGGCTGCAGCGAGCAGGCTTTGCCGAGGCTCTCCCTGCGCCTCCGTCTGCTCCTTAAACATTGGGTGGGGAAGCTGCCGTTCAGCCACCCACCGCTTCTTGTTCATTGGACTTTCGCTGGGCCTTTACGTTTGTTTATCTCGGTTCCAAGTCATGCCCCAAGTTGACACCATTTTATCCATATTTTGATAGGCTCAAGCAAGGGTAATCAAAAGAAATGTTTATTTACACTGTGTACACATCCATTTCGGCACCAGGGAGAAGAAGGCCTGGTGGCCTGCGTCCCCTACACGTCCCCTTTACACATCTGTGTAGTCGTAATATACGCGGACTTCGGATCTTCTCACGCTTTGCAGGGATCTGATGCTTTCGCTCCTGGTCCTGATATTTGATTTCTTGAATAACCTTCTTGAAAACGACCTGCACATGAAAAAGTAAATGATTGGATCCAGACACACATTGCATGCCGACAAGAAAAGGGTCATCTCTTTGCAGTAATGCAGGATTTTGTGTGCAGATTCATCTAAAAGCTTGTCCAGGTGGCTCAGCATAAATGGAATTCTGCACAAGTGATAGGGTAGAAAACACGTAAAAAACACGGCCACGACCACCCTGATACTCTGGTTGTGCTTTCGTTTCCGGCTTGACTGACTTACGAACTGCCGGCTGGATTTATGGATGTACCTGGATATGGCTATGTAACAGCCGATCAGTATCACCAGCACAGCCACAAACACACAGCTGTTGACGTAAATGACTGCTTTATGCCATCTGACTCCCAAGGGACTTTTCAGTTTCAGGCAGTCGTGAATATTTTCCTGAGTCGGCTGATGGTTCGTTAGGATGATGTTCGGCAAGGACAGAAAAGCCATGATCACCCAAACGCAGATAGATAAGACCTTGGTAAAGGTTATGCTGTACATCCGGGAGTCCCCAAACGGCTTCACCACCTTCAGGTAGCGATCGATGCTTATCAGCCCCAGAAACACGATGGAGGTGTACATGTTTGCGTAAAACAGAACGGAGGTGTATCTGCAGAGGACGACCTTGAAGTACCAAGGTCCAAATCCTGCATCGTGTACTATTCTGAAGGGAAATGTCAGTGTCATTATGAGGTCAGCAACCACTATGTTCTTGAGATAAAATATGAAGCTGGTTTTATTCCTAATGTGGAAGAAGATCCATACTGCCAGACCATTCAGCAAGATGCTCGCCACGAATATGACAAGGTAAAGCACGGGCAAGATGACAGTGTCGAACTCGTTGTGGGCGGTGGCGTTCTTTCCGGGTCCGTCACTCACGTTACTTGGAGCGTAACTCCCTTGGCCGGGCAGCTCCTGGTCTGTAGGAGAAGCAGGAAGACATGACGTCAGCGCTTTGCATGCACGCCCCACGACTACAAGGCTGCCTTACAGACGGGACCCTCGCTGTTCGGGGCGAGTTGAAAAATGACATCAGCGATTGAAACAGTCAAGTTAGTACATTGTTTATGTTTAACGTGGCCAAGGAATTGGTGCCCCCGCTGCAACACACACAGCTCACACGTACTCGCACACACTGAAGTCCCTTGACCCTTTTATCTTTGAGTAATGGATTTTTGTTGTTGTTGTTGAGTAAAAACTGATTTTTCTGATTCCCTGTGCTAACTTTTTGAAAATGAGAATAAATACACCACTGTACATTATCTTGATTTTTAATGCGGTGTTTGACAACGAATAGAGTCAACAAGATCTGGGGGTAGGAAATGGAAATTTCCTGTGACAAAAAAATAAAATGGCCAGCGCATTGTTATTGATTTCAGTGTAGTCTTTGATACAGTCTCTAAAATAAATCCTCCACCCGCCCCAGTTGGATGCCGTATAGGGTCGATAAGAGTTGGGAAGGAGCGAAACTAGTGGATCATTTTGAGTTTTTCATCTCTGTCTTTCTTATAGTACTTACGAACCTTTAGGGGCTATTATTAGGAGTAAATTTAAAATATTTGCTTAAAAACAAAAAAACAAAGGAAAACTTACTGTCTTCCAGAGTAATAGATTAAAAAAAAAAAAATTTCTAGGTAGATGTGACTTGGTTAATCTCTGAGGTTCATGTTTACCTTAGTAGACTTTGAGTTGTAGGTAGGTAGGTAGGAAGGTTAATGCTGATTATCGTACATGTTTATATGCCATGGTATATTTCTCATTAAGATGTGTTTGTGTAATTAAGAATATCTACAAGTAAAGACTTTCTCCTTAGTCCAATGAAAAATGTTATTTGTTATTGTTCATACTAGCTAAGTGTTTTCAAAGAGGACAGCTTGTTAAAAAGAAATCTAGGCTGGTGCATTCTTAGGCATAAGGCCGAGTTATACCTATTGCATCTATTCTGTGAATTTTTAACATTTTTTGCTTCTCTGGAGATTTTAGTTCATGTTACTAAAAACCTGTACTATACCCCATGCTGTCATGTGATCAGTGAAATGGTTTATGAGCATTTGCTTCATGTCCATATATGAAAATGGGCCTCGCAAATCTACTGCCGGGGGCTTAATCGATGGACAGCTCCAGCTGCAGTGCTCTGACTCTACCACCACTCTGTCCCAACGCCGTGATTCCCGTGGTCGACTCCCAGCCTGTAGCTGAGCGTGACACAGGTCCTAAGACGGCTCATTCCTGCAAGAAGAGAGGCTCCTTTGATGAACAACTTTGGCTGCGGAATGCCTCATCCATCTGTTCAAAACGTTCTTGAAAACTTCCCTATAGTCTGACCCTTTCTCCTCAACCTTCCTTCCTTCCCTCTCTCCTGCACTGGGGTCAGACCTGCACTGTAGTTAAGGTTTTCCCAGCCTCCTCAGGGTCCCTCTGCATTCCCCTTGCAGGTTTTTCCCCTAATAAATCTCTGGGCTCTCCAATCACATTTTGTCATCTGTTTTTTGTAGAACCTGAGCTAATACAATTTACGAATGTACTTTTTGGGTGCAGGGCTACCAGAATGGCCATTTATGTGTTTTTACTTTCTGCTAACTGATAATATTGGCTGCAATTACAATCATGTTTTATGATTATTTTATTTTAGAGGTAACAGCCTGAGTTTCACCCGTATTTCCCTACATGACAGGCAGTTTAGTATATATCGGGGTTCCTCCTTTGAAGACGTGAAACAGGGAATAGAGTTTTGATGATTATAATCCAAAAACAGGTTCTTAAATTGCCAGCTGAAATTTAAGTGTAAGCTTTCCGTGAGTAACCTGGTTCTCTTTCTAATTCTTTGCCTTTTATTTCCTGCTGTGACTGTTTTTAAAAACTGGTTTCCCTGGCTTACATATCCTTACAGAGGCTAGTAATTTATACCTGGACTAGCCTGTTAGGAGACCCAGAGCATTATTAAGCTTGATGAGTTTAAAATGCCTGATTCAGCTGCCATCTCTGTTTCTGCTGTCAGTTTCAAATATTGTCTTGAACGGTATTCTTCCAGCCTGGTCTGATTTGATGAAGTGTTGCGGTTTTGACTGCTTCTGCACCGGAAGACCCATGTCAGCGTTAACACCGTGAGAAGATTCCAAAGATGTGCAGTTTTCACAGGGTTAAGACACTTCATTGAGTCAATTTACCCAATTAAACTATTATCAGTCACTTTCTTCTAACCCAGAATAGATCCCTAGCGCAAGTAGAGAGAAGACAAGTTTTTATCAGGATGGAACGTCTAGCTGAAGGGCACAGCCTGAAACTGTCATCTCCTGAAATGATGGCTTATGAGTTGGTTTTCAAAGCAAACGCTAATAGAATAATACACTCCAGTAGCATTCCAAGAAGGAATGCTGGTGGTGCAGTGGTTAAGCGCTTGGCTGCTAACCGAAAGGTTGGTGGTTTGAACCCACCAGCCACTCCATGGGAGAAAGATGTGGCAGTCTGCTACTGTAAAGATTACAGCCGTGGAGACCCCATGGGGCAGCTCTGCTCTATCCTGTACGGTTGCTAGGAGGTGGAATCGACTCCATGGCAGTGGGAGTATGGTAGACACGGAGTATTTCAGTCCCTTGTGTTGGCTCGTCGGAGCTGCCTGCAGAAAGCTGTGCATGTTCACTGTGCAGTGGAAGAACCCATACTTCAAGGGGTGCATAGTGTATCGTTATGAAGTATTAATTATATGAACAAGCACTCTTATTAAATGATGATTTACGTAACAAGTATGGTTATTACTGAAGATAGAGCCTGAAATCAGAGTGTCAAAAAGTCCCCGTGTGTATTCTGTGTCTCGTAAAGAAAAAATTCCAAGTGAGAGTGGCCTCATTCCAGGGTGGTTATTGAGCTGTTTTGTGGCTTTGAGACAGTCTGGTGTTCAACTTGCTGATCTTGTACTTCTTGTATCTGCTTCCTTAGTATATGTTTGGGATTAATGTTCTGGAATATAGGACTTCTTAATTCTGTGGTATAGGCCTGGATCCAGTTATTACTTTATTCACAAATTGCACATTTACAATGCAGCTTAAACAAATGGGTGGTTGAAGCCTGTTACGGGTTATTTTGTGAAATAATATGGTGTGAATTGCTCTGGAAGGCTCAAAACTTAATATAGAGAGTTTTATTTGATTGGTTGGTTTCTTTGGAATTAGGTTTATGTCATGTTCTTTTCTGCCAGTGCCATCATTTCTTCTTTTCTCTGTGATTACTCCCAAGTTTCTCCAGAAAGTGCGGGTGTGCTCAGAAGCACTTCCCCTTGCAGTGTTTCTGTTCAGACCATTAAAAGCAAACGGCCTTCCAGGCATGTTGTTCTTCACTGCCTGTGAAGAACTTGGCCAAGTTAGGGAACATTTTCAATGACGGTAGATTTGGGATTCAATTAAGAGGAAATTAAAAGCTGTTTTTACAGTGTAAAGACTGTTTTCTCACATATTCCTTGTTTACTAGGATGGCATTCCCTGTATTGTTTAGCATAGGACTTGATACAGAGTGATAATTCAAGTAAAAATGTATTTTTTCCTCTCAACTCCTGTTGACAAATTGACAAATGCCATGATGTAAGAACTGTAGTTCCATGGTAGATAATTTTGTGCCTTGGTGTCATGTGTCTGTACGTTTGTGTATTTGAGTGTCTGTGTAGGGGGGATATTGTGTGTTTGTGTGTGTCTGTGTAGGGGGGGATATTGTGTGTGTGTGTAGGGGAGATACTGTGTGTGTGTAGGGAGGATATTTGTGTGTGTGTGTGTCTGTGTAGAGGGGTACTGTGTGTGTCTGTAGGGGGGATATTGTGTGTGTGTATAGGGGGATAGTGTGTGTGTGTGGAGAGGATATTTGTGTGTGTGTAGCGGGGGATATTATGTGTGTGTGTGTCTGTGTAGGGGGATATTGTGTGTGTGCGTAGGGGGGATATTGTGTGTATGTGTTGGGGGGCTGCATGAGTTTCGTAGCCAGATAAAAGCACAAACCACTTGTGACTTTTTAAATTTAAATAAAATGAAATACAACTCAAAGTTTAGTTTTTCCATTGTCCTAGCCACATGTAAGCTCCTCAGTAGCCACATGTGGCTTTGCTGGGCACCACAAACGGAGCATTTCATCACTGCAGAAGGTCCTGTTGGGTAGAGCTAGCCTGGTCACTTAACGGCTTTGTAGAATGGAGTAGGTACTAGCTGTTTTGCTGGGTCACCCACAGTATGTAGTACTTAGTAGGTGTTTGTTGTCTAACAGAAGGCATCGGTTACAGCCTGTCTTAGTAGCAGCCACGTTGTGAATGCTAAAGTGCTGCAGAATCTTGGTGATGCTGCCTTCAGTAATTTTGCAGTGCGATTGCTCATTGGGCACGTCAGCCTTTGGCACAGAATGTGACCGTATCAACAGTATGTCACTGCTCTACCTGCCAGATGGGCGTGAGATGCTAAAGTCATGCAAATCATGGGTGTCACTACCACAGCAGCCTTTGTGTGATAGCTTTCTAACTAGTTACCTAGTAGAGGAGGTAGATGTTGTCTTTGGCCTCCGGGGAACATCAGTGAACCTTGGTTTAGAATATTAAGTCTGGACAGTAATAATGAACTTCAGCTTGGGTTTAAAAATTTTATTGGTTTAATCCTAGTATTAATTTTAGAGCTGGTCTCTGGATGAAACGGTTCAAGACTAAGTGATCGCAAGTTAAGTTGATGTCACTAATGCGGTCCTGCATGTTTGCTGTTCTGTAGTTAAGGCTAAACGCTGGTTTCTTTTGCCCTTTTGCTCTGTGGCTGTCAAAGACCCAGTGCCACACAGTTTAAATGACAGTTATTGATGGAAGTAAAGTCTCCCTGCGTCTTTCCCTGTGGTTTTACCTGGTGGTTTTGTCAGCGTCACGTTGAATCCCATTTTTCCGTTGTGATGGACGGTAGGCAAAAATGTGTGTCAGGAAACACTCGGAGACAGCTGAAGCTTGGGTCTAGCATAGGTTACTCCTTGTTTGATTTCTGGAGAAAAAGAGAAAAAAGAAAAAAAAAGTGGGAACGAATTTGAATGTACAGTATTTTGGTGTTTTCAATGGGAACCAAAACCCCATTGCTGTCCAGTCAACTCCAACTCATAGCGACCCTATAGACAGAGTGGAACTGTCCCCGTAGGGTTTCCAAGGAGCGGCTGGTGGATTCGAATTACCAACCCTTTGGTTAGTAGCAGCCTGAGTTCTTAACCACTGCACCGCTAGGGCTCCATTTCCAATGAAAGGAAATGTATATACCTCTATGATTCAGAAAATGGCATACTCTTTGGATATGAACATCTGTGCCACACAAGAGGTATCTGTTTCTATGCCCTCTTTCAGCCTGTATGAGTTAGGGATCATTTCTGTGGAGGTTGTACTCTCCATTTGGATGTCACTGTGACCTTGGGAAAGTTACTTCATGTCTCTATGACTCAGTGTCCTCGTCTCTAAAATGGAAATCATAATAATAATCCCACGGGATGTAATAAGGATTATGTGAGATAATACATGAGGCGCTTATCAGAACCTGGGTTCAAAAATGCATGGAGCAGGTGTTGGCTTATCTGCCTTCTCATCCCCGCTCCTCCCTGTGCTAAACAAGGAGCAAGATGGTCAAATCCCACCTTTGTTGCTGCGTGGTATGGGTCACCATGAATCCAACTCCCAAAGTGTGAAAATGGTTCCAGTCCCCACCTTCCCACGTCTCCATCCTCCAGGCCAGTCACTCACGTGACATATTCTCTCTCCTTTCCTAACCACCCAGAGCTGGGTCAGAGCTGACAAGTTAGGATACCTTCTTTCACATCACCCAAATGCTGTCACTGCTGGCTCTCACTGTTCCTGTGGGTACGTTAATTTGCTCAAACGACTCACCGTACTAATGGCTACAACTTTATTATAGCCAAAAAGGCTATAAACAAAGAGACGCATGGGGTGAGGTCTGAGAGAAATCACAGTGCGGAATTTCCATGTCTCAGAGAGGAGTGTGCTACCCTCTCCCATGCATGGTCACCAAACAGGAAGCTCTGCTGAGCCTTATGCTTCAGGGTTCTTATCAGTTTCCCCATATGATCATGATTGATTTCGTCATGCCTCTAGGGCTTAGTCAGCATTGGCCCCCAAGCGGCCGCTCTTGGCCTGGTCAGCTTCCATTTATTAGCCTCATGTGGCTCCAGAGGATCAAGAACAAAGGCCAAATTGCTTTCCTCAATGTGATACCACACTTTGCATCATCCTGTCCCTTTTTTTTTTTTCAATCTTAGAATATGTAGTTGCAGGAGTCCCTGGGTAGTGCAGATGGTTAACGTACTTGGCTGCTAATCAAAAGGCTGGATATTCAAGTCTATCCAGAGGATCCTCGAAAGAAAGGCCTGGTGATTTACTTTTGAAAAACCCACTATGGAAAACTTTACGGAGCACAATTCTACTGTAAGACACATGGGGTATCCACGAGTTGGCATCGACTCAGCAGCAGCTGGTTATATATAGTTGAACGCGTGTGCGACGGAACTTGTGATTAGCTGCTGACCTAAAGATTGGCGGTTTGAACCCACGCAGTGGCTCCAGGAAAGAAAGGCAGGCAAACTGCTTCCGTCGAGATTACAGCCAACAAAACCCTGTGTAGCAGCTCTACTCTTTAACACGTGACATCTCCAGGAGTTGGAATCCGTTTGACAGTGACAAGTTTGGGTGTTTTTTTTTTTTAATTTACACTTGGATATTGCTTTTTTTTTTTTTTTGAAGTTTTTAAAGATTTAGCACTGATATATGTAAGAGTGCATTGAACATCCTGTTCTTGTAATCTTTGGGGTTCTGGTTCTGACTTTACACTAACCAGCAGCGTGACCTCCACAAGTTACTTGACCTTTCTGGATTTGGATTAAAAAAGAAAAAACCAACCATACCCACTGCCTTCAAGTCGATTCCGACTTATAGCAACCCCTGTAGGACAGAGTAGAACTGCCCCGTAGGGTTTCCAAGGCTGTAAATCTTTACAGAAGCAGACTGCCATATCTTTTTCCCTCAGAGCAGCTCGTGGGTTCGAACCACCGACCTTTTGGTTATCAGCTGAGCACTTTAACCACTGCACCAAATCTCTATAAGGAATGAAATTCACATGAGTTTATAGTACTCCCCAAATACAGGTTCCCATGTAAGAATTGAATTATCGTTTGAATGTTTGCCTAGTGAGTACCCGTATTTCTTTCTGAGGACTGTATTCCATCCAACCTGAAAGTTTGGCCAGGAAAGGATAATTAAATGGGGTTTCAGTGACTGGTGTCACTTAGCCTTTCAGAGCATCACACTCCCATAACATTTTAACAAAGATTACCTGAGATCACACACCGTTTTCCCCACTTCTCCTTCAGCAGCCCCGACTGTTCTCTGTTTTCAAGCTCTCTCCAGGTGTGGATGAAAGAGAAATCCTGAGAACGGTTTTTGGAAAGCTAGCTGCTGAAGTAAAACGTGCTTACGGAACGGCTTGCTATAAGGGAAGTCGCTCTTTTTCTCATGAAATGAAACCATGTGGAGCTTTCATGTCCCGTCACTGATGTCACTCTCATATTGTACAGCTGCTAAGAGAACCCAAGTAACCCGTTCCCCTAGTACAAAGCAAACTTGTGGCTGGTGTAAGCTGTTACTCTTGTTCCTGCCATTTGCCAGGTCAGCAGGGAAAGAGCACATTGGAGGCAAAAGTCTCTGTAAGAATTTTCCAGCAGGTGGAAAGGTCCGAATTATTTCTTCTCCTGCCACAGCGTCCATCCCTTCCTTAGAATCTCATGTAGTTAGGGTACTTGATTTGGTAGAAGATGGGAACAGCGCTTTTCAAATGTTCACTTCTTTCCTTTTCTGCCCCCAGATCGCTCTTTTGAGAACTTAGATGCTCTATTCATGCCTTAGAGAGCCCTGGTGGCACAGTGCCTGAGTGCTTGGCTGTATGAAAGATTGGCATTTCGAACCCAACATGAAAGAAAGCTGTGGCAGTCTGCTTCCATAAAGATTACAGTCTTGGAAACCCTATGGGGCAGGTCATCCTATAGGGTTGCTTTGAGTCAGAATTGACTCGATGGCAATGAGCTTGTTTTTTTTTTTTTTTAAATCCATGCTTTGCTTTGAATCTCTGTAGTATTTGGTGTGTAGCGGGCACTCAAAAGGTCTTTTTTTTTGTTGTTGTTGTTAATGGAGTAGAGCTGCCCTGTAGTGTTTCTAAGGCTGTAACCTTTATGGAAGCAGACTGCCACATCTTTCTCCTGTGGAGCGGCTGGTGGGTTGGTACTGCTGAGCTTTTGGGTTAGTAGCTGAGCGGTTAACCACTGTTCCATCAGAGCTCCTTCACTACTCATTAAGGAATTAAAATTAAAATGGCAATGAGGTACCATTTTATACCTATTAGAATGGCCATAAATTAGAAACGGACAGTAATAAGTGTTGGCAAGGATGTGGAGAAACAGGAGCCTTCCTACATTGCTGGTGAGAATGTGGAATGATAAGGCCAATGTGGAAACAGTTCAGCAGTTTCTTAAGAAGTTAAGTGTAAATTGACCATACAACACAGCAATTCCATTTCTAGGAATCTACCCGAGAGAAATGAAAACATACGTCTACGCAAAGACTTGTATATGAATGTCCATAGCAGCACTAGTCACAATAGCGAAACATGCCTGTCCATACAATGGAATACTGTTCACCGATGAAAAGGAATGAAATACTGATGGATACTACAATATGGGTGAACCTCAGAAGCAGTTTGCTAAGGGAAAGAAGCCAGATACAAAGACCACATTGTACAATTCCATTTAGATTCAGTGTCCAGAAAAGGCAAATCCGTAGAGGTAGAAAGTAGATCCGTGTTTGCTGGGGAGCTAAGATTAAATGTGAAGGGCATGACAGGTCTCGTTAAGTGGATAAAAACTGGGTACGGTGAAGGTTGCACAGTGTTTTAAATCGACTAACAGTCATTGTGTTGTACACTTAAAATGGGTGGAAATTATAGCATCTAAACCTCAACCTCAATAAAGCTTTTTTAAAAAGAGAGAGAGAACACAGAAAAGAAAAGGAATAAAACTAAGCTAGCAACTGACTGTGCAATAATGGAAGACTTATCAAGACCAAGAAAAAAGAACATAAGACAGCACGTTCCCTGTCCTCTGTTTAAGAAGATAGTGATGTATGAAGTACCCGTGGCAGGAGCTTTACCTCTTGGTGCTGGTGAGGGGCACTACCTAAACGATCTCTATAATTCATTTTTGCCTCTCTTCTTTCGGAATTGACTCCAGTATCCAGAGACACCTGATAATGGTGGTGATTTGTATATTTTGGACAATCCATGTTCCCATTTTCTTAATAATTTCTGTTAAAAGTATATGGAAGAGTTGGGGGTTTAATTAGCTGACACGTATTATTTGGATTTCTGGAATCAACTTTGTTATTCAGGTTTGGGAATTGAGATGTTCTGTTGTCTGCTGGCTCCTGAGAGCTTCCTTCTGCTTCTCTCTATCTTCCACTTTACCCAAATGGAGGTTGCAGACGCTAGTTCTTCGGTTGCCTTTGTTTTCAAGGGAGCTGGTGTCCAGTTGGCTCCCGGCCATCCCCTCTGTGTAATGACTCTGTGATCGCTCTCTTACCCAGACTTCAGTCATTCTTTACAGTGGAGTGTCCGATATTTCTCTGGTCCTTTAACTCAACATATTTAAAATTTAGCTCATTTTCCGTTCCTCTAAAGAAACAACTTTTTCTCGTATCCCTTTTTATGAATATGGCTTCATTTCTTGGCCACCAGAGTTTCAAATCTAACTACTTTATTTGATACGTCCTCTTCCTTGCCCCTCACATCTCATCATTCCCTCACCTAGTCTTGGCCCATTCTTCTGTGACGATACCTTGCCTTTGCTCTGTGCCTTCCTGGGTATCCCTGTGGTCCTCTTCCAGACTGAGGCTCTCTGAGTCTCATGTTTGCCCACTGTACTGACTCCTCTTTCTGCCTCTAGGTTCTTTCCTCTCAAATGTCTCCTTCTTGTTTCCAGATTAATCTTCCTATACAACACATGTAGCCATGTCCTTCTTTTGCCCTCGAATCCCGAGTCATTATATGGTAGGGCAATTCTGAGCTACAATTACTAATCAAATATGAGGAGTCATTTCTGTAGTGTTGAAGATTATGGAGTGAGGAAGCTAAAGCATGCTGGGTTCTGATTGTTAAAAAGTGATGATAAACTTGGGGGAATCTGCCCCAAAATTAACCTAGTGAATTGTGGAGACAATTAATACCTGCTTAATAGCATCATTATGAGGTTAAATTAAAATATGCATTTACAAAATAAGTGTTAGGTAAATAGCATTTTTTTTTTTTTTTTGCTTCCATTATTTCCATTAATCCTTGCTCAAATAAAATTCAAGATTGTTTGTAAGCTGATCGGAAGCTCTCTACTTTAAGCAAACTGTTGATCCTCGGGGCATTCCTTGCGTTTACCAAAAAAGCCAAACCCATTGCCGTCCAGTCGATTCCGAATCATAGTGACCCTCTAGGATAGAGTAGAACTGCCCCATAAGGTTCCCAAGGAGCAGCTGGTGGATTCGAACTGCCAACCTTTTGGTTAGCAGCCATACGCTTAACCACTGCGCCACCAGGGCCTTCTGATTTTCCTCATTCCTGCTCCTTGAAGGACCTCCTTTTCCCCCATTCTTTCCCTCTTCTTGAATATAACTACCTATCCTTCAGTGTCAGCCTCTTTCTTTCATAAAGACATTTAGTGAGAGTCTAATCATGTCCCGGGCCCTGGGAATGTAAAAAGGAGGGTGAGTTCCTGCCCTCAACTGGGCTGTTCTCCAGGAATTTATAATCTAGTTGAGGATCCAGACGTAAACAGACCATTCCAGTGCAGAGTGATAGGTTTGGGATGCTGTGGAAGGACAGGAGTGCCCTGGCTGAGGGGGAAGGTTCCATGGCAGCTGATGGCTGGGTTGTGGCGGGCTTGCTGAAGGTTGGGTGGGAAGGGAGCACGTGGTGATACTGAGTATGGCCAGAGATAAGATGCAGTCCTCTGTAGGAAGATGACAGTGGCATTGAGGGATGGAAAGATGTGATAAATGGGAGGCATGTTGAGGGATGGGTGGCTGATGATAATGGTGAAAAGGGAGGGGAGTGTTGGAGGTCTCCCAGGTATTTAGGTGTTGGTTTCTTTCACTGGCGTAGGGCCCTCGAGAGGAGAAACACATATTGGGATGGGTGGGGTTCCATTTAGATTTGTTGATTTCATGATGACTGTGTACTATCTGGAAACCCTAGTGGCATAGTGGCTAAGTGCTACGGCTGCTAACCAAGAGGTCAGTAATTGGAATCCGCCAGGTGTTCCTTGGAAACTCTATGGGGCAGTTCTACTCTGTCCTATAGGGTCGCTATGAGTTAGAATCGACTTGACGAGAGTGGGTTTGGTTTTTTTTTGATGTAATATCTGCAGAGCCCTGGTGCCTTAGTAGTTAAGAGCACTGCTGCTAATCAAAAGCTCCGCGGTTTGAGTCCACCAGCTACTCCTTGGAAACCTTATGGGGCAGATCTACTCTGGCCTATAGGGTCTCTCTGAGTCAGAACCAACTGAACGGCACCTAACAACAACTGTAATATCCATGTGGAGGTGTCTACTAGGTAATTGAAGGTATAGGCCTGGAGCCTGGGGAAGTGCTTCTGGCTGGTGATGTAAATTTGGGGGGTCAAATAGGTGATAGGTAGGAAGATAAGTGAAAGATGAAGCTACAGGAGTGGATGAGATTGCCCAGGGGGAAACTGGCCAGTGGATGGAGAATAGGAAAGGGCCGACAGATTTTTAAGGAGCAACCCTGCGGAAAGGAGAGTTCCTGAAAGACTGGTAAAGAGTTTGGAAGGAATAGCATCATGTGAACCAAGAGATGAGAGTTTGTGAGGAGTTGTGACTAGTTTTGTTCTTCAGGGAAGTCAAGTGACATAGGACAGAAAAGGGCCATTGGGTGGGATTCAGTAACAAGAGGTTATTGTTCATCTTTGCCAGTGTTGCAGGCAGTGTGTGTGTGTGTGTGTGTGTGTGTGTGCGCGCGTGTTGGGAGGAAGGGGAAAGGCAGAGTCTAATTACAGAGAATTGAGTAATGCTTGTGAGGTGAGGAAGCGGAGGCAGCGATTTCATACAGCTCTCAAAAAAATACATGCCTATAATGGGCAAGAGAGAGCACTGGGAGGAAGAGACAGACCTGACTGAGGAAGATCTTATTATGCCTAAGACTGAGGGAAGATTTTATTATGCTTATTGTTTGAGGTCTTGGCCTAGCAGAGGATGGTGACAGTGGGTAGAGCCGAAAGACCAAGGACTTGGCTGTCTGACTGACTGGGGTTCTGATCCCAGCTCTCTGGTTTCCAGCTCTCTGACCCTCCGTTTCCTCATCTGTAAGATGGGTATGACAATACTTTCATGGCAGGATGACTAGGAGGTTAAAACGAGACATTTACAGAGCAGTCGGCCCAGTTGCACATGGTAGGGACTAAGTTCCTGTCCTATGTTGTAGACACGTAGTAGAATTTGCTTAGTAACTGCCTCAGCTCCTCTTTGGAGGAGCCACTTCACTGTCATTTTGCTCCAAGATCTGGCCCTTTCTTTAAGTTGTTTCTGAGCCTCCCTCTGCCGCCTGTCTGTCTTCACGGTCTGCGCGGTTTTTACTGCAGCTCAGCCACGGATCCTCTCTCGGCATGTCCCAACACCTGCAGGGTGTTGCAAGGAGGATTGCCTCCAGTGCTAGTAAAGGGCTCCCTTCCAGGACCACGTCGATGGTGGGGAATCCTGTCCTACCACCGCCTGCTCCTGCAGCTGAGAGCTGATCAAACCACTCAAGAATGTGATGTCTGTGGTAGGCTGGGGTTTCACAGCCATTCCTAAGGTTAGATGCTATCTGCTTAGAGACCTTCTGTTTTCCTCAGCCACCTATCAATATCATCCTTTGGCTGTTTCGTTAACTGTGTTTCTGTGATGTTGGTTGCAAGCTGTCTTTTTGCAATCAGGGTGGCGGAAGAGGATTAGTGTGCTCAGTGTCTCCTTTGTCTCGGACCCTGAAATAGATACTTGAGCTCTCTGGCAATCCTCAGAGCAACTCTGTGACCTAGGTGTGTGATTCCTTTCTTTCCCAGGTGAGGAAGACCCACGGCTCAGACAGTTAAATTAACTGGCCCTGACTCACACAGCGAATAAAGTATGGAGCTGGGATTCAGATCCGATCCGATTGAAACTCAAGGGGCAGCTCTTTCTATTATACTGCCCTGAAGAAAAATGAAGAAGGATTATGGAGGTTTATTTTGGAGGGGAGGAAGTAGGAGGGCAAGTATAGGCCAGTGTGGGGTTTGTGTTACTCTCAACCTCTTGAAAGACCAGATGATCTTTTCAACTGGCGACTTAGTTTTGCTTGGCCTGAAAGATGTTGAAAACATCAGGAAATTTCACATAAGAAACCAGACCTACATCCTGTCATGAAAAATGAGGTGTGCCAGCCCTGATCATGAATAATCCACCAGTATTAGCTGCCCCTTCCCGATGAGGGACGTGCTCACAGCCTTCTCTGCTGGCTTCCTGGGTCCTCCTCACTCAGGAGCATTCTCTGCTTGATCCTACAAACACTTGATTCTGCAACCCCTGGTCCTTGTATCATTTAATCTTAGGTGGCTGTGGACAGAGTAGAACTGCCCCTCGGGTTTCCAAGAAGCGGCTGGTGGATTCAAACTGCCGACGTTTTGGTTAGCAGCCAAGCTCTTCACCACTACATTAAATGTTCTACTTTGAGTATAAAAGTATCTTAATCCCCTTCCCCCCTCTGGATTTTTCCTGCTTTAGTGACCATCACTTAGCAGTCTTTTCAAATGATTTTGCAGGTATTTCTTCGCAACCCTGAAAAAATAACGGCAGGAGGTCCCATTGTTTAGGGCATACCCAGCTCCCTGCTGGAGTCTTCACATTGCTGAAGACCAAGGTTCCAGATCTCAAGAAAAGAAAGGGTTGTAAGTGATGGAGTGGGGACTTGAACCCAGGTGTGTTGGGCTCCAAGACCTCTGCTGTCTCCTGGGAAGGGGACTAGGAAGACCAGGGGAAGTGTCAGCATTCAAGGCTACTGAGCACACAGACCTGGCCTGCTGTTGAAACTCACCGGATGATACCTTGACCTGGAAGTCATTTGGGCCGGGCTGGGGGAGACTCTTCCTTGATGGGAGAAGCTGGCATGTGTTCCCCACCAGGCAGTAACAAGACCGTAACTCTCCCGGGGGCTCACAGAGTCTTGTTATTCCATTCAAGTTTCACAGCTGAGTTTTTGGATTGACAGTGGTGATTGTTTTCAAATGACAGAGTTGTAATATCACCACCTCTCTTATTTGTCCTCCACTTTCCAGTTTTTTCCATAGAAGCTCAGATCAAAAGTGTAAGAATTTCGGAATTGACGGCTTATTTTATTACCTTCTTACTGCACATCGGGACTGAACTGGTACGTGACCTGTGTAGTCCTGACATTTCAGTGCTAAAGGCGTGATGTTTACAGAAACCACCTGTTGCGAGTTACTGTGGAAAGATACAGCCTCTCTTGCATTTCGGAATAGCTTATAATCTAAGACTATTTCCCATCGTAAACCTGTGTGTGTATGTCTCCAATAATCCTAAGATCTACCTCTGCTGAGGGCTTTGGGAGAGAAGCTGGCTCAGTCATTAAGAGTCACCTCCTTTTGTAAGGGAATTAGGTCACTGTATTCATAGACAGGGCATTTCATTGGTACCCGCTTGTAGTCTGTCGCCCACAGATGTTGGAACCCAGAGCAGAGCAGCTCTTCATTCAGGTTTTTCAGGTGCTGCCCTGAAGTTCTCTTTTCAAAGTTATGGTTTCATATCTGTAGCCTGCTATTAAGCAGAATTTGGCTCACATTTAGGTTTTCAGGTGACCTTTCATCACTTGTAATTTTTTTTTACATTTTGGAGGGGGAGGTTGTGAACTGGGTATAAACTCCCTGAAGACAAGAATTACATCTGATGCTTCTTTATTTAATCTCTAAGTATTTGGGGGATTTCCCAACAGTCTTTCTGTTACCGATAATGCTTCTTTATAATGTTTATAACCTTATAACTCAGTGGGATCCAGCAACTTGCCCAATGTCACAAAGATAGTGAGAGGCGAAGCAAGGAAATGAAGTCAAGGTTTTGTGGCCCCAGAGCAGGCTGCCTCTGCTTTACAGCTTTGGTTGATGAGTGGAAAGACAGAAGTGGCCTGGCTGATGGAAAGTGTCCTAGATTCAGTGGACAGGTATTAACTTCTTCACTCAGTATTTTACCCTGACCCCGAGCAAAGCGTTGTACTTCCTCACCTACGATGGCGCAGCACTGGGCAGTGTTTTGTTCCGTTGTACGTAGGGGCGCTATGAGTCAGAACTGACTCGATGGCACCTAACAACATCTGTGACATGGGGGAGAATGATGAATACCTGTCCTAGCTTCCAAAGATGCTGTGAGAATCTGGAGAGATACGTTGTGCAAAATCAATTTTATATAAAGGTGTAATTCATGGCAAATACTACCTTTTTTTCCTCTTAGTAGTAAAAGCCCTATTACTCATTTAAGTCAAATTTTACAGTTCACTGAGTAGATACGTCTGTATTTATTTTCTGTTTAGGCAAGGTCTAATCTACAGGTAGGTAAAGTCTGGGTCAGTAGTTCCAGGGTGGTGCAAATGGTTAACATGCTCTCGACTGCAAAAGGTTGGACGTTAGGGTCCACCCAGAACCACCTCGGAAGAAAGGCCTGATATTCTGCTCCCCAAAAACCAGCCATTGAGAACCCTATGGAGCACAGTTCTAACACACGTGGAGTTGGAACTGACTCATGGCAGCTGTGCTGGTGGTGGTGGTAGAAATTCTGGATCACCAGGTTACAGGAGGCCAGGCAGAGAAGCCAGGGGCTGTCGTTCCAGTCATCAGAGCAGTAGTCTTAGGTGAATGTGTTCTAAACCAGATACATCGCGGATGGACTTCTGGTCCCTTAAAAAAAATTCTCAGAATTCAGGACCCTGGGTAAAGGCTTTAGTTGTCTGATTACAATTTGCCATCCTGTTAAGGAAAATAGGAATGTTTTTCACAGTCTTATGTAGTTACTCATCCTTGTTTTGGAAGGGTCGTTCTAGGGCTTAAGCTTTATTCAGGAGTTATAATTATTCCTCATGGTGGTGGTGGTGGTGATCACTGTCACCACTGTAATAAGGTAATCATTTTGGTTTTCCAGGCTGTGGATGTCGTGGTAGGTGTTCTCAAGGCCTCTCCCAGTGGAATGGAAGTCAGGTTAGCCACCCTAATTCTTCCAATTTCAAATCTTCATGTCATTCAAATTAATGGAATGACACTGGTACCCAAGGGTCCAGTGTTTTTAATTTTATCCCTTGCCTTAGTTGATTATTTTATCAAACACTTAGGCCTTCACGAAACATGGCACCCTCTCTCATCTGATCTGATCTCTGTAGGCATCTGCCAGTATTTTCATGGATATCTGATGGTGCAGTGGTTAAGCACCCAGCTGCCACATCTTTCCCCCACTAGCCACTCTGAGGGAGAAGGATGTGGCAGTCTGCTTCCATAAAGATTACAGCCATGGAAACCCTATGGGGCAGTTCTACTCTGTCCTGTAGGGTCACTGTGAGTTGGAATCAGCTCAGTGGCAGTGGGTTTTTAATATCAAGGTGTCCTGTGAGTTTCTGCCAGTGTCTTAGCGGCACCTGGAACCACGTTATCTGATGCCTGCTCCAAACTTCAGCCTCATTTTTACTAATTTCCACTAATTTGATGGTGTTTTCATCCTCACCTGAAAATGATGAGCTCGTAAAGGAGACTTTGAGACAGTTAAAATTGTTTTCGCTCGACTGCTAATCTAAAGATTGGCTGTTTGAACCCACTGAGCAGTACTGTGGGAGAAAACAACGTGGTGATCTGCTGGTGTGAAATTTACAGCCAAGAAAACCCGATGGGGCCGCTCTGCTCTGTAACTCATGGTCTGCCATGAGTCAGAGCTGACTTCACAGCAACTAACAACAACATAGGATTTTAGGGCTGAAGCCCATTGCTGATGAATCAATTCCAACTCACAGGGACCCTACAGGACAGAGGAGAACTGCCCCACAGGGTTTCCAAGGCCGTAATCTTGACGGAAGCAGACCGCCATATTGTTCTCCGATGGAGCGGCTGGTGGGTTGGAACCTCAGGTTAGCAGCTGAGCACTTTCCACTGCGCCATTAGTGGTCCTTTTAGGCGATAGGGCATAGTGTTTAATTTGGGATGAATATCCCTTCAAAAACTCTAAGAAAGTTTCTTAGAAAGAGCAGTATGATGAAAATATTTAAAGTGAGCAACGTACCTGGTCCCCATCACATCGTGCCTTCCTGCTCCAAAAGAGTGGTGTTTCCTGTTGAACTTCGAGTTAGTACCTCCAACCCTTCTCCCTATGCCTACTGTTAGGGTGTTGCTGTGTGAGGGTCCATAGGAGAAGCTGCTTTCCCGTCTACATGTTGAGAATAGTGTTCCTCTAGACCTGCCCCTGGGAAACCCTGGTGGCCTAGTGGTTAAAGAGCTCTGGCTGCTAACCAAAAGGTCAGCGGTTCGAATCCACCAGGCACTCCTTGGAGACTATGGGGCAGTTCTGCTCTATTCTATAGGGTCTCTATGAGTCAGAATCCACTCGATGGCAATGGGTTTGGGTTTTTGGTTTTTTAGACCTGCCTCTAGCTTATTGATGCTGAATCATTAAACCTTTGAGTTTTCCTGTTGGAGTTGTCTGTCTCCTTCAGGTTGTGTTTGCGGTCCACTGGTGTCAAATATATAGGAATTTGTGCCTTAAGGAGAGCTCATCTCTCACATGGCTTTTAATTTCCCCCCCTTTTTTCCCTAGGCCTCATTTTTCTTATCAAAAACTTATTGGGCTTAACTTCATATTAAACATCTCTGTAAACTGTCTCAAATCTATTTTGTGGAACAAGGCAGGGTTCAAATAAATAAAACAGGTATGTAAGTACACTGGAGAGGGTGCTTGTCTGGGATGAAGTTAAATGGAGAGGAGCCCTGGTGGTACAACGGTTAAGTGCTCAGCTGGTAACCCAAAGGTTGGTGGTTCATACCCACCCAGTGGCTTCTTGGGAGAAAGACCTGGCAATGTGCTTCCATAAAGATTACAGCCAAGAAAACCCTATGGGGCAGTTCTGCTCTGTCACGTGGGGTCATTATAAGTTGAAAAATGACTTGACGGTACCTAATACCACCACCACCAATTCGTGGAAAGGGAAGGGGTGGTTCTATGCTGTCCTACAGGTTCACTGTGAGTCAGAGTTGACTCAGTGGCAGTGAGTTTGATTTGGTTTTGGGTTAGGACTGTTCTAAATTATTTATATATATTTTAATTTATTGGAAAGGTATTGGATTCAAATTGCAGATTTGTCACTTATAAAAGTTACTTAACCCTTCTGTGTGTCAGTCCTTTTCTGTCATACTGTGTGCATAGATTGTTGTGAGGATTGAATGGAGTGAAACCTGATTAGATCTTACAGTGGAGCTTGGCGTTTGGTAAAAACCCAGTACTTAGATGCTGCTGTTAATATTATTTTGTCCTTAAAGGAAGTGAAAGCTGAGATGTCAGGGAAGGAAGAGAAGCAGGCTGACCCCGAAGGGCCCAAACAATACAAACCTAAATAAAAAAATCCCTTCTGATTTAGTCTTCCTTCTTCCACCCACATCCCCAAATGCAATAAACCCTCTTAGCATACTCTCTGTCAGCCTATTCAAGAAATAGCTGTCATCTTCTGACTAGACTTTCCTTTTCTAGGCTGTCTCCGTAAATAAGGTATTCAGGAGTCCAGACTGCCCCTCTTGCCCCCTCTCCTCAACCCCTGCTACCCCATGCAACATGGGCGTTGAAAAAGTAGTTTTCCAGTGGGATTTTGCTGAAGGACTCAGGAAACACATATCCTTGATCATTAGTATCGTGGAGGAACGAAGGAAAGACTTAACCTCGAATTATCAGAAATAATAATGAAATAAGGTATCAGCAGGGTGTCTTTCTTTCCCCACCCCAAATATGCTCCATTATAGAACTAAACTTTTGCTGTTTATATTGCTAGTAAATTGGAATCTCTAACTAGGATTTCGAAAGGAAACTGTTACCAATGTTGACATCACTAACACGAAAGCCAACTCAGCTTTGAGGCTACGATATAAAATCCTGACATAGAGAAATCTAATGTAATGAAGCAAAAAGTTACTCTACCTTTAAGCCCCACCTCCTTCAAAAGACTTATTCTAACTTCATGGGGTTCCAATCTCTGAGTTTACTTCTTGCTTTCCTGACTGAAACATAAACTTCATCAACAGTTGGAATGTGAAACGAAGTTAAGCTGTTGTTACAAGGCTGTTTGTCAGTAGCTAGGCAATTTTCTCAGTGACTTTCCTGACATGTTTTAACATGATTTCTTGTGGAATCAGAATGAGGATTGCCCTGTTGTTTGTGGTACAATGAAAAGATTGAGATTCTTTTTATCAAAAAGGCAACCGGGACAGAAGATATATATAGAGAGAGAGAGCACGCGCGCACGAGAGAGAAGCGAATGAAGGATTGTGAAATACATTTAAGTTTTGGGTCTTGGGAAACAATTTAAAGGACTTTAGGTCTTGCTCGTCCAATAAAGTCAATATGATTTTTTAAAAAATCACTTAATAGACATAATTATCAGAACATTGTCTCCTGTCTTGAAGGTGCACTGTTGGGTTTCCATTTTCTGCCTGCCTGAGGTGGAAATGGGGAAGATCTGGGAAGGGCATGTGGCCCCTGTTTTGGAAAGTGGCTCTTTCCAAAAAAGGGTTTAGCAGACTCATTCAGACAGCATTCTCGTTTCTACTTTTTCCTTCACACCTCAGGTGTAAGCAGAAGTATAATTACAGTCTTAATCAGCACAGGGTCCTATTAACCACAGCTTTTAAGAAAATTAAAAAAAAAAAAAAAAGTTTTTGTTTTTTTTTCATTTACCTTTCATTGCAGTGGCTGGCTGTCCATTCACCTGATAGTGGTGTCTTCAAGTTGAAACAGGCTCCTCTAGTTAAGAATAAACCTTAAAACTGAGGTTGGCAGAGAACTGGGCTTTCCGGTAAAGCACAAAAAATAACCATTTTCTCCCCCGATAGGGAAGGTAGGTGCTCCCCCACCTCCCTTGAGATTGTCCACTGGGGCACCCTTTCAGATTCTCCTGCGGGAACAACTGGAACGACTTGCTCTCTTGCTCAAAGAAATGACTCACATCTCAGAGTAGGTGAGATTTGTAGACTGGGAAAGAGTATTTCCTGAACCTGCAGGAATCAGACGGTGATTCACCTGGAGGGAGCGCAGAGGGCTGGAACTCAGAATTCCAAAAAAGACTGTTCATGGAGTCAGGGCGAAAGTCTCAGGTTGGGTCCTGCAAATCCAGATCCAATTTGTAGATTTTTTCCTGGCTTTGTATTTTTAATAGAAAATATGTATTTACAACCTTCCTGCCAATTAAACTCTGGATTAAAAGGAATCAGAATGTATTTTATGAAAGATAAATTCTTTGAGAATATCCTACGTGTTATTTAAAAACTAAAATTAAAGCATGTTTAAGTCATTGGTGGCTTCCGAGACCTGTGGTCTCCTTTGAGAACCTGGTGTAGTCTGTAGACCCATTTTCATACCTGCACACATATAAATATGCAAAATATTTTAAAGAAATTATTTAAGGGACAGGTCACTGAATCCCTTGAATGCCATTCTTCTACAAAAGATGATTTGTTTTAGTTTTGAAATTGTCGCACAAATTTATATAATCAAGTCTCTTTTTCTTAGTTGTAATTAGTTTTAGAACTTTCGGGTAAAAATTTCCAAAAGATTCTGATATTTTCTTAAACGCAGCATTCAAACAAGTAAGTGTAATTTAACCAAAGGGAGTTAAAACTTCTCTCATGGAGAAGATAAATTAATATGAAAATAATAATGATGGAATCCTTTTTAAATTAGTATATTAATAATAGTTGTTACTTAGTGTCTATTTGTGCCTTAAGGAAATGAGGTGTATGTCCTAGTTGGTTTTCTTTGTGTGTTTATACAGAAAAAGACGTATATGTTAAAATTCTTTCGTTACCAAATTAAAAAAAAAAATTTTTTTTTTGATGGCGTGTATTTTCAGGATTGGAACACATGCTTACTACAATTGAGTGTATTTAAATTTTTGGTTGGTAATAAGCATTATCTGACTCATTGTGACCCCGTAGGACAGAGTAGAGCTGCCCCATAGGGTTTCCAAGGAGCGACTGGTAGATTTGAACTGCCGACCTTTTGGTTATCAGCCTGAGCTCTTAACCACTTCGCCAGCAGGGTCGCTGTAAGGTTGCTATGACTTGGAATCGACAGCGTACAACAAACAAAAACAAAAACAAAATACGCATTTTGAGAAATACGATCTGGTAATACAAACCACCAGTTAAGGCGAGTGTCACTCTGTTGCCACCAATCTGTGGTATGACAAGACACTACACCAATAAGAACTAAATAACTTATTGCAGGCACCTTTCCATTAGGTTACATGGGGAAACTCTGGTTTTCCAAAGATGACACAGAAAAACCAAAACAAACCCACCAGGCCTCCCTATCACACAGGAAAGCCGTAATTATGCTTACAAGTCTTATCTCACAGAAATAAAGGGAAAAAAGGCAAAAGTTTATAAAAGTTGACAAAACTAACACATCCAGGAAGCATCACCTAATAGAATGCTCAACCCACACAACAGTGAGGCCCCAACTCTGGTCTGCTGAGCTTCACACATTTCAAAAGGGACCCACCTCGAGGCCACATGCGTTAGAACCTGACTTACTACCTACGAGGTCCAGAGGCTTGAAAAGTTGCTGATTTACCATTGAACCAATGGTAAACTAAAGAGTTAAATACCAGAATTGGATGTCAGAAATATATTTCTTTCATTGCCTTTTTCTAAATAAGCAAAACCAAACAAGTACATTTTTTAATGGTTTCTCTGTTCTCTTTAGGGTTGTTTATCACATAGGAGTCCCCCGGTGCACAAATGGTTAAGTGCTGTGCTGCTAACCAAAAAGTTGGTGGTTTGAACCCACCCTGAGGTGCCTGGTGATCCTCTTCGCAGTGGTTCATAAGTAATAAATGATGTACTAACTGCCGTGTCTCGAAAACTATCAATTCAAGGGGAGAACGTCCCTTGTAGCCTCTTTAAAAGCACGTTGAGCAAAGACTTGTCTGTAAATTCTGAAGATTACTATCCCAGATTTCCAGTGGCGTGTATAAAATCACCAGCTATTAGGAGTTTACTTGGACACGTATTTCACGAGCCTCGGTTAAAAAAGGCTCTTCTTTTATCTACCTTACATTGTAGAACACTTACAACCTGAGTGGATGTTGTCTTATTAGGGCCAACTGACCTCATACTGTATTTTGCTCTAAAGGAAATACCTTTCCTTTGTAGCGTTGCTGGTAATGTTTCTGGTGTGCTTTTCTATTTTGAATTTAAAGGGGGGCCTTTTTGATAGTTTAGAATCACATTACTTGGCTTTGAGGGTCTTGGAAAAATCAGGGAAAGGAGCAGCTTGTGAAAGAATTATGGCAGACCCTTCTGCATTTGAAACACGGCCCGTGAGTCATTCCTACATAAGGAAGCATGACGCGTTACAACGTTGATTTTGTATGGTTGGGTTATTTCTAGAAATCTTCCGAAGGAGGGAAGGGGTTGGTGTCCCCTCGGTGCAATGTGTGGCTGCCCTTTCTCCTTCTGGGGTGGGGATAGACTAGGTCTTCTCTTTCCTTTAATAAGGTCGTATTTTATCCGGTTATTGGAGACACTAGCCTAACAGTCAGTTTGGGGTATTTTGAGTGCTTCTTTGACTGGTGATGCAAATTAAGTTTAGTAATGAAAAAGTTAACAAGAGGCAGTCCTCCTGCATTATTCTCAAAGCACAGTATGCCATTCTCAAGTTGGAGCTTGTTAAACTTGGTCTTACTTAACATTCAAAAAGGGAAGGTGGTACACGTTTAGTCACGAAAAAAAGTATAACGCTTTCATGAAAAGAGCAGCTGAAAACCGGCCCATAACTTTATTATTGTTCAAACTATCGAAAGGTAAACCTGCTTCATTTTTTTTTCCTGCTGATTTTTATAGCAAGGCTCACATTTCATAAAATCCCAGGAGACTTTATAGCAATAATTACCCTGCCACTTCATTGGAAGATCCTATTAAATGGAGGGAAGCTCTTTTTAATGATATTGTTTTGCCATTAGAAAAACCAGATTCATTTTGAATACAGCAGGACGTTTTCCTCATAGATGTATATCTCTCTCTATAACCACAGTTTGTTCTGTTTTTTTACTAGGGATGATTTTTTTTTTTCCCTTGGAACTTTGTGTTGCAATCTGTCACTCTCTATCATTGTAATCTCGGATGTTCCCATTTCTTCTAAAAGGATAGTACAGATACAGTACACTAACTCTCTGTCACAAAACAGAGACAAGCAGGAACCTAATGAAGCACAGCTCAGGGTGACCTGTCTGGCCTGCCCACGTCTTTTGCATGTAGCCAGAACATAAAACACAGATCGTCGTAAAACCTTCATCAGATCTCACTGGCCCCATCTCTCTGGAGACAGAAGTCATTTTAATCGTGGCCCATATCTAGTAGCTGAGAATTTGTGCTCAGTGTAATTACAACAAACCCTTTAATACTCCTTTGGTAAGATTGCTATCTTTGGGTCCCTGTGCTTGGATTACTGTGTTTGACCTGTCATTTGAAATGTTTTGTTATCTATTGGGCCTGCCTGTCCTGAAGCACTTAGCTTTTTTATGGTCTGAGAACTTCATGTGCAGTGGTTGATTAAAGGGAGGGAGGGTTGAGAGATTGGAGATGTGCCTGCATCTGACTCTTGCCCTCGTACCTGCACCTTCTCCTGTGCTGGGTGACTATGGCCATCTTGTGGTCTCAGAAATCTCATTCGTGAGAGTCAGTGTGGGGCCTTGACCGGAGCGTAGTTACAGGGGTCACATAGACTACAATTTGGATTCCAGCCCCTCCATTTAGTGCCTTTGGACTTTGGGCAAGTCATTAATATTTGTGAGCCTCATGCCTACCTGAAAGATTATAAAGCTTAAATGAGATCATTTATACAGGGTAACGACTATAGTGTTCTGAACTTGTTGGTACTTCATGACCAGTAGCTCTTTTTGTAAGATGGCGGAAGGAGAGTAAGTGAGTGAGTGAATGCACGGGGTTGTCTGAATGAATGGTAAAATTGAAATGATTAAAAATTTGAAAATATTCCCCAACTGGGAAGGCAAGATGTGTCCATAGATTTTGGCTGCCCTCAGTAAGTTCCCCATTTTCCTTTGATGGTGAACCAGTGATTGCTTGAAATACTTTTGATATTATTCCTTAACAGTGGTTTTTCCAAAAAGACTTTCCTGAAAAGGAGGAAATTATGACTAGCTTATTTCAGACTGTCTTAAATTGAGGGAAATTGTAAAAGCAGAGGCCAGGGTATATGAGTGGGAGAAGGGAGGTAGGCTCAGCAGGGTCACCACCTTTAGGCTAGCGCTTCCTTCAGTCATAGTTGTCTGGGCTTTTTTAGTTTTAGGAAAATCACATGTGCAGTTAGTAGAGTGAAAAGGATAAAAAACAAAGTAATATATGTATATATGATATAAATTTAATACATAAAACTAATTATTAAATCTTGTTAGAACTTCATACCAGCTATAAAGGTATTCCAGACATACTGGACTAATTGTCTAAGATGCCTACCACTAAGTAAGATCACGTCCAAGCGTCTAACATTTAAACTGACGTACAGAAATAAGTACAGAAATAAAGGTAGAAGTCCCAGGACACATCAGTTTGAGTTTTATTATCGGAGTGGCAGAAGTTCACATGCTGAGTGATGCAGGGAATTTTTTTTTTTTTTAACTGTTTTACCTACTTACTTAAGACTTGTAGTTATCTTTTTACTTACTGTAAGTCTTAAATTCAGTTTCTCTTTCTCTTTTATATTTTTGTTTTTTTCTTCCTCTTACCTTCTCAATTCACATCCCTGTTGTTTCATCTGTATTTCCCTTCTCCTCCCCCCTCCCCCATAAATGCGTTATATTAGAGTGGAGGGAGGTGAGGTTGGCAATTACAAACGCTGATAATGTGGACACCTGAAGTGTTGGCACACCCATTTTCTGACCCAGACTGGGTTCTCTTGCCCTGTGCGGTTACACCCAGCCATTTGATTTGCGACCTCAGCTCTAGTTTGCTGTTTACAGAGCATATTCACATCGGAAGGAGCTACTTACTCTTCCTATTCTTAGGAACCCTGGGAAAAAACACTTGTTTAGCAACCGTTGCCCTTTAGGGGGAAGGTAAGAGTTGCTTCTACTTTCTTACTTCCCATTCACAAACTGGGGCTCTACCCCACCTCCTTCTTAGTTACCACTGACCTCCCAATTGTAGATTCATTACATTTGGCCTCGCCAGACTGTATGCTTCTGTTGGCTATCACTTCCTCTTTGAATCTCTCTTGTTCCTTGGTTTCTACTACAATGGACTTCCCATTTCATCTTTTTTAATTTTGTTCTTTATTGTGCTTTAAGTGAAAGTTTACAGTTCAAGTTAGTTTCTCATACAAAAATTTATACCCACATTAGTGACCCTAATTGCTATCCCTATAATGTGACAGTACACTCCTCCCTTCCACCCGGGATTTCCTTTGTCCATTCAGCCAGCTCCTATTGCTTTCTGCCTTCTCCTTTTTCCTCTGGACGGAAGCTGCCAATTTGGTCTTGTGAATCTGATTGAACTAAGAAGCATACTCTTCGTGAGTAGGATTTTACATCTTAGAGTCCAGTCTAATCTCTGAAGAGTTGGCTTCAGGAATGGTTTTAGTTCTGGCTTAACAGAGAGTTTGGGTGCCATGTCTTCTGGGATTCCTCCAGTCTCAGTCAAACCATTAAGTCTGGTCTTTCTATTAGAATTTGGGTTCTGTACCCCGCTTTTCTCCTGCTCTGTCAGGGACTCTTGTGTTCCCTGTCAGGGAGGTCATTGGTGGTAGCCAGGCACCAACTAGTTCTTCTGGTCTCAGGCTAATGGAGTCTCTGGTTTATATGGCCCTTTTTGTCTCTTGGGCTAATGTTTTCCTTGTGACTTTGGTGTTCTTCATTGTCCTTTCTCCAGGTGGGTTGGGACCAATTGATGCATCTTAGGTGGCCACTTGCTAGATTTTAAGACCCCAGACACCACTCACAAAAGTGGGATGCAGAACTTTTTCTTAAACTTTGTTATGCCAGTTGACCTAGATGTCCCCTGAAACCATGGTACCCAGACCCCTGCCCTTGCTACTCTGTCCCTCAGAGTGCGTGCTTATCTTAGCTTTTGGCTTAGTCCAGTGGTGTTGACTTCCCCGGTATTGTGTGTTGTCCTTCCCTTCACCTAAAATAATTCTTGTCTGCTATCTAGCTAGTGAATACCCCCTACCCTCCCTCCTTCCCTCCCTCCCCTTGTAGCCGTCAAAGAATGTTTTTTTCTGTGTTTAAACCTTTTCTTGAGTTCTTATAATAGTGGTCTCATTCAATATTTGTCCTTTTGCTACTGACTAATTTCAGCCACCATAATGCCTTCCAGATTCATCCATGTTATGAGATGTTTCACAGATTCATCATTGTTCTTTATTGTTGCGTAGTATTCCATTGTGAACAAACCATAATTTGCTTATCTGTTCGTCCACTCGTGGACGCCTACATTGTTCCCATCTTTTTGTTATTGTGAACAGTGCTGCAGTGAACATGGGTGTGTATATACCTATTCGTGTGATGGCTGTTCTCTAGGATATATTCCAAGGAGTGGGATTGCTGGATTGTATGGTGCTTCATAGGCGGATGAATTTGCATCTGGATTCTCAATTCTGTTCCATTGGTCTATGTATCTGTTGTTGTACCGGTCCCAGACTGTTTTTGACTACCATGGCGGTATAATAGGTTCTAAAATCAGGTAGTGTGAGGCCTCCCGCTTTGTTCTTTTTCTTCAGTAATGCTTTACTTATCCGGGGCCTCTTCCCTTTCCATATGAAGTTGGTGATTTGTTTCTCTATCTCATTAAAAAATGCCATTGGGGTTTGGATTGGGATTGTATTGTATCTATAGATCGCGTTGGGTAGAATTGACAGTTTTACAATGTTGAGTCTTCGCATCCATGAGCAGGGTATGTTTTTGCACTTAGGTAGGTCTCTTTTGGTTTCTTGCAGTAGTGTCTTGTAGTTTTCTTTGTATAGGTCTTTTACGTCTCTGGTCCATTTCATCTTTTAATTCACCAAGCGCTTCCCCTGAACCACACACACACTCCCAGGCATCTACCCAGTTTCTCTTTTCCCATCTTTTCTGTCAGTGAGCTTGTACAGCAGGGCCTCTGAGGTTCTCATCTAATTCCTTATTTCTCTGTCTCAGAAAAGATGATTCCTTCAGCCTCAAATCTGGGCCTGTCTTTGGAGACCTAGATCCCTTTCCTCATCTGCTGTCTAGACTCCTTGACCCAGCTTGCTCACTGAGACCTCGGATTCATCCTACCCATATCCTTCTTGGTCTTCATTCACGTTCCACCAGGTCACTCAGGCTAACCATGTCCAGAGCAGTGACTTTCAACTGGGGTAGGTGCTGGGCTTATGGACCCCATTGAGAATACATTTTGCATTTTAAACATGTATTTTACATCTCACCCTCCACTCTTCAGTTGTCTTGGACTGTAAACTCAAAAGCCCTTTCTCTGAAAATGTCTCAAAGATCCATGTCAGATTTTCTCCCTTTGGCTCTTCCCTGCATAGAGGAAGACTTCTTTAATGATCTCCTGACTTTAGTGGTTCTCTTTTCAACCTACAGTTATCCTGTTACTGGCAAATTCCTTTTCCTAAAGCCCATAGAGTGTACAGTACTTCACCCCAGAAGCCTCCAGTGACTCGTAAAGTCCAAATGACCCAGTGCGGCATGTCAGTGCTCCACGGTAGGGTCCAGTGCTCCACTCCCAGGCTGGTCTTCAGTGCTCACGTGCCACAGCCTTGGGCCCTCCATGCCCCGCTCACCCCAGTGACACCACAGTACTCACACTTAGCTGAACCTTCTCTCACGGTACCCACTGCACAGTAGTTTCCCTCTTGGAAAGCGCTGTTTGTCTTTGAAGGCCCACTTCAAATCTCCATCTCCTGTGAGCGTGTCTTCATTTCCCCATCTGGGATTATCCGCCTTTTCCCTCGAGGTCCCATGGTGCCTTAACTGCATCTTGACTTGTTGGGGTCTTTATCCTCTACTCGTGTACAACTTCCAGAGAGGTGAAGTGACCGACCAAGTGAACAAATGGGATTTCATTCCTCTCAGGAACTCCCATGGACTGTCTAATGAATCAACAAGTCTGTCTTGGAAGAAGTACAGTCAGAATGCTCCTTAAAGCAAGGATGGTGAGACCACGTCTCACGTACTTCGGACATGTTATCAGGAGGGGTCAGTCCCTGGAGAAGGACATCATGCTTGGTAGAGTAGAGGGTCAGCAAAAAAGAGGAAGACCCTCAACGAGATGGATTGACACAGTGGCTGCAGCAGTGGACTCAAGCATAACAACGATTGTGAGGATGGCGCAGGACCGGGCAGTGTTGCATTCTGTTGTACATAGGGTCGCTATGAGCTGGAACTGACTTGATGGCACCTAACAGCAACAAGACCTCCCAAGTGCTGTAGGGGTCCCAGAGGACTGGTATGGTGCCAGAACGAAACTGTTCTTTGCCCTGGGGTTGGTGAAGCTCATTTACGTTGAGACCTTTCCCTCTTCTCTCCAGGAGCCCTTCCTTACTGTTTTCACTGCTAGGGCTTGATGTCAGCCTTTAAGGAATTCCATTCAGCCTGACTGACCGGGAGGCGCTGTAGCAGAGCAGTTGAGGTTCTGGTCTGAAGGCCTTCTGTCTGGGTTTCAGTCCCAGCTCTGCCGCTGCTTGCTGGTGGGGTGATGAACACTGTGGGCAAGGTATCTATCCTCTGCCTGCCTTAGTTTCCTCATTCTTTTTCAACAGGGAGCCTACTAGTATTTATCTCTTAGGATCATAGTGAGGGTTAGTTACAAAATAATCCTTGCAAAGCACCTAGCGAAGTACCTGGCACTTGGCAAGTACTGAGTAAATGGACTGGCTGCCGTGTAAGCTGCTGGGAGGTTCTCAGAAGCTTCTAGGGCAAGGCTTATTAGCTGGCAACACTGGCAGCCATTAGAGCCCACACATGAACGTGTGTTGTTTTTCTGGGGTTGGGGAGGCTACAGAAGTTTTTAAAATAACAGGAAATACAACATAGAAGACTGGGTTTATAATTTCTCTTGAGTGCATTAGAAGACCTGAGGTGTCAATGTAGTGGTTTAGAGTGTGGAACAGAAGCCAGCCTCTGATTTACAATCCCAGCTCTGCTGGTCACAAGCTCTGTGACCCTATGTAAGTTACAAAACCTCCCGGAGTCTCAGCTTCTTTATCTCTAAAATGGAGATAACGGTAGCACTTTATAGGCTTCCTGGGGTTATGAAATGAGGTCATGGAATTGAAGCTGTCTGTAAACCTGCCCGATATGTAATAATGGAGAGTGAGTCTGCTGCTTTTGTTACAGGCAGCTGCCCTGGACCCGAATTCCCAGATGTACGACAGTTGGCACTATCTGGCAGTGGCCCCTGTAGAGTGGTGTAGTTGTTAGGTGCCGTTGAGTCAGCGTGTACCCTGCGTACAACAGAATGAAACGCTGCCTTGTCCTGCACCATCCTCACAGTCGTTGTTATGCTTGAGCCCATTGTTGCGGCCACTGCTTCGTCCATCTTGTTGAGGGTCTATCTCTTTTATACTGTAAAGTGGGCCATGACATCTCAGGTGGTCATAATCCCTTGAGCGCCCTGTCGTCTTCTGGCTGCTCTGCTATTGTTATTAACAATTTATTTCCTTTGTCTCTTGATGGCATTTGGGCTGCCCCCTCCTTGCTTTGTGCCCCAGGCATGTCCTCTTGGGCATTCACGTCCAGGAGGGCTGCGTGAACCAGTCTGCCTAGAGACGTGAACCTCAAGGAGAATCTAGCACTGTGGTTCAGACATACACAAGAGCATCACCTGGAAGATTGTTGCGAAGCAGAGCCTCAGCTCTTACCCAGACCCACTGGCCTAGAAACTCTGGGCGTGGGCCCAGCATCTTTGTTTTAAGAAGTGTCTCAGGTGATTCCGATGCCCAGCAAAGTTTGAGACCCACTGATTTAACACGTGTATTTTTTATCCATATCACTTCCATTTTAAACTCAATATGTTGAGTTGTGTTTCTAGGCGTTTCAAATGGCTTATGAGTTCTGCGCTTAGTAAGACCGCTGTCCACTAAACCTACGTTTCTTTAGAGTTTAGGAACTGCTGGGTCTGGGCTTTGCTGCTCTGGATGTTTTGTTCTGTTAAGATCTGTGTGCATTTTGATCCAGTAAATGGCTGGAGGAACACAGCTTGCCTGGGGACAATGGATAGACATTTTACAAAGAAGACTTTAGAAAGATAAGGAAGGGACCACCTTTCAACAGATATGGAATATACGAAGGAGTGGAATTAAGATGGAATAATATTTTAAAAGGTTTATTAGCCCCCTAACTTCTGCAAGTTGGGAATTCACAGTGCTTCTCTGCTTCCCGCTTTCTCTGTACATTAATTTTTGTTGGTTTCTCAAGAATTCTTCTCTGTGGGTGGCACAATGCCTCCATCCCGCCCAGATTCAGAAGACCTTGTCCTGTTAGCCATTAAAAATACATTTTAGCTTTTGACAAAAAGTCATTAATCATTTTCTGAGCTCACATATTCCTTCAAAGTTGCCCTTTTTTTTTTTGGTCCCCTTTTCTATGCTAATTATGGCTATGGTATAGCATCCTTGGAGTCCTGGTGACGAAGTGGTTAAGAGCTCAGCTGCTAACCAAAAGGTCAGCAGTTCGAATCTACCAGCTGCTCCTTGGAAAATCCTATGGGGCAGCTCTACTCTGTTCCATAGGGGTCACTGTGAGTTGGAATCGACTCAGCAAAAATGGTTTTGGTATAGCATCCACTTCCACAGCTTCTTCTAGAATTTAATTTTGTGATTGCTAGTTTGGAAAATCTTTTCAAGTAGTTGCTTTTAATTTTGTGAATCTTATTTTAAGATATCTCTAATATATGTCTTCTCCAAGTTCTGGGTAGATTATTTCATTGTGCACATCAGGCGCTCTGTTGCTGACTGTAATGTTATTATTGTGGAATCAGGGATATGTATTGATAGAGGACAGAATTTCTTTGAAATTTTAACTTGAAAGATCCCTGTTTTTTTTTTTTTTTTAAATCTTACACATTAGCAATACCTACATTCACTTTATGTTCAAAAAGTCATTAGAAGTGAAATACCAAGGTTAACACCACTGAGTATTTGTATTTATTTTTAACAAGGCTGGCTCAGAAGCAGATCCTCGTCATACAGTATTACTGTCGACTTGTGACCTGTACTGCACTTAACACAGGCAATGTGGATTAGTGATATCCCTAAAAGTTATCGTAACTTAATTCTTTTATTTGAGAATGAAAATCAGACATCAGGAGTACTTTCTATAGGACATTCCAGAGATTTTAATAAGCTACCATTACACATTTTACTTAACAGAAACCAGCAGTACATAGCTGAAGCATTTTATCAATAGGTTTAAAACTGAAATGTCGTCAAACATGAACCCCCAAGCTACACATGTGCTGCTTAGTAACCCTACTTCCTTATTAAGTATTCCCTGGTAAACCCAGGACACTTCTTCCCCAAGCCCCGCTGTACACTCTATGGGAGGGTATGTGAAAAGAGCTTGAGCCTTTGTTTCAAGGCACATATATCACCTGTTGATAAGAAAAACATCAAAGAGACCTGGTTTTTCCTCTTGTTCCCCTAATATATATAAAAGTAAAACTAGTGGAGCTTATTTCATCAAGCATATATTGATCGCATGGTAAGATACAATCTGCCCTGAATAAGATACACAGGTTATTTAAAGGGTAGACACATGTGTGAGCAAGGAATTACAAAGCATTGTGATAAGTACGATAATGAGACATGACAGAGTATAGAAGAGGGAGTTGCCTACGTGAGACTTCATGGACTAGTTGATCGCCACGCAGGGTTTTATGGATGGACAGGAGTTTTCTGTGTGAGTCACGTGTGGTGGGTCAGGGCTGAAAGGAACATGGTGTGTCTGGCAGTTACACATTTATAGAAGAGGGTAAAATTGAAAGGATGGAAGGGCAGTGAGGAGATGAGGCCAGCAATGTAGGCACATTCCAGGGTCCCCAGGACCTTTGAGGGCGCATAGAAGGAGGCCCGGGCTTCACCTTATGATGGTCGTGTTGAGGCTATGGTATGTTTACAGAGTATGCCCACTCTGCGCATTTTCTCTAGAGGATATAAATTGGTACCACAATTCCACAGTCCCAGATAATCTGATATTAATTACATTTTTGAGACACAAAGGGATCCAGGAAAAAGAGTAGGGATAGATATGTACAAATAGGTCACCATCTTTTGAAAAATCTGCCAAAATGAGTATTAGTGATGATAGGTCAGCATTTCCATCTCTCTGTGCACTCAGACTGGGAGGACAGTGACACATTCCATTTGAAACTCTCGGAGTCTGTGGTCTGTGAGGAGCACTGTGGAGATACCAAGTAAACATGCCCATATTGTCTGTCTTTAGGAAACCTAACTCTCTTTCAGGGATGCAGTCAGGAAAACAGCTAACCAGTAAAGGGAAGTGAAATGAGGGCTCTAACACGTGCCCCAACAGCGAGAGAAGTCATTATTTTCAACCAGGAGTATGGGATAGGGCAGTAGGGTTATGACCCAGGGAGGCTTTGCTGAGTGTTTGCCATATTCAGCTACCATTCGAGTATTTGCTAGGCAGAGGGGAGAATCCAAAGAGCAATAACCTAGCATTCCAGCCTCTGAATTGTACACCGTCTAGCGCGCAAGCAGAGTACTATAATACAGTCTTCTCTGTTCTCTAGTAATGGTGCTATGCCTTATCTATAGAGTGTTGTGATAATGGGGGAGAGGCTTTCTGTAATGGGAAGGAGAGATCTTTTTGGCATCCTTCGGATTCCCCAGCTTTTCATACTTAGTATCCCTTCAAGCCATAGCTTCAGCTTTCATCGGAGGACCTTGGAGGGTATTATTTGTTTAAAGAACCAAGTGACATTTGTGGGGTACAAAAGCAGTGCTGTTGTTTGCATTATGTATGTAAAAGAATGGGAGAAGGTGATAAACACACACACACACACACACACACACACACACACACACACACACAGAGTTGCTGTTCAGTAGATTCTGACTCATGGTGACCCCGTGTGTGCCAGGGAAAAACTGTGCTCCGTACGGTTTTTTAGTCACTGATTCTTTGGAAGTAGATTTCCAGGCCTTTCTTGGAAGTGCCTCTGAATGGACTCCCACCTCCAACCTTTTGGTTAGCAGCTGAGCTGATTAACCGTCTTCACCACTCAGAGACTGTGAGGTGCTTAGAGGCATACATTTATCTATAATAGACCTTTTCCTAATTGTAAGCCAGTGCTCTTGAAAAGATGACCCCTAGTGGCTGCTTACTTTCCACTGCAGTCTCTTAATGATACTCATTTTGCTTAAAAGAAAAGAAAAAAAAAAAAAAAAAAACCCATTGCTGTCAAGTCGATTCCAACTCATAGCAACCCTATAGGACAGAGTAGAACTGCCCTATAGGGTTTCCAAGGAGTGCCTGGTGGATTTGAACTGCCGACATTTTGGTTAGCTGCCATAGCTCTTAACCACTATGCCACCAGGGTTTCCATTTCACTTAAGAATATCTAATTAAATCGAGGTTTTGAGCACATGTGGATGGGTATAGGCATATTTGTGGGTACAGGTGTGCATGTAGGTGGGAACAAGTAGAGAAGTATAGGTATTTGTAAATACAAATATGTAGGTGCAGGTACATGAATTCATTGAAGACACAAATACAAATACTCCTCAGACATAAAACCAAATGCCTTCCAAGATAGGTTTCTGAGTTGGAAAGCTTAAGACCATAGTCTGATGGGACAGCTCAGTCAGTTGGCATAGCATAGTTCATAAAAACCATGATCCGCATGCTAGTAAAGTGAGTAGTGTCTGTGGTCTTGAAAGCATGTGAGCGGCCATCTAAACATGCCTACAGGTCTCTGCTCTCCAGGAGCAGAACGGTAAGAAGGCAACCAAAAGCTCGGAGAAGAAACAAGCCTACACGAGCCACAAGCTCACCTACCCTGAGACCAGAAGAAATAGATGGTGCCTGGCTGTCACCACTGACCGCTCTGACCGGGGTCACAATAGTTGGTCCTGGATAGATTGAGAGAAAAATGTGGAACGGAACTCAAACGATTATTTAAAACAAACAAACAAACAAACAAAGCCAGACGAACTGGAACAGCGGAGAACAGAGGACTCCCTGAGACTGTTGTCCTGAGACACTCTGGGGGAACCGAGACTGTCCCCTGAGATTACCTTATGGATATTACCCATAAGATCAGTGCCCTACTTAAAAACCATCACTGTAAAACCAAAAGGCCAACAATTACTCAAAAGCAAGAATGAGAGGATAAAGGGGCAGGGAAACTAGAGTACCAGAAAGGGAACAAACGGAACACAAAGAGAAGGTTAACACATTGTGATAGATGTAACTAATGCCACTGAACAATTTGTGTGTAAGCTGTCAATTGGTAACCTAACTTGCTGTATAAACTTCCACCAAAAGCTGAATAAAATATAATTAAAAAAATCTATGTAATTCTTTTTGTACACCAGGAAAATAACGTGTAAGAAAGCATTTGTTCAAACTTTTTCTTTTATTGTTCGATTTGATTTGCAAATAAGTTGTTTTTGAAATTTTCTCAGTAATTAAAACTTAACTAAATATAAAGTTGTCAGCATAGTTATATATATATATATATATATGTGTGTGTGTGTGTAGATACATATATATAAATAAAATTGTACTTTAGACGAAACCCTGGTGGCACAGTGGTTAAGAGCTATAGCTGCTAACCCAAATGTTGGAGGTTCAAAACCAGCAGGTGCTCCTTGGAAACCCTATAGGGCAGTTCTACTCTGTCCTTCAAGGTTTGTGAACCATGACTTGACAACAACAGGTTGGTTGGTTAGATGAAGGTTTACAGAACAAACTAGTTTCTCATTAAACAGTTAGTACACATGTTGTTTTATGACATTGGTTAACAATCCCACAACATTTCAACACTCTCCCTTCTCGACCTTGGGTTCCCTGTTACCCGCTTTCCTGTCCCCCCGCCCCCCCCGGTCTTCTAGCCCTTGCCCCAAGGCTGGTGTGTCCCATTAGTCTCGTTTCGTGGGTGTGTCTAATCTTTGGCTGAAGGGTGAACCTCGGGAGTGACTTCATTACTGAGCTAAAAGGGTGTCCGGGGGCCATAGTCTTGGGGTTTCTCCAGTCTCTGTCAGGCCAGTAAGTCTGGTCTTTTTTTGTGAGTTAGAATTTTTTTCTACAATTTTCTCCAGCTCTGACTGGGACCCTCTATTGTGATCCCTGTCATAGCAGTCAGTGGTGGTGGCTGGGCACCATCTAGTTGTACTGGACTTAGTCTGGTGGAGGCCATGGTAGATGTGGTCCATTAGTTCTTTGGACTAATCTTTCCCTTGTATCTTTAGTTTTCTTCATTCTCCCTTGCTCCCAGTGAGGTGAGATCAGTGTAGTATCTTAAATGGCTGCTCAAAAGCTTTTAAGACCCCAGATGCTACTCACCAAAGTAGAATGTAGAACATTTTCTTTATAAAGTATATTACGCCAATTGAGCTACATGTTTCCCGAGACCATGGTCCCCACAGCCCTTAGCCCAGCAATCTGGTCCCTCAGGGAGGTCGTGTGTGCCTGTGGAGGTTGCATGACTTTGCCTGTACAAGTTGTGCTGGCTTCCCCAGTACCGTGTGCGGTCTTACTTTGGGTTATATGTCTGAGTACTGTGATTTTCTTGGCTGGATGCTGTGGTCTTTCTCCGACTCATGCCTGGTAGTCTTTCCATGAATTTTTTACATAAGAATACATATATTAAGGGATCCATACAAATGTTAGTGGCTGCCAAAAAGAGAGTTGTTTCCTTGGCAATAAATAGTTGATGTTGCAGTCGACAGTCAGTCTTATTGTTGATTTGACTGTGAGTGTACGGAACCTTGGCAAAATGAAGTGGGGCAAAACACACAAAGAACACAGCCACCACGACAAACACTTTACCTTCCAGCTTTTTCTTGCTTCTGCTGTGCTGACTTTTGGATTTTCTGTAAGAATCGTATACTTTTTTCGCAATCACCACGTAGAACAGAAGCATGAGAACAAAAACAGCCCAGAAGATGAACTGGGATATGTCACTGACCACCTGATGCCAAACCAGCCCCGCAGAGCTCTTCAGAGAAGCACACTTCTTCACTGATAACGGTGTGGCCTCCTTGTTACTTAAGATCATGTTTGGCAAGGAGATGAGGAACAAAAGGAGCCAGATGAGGGCTGAGATAGCTTTTGCAAAAGCAGGTTTCTGTACGAAAAACTTCCCGAAAGGTCTGATGATCTTGAGGAATCTGTCAAAGGCAATGAGGCCGAGCAGCATGATGCCCACATACATGGTCTCATAGAAGACAACGGCCGAGAAGCGGCAAACGAAACCTCTGAGTTGCCAGAGTCCAGGGTTCAAGTCAGAGAGGATTTTGAACGGAAGCATGAAAGTCATTATCAAGTCAGCCACCAAGGTGTTTTTGAGGTAGACGATGAAGGTGGAGGAGCTGGGGATGTGAATGAACACCCACAGGGCCAGAGTGTTCATCAGGATGCCCATGCAGAAAATGCTAGTGTAGAGGACGGGGAACACCAGCTGTGTCATCCGTGTGTCTCTGGGGCACCGCTCAGATCCGTTGAGGCCCTTCACCGTGGTGGCGTTCATTATTCCTGATGTCCGCTGTTACAAAGAAACACGTACACATACAGCGTAAAACAAAAATACCTCATGATCTGGAAATGCTATCTTTTTTTTTTTTTTAATGCTTTAGTTTCACTGTAAGTTGGAATCGACTCGATGGCAAGAGGTTTGGTTTTTTGTTTTTGGATTTAGGTTTGTACCATATTAACTCCTTATATTTATTCAGCACATTCAGTAGGGCTCTTTGAGAAGGCACCTGTTGTTTCTAGCTGGAATTTGTAAAGCACGTAACACGGTTTTGGTATCTTTTATGGTGTCATGACTTTCACACCTTTATGAAATCCAAATAACTGCTTCTTCCCCATTCCCAGGAGCTGCTTTTCATGACAGTAAAACAAAACCCCATTGAAAAGATAACAGTACGTTTCAGATTGCTGTACTATAACCTATGGCTGTAGGATGTTAATTTTAAAACCTTTTTTTTTTTTTTTAAAGCATATTCAGTCTTTCATAAGCAAACCCACTCATAGTAAAAATAAAAATGGAAACTTACCTTTGTTTGGAAGGGTACTCAGTTCTGTGTCTTCTGATTAAAGCAGTCATTAGTTCAGCCCAAGAGCGTTTGTTTGAAGCCAGTGTCGTCGTTCTGCTTTCTTATACTGAGTTTCCTTCCTCATTTTCATGCGGTAATGTGATCCGTTCGAATATCTTCATATTCAAAATTTGGGATATTGTCTAAAAAGGAAGCTCTTTGAGTTCAAATTTATCTATTGTTAATCTACTCTACTTGAATCCATGAGTTAATTTGTAATTATCTTTATCCTATTTTCTCATTTAATAACTTGCCTGCAATTTATCTTCTCTATCTCCACATTCAACCAACATTTTTCAGTGTCTCTTACATAGAATAACAGTAGGTAGAAAGGTAAGAAAATAACCCCAAATTACAACCTAGTAGAAGAGTAAGACTTGATTCTGAAGTCTGGGAGAATCATCTTCTGCCTCCTGGTAGACTGGTTTTTCCAGGAGTTTGTGTTCAGGAGGTTGGCCTATTTATTTCTGTAGACATATGTCTCAGTCTCTTGATCCTTGGATCTCTGAGATATAAAATGACTTGTTTTCTAAGAGGTAGGGGCCGTTAGAGCCAAACTGTTGGGGTGAGAATCTCAGATCCACCATTTATTGGCTGCTTGGTTATAAACTCATTGCCATCGAGTTGAATTCTAACTCATAGTGACTGTACAGGACAGAGTAGAGCTGCCTTATCGGGTTTCCAAGGCACATGATTTAACAGCTCTGTGCCTCAGTTTCCTAATCTGTAAAATAGGTTTAATATAGTATCTACTTAAGAGGTTTGTTGAAAGGATGAACTGAGTTGAGAACAGTGTTGGCTCTATAGGAAGTCCACAAAATTGTTAGTCAGTCACTGTGATGGCCAGTGGATTACAGATTTAAACAAAGATGTTATACTAGTTCACTTACTAGGAAACCGTTTTTGGAAATATCTTCTGCATTTAATGTTGTATGCTGAGTGCAGAAGGCTTCAGGGGTTTCATCAGTCAACCTTGGGCCAAAGTCTATACAATGTTTCCTTTAGATTGCTTGAAGTTTAGAAATGTATCATTGCCGCCTTCCTGTAAGACAGTGCCGCTGTCCACGGCAGAGAGGCCTCCATACTGGGCAGGTAGACATTTGGAAATCTCATGGGGATGTGAGTTTCCATGGTGAGTTTCACTTCGTATTTCTTGTTCTCAGGCTTTACCATAGAGTTAGATCAGACTGTGGGGTCGGCTTGATTGAGAGTTAATAAAAGCAACAATACGGGGGAAGAATTTGTTTGCATTGGTTTGGCTCAGGATTCAGAAATTAAAAACTCCACATCTGCCTGGATGTTTTGAAAAATGAGGCAGTACGATGCCTGGTTGATTTCGGTTGGCTGATTAAGAGCTTAGCTGCTAACCAAAAGGTTGGCAGTTCAGATCCATCAGCCGCTCACTCCTTGGAAAGCCTATGGGGCAGTTCTACTCTGTCCGTTTGAGTCACTATGAGTCAGAATCGACTCGAGGGCAGTGGGGCGGGGGATACACAATGTTGGCACAGTTTCAAAAGTCTGTATTTCAGTGAAATAAATTGATTCTAGAAAATATACAGGTTCTAGGTTTCGTGGATATAATGGAACAGTTTAGACATACATCTTTTTGCTTGCTTCAGCAGAGAAAATATAAAACAAGCAAACTTAATTTTTTTTTCCTTTTAAGTAGAGGGGTTTATCCTCCTCAATTGTCAGCCTCTCTGCGGCTCTAAAACCGTTCTCCGGTGGAGGTTTGGAATAGTTTCACTTTAAACATGGGAAATGCCGCACAAGATAATTTCATAATTTTAAAACTAGAAATTACATTTCGGTCAAATTTCAAAATGCTGCAGTGTCAGAAAATCTCAAAAAAGGAACTGACTTACGGTGCCCATTTCTGGAATTACGGAAGCTTATTCTTTTTACATGCAGTAGGTTTCAAAATGCCTGCGTGTAGTAAATACTCAAGAGGCCGTTCATTTTCTCTGTGGTTGTGCTTATTGTGCGTTGGCCGACTTGCCCTTAGCTTACAGCAAGGCCGGGGCTATTCAGCCCCCATCCCAAGTCATTTGCCCCTGAGAGCACATCTCAGAGGTTGCCCAGCAGAACCGTTACTGACACCTACCTCTGGAGACCAAAATGCATGGGTTCAGTTCCTTATCCCAGCGCTTATTTATCTTGTGACCTTGGGCAAGTTATTTAAGCTCTCTGTGACTTGGTCGTCTCCTCTTCGCAATAAGGATAAATTATCCCGTTAAACCCATCGCCATAGAGTCTATTCCGACCCTATAGTCTTGGTTGTCTTCTATTTACAGTGAGGATAAATCATAGTATCTACTCTGTAGAGTTTAGAGACTGATACGTACAGTCTGTAAGTACTTACACCAGCGCCTGACGTATGGTAGGTTCCGTGTACATTTCTTGTTAAATATAATTAAAACTGGGATACCATGGACATGTGGTGGGATAGCTCACGAAAGACAGGCAGGAATCAAAGAAGATACAGTAGAAGGTCGTAGAAATTAAGAAGTCTTCTAAACAACAACAACAACAAAAAACCAAACCCATTGCCACTGAGCTGATTCTGACTCACAGCAACCATATAGGACAGAGTAGAACTGCCCCATAGGGTTTCCAAGGCTGTAAATCTTTACAGAAGCAGACTGCCACATCTTTCTCCCATAGAGCAGCTGGTGGGTTCCAGCTGCCGACCTTCTGGTTAGCAGTTGAGTGCTTAACCACTGTACCACGAGGGCTCCTTTTAAGAAGTCTGCTAGATGGAAATAAATTAAGTGTTTAAGATCTTATCTGACTCAAAAGGAATATAATAAAAAATCTATAAATCACATGAGCTGTACGTGTTAAGTGGTTCTCTTACCTCGTTGAATCCTTATGACATCCGTTAGAGATCTCTCCCATTTAATAGGTGAGAAATTGGAGCACTGAAGTTAAGCAGTTTGCCTGAGGTTATGCAAGTCAGGGAGATCCACCCAGTCTGGCCACATCTCTCTCCCATGGAGCGACTGGTGAGTTTGAACCACCGACCTCTTGGTCAGCAGCCGAACGCTTAACCACTGTACCACCAGGGCTCCTTTGTAAATAATGAGTCCTTGTAATATTGATCTCTCAGTCAAACGAATGGGTTTATTTTGATGTTTGATATAGGAGTATATGGTGTCTAATGTCTTTGAACAAAGCATTCCCCCGAAAGTATGATCTAGGCATTTAATGTCAATTTTTCAAGTTGTGTGTTTGTGTGTATGTATAGATAATGCCAAACGCTTTATAATTTTTATACAAAAATACTCTAATATCCTTCGGCATTTCTGTTTATTCTCTCTGTGGAAACTGTCATCTCTGTGAATTAATTTAGCCCAAAGAGAAAAATTATTGAGGACATCTGGTTCTTTGCATCAAACAGTTTTTGCCCACCCTTCAGTTCCCCAGCACCTGTGATGTAGTTAGTTTTCATCCATTTTCTCCCCCTGACTTGGATGGGTTGAAGGTGGATCTGCCCGTGATTTTTCTCAGGTGCCAAGTGAGAAAGTTAGATTAGTTGATCTCTGATTTCTCTTCTAGTTCAGCTGTCCCGGTCTTTTTACAGAACGGGCACACTTGTGCATAAGACTTTGCAGTTAACTCTGTTAGTCTTCACGGCAGCAAAGACGGATGCTGTTTGTCCTGGCAGTACACAGAATCTGCATCTTTTCAGCATGAATTTCTGTGCACATCTCCACCGACATCAAGTGCTTGCTCAGAGCAATGCAGCCCCTTGGAAATAGGTTGACCATTTAGATAGTTAAAGGAGTTGAGCTTTGTACTGAGATTCAGCTCAGCAGAAGTTCTGGAGGGTTTGGATAAAATTATTATCGAAGTTTGGTGAATGTCTTTAAACTGTAAAAAGTACAGTTTGCACTTTTTATTTCTGCTGTGTTATATTTAGGCATCAGTATCTATGTCTTCTGTTGGAGAAGCACCTCTGAGGACCATAAATAATGGAGATAAATGCTGCGAAATTCCAAGTGTGTGTGTGTATGTATGTGTGTATATATATAATCAGACTACATGTTATAAGTCAGATCTATTTTATTTGCATGTGAACGTCTTGATGGGAGATGTCAGCTTTGGAAGAGGCCTTGCAGAGTAGCATGTAATAAAGCAGTGTTAACAGCTCTGCTTTCCTGAATGTGTGTGATGTTGGAGCAGATAGGGAAGTGAGTCATGCTATCTAGGACAGTGAAACCTGCAAATGCCAGAACCTGTGTAAGGCGGAAACTTCTCAGAGAAGGAAAAAGCAAACAATTCCCACTAGAAGGAACAACAGAAAAGTGGTGAGACTGCGTCCCGTCGAAGGTGGAAAACTTGGAAAACCTAGAAAAACAAGGCAGCCCTGTAGAGTGCTGGCTGTCACAGCTTCACCGTACCTTTGAACAAAGAAATGCCAGCCAAGTGTGATTTAGAATTTAATGTGAATTTTTCATGTTATACATGCACACATACAAGTAGACAGTTCCAAACACCTGAATCCCTTTCCTCTTAAAAGTTATGCTGTGCTACTGCTTAATCACGTGTAGGTCCTTTTTCTCACTGAGGGCAATATTCGTTGACCCATGTAGCAGATATGTTCTTGAAGCCAGTTAATAAAGGTCAATGTCAGTAATGGTATTGTAGCTACTAACGTTGTCAGAGTTATTAGTAAAACCAGTTTCACCAGCATTAAGGAAATATACGTAATTTTTAGTATTAGAACATCCTAAAAATAGCATCCTTATTTTAGTGACCCCTTTTGCTGTTTCTGTTCTCTTTTTTGGAAGAGTGTTCTTTAAACCTGCCTTGTTAATGAACATTTAAAAAACTCAGTCCAGTCAAAAACCATGCCAGTTAGTTAAAGTCCCGAGCCCTGGTGGTGCAAGAGTTAAGTGCTTGGTTGCTCACTGAAAGATGGGCGGTTCAAACCCAACAGCGGCTCCATGGGAGAAAAGTCCTGGCAGTCTGCTCTTGTGAAGATCACAGCCTAGGACACCCTATGGGGGCAGTTGTACTCTGTCACATGGGGTCTCTCTAAGTAGAAAATCGAGTCAGCAACACCTAACAACAAGAGGGTTTTACTCGTAATTAAAAGTTAGCAGTTATTCTTTGGCGGTGTATTACATGTACCTAAATTTCTGTAATAACTGTCACAATAGGTCAGCACTTCCTTAAGGGACTGAGACTAGAGTGTGTATACATCTTAAGTGTGATTATTTTTCAACGGGCCTTATCAGATTGATCCTTGTTTCTTCGTTGATTCTTAAAAAAAAAAAAAAAAGGATTATGGTCAATAATGCATATAGAGAATCACGGTAAATATTTTGCTGACACCCTGCAGATCCTAAATTCTGTGTAGTTTTGCGTATGCAGCATGGCAGTTGGATGCACTTGGCTCTTCCACACAGCTACATGGTAGTTACTCTTCTACATCTTAAGACAGCTTTTATATTGGAAAAGGAAAGGAAGATGACGTGTGCTTTCTTCTGCTTGTTGTTTCTCAGTCACTGTTCATCATCTCCTATAGTGCTTTCCAGTTCGAAGCTCCAAACGCTAACAGATTGACCTGTTTCCTGGAGTTCATGTGTTCACATTGGCGTTTCTAGGGATGGGGTACCGCTGTTCTGCCCCTCTTTCCTCTGCTCCTGGGCTGGAAATGTTGCCGAATTGGAGCACTTCAACATACTCATCAAGGAATTTTTGAAGGACTTGCAAAGGAAAAAGTAGATGAAGGGATCCAGGCATGCATTTAAGGACGTTAACCACAGCGTGCTCTCTTTCACGTAGAACAGGGTGTTCTCAGCAGAGCAGTCAAAGACGTCCCTGGTTTGGCTGAGGGTGTAGGGAATTCGGGCAAAGTGGAAAGGCACAAAACAAATGAAAAACACAGCAATGATGATGAAAACTTTGATGTTCACCTTTTTTTTGGGGACTTTGCCCACCCCCCGTGTTCTGACATATGATCTGTACAGCTCTTTGGTGATAAGTGTGTAGCATACAATGATAATTAAAAAATTAATCCAGAAAATGACTTGACAGATGTAATTGACCATTTCATGCCAAACCAGGCCAAACTCTGATTTCAGGAAAGAGCATTTCTTCACATTCTTATCTCTCGGCCTCTTGTTGGTCAGAATCATGTTAGGCAGAGAGAGTAAGAACATGAATGCCCAGATAACAACAGAGAGAACCTTGGCTCCCAAGAGATTGTTGGGCTTGAGTGTTTTAAATGGCCTGGTGGTCCTCTGGTAGCGATCGATAGTTATCAGTCCCAGGAATGAGATACTGATATACATTGTGAAATAAAATACAACGGAGGTAACTTGGCACACGAAGGCCCTCAGCGACCCCGTTCCCAGCTCAGCATCGCTGAGGATTTTGAATGGAAAAGTCAAAATCATGAGGAGATCAGAAATGACTGTGTTCTTAAGAAAAATAATGAAGTTGGATTTACTGCGGATTTGAAAGAAAATCCTCATTGCCAGGCTGTTGGTGATGAGTCCGATGAAAAACAGGACAGTATAGAGCAGGGGGAAGAGGACCTGGTTGATTTTGTAATCTCTGGTGCAGAGACTGCTGTTCCCAGCCGCAATGGTGAGGTTGTCCATGGCTTTCCTTTCTCCTTTTTTGCTGCCTAGAGAAGGAGGGGGGGATGGTTATTGTCAGGAGCAGGTAGCTGATTTTGCTGTTATCTCCGTATGTAACTTTCTTGGACACCTCCCTCAAAACAAAACAAAACAACAACAAAAACCATTGCTGTTAAGTTGATTATGACTCATAGTGTCCCTATAGCACAGAGTAGAACTATCCCATAGAGTTTCCAAGGAGCAGCTGTGGATTCAAACTGCCAACCTTTTAGTTAGCAGTCATAGCTCTTAATTACTGGGCCACCAGGGCTGCGCTTTCTCTAAAAATTGCTGTTTCGGATCATCACGTGGCAGTTAGTTCTAGCACGGAAAAGCGAATCTCAGAATATTTCCTCTTAGCAAATATTCCATCTCAAGCAAAGCGTGATGGCCTGTGGTCAGTATACAAAGGTATAGGTGCTTTGGAGGTCTTGTTATTTGTTGACATTTCGCCTCTCATAGCACATTTTTAATCTTCGGCAAAAGCCCACCTGTATTTATGAACTGATGCCGGAAGAAAAATACGCGGGCTGTGTTTTGGTCTCCTCTGCACCTTTAACATTTTTTGTTCTATCTACTCATACTTCCTATGCCGTCCCCATCCCTGGTATTCATTTATACTCATGCCATTAAAGGGTTCCTAGCAGAAAAGACTGACAACTGAGTTTTAGAATTTTCAAATAAAAAGTGGAAGGAAATTGGTGTAAAATCAATCTCGGTAGGTTTATTGTTAAATAAATAAAATACCGAATTAAAAAAAAAAAAGCTTTTCTTTGTAGTTGAAAGATGTTTCTGTCCCTGTTTTGCTCCGTCACCCTTCATAAATAAGCTTCACTGGGTCCTTCTTTAGCTGCAAATATTTTAACCCATAGGTATTTCATTCCCAACAGTGCTCAGTATATTTGGAGTTTTTCTATACATTTTCTTAAATATCCTAAGTCTTTTTTTTTTTTTTTTTTTAATTTTAAAGCAATAAAAGAAATCAGCTGGCATCCTTCAAAATAGCTGGAGACATACTTCCTAGGTTTATGGAGTATATAATTACAGCTAAAATAAAGTAGCAAGACCATGCCCTTGTCTGGTTTTGTAGGTTATTACCAAAATAGGCCGCTGTAAAGAAAACTAAAAATCATCTTGATATATCTGGTATCTAAGTTTGGAAATTTGAAATAATATTTTTCATCTTTTTTGTTTCATCAAGGACTAATGAAATGGATTTTACATAAAATATTCCAAATTATCAGATGCAGTAATGTTGTTAGTACAAATAACTAAATTAAAAGAAAAATAGTAACTTCATGTAGAAGATTTAAATAAGACAAATAAGGTGTATGCACGTCTTGCTTTCGAGCAGAACTGCCCTGTAGTTTTGCCACAGCTGTAGTCTTTGCAGAAGCAGGTTGCCACATCTTTTTCCCTGGTGGGTTTGAACTGCCTTCCTTGCAGTTAGCAGCCAAGTGCTTTAACAACGTTGCCACCAGGGCTCCGTGATGAATAAAGGTAGCACCGAATTCCCCAAAATGCTGTGGGAATTCTTTTTCCCATCCTTTAATTATTAATGCAAAATGAGAATCATGTTGTCAAGCATGGCTTCAGTTCTCAACAACTCCCCACCTGGGTAAACTTTTTTTTTTTTTTTTAAACTAAACAAAATAAATATTCGGTTGATACAAAATCACTAATTTTCTACCTCCTTGCTATGGCTGTTTGTTCCCGGTTGTGCGTTCTTTGGTAGTTTTGGAAATTCTGCTTTGGGAATGTTCATTTTGAGAAGATCATAACTTATTTCACAAATATTCTGGACACTGAGAACTTAAACTCTTCTACCTGGATTTAAAGCTCAGTTTACACACTTGAGTTAAGTAAGACACCAGTTGTATTTTATTAACATGCTCTTTTATAATTTTTTTTTAATGAATGATGGTTGTCTAATATTTTTAATACCATTAATGTGGCTTGTATTTTAATTTTAATTTCAAATACATGCTTACGTTGATATTGTTATGAAAGGATTTCCATTTTTAAAGAAGAAAAGAACTTAGAAGGAAGTTTACACACACATCATAGTGTAAAAACGTATTTATCTACTATTAGATACAAAGTTACCTGGTTTCTGTGGCTCTTGAAGGCTTTGAATGTATCCAGTAAGTGGTAATTAATGCCCCCTGCAGAGTGGCATCTACTATTTTCCTTTAATTTTCTTAGTTTGGTTGTCAAAACTCTTTACGATAGAGAACTTGCTGAGTTTTCATCGGTGAAGTCTTGAGTATTCTAGAGAGAAAGAGAGGGAAAGAGAGTGGAAGAGGGCTTCATGTTGAGAGGGTACGTACCTTGGAACATTGCGGCGCCAAAGCTGTGTAGACACTTTGTACTTCTGTCTGGTCGCTTTTAGAACTTCTGCTTTTATTTCCCCGGAAACTGTGGGGTGAGGATGGGTGAGAAGTCATCCTTTAAAAAGCAATTTAGAATCCCGAGGCTTTTTACCGGAAAAAAAAAAAAAAAAAAAGCCAAAGAGTGGATGCTTTGTAACCTTGTGGGGTTTTTTTTTGTTGTTGTTATTTTCCATGCAAATAAATGCTTAGTCCAAGTTATGGAGGTCTGCTTCCTGGGGAAGGTTGCAAGGTTGATTTTGAAGATTATTAACCTGAAAACACATTTTGCTGAACATTCGGTAATAAGTAGTAATTGCATTAACTCAAAATGTGTGCTTGTTAGAGACGTTGTCTCTTGCCTTTGGTTTTTTTCCCCTGGTTGTTAATGTCATTATTTTAAATCTGTGTTTGATCAATTCCTTTGTAGATGAAACAGTTTCCTCCCATTATAAATTATCAGATTAGAAAATTACATTAGGACAGAAAACCAGTTTGTATTCATTTGTGTCGTCGGGGTTAGTATATGAAGTGTGCTTAATGGTTTTCTGGAATAGAATTTAAAAATAAACAAATTATTGCTTTTTGTTTCTTTTTTCTTAGCCTGGGGTTTTGGGAAAAAGAAACAAAAATTGCTGCATCATTAAATGAAGGCATCCCAGTATCAGTATTATATACAGTCCTTTAACCTTTAAAGCAAAAGGAGGTGGTATGAGTATACAGTAGTTGGAAGGTAAAATTTTTTGCCGTTTTACTTATACATGTAAATATTGTGCCTGTGCACCCCTGCGCGCACGCACGCGCGCACACACACACTAACTGTAATGTCTGCTTGTTATAAGTAAATCACTTGGGTGGGTGCCTTTGCCATGAATATGTTTCGGTGATTTATTTCTTCTGAGTTTTTTGTGTATGTTGCGTTTTTTATGTCTCTGCAATATGTTAAGGAAGGTGTGGTGGTTAAGTGCCACAACTGCTAACCAAAAGGTCGGCGGCTCGAATCCACCAGGCGTTCCTTGGAAACTCTATGGGGCAATTCTACTCTGTCCTGTAGGGTTGCTATGAGTTGGAATTGACTGGATGGCAATGGGTTTTGGCATATGTTAAATATCTTCAATAAAGATGTTCAAAGTGTAGAGCAGTGCCTCAACCTGACCTGGACGCTTGCTGGAAACGCACCTTCTTGGTTCTCATGTCAGCCCCAGTGAATCATGCACCTTCTTGGTCCTCACGTCAGCCCCAGTGAATCAGACACTCTGGGGATGAGTCCCTAGTCTGTGTGACGATGAGCTCTGCAGGCGATTCTCATGCCCACTAACGCATGAGAACAACTCGTTTAGGCAAACACGAGACTTTGTTGGCGTTAAGAATTTGGAGTTATGAATTTCAGTCATTTAGTCAGTAATTTCAGTTTCATAATAACCCCCATTTGTTGGCTGTCTAGAGGTGTCAGTTTGGTATTAAACCCTTGGAAAGTAGGTTTTCTTCAGTTATTTTGAAATTCAGTATGGCAGTCAACAAATCTGAGTTAACCTTTCTCATTTGTTGGTTCGGAGGCACAAAATTGTCCTTTGTGGAAGAACATACATGCTATATACACTTCCGAATAATAATAATAGCCAACATTGGATTTCTTACACTGTCATGTATTAACTCACTTTATTATCTCAACTGCCTTCTAAAGCATGTGTTCATATTATCCCCATTCTTCGGAGAGTAGAAACTAAGGGGCAGGTCATTGACACAACTTTCCCAAGGACATGGTGTTAACTGGAAACCTCATTCTAACCCGTGCACTCTGGTCCCACTATGTGCACTCAAATCTTCCCCATTTCACTTGTCTCCCTCTCCCTGCCCCATCCCTACTTCACACCAAGGCCATGGGGAATGGATGGGACTGGCTTCTTTGCAGGGGTGGCCCTGATCATGTTCACCCAGGAGTGAGAGGTGGATGTCATGTGTGAAGTGTGCATTTCTGTCAGTAAAGTGAATGAGACTTCCTTTACATGAAATTGTCAACTTTAAAGAAATGTTTCTAAGACCTTCAGAGGAACGAAGGCTTGTGAAGGAAAAATTGTGACTATTTTCAGTACTCGATATGCCGTATTAAAGGATAATTAATTCAGGATACTTAAATCTTACTACCTCATTGAGAATGTATATTTCCGAATTTCTAGTAGACTCTAAATGGGAATTTGGGGGGATAAAAGAAAAGATCTAGTTCTGTCTTCTAATTTGACTCACAGCCACACCTATTTGAGAACCTTCTCTGACAATATTTTTTCATTAGCGGTTGGCTGCCAGTTACCCATTTATACCACTTTACCCTGAAAATAACTAAAAATCGACAGGTGTCTCCCATTACAAAAGTATATTATCTTCCATTTGATTATGCTATATGTATATGATTAGAAGTAGAGGAAATTGCACACTTTAACCTCTTGTTAGTTACAACTGATTACTCAATAACAACAACAAATGCGGTGTGTAGTTGTAATATTACTGTTGGGGACAGAACTAGTTTTTGATTTATTCGGTTATTTTCTATGCTAGAGATGGCTTAGAAAGATGAACTGGCATATAGTCCAGGTGGTTTAATTGGCTTGTTTATTTTACCAAGTCTGTTAAAGATAGTCTGCTTGTCTGAGAATATTAACTTCAAATAGCATTACCCTGAACAGAGAGGGCCATTCACTCCAGTGGCAGGACGTTGTGGTCCTTGTGGAGCTATCAGTTGGGCAGAAGGAAAGATATAATTAAGAGATTTGGCTAGCTCTTAGGCTATTTTAGTTGTTAAGTTTTATAATTCTAAATGTGGTCTCCATGACATTAATGAATGTTTTGATTGAGCACGTGAGTTCTAAAGCAGTCCTTAATTATGTCAGCTAGCCTGGCTTTACTAGTTGGAGTATGGAAATTTAGGTTAGCTATATAAAACAAATTCTAAAAGTAAGGAGATATTTAGCAAAAGAGAATCCTATCTCTGGTGATCTAATTTCTTATCGTTCCTATCTTGAGTATTTTGCTTGAAAATAGAGGCCTAGAATATATAGTTAACCCCCTTGACATTCATGATACCCCTAGGACGAACCACGTTTGTTTAATACAAGTCTCATTTCAGCCATACTGTAGACTATAATCTATTGTAGAACAAAGATTTCCTATACAAATTAATGAAATAAGTCTCCTATTTTCTTGATTTAAAGAAAAATTTCTTCAATTCAGTAGTGGCTACTAATGAGAAGAAGCTACTAATTTCCTTGGTCTTTTAACACAGCCCTTTTTCACGCTCTCACGTAAGTGTTCATGTCCATTGCTTCACCCTAGCTAAAGGTGCATTTCTGAGGTAACATTTATGTGAGGTTAATATACACAATATCCTGGCATATTGAGAAATCCAAGTGAAAGAAATAATGTTTGAAGGCATCTTTTAAGTGTTCTTTATTTTAGTAGATTAACTAAAATAAAATATTTTCGTAGATAAACTAAATAAGAAATTTAATCTACTAAAATAAAGATAAAAATTTTAGCTAAATACATACATTACTCTTATAAATAGGTCTTTCCTACATTTTCTGGGATGTAATAGGACGCTGTGTGCGGATCACTTCCTGAGGTATCCCGGGTTTGCATTTGAATTATTAAACAGGCAAAATTAAAGAGTGTGGGGAAGCAGGAATATACTACAATTTTATTTTATCAGAAAGCAATTATGTCTGCTCCATCTACTTCTCATAGCTGTTTGGGAGAAAAGGAAGTGCATTTGAAGTTGGAGTTCCTTTTTTCCCCTTTTAGAAGGATATAAATTTATGCATTTTAAAGTCCTGTGATTATTGGATCCCTGTAGAAGAATTAGAAAACACGGTAAGGCAAACTCTTACAGCCTCACCAGGGTCATCACATCTTTGTGAACACACGCACCGTCTTAGCAACAGTTCTCATCACTTCTTTTAAAGAAATAAAGATGAGTTAGAGCAGACCTCCATTCAATTTACCCCACTTCTAAGGATATTTGACTCAAGAGGCATATTTTAATTCTTGCCGTATGACAAGCCTGCCCTGGGTATTTTGAACCTGTCTCCTCTTATTTTCTTGTTAAATCAAATTTTTGTAAGTGTGAGATAATAATCCGGAAAAAAAGAAGTAATTGATTTGGAGGGTGAGATTTTCAGAGCTCAATTTATGGGGCAGTTGACCGGATCAAACCAAGGGGAACAGCAGGCTAGCGTTATAGATAGAGCAGTACTTCTCCAGTGGACTGTCCAGCCGATTCTAACTCCTGCATCAAAAATGTGTCCTCTGGGGAATTAACAGTAGAGTAATTCTTGGGTGCTGATCTCAGATCATTGTTATTTCAACTCTGCAACTTGGGTATGTTTTAATACATAGTAGAAAGAGTTTTTTTTAATCCCGAGCGAGCTTTCATCTCTGCGTTGGTCCCTGCTTTGAACCACCTACTAGAATTTATAATACATGTTCACCTACCCTTTTAGATTCTTGCATCTATAAAGTGAATTTATCAGCCCTCATAATCTGCTCTTTTTAGTAACAGATTTTCTCTAGTGAGTCCATTTTGAAATCCAGTGAGATGCACATTCACTCAGATGCTTGATCCTTCCCTGACTTCCTTCAGATACCCCATTGTTTTGCATATTTTTCATTTCTATCTCAAACCTAGTGCAGCTCCTGCAAACATTTTTGCTCAGACTTTTCTATCTGCCTCTCATCTCTCTCTGTCAGTTCTCCTAGCACTTAATTATCAGGTTACGTTTCCTACAAACCTACATTTTGTTCTTATTTCCATCCCTGCCCTATTCTGCTAGCTGTGTCTTTGTTTGTCGATTCGCTTGTTTAGCCCGTATTTAGTGTACTTAACAAATACTAAGTGGCTCCTTGGTGCTGATTAAGGAGAATGTAGACATGAACGGAACAGACGAGCTCTTCCCTGGCAAAATACGCAGTTAGTGGGGAAGACAGGCCTTAAACAAATACCCAGGAGAGAAGCAAATCACGCTGTGATAAATGTTCCCCAGACTATCCCAGCCATGCTTCTTCTTTGGTGAGGATTTTCACTAAACTGGGCTGACAGAGTGAGAGTCCTGTACTGTGAGGTTGTACCTGGCATCTCAACAAGTGAAACTGAGGTTGTGGGGAGTATTTTCGGTGGCTGAAGGAGCAGCAGCAAAGGCAGGACGTGCCAGGGCTTTTGGGAAATTCTGAGTAATTGAGTCCAGAATAGGTATGGGGTGTGTGCAGAGAGAGCAGCAGATGTGTAGACATACGAGTTAGCAGCAGCAAGGCTGTGCCTGGTACCCTGCTAAGCATTGAACACACTTCATCTCAGTTACTCTCATGAAAACCTTACAAGGAAAGTGGTGTTCTCTCATTTTTTGGAGACAGAATCTAGGCTCAGAGAGGCTCATGAGGATCATAGAGTTGGCAAACAGCTGACTTAGGATCCACTCACAGCTCTCTTACTCCCAAGCTTGGGCTGTTACTGGTACAGCGTCCCCTGGAGCTGTGAGGTCATAGGTGTCCTGGGTTGCTGTGATGAACCTGTGGATATTTTCCAGCCCATCTTCCCTCACCATCCCTTCTTTTAACCATGCAGATGAGGGGGCAGTAGTGGTTCGGTGATAGAATTCTGGCCTCCCAGGTGGGAGACCCGGGTTTGATTCCCAGCGAAAGCACCTCATGCACAGCGACCACCCGTCTGTCAGTGGTAGTTTGCGAGTTGCTGTGATGCCCAACAGTTTCAGTGGGACTTCCAGATTAAGACAGACTAGGAAGAAAGGCCTGGTGATCTGTTTCTGAAAATTACCTAGTGAAAACCCTGTGGATCACAGCAGTCTGATCCTGTTATTTGTGCGTGCACCAACCCTATAGCAGCTAACAACAGCAGCAGCTCTTAGGATACTTTTCACACTAAACCCGATCTCTGTGAGGACAGGGGACATTCATCCTTGTATTTTCTCAAATTCTCTAGCACATTGTCTTGCCCTGAGTAGATACTCTACAAACATCACCCCTCACACAGAAGTAAGAGCTCGGCTGCTAACCAAAAAAAAGGTTGGCAGTTCGAATCCACCAGCCGCTCCTTGGAAACCCTATGGGCCAGTTCTGCTGTGGCCTGTAGGATCGCTATGAGTCGGAACTGAATCGGTGGCACCAAGTTTTTACTGGAAGTAACTACCAGACGCATGACTGGCGCTGCCTGAGTTTTGTACAGTTTTCTCAGTGCCCTCCCTCTGGTTCCCTTCACAGGGCTCATGTGTACACATCCTATCAAACAAAAAGAAAACCACCTCAGTAATGCCCTGTAACAATAACAGAAATTGAAGATCAACAAGCAGCTTACGTCATTCAGATTTATAGCCAGGTATAGGATTCACTAGCCTGTGTGGACTTTTTCCTGTGATTAGGTCTATCTTGTGAAAATTTGGTGGAGGTCGGGATAATCAGGAGTCCTTGGGTGGTGCAGTTAACGCCCGCGGCAGCTAACCAAAAGATTGGAGGTCTGAGTCCACCCAGAGGCACCTTGGAAGAAAAGTCGGGCACTCTACGGGAAAAAAAAAAAAAAAAAATTAACCATTGAAAACCGTATGCAGCACAGTTCTACGCTGACACACACGGGGTTAACACGGGTCAGAGCCAGCCTGATGGCAACCAGTTCTGATTCATTCTGGGATGCTCAGGACATTAAATAAGAACAGTGTCTGGGAAACTTCTGAGGGAAAATCTCCTAGTTTTTTTAGGGATGAAAATTTGAATACCTCTGAAACATTAAGCACTGTTTAGGGGCAGGGTAGTAACATAGATTGGCAGGGTGTACAAATGCATATTTCAGGTAGGGCATAATTAAAAAAAAAAAAGGAACTAGCGCAATGGGAAGTGGTGTCCTGAATGCAAGTGTGTGTGAGAGACAGACAGATCGGCAAAAAAGATAGAGATGGACAGGAAAGTGACTGAGTCTGAGAGAAAAAACAGGCTTCTGTTTCCAGATGCCAGAAGCAAAAGGCTGCTTTGGGAGAGTTTGCGTGTGGATTACTCATTTCAGTTAAATGCTGAAATTGTCCAGGTCTGAAGGTTTTTGCTCTTTGTGGTACCCACCCACTGCTGTCGAGTCAATTCCGACTCATAGCGACCCTAGAGGACAGGGTAGAACTGCCCCATAGAGTTTCCAAGGAGCGCCTGGCGGATTCAAACTTCTGACCTTTTGGTTAGCAGCCGGAGCACTTAACCACTATGCCATCAGGGTTTCTGCTCTTTGTGGTAGCTACTACTAATTGTTAATACAGTTTGTTTTCCTTGGGAGGAGTTCTTTTCTCATGTAAGCACCTTAGGACAAAATGCTTCCAGGAAGGGTAAGTGCCTAGCATGGGAAAAGGTGTATAAAGAGTATAAAAGAAATTGTACCAAAGGATAGAGCTAGAAATTTTACTAAGAAAACTGAAGACTATAACATCTGAGAGAGACATTTAGATATAAAAATTTAAAACCAGGCTTAAGAGAGAGAATGCTTCCTGAACTACTTGACTTTGACCATGGAGTGTGTGCAGCAGTGTGTACATGTTTTTGTTAACGCTGTGACTAAATAATTTCCTTTCTCATGTGGGGAAAAAAACAAAACAGTGCTTGGATTCACTGCGTGTGGGGCAGGCGTGTTAAGGGTACTGGTGTCAGAACATGTTTGGATTTCCAGCTATTTATTTACCTCACACCCGATGACACCTACACTCTGTTATGTTGTCATTTTGAAATAGGTATAAAGGCATCACACACTCTTGTTGGAAGCCAGTGAAATATTTTTTATGAATTTACTGAGGACCTTCACAAGATATTTTTTTCAAAATATAAAATACTTAATATCATTGTTTACATATGTATATGAAACGAAGCTTATTAAAAGAAATAACATTTATCTTAAGGGAAAGGTAGGACTAGATACACTACTTGATGTGAAATAATACTGCGTTAAAAATTTTTTTTTTTTTTTAAATGAAAAGTTTTCCAGTAGCCAAAACTTACTATGTAGGGTGCGCCCACATCAAATGCTTCTATTAAGACTTCAGGTCAGTTGACACTTTTTTTTTTTTTTTTTTTACTTTAGCAAGTTCCAAACTGGAAGAACAAGGGTGTTGACAGCGGAGGTTGAGGTGCATTGAAAGGTGGGCAGAATGCCACCACCACAAAGCAGCATGGCGACGCTGTGGTTAGTGCATTTCATGGCTGTGAAATGCATCCCCAACCCTGCAGACAGGAGCTTCAGAAGGCATTTTCTGTTTTCCAGGATGAATCCTCAAGTCACGAATGTAACCAACGCACAATCCTTCTCTACGGAGTCGGCAAAGAGCGTGAGGAAGCCCGGCATCAGCTGAAGAAGATTACCAAAGATATCCTGAAAACCCTAAATAAGAAGAGCACCGCGGAGACCGGGGGTAAAGAGCCTTCGCTCCCGTTTTGTCATCAGGCATCTTCCCTCTTAGCAGGGCCTTTGCCAAAGTGGTGCATGACACTGTCACCAGAGTGTTTCCTCTTCTGAATGACTGTGACAGTGACATATGAATAAGCACTTCTGTGGCCATTTAAGTGTTAAGGCCTTGTTTCCATTTATAGTGATATCTGTATTAAAAGAGCTAAAATAGCATACTCCATAGATACCCATTGCCATTGAGTCGATTCTGACCCATAGCGACCCTCTAGGGCAGAGTAGGACTGCCCCACAGGGTTTCCAAGGAGCACCTGGGGGATTTGAACTGCTGACCTTTTGGTTAGCAGCCGTAGCTCTTAACCACGAAGCCACCAAGGTTTCCACTCCACAGGTACATGTAGATAATTTTTATTCCTTTCTCTTTAATGCTTCCCAAATTTTCTCCTGCAGTACTAAATGAAGTACTGAAGAGTGGGTTGGAAATCCCTTAGTTTAGAAGAGGCCCATTTCACTGTTTTTTTTTCTTTTAAACCATTTTTCAAGCTTACAGTTTGCTTTTTGGAGCCCTGGTGGCCCAGTGGCTCAGTGCCCTGGCTGCTAACCAAAAAATCGGCAGTGTGAATCCACCAGTCCTTGGAAACCCTATAGGGCAGTTCTACTGTGTCCTGTAGGGTCTCTGTGAGTTAGAATTAACTCTATGGAAGTAGGCTTGCTTTTTTTTTTTTTTTTTTTAAGTTTGCTTTTGCTTTGGGGAACTGACAGTTGCATGTTAATTGAAAACTATGGAAGCATAGTTGCTGATCTTCCATTATTCAGAAGAATAATTGTAGTAGATAGTGGCGGCTACCTGTAAAATTTTTACAAAACAATAAGGTGGAAGAAAGAGACAGTTTCTCTTTTTGTTGTGGAGGATATTGGGATTATGAGTGATGTTTGTTTCTTTTCCTTTTCCATATCTTCTGATTTATCGGCAATAAATACTGCTATTTTTATACAAGGTAAAAAAAAAAAGTCATTTGCTCTATCATACCTTCTTTACTGGGAATATTCTCTCCCCATGCTTTTTATATAGTTTTTATAGTGAAGGCACGCCATTATATTGTATCACCACATTGCATAATGTGAATTTTGTAATCATCCACTTCACATTTGCCTAATTACTCTTTCCAAGCCTTATTTCATTAGGCAGTTGTATGATTTAAGATATGATGCTACTGTGTATACCCCATCACCACTACTGGTGTTTATTTCTCTAGTACTTTAATAATATATATATATTAAAAAGTAGACGTTTGAGTTTACCCTGTGCATACTGCATTCTTCCTACACATGGAATAAGCCAGCTCTAGGAAACTTACTGCATTGTTCAGTACAAAATAAGTAGTTTTTTAATGAACCTGTAGTCTTCAGGCTGTAACAGGGTTAATTATTAGAGCTTATCTGCACTAGATCTTTCCTAGAGAAAAATACACATATAAATATTGCAAGTAGCTTTTCCTTCCTCTCAAGCAATAGAGGTACAAGGGTAATGTGCTTTTCAGGCTGAATATGGTCTTCTGGGTGCCTGATTCCTGAGCTGACAGACCTTAGTGCCCAATGGGAACGTCACCTTCATGTGATTCCTGTCACATTCTGTGTAGCTCCCATCCACTCCCAATGGAGGACTTTGTAATATATTGGCTCCATTGGGGAACAACCAAGAGTTGTGGCAAGGGAAGTGAAACCCTCTCGTTGCTGGCATGTCATTATCAAGCTAGAAAAAGGATTTTGCTTCTGTCTGAGAAAACTGTTGATCTGTTATGTAGCTGTTTTCTCTCTCTTTAGAGAAAAGAGGAAATGGGTTGAATTTAGAAGGACAGTCAAGCCCTGTAATGTGTTAGCAAAGAATATGTGAAGCTACTTTTTGTGTACTTGGAAACGGGGTAAACACTGTCTCCTTTAGGTAGCTCAGTAATAAAGTGTTTTATCTAAATTAATTTTAGAGAGGCTGTGGAGATACTGCACTGGGTACTGGGAGGGTGGAGATATTTTATATTTCTTGGTTTTGGAAGGCTGAGGGGTGCAGAGAGGAGAGGAAGGCAGTGTGGTATCCTTTTCTGTCAAGTCCGCTTCCTTCCGTCACAAAGAGCTTTTTAAGTCCAGACTGGAGTCTGTCCTATCTTTGGACCAGTCCCTTGGCTAGGCAGTTCCCACTTGAGAGCTCAGGGAGAGAACATCGTTGCTGCTGCCTGCTACTCTTTGAGATATCAGTAATGGGAAGCACCGCCTTGGAAAGGCATTCTCAGAAAGATGTTGATTTGGGAGCAGTGAGCTTCCTTCTAGTGGATAGTCTTTACGTTTAAATCACTATTTAAAATCTAGTATGGTCAGCAGAAATTAGTTAACTGTACTTCAGATTAGTGGAAATTTACTCACTTTTTTCAGCTAGGAGGAAGACTGGTGGTAAGGTAGGAAAACAGAGCTTGGTTTTCATGTATTTGATTTCTGAGAACACATAAAAATATAATTATGGGGAACCCATTAGAAGTGTTCTCAGATCAGCCAGACCTTGACTAGGGAATTTATAATCTCAAGTTCAGATAATATTTCCAGCTGAAAATTGTCATTTTACATTTACACTGATTAGTCCTTTTTTTTTTTTTTTCTTTTTGGCACTCTGGTGGTGCAATAGTTAAGAACTTGGCTGCTAACCAAAAGGTCAGCAGTTGGAATTCACCAGCTGCTCCTTGGAAACCCTGTGGGTCAGTTCTCCTCTGTCCTGTAGGGTTGCTGTGAGTTGAAATTGACTGGACGGCTACTGGTTCAGTCATCTTTTTAGTTGTCAGTGATGTGCCTTTTGAAAACATTAATGAAGTTCACTATAATAATCTCTAGAAGGCCAAAACTTCTGAGATAAAAAAAAAAGATAACCAAAATTAAGCCACAAAAGAACAATAATATACATTTTAAATTAGCAAATGTGATAAATCTACGTACTTTGACTGCATTGTTAGTTATGTAAATATAATTGAAATAATGTAGCTTATTGAGACCTACCACGCATTTCTTACATTTTTCTTTGAAATTGGATATAAGCTGCCAAGTCACAATTGCTGTGGTTTTTAGAATGATGACTATGTCTTTTATATTAGGCTTTAAGAAGTTAGCTATATGTAGGTAAATGGAGCCCACTAGGACCACACCTCTACCCATCCCAACCCCCAAAAAAGAAAAAGATGCATTTATGGGTTCTCATGCTGGGTCTGCTTCTTCAAGTCAGCTGTTTCATTTGTTTTGGTCCCAGGTAGGGCAGTGAATAAATACATTAACTTCACTTTTTGAGCATGTCACACCCAAGGCTGTTGATGTGAGCTTTTTGGCCTTGAATCATAACCTGTTAACCCATTGCCATTGAGTCGATTCCTATCCATATCAACCGTATAGGACAGAGTAGAACTGCCCCCTATGGTTTCCAAGGAGTGCCTGGTGGATTGGAACTGCTGACCTTTTCGTTAGCAGCTGTAGCTCTTAACCACCACCACGCCACCAGCGTTTCCATGCCTTGGAGCATGGTAAAGAAGAATCTAAAAAATTGGCTATTTTAGACATACTCATGACCTGTGAGCAGCTGTAGTGGAAGCAAAATTTGATGCTTAATTTGCACTTTTGAGAAAAATAAAACCCAGTGCCAGTGCCGTCGAGTTGATTCCGACTCACAGCGACCCTATAGGACAAAAATCACTTTTGAGAATAGATGTGGAAAAAGCAGTAAGTTTGTTGAACTTGTTAGTTCTTACTCTTTGCATTGCATTTGGTGCCCCTTGATGAAAGTTGGGCAATCCTCTACCGTACATTAGGCAGCCCTCTTTTATTCTGATACCTCTTTGCTTTGGTATCAAGGTTGTTTTTTTATTTTGACTTTCTTAAAACACAATTTTTTTTTTTTTAACTCTAAACTATAATTGCATATTGTTGGAAGTCTCTCCTTTCTTCTACTGTTATCTTCTAAAATCATGATATTTGCCTTTAGCAAAAATATTTTTTAAATTCAGTGACACCTTGTTCATTTCTTGTGTCTTTAGTAGAGACATCTGTAAAGTGACATTTGTTCTCTGAAACCAAACTCTCCCAGGTGAGATGTGAGTGGTAGAACGCTCGTCCTCCATCATCTTTAACTTTTTATAAGCAGAGTGTTGGAAATGACCTTAGGAATAAGCCGTCTAATCTTTTCTTTGTGTCTTTAGATTTGACTTTGTAAATCATAATGACAAAAAAAAATATTTTAAAACAGGATTTCATCTAATTTTGGATTTTATTCTTTGAACTGTTAAGAATAAGGCAGTCCCTCTGGAATAAGCCATGCTTAATATATTTTTTAAATGGGAATTTTCTCCAAACCTCTTTATACTAAATTGATAAAACTAGCACTTTCCCATCAATGTGAATAATTTCTTTGCTACTCCTGAAAGAGTCAGGAATTGTGTTCCTTTTCTTCCTTTCACATATTAAGTGCGTGGAGAAAAGTATCAAGGTTGAGATGTCTCCTCAGAACAGGCCAGTGAAGTTTCCTAGTATGTCTAAGTGAGGCTGGGTGATTTTTACCCCTTCGTTGTTGATTTCATAGTAGTTTAAGAGTCAGTGAGAAATGTTCATTGAAGCGCTTTTCATAATAGCTCAAATCTAGAAGCTACTCACTAGAATGGATGAGGAAGTGGTTGTATCTTCACACATTGGAATACTGTACGTAAATGAGAATCAAGAAATTAAAATTACAACAAAATGGGTAGATCTCACAATCATCATGTTGAGTAAAAGAAGCCACATTTGAAAAGTACACACTGAATGCTTCCATTTATATGAAGCTCCCAAGTGGGCAATATGAATCCAAGCCATTAGAAGTCAGGATCTCGGCCCCCTGGGGAAATAGAAATGACTAGAGAGGATTTGAGGGGGCCTCTGTACGTTTTGTTTTCTGTCGTTAACAGCTTGACTGCTAACCAAAAAAGGTCAGCAGTTCGAATCCACCAGCTGCTCTTTGGAAACTCTGGGGGTAGTTCTCCTCTGCCCTGTTGGGTCGCTATGAGTTGCTTTGGTTTTTTTGGTCTTCTGGTGTGTTGTTTTCCTGATTTTCTGAGTTCATTTTGTAGAGACTCTTAAGAGTTTGTGTACTGTTTGGTGTATATGTTATACGTCAGGAAGAAGTGTCCATTAAAAAAGTCGAGAGCTTCTCTTAAATGGAAAAGAGCATGTCTACATTTTGTTCATTTAGGTGTGGATGAAGGCCAAAAAGCCAGGAAGAACAAACAAGAAGCATTTCCAACCCTGGAGACTGTGTTCACAAAACTTCAGCTCCTTTCCTATTTTGATCAACATCAGGTGACATCTCAGGTAGCCATTTAATTGGGATATTTTCATTTCCTTAAAAATCCTTCATACAATGTATATTTTCAGTCTTAGTTGGTTTTATAAATATATTTTATAAACATATTTGGAAGCATTCCAAACTTTTGAGTAGTACATGTTTAAGTGTCAAGTTGCCTTCTTTAGAAGAGTTAATTTTTATCATGGAGCCGTGGTGGAATAAACAGTTAAGCACTAGCCTACTAACAGAAAGGCTGGCAATTCGAACCCATCTAGTGACTCCGGGGAGAAAGGACTGCCGATCTGCTCCCATAAAGATTACAGCCAAGAAAACACTGTGTGGCAGTTCTAATCTGTCACATGGGGTCACTATGAGTTGGGATAGACTTGATAGCACCTAACAAGTATTTTTACCTTATGATAGTAATAAACAACATAAAATAATCTCCAATTCAGTACCTCTGTCATTACATCTTGGTCCTATTTTGAGGGAAAAATCTGCTGGTAATGGAAATAAAATACTTTTAAAATTGAGATGAAACCAAATCAATTTTGCTTGGCAAATCCATTGGTATTAATTAATATTTATGGTTGTTCTGCCTTTAGGAGAGTCAAGATCTAGATTTGAGTGACAGCTTGGCATATTTCTTCAAATCACTGTTGTAGTAAGGGAGTAGTTTTCGTTTTTACGTGGCTCCGCTTTCTCCAGAAATGTTTTAACTTTTTCCTGGTCACAATTACATACATATTCAAGTGCCTTAATTACAAATTAAAATAACCTAAGTCGATAATTACTTAGACTGTTCATCCTCGTAATTATTTTTGTTTTTGCACAGATCTCTAACAACGTGCTGGAACAGATCACAAGCTTTGCTTCTGGAACATCCTACCATCTCCCTTTGGCTCACCATGTCCAGCTTATCTTTGATCTCATGGAGCCAGCGCTGAACATCAATGGACTCATTGACTTTGCAATACAGGTACAAAAGAAACCAGGCTCCTCTTGTTTTGGGGAAAGCCAATCTACTGGGTGTTGTACAATTTAGAATGCTAAGACAGCCAAACTTTATGGATTAACACTATCTTAATCACCCAGTACATTCTAAATAATTGGGATATTTAAACACACTCTGGACATGTGAGCTGCTATAGTTTTAGATTTCACTTTATAACCTATATGTACAATTAATGGGGTAGCATTTCTGTTTTCCCCATCAACAGTCTTCACTTCGCATTTTCGATTGCAACTCTGTTCAAATTTTTTCAGTTAAATAATTGTAATCGGTGCTAAAATACATCATAGTCAGTTAAAACGTGGGACTTTTGAGTTTCTGTGGGTATGTTTTGGTATTGTGTTTAGGGAAAAGTGAGAGTTTATTTGCTCTCTATAAAATATTTTAGATTAAAAGCAGAAGAACAGAACCTGAGGATTTGATTTGTTATATTTGTCAGGCTCATATTTGGGTTTGTTTACTGTCTGCTGTTATTTGTCAATGAATACAAGACTCACTTTTTGTTACTTATTCTACTGGAGGAGTTAGCTGTGTTATTAATAAGTAGATGATGTTAAATAATTTCCATTTTATTAAAAAGAATGGGAAAGCGGAAAAGAAAAAGTGAGGGGTGAGAGTATTTTTCTCTTTAAAATACCCAGCCCAGAGTTTTGGGCCACCATAAAGTTTCAGTAACTCTTTCAGTGTTAGGTACTTCCTGATTGCACTGTGATGTCTAGACAGAAAAAAAAAGGCTCTATAAACTGATGAAAGATTAAAAATAAAATTCATCGGGTTGTGTTTTCCAAAACTGCTGTTATGTTCTTTTATGGACGTGGAGCAGGATAAGAGGGGATCAAATACAGTCATGCTCTGTATATCATCCATTCGGGCAACATCCCTGGCCCCCATAAGGTTATGGTAGAGTTCAGAAATCCCAGTTGGAGAACGGAATGTCGTGTGTGTAAGTAACATTTGAAACACTTCCAAACCTTGCAGTGTGTTCATGAGAGTCACAAAGTTGTGTGTGCATTCGTTATTATGAATCATTATACATATTTAACTCAAATTTTAAAATAATAGGCCTTATGGCTGTCTGTTCTTTAGTACAATCTGTCCCTAAGGCAGATGTTCGTAACCTGTGGATTGCCTGTGTTTAATACGGTGTTCACACAACGTCCAAATCACATAACATCCTGTTTCACAGAACTGATCGTGGACGTTAAACAGTGCGTGACTATAGCATTAGAATGGCTCCGTATGTTCATGGTTTGTAAAAGTACCTACATTTTAACTCAGTCTTGTCTCGTGTCGTAGCTACTAAATGAACTGAGTGTCGTGGAAGCTGAACTGCTCCTGAAATCTTCCAGCCTGGCAGGAAGCTATACAACCGGACTGTGTGTCTGCATTGTGGCTGTGCTGAGGCGATACCACAGTTGTCTGATCTTGAATCCCGATCAGACGGCCCAGGTGTTTGAAGGGTGGGTATATGACATGTCATTATTGTCTTCAAATCCTAGAATGTGTGATTTGTGATTAAATATCATAGTAGTTTTGAAAGAAATACAGTACTGGTATTTGTTGCAGTGCCAGGATATAACACAGTTAAAGAATGCGCTTACCAGAAAATACTTGTCAGAGAAGGAAATAAAAAAAAAAAAAAGTTTACCAGAAGACACTTATCAGAGAAGGAAATAGCACCATGTAAAATATGTTCTTTTTAATAAAGTATGATTCCTGCCTCCCGCTTCTTCCCTTCCTCACTGCCTGCCTGCTTTTCTGCCTTCCTGCCTTTCTTCTTTGTTTCCTTCTGGTTTCTAAGGGAACAAGCCTAGTCAACCATAGCACCATACCATTCATACCATCATGACTTATTATGAGTCCTGAATAGTCAACAACTTCTTTTGTTTATGTGATTTCAGTTGTCAGTACTCAACGTCTGGGAGTCCGAGTAATCTTTGCACACATTGCCGAGATTACCGAGTAATCCTTGCACACATTGTCACTGGGGAGACTTGGTACTTGAGTTTCATTTCTTGGATTAATTAAAGCTAACTTTTGACCAGAGTTAATCTAGAACAGATAACTTCCTTGATTCACAGATTCCCAGGCTTTTTTGTTTTGTGCCTTTTGTAGGCTAAGGTTTACTCTCTTACTGCTGGTGAATTTGGGCTAAGCAACTACCTGATAGCATTCCCATTAGAGACTGAGGTTAAGGGGATCAGAGAAATATCATGGGATCTTTAAAAACCTATGCTGTACTCCTTTTTACCGATTCTCCACCCCTTTCCCCAGAGCTTTATTCAAAAAGAGACTTTTTTTTCCCCATCCCGTCTCTTCGGACTCAGAAGAGTCCTGAGGCATTTTGGTTCCACAGTACCTTGTTTTGGTCATCTAGCACATATAACAAGTTTATCCTATGTTTTAGATGACATCCAGTTAGCAGCTTTTCTGAGGAAAATAGAATATGCTGCCACATTAATTGTACACATAGGTTGTAAAATAAAATCAAACATTTCAGAAACTTTAATGTGAGAAAAGTTATATCCTAGAATTAAGGAAATATAGAATTATTGAATAGCCCTCAACTACCCTGAAAGGTTTGAATATTTAGTTAAATTTTACAGGTCAAGAAACTGAGACTGAGGTTTGTTAAATAAATAAAAAAAAAAAGTGCCTGGTAAAGTGAAATACCCAGGGGATATGTAGAAAATAAATCTCATAGACTAGGTTAAAAGCCTTTGTAACCGTAAGCTCACGCATGCTTTCTGATTTATACCAGATTTTTTAAAGTGTTTATGGCAACCCATTAGTTAGCCATGAAATGAATTTAATGGGCTGTGACAAGTATTTTTGTTTTCATATTGTAGGTTTATTTCAAGATCAATTTCTTGATTTCAGTATCGTTTATTTTGGCATTAAAATTTATGTTCTATAAAATATTAGTAAAATCATAATCAATACAAACTTTGTTATATTTTTACTTTATCATACGTAGTAAGGATAAGTGTTTTTCCCAAGATCGTTATTTCAGTTTTCTTGTGCTTGTATGAGTCGGTATACCGGCTCACTGTAAAATGCTTTTCTTACCTCTGACAAGTCAGAGAAGTTGAGGATACGTTGACTGCTATACTTTGCAGCTCTCAGCAAATATTGTAATCACAGGATAACTCTGCTGTACTGTTATATCAGGAGTTATTTTGTTATTATAGTTAACAGCAGGTTGAGTCTTCTACCTCTTAATTGTGTGACGCTCTTGCTCTCATTGACAGCCTTTATCTACCTCCAGGGACCCTGTGAGTTGATGTCACTTCACAGGGGTTGGGACGTTACATTGCCATGCTTGACGCTGTCTCTGGGGTTCCACTAGGGCCTTTGTAATTCTAGTGTCTTTCTTGGCTTTGACGTCCCATATGCTCGTCCACCCCCCATCCTCCCCCAGAGTAGAATTCTGGCCTGAGAATCTGAAGGGCCTAAACTCTCATGTTGGCTCTGCTGTGAACTAACTCTTTGCTTTTGGACAAGTCACTCCACCTGTCTAAGCCTCAGAAAGGTGAAGCAGGTGCTCAGTAATCTGGATCATTGGTGATAACTACCATGTGGCTGGACTCCATAATGGAATACAAGATGGTGGTGGAATCAGACTCATATAGGTGGATGGACAACTAGTGTTTCCTTCTGTGTTGACCTCCAAAGAGGCCGTAGTTCTGGCTGGGGGATAAAGGCAAAGAATTGAGTAGTAATGGTACTTGTGAATTGAAAGAGTTGGCAGAGAATGTCATTAAAAATTAAGGGATTTTAAGTTTTTATAAAAGATAAACTGTTAAGTAGTTTCTAGTTTAATTGAACAAGTGGGAGGTGTAACCCAAACTGTGAGTTCATCAAATTTGTGCCAGAACCAGCTTCTGCCCTTGGAAATGGATTCCTCGGATCCACTCGTTGAAAGAATCGCTCCTTAAAAAAAAGTCAGCTGGAGATCTTGACAAACTCACTGCAATCGTGACTCTTTCTACTGCAGAGAAATTCTCTACTGCAACTCAGTTATGTCCCCTGGTCACAGCAACTTAACAGATAGACTCCTCCATGCATACCCTCTGAACTCCTTCCGATTATTACTGTTAGTGGCATTTCTGAAGCTCTTTTATGTCTGCCAGTCTAATATCACAAATAGAAAATGGGTACTATATTCACTGTTTGCTATAATGATGAGTTTCAATCATCTATCTTTTTTTTCTTTTCTTACCCAAGTAAAACGTGGACATAGCCTCATTTAAAAGATTCCAATGATGATACACGTGTTAAATGCGCATGCCTGATTTCTTCATGTATTTTCCTTCTCAGGTTGTGTGGTGTGGTCAAGCACGTTGTCAACCCCTCAGAATGTTCTTCCCCTGAAAGATGCATCTTAGCCTACCTCTATGATCTGTACGTGTCATGTAGCCACCTCAGAAGTAAATTTGGAGACCTCTTCAGGTTGGTAAAAGAAAACCAGTCGCCTACAAATACGGTTATGACTGTTTGGTAGTGACCCAGCCAATACCGTTACACTTTTTAGTAATGAAAATTCATTATAATTTATGTCTTTCAGGCAGTAATTTAAATATAACTCAAGATTTGTTTAAACCATAAATATTAAAATACATAGGGGCAATAAAAGACCATGTGCTATATATATATGTGTGTGTATATGTGTATACATACATATATATATATATATATGAATGATCATAGAGGTTTTTTTTTCCTCAATTGAAATGACTTTAGGTCATAAAATACTCAACTCTGACCAATTTTATTTCTTCAACAAATAAAGGATTATTTTTTATGATTCTGTTTTTGTTGTAAGTTGTGCAGACCTACCAAACCAAACCCGTTGCCACTACGTCACTGCCAGCCCTATAAGCAACCTTATAGGACAGAGTAGAACTGCCCCATGGGATTTCCAAGGCTATAAATCTTTATGGAAGGAGACCACCACATCTTTCTCCTGCAGAGTGGCGGGTGGATTCAAAATGCCAGCTTCTCAGTTAGCAGCTGAGCACTTCACCACTGCGCCACCAGGGCTCCTTTATACATAGTACATTTTAAAATAAGTTATACTGAATAATTGATGAATATTTTATATATTTTATGTTTTAAATTTAAAATACAATTTGAATTATAAACTTTATGTGAGGTCCACTGAGGCAGCCTATTTGACCCCCAGTGCCCCTGCACTGTAGTACAAGTAGGTTTAATGAGTTAACTTAAGCAATGTGCACTGTTTATGTATGGTAATTTAGGGCCCCAGCAGTGGGTTGAGGGATTATTTAGGATCAGCGAAGTGGTGCATCACAGGGAGAGGCATTGTCTAAAGTTTCCTCCGTGAAAGAAATGGAACTGAAATGGAACTTTTTTTGGGAATATCTTGAAGTCAAGTGTCTGTTTGGATTTTGGGATTAAGAAAAAACAGAACAAAAAAATCCTCCTAGGTACACAGAGAGCTTTCTATTCGTATACTCATAAATCAGTGATAATAATTGCACCTGAAACACCAGCCACAAGGCTGTGTAAGAGGAACAATGGGAGAAATATACCACTACTCGCGTCTACTGCTTACTGAGCTCTTGCTGTGTGCCGAGCACTGCCCTGGCGCATTTTCATAAGGATCTTGAATTCTCACAACAACCCCAGGAAGTAAAAATGATGATCTCCCTCAACAAATGATCATTCCTAGTGACGAGTTAATAAATGACGAAGCCTAGATTTGAATGTAAGCCTTTTTCATTCCAAGGTGTGTGTTGCTTTTGTATGCTACGAGATTTCTCTGATACGTGCAGTTTCAGATGGAGAAGGTCTGAAGGTTGTTTGCTTAATTTCGTGACTGTGGCAGAGAGTGGGGAAGAATCCAAGAGTGGTTTAGATGGCAGCTGGCTTTTTATTAAAACATAGAGGCTCATTGCAAAAGAGTGTAATAAATTAGACAGGAAGACTAGAAGGGTGAAGACTTCTCCTCAGCCGCTGTGTCTGGAGAAATCACACAATCCAGGCAGGAATAGGAGACAGGCTGCTCAAGAGGAGTCTTTCTATTGAAAGAAAAGTGGGGGCTGAATAAAAATTAGGAAGGGCAAACCAAATTATTTAGATTCCCAAAGACTGGCATGGGTAGATTTGGTAGAATTCGATGGCACATTGGCTAGAAGAAGGTTAGATTTTATGACTTGCAGAAGTCAGCTTTGTTAAGCACTCAAGCCAGTTGGGAGGCAGAGTAAACCAAGAATATGGTGCCAGGGAGGGAACCAGCAAAGAGTAAAGTTTGTTTTTGTTTCATGTTTAGTGGGAGTGTAAAACAAATGAAGAATAAGAGTGAATGAAAAGCTGACTGGAAAGTGTGGTAAAAATAAGACAGGAAAAAGAGATTTTTAAAAGCACTGGAGACGATCCAGTGTCTACCATTTTGAAAATTTCTTGACTCCGTAATGGAAATTGTATCCATCAGTGACTGCTGACAACCTGTCTGCAAAGAAAGGCAGGGAGCTTAGCGGATTGTAATTATTGCCAGTTGGTGGGTGCCTGCAGGCCCGTTTGTCAGACCAAGGCATCCCAAGCATTATTTGACATTAGATTTACCTGGGAGAGCTCGTTAAAAATACAGGTTAGGTACACTCACAGTGAGGCTTGGGAATCCGTATTTTTAGTAAGCCCCTAGGTGATTCTGATGGAGGAAACCTGAAGCCACATTTTGGTCAACATTGAACTGGGCAGTCTTTTCTTGAAGCATTTAGCAGTGGCTACAGCACCACAGTTCAGGGTAAAGAGCGATTTTTGAGGAAATCACTTCTGTCTACTATTTATGTAGCTTTACTTACCCCTATTCTTATGGGGTAAACAAAAGTCATTGTGTCACCTTAACCACAAATAAATGTGCTGCTAAAAACTTAACCCCCCAAAAATGACCTGCTGCTGCATAAAGGAGCTCTTGAATAGAGAAGGCAAATCCTGCTTCCAGATTTGTTTTCCACGGCAAGTAGGCAAGAATAACCCATTGCCGTCAAGTGGATTCCGACTCACAGCTCCCCTACAGGACAGGGTAGAACTACCCCCTAGGGTTTCCAAGGAGCACCTGGGGGATTTGAACTGCTGACCCTTTTGGTTAGCAGCCGAACCACTTCACCACCACACTACCTGGCTTTGCATAGCTAAGTTTATATAGAATCTGAGCTTTGAAATTAGCTAGCCGTCCTTTAGCCACATCAGCAGAGCAGATTGGAGGAAACGCTTTCCAGTTCTCTCGTCATTGTTGTTATTAGTTGCCATCGAGTCAGTTTCTACTCATGGCGACCCCACATGTGCAGAATAGAATGCCATAGTCTGTGTGGTGACCCCACATGTACAGAATGGAACTCCATAGTCTGTGACTTTTCGGAAGCAGACCTCCAGGCCTGTCTTCTGAGGTGCCTCTGGGTGGGTTCAAACTACCAACCTTACAGCTAATAGTCAAGCACTTAACTGTTGGTGCCACCCAGGACAGAACAGGATTGGAGTAGATACTTTCTAATTCCTCTATTAATATTCTGTACCTTACTCAGATGTCCTGTAGGGTCGCTATGAGTCAGAATTGACTCTATGGCAGTGGGTTTTTACCCAGATGTAACTTGCTGAAACATGAACTGTTTCCATGTGATAGACCAGGCTCTGAAAAAATCTCTTTAAAACTCTTGAGAAACAGGATAAATTTCTCTGAGTGACATGATGGTTTTTTTTCACTCCCGTGAAATTTGTGTATTTTCCGTTCTACGCTCCTGGAAGGCAAGGAACGTTGCTCTCTTTTTCACACCGTGCCCAGAGTACCCTTGGCACACAGGCCATCACTGATACACTGTACTTAGAGAAAGAATTTTATAGGAGATATAATCAAGACGAAAACACCAGATTATTCCTAGTATACCTGAATCCATTGTCATTCTTAAGTAATAGCCCTTTCTTATTTAAAGGCACTTATTAGAAGCCTCAGTAAATCCTTTGATTTTTAGAACATTTAAAATATTGAAAAGATTTGTAAAATAATTAAGGTTAGTAACCAAATGCCCTATTTCTGTTTTGTTCTTCTACCCAGTCATCAGCAGTTACTTATTGGGCACCTACTATGTTTCAGGTACTATGCTTAGTGCTGCTTACTAAGTCGCATTTAAGAACTCGTAATGTGAATCTTTTCTAATCAACACATTACAGTTGCATTCACTTCGTCGGTGCTGAAGTGAAATAAGTTTCTAGTTATTCTAGTTTGTCGTTTTAACTCTTCTTCTTATAACCTCTAGTAGTGCCTGTTCAAAAGTAAAGCAAACCATATATAACAATGTGATGCCTGCAAATTCTAACTTGCGATGGGACCCTGACTTCATGATGGACTTCATTGCGAACCCGTCAGCCCGTAGCATCAACTATTCAATGCTTGGCAAGATCCTTAGTGACAATGCGGCCAGTCGCTACAGCTTTGTATGCAACACGCTCATGAATGTATGTATGGGTCATCAGGACGCTGGAAGGTAAGATGGGTTATCTTGGAATTCTTGATTAATCAAAGAGCTGCTGCCTTGATGCCTCCATTTGCAATTATGGCCTTTAGTAATTATCTGGGCTGACAATTGGCTGCTCTTTGCTGCTTTTCATCTTCCTTTGTTCCTGAATTTACATCTGTGAAACCCTATAATTGCCTTAATCTGTGGGACATCATTCTCTGGCCTGTTGTTCTGTCATGACATGCTTTGGATCTGGTCTGTGAGTTACAGGATCGGTGTACAAAAACATGTATGACAAAATGTAGATAAAATATCTATATTTAATATAAATTGTATTCGGATTTAGCAAAGTGACATAGTGTCTTTAATTTTTTTTTTTGTTGAGTACCCTAAAGGCGTTGGCTAAATGTGAATCTATAGATCAGATACATTTAAAGAGTTAAAAATATGCTAATTCACATCCTGGTGGCGTAGTGGTTAAGTGCTACGGCTGCTAACCAAAGGGTCAGCAGTTCAAATCCGCCAGGTGCTCCTTGGAAACTCTGTGGGGCAGTTCTACTCTGTCCTGTAGGGTCACTATAAGTCGGAGTCGACTCGAAGGCACGGGGTTTGGTTTTTTGGTTTGGAATTCACATCTGCACTAATTGTTGTTTATGGGTTAATAACATTAAATATTAGAAGAAATTTGAAGTGATTGACTTCTGCCTTATACCTCAAGTTCTGCTAGCTTGGTTGACAAGTGGCTATTTATTGTACCCATGAATCTAAGAAAATGAATGGCTTTTTCGTCCATAGTGAAATATGTGATCATCAAGTGTATTGCGTTGTGTTATTTCTGTTTTGTGTAAGGTTACTTCCTACTATTTTCTTTTTATTTTCTAGGATTAACGACATAGCCAATTTCTCCTCTGAGCTGACAGCTTGCTGCACTGTTCTGAGTTCAGAATGGCTGGGGGTTCTGAAGGCTCTTTGTTGTTCTTCAAATCACGTGTGGGGGTTTAATGATGTTCTCTGCACCGTCGATGTAAGTTTCTTACTTTGTTTAAAAAATGAACTGTGCATTTCAATATTTAGCTAGTAGGTCATTTTGTTTTTTTGTTTTAAATTGGCTCAGCCCTTAACTGAAATGTTGTAAAATATTTTTTCTTTCTTTGTCCAAAAGCAGTAAATCACAGTGTAGTTGCCAAGGACTAAACAAATGGGGGGAGGGAGGGGGGAACTAAATAAAATGAATAGCCAAAACTATAGCAGAAATGCCAGGAGTGTCCTTGTTTTAACTGGTGATGGCCACTTCAGAGCTATTTGGTCTTGGTTCTCACTAAGTGCCTTGGGTTTCTCATGGCATGGGATGTAATTACAGCTTCAAAAAAAAAAAAAAAAATTTTTTTTTTTTTTCTCTTCTCTATTCAAGTACATAGTATACTCCAGTAATAGAGGTTTTGCCATGCTGCTTAAGCATGTCTGGGCCTGGATTCAAGGAGATGTCCACACTTTCTTAGTGATTGTATCTGAAAGGCATTGAAGAGATATCTGTACATATCACTGATTCCCACCAGTATCACATTGCATTCATCATGTGAGAATTTTTTAAAAATCTGTCTCGATTCTTCCTTTATTTATCTGTTTCTGCCTGCTGTCATGTCTTGGAGTAAACCATGTCATATAATTAATGTATCTTACGTATAGAAGAGCTTTTTTTATTTTTTTAACTACCTCCCAGTTGAAGGTTTGTTCCCTAATTCTGCCATCCCAGGAATGGGTGGACAATCCTGTATCTATTCTGTGGATACCTGTTAAGATTGTGTGTGTGTCTGTGTGTCTGTCCATCTGCCTGCCTATCTGTCTGTCTACCTGTCTATATATCCATCCATCTATCCATCATCCAGAAACCCTGGTGGCGTAGTGGTTAAGTACTACGGCTGCTAACCAAGAGTTCGGCAGTTCAGATCCGCCAGGCGCTCTGTGGAAACTCTATGGGGCAGTTCTACTCTGTCCTATGGGGCCGCTATGAGTCGGAATCGACTCGACGGCAGTGGGTTTGGTTTTTTTTTAATCCATCATCGATCCATCTCTCCCATAACTGTGGCCTGCTTTTCCAGACAGAAAAGACCTAGATTTTTATCTTTATTTGACAGTTTCTTAACCCCTTGTTTGTTTTTTTTGGTTACACACACCTTCTGCTTTATTCCCTCATCTGTAAAAGTGAAATTAATAATAGCATGAACCTCACAGTGTTGAGCTGTCAAATGAGGTGAATTTTGTAAATTGCTAACCACAGTGCCTGGCATATAGTACAACTCAGCATGGAGGCTGCTGTGATGATTACTATGGTTACTGTTCTCTGCCAAAATCTTGTGAGATCTGTAAAGACTTCACTGTGACTAAATCGATTTTCCTCCTCTTTCTCTTGTCTTTGTTTTGTTATTTTTAAAAAAATTTGGAAACTTTCAGGGTTGTCATTAAAACTAATTTAATAATATTAATCATTGTTTATTATCACTGGTGGGAATTCCAGAACATTAGTGAGGCTTGTTTTTCAACTAGAGGAACCCTGTGGCATTCCCTTGCTCCCTAATATTCTTGGCCTTAAATGACACACTTTATTGCATTCTGCTAAAAGGGATTTGTAGATTCTTACCTTTTTAGTTATTATTTTTTTTTTATTTTAGTTAAATGTTCACGTAACACAACTCAGTATCTTCTGACAGCATTGGAATGCAGGTTAACCTCATTCTTTGTCTTAGAAAGTAAAAATAGGCCAGTTGTTGTTGATGGTTGCCATCAAGTCAGTTCCGACTCAGGGCGACCCCATGTCTGCGGAGTAGAACTGCTTCATGGGGTTTTCAAGGCTCTGAACTTTCAGAAGCCGTTCACCAGGCCTGTTTCCGAGGCACCTCTAGGTGGGTTCAAACCGCCAGTCTATCGACTAGCAGTCAGGCGTTAACTGTTTGAGCCACCCAGGGGCTCCTATCAGAAGTTGACCTAAAACCCAAACCAATCTAGAGAAGTTGACCTCGAGGTTAATAATAAAAAGCTACCATTTCACTCTGTGGGTTTGTTTTGGAATGTGAGATCTCGTCGGTATTGGCAACATTCTCTTAGATATTAGTCTTAGATATGACTTAAGAGGGTGTTAGGTATTAAAACATGTCAATGTTTTTCTTGAAGGTGAGTGACCTTTCATTCCATGATTCATTAGCTACTTTCATTGCTATTCTGATAGCACGACAGTGTTTTTCCCTGGAGGACGTCGTGCAGCACGTTGCACTTCCCTCTCTCCTCGCGGCAGGTAAGGCAGCATGCGGGTCGTCATTTTGTTATTTGCTCATTCCATTGGTGGGATGGGACCCACCATCAAAAGACAGTAAAAGTAGCGTTTGAGGGAACATACGCTGGGAGGTGGTGTGGCATCAAGGTGGAGACGGTAGAACTACCATACCAGTTTTATACCAAGTAATAATAGATCCCAATAGAAAAAGATTGAACCTTGCCGTTTTATTATATTTTAAGGATGCAATCAAGTTTCTTAGAAAAGCAGTCAGTATCTTAACTTTCTACTGTAAGCTGTGTTTATTTAAGTTATTCCGGCAAAATAAGCTTAATTAAGAATCCTGAAGACTCGTACTTGGATATGTTAAAAAAAGCTTGGTTTTAAAATCCTCTCTCCCTAGCTTGTGGAGATGCGGATGCCGAGCCTGGAGCAAGAATGACATGTCGACTGCTGCTTCATCTCTTCCGCGCTCCCCAGGCCTGCTTATTACCTCAAGCATCAGGTGAGCTGACAGCTGAAAAATCTCTGATTGCACTTTCATTTGGAGTTGTAGGTTCTAAAGTGACCCAACAGCCTGGTCCATCCTGATTTTGGTGGACTCGCTTTCGGGTGATTAAGGCGTGAGATAATGCCCCGGAGACGGCTTCCAGCACTTTTCACTGATTATGTAACATCAGGATACATTGAGAAATGCAAATCAGGAGTTAAAACACAATAAAAATACCTTTGGTGTTAGGCAAAGCCATGCCGGTGGGCGGGATGAGCCTCTGCTATACTGCGTATATTGGCTGTGAACCATACCATAGCAGCTTAGGGCAATAGTGATTCACTTATTCTTCTGCTAAGGTGATAGGAATGAGGTAAGAATTCTACGGGTGTTAAGGAAGACCATTCATAAAGATCATTTCCATATAGGTATGTATATGTGTGTGTGTGTAAGAATCAGTACAGGTATATGCAAGTCCTTCTAATCTTTTAGGTACATGTCCCTAAGACATCTTTTTAATAATTGAAAAGAAAAGATTAAGTAGGCAATCCTGGCAGTGTTTCTTAGTGAATACAGGAAACATCAATTAGAGCTAGCTAATGGCAATTAAGTGCCCACAGCCTGCCAACGAAAGGCCCTGCAGAATATAAATGATTACAGGAGACAGTTTGTGATGGCGATGAGCCTATTGAATGTTTGTTGTTGTTCTCACAGGCAAACCTTTCCCTGGAATAAGATCGTCTTGTGATCGACACCTCCTAGCCGCTGCTCACAACAGCATCGAAGTGGGAGCTGTGTTTGCTGTCTTAAAAGCAATTATGATGCTTGGTAAGACTATGCTGTTAGAAGCTTCATAGCTGGTCACCAGAAACTGAGGCCACATAACTTCTACTTGGGATTAAATCTAGTTAATATTATTAGAAATGTTTAGAAATTTTCTTGGTTTTCCCCCAAACTCAAGTACAATCAGACTCTCTGAGGAGTCTGTCCCTTATCTGCAGTGACTTTGGGGAAATGTAAACTAAACACTTCTTTGTGGTATTTTATGGCAGGATGTCTTGTTCTGATGTGATGTAGATCCTCAGACTCACAGAGCCATTTTGTCTTCTTTATGCTGGCAAAAATCACCCTTTGGGATGGTCAAGGATGGCTTGATCATCTAACCTGCCATTTTGAGATACATAGATTGGTTGACACCAAAGTCTTAAATTTCAGCTGGTATGAGAACAACAGAAAACCTGGGCTTTGACCTTAGTGTTTCCGCATCAGTTGTGACCCTGAGCAAGCTTGTATTATTCTGCCTTAGTTTTTCATGAATCAGGTGATACTTTCATTGATATCAATAAACCAGTATTTGATAAAAAAAACACCCAGACCTACTACCCTACAGTATTTGATAGCACAATACATTTTGCTTGTTTAATTCATAATATCTAAGATGTCTTTTAAATTCTTACTGATGCATATTCTCCAGGAGTACTGGTACTACTTTTATTGTTCATTTACAGTGTAAGACCTTAAGACATTTTTATCTGTAAATCATTAAGGATTTGAATAATTAGGACGTCTTGAACTCTGACTACCTAATTCCAGCTTTGCAGTCTCTAAGTGGTACAAACGTTTAAGCACTGAACCACTAATAGAAGGGTCAGAGGTTTGAATCCACCCAGAGGCACCTTGGAAGGGAAGTCTGCTGATCCTACTTCTAAAAGATCACAGCCATTGAAAACCTGGTGGAGCACAGTTGTACTCTGAAACACATGAGGTTGCCATGAGTTGGAATTGACTCAACAGCAACCGGGAATTCCAATTTTGGGTACGCACTTTGGCCTTGGCTGAACAGAGTTACCTCTTGTGTCCTAAAAGGGCTACTTTTGATTTGGATGGAGGTTACTGAGTGGATAGAAGTTGCTGTAGGTGAGTCTTAAAGAGCATATCTGAAGATAAAACCCAATAACTTCGTTTTATACTCCTGCTTGAGACACATTTCTTGGCAACACTGAGGAGGACAGCACACTTTTCATAAAACCAACTATTAAGCATTCACCTTAAAAAATATTTGTACATGCATATATATTCATTTGGAATGCCCATGAATTTTTTAGGGAAAAGGGAAGGGTAGAGCCGTATGGAGGGCTGTAGCTTCTTCCCTGGGTGTACAGCCAACATTAAACGCTCATTTCAGTAAGTACAGTTTCTTTATCTGGATGATGTTTGAAGGGAAAGATGGTTGGTCAGTTCTACCTAATGAGTAAATACAGGAACCATGGAGTCACAGACTGATATTTTTTACTGTGTTATCTTTCGTGCTCACCAGAGAGACTAGCAAATGCTGGGTTTTCAATAAACCAATGTTGTAAATGTGAATGCATGAGTGACAAATATCTTAATGCCAGAAACAAAAATGGTTTGTTTGGCCATGAGATTTGTAGGACTGGTTTCATCTCTTTAAATATCCAAATAACCATATTTGGATAGACATGCATAATCACCCTTGGTCTTTTAATTGGTCTCAGCTCTCGATGGGTTCTACAGCATTCTATGCAGTGGAGGAGGGGTCTTCAGACCTGAGAAGTCTCAGTCAGGCTAATTGAATGTTAGCAGAGCCTCGGACCAGGGAATCACTGAACATCTGTTTGTTCTGTTGTCTCTAAGATGCCAGCAGATTCTGACACAGCCTCCCAGACCTTCTCTGTCATCCCGCTGGCCTGTGACTGGCAGACATGTTTGTTTGTTTGTTAAAGTTTTGCAGACGTTTTAATTTTCCTACTTCACCATGTCCTAACCAATGATCCCTCAGTTCCCACCTACCAGGGTCCGTCTTGAGTTAGGCAAATGGGAATGTCGTATAGAATTTGGGTTCTGATTTCTGTGCTAGTTTCACTTGAGGCATAGAGAAAATTGCTGACGTCACCTGGGGTTGGAGAAAGCATGCTAAATTGGTACTTATAAAAATTGGTCTCTTCTCTTCCACGGTCTCGGGAATATCTAGCTCAGTTGGTTAACACAGTTGATAAAGAAAATGTACTACATTCTACTTTGGTGAGTAGCGTCTGGGATCCTAAAAGCTTGAGAGTGGCTCTCCACTGGTCTCACTCCGTCTGGAGCAAGGGAGAATGAAGAAAACCAAAGACACAAGGGGAAGACTAGGCCAAAGGACTAATGGACCACAACTACCACAGCCTCCACCAGACCGAGTCCAGCACAACTAGATGGTGCCCAGCTACTACCATCGACTGCTCTGACAGGGATTGTAATAGAGGATCCTGGACAGATCCGGAGAAAAATGTAGAAAAAAATTCTAACTCACACAAAAAAGACCAGACTTCCTGGCCTGACAGAGACTGGAGAAACCCTGAGAATATGGCCCCCAGATACCCTTTCAGCTCAGTACTGAAGTCACTCCTGAGATTCACCCTTCATCTAAAAATTAGACAGGCCCATAAAATAAAGCCAGACTGAAGGGGCACACCAGCCTTCGGGCAAGGACGAGAAGGCAGGAGCTGCCAGGAAAGCTGGTAGTAGGGAACCTAAAGTCGAGAAGGGAGAGTGTTGACAAGTCATAGAGTTGGCAGTGAATGTCACAAAGCAATATGTGTACTGTTTAATGAGAAGCTAATTGGTTCTGTAACCCTTCATCTAAAGTACAAGAAAAAAGAAAGAAAGAAAAGGTTTGGTCTCTCCTCCAGATACCAGATAGCTCTTTGAATGAGACAAACTTGTGTGTGTGAAGTGAAGCTTGTGTTTTTTATATTTGTATTTCTGTGAGAAATGTATGATACCAATGAATTGAAATGTATTGTTTACTCTCCCCTCTCCTTACCACTTTATAAGTAAATATTTAGCCATTCTGAGCTTTTCAGATTGTTAGCAGTGGCAGAACTTTTCCTTGGTTGACCTGTGGGTTTTAAAAGGCTTTTTGCACTGACCTGGGCTTGTTTTCGCTCAGTTGTGGCGGGCAGTGAAGACCTCAGCTCAGCTCATTTGTTGGTTCCGGGAAATTCTCTCGTTCAAGGCTTATGCTCCTATGGGTGAAAAGACAAAAGTGAAAGGCTATGTTGTCATTTGGCAATTCTTATTACCAGTTGTATTATTCACCCACTTTAAAGACGTGACTGCCATTTGTCATGGCAAGAGGTTGATTTCTAGCTCTCCCCCGACCGCAGAACTTTGTTACCTGGGAAATCTTTTTCTTAGCTTCGTTTCACTGAGTATATTAGAGGTTGTTCAGGTAAGCCTTTCTGATTTAGATGTTTACAGAGAGGAGAGTGAAAGACATGGGCTATTCAGTGAGTGCCCTACTTCACAGGGCTTCCTTTAGTGTGCGTTGCCCTTTTCCATTCCCAGGGACATAAATTTCTTTTGTCAAGAAGTTGGTAGTAAGGTGGGCTAAGGCAAAACTTTTCTCTTGACCTGTGGATAGCAAATAAGTCAATGTCAGAGAAGAGATGAAAAAGGAACAGCTAGAAGGGGTAAGATACCCATTTTCTTCCTTGTCTATAAGTCACATGAATTTGAATACATTCATGCTTGAATATTGGTGAAATCAATGTTCTGTGATTATTGAGTGTGACTCATAGTGACCTTTTCAAGTTTGGTGAACCCAAAACCCAGTGTCGTCAAGTCGATTCCGACTCATAGCGACCCTGTAGACCGAGTAGAACTGCCCCATAGAGTTTCCAAGGAGCTCCTGGCAGAGTCGAACTGCTGACCCTTTGGTTAGCAGCTGTACCACTTAACCACTACCCCACCAGGGTTTACAAATTTGGTGAAAGAGTAATTCTGTAAGCAGAATTGGGGGTGTGCCTTTAGTTTGCGTTTTCTCACTTCTCTGGGTTCTTGCGTTTATTCATCCATTCACTCTATTGCTGTACAACTGGCTCTGCCATCAGGGTACCGTTCACATATTTTAAATCCCCGAAAACTAGACTCATCGACTTCATAAATATCTGGCAGTATTTTTGAACTGCTGTGGTTTTGCTTTTGTGATTCTGTTATTCAGGAGACGCCAAAATTGGCAATAACAACGTCAGTTCTTTAAAGAATGACGACTTCACCGTGAGGGGTTTACGGCGCGATGGGAACGCCGATGACATCTGGACTGCCTCACAAAACTCAAAATCCTGTGGGAAAAGCATTTCCATAGAAACGGCCAATTTAAGAGAATATGCTAGACACGTCCTGAGGACTATCTGTCAACAGGTATTTAACTGACAAATGTTATTGACCTTTAACCTTGAATGTGCAGCGCCCCTTTCTGAGACAGCTGCTCACTTCTGTAGGAAACTTGTAGATAGGTGGTAACTTTATTTTGAAATAATTTCAAATTTGCTGCAAAGTTGCAAGAATAATAAAGTGAACTCTAGTATACCCTTTACACAGGTGTTTGTTTTTTTTTTTATGTTTGGCCATGTCAGCGCTATAATTTTGTGTGTGAGAATGTGTGTGCACATCTCTGTTATTTATTTTTATGAGCTGTTTGAGAGCAGATGGCTTACATCATGCTCCTTTACTTTTTAAGACTTCAGTCTGTATTTCGTAACATCACCGAAGTGCGGTTACCAAAGATCAGAAAATTTCATGTTGATACAGTACTGTAAAGGCCCCTTTGCAGTTTTGCCAGCGGTCCCAGTGATGCCCATCACTGCACCGTTCTCCTCCTGCGGTTCAGGCTAAACCTAGGATTATGGATTGCATTTGGTCGTCAGGCATCTTGTTGCCTTTAATCGGGAACAGATCTCAGTCTTTTTCTTTGATAGCATTGATACTTTTATAAAATACTGGCCAGCCATCTTAAAGAATGCTGTTCTTCCGTAGCGATTTACCTGTGGTTTCCTGTGCCTTAGCTTCAAGTGATGCTTACCTGGACAGGATACCACAGAAGTAAAGTTGTCTCCTTCTATCATATCTGAAGGCACAGGATGTCTCTTCGTTCCCTCATTGAAAAAAAAAAACAAACCCATTGCCGTGAGTCCCTTCCGACTCAATAGCAACCCTATAGGACAGAGTCACACTGCCCTACAGCGTTTCCAGGGAGCACCTGGTGGGTTCAAACTACCAACCTTTTCGTTAGCAGCTGAGCTCTTAATCACTGCGCCACGAGAGCTCGCTAGTGATGTTAATTTTAGTGAAGGTGTCTCCACTGTGTAGTTACTGTTTTCCCCCTTGCACCTAATAAGTACTCTTTGGGGAGACACTTTGAGACAATGTAAATATTTTGCTCCTCCTAAGACTTCATAAACTTCATATGCTATTGACATTGAAAAAAATCTCCATGATTTATCACGCTAATATGTTACTGACATCATGAGCCCAGAGTTATGCGGTAGTGATAATGTTGATAAACCAAACCAAACCTGCTGCTGTCGAGGCAGTGTCGACTCATAGTGCATGAGAACTACCGCGTACAGTTTCTAAGGAGCACCTGGTGGATTCGAACTGCCGACCTCTTGGTTAGTAGCCAAAGCTCTTAACCGCTGAGCCACCAGGGTTTCCTGTAATGTTGATGGGATCACATTTTTATTAAGGTATACTGTAACCATTGGGAGAGGAGCCGTGGTGGCACAGTTGTTAAAGCGCTCAGCTGTGAACCATAAGCTTGATGGTTAGAACCCACCAGCCACTCCACAGGAGAAAGACGTGGTAGTCTGCCTCAGTAAAGATTACATCCTTGGAAACCCTATGGGGCAGTTCACTCTGTCCTTTAGGGTCGCTCTGAGTCAGGATTGATAGCCGTGGGTAGGTCACCACTGTGATAGGTAGCAAATAGCCAGATAGGTATTGATTGAAAGGCAGCTGTGATTGGTTAGCAGCTGTGGTGGCACATTGGAGTCACCTGGGGAGTTTTAAAAACTTCCGTGAGATTGATTTAACTGTTCTTAGGTGGGGCCTAAGCATTGGAACGTTAATAAGCTTCCCCAGGTGATTCTAATGGACAGCTGGCATTGGCCCCCAACCCCCGCAAAGTGGTTAAGGAGCCAGCTTCATCTGAAACAGATCAGGATTCCAGTCTGGCTCTGCCGCTGTTGACAGCTGTTTGACGAAGTGACGTAAATGGCAGCTAGTCAACCCTCAAGTGCAGGTGGCGCTCAGAGTTGGTGATTTCTTACTCCATTTAGTAGAAGAATTTGGCTTTAAAAGAACAGTGAGGCGAAACTGATGAGATTTTAAATTGGTGCAACACTCTGGAGAATAATTAGCTGTTTATATCAACAAGCCTTAATTTTTTGTCATAGCCCTTGACCCAGCCATTGCACTTCCATGAAATTATCCTACAAAAATAGTTGTGGATGTGCACAAATTTTTTTGTAATCATTGACATTATTTGTAATAGTACCAAAAAGGGAGAAAATTTTCTAAATATTTAACAGTGTGGGATTTGTTATATTGTTATATTATGTTGTATAAATTTTGTAGAAATAGTACAATGTCGTGTATAAAAAAATGAGCAGATTATGGTACAGGATCATTATTATTAAATGCCTAGTTAAAAAAACAACCACCAAAAAAAAAAAAAAAAAACCTGTTTACAGGGAGTGCATAGAGCTGGGTCCATTTTCTAGTTGAAGACATACCAGTGTTTTCTTTAGTTCTCTTAATTCTCTTTCCTGTTCTTTTTTTTTTTTTTGGCATATCAATTTTTTAAATTTTCCTTTAAGTGAGGTTTCTACATTTTATTTTTCAGCAATGAAAATGCTGCAGATTTTGTCTTTAAAAGTTTTCCCACCTATTTCCACGTAGTTGTTTTTAAACTGAAATAGTCTTGTTGGCTTTATATACTATTGTGCACCCTCAATTTAGTCCCTATCATGTATGTATATAAAAAAAAATTAGTGCCCGTCAATCTAATAGCCATATTGTTTTTAGGAATGGGTAGGAGAACATTGCTTAAAAGAACCTGAAAGACTCTGTACGGACAAAGAACTTATATTGGACCCTGTGCTTTCGAATATACAAGCGCAGAAGTTACTCCAGCTCATCTGTTACCCTCATGGCATTAAAGAGTGTACCGAGGGGGACAACCTGCAGAGACAACATATTAAGCGCATCCTGCAGGTAAGTGGGATATTTTTAAAGATTGTGTTTCTGTCATTTGAAACATTGTTCATGGTTGTAATAAGAGTCCCACTGTCTTTTTTTTTTTTTTTTTTTTTGCTATTGTTAGCTAATTCCCGATTCCAAGTAGCTCTGATTATTATTTCTTTATTTTCAATTTGTGTATAATTACCATACTTTTCTTGCTGGGTACGTATAAATCCGCTGCCGTCCAGTTGATTCCAACTCATAGTGACCCTACAAGACCGAGTAGAACTGCCCCGTGGGGTTTCCAAGGAGCAGCTGGTGGATTCGAACTGCCAAACTTTTAGTTAGCAGCCGGACTCTTAACCAGGGTGCCACCAGGTTGCTGCAAATTGGATATAATCATCAGATGAATATTCATAAGTCAGTACTGTATTTACATGAGAAATTAGCTCCATGAAAGGATTGTTTTAAATATATTAGTTAAGATTTGAAACCATTTTGGGATGGAGTTTGTTATAGATAAATAGATTCTGAGCGAGAAAATAATTACCTTATTTACTTCCATTGCCTAGCAGAATCAGACACATTAATTTAGAGTTGCTATTTATTTCTTGAGTTGGAATTGACTCAAAGGCAATGCCCTTTATTTATTTCTTTATGTCTCCGTGGAGTATACCCATAGGCTTGGAAGCTGTTGGATCCATCATATAAATTACTTCAGTGTGTTGGACTGTTCTACTCTTTCACGAGGGAGGGAATACTACAGGAAGTTAAGTATCACGTTTTAGGACACATTCCCCGTTGCTAATGTTGTAACGTTTTGCGTTCTCCCCAGAATCTTGAGCAGTGGACACTGAGGCAGTCCTGGCTAGAGCTTCAGCTGATGATCAAACAGTGTCTGAAGGACCCTGTGAGTATATGTGGAAAGCACGTACGTGTAGGACATTTTAGAAAAACACAAACATTGTAATGTTTGAAGATAAAGTAAAAGGCATGTGCGCTAATTCTCTTTTGTCTAACTTAGGGCTCTGGGTCTGTGGCTGAAATGAACAACCTACTAGACAATATTGCCAAGGCAACCATTGAGGTATTCCAGCAGTCGGCCGACTTGAACAACAACTCTTCCAGCTCTGGCATGGGCCTCTTCACCCCAAACAGCATCGGAAGTACTGATGCAAGTAGCACGAGACAGAATGGAATAAAGACATTTTTAAGGTATTTTTTTTTTCCGTAGTTTTTTTGGGCTCTAGTTACTTTCTCACATGTAACAGTAAAATTTTATTTATGTAATTCAGCTATATTTTTTCTATAAAGCCACAGGAATGTGAAGAAAGTAACTACTTATAAATGACAGTTACGGTTATTTAATAAGTTAAAGGGTAAACTGAGGTGGATGATATATTAATGTTATAGATAAATTTCAGTGAACTCTGGGTACAGTAACCATGTATGTTTATGACTACACCCAGACTCCCTGGAACCATAGATGGCACTAAAAGTTGATTTATTTCTTTAGTGTCTTATGCTATTCATTATATGTTGTTGGGGTTGTCAGGTGCCATCGAGATGATTGCGACTCATAGCGACCCTATAGGACAGAGTAGAACTGCCCCATACAATTTCCAAGGAGCAGGTAGTAGATTTGAACTGCCGACCTTTTGGTTAGCAGCTGAGCTCTTAACCACTGTACCACCAGGACTCTATTCATTATATAGGAAACACTTTTTCTGTGATCCTTCTTAATTGGCAATTCTGTACGACAGTATTATGGAAATTTGTGTTCCACATTAGAAGAAGGAAGCGTATGAAAATCTTAAAATAGCACTTTAATCGTGGAAGGCAGGTAACCTTACAAATCATGGTGTAAAGTATACCTGGTGAATTTTCAAACCTTTAAATTGGTCACTACTATGCTGAGACAGAATCAGAATATTTCACTACATAGCCAAGTCAAAAAAGTGTACTCTCTTCTGGTTGAAATGAACTCTGATCAGAGAGCCAGAATCATGGAAAAACACTTTTTATAGATGAAAGAAAAAGTTGCTAGTATGGGATTCTCCGAGAACTGCACTTCTAACTGCTTTCCAAAGTATGGGTGGAAGGTATTGCAAACGTGTTATTTCCGAAAGGATAGTATAGATTGGGTTAGTATAGAAATAAAAGAAGAATTTTGTGGTAGACAGTGTGTCTTACGCTTAACAGCTTTCGTCTGGAGTTTCTGTTGTAACCATGAGAGTGGAGAAAAAGGATGCTGGTTTGGGTTTAACACCTGTTTCTTATCTTAGCTCCTCTGAACGCAGGGGCGTGTGGCTGGTGGCCCCCCTGATCGCCAGGCTGCCGACTTCTGTGCAAGGAAGAGTGTTGAAAGCCGCAGGGGAAGAGCTGGAAAAGGGGCAGCACTTGGGTTCCTCTTCCAAGAAGGAGAGAGACCGGCAGAAACAGAAAAGGTAAGGCAGATCTAGCATCCCATGAACATACATGGTCATTGTACTGAGAGTTCACGGAAATTTGATTTTCAAATGGAATTGGAAATATTTGGTGTTAGGCAGGGTTGTGTCCTAAAAAAGTTCCAGGTTATAATATTCAATACTGTAGACCTCAACTCTGACTGTGTACCCAGATCACCACTGAACTTGTTAACAATGCTGACTTCTGGGTCCCTCTTTGGACCGACTGAATCAGATCTGGATGCCACCTGGTCCCTGTGTTTTTATTTTTTAATTATTTATCACCTATTTTTATTTATTTAACTGTTGTTTATAATTCTGTCACGTTAGACACTGTAGTAGTTACTGATGCTTTTAACATCTAGGACTCTTATTCTAGATGAGATACTATAACTTTTAGCCATCAAGTTTAATGTTTGCTTCATTTATTTCATGCCCAAGAAAAGGTTTCAGATAATTATATTTGAAAAATAACCATGTTACTGAGAAAGAACAGAACCTCACACTAAAGCCAAAGCACAGTGACTGTTCAGCAGCCCAGAAGTAAAGGAGAAAGATGGCTGTAATTTCTTCCATCTTTTAAAAAGCCTGAAGATACAGGTTTCTTGAGCTCTAATTAGTAATATTTTAGTCGCTGCCATTTATTGAGTTATTACATAATGCTAATTCTTTTTGTAAAATCTCAGTAAAATTCTAACAGAAATCATGTGTGGTAGCTTCTCTCCTTATTGTCTTCTCATAGATGGAGAGACTGAGGTACTAAAAGGTGAAGTAAGTTGCTGAGGTTCACACAGCTAATAAGTCATAAAGCTGGGGCTTACACCCAGGCTGTCTGGCTTCTGAGTCTGGGCTCCTAACTACAGTAAATGTCTGTAGGGACCTACCTAGCGTTGTACGCATTTTGTTTGCCCACGTGGTGGTTCCGCCATCTTTGCCAGGATTAGTTAACCAGCCAGAAGACTCACTTTTAATTTTCAGACTTTATTTGCTAATGGGTGATGGTACTTCCATTGCCTCACATCTCAGGGGGGGACAGGTGGTATCAGGTGGGACTACAGAGACTTTTGAGATCGTTTCTTCCTAAGTTAGTGTTTCTCAGTACTGCTTGGTGTAAGATGAAGCCAGCTGAAATATTTTGGCTTCAATATCATTTTAAGAAGCTTTTCTTTCTACTGTAGCACTTTATCTATATTATTGGTCTGTTGCCCTCTGCTGATTGAAGAAATATTATTAGAATGCCAGTTTAAAATAGAATTTCTACCACATGCCTTGAAAGCGGGTTACAAGCCAAGGCTGTGGGATGTGGATGTGTTGGGTCTATACACTAGAGGTCGCCAGCGAGCACTGTTGAGTCTTCAGACCTAGCTTCTAATCAGCTCTACCAACACCTCGGGGTTTAGTCTTGAAAACTGTGCCAAAATACGAAAGAAAGCAAACAAAACAAAAACACAACATACGTATATGTAGGCCTGTTTCCTGGACCCTAAGATACGAGAAATTTTCCAGGCTTACTTTGTATTCTGTGTATATACCGATAGTCCTTCTCAGGCGTATTTTTTAAATTTTTCTTATTGATGTAAAACTGTGTTCTCAAATATCCCCTCTCCCCTCACAAGTAGTATGGGATTTGGGAGTGCCTTCAAGGGACAATAGGGCACATTGAATTATTTGGAAGCATTACTGTGGCTTTTAATCTTATTAGTAGAGACATGATTTAACTTTTCAAGTAGTCTTTGGCTATTTATTCCGCCCCCTCCCTCTCTTTTAATAGTAAAATAAATAAGAGCAAATAACCTGAGGGAAAGAAATGAGTGTGGCAGCAGGAAGTAGTCTGTCCTTCCTAACTGAATTTCGTGTCATTATTCCTTTGTAGTATGTCTCTCCTGAGTCAACAGCCTTTCCTCTCCCTGGTTCTTACCTGCCTTAAGGGACAAGATGAACAACGGGAAGGGCTTCTAACGTCTCTCCAGAATCAAGTTAACCAGGTAAAGCATAGCATAATATTAGGACAGGAAAATGTCTTCCTAATGGCACTAATTCATTTTCCTTTCAGATGCTCAGATTAAACTAATAAGGGCACTGCATGTTTTGATTTGATACTGGGAGACACAATCCATGCCCTGCTCTTCCCCCATTGCCATTCTAGACACCACAAGATTATCAGTTTTATACTGTAAATTACGCATATAATACCTACAGACTGTATAAAAGTACACCTTTGCACACTGCATGTAACTTGGAAATATCTGCTCCTCTCCACCTCTGCCTCTTGGGAGGGGACCTGGAGAAACCTGTGGTGTGGTGTGGATGGCAACAAGACTGAAGAGCCCATGTCCTGCTCAGTGCATCAGGCAGGGTCTGGACTTGAGGTCTTTACATTCAGAAACTCAATTTTATATCTCCTGTCAGAGCCAGATTAATGCCAGCCATGTGCACATAGACCAGAAACTCAAGCCAGTTGCCACGGAGTTGATTCCAACTCATGACAATCAAATGTGTAGCATAGAACTACTCCACAGGGTTTTCAATGGCAATGATCTCTCAAAAGCAGATGGCTAGGTCTTCCTTCTAAGGTGCCTCTGGGTGGATTCGAACCACCAACTTTTCGGTTAAGTAGTGGAGCACTTAACTATTTTCACTACCCAGCGACTCCTTTATGCACCCATTTATAAATCAGAAAGCCTATGGGTTTATTTTCAAAGAATTTGGACTTTGCCTTTTTGCCAACCAGAGTTCTCCTGGTCACTGTTGGGGACACTTGCGTTCTGCATACCATAAGGAGACCAAGTGACCAAATTAGAAATTAGAAAGCATGGAATCTGAGCAGAGAGAGTAGAGTGATCGTATGGGATGTTTTCATCACTCTGCAGAGCCTAATGGTCCCCTCCTTGTGACACTGTCTGTGGAGCCAGACATCAGGTCTTTGCCTTGAATGGTCCTGGATGGGCATGGGCACAGGCACAGGCATTTAGTCTTCCAGCTTTCTTGTCATCTCTCACCTTTTGTACCTGGGAGAGAGAGCTGTTCCCTAGATAGCACCCAGGGTGGTCTTTCTAAATGTAAATCACGTCATATCACTCCCATGACTAAAATGGTCTTACTATGCTTGGAATAAAAATTCACAGCCAGGCTCAACAGGCCTTACGTCGGCTCTGGCCCCATCTTCTAGCTCATGTCCTACCAGTCTTCACCTTGCTCAGTCCACTCTTGTTACATTGGCCATGCTGCTGTTCCTTGAATTTGCCAAGCAGGTTCTTTTTTTGGTGCTTTTGCATCTTTTCTTCCCTTTGCATGGAAGCCCTCCTTCCTCACTTCATTCAAGTCTCTGCTCCGATGTCTCCTCCTTAGGGAGGTCTTCCCCAGCCAGCCTCTGAAAGAGGACCACTGTCCTCTTCTGTCCCCTTGCCCTGCTTCTTACCACTTTTTACACTTCACTCATTTTTATTTGCTGTTTTCCCCACCACTAGAATGTAAGCTCCATGACAGCTGGTGTGTTTTGGTTAAGGCCTTCCACCCTTACATCAGAAAGGGGAGAGACCTGCCTCTCTTGCTAAGATTGGAGAAGTGCTCCCTGTCACCAGGCAATATACTAACAGGTCATCTGTTGGGCTGCGATCCTTCCACATATGACTCATTTCAGCTCTTCTAAAGATGGCTTGCACTTGCTAATACTTCAGAGCATGGCAAGATTTTCTTTTTTCTTTTTGCCTGTGTCATCAGATTCTGGGATGCTTCCCATTTGTGGTTTTCCTTTTCCGAGTGGCCCAGTGTCTGTCTGAGTCAGTGAGGAAGCACCTTGCTTTTATAAGTTGATATGCCATTTGGTGGATATCCCAGGTGCCATGCCTTTTCATGATAGCATATGTTCTCTTTATCAAGGAAGACAAGTTCACAAGATAGCAAGCACCATCTTCAAGAAAACATCAAAGTAACATACTTTCTAGGCTTCAAAGCAGGTCCCTAGACATATAATACAGGTGTGTGTGTGTGTGTGTGTGTGTTGCCATCGAGTCAGTTCCAACTCATAGTGACCCTGCGTAGGGCAGAATGAAACGCTGCCCAGTCCTGCGCCATCATCACAATCATTGTTAATGTTTGAGCCCATTGCTGCAGCCACTGTGTCACTCCATCTTGTCTGACAGACGAGTCATGGATAATACAGGACTGATGTAAAGTGTAATTCTGTCTCTTCAATGTTTTCTCCAAGGACTGGTCCCTCCTGATAACACGTCCTGAGTACGTGAGACAGTCTCAGAGTCCTTGCTTCTAAGGAGCATTCTGACTATATTTCTTCCAAGGCAGATTTCTGAGTTCTTCTGGCAGTCCATGGCGTATTCAGTATTCTTTGCCAACACCATAATTCAAAGGCATCAACTCTTTTTTGGTATTTCTTATTCATTGTCCAGCTTTCACATGCATATGAGGTGATGGAAAATATCATGGCTTGGGCCAAGCATACCATAGTCCTCACAGTGCCATCTTTGCTTTTGAACTCTTGCAAGAGGTCTTTTGCAGCAGATTTTCTTCTGACACTCTTTTTAGTCTTTTCTTTCTTTCCTGTCTTTTCAATGACCTTTTGCTTTCTTCATGTATGATGTCCTTGATATCATTCTACTATGTGTCTAGTGTTTGGTCATAAGTTCTCATGTGTCAAATGTATTCTTGAGATGGTCTCTAAATTCAGGTGGAATATACTCAAGGTTGTGTTTTGGCTTTTGTGCACTTGGCTGTAATTCAGCTTCAACTTTAACTTTTATACAAGCAATTGATGGTCTGTGTTTTGCATTCAGCACCTGGCCTTGTTCTCACTGATGATATTGAGCTTTTCCACCGTCTCTTTCCACAGATGTAGTCGATTTGATTCCTGTGTATTACATCTGGCACGGTCCACATGTATAGTCACCGTTTATGTTGTTTTTGAAAAGTATTTGCAATGAAAAAGTAGTTAGTCTTGCAAAACTCTGTCATGGAATCTCTGGCATTGTTTCTTTCATCAAGGCTATATTCTCCAACTACCAATCCTTCTTTGTTTCCAACTTTCACATTACAATTGCCAGTAATTATCAACGCATCTTGGTTGCACATTTAATCAATTTCAGACAGCAAAAGTTGGTAAAAATCTCTCTTTGGCCTTAGTGGTTGGTATGTAAATTTGAATAATAATCATTTTAACTGGTCTTCTTGTAGGCATATGGACCTTAGCCTATCACTGCAGTGTTGTACTTCAGGCTAGATCTTGAAATGTTCTTTTCGATGATGAATGTGACGTCTTTCCTCTTCAGTTGTCATTCCGGGCATTGTAGACCGTATGATTGCCTGATTCAAAATGGCCAGTACCAGTTCATTTCAGCTGACTAATGCCTAGGATATTGATGTTTATGCATTCCATTTCATTTTTGACAACTTCCAATTTTCCTAGATTCATACGTCGTACACTCCACATTCCTAGTGTTAATGGATGTTTGCAGCTGCTTCTTCACATTTTGAGTCATGCCACCTCAGCAAATGAAGATCCTGAAAGCTTGACTCCATCCACGTCATTAAGATTGACTCTACTTTGAGGAGGCAGCTCTTCCCCAGTCGTGTTTTGAGTGCCTTCCAACCTGGGGGGCTCATCTTCTTGCACTATATCAGACAGGGTTCCTCTGCCATTCATAAGGTTTTCACCAGAAAATTTTTTCAGAAGTAGAGCAGCAGGTCCTTCTTCCTAGTCTATCAGTCTGGAAGCTCTTCTGAGACCTGTCTACCATGGGTGACCCTGCTGGTATTTGAAATTCTGGTGGCATAGCTTCCAGCATCACTTCAACAAACAAGCCACCGCAGTGTGACAAAGTGACAGATGAGTCATGGATAATACAGGACTGGTGTAAAATGTAATTCTGTCTTTCCAATGTTTATCTTCATAAGACCAGTGGAAAAATAATGTTTAAAAAATAAATCTTTGTTTTAGTTAACGTTTAACGTGGTCACTCTCTAAAGCCTTTTTAAAACTTAGTAACCGAAAACATCCCTGGATACAAATTTTTTCTCCCACCTAGAAATGTGAATAAGGATTTACAGATTTCTGCCTGTATGGAGGGCAGAAAAACATTGAGTAACGTTTCAAATTTTTATTTTAGCTTTGTTCATTTGTGAAATTGAAGTAGTTGCTTTTGGCTGCCAGTGGAAAGCTCAGTTTAACATTAAATAAGACTAAAATCCAATTTTAATAGGGAATACAAATATCTTTTTTTTCCTGGTCTTAGATTTTAAGTAACTGGAGAGAAGAACGATACCAAGATGATATAAAAGCGCGGCAGATGATGCACGAAGCATTGCAGCTTCGTCTAAATTTGGTAAGAGACATTTCTAGTATTTTCCTCCTATTAAACTGATGGACATGTGAAAATACCTCCAGCTTTCAGTTTCCACACTATGTTCAAAGTCTGTAGTATGAGGCAAGACCTTCTACTGTTGGCTTTCTCTGACTACTTCCCTCTCTCTCTCAAGCATTTTCTTTTCCTCTCTGCTTTCCTTCCTGTCTGGTCTGACTTCTAGTAGTAGATACTTAGGCATTGGTCTGCCCTTTTCACCAGCCCACCCCGGGAACTGTCTCCTCTTCAGTTTGTGCTAAGAGTACGTTTGAGAGGACTACGGTTTTGAGATGTGTTAGTTTTAACTGTATGTATTTTTTTAAACATCCTTTTGAGTCAATATTTGGTCAAACTTTTCATCAAACTGATCATTTCAAAACAAATTCCACCTCGAGGCTTCACAGAAATTCAACATTTCTCACCCATCGCATATTGTTTTAAATTCTTCCTTTCCCATTGGACAAGTCCAAATGAAGGCTCCTCTGGAGGCTGACTTGCTTGGTGTTTTTGGTGGTTGTTTTTCACCTGATCCCCACATGTGAATGGGTAGATCTGCTGGACAAGCCTTCTGTCCATTCTTAATTCTGTGTTACTGGGTGTTCCAAGTGTTACTGTGATAGGAGCCTTAGATTCACTCTTAATCGGACGCAAAGCTGGACATAACCTGTTACATGGTTTTGACCTCTTCAGATTCAGTTAGACTACATTTCTATCATAAAAGTGGAGCTCCTGAAATACTAGCAACAAAAGAAAACCTACCATTGGCATACGGTTTACACCAATGCCATGCCAACCTCCTGGCACTGTGCTTTTATCCCCTTTTGGTCACCTGTATGAACTTCTGCCCATGTGGCTCTAGAATGAAAAACTTACGTTAACCTCCTCCATGTTTTTTTTTAATGACCAACTTCCTATGGTAAAGGAACTAAAAAAATGAAATGGCAAATATGTAGCTAGGAGAGAAAGAACAAAAAACCAAAGCCATTGCCATCGAGTTGATTCTGACTCATAGCGATCCTGTAGGACAGAGTAGAACCACCCCATAGAGTGTCCGGGGAGAGCCTGGTGGATTCGAACTACTGACCTTTGGTTAGGAGCTATAGCACTTAACTACTATGCCACTAGGGTTTCCAAGGACAGAAAGAAGACAGGATAATCCATAAACTAGAGTTTTTTTTTTTTTTAAACTAATTGAAATCCAGCTACACAAAGTGGCAGGAGTGGTAATGCGATGTTTTTTGTCCTATTTTCCACGCCAGGTAGGAGGAATGTTTGACACGGTGCAGAGGAGCACCCAGTGGACAACAGACTGGGCTCTCCTGCTCCTTCAGATAATTACTTCGGGAACTGTCGACATGCACACCAACAAGTAGGTTTTCATATTTCACGTTTCCTTTGCCCCCTGAGTGCATGCCATAAACTTTCATATGTTGTTGTTGTTAGGTGATGTTGAGATTCCCACTCATAGCAACCCCATGTAAGAGAGTAGAACTGCCCCATAGGGTTTCCTAGTAACCGAAAACATCCCTAGTCTTTACCGGAGCAGATCACCAGGTCTTCCTCCTATGTAGCGGCTGGTTGGGTTGAAATTCACCGTTAGCAGCCAAGCACTTACCTGTCACATCGCCAGGGCACCTTAAACTTTGATATAAAAAACCAAACCCATTGCCATCGAGTGGATTGCGATTCAGAGCTACCCTATAGGACGGAATAGAACTGCCCCATAGGGTTTCCAAGGAATGGCTACCAGGGCCCATTGCTGCAAATTCTGCTACATCTTATTTTCTTAGATACTATTACAAACTTTTGTGCTTTGAAGAAGAATGCTCAGTTAATTAAGTGGACCTTGGTTTTGCTTTAAGATGAAAATAATTATTTTCTTTCACCTTTAGTGAACTATTCACAACGGTTCTTGACATGCTGGGTGTTCTAATCAATGGAACTTTAGCCTCTGACCTATCGACTGCATCCCCAGGGGGATCTGAAGAGAACAAGCGTGCGTACATGAATTTAGTAAAGAAACTAAAAGTAAGTTTGTGATCTCCTTATCTTATGAGAAAACATATGGCTTTGTTATAGTGTTTTTGTTTTATTTTACAGCTTGGTAAATTAAGTGTTATTGATTGCATCCAACTTAATAGGATTAATTTTTTTTTAAGTCACAGCTTGCCAGTACCCCAAAATTATAAGCATTATAGTCTTCAAGATTTTTTTTTTTTTTTAACAGAAGTATATTCACAACATGTTTAATTTTTTAAAGAACTTGAGAAATCCATGGTCAAATATAGAAGCAGAATGCAAACATTAGATTTAGGCTAAAACCGTGCCTGGACTGGCCCTGGTAGTTGAAAGCCGTATTCATTGAGCCTTCCGAATCTGGTCCATTTGGTAAAGCGCTAACACAGCCTTTGCAATAAATGGTAAACTAACAACAGGAAAAGAAAGGCAATATATCTCGCCTACCTTACCAGTAAAATACCCAGCAGTTCGTTACCTTGTAGTCTGACTGTGAATGCAAGAAAGCTTTCCTTCCACGGTGCAGCTCCTCATGCCTTCTGACTGTGAATTCTACTTGGGATTTTTGTCAGTTCAGCATCACCGATGTCCGTTGTGTGACTCATGTGCCTTTGCATTTGTTCTATTTTCTGCTTAAATAGAAGAAACGAAACATACTCACCCCTGTAATTTGGAGCTGCTTTTCTTAGACCATGTTCAAGGCTAAAGAACACCCCAGCTGTAGAAAAGGAGATGTAGCGTAGGGAACTTCCTTCTTGTTAAGCTTTTGCCTTTGTTGTAATTTCTGCCCTGCTTTTCTCTTTCTGCTTTTAGAAGGAGCTAGGAGACAAGAGGTCCGAAAGCATCGACAAAGTGCGGCAGCTGCTACCTTTGCCAAAACAGACGTGTGATGTCATTACTTGCGAGCCGATGGGTTCCTTGATTGATACAAAAGGAAACAAAATTGCTGGATTTGACTCCATAGATAAAAAACAGGCAAGAGTACATGTTTTTCCCTCACAAAAATATATACCGGCTTATGAACATCTAATACTTTTTGTCTTCCTAAAGGTGACATGAAACATCTCAATTTTGTCGTTTCTTGATATTTCTAAAGCTTACGCTTGTATTTAAATGCAGTAACATTATCATATAAATCAGCCACATCTGTGTAGCTCCTCATTTAAAAATTTTACCCGAATTTATGTACATTTCTGAAGCCCACCGAGAACGCTAACTTAAAAAAAAGTTTCAAAAGAAAAAAAAAGCGAAGACCAGTTTTGATTTTACTATAGAATTAGAGGCAGAATCTGTTTAGATAAGAAAAATTTTTATTGATAAAGGTCTTCATGTCACAGGCTATTCTGAGTGAAGAAGTCCCTTCAGTGAGATGGTATTTCATGTTCTAACTGATCAGATAATATGCAACGAACTCTTGTTTTGTGTAAAATATTAAGTAAGCTTCTGTGACACGTGAGAGGAGCAGGCAGTTACTCTTTCAATGAACGCTGAGTAATCACAGACTTGGTGCAACCACACTGGCGACAGCAGAGCCCTCCCCTCCAGGAGAAGCAGAAGGCAGTTACAGTGTGGTGAAATTGATGTGTGGGGACTGCACCGCCAGAGCTCCATACATGTACATATACACACACAGGTGAGGAGGAGGTGGTCACAGCAGGGTCTCCAGAAGAAGTGGCACATGAGTCCTTTTGATGGACAAGAGTAGCTGGGAGGTGGGGAAAAGTGTGGTACAGGCAAAACAAATGAGTATGCGAAGACGCAAGAGAACGCCGTTCACAGGGGAAATGCCCCCCGTTGCCGTAGTCTATTCCAACTCATAGCGACCCCGTAGGACAGAGTAGAACCGCCCCATAGGGTTTCCAGGGCTGTAAATCTTTACAGAAGCAGACTGTCACGTCTTTCTCTCGCAGAGCTGCTGGTGGGTTTGAACCGCTGACCTTTCGGCTGGCAGCTGAGCACTTTAACCACTGCACCACCAGGGCTCCTTCTAGGCGAAAGGTGGTGCTGTAGCAGTTCAGAGTAGCCTGAGTACCTGGAGGGTTGTGGAGAGAGAGAGAAAAAGCTAAAGTCATGGACAAGTTGAGTTTGCAGTGCCAACAGGCCTTCTAGCACGGAGATACCCTGAAGCCACGTGGGTATATGGTCTTGGACCCAGCAGAGAGGGCTACTCTCAGGACAGATTTTAGGAACAGCAAATTTACTGATGACGTAGTGGTTAAATGCTGTGGCCGCTAACCAAGAGGTCAGCAGTTCGAATCCTCCAGGCACTCTTTGGGAACTCTATGGGGCAGTTCTACTCTGTCCTATAGGGTCGCTATAAGTCGGAGTCAACGCCACGGCAGTGGGTTCGGTTTTCGTTTTGGTCTTTGAGCCTTGGTTTGGATGCAGGCACCCATGGCAGAGTGTGTGTACAGAAACAGGAATGCATACATCTTATGAAATGCTTAACTAGTATTTTTGGGGAAAAAATAGTGTCCAATATGCTAAGGAAAGTACCAAGAGACATGCCAATTAATACTAAAAACAAGAAACTTATATTCAGAAACAGAGTAACCTCTTCTAGACTTTAGTTCTGCACTAGCTGGATCTGAACGATTTTATGTGTACCTGTTGCATCAGTTAATTCTGTAATAATATTACTTAACCATGCAGAGACTGGCTTATTAAGTACATAAAAGGTCCCTGTATTGAATCAAGTCTGTGCAGGTTTACATTGAAATTAATGAGTCCAGTTAGAGGCCGACTATACTTTGACTCTTACGCTTTTCTTTTGTCTTAAACATAATAAATAGATTCCAGAGATTCGTAATTGATTATAATTTAGTACCGTAATAGCAACTTTGCAGTGTTTTTAAGAACAATTTGATGTTCATACATATGTTGTTGATGGGTGCCATCGAGTTAGTTCTGACTCATAATGACAGGATAGGACAGAGAAGAACTGCCCCATAGGGTTGCCAAGGAGCAGTTGGTGGATTTGAACTGCCAACGTTTTTGGTTGGCACCTGAGGTCTTAACCACAGCCATTGCTGTCAGTTTGATTCTGACTCATAGCCACCCTATAGGACAGAGTAGGGCTGCCCCATTGCGTTTCCTAGGAGTGGCTGGTAGATTCAGACTGTTGACCTTTTGCTTAGCAACCAGGATCTTTACCACTGCACCACCAGGGACACACACACACACACCCCAAACCCACTGTCATCGAGTCGATTCCAACTCATAGCGACCCTGTAGGACAGAGTACAACTGCCCCATAGAGTTTCCAAGGAGTGCCTGGTGGATTCGAACTGCTGACCTCTTGGTTAGCAGCCATAGCACTTAACCACTACACCACCAGGGTTCTACCCAACACACACACTAAAATAACTAAATGAAAAATGCCATTTTATAGTGCAGTATACTGGACTATCAGTATATTTGGATGGCACAAATGGTTTAGCACTCAACTCCTAACCAAAAGGTTGGTAGTTTGAATTCACCCAGAGGTGCCTCAGAAGAAAAGCCTGTCAATCTGCTTCAGAAAGATCACAGCCATTGCAAATCCTATGGAGCACAGTTGTACTCTGAAACACATGAGGTGGTCGTGAGTTGGAATCGACTTAACAGCAACTGGTAAACTGGTGTTACAGCCTGAACACAGCATGGTGTGGAGTAAAGAGAACCACAGAATTGAACTTAAAGCTCTTAATGGTAGCCACTCACTGCTCTCCAGAGGCCTGGCTCTGCTAATTAGTTAACCTCATTAGGTACCCTCTCTGTTGTATGCCAAGGCCCACAGCAGCCAAAATCTTCTGGGATTCCACATCCTAAGCAAGCTTGGCTTATGAATTGGGAGAAGACTTGAATGTGTTGTCATAGAGCATTATTTTGCCACAGGGTCTCCAGGTGTCTGCAAAGCAGAAGGTGTCCCCCTGGGATTTGTTTGAGGGTCAGAAGAACCCAGCTCCTCTCTCCTGGGCCTGGTTTGGGACTGTCCGAGTGGACCGCAAGGTGATCAAGTATGAGGAGCAGCACCACCTACTTCTGTATCACACACACCCCATGCCCAAGCCCCGAAGTTACTACCTCGAGCCACTGCCCCTGCCTCCTGAGGAGGAGGAGGAAGAACCCACGTCTCCTGTCTCTCAGGAACCAGACAGGAAATCAGCCGAGCTGTCGGATCAGGGAAAAACTGCAATGGATGAAGAGAAGAAAACAAAAGGAAGGAAGCGCAAGACGAAATCAAGCTCAAGAGTTGATGTAAGTACAGAAGTGTGGAGAATTTTGTCTCGTGAGCGTCTAGCTTGAGATTTCCTCACGCCCAAATTACATGCCCCAGAAACATAGCTAAGAGCTCTATAAGCCTTGTTCTAATCAATCCTAATGGGTCTGTTATTATCAGCTGAGTGGCACACCAACTGGGATTTGTCACAGGACTATAGCTCTTTTTATTTTCCTTCCTCCACTTTTAATAATTCTGTTTAATTTGGGGTTTCTGTTTTGCATAATGTTTAGTTAAATAAGCTAAACGGCTCATGATTTTTCAGGTTTGAAACTGAAATTTTTTAGAGCTAGAAAGTCCCACTCCCTGGCATATTTTTATTATTAGGTAAAAATAGGCATGCCTTTTGCAGAGTGGAAACTCTGGTGGTGTAGTGGTTAAAACCCATGGCTGCTAACCAACAGGTCAGCAGTTCGAATCCACCAGGTGCTCCTTGGAAACCCTTTGGGGCAGTTCTACTCTGTCCTGTAGGGTCGCTATGAGTTGGAATTGACTCGACAGTAGTGGGTTTGGGTTTGTTTTTTTTTTTGCAGAGTTGGTTTCTGCAGTACCAAAAATCTGTGCCCGCCGAGTTGATTCCAACTATCTATAAATGACTACCATCACTCTCGGACGCCACTTGAACTTCAGTGACCTCTCCTTTAGTCTTTCTACAGTACTTGTCTAAGACCCAGATTGGCGCTCCCACAATCTGGCATCTGAATCACTCCACGTGGATGGGTTTCCGATCTTTTCAGATGCAAAAGGCCCGAAGACCATCTCATTTCCCAGTGTCCCTTCCTCCTCTGTTACTACTCCTGAAGCTGCCTTTCTCCATGAGATCTATTCTTTGGTAAAATTGCAGGGAACAAACAGTTAAGTGCTCAGCTGCTGACCAGAAGGTTGGTGGTTTGAACCCACCCAGCGGCTCTATGGGAGAAAGATTTGGTGATCTGCTTTCACAAAGATTATAGCCAAGAAAACCCTATGGAGCAGTTCTACTCTGTCACATGGGGTCATTAGGAGTTGAAAATCCACTGAGCTGCACCCAACAACAACTTCTAGGGCCAGGTTAGAGAAGACAGGATGGCGGGAGAATTGAAACATCCGGGTGTGATTCTCAGAGACTTTTTAGCTGCTATGAGGAGGAGGGGGCATGGGTGTCTGACTTGGGAGTGGTGTCTAATTGGAAGTAATGTACCTTCTAAGCCAGGATTTAGCTGTGAAGTATTCTGGGGTCTTTCTGGCATAATTCTTATCCAGACCCAAGGTAATCAGAAAGGCCTCCTACAACCAAATGATAAAGACACATAGCAACTGAAAATGCTCAGTCAGCTGTGCGTGTTGTTCACTCCTGGTATTCTAAGTGTACTTTTAGCATGTTAGTAACAGCTCAAGGAGCTCTTTTTCCATCCCTCTACTCCCAACCCAACCCAAGTACATTTTAAGTCGCGCTAAAGCTTTAATTCAGACGAGGGTTTTGGGGAGAAGGAATTGGCCCTCTTGACGTACACCTTCCCCTTTATAAATAGGAAGGATTTGCATTGTTTATGTGAAATTAAGTAACTTTTTTTTTTTCACTTTGAATTGAAGGAGTATCCACAAAGCAACATGTACCGAGTGCCTCCAAATTACTCACCCATTTCCTCCCAAATGATGCATCATCCGCAGTCCACCTTGTGGGGTTACAACCTCATGGGCCAGCCCCAGCAGCCCAGCTTCTTCCTTCAGAACCAGTCTCTAACTCCAGGTACGTGTAGAGATAGCCCTGTTGCCAGATAGCCCTGCTGCTTCGAACCACAAACCTCCAAAATACTTCGGGATTTCAAGAACTTAACGATATGATATTTCTGTAATTCCCTCTGCTCAAAGTCTTTTTTTTGTCCTCCCTCTAAAATGAGGTCTCTGTTATGAGTTTATATACTAATTTTGAATTTTCATTGTTGGAGGGCAGTTAGCCACTGATCAGAATTCTAAGCTAGGAACCATGAAGTTGATCAAGGTTTTACGTTGTTGCATTATGTGCCTTTAAATCAGCTATAATTCTTATTAGTGCTTTAAAATATTTAACAGTATTGTACAGTGCCTTTCGCTATTTTCTTGTTATGAGTTTTAAATTATTTATATCATGAAGCATCTGAGAGATTTGGTTCAGCAAGCAGATTTAGACACCAATGATAGAAACTCTCATGTCCAAAGTAAATGATTTTTAGTATTGCTTTGATTTAAGCCAAAGTAGATTTTATTTCTCAAGGGAAGATGTTTCTAAATAAAACATCTCTTAATTGAAATGAATTTAATTTTCTTTTTACATGGAAGTTTGCCTGTTTTAACAAAAAAGATTATTTTAAAATTTCGATCTACGTTGTGTTAGGATGTCCCATCCTAACAAATAATTTTTTTTTTTTTCTTATTGTGTCGTGTGTCATGCTGTGATTTTTATTGTAACTTTAGTATGACATTTGGAGGCCTGGAGATATAGTGATGAAATGTTTGATTAGTGGATTACAGCAAAAGAGAATCCATATCTTGTCCTGTAAATTGGTGGTTAAGGGTCTGGAATTAGAGTATCTAGGTTCTAATGCGACTCTACCACTCTCTTGTTGCATAATCTTGGCCAAGTCAGAATTTCTCTGCGCCTCAGTTTGGTCATCTGTTAAATGGACATACTAATATCTACACTCATTGGGTGGCTTATTCATGTATTCACTTCTTTAGCAAACTATTAAGCTTCACAATATGCCTGTTTGGGGTGCTCGAATATTGCAGTGAACAAAACGGACACAAAGCCCTCCTAAAAAGAAGGATGAAATAAGCCTGTATTACACATACATGCACGTGTGTGTCTGTGCATGCGCGAGTGTGTATCTCTTAAAGTAAATGAAGGAAAAGATAGCACTTAGAAGACGGTCTGACACAATGTACGTTTTCAGTAGATGATAAGGGCATATTTCCGCCCCAGGGCATTTGCACATGCTGGTCCCCGTGCCTACAGTGTGCTTCAAACACGTACATGGCTCACTGCCTGAGCTGTGTGGAGTTTCTGGTCAAATACCATTCTCTCAGCAAAGTCCCCGCTGACCACCGTGTTCCCTCTCTGTTGCCTCCATCCTCTCCCCTTCTTCCTGTTTCTTCATAGCACTCAGCACTTGCTGTTTTTTGGTCCGTCTGAGTCAGAATTGACTCGATGGCACTGGATTTGGTTTTTTTGGTTTATCCCAGAATGTAAGCTCCATGAGGACAGAATCTTTTTTCTCTGTTACATATACTGTAGTATCCCCAGAACGTGGCGCAGGGTCTGACTTGTAGACCCTTAAAAGATACGTTGTTGAATGAATGAATGCATGGAGACTAAAAATGTCAAACTAGACTTAATGACAAACGTGGAAAACAATACACGGTTGTTCTCTCTTTGGACTTACTACTTTTCATTTGAAGGTCTGTGGAAATTGTATAACGGTTTTAAACTTTGTAGATAGATGGTCGAGTGAAACAAAGGACTGTCTGTAAATTGAAGGCTAACTGCTTTGTAAAACAACATGCCACTTCCCCTTAGAATACTATGAAAGATATTTATAAGTTGAGGAAGTTGGGGAACTTTTAGGTATTAGGTAGGTTTTAAGTAGGATATATAAAAAAATTTTCTTTCAAGGAAATTATGAAGATGTTATATGAGTGAATTCATAGATTTTCATAAGCAATAAGATCTCTGGAGTTGCCAGCAAATACATACAGTGCGATTCAGATTATATAGAGTTAAAATGTGAACCAGCGTCCCTGTCCCCACCACACACGTATTTACCAATTTTCTCTCTCTCTCCTGTATATAAACATCAATGTGATACAGTTACAAGGAAATACATTGGAGTCATAAACAACAAATGCAGAATACCATTTGGTGGGAAAAGGAGAGGAAAACAATTAGGTATAAATACAGCCCCAGATGTATTTATAATATTTTATTTCTTTAGTTAGCTCAGAGGTCTGAGGTGACAGTAAAAGTGAGAGGAAGCTTGAAGAGTGTAGACCACAGTCTGATCCTTGAAAATTATTTCTCTTTTCTATAAAATGAGTCTCTTAAGTTTTGAGGCATAGTTACAGTTCCAGTTCTTACTTCAACAAGTGTTACCTTGCCATACGTTGTCCAAATTAGATTTTTCTGTTTTTTTCCCAAGTATTCTTCAGATTCAGCTGAATGACTTCATAAACCGTATTGCTGCTTGTGGTCTTGAAGCCTTTGAAATAATGTGGGTTTTTCAAGTGAACCGCTTCAAAATGTTTCCATCATTTCAACTTTCTTTAGAAATATATAAAATGTCTTTTGTGAGTAAAGAGGTTTTATCATTTAGGTACATTAAAGAATACAGAATATTTGGGTTGAACAAAGTATTGGCATCTGCTTAAGAGCCAGCAAATGTTGAAAAGAAAATTTTTTCCAACTGTTAGAGGTACTTGGAAATTCATATATGCAGTTAAAATTTTTGTTTGTTTCTTAAACATCAGTGTAATCAATGTTTCATTTGATTTTTGCTTTCAAAAAAAGAAGCGTTTTGTCTTTAGATTCCTGGTATTTGAGGTTTCAAAGCAATTACATCTTAAAAGTAGTATTTTCATGCCTCTTTATGACAAACGGGCACTTTCATTTTGCCATGCTAAAAAAGCTTACATAACTGGGAGCTTCAACTTTGCTTAAAATTACAAAACAGTCTCTATGTCTGACTTAGGACACTTGGAAAAATATACTGTGAAGGCAATACCTTTTATCCTAGCAGTAATGTTTCTGAGAGCTTTGCATAATTTTAAACTCCATAGAACTCCAGAATTTGGCCAGTAATTTTGTGTTTCAGTTTATCGATTGAAATGGTGCCTCCATGAAGTAATACTACAATTCTGTAAGTCCCTCCCCCATCACCCTCCCGTCCTTTGAAGTTACGCAGCTCTTCCCAGAGCTTTAATATTTGCAGGGGGCAGGGCAAGTGCTTAATTTTGCATTTCTGTCATCAAGTAAGGCTTAAAAGGTGAGGTTTCAGCGTCCTGATAAAATAAGGGAGACCGGTGGTATTAACATACTTAGAAGGCCCTTCTCTCTGGCTGCTCTCGTAGGTGGCTCCAGACTGGACCCTGCGGGCGCCTTTGTCCCCACCAACACCAAACAGGCGCTGTCCAACATGCTGCAGCGGCGCTCGGGCGCCATGCTGCAGCCGCCCTCCCTCCACGCCATCACGTCGCAGCAGCAGCTGATCCAGATGAAGCTCCTGCAGCAGCAGCAGCAGCAACGGCTTCTCAGGCAAGCCCAGACGCGACCCTTCCAGCAGGTTTGTCCGGCTCCAGCAACGCAGTCCTCGTGTGTTTTGTTGCCTCCTCTCGCCGCCGGGGATGAGTTCGGGGCACGTGGGAGGGCGGGTGCGTCTCTCTGGTACAGGTTTATAAACACCCTTTCCCTTTCCCCTCTGTATTTCACTGTTACCATTGACCAAATGAGAACGCTGAAGGTCTTAGATTTATTAAAGCTGCCTTAAAGCAAAAAGAAGAGATAATGACTTTTTAATCAATTGCAAGTAGGCCTGTCACCCTCAAGGTAACCCTCTCTGAGCGTGCATTCTGTATGTAATTACTGCCATATTCTCTGCTCTTCTGATCCCTACTTTCATATATTATTTTTACATCTCTTGCTTTGAGGCGGTGTCACCGAAGTCCCTGATGTTTCTTAGGTTTTCTCTTACGGTGTCCTGCCCAGACTTTATTTTTAGTGTATTCTTAATAAGGCCTAGAGCCGATAATGAATAAATTACAAATAACAGTCTGTTGATGCATTCAATTTAATTCGTGACTTGTGTTGTTTCTATTTTTATACTCTATACCCCAGTTGGTGGGATAACCCAATTATGCTTAACCTTTTGGGGGGCAGTGATTAAGTTTAACAACAACTCTGAAAGTCCCACAAAAGCTAATACAGACCCATGACACTCATGAATCTATCCAACAACATTAAAATAAAAAACAGGGAGGTGAGATTTGTGCCTGCCTTTTCTAGTTTATTTATGCCTTTTTGTATTTTTCAAAAATGGGAATGCACTCACTTGATGATAATGGTAATAATAACTGACACAGAGCACTTACTGTATGCCAGAGCAGTTCTAAGCACTTCCAGCGTGCTTAAACCCCACAACTACCCTATGAGGTATAAGTACCTTTACGATCTTGAATGGGCATAGCCAGTCTACAAGTATGTCCTGCTCTAAGGAAAATCCCAGAGCTTTGCAGAGGACAAGAAATTCTAATGCTTTTTAAAATACCCTTTGTATTTTGGATGACTTTCTAGGCGTATCTCTGTTGTAGAGCTTACAGGATTTTTGCATTCAGGCCACAGAGTGAGTTTTGGAGGGTGGGAAGGTTAGTCGCTAGTTCTTGAAAATTGTGTTTTCTTTTAACTGAATTATAAGAAGGACAGGAGGGAGGAAACCAGTTGGACTACATGAGAATACAAATGACAGTCACCACATACTGGTCTGTGTCTCTCTGACGCCTGGCAATTGTCCTGGCTCCCTCGGTGTCCCGTAAGATAGGCCTGAGCTGCTGCTTACACATAAGTAATGAGAATTTGAATAGAATGTTTTTTCAAAAATCATTGATTTTGCTTAAATAGTTATGTTTGGAGCCATTTAAAACCTTAGTGGGATTTTCGCCTTTATCGGAGTGAGCCAAAATAGAGTTCACATCCTTATTGAGATAATAAAAAAAAATTTACAGAGTTGAGAAATGATCCCAAGAGAATGAGTCAGCTACCTTTTAAAGTAATTAAGCCGAAGTAAAATTTGCCTTTCTAGAATTTATTTTTTCATGTCTACTTTTTTATCACAAGGTGTAATTTGTCTTATTAATAACCCTTTTCAGGTGTAAAAAAAAGTAGTTACTGCTAAATTCGGTTTTTAGTTACTGCGAATAGTTCCTAGAATTGGGGAAAGGGCAGGTAGGCATTTATAGGTAAACATGCCTGTCCCCAAACGGTTCACTTTCTGATACGAGCCGTGCCAGTTTCCCCTAAAGGAAACTTTACAGAAAGGAATTTAATAGGATAATCTACTTGTAATCAGAGAAGTGAAGGCATTTTTGAAGAAAGCGGGATTATAACCTGGAAGGCCTGAGGTCCCCGTGTCTCCCACACCTGTACACCACTCCGAGTACCTGACTCCATCCATTACACCACCTGTAGATGTGCCGAGTGCACTAAGGGGAAGAACGACCTGACCGTTCGTTCTTTTCCTTAAACAGGTTCTTTCGTGCCAGTTCTGTCACACGTTGGATTTTTTTGTTTGTTTTTTAAGGTCAGAAATGCCTTCTTCAAAAAGTAAAGCCCAACTTCATAGCAATGACTGCACAGTATTCACTAGGCTAGTTGTCTAGTAAACACTAGTTTCCCCCTTTTCTCATAAGGTCAGGCATTGGGCCTTAGGATGCTTTGTATCATCCCTTCATCTATGGAGTCTGCGCAGTAGAAATATATGAAATGTTTATCAAACAAGTGAATGCATGACTTGAGCAGTTCTTTCTGGAAGCCTAGAGTTTCCTTTCCCCTGGCATCTGGAACCATAGCAATCTCGCTTTTATCCACAAACTCATCTCATAGCTATGAGTGCTTCTGGAGATTCACCGCTGCAGTGACCACTGCCCTGGTTGTTTTAAAAATGTAGGTGGAACAGGGAAAACATAAATTCCCGGATTTCAGAGATGTCTCAGATCTTACAGGTCCTCCATGGCCTCTTCACATCTGACGGAGAGAAGTTGACCTATGTAGAAACCATCTAGCCTTAGATGATGCATCATGCAAACTAGAATACCTTTCGAAAATAAGCCTCCTGTTCCACTGCAGAGACCAATATCAGGCTCAGTGGGTCATGGGACTTCCTGTTATGAACCATCCTGTGATTGCCCAGGAATATGTTAAGACATTGTTTTGGTGCCTAGAAAACAGATGCCAAATAGCACTGATTAATGTTAAATATTTTGAATCAAATTATTTGATGTAATGATTGTTAAAATTGAGCATGTTTTTGTACAGCCTTGGTGCAGTGCATATGGTTGTATATAAAGATGTTTTGGCACGAAAACTTGTTTATTCTTCTTAGTTACGGTCTTCATCCAGGAAAATAAAAAATGGTTGATCGCTATTCCTTACCCACAAGTCCCTTATTTAGGCTCAGTGTAGCAGTAGTCTTGCCTGTCTTTGCCTCAGAGCCCATCTGTAAAATGGAGCTAATCCTTTATAGGGTTGTTGTGAAATTAATGATTTAATACACGCAAGAGCCTTAGAACAGCGGCCGGCTCATAGTAAGTGCTCAATAAGTGTTGGCTGCTGTTTAATTGCTGCTGTTTTATTGGTACTATTTTTATGGTTTTCTTATTTCAAAGGAAATCTCTGTCCCATAAAAAAAAATTATTTTCTTAAATATGTTAAGGATTAAAGGTGATGAACAAAAGTAGGTCAAATGCTTCAGTTATATAATTATATTAATTGTACTTAATAAGACTGGTTGAATTCTCATTTGTTCAGTGGCCATCAAGTAGAACAGACTAATAAAAAGGAGTAAACATTTAGTTTTCCAAAGAGTCATTTTGATCCCTAGAACAGCATGTCTTTTACTGTCTGAATCCTGTGATACAAACGTTAGAAGGACAAATTTCAATTTCAGTGTCAAAAGTATCCCTATGTTTTATTTTCTACATATTCTATCAGAACGATCATAAAATACAGAATATTGGTTATAATAATACACTGCTGTACACTGCTGCTTCAGTTGTTTTCCAGTGACCTCTTTCTTATACTCAGTATTCTTGTGACATCAGGAACCTCCTTTTACCCACTCCACCACATCAACCATCTAGGGAAGGAGCTTTGGGTGGGAATCTTAAGTTTTAACTCAGGAAAAGTGCTTTATTTTATGCCTTATTTATGAAACAGTTTTATCCTGATTTTTCTCCCTCCCAATGTACAAAATTAGTTTGTCATTCTTTGTAATAATCAGTACCAGCCAGTTTGTTTTTATTGGAGTCCAAAGAGACGATACATGTCTAGCTTAAGTTGATTGAGACAGAAAAATTTGGAACCAAAAAAAAAAAAAGGCAATTATCCACAAACTAAGATTTTCATGGCAGTAAAAAGGAAGGTTTCTGACAAAGGACTGCAATGATGTGCCCAATTCTAATAGTAACTTGTAAGGAGCTTAGGTTATTAACTGTGTAGCTGGTTGCATCATTGTGTTCCAAATGAAGAAACTAGGTATAACTTAACGAGGGACGAAGACTGGGCTAGAGCGTCCCAGAGTTGTCAGCAAAAGTGCTTATGTGACTTCATGGAAACACGCCTTTTGGGGTTTGATGAGGCCCATTTAAGTTGAGCAGCCAATCCATGTTTGATGATTGACTCCTGAGGCCTTCTACCCTAGCGATATGGTGTCACCTTGGAATATCTTCTTCCTTCCTCTTTATCCTCCTTCCCACTCACTCTTTAGTGGTATGTTGCAAACACACAGACAAGATTAGACAATAATATAACAGACACTAATGTACTTACTGGCTCGTGGCATTATTAAATAATAATGCTCTTCCATGTTTGCGTTAGATCATTCTCTAAAAACAAACCATCACAGATGTGGACGAGACCCCCGTCATATCCTTTCATTTCCCTCTCTTCCTGATAAAGATGTAATCATTATCATGAATTTAGTGTTTTTTATTCTTATGAATGTCTTTATCATTTTACTTTTGTTTTTGTATCGATTGATGTCAACATTGTATAGTATCATGATTTAAATCTTTATTTAGATAGTATCGCACTTTATGTATACTTTTGCGACCCACTTTTTGTTGTTGTTATTGTTTCGAATTTTGGATCGTATCCATCGTGGTGCATGTATGTAGTTAATGTAGCTTCATTCATTTTTCCTGTTGGATGCCGTTCCATGATTGATTTATCATATTATGTATCCATCGTGGTGCATGTATGTAGTTATGTAGCTTCATTCATTTTTCCTGTCGGATGCTTTTCCATGATTGATATTATCATATTATGTATCCATTCTTCTGTTGATGGTCATTTAAGTTTTATTGTCAGCAGTACAGCAGTAAACATTCTGGTGCCTGTCTTCTGCACACGTGGAGAGCATCCAGGTTACGTACCTGAAGCGAGAATGCTGACTTCATTTCCAGAGTGGTGGTGATTTCCACCAGCAGTAAATGAGCATTTTCCTTTCTGCACATCCTCAACAACGCTCTATATCCTCAGACCTTATTTTTCCCAGTCAGAGAGGGTGAAATGGTATTAGAATGTGACATTTTAATTTGCATTTACCTGATAACCTGTGAGTTTAGGCATCCTTTTGTAACTTTACTAACACTTGACGTTTTCCCTACTATAAATTTCCTGGTCATACAATCTGAGCACATTTCAAAATCATTTTTATTATTTGTTAAAGGTAGGCAGAATTGCCTTATGGAAACAAATCTTGAGTTTTTACTATTATTTTTTTCAAGCATTTACACATTGTAAATTGTGTACATATTTTTTAAGTGTAAACTTTTTTTTTTAATCTCCAATGACAAAGGCGGCTTTGGGAGGGGAGAACACTGAACTAGTAAATATGTCTGTAACCCTGTCATTTTGTTCCTGGGGTAGAAAGCATGACCTGGAAAGTGGGTGCTTTGTTTATCTTTAATCTCTCGTATGTTCTGTTTATTTGAGTGATGAGAAAGGTGCTGAGATCATTTGTTGCAATTACGATTAGGCCACAGTAATGAGGCAGAAAAGAGTGGACACAGCTTGGTTTTTACGAGAGAGAGCAGAAGATTGTGGGGGGGCGGGTAAGGAAATGGACCACTGATACGAGGGTGGTGATTGGATCTGAAGATCAGTGTACAGATTCAGTGAGTTATGTCGCTCCCCCTAAAATGGTAAAAATAGATAGTATTTGCTTGAGAAATTCCTCCTGTCGTTGCAAGTCCTTAATATAGTAAAATACTTCTTCTATTAAGGTTGCCTCATCTCTGTCCCCAAAACTCCGTGAGCAGGCAATTTCCAACATCATAAACAATGTGTTCATTTAAGTCTGTTTATAAAAATGATTAAACCAGGGACCCATTTACCTGAAAAATACCACTTTTTCCTAAACATTCGGTTGCCGTTTTCTAAAAGAGGTTCCCTGTTGGTACGTAAACAGTGGTTGGTGCTCCAGGTATTTGTTGTCTCTTTCATTTGATTGAATGTGTGCCTAGCCTGATGCTCTGTTTTTACATGGGCAGTTCTACTCTGTCCTGTAGGGTCGCTATGAGATGATTACGTGGGATGGAGCTACTTAATTATACCCTCCAACAATATATGACAAGTTGACCTGTCCACTTAATGTCTGTGTAACGTCCTGAGTTCCCACTTGCTGTAGGCTGAGTAGGACTCTGGCTCCCTGCTGCCCACACTGGGACTGCCCTCCCTGAGCTACAGAAGGATATGTCTGTCTCAGTGTCTCCCCTACTTCTTTGATGTCATCATTTCACCTCCAGGTTGTGGTATTGTATTACGTGAATATTACCATATTACCTATCAGTGTCCTAGTCTGTAGTGAGGTCGTCTGGCCATATGAGTTAGTAAAACCTCCAGAGGGCCTGGGTTTTTGAGACTCGACTCCCTGAAGCATTATTTTAAAATGAAATATTTCATGTGTATTTTGGCTACCCACACCACCAGGCTAAAAAGTCTTACCTGTATTGTCTGCTGTTTTCTTACTGTTGCCTTTCTGTAGGACTTCTGTCACTCTGCTGTCTCCCTTCTGGAAGACTTTGACAACATAATGGTAACACCCCTGCTCTCATTCCTTTTCTTTCTTTCTTTTTTTTTTTAAGTAAACTTTTATAGCATTATCCTTTGAACATCAAATTGAGAAGCGGGTTATTCTTCTATAGCTGGTAATAATCCTTCATTTCACTGTGACTCACTTGGTTTCCGTTTGAGACTGGGACACGGAATCATGAACGCATTGACCGTGTCCTGTTTAATGGAATTTGTTTCTGAATGTTTCCCCCTCTTTGATCGCCTCATGTTTTTCATCATATGTGTATGGTATGGAAACCAACGGATGTTCCAGGCCTGGGCTCGGGAGCATAGACCAGCTCTTACACTTTCATCTCTGTACTGATTTTGAATGCGTCTATTCCTGAGCTCTTGCTTCTTCCTGTGGTAACTGACATCATCAGTAGACGGACACATGGCATGCTCAGTCATAGGCCCAACGCAAGATAATGAAACCGTGGCTATGAAACATACCCTTCTCATCACATCCCACTCACTGGCTATTCCCAGATTCTCAAAAGAATGCATCATCCCTGTTTTCTTTCTGGTATGGGGAAGATATTTTTTTTTTGAGCATAGGTCTTGCACATGCATGTTGTAAGACTTCACCTCTTCTGCTTTGCCTGGGCTAGCTAAGAATGCATGTTTTGCACTGAATTACTTATAGGTTTCTGTATCAGGTAGCCAACCCACAACATAAACCCAAGGAGCATTAGAATAAAAAAGAGCACACATCTCAGATGTGAACGTAAGTCAACTTGTTTCACCGCCCATTTCATGGGTAACGTTGTTCTGTATGTTGCTGAAAGTAGTCTTAATTGCATATTCAACTTTTGAAAGTGTTTACGTTGGTTATTAAATACTTGTCTTATGGGCAGTTTCTCCATCAACTATTTCAACAAAGGAAAGTTTAAAACTTCTGACAAGACTCAATTTTTATATTAATTTTTCTTGGCATTTTATGGTATACAGCGAGCAGGTGAGGTTTTTATTTACTTAAAAACTTGAATTGAACTTCATCAAAGTTAAAAGAGTTTGGGGACGGTTCATGTTGGCTATAGGGCATTTATTGTTCAGATGGTAATGTAATTCAGATAGAAAATTTATTTGCATTAGTCATGGGTTTTTTACTTCTAAAAAATAGTTATAAACAGAATATTTTGTTTGTCAAGTATTTATTGTCAAAAGAAGGTTCTATGATTTCTGTGTCATTCCAATTAATGGAAATGTATATAGACCTTTTATTTAGTGTGCTCTACATTATTAGGAATTTACTGAATGTATACACTTACACTTGGCCGGAAACCCTGGTGGCATAGTGGTTAAGTGCTACGGCTGCTAACCAAAAGGTCGGCAGTTTGAATCTACCAGGTGCTCCTTGGAAACTCTATGGAGCAGTTCTACTCTGTCCTATAGGTTGCTATGAGTTGGCATCGACTCGATGGCAGTGGGTTTGGTTTTTGGTTTTTTTTAATATACTTGATCGGTATAGTCATCATTTATGGGCATGTTAATAGACTATATCGTAAAGGTTCATTATCGTGTGGATTCCAGCAGTTAATATTACTATTAACTGGTTTCCAACTAAATTATATTTGCAGTGAAAGCTTTCTAAAAGTATCAAGAGTAGCTAGTTAAAAGGACCTCTTAAATTACAGAATTCTCTCTGTGTCTACTGTCTGCAATCAGAATAGACCAGTAAAGTGTGATGACCATAACTTCTGGTTCACACCATGTGCTGTTTAGCCTTGGACGCCATCACTCAGTAGCTTCCAAATGGGTAGCCATAAATAATGCCATTTCTGATAGGTGACTCATAAAACGTTACCCAGTGGTTTTTGTTGTGTGGTTTATTATTTTTCCTAAACCTCTATTTTCAGAAACAAAATCATAAAACCTGACTGATTTTCCAGAGACAAATTGTTTCTCTACTTCCCACCCAAGCTAAATTCTTTGCCATCGAGTCAGTTCCAACTCATAGCAACCCTGTAGGGTAGAGTAGAACCGCCCCATAGGGTTTCCGAGGAGCTGTTGGCCAATTCAAACTGCTGACTTTGGTTAGCAGCTGAGCTCTTAATCTCTTCGCCACCAGGGCTCTGTTTCTCTACTTATGACCTTTCAATACTACTAAAAACAAATTACTGAGGATTTGAAAAATTTGTGACTAATCAGTTGAATGTGTAGAAAACTCCAGATTTTAAAATACTGATTTTGATTGTATTGCTGGCTGCTAATTGAAGGCATAACCGAGGTTCTTTTAGAAAGAGCACTCACATTAGCCCAAGTGGGCAAGGGAGTCATTGCTAGTGGAGGAGAGAACATGACGAAGAAGAATAAAAATTATGGATGACTCACCAAGATTTTTACGCTTACCAGATACATTATTTTCAAATTATGCAAAAGATCTTAGAGGCAGCAACATCTCTTTGACCTCAGGTATTTCTCCTGTCCAATGACAAACAAAGCACTTAGAGAACCATTCCTGCGGAGGCTAGGAACATGAGCCAATATTGAACAGCACAGCTTCTTTAGAAGTTTTTAGAGGGTGGAAATTTTAGCAAACAATGGATTTATGTATCTCTGGAGCTTGGGTGCTAACCAAAAGGTTGGCAGTTTGAATCCACCAGCCGCTCCTTGAAAACCCTATAGGGCATTTCCACCCTGTCCTGTAGGGTCGCTATGAGTCAGAATTGACTGGATGGCAATGGGTTTTACAGAGGCAAACCAAAAGCAAAGTGCATTAAAATGAATGAAAGTAGGCGTGTGTAGGGATTTGGCTCAGGCAGTAATATAGGGATAAGCTGATGTTATTCTCAGAATTTCCCAGTTAACCGTGGCTTGTTCCCTTAATAATATACAAGTCAGGTACCTGAGTCACAGGAGCTTGAGCAGGGGCACAAACACATCTTATTTTCTCTCCAAGATATGTGATACCTGGCTCAAAAATATATATATATTTTGTCAAAAACTGCCCTCCTGGATTGTCCTTTCATTCCTAAAAATAATGAAATTCATGTTGCCTCTGATTGTTTCAATTAAACAGAATAAATCAAAATGAACCAAACCCATTGCCATCGAGTAGATTCTGACTTATAGTGACCCTGCAGGGCAAAGAAGAACTGCCCCATAGAGTTTCCAAAGCTGTAATCTTTACGTAAGCAGAGTGCCCCATTTTTCTCCTGTGGAGCAGCTGGTGGATTTGAACTGCCACTTTTGGTTAGCAGCCAAGCATTTAGCCGCTGTGCCATCAGGACTCCAGGATAAATCCAGAGGGGAAAGTGATGTCACTGTTCAGGCACTGTTGCAGGCAGGCAGAAAGTAGAAATCAGTAGAATAATAGATGGAAAATTGACTTTCAAAACAAAAGACAGTGCTAAAAGGTATGGGACGTCTGGAAAGCGCTTGGTAAAGATACATATGCTGAAAATATAAATCTTAATTTACCTGTGAATCTTCTGGTTAACAGATAAACTAAATTAAATCTTAGTTTTTGTCAACAGATATTTATTGAACACTTACTGTATGCCAGACCCTCTTCTGGTGTTGTTAGGTTCCGACTCAACAGCGACCCTGTGTACAACAGAATGAATCGCTGCCTGGCCCAGTGCATCTCACAGTCGTTGCTGTGTTTGAGCCCATCGTTGCAGCCAATGTGTCAGTCCATTTCATTGAGGGTCTTCCTATTGGTCACTCACCCTCTACTTTACCAAGCATGATGTCCTTCCCCAGGGACCGGTCCCTCCTAACATTGTGTTAGGAACTGACTAAAAATAAATCAAATAAAACTTAGAAAGTTTTCAGAAAATAATAAGTGAATTACCTGTAACTCAGGAGACTGTGTGTCCTGATTTGCTTGGCATGGCCCCAGTGTTCCCATCGTTCTGGCCTCCTTATTGATAGACTTTCTTTCAAGAGAGTCCCAGCTCAGGTGGTATATTGTATGGTCCCTTTCTAGTTTAATGCATTTCTTGATGAAGGAAAACCCTCCACCAACATTAAGCATTTTTACTGTTTCCTCATTTATTCCTGTCTCATGGTTCTCTTTTAGCATTGGTAAACTTTTTCAAGCTTAGTCACTCATCTGTTCCTCAGCAAATTGAACCATTTCAAATTGAAATAATGTGTTCCTGGCATAATGCTGGGAAGAACAGAAAAATAAGAGGCCCTTCCAACCTGGTGGGAGAGGCAGGGTATTTTCCATTCAGGACGGCCTATGAACGGGGAAGACAGTGCTAACGTCCTTGGAAAGTTGACGATTCCTCAGGGAGGTTAATGCATATCTAAATTATAACTTACTGCTCTTAAGTATCGACAGAGCCCTGGTGGTGCAGCAGTTAAAGCACTCCACTGCTAACTGAAAGGTCAGTGGTTCAAAGTCACCAGCTCCTTCATGGGAGAAAGATTTGACAATCTGCTTCTGTAAAGATTTATAGCCTTGGAAACCCTATTGGGGCAGCTCTTTTCTGTCCTGTAGGGGTGCTCTGAGTCAAAATGGGCTTGATGGAAGTGGGCTTAAGTATTGAGTTGGGAAAAATTGAGTGGGAAGGAATTTAATGTGTACCTTTAGACATCAGTGACTCAGAGCGTGTCAATTTGAGATGGTCAGAATTGCATTTGGAAATTTTTTTCTTTCTTTCTCCATGCTTCTTTGAAGATTTATGTGCTTTTTCTTTGGCAATTTTTTAATTTTTATGTGGAAGAATAGTTTTGAATTCACAATTCTTACATCTTTATGATCTCAACTGATGTCTGTAGAGGAGTGTTTGCCAGTAACTCAGATATTTACCTTATTAGTGCTGTAGTTTTTCCTCCCACAGTCATAGCTTGTTTCCTAAGGTTCTCAAGTGATCAAATGAAGAGTTGGAGGTACAGCTGGACTTAATGGATTAATCAGCTAATGGCTGAGGGTATCCTCACCATACCCTATTCTGGAAAGTTAGGTTCTTGTTGAAGCTGTTAATGTACAGGCCCCGTAGAAAGGTACTCTATGGATGGAGTAAATAGTCACCTTCCCAAAAAAAAAAAAAAAACCCAAACCCATTGCTGTGGGGTCAATTCCAATTCATAGCAATCTATAGGACAGACTAGAACTGCCTGATAGGGTTTCCAAGGAGCTGCTGGTGGATTGGAAATGCTGACCTTTTGGTTAGCAGGTGAGGTATTAACCACTGTGCCACCTGGCCTCCTTTAGTCACTTTAATAGAGTCTTAAGCTTCATAAATGCCCCCAGGTGATTTCATGTGGGAGCCAGGGCAAAGCCTTCACCATCTGATGCATATATTTGGTTTCAGTGTTTGCCAATATTTTGTTAACAAGTCTTAATAGAGATTCGCTTCTCAGTTTCTCACTGGGGTAATTTTAAGAGGCTATGTCTTCCTAAAGAATAAGCACCAAATAAAAATTTAAGTATTGTCATCTTGGTATCACACATGGAGGCATCTTGTTATTATGGAAAGGGCCTGGGCTTTGGAGTCAGACCCACGTTAGTTCAGATCACGGCTCTTCCAGGCCTAGCCAGGTGAACTCAGGAAGTTTCTTAAGCTCTTTTAAGCCTGGCTTTTCTCATTTGAAGAAGATGGGATGACTTCCCTCCCCGATAGAGTTCTCATAGGAAAAAGAGAATAAGAACAAGAAGGCCAGTGCTTGGCATGTCATCAGTGCTAATAATTGGCGTTGTTCTCCTGCTAAGGCTGATTTATCCCGTCTTCCTCCTAGAAATACCTACACCACTTTCCAAACACAGTTAAAATGGTTTGAAATGACTATAATTTAGCACCTTTTTAAAAACGAGGATACCTGTTATAAAACAGTAGTAATAGAATCAGCCTCGTTCTTTACAGTTAGTAAGTCCTGAAAAAACCCAGGAACGCTAGAAAGCACTGGGTCTCACTGTACCTTCTGCCACCAAAACAAAACACACGTACAGCTAGCTGCTCTTAGTGAATGTGTGTGTTTATCTTCCCAAGGCCAAAACATGTAGTAAATTCAGATTGGTGAGCAGATGTCATTTGATTTTAATTGATACTATAAAATATAGTTGCTTATAATTATGTTTGTTATTAACTTACACATTTTTATGGACTATTTTCTAAAGGATGAGTAGAATCACAACAAAAATCAAACCCGTTGCTGTCAAGTCGATTCCAACTCACAGCCACCCTTTAGGACAGAGTAGAGTGGCCCTATAGGGCTTCCAAGGCTGTAATCTTCCCTGAAGCAGACTGCCATATCTTTCTCCCACAGAGTAGCTGGTGGATTTGTATTGCTCTCCTTTCAGTTAGCAGCCGAGCACTTAACCACTGTGCCACCAGGGCTCCTTACGAGTAGAGTCATAGAAAGTACCAAATTCAACCCTCGAATACATGGCTAAATTGGCTATTTTTAGGTCACTTTGAAAAAATGTAAAATTCTTAAAATTTTTAATTATCATTTGTGTATAGGCTACATGTTCACTTCCCTCATGGCCACAAGGGATACAGCCCTGTGGTATCAGATTTCACACTTAGAGTCTCATGCCTTTCACCGCAAAGAGTTATTTGTAATGCTGAGCATACTGGGAAGCTGCCTCAGAGCCTGCCTGCTGAGCAGATCATTGATGACTTTGCTTGTATTTATGTCTTTGTTATCACTGAGGGCCTCTATAGTCATCTTCACAAGAAATAAGTGCAACAATCTACACACAAATAGGAAATTGATGAATAGTAGTTAATTGATGAATGGTAGTTAACGCAGTTGGAAAATCTTCAAGTTCTGTGTTCGTGTAATGACACTTGACATGGTGGGTTATTGGGTTGTAGTCCAGGAGCTCCAATGAAGCCCTTGCTGTTATGATCAAGAGTTTCTCTTGGCTTTGATTTCCAGGGCCAGCCAGGGGACCAGACAGCTCTCTTTGCTGCACAAGCACGGCCCTCCCCTCAGCTTCCTCAGTATCCAGGGCTGCAGCTAGCACAGGTACCTATGTTGCTTCATAGATGCTACTAGTATTTCTGTGTTCTTTCTCTGAAGAGGGAAATCAAGTCGATAGGGTATCAGCTCCTTTATGGGGTCTAGAACTTGACTATTTCTTCTGCTTATAGATTATAATTGATATTTCAGAAAAGCACTACCTATGGTGGTTGAACAAGTCTCAGGGGCTGGTGAATTTAAAGACCATAAAACATTTTAGAAAATTCTTGAATTAAAAACGTAAGTCAGTTCGAACCTCTGTATTGATGATGATGGTGGATATTGAAATGGTTGACGATCCCGGAGTACTTAGTTTATATCAATAATAATTAAGTCTATAATTCATACTTGAAATTGTCATGTTCAAAGATAGCTTTAAAGAGGAATGACGGTAGGACAAGAAGGTAATGGGACTTGGTGTTAGACCTGGGTACAGTTCATGACAACTTACTACCTCTTTGACGTGCAAATTAGTCAATCTCTGAGCCTTTCTATCCTTCTCTGTGGAATGGAATTGAAGCTCGTGAGGATTTAAGACATCCTATGTAAGGAGCTAGCACTGTGCCAGATACACAGTAGATGCTTAACAAATGGTAGACTTGCCTTCATGCACCGTGAATCTGGAGCAATATTTTCTAATAATTTTGTTATGTCTGCACCCCTTAGTCTCTTACTGTATCTCTCTCATAAAGACGGTGTAGGCAAGACTGCTGCTTAGAGCTCGTGGTTCAAACTTTGTGCACCACTGAAAGGAAACATGAGATTGGCCAGCCCAGGCATTGAGCCTATCATCCCAGATCCATTCACCTGCCTACTGGAAATTCACTATACATGGCTCTAACCCGGTCTTCTAAGTCAGCCATTAGATGACCTTAAGATGGAGTGCTTTTGGGATTTGAAGAACAGCGTCCTTCTTCTTTAATCAACACTCTGTTCTATAAATGACGGGCAGTGATCTGGCAAAGCCTTGGGATTTTCATTTACGTTAGGTGTCACGATTTAGAGAAATAGGCATTGGGTACTAATATTGAATATAAAAGTGTTGAGATTATTGGTAGAGCGCTCAGCCAGGACTAGAGAGTATTCACTCACCACCAGTTGAACCTGTATGCCCTAGTTATGGTATTACTACTAGTTTATCGTGACTTGTTAAATACTGAAGATACCTTCGTCAGATTCAGAGCTTCCTCGTGACGTATCAGGAGCGTGTATTCCATTATTTTCACATACATTGGGTAGCTTTTCTGACTAACGTTGGAAATCACATGAACGATGCTCGGCGCCTGTTGAACACTGATGTCGTTGGTTCACCAAAGGGACGATGCTCCCCTGCTTATTTCCGTATAGAAGCGTGCCCTTGCTTCTGTCATATAAGCAACCTGCTTTAGAAGGGAGCTTAACCAAGTGAGGGATCTGTATTTTCAGTTTGAGTTACTGGTGACTCATGAGACGTCACATTCATTCAGAGAGCTTTCTTGCTAGCCTCTCTGCTTTGAGACTGGCAGTTCTGTTGAACCACACAAGCTCTCCAGAGTAGATGTCTCAGTTTGGCAGTCGTGAGGTCATTTGGAGACAGTGAACTTCAGGGGGTCCTACTGGGTTTGCTTTTGTCCTGTATATCTTAGTGATAGTAGAGCTGGGCTGGTAAACTCAAACTTTGACTTCTTCCCTTGTGCCTGCCTGCAGACCATGCCCCAGGGGTATACGATGTATGGAACACAGATGCCCTTACAGCAGGCGCCACAGCAGCAGGCTGGCAGCGTGGTCCTCTCTCCCAGCTACAACTCCAGAACCTACCCGGCAGCACATTCCAACCCCGCACTCATGGAGAGACTCAGACAGATGCAGCAGCCACCCAGTGGCTATGTCCAGCAGCAGGCCACACCGTACCTGCAGTCCTTGACTGGCTCTCAGAGGTGACACGTGTAGAAATAATGATTGCTATAGTGAACGCTCACGTTCTTACGTTTGTTATGTTTCTTTTCAGGCGTGGTGCTTTGTAATTATTTTTAGGAACTTGATATTTGCATATAATTTCCATTCTGTCATCTCATTTGGGGTAGCATCGAGATAGAAGCTCATGATGAGCCATGACCCACCTTGTTTACTTCATTGAAGAGCCCAGTAGTTTTGATTCACTTCCAGGGTATGGGTGTAATATGTTTAGAAGATCCTACTATGTTGGCTCCAGTGTTCTTTCTGCTCTCTTCTATTAAGAAAAGAGTTTTGTGGCTAAAAATCTCTGAGAAATAAAATGGTTGGTTGATACCTAGTAAGGCGTTGATCACTGTCAACAGTGCCGTACTAGAACATGCGTGGAGCCATGAAGTTTATGATAGCTAATAAAATTGCAATACTAATCGTCCATGGTGCTCATATGAGTTTTGTTGTATCTTAGTTTCTACCTTTTGTACCCCAGAGGTGGTTGGCAAAACAGGATTATGGTAGATTCTGTTATGGGCTTGTTTTAATCAGATCCCTTAGACACAGTCTGTAAGTGCATTGTCCATTACAGTAGCTACCAACCCCATGCGGCTATTTAAACTAAATTCAAACTAATTACAATAAAAAATTTAGTTCCTCCATCATGCTAGCCATGTTTCAAGTATACAGTAGGCACATACCACCAACAGGATCAGCTTCATAAGCATGTGTGAGGTCACACAGGGCCCTGTTCTTAGAAGCCCTTGTGATTCATTTAGGAGCCCTGGTGGTGCAAAGGTTAAGCACTTGGGTGCTAATGGAAAGGTTGGCAGTTCGAACCCACCCAATGGCTCTGCGGGAGAAAGACCTGACGATCCCGTTCCCATGAACATTATAGCCTAGAAGCAGTTCTGCTCTGTCACATGGGGTCACCATGAGTCGAAATTGACTCAGTGGCATCTAATAACAGCTACAACAACATGATTGGTTTAATGTCCTGTCACTGTCTTGAAATTATTATTCCTTTTTTGATCAGTGAGCCCTGCGTTTTTTACACTGGGCCCCGTAAGTTACGTAGCCAGTCCTCGTGGCCAGTAACCATTTTACTGTACTGTGCAGAGATAGAACATTTCAGTCACTGCAGGAAGTTCTCTTGGGTGTGCTGGTCTGGAAGAATTAAGTTTCATTCCAGCTTTTGCATGATGACGGATAGCAGCAATAGCTCCCGTGTGATATCATCAGTGGCTGGGTGTCAACTGCAAGTAATCACCGTTTGAATGAAAAGGTCCACGGTAGCACATTTGGGAAAATAAATTAATTTGGAAAACATGCATTATGTTATTTTTATAATAAGTGGCAGCATAGCATGTTGCTTGAGTACTTCAACTCCGGAGTCCAAAAGTACTAGGGTCAAATCCCACCTGTGCCATTTACTGTCTGAGTAATTTTGAATCAGTTACTTCTCTTGTTCTTTGTTTTCTCATTTTCAAAGTAAGCGTAAAGAAAACTGTTGACCCCTACGGGCTGATGTGCGAATAAATGAAGTAGCATGGTCCAGACCGTTGGCACAGTGCCTGCCCCAGAGTAAATGCATAATTAATGTCACTTCTTACTAAAAATGATTACAAATATTTTTAAAAAGTGATTTATACATGATTGCACCTTTAATTTAAATGGTCAGCGTGCGTGCCCATGTGTTCTCTCCTTTTGTCTAGCCATCACATCTGTCCCTGGGCATCTAGGTGATTTTAACCGCCGGCCTTTATTCCATTGGAGTTGCATGAGTGATGATGGAACACAGAGTGTTGGTGAATGTCGTGTGCAAATGGCACCGATGACAAACTTGACGGTGTTCTCGGGTATTCAGCTGTGTTATGTTTTGCAGACTGAACCATCAGACCCTACAGCAGAGCCCTCTGGTGAGCGGGGGAGTCGATGCTGTGCTGACTTCTGCACACCCAAACCTCCCCTCGGTGCCACTGCCTCAGGACCCCATGAGGCCCAGACAGGCGCAAGTTCGACAGCAGCAGAGACTCCTCCAGGTATGGGCCAGGGCCATGAGGGCAGTGTGGGATGGGCCCTCCCTCACAGACTGCAAAAACAGAGCAGTTACAAGAAGCAGAAGGCACTCAGGCGTTATTCAAGGTCCGGGGACTCCTGCGTGTCTGACATGAGATACTAAACTGCTGCAGGTTAGCTCCAGCCTGACGAGATTCTTCCTTCCTTTCTCTGTGCAGCTGTCAGCTCCGGGCTGGAGAGTGTGTTTAGCGGATCATCTTTGTCTTTGCAGAAAGATTTGAGAGGGCAGGTGGATACCTTCGTTTCCGTTAGCGTAAACCTCAGTTGATGCAGAATTTTACATGTGTGTTTAAAAAAAGAATGGAGTTTTCCAGAGCTTTCGTCAGATTCTTAGAGGGATTGATAATCCAAAACAAGTTTCTGTAACACCTCTAGTCTGATTAAACTGTGAAATTAGGGAAATGAGGGAAGAATATGTCAAAGGGATATATAATCTCGGCTCAGTTAGAATGCAGAGAAGCATGCTTCCTTTATTTGATGTAATTATTTGAGTCTCCTAGTTAAAGGGTTCCTCCCCTTGACAAATTCTTGCTTCCGACTTCCTTGATTAAGATGTCCTGGTCATTTTGTTTAATTGTTCCATTTGTCTTCATTACTGACAAGCTTGTCCTGTGACTGGGTTAGAGATTTTCTGATGAGACTGTACCAAAACAAAACAAAAACCGTTGCTGTTGAGTCTATTCCAACTCATAGCAACCCTGTAGGACAGAGCAGAACTGCCCCCCAGGATTCCCAAGGAGTAGCTGGTGGACTCAAACTTCCGACCTCTTGGTTAGCAGCCAAGCTCTTCGCTGCTGAGCCACATTGCACAATGGGCTCTAATCTTATCAGTAATCTAATCTTATTAGGAACCCAACTTGAGGTTCATTCTTATTTTATGTACCCCTAAGAAGGGGCGGGGGGAGAAAAAAAAAAACCCAAAATGGAGGGGCTATTGGGAATGCCCCTGCACAGAGCTGGGCCACCAAAGGGCTATACTCTCAATGTGAGGTCAATGAGAAATAAACCTGCTGTACAGAAGAGATAGCAAAGACACGTGCATATCTCAACATTGACACTGAACGGAGGGAAGAAAAACTCTCCTCTGGGAATGTGAACCAAAGCTCAGGTGGGTCAGGGGTCTTGATTCAGTGTGATCCAAAAAAGTTCTGGTTGGTAATATCTCCACGTGACAGGCAGAAGCCAACACACATCCTCTGTAGACCTGCATTTCTCAATCATAAGTTGCCCTTAATTGTGCAGTGCTATGAATTGTATCCCAATTTTTGACCCGTTAAAATGTAAAAAAAAGTTGCATCACAAAATTGATAAAATCTGGTAATTGGTCAGAGTGGGGGGTGGGTGTGGGGTGTGTCTACAGATTCGCAACCTCATTCATTGTATAGATGTCATCGCCAAGATGATATCAGCCTCCTCCAATCCTCAGTTTTGTTGCTAGTAAAATGGAAGTTATTATGGGACCTACCTCTTAAATTTATAATGAGGATTTAAATTATAAAATTTAAGTGAAGCACTACTTTGGTAATGTTACTATTAAATCTGGATTATTATTAATATCCATAGTGGTATGTTTTTAAATCATAATCATTTTTTCCCAAATTTTGAGGCTATACCTCCGAACATTTCAGGGCTGACCCTTACAGTTTCCTCTGTTTTAAAATTTCTCATTTGCAAATCACTGAGGGAAATTATTACATTATTTGTTCACTTATTGCATCTTATCTTACACTGGTGCTTTTCCAGGCAAACTTGGAAAACCTTTTCTTGTTGGATGAGTATTTGCTTTTGATCACGGTTAACATAACATGTCTTGCTGGTAATGTTTTTCATCACTGTCACATTTTCTGGAGATAGTTAAAGAAAAAGTGACATGCTGCTGGATCAGAATTACTCCTAATTCCTTTTATGGTCATTGGCTCCCCCCATAAAGGAAAAAGGTAATCATGATGCAGTTAGGTTGATTTTTCTTGGAAGAGTTCAGGGAGAGCCAGATGGAGAGGTGACTTCATGGTGCAGTCACTGTGTCCAGCTTACGTTGTTCACGGTGGGAGTGACTCCGCCTAGACCGCTGCTGGGCTGCCCTATGCCTGAGTGTTACCACTTACTGAGAAAAGCTGCGTGACCATAGCTGGTTCTTATCTCGCTCTAAAAAAGCCAGATGGTTTCCAGGAGGATGTGCGAGCCACGTTGGAAAATGCGAAGGGTGAAAAAAGGTCAAGCTGTCACCCTGGGGATAGAGAAGTGTTTGGGTGGAGGAAACTTTAAAGGTCATTGAGAAAAACCACCTACTAATGTTTTCTTCTCGCATCTCCCACTTGGTGGATTTCTAGTGGGCGTTTGTTGTATGACTTGAAAGTGTTTTCCAGGAGCTATGTATGTGAGCCGACTTTGTCGCTGGCACAGTTTCTGATTTTATGCTGAGAATTTATGTCAGCACATCTCACAAGGGCCAGTCTACATCTTCCTTTAGGAAAAGAAAACCTGTTCTCAGCTTCAGAAGTCCATCCAGATGTCACGTTGTGGTGTGCCATCAGAAGTCGATCCCGACTCATAGCGACGGTATTGGACAGAGTAGAACTGCCAAATTAGGGTTTTCAAGGAGCAGCGGGTGGATTCGAACTGCCGATCTTTGGCTAGCAGCCTGAGCTCTTAACCACTGTGCCATCAGGGCTACATCCAGATGTTATAGGGGATGGAAAAATGGCCCTCCATCAGTCCTTGCCTAACCTGCTAGCATACAATGGGCAGAAGCATGTGGAAAGGCAAATGGCATGAAAGGAGTTAAAGCAGTAAGTAGAAAGGGGCAGACAGTGAGTACTGTGACTGATGAAGGAAGAGTTCCTTGGGGCTCCTGAGAAGGCTTCATAGAGGAGCAGATTTTTGTTTGCCTCTTGAAGGATGAACAGCGTTTGACAAGGCAGAGATGCAAGGGACAGCCATATCTTATTTTTGCTGCAACAAAATAATTAGATAAAGTCATGGATTGAGTTGTGTCCCCCAATAATGTGTCAACTTGGCTAGTCTATGATTCCCAGTATTGTGTGATTTTTCCACCATTTTGTCATCTGATGTGATTTTCCTATGGGTTGTAAATCCTGCCTCTGTGATGTTAATGTGGTGGGATTAGAGGCAGTTATGTTAATGAGGCAGGACTCCACCTATAAGATTAGGTTGTGTCTTAAGTCAATTTCTTTTGAGATGTAAAAGAGAGAAGTGAGCAGAGAGACAGGGGGACCTCATACCACCAAGAAAATAGTGCCAGGAGCAGAGCATGTCCTTTGGACCCAGGATCCCTCCACTGAAAAGCTCCTAGTCCAGGGGAAGATTGATGACAAGGACCTTCAAACAGAGTCGACTGAGAAAGCCTTCCTCTGGAGGTGGCACTCTGAATTCCAGACTTCTAGCCTACTAGACTGTGAGACAAATTTCTTTTTGTTAAAACCACCCACTTGTAGTATTTTTGTTATAGCAGCACTAGATCACTAAGACAGATGAGATGTATGTGTATATGAGATTTGGAAATGGTATTATACCCCTACTCTTTCTTTTTCTTTAAATTCTTATTGTACTTTAAGTGAAAGTTTACAAATCAAGTCAGTCTCTTATACAAAAATTTATATATATACACCTTGCTATATACTCCTAGTTGCTCTCCCCCTAATGAGACGGCACACTCTTCCCTCCACTCCCTATTTTCATGTCCATTCTGCCAGCTTCTGACCCCCCCTGCCCTCTCATCTCCTCTCCAGACAGGAGCTGCCCACATAGTCTCATGTGTCTACTTGATCCCGGAAGCACACTCTTCACCAGTATCATTTTCTATCCCATAGTCCAGTCCAATCCCAGTCTGAAGAGTTGGCTTTGGGAATGGTTCCTGCCTTGTAAACCCTTACTCTTAAATGCATAATCCTTTTTCTTTCTTTGCAGATGCAGCAGCCCCAGCAGCCCCCCCAGCCCCAGCAGCCCCCCCAGCCTCAGCAGCCCCCACAGCCCCAGCAGTCCTCGCAGCCTCAGGGTCAGACGCTTGGCCTCCAGGCCATGCAGCCCCAGCAGCCTTTGGTAAGGCCCGGTGTTTCGGAAGCGGACGTGTGGGTTTCTTCTTTAATGGCTGGTTGAATTTTTCAAGTCCATCAAATTGTAAGGAATTAAAATAGCCTACATACACCCCAGGAGTTTTTCCCTAGAACTTTCTCGGAGTAGGGTTTTGTTGTTGTAGTCCCTGTATTTGTTTTCATTTAAAGGTATAAATACTTGGGGTTCAGTAAGTTATGCTACTACCCCTTTTCAGTTGTTTTCAGATTTAAATGGGCTGAAGTATTTACATTTAGGTGTCAAGTTTTTTTCCTAAACAATGTTAAAATGATAAGTGTACCATATATGTTTAGAAGATAAGCCTACTTTGATTTTTACTATAATCTCAAAAAGCATGAGACTGCCTTCTAAAATTTTATCTTTACTGATTTCAGCCAGTTAGCACTTGCTACAAGAATTTTTACATAATCCACCATCTTACAGTTCATCTCTCGTGTTGTGTAAGTCAACACTGGAAACTAAACCTCAGTAATTTACAATCCAATGTCGTAGTCCTGCTTTGTTATTTACTTCCTGTTTTTGTGTAAATCAGCTCTTTTTGTGTTTACTTAAAGGTATTTTAAAATATTTGATCACTGTCACTGGTCACCTCCCTTGCCACATATCAGGAATGTCTGTGAAAATAAATATTTGCTTAGAAACCAAAGCCAAACCCTTTGCCGTGGAGTCGATTCCAACTCTTAGTGACCCTATAGGACAGAGTAGAACCGCCTTGTAGTGCTTCCAAGGCTGAAATCTTTATGGAAGTAGATTGCCACACCTTTCTCCTGCAGAGCACCTGATGGGTTCGAACTGCTGACCTTTCAGTTAGCAGCTGAGCACTTAACCACTGCACTACCAGGGATTCTGATTCACTTTTAAGGAAAGGGAAAAAAACAACTAAGAGGAATGTCCATGTAACTCAGTGATATGCGTTGTGTGAGTGGGTACTCCGCAAGGCCAACTGGCTCACCATGCATGGCTCATTAGGTACAGGATTTGAAAGATGGTTTCACGACTTGTAGAAAAGAAGGAAGGACATGGCATGGGCGGGAGTGTATCAGGAGGGATCAGAGTGCAGTCAGGTGGTCAAAGGACAGTGCCCCAATAGGACTGATTAGTGGAACACGGTCACTGGAATATGACCACTCTCCTACATTTTACAAGCGTCAGCTATGGCTGCTAATCAGAAGGTTGGTAGTTCAACCGCCAGCCACACCTTGGAAACTACGGGGCAGTTCTACTCTGTCTTATAGGGTCGCTGTGAGTCGGAATCGACTCAACGGCAGTGGGTTTGGTTTTTTTTTTTTTTTTACCCAGAACCCAGTGCCGTCGAGTCGATTCCTTAGCCAATTTAATCTCCATTTTCTTTATCATGGACCTTACTTTGCGAGCTCTGACTCTTTTCTTTCTTTATTTAATGTGTCTGTGACATTTATTATAAGCCACCTAAGAAGTCCTTTTCAAGTTGAGGTAGTATAGAAACATTTATAGACCGCCTACTTCTTCATCATTAGAGTTGTATGATAGCAGGAATTGGCTGACCATTGCTTAAACATATTGTAGGAGGACCTTCTTTGAGTGAGACAATGTTCACTGACCCTGATGTCTCATCCAAGATTAGGATGTAACCTTAATTGCGAAATAATCTCAAACTGATAGAGATGTTGCAAGAGTAGTACAGAGAACTGCTGTGTACCCTTCACCCAGCTTCACCGGTTACTAACATTTTGCCACATTTGCTTTCCCATTCTCTCTCCATTTATATATATATATATATATATATTTTTTTTTTTCTGATCCATATATATCAGTTGCAGACACATAGCTTTTTATCCTTGAATACTTCCGTGTGTTTTTCTCAAGAACCAGAATATTCTCTTGGAAAAAGAATCTTGGTACGATTGCTAAAAATAAGGAAATTTCACGTTGACACAATACTGTCGTCTGTAGTCTGTTACACATTGTGCCAGTTGTCCCAATAATGTCCTCTATTGCATTTTGTTTTTTTTTTTTCCTGGTATCACACGTTGCATTTAGTTGTCAGGTCTTTGTGTTCACCTTTAATGTGGAATAATGCTGCAGCCTGTCTTCGTGGCGATGGCATTTTTCGAAATGTAGGTTGACTTATTTCGTAGAATGTTCCTCAGTTGATTTGTCTAATGTTTCCTTGTGGTTAGATTCAGGTTATGCATTCTAGGCAGGAATATCACAGAGCAATGTTGTATCTTTCCTAGTACTTTGCTGTTGGATGTATGTGACACCGGTAAATCCCATTATTGGTGATGCTACTTTCTTTTTTTAGGTGGTGTCTGGTAGTCTTCATTGTTAAAATGTTTTCCCTCTTAATTAACAAGCATTTGGGGGGAATAGTTTGATATAATCTAACTGCCCTGCTACTCATCAGACCTTCACCCACTGGTTTTAACATCTATGAAGTTATTCTTACCTAAATCCATTTTTACTGTGGAAGCGGAAAAATGGTGATTTTCTGACTCCATTGTTTTTCCTACATGTAACGGTTGGCATTCTATCTTAAGGAAGAGTTTTACCTTCTCCATTTATGTCTCTGCCTAAGTTATATTTTAAATATGTCTAACATTTGATGCTTTGGTTTTAAAATGTACAACTTACGGGAAGAGTTTAAATTCTTCTTCCAACTTTACCCAGTATCCTGTAGTTATGTCTGGCATCAATTAGATTAAATTTGGCAATCTAAAAATACTAAGGTAAGCCCCCAGAGATCCTTTTAGCTCAGTAATGAAGTCACTCCTGAGGTTCACCCTTCAGCCAAAGATGGAACAGACCCATAAAACAAAACAAGACCAAAGGGGCGCACCGGCCCAGGGGCAAGGACGAGAAGGCAGGAAGGAACAGGAAAGCTGGTGATAGGGAACCCAAAGTCGAGAAGGGAGAATGTTGACATGTCTTGGGGTTGATAACCAATGTCATAAAACATTGTGTAGGAACTGTTTAATGAGAAGCTAGTTTGTTCTGTAAACTTTCATCTAAAGTGCAATAATTAAAAAAAAAAAAAACTAAAGCAGGAAACTTAAAGTAGCCCCTCTCTTTTGTTTCTATACAGCAAAACATTCTGGTGCTGTTTTAACCGAAAGTCAAGAAATGAATGACAAAATTTTTGCAAATAAGCCATGTTAAGTAGATTACATGATGTTGTTCTGGCAAATCCTGAGCTTTTTTTCTTTCTAATTTAAAACTAAGGCATCTCCTGCTGTAACGCTCACATTAGCCGCAGAGGGTTATGTAAAGACCCGGGGGGAAATAACTGCCCTATAATTATACCTTTTCAGATATTTAATGCAGATTCATAAATGAGCACTTGACTGGTAATTATCAGGAACCCAATAATTTGAGAACTGTAACTGCTTTGGCCAGCCATTGCCAGTAAGGAAATGGTTACATAACACCTACTTTAACAAAAAGCGCACTTTCAACGTAGGACAACTTCAGTCATTTTTGAATATGTAGTAGTATGGTATTGCATTCTATCAGCGGTTTTTCTGCCCTTCATTCAGATATGTAGATAAATACTTTATATATAAAAAATGTATATATACATGGCTTATAATTAATAAGAACAATCTATATGTTGAATCACACAGATGGTAAGCACCATCATAGGGCTGTGTGACTTTTCAAAAGTATTGAACTTAATTTGCAGGCACATATCCTTATAAAGCACATGATAGTTTCAGCACAATTTTGGATCAGATTGTCATACGCAGTTACGCAAACATGAACCGAATCTTCCCCAGTGGTCTTTCTCTTTGGCCTTTTTTCCATCTGTTATCAAACGTTATTTTAGCTGGTGTATAATGTAATATAATGTAATGTGGAAACCCTGGTGGCATAGTGGTTAAGTGCTATGGCTGCTAACCAAGAGGTCGGCAGTTCGAATCCACCAGGCGCTCCTTGGAAACTCTATCGGGCAGTTTCACCCTGTCCTATAGGGTCACTATGAGTCGGAATCGACTCGACGGCAGTGAGTTTGGTTTTTGGGTTTTATAATGTAATGTGTAGGAAATGTATAAGCTGTTTATTTAAGCATTTAAAATCAGTTTTATTCTTAGTTCTGCTATGTAAACAAAGATAGATATCATTGGTCAGGATGTCAAGTATCTGAAATATAGTAATTTTGGGCATCATAAAAAATAAACCTTTGATTCCATCGCAAATTCAGCTTGATACGGCTGAGGTGGAAATTATTCCCAATTTCTTAGTCATAGTTTGAGTCAGCAGATCAGCTAATGCAGAGTTAAGGAGAGATTTTACCCACGTGTTCAGCTAGAATTAAGGTATATCGAATGTAAGGGAGAAGGAGCCCTGGCGATGCAGTGGTTAAGTGCTCAGTTGCTAACCAAAAGGTCAGCGGTTTGAACCCACCAGCGGTTCCATGGGAGAGAAGATCTGGCTGTCTGCTCCTGTAAAGATTATAGCCTGGGAAACCCCATGGGGCAGTTTTACTCTGTCATATAGGGTCTCTATGAGTTGGAATCGACTCAATGGCATACAGCAACAACAACATAAGGGAAAGAGTCCCTGGGTGCTGCAGATGGTTAACACACTTGGCTGATAGCTGGAAGCTTGGCCACTCGTGTCCACCCAGAGATGCCTCAGAAGAAACGCCTGGCCATCTGCTTCTGACAGAGCAGCCGCTGACAACCCCATGGAGCACAGTTCTCCTCTACACATGGGAGCATCATGAGCCAGAGCCAGCTAGACGGCAACTAGGTAATGTGAGGGAACTTAATATTTTCGTCCTCATCTGTTCTATTCATGGAGCCCTGATGACACAGTGGCTAAGTATTTGGCTGTTAACCAAAAGGTCAAATCCACCAGACACTCCTTGGAAACTTCTACTCTCTCCTACAGGGTCACTGTAAGTTGGAATTGGCTCAACGGCAACAAGTTTTATTATATTCATAAGTATTTAATGAATTTGTTACATATAAAATATGTGTATTAAATGCATTCAATGTTGGTTGCTAAGCCTTGGTGGCCCAGTAGGAGAAAGGACCTGGCGATCTGATTCTATGAAGATTGCAGCCTTGGAAACTCTGTGGGGTAGTCCTACCCTGTCCTATAGGGTCGCTATGAGTTGAAATCTACTCAGTGGCAATTTTTTTTTTTTTTTAAGGCAGTTTTGAAGTTTTTTAATGCAACAAGTTGCAGTTCGCTCACTAGCTAAAAATACTGGCATCTCAGGGATTGATGGGGTTAGTCAGAATATGACACAGTTTTTCCCCATGGCGTTCACAGGAAAGTAATGCCAGGGAAACAGAAACTTGCATTCGCAGCAACTTGAACGGGCAGTAAAATCCACAGTTGACCTCTCACGACCTTTTTATAAAAGCTCAAGCCTTCCTAAAAGCTGCTTTGAAAAGCACATTGTCTTACTTTGATATTTAGAGCACTATATTGTAATCTTGGCAGCAGTTTCTTATAGGTGGCAAAAATATTTTCTGTGTCTTACATCTTAGGTGGGCTAGGACAATTTAAAATATTTAGAAAATGAAAGATGTTTAGACTCAAGTGTTAAATTTCAGGGGTAGAAATTTAGAGTCCTGTTAATACAGAAGATGATATATGTGAGTGATTCTTCATTGAATGGTTATTTTTTAAAGCATTTAGGCATCTTACTAAAAAAAAGAAAAAATTTTTTTTCTTTTTTCAGTCAGGGTGTCTCTGTGTCTCAGTGTGTACACCTTCGTATGGACAATCTGTGTTCAGATGAGTACCAGGATAAATGTCTAGTGTCCCCTCCACGTACGTAGTTGATAATATTTCAAAAACTCATCTGGCAATTTCTTCTGAGTCTTAAACAGAAGGCTTTTTTAAGACATGACAAACAGACCTGAGGTGTGTGGCTCCTGAAAGAATTTTGTGAATGTGATAAAGGGTAGATGAGTTTTACACAAAGGTACGATAAGCCTTGGCTGTGTTTTCCGTTGTGGTTACATACTCTTACAGAGAGGTTATGGAATTTTCCCAAGTTTGGATGGTGAGGACATATACTGGAGCCCTTGTTTGCATAGGGAAGCCCGAAAAGGGGGACTGGGTGGGCTGTGGGCCTCTGGTACCATTTATTGAGATGTAGGCAGATGATGAGGGACCCACCTGGGCGTTAAAGAGTGTCAGTGGACTGGCACCATCATAACATGTCAGGACCTGAGCAGCTTCTGATAGCAAAAACTAGTGGTTTCCAAAGACATTCGTGTCACTGGGAAAGAAAGGAGTGTGAACCAGGGTTTCCTTTGTGCCTCAGGAAGAAAAGGCTGTCTCCTGATTTTATCTTGAGAGAACAATACCTTCTCAGGCACTTGGACCTGGAGTATGAGTTATCAGCATGATTCCTGTAAGGATGAAGAAAGGAAGTAGTGCAGAGAGTAGGTGGCTTAAATGGTTCCAAGTAACCAGGTGAAATTTTGGTTGGGGGTTAGGAATGGATGGAATGAGGAACAAACTCTGCACAAGGCAGTGACAAGCTCTGAAAACGGCCATGTGCGTGCATACAAAGATGTTGTTGTTAAGTGCCATCGAGTTGATTCCAACTCATAGGGTCCCTATAGGACAGAGTAGAACTGCCCTGTAGGGTTTCCAAGGAGCCGCTGGTGGATTCGAACTGTTGACCTTTTGGTTAGCAAGCCATCTGTTAACCACTGTGTCGCCAGAGCTCCCATACAAAGATAGGGATGTATATTTTAGTTCAGATTCGTGTTTGTATGTTAGGGGTGAAACACAGACATAATTTAATTGGCTTTCTCATTATTCTTAACAAGTAATTTTACTGAAACCTACATGCACAAAGACAGATTTTCATTTTTTCATTAAGCATGAGAACTCTGCCACGCTGGGTCTGAGTTGTAGCTGTCTTCTGCCTTAGGGAAATTGAGTCGTGCCTACCCCCTCTGGACAAGGCACATGTTCACCGGTGTCCCCATAGTATCACGACGCCCTCCTGTCTCCCCCATTAAGCCCTTTCCACTCAGGTACATCACCTGCCTGCCTTCTATAGGCGTTTGTCTGCAGCCCCTGTGTTAGGGGGTTTAACCAATGGCTTCCCTTTTGGGGTTTATTCCTGTATTGCTTAACAGTAATAATAGAAAATACCCCACTGAGCCTTATATTCTGTAGTTCTGATTTTTCTTTTCTTGGTCAGTGACCTTGGTTTTATATGTTACCGTAATTAGTTCAGCTCTTTTATTTAGCATACTTGTGCAGATATACTTCTGAGTTTATTAACGTAAAATTTACGAATGTGTGTGATCTTAAACAGCTGAGAAATCAGTCTGTTGTATTGGTTTGCCATCATCTGTTTAACCACCCCACCTGCTTTTGAACTTTTAGATTGTTTCCAATTTCAAAAATAGTGCCTACCAAGGATATTTTGGTATAAATTTTATTCCTCCTTTATGGTTTTCTCACTTAAAATAGAAATACAGGGAAAAAGTCATCTGTGGTTGTTTATCTTTAGTGCAGTAATAGCACAAAGCCTCAGCAATACTAAGAAACACGTTGTATTCCTCTTTATCTTTTGGAAACCCTAGTGGCTTAGTGGTTAAATGCTGTGGCTGCTAACCAAAAGGTCGGCAGTTCAAATCCACCAGCCGCTCCTTGGAAACCCTACGGGGCAGTTCTGCTCTGTCCTGTAGGGTCACTATGAGTCAGAATTGACTCGACAGCAAGGGTTTTTTTTTTTTTTTTTAATCTTTTGGTTTCTTAGTAGCTCCACCCAGATTTATCATATGTATTATAAATATATTTATTTGTATTTATTATGAACATCTCCAGCAGACCCAGTTCTTGTTACTGGCCAGTGCTCCCCGCTCAGGTTCTGTCTTTGTTGGAGGAGAGAGCAGTGAGTTGGCTGTTGAGGAGAAGCCAGCTCTGACTCATCTGGGGTTCTGATTCATGCAATATTGGGGGAGAAGTGACAGCACAGCCACCACCCTCCCCAGGATTTGCCCTGCTGCCCTCTGCTGACATTTATGATTCATCTTAACAAGGGCTTGTTCCATATGCACAGTAGAGACCATCGCCCTGAGAGACGCGATGGAGCTCCCCAGTGAAGTACCAAACACTCTCCCTCCCAGGAGAGGCCTTATAATCACAGGAAATGGTTGAACAGCCAAGCTGTGGGGGTGTTGTATTTTTGATATAGGAAGAGCTACAGAGATCTAGAAGGATAAGAGAAGTTTGGGGAGGCTTGATGAAGGTCGAATGTCTGGACCTTGGAATGCAATAGGATTCAATTCACTCCTTCTGACTTCTGGTCTTTTCCTTTGTTGACTGTGTCAGCGGGGACTGTATGGAGCAGTGACTGTCTACGCCCATGTAGGCAGGCAGCCACCGCTATACAAAGTGTATTTAGGAGTAAAACAAACTTAGAACAGAAGTTGGCGCTTATTCAAAATGAAGTGCATCAGAAAACAGCTTTTCTGTGAAAAGAGCAAAAACAAGTAAGAAAAGTTCATGCCTACAAATTAAATGTGGTTTCAACATAACATTATTGCTGGCTCAGTGGTTAAGAGCTCGGCTGCTAACCAAAAGATCAGCAGTTCAGATCCACCAGCCACTCCATGCAAACCGTCTGGGGCAGTTCTGCTCTGTCCCATAGGGTAGCTATGAGTTGGAACCGACTTGATGGCGATGGGTTTGGTTTTATTTATTTATTTTGGCTTGGCATTGTCATTTCCTTAGTTAAGTCCTTGCCTCCTGTGAAGGAGGGACATCTGGAAATAAGACAGGTGCCCATATTGGGACAATGTATTCGGCTTCTCTAGTTTGGGCCTCAATTACCGTTTTGACTTGAAAAGTAGTTTTAAAGCTTTTGATTTGTTATGATTAAATTAACTCACAACTAGATATGTTCACAGACCAGATCCTTTCTTTAGAGCTCCTTCCAGCTTTTAAGGAAATAATGTTTACACCGTCCCCTCTCTCGTGTCTTCTCACCTTAAACTCAAGTTGTCGTTGGGTGACCTGGAAACGTGCTGACATGACGGCTGCAGTAGGTTACTTACACAGTTGTATTAACTTTCAGTCAGAGATCGTATGTGAAATGGTCATCGTCTGCCTCAAGGAGTTCATATATTTCATTCAGAGATATTTTAGAAATTTTCTGTCATACTTCTGAAGTTCAGAAGTAGCCTTAATGTCCTCCTTTGTGAGTAGGAGAAATTCCCCCCATTCCACTGCCGTCGATCCCAACTCATAGCCCCCCTGGAGGACCGAGCGGAATTGCCCCATAGGGTTTCCAAGTTTGTAAATCTTTACAGAAGGAGACTGCCACATCTGGGTTCGAACTGCTGACCTTTTGGTTGGCAGCCAAGCACTTTTACCACTGCCCCAACACTCCTAGAAAAAATTCAGTCCCGAGAGCTTTATTTAGATATGTTGCTTTCCTTAACGTGAATTTGAGGATTGGAGCTTTTTTTTTTTTGGAGAAGGGAAAGGAGAAGTAATATTTATAGAAGGAGGTTGGAGAAGCTCTGGAGAGATTTCTGGTAACAGGTAGCCAGTATGTTTGGGGTTTTTTCCCCTAATTAAAAAATAGCATGCTGATCAAAATAATTGATGACGTTATGCAAGTTATTAGTGACCTTGAAGACAAGTACATAACAATTGCTCTGAAATACATCATCTGGTTATCCTGGGTCTGCATGAGCTGCTAGGTCTCTGGGGTGTGCTGTCCCTTCAGAGCAGAGATGCACCTTACTGCGTGCAGTTTTTTCCAGGTACTCCACGGAGGGCTCAGTGCATTGCTGCTAGGTCTCTGGGGTGTGCCGTCCCTTCAGAGCAGAGATGCACCTTACTGCGTGCAGTTTTTTCCAGGTACTCCACGGAGGGCTCAGTGCATTGCTGCTAGGTCTCTGGGGTGTGTCGTCCCTTCAGAGCAGAGATGCACCTTACTGCGTGCAGTTTTTTCCAGGTACTCCACGGAGGGCTCAGTGCATTGCTGCTAGGTCTCTGGGGTGTGCCGTCCCTTCAGAGCAGAGATGCACCTTACTGCGTGCAGTTTTTTCCAGGTACTCCACGGAGGGCTCAGTGCATTGCTGCTAGGTCTCTGGGGTGTGCCGTCCCTTCAGAGCAGAGATGCACCTTACTGCGTGCAGTTTTTTCCAGGTACTCCACGGAGGGGTCAGTGCATTGCTGCTAGGTCTCTGGGGTGTGCCGTCCCTTCAGAGCAGAGATGCACCTTACTGCGTGCAGTTTTTTCCAGGTACTCCACGGAGGGCTCAGTGCATTGCTGCTAGGTCTCTGGGGTGTGCCGTCCCTTCAGAGCAGAGATGCACCTTACTGTGTGCAGTTTTTTCCAGGTACTCCACGGAGGGGTCAGTGCATTGCTGCTAGGTCTCTGGGGTGTGCCGTCCCTTCAGAGCAGAGATGCACCTTACTGCGTGCAGTTTTTTCCAGGTACTCCACGGAGGGCTCAGTGCATTGCTGCTAGGTCTCTGGGGTGTGCCGTCCCTTCAGAGCAGAGATGCACCTTACTGCGTGCAGTTTTTTCCAGGTACTCCACGGAGGGCTCAGTGCATTGCTGCAGTCTGTTCTGCCTAAGCTTGTACAGATGAAGGGTTGTGTTTAATCCCCAGAAACCCCCAAAATGGCCTGTGGAATCTGACACCTGGCAGTGCTGTCTTAAAATGCTTCCTTTGTGTGTTGTTCCTTTTCTCACTGGTATCGTGGTCATAGAAAGAGTGAGAACTTGACCGAGAACCTCACAGCTGTCATTAAAGGCAAAAAAAAAAAAGAAAAAACCGTGGCTGTGAAGTCTGTTCTCACGCGTGGCAGCCCCACGCACGTCAGAGTCTAACTGCTCCACAGGGCCTTCAGTGGCCGATTTTTCACAAGTACATCACCAAGCGTTTCTTCTGATATACCTCTGGGTGGACTTTAACTGCCAACCTTTTGGCTAGCAGCCAAGCATGTTAACTGTTTGCACTACCCAGGGACTCCATTATTGAGGGCCTGTGCCCCGTTACTGTTGAGTCAGTTCTGACTCATGGTGGCCCTATAGGACAGAGTAGAACTTCCCCATAGGGTTTCCAAGGAGTTACTGGTGGATTCGAACCACTGACCTTTTGGTTAGCAGCCACGCTCTTAACCACTAAGCCACCAGGGCCCCCCTTCACTTATTACATCCTAGCAGCGAGGATTAAAAATATGCAGATTGCAGTTTTTAGGACTTCAGTAAATCTACGTATTGACCTATTTAGGTAACTTGAAAGTTCTGACTCCCACCACAGTGATAATTCCAAAATCTATCCAAGCATCAGAACCACCTGGGAGGGATAGAGCTTTCTAGCTCATTATCCCCAGACATTCTAACTGAGGAAGTCTGGGGAGGAGTCCTGGGAGTATGTTCTTCAAATTTCCTCTGATGGTTTTGTGTCCTCAGCCGTATGCAGAGTCCAGTTCCTTACAGGTGTGCAGTCGCTTGGTGGGAAACACTCAACCGCAAGGTTTCTCTGGGGGAGTTGATGGTGCTCCATGCCCCAGGGCCCAGGGAAGTAGTATGCAGGGTTCTCTTGCCTGCTGGTGTTCATGTACAGGTGGAAAGCAAGTTAAAATTAGCATCAAGGTGGCCTTGAGAGGAAGCAGATGTCATAACAGGCACCAGCTGAGAAGACCGCAGAGCATGACCAGATGAGTGTCGCCACTTCCTCTGGCCAACCGAAGATGCTCTTCTCAAGCCCTGTGGGATCAGAACCCTTTCACTTTCAAAAATTATTGTAAGCCCAAAGGGCTTTTGTGTATCTAGCAATATTTACTGTACTAAAAATTTACTGTACTAGCAGTTACATATTAAAGATATTAACTTAGGAATTTATTTTAAAATAGTAAACTCATTCCATGTTAATATAGATAATGGAGTTTTATGAAAAATAGCTATATTTTTAAAAATACAAATTAGCAAGAAGAACGATACCATTTTACATTTTTACAGATTTCTTTAATGTCCAGCTCAATAGAAGGCATTCCGTTGGTTACAGTGTTACACGTGAGGGAGCTGCTGGAAAACTGTGCCCCCTTATGCCCATGAAAGAATGGGAGTGAAAAAAGCAAATGTCTTAGTATTATTATTAGGAAAATAGTTTTGACCTTGCAGATACGCTGAAAGAGTCTCAAGAACCCCCAAGCATCCCTGGATCACACACTTTGAGAACCTGCTCCCCAGTACACACAAGCACGCACACGCACGCATACGCATACACACCCAAGTTTCTTAGATGCCTCGTTTGTGCCTGGGAACCTCCAAATATAGAATCTGAGGAGATCACTGCAGTGCGTCATCACTGTGAATTATTCTGGAAGCTGACTTAGAAGGTACCTAAATATCTGCCAAATGATGAGTGAATGTTAAATATTCATGAGGTGTGCACCCCAGTGTGCTCCAGCTGATGGGTTAAGATCAGAAATTTTTGTAGCCAACCATTTAAAATCTACGATTATTTCCAAATGAGCTAATATTTGGAAACTGGTATTTCTCATTAAGGATTGCATTGGATAGAGGTTAAGATTATGGGCTCTGGAGCCAGGATGCTTAGTTTGAATCCCAGCCCCAATGCTTAGTGTAGGGATCAGGGGCAAGCCACTTAACCCCTCTGAGCCTCAGTTTCTCACCGATAAAATGAGAATGATAGTAAAGGTTCGCAGTTCCTTATATCCATCTCCAAAAGTCAAACGCCTCTGGAAATGTAGATATTATTTATAACTATTTAGCAGCAAACTCTGACCCGAACTCATTTGGTAGCAATAGCTGACTGGAATGGGTCATGCGGCACTTTTCGTTTATCCTGCCTGACTATTCCTGTGTTTTGCTGCAGAAATTTGTTTAAGTGTTGTCAAATCTAGGAGTGTTGTCCTAGATTTGCTTGCTGTGTATATTATGAATATATCATAGCAAGCTGTAGAGGCACTGAATTCCAGAACACATCTTCCCCAAGGTCTTTGGGTAAGAGATTGAGGGTAGGCACTACTGTATCGGGATGAAACAGGCTAATATGTGTAAGATGCCTCCAACTGTGACTGGTACGTAGTGAGCACCATATGCGTTTTGTTAAATTAATAAGATTGATAGGGTGGTATTTCCAAAGAAGCATAGGCAGAACTGAATAGAAAAGAAAGCACTTCTTATTTTCCCTTCATAAATGAAGGCTAGATGTTCATTTTATTGTTCCCTCTTGATTTGGGGCATTTGGGGAAGAAAACAAAAAAATGACAAGGTACTGTATTTCAGCCTCGTATCAGGGAAAACAGTGATAGAAATACGCCATCAGTTTTGTGTTTCTTCTTGATTATTAGGAAGGCCGTAGGACTTGAAGTCACTTCAGAACCTGTCATTTCGTAGATTTCAATGAGCTGTCATGACATGCCTGGCACTGCTGGGCACCGGGGCTACAGCTGTCTGTAAACCCAAGTCCTTGTCCTTAAGTTGCTCACAGTCTATTGGGAGAGAAATATGTCCAGGCGTGGTGCAAAATTCACTTTTAGAGGAGATAAACCGGTGATACCCTATAATTAGGGTGGCCAAATACAATACAGGATTCCTAGTTGAATTTCAGATTAATAACAAATAATATTTTAGTGTAAGTATGTCCCACTAAATGCAGTCTTTGTCCCATGCAATATATGGGACATACTTATATAGAGCCCTGGTGGCACAGTGATTAAGTGCTCAGCAGCTAACCAAAAGGTCAGCAGTTCGAATCCATCAGCTGCTCTTTGGAAACCGTATGGTCACTGTGAGTCGGAATCGGGTTTGCTATTTTGGTTTTATAGTGAAAAAAAGCAATACTGCAAATGATTCTCATCAAAAGTCAACTTTGCTTCCACCAGATACTGATTTTTACTTCCCTTTGGAATAAACACCATAATTCCTTTATCAACTTAATGGGTGTAACCAGGGCGGGATTCTTCCGACCCTGCACTTGCATGATCCTAAGAACTAGACTCCATTGACATTTGTGCCCTCAGTGCCTCACTCTCCTCACCCTGGTCCCAGCCTGGGCAGTAGTATGCTGAGGGTGGGATGAGCTGACCTTGTAATGTATAAGGCAACCAGACCTGCCATCATGTGGGGGAACACAGTCCCAGATGAGCCCTATCATAGGGCGCTACCCTGCCTCGCCAACTTCTTTTCTCCCACTTATGCAAGGCAAGACCTGTGGTGGCTGGGCAAATCCTCTGACCACAGGACCTTCATTTTGCCAATGAAAATGAAAATATCACGATGCCAATTAGCGAACTAGGAAAGTGGAAATCACAAGGATATTAGAAGCACCCGGCACCATCTCTGGACTGTAGACTCCTTGATCAGGGTCCTTCAAATAAATGCTAACTAACCACCTGGCGGGGGGGTAGGGGGTCAGCAAAAAAAAGGAAGACCCTCAGCGAGAGGGACTGACACAGTGACTGCAACAATGGCTCAAGCGTAACAATTGTGAGGATGGTGCAGGACTGGGCAGTGTTTTGTTCTGTTGTACATAGAGTCACTACGAGTTGGAAACGACTTCGATGGCACCTAAAAACTACCAGCCACCACCTGGAGAGTGGGTTCCTGAATGGGCGGGGCACCTCAGATGCTAGCCACTAGGGTGTAGACGAACATTAACGTACCACACTGGGCATTGCGCATTGGTACCATACATTCCAAGCCATATGACCCCACGATCTAGTCTTTGTTCTTGTCTGTGATTGGCACAGTGGGCTGATTTCCATCCTTTCTCCTGTTGCAATTACAGTTTCCCAGGCAAGGCTTGCAGCAGACCCAGCAGCAGCAGCAGACGGCTGCTTTGGTGCGGCAGCTCCAGAAACAGCTTTCTAGTAAGTACTCCTGTCTGTTGTGGGACAGGTGGTTCCTAGGAAATTAAAAGCAAAGAAACAGAACAGCGAGCGGCACACAGGTAGCAGGCTCCGGAAACACCGAACCGTCTTCCTTGGTAGCATTTTCATCTTTGGCTTCGCCCACGGTGTTTTTATTTTGTTTTTGTTTGTTTTGGTTGAATGCTTGTTTTCCTGGAAAAGCCTCAATCTTTTTTTTAAATACTAACTTCAATGTTAGGAGACCTAAATTCTGGTGCCACCTTGATCACCATTAGCTGTGTCATATGGTCTTTTCATCCACGCAATGAGGAGACAGACCAGTGACCTCTTCTAGGTCTTGGGTTGTTATGTGGTTGTGAGGTCCAAAGGTCAGCTGGTGATGAAGGCAGTGACACAGGTCTCGTCACCTGCTGATACTGTAACATAAAGGGTCAGTTTACGATCGAGCCAGCTTGGTCTTACTCTTGATTTTCTCCCTGGCTGCTGTCAGTGTTGACTTCCTGCCAGAGTGAACGCACCTCTCACACCTCAGAGTCTCTAAAATATTTCACTCGATGGCTTCATTTTATTTCAGTTAAATCATGTAAAGAAATCATCTTTTCCAACTATGGTTTAATAGGTGTAGTCCAATAAACGGAGCCTGGTGGCGCAGTGGTTAAGAGCTCGGCTGTTAACCAAAAGTCTGCAGTTCGAATCCACCAGGTGGGCCAGTTCTGCACTGACCTGTAGGGTCCCTATAAGTGGGAGTCAACTCAACAGCAGTGGGTAATTTGTTAGTCTAATCAATGGAGTTGTGTTTAAAATGTTCTCGTATTTCATAAGTTCCAGAGTTCACACTCTTACATGGCCCCCAGGAGAATATAATTTTGAGTAGAGATGATGAGTTTATCTTCTGAATTTTTTCTAGTGTTTGGAAATATGTGCCTATGGTTTTTTTTGGTAGTAGCACCACTTCCGGTCTACCAGAGTTAAAGGAATGCACCCCCCCTCCCCTTTTTTTTTTAAGTCATCATTTAAGGAGCACATGCTTGGATCCAGGCACTGTGACTTTTCATTTATCAGTTCACTTAATTCTTAAGCTACCCTCTGAGGTTAGGTGTTATTTCTATTCCCATTTTATAGATGAGGAAATACTCAAAAACAGGGACTCTGAATTATTTGCCCAAGGCCACTTAGCTAACAGGAAGGGGCCAAGCTAGGACTTAAGCTCAGATCATCACCTTCCAGAGCCCATGTCTTAACCACAGGATAAGCTGAGCTGCCCAACTCCAGAGGGCTCCTCTGTACTTACATGTATGTTCATATATATGTCACTTGCCGATGAGTGATTCCAACTCATAGCAACCTTATTGGACATAGTAGAACTGCCCCCTAGGGTTTCCAGTGAACAGCTGGTGGATTTGAACGGCCAACTTTTTGGTTAGCAGCTGAGCTCCTAACCACTGTGCCACCAGGGCTCCAATTATATATATGTTGCCCAGGCAGATGGGGCCCTTGGATTTGAATAGTCCCACCTGAGTTGTTCAAACAGTAACTCTCTCTCACTGTGTGTAGTTTTTTTGTATCTCCCGACCCTTCTGTCTAACCCTGTATAGTTGTTTCGTATCTCCTGACCCTTGTTTATTTTTCATCTCCGTGTAATATATATGCATGCACACATGCTTGAATCAACATACACACTCTACAACATACACTTTGGCACATGCACACAGTCTCGCAAAGTTCTCTTTTATATACCTTACGGGCACTTGCAAAAAATGACCCAGTCCCAAGCTAAGACAGCCTTTCTTTCTGTCTCATCTGTTATGTCAGGGTTAAAACAGAATGCCTGACAGGTTGCTAGAAATGTTGAGAGCTTGGATGTTTCATGGAACATTTGGTCCTTTCATGTATTAACATGGAGTGGCTTCTTAGCTCAGAGGTGGAGAGTGTGGGTGGGCCAGTTAACCTGATTCTCAGACCTTGTGTTGGCAGACATGGGTCTCTGATGTAGAGTCGGCCCCTGTACAGAATGAATTCAGTGGCAATATCGGGGCCCCATCGGTAGGATCTCTGGGAGCTATGGTTGTACTCCTCGGCCACCGTGTTTCCCGTTCCTGAGCTGGGACTGAGTGCAGTGACAAGGGGGCGATACGTTGCTGTGGCAAACTTCTGCATCTGTGATTTTCTGTTTGCGTGTGTTTTTCTCCCTAGGTAACCAGCCTCAGCAAGGAGTAACTCCTTATGGGCATCCTTCACACTTCTGAGCCTGGAAGAGTCGAAGACGGGAAGTTTTGTGTTTGCACTGAAAAATAGAAAACCAGACTCACCACAGTAGTCATTCTTAGAAATGTTCCTTTGTTCTTTCGTTTCTTTGAAGCTTTCCTCTGTCTCACGCTACATTTCACACAAAGGTGTTCCAGCAGAAAAGGAAAGGAGAAGCTGTGGTGTGTGGTGGTGTTGTGTTCAACTTCAAAGTAAATTTAAAAGCGTGGATAATACTATCTCTCTATGA